>NC_086173.1:81589196-83989196 GCF_023053635.1 Elgaria multicarinata webbii | reverse complement strand
CGGCAGCCGACACATGTGGACCTCTACAGAACCTGCACAATGTGGGTTCCAGTGCCTGTGGAAGCCTACACAGCCAGATATCTACCCACATGACGTTCCCTACTGCATCCATGTTCAAGGGGTGGATGTCAGGGGCTAGGCTGGAAAAGCTGTGTGATTGTTGGGGGGGGAGGCAGCATGGAGCAGCTGATTAACATGTGAAGGGGGCTCACACGTCATTGCCATCTTGACTAAACTACCCTTCTTTCCTCCCAAGCCTTCCTCTCTATATCCACAGACAACATCACTATTCACCCTGTTGGCTAGGCATACAGCCTTAACTTTATTTTTAGTGTTTGGCTTTCTGTATTCACTTGGTTGCCATGTCACGTTTACTTTTCCCTGTAATTTTTTTTTGGCAAAAATCCATTATTTCCTCTACATCTTCTTGGCTAGAACTCTGGTTCTCACTCACTCTGGTTATCTCCTGCCTTAACTACTGCAGTCTTCTTCTTTCCGAACTCCCATATGGCAACCCAGTCCTCTCACCTCAGTATCCAATTCTTATGCAATTTCCCTTATGTAAATCTGTAAGGTACTATGTACACTAATGGCACTGTGATAACAAAAATAAACAAGGCAGTTTACAAATCAAAAACAAATCAATATAAAAATGCAATATCATTTTATTTATTTATTTATTTATTTATTTAGATTTGAGGCAGCCTTCAATGGCAGACACATATAAATGACATGAATGTAATAAATTCATGAGGCTACCATAGATTGGATGATTGTTGAACAAGGTTGCAATCCTGTCCTTACTTATCTGGCAATAAACTCCACTGGGTCTTACTTCTGAGTAGATGTGTAGAGGATTGCGTAAGTCATTGTTTTCTGGGAAAGACTGCAGCTAGAGAATTCAAGCTTTGGTCTCTCTTAATGGCAGGAGCTGCTGGTGCTTGACCAGGAAACCTTTAGCTCCTTATGTGGAGGCCTCCAGTGGTGAGCTGACAGAATTGCAGATTGAAGCTTCATCTTGGACAGTGAAGTAATCTCAGACTCTCGACTAGCCCTGCCCATCCATGTTGGACTGGGCCTTCCAATACAGGAAAGGCTATATTTAAAAAAATCCCATTTGGCTTTACATCTTACCTGAGCAGCAAGGTGTTCTGACTCTTTCCTGTGCATTCCTTGGCTCTGACACCTGGCTGGTTTGGTCCTTTGGATCTGATTCCCCAGCTCAAAACCTGGTACCCAGCTCAGCCCTGACACAAAGAACCTTTCTACATGAGGCTTTTATTGTATGTTTGTGAATGCTTACTCACGGAAGTTTGTGAGTCCTTTACATGATGTCATCCTCCTCCAGGGCTTCTCCTGTGCTTTGCAACCATTACCACAGGGTTTTTCTTAATGGGGAAAGTGTGGTGTATTTTTTCCTGAATGGCCTCTCTAATGTCATAAAAATCTCCTATGATTGAGCAATTCCAATATACTGCAGCACCACCTAGAAAATAAAGAAAGTCTGAGAAAGAAAACTGTGAAGGGGGGATTTGTAAAGGAGCCAATCTTAATCCCATAAAGAATCCAGAAGCAGAAGGCTCAGTAAAAGTGTGGGTTAAAAGCTTCATGTCGAAAAGCCAATCTAGTTTCTGAATTTAGTCGATTTTTGGGGTATGTAGGAGCATTCACCTGCAGTCTGAACTGGTACAGTCCAGACATAGGTTTACCACTTCAGTGGGAACTAGGACCTAGACGTAATTGGTAAAAATTGCTACTCAACACTGTCACCCACCTGGGTATCCAAGGGCAAAGCTAGGAACTACAAGTCAGAATGATCAAAAATAATTGCTGATTGCAGTAGTTTCCTCATAATTAATCTAAAAGGTTTGATTGCCAGAAAATAATTGAAACAATTGAAAATTCATTGCTTTAGCCTTCCCAAAGAATCAGATGTCACAGAATCAATTTATTATCACCACTGTTCACTTCTTAAAATATATGATTCAGAATTTAGTGATGTATAGAGACTATAATTATGAAAAAGCGTCCATCATTCCCCACTCGAGGGAAGCACCCTTGTACACAGAAACAGAACCTACGAAGGAGTTCCATGGATGGAGGCTCATTCCTGTGCACAAATCACCTTTAATGGATTAGGGTGCAATTAGGGGTGTGCACGGACCCCCCGCTCCGCTTCACTTGCAGATCCGCCATTTTCCGGAGCGGGTCGCTCCGCTCCGCCCCCGCTCCGCCCACTTCCGCTCCACTCCGCTCGGAGCTCCGGATCCGGATCCGGAGCTCCGTTTTTGCCCCCCATAGGCTTGCATTGAAAGCTAAAAAAGTAAACAACTTTTTTTCCGTTGAAGTTAGAAACCTCACGTTTGGCACCATGACACCTCATGGGCGTATACACACACACGCCAAGTTTCAAGGCAATCCCATCATCCCCTGATTTTTGGCGAATTTTTGAAAATCGGGCACCCCATTCACACCCCTTGGGATAGCTCCGTCAATTTGCATGTTAGAAACCTCAAACTCGGCACCAGGGCAGCTTATCCATGTGTCCACATGCACGCCAAGTTGCAAGCAAATCCCATCATCCCCTGATTTTTGGCGCGGCTCTACCCTCTAACGCACCACCCATAACCCTAATTCACACCCCTTTAGATAGCTCCGTCAATTTGCACGTTAGAAACCTCAAACTCAGCACCATGATAGCTTATCCACGTGACCACATGCACGCCAAGTTTCAAGGCAATCCCATCATCCCCTGATTTTTGGCGAATTTATGAAAATCGGGCACCCCATTCACACCCCTTGGGATAGCTCCGTCAATTTGCATGTTAGAAACCTCAAACTCGGCACCATGAGAGCTTATCCATGTGTCCACATGCATGCCAAGTTGCAAGCAAATCCCATCATCCCCTGATTTTTGGCATGGCTTAACTCACCCCAAATTGTCCCATTCTACAACTACGTCAATTTGCATGTTTGAAACCCCAAAGTCGGCACCATGATAGCTTATCCACGTGTCCATATGGACGCCAAGTTTCAAGGCAATCCCATCATCCCCTGATTTTTGGGGAATTTATGAAAATCGGGCACCCCATTCACACCCCTTGGGATAGCTCCGTCAATTTGCATGTTAGAAACCTCAAACTCGGCACCATGAGAGCTTATCCATGTGTCCACATGCACGCTAAGTTGCAAGCAAATCCCATCATCCCCTGATTTTTGGCGCGGCTTAAACTTTTTAACTCACCCCAAATCAAGTCCCATTCTACAACTACGTCAATTTGCACGTTAGAAACCTATCCTTTGGTCCCATGACAGCTTACCCATGTGTCCCCATGGACACCAAGTTTCAAGGCAATCCCATCATCCCCTGATGTTAGGGGAACTTTTGAAATTTGAACACTCCAGTATGTCAGGGATTTAAAGTTGCAATTGCAGACAGCTCAATGGGGCCAGTTCCAAGGCAATCCCAACATGCCACGAGATAACCCTAAATCTTCTTGCACATTTGAAAAAGGGATTATTGAATTTGATAAAGTCTAAGTGAGCGCAGGAAGGACTTCTCCCCTTAGTCAAAGCAAGACACATACACCATCGCTGCAAGGCGGGAAGGGGAGAAGGGAGGGAAAGCAGGCAGGCAGCATGCATTGTAGTGCCGCAAGGATGGCTTGAGCACTAACGCATAGCAAACCAACCCATAAGTGGGCGCAAAGTGAGGCAAAGATGGCTGGTTCTTTCTTTCTAAGCCAGCAGTTACGCCTTGAGGGGCACAGAGGAGGACGATTGGAGCAAACCAGGCACCAGGCGGGCAGAGAGGCAGGCAGAGTAGGCGAGGAGTCAGTCCTGGCAGATGCCCCACCACAGCAGCACCCCGGGGGAGGCGGGCAGGCGGGCAGGCAGGCAGGCAGGCTGCGGGCATTTCTGGGGGCACAAGGAAGTGATGGCTGGTTTCTAAGCCAGCATTGCAGTTAGTCACGCATTGCAAACGCAAACCATCCCAGCGAGTCGGTCACCGAGGAGGACAGGCTAGCAGAGGGGCAGGCAGAGTGACATGTCATAGATCTAGTATTGGGGAGGAGTCAGTCCCGGCAGATGCCCCAACACAGTAGCACCCTGGGTGGGCATTGGAAAACGCCATCTTGTGGGTCAATACTTCCCCCACCCCATGTCCTGCAGGGTTGCCTGCCTAACCCTTGTGGGGATGGGAGATGGAGAGCTTAGAGTGGCAGTGCCAGCAGCAGCCTTCGGCTTTCCCCTGGAACCAGTCGCCTTGCCCGCCTCTTTCCCCAGCAAGATCGCCTGGTGCTGCCTATGAAGATGCATCTTCATGCTGCTGGTTCCATAATGCCCTGTCGATGAACCCCTGCTTAGGCTGAGTTTGCAGTGGCGACAGACAGCAAAGCGGGGATCCGCTCCCAACTCAAAGTGGTCCCACACGATGCTTGTCTTTCGTTTCCGTGGTGACACCACCAATTGCCCGCCTGAGCTCTCTGGTGTTGCCACAGAAACAGGGGTGTGGGATGAGACTGGGGAGAGAGCCTCGGCCTGCTGCTGCTCCTCCTCAGCCCCCACATCCTGGAGGCCCACCGCCTCCTCCTCCTCCCCCCCCTCCACTGTGCTGAGGACCTCGTCTAGGTCCATCATCGGGCTCGTGGGCTGAAAGGAGAATGAAGGAGTTGGGGATACTCCTCCTCCTCTAATGGCACTGCTGCCACGTGCCTCTTGCAAACGGGCACTTTTCCCATTCCCACCCTCAAAAAGAGAACGCCGGGCACAAGTTGCAGAAGAGAGTGGCTCTGCCTGCTGCTTGTCCTGCTTCTGTTTTGGAGCAGTCAGCCAAGGAGTTGCCCGTTTGAGTTTCACAGGAGGAGAGGAAGCCTGCTTACTGCTGGCAGACTGAGCCTTGCTGCTTTCAGCACGCCTGCTTCCTCTTTTCATGATGACTAACAAAATATTAATACTACTAATACTATGTATAAGGTACTACTAAGAATATGTATAAGAAGAATATAATATGTTTAAATGTAGGGAAATGGGACAAGAACAATAAAATATACTACTACTAATATGTATGAGAATATAATATATATATATATATATATATATATATATACTACTAAGAATATCTACAAGAATATAATAATATGTTTAAGAATATTACTAATAAATGTAGGGAAATGGGACAAGAAATGGGACAACCACTACTATAACAAGAACAAAATATGAATACTACTACTAATATGTATGAGAATGTATACTAATAGACTACTAAGACTATGTAAAAGAATATAATATAATATGTTTAAGAATAGGGAAATGGTGTGCGTATGCTTTCCCCAAAATGCTCAATCTGTGGCTGCCTGTTGAACTTGACAAAAGCAGCCCACTCTGTCCAATTTACACAGAGAAGAAAAAGAGAATCCAATTTTTTTGGTATATTTGGTATATAGAAGATAGAAGGAAACACAATCAGGATTTAAGAGAGGGGAGGGGGGAAAAGAACCAACCACTACTATAAGAAGAACAAAATATGAATACTAATATAATATGTATGAGAATATATACTAATGGACTATGTGAAAGAATATAATAAAATATGTTTAAGAATATAAATGTAGGGAAATGGGACAAAAAGTGTGTGTATGCTTTCAAAAGAAAGCTTTCACAAAAGCAGAACAGTCAGGCTTTAATACAGGGAAGGGGGGGGCAACCAACCCAACCACACACTCCAAAATTCAAAAATAAAGTTTATATTAAATCAAAGTAAGGGGAAAACACAGGGCAAACTAAGCTACAAGTCAGAAAGAAGCAAACAAACACACACACGCGCCAAACTAAACCTATCCTAATCTATCTCCAAAGTCCAAAGCAGGAGCACTAACTAACTAAGTGTTCCCTCCACGAACGCCAACCCACAAAGAGACACAAAACAGAAAGTTCTCAGGGTGGGTCTGCCTTAGTCCCCCCTCCAACGCTGGGATTGGAGGAGGATGCTTTCTGAGGAGATCAATTCTCATCAGGATTGGGAGTTGAATGTGCCTGTCATCGCTTCCAAAAAAATAAAAAAATAAATAAAAAAAACCCAAACCCCGATTTTTAAAAAAATATTGCACGTGAACCACAGCACGCAGAAAGTTGAGAGTGGTCTCAAAATGACCCCCATCCACGACTCTCTGTGCACAAGAATTTTCAGAACGATAGCTTAAACCCCCCCCAGTTATCCCCGATTCTTTCCCTCAATGCAATCCTATGGGCGAAAAGCCGAAACGCAGTTTGAGCCGCGCGGTTGACCCGATTTTTAAAAAAATATTGCACGTGAACCACAGCACGCAGAAAGTTGAGAGTGGTCTCAAAATGACCCCCATCCACGACTCTCTGTGCACAAGAATTTTCAGAACGATAGCTTAAACCCCCCCCCCAGTTATCCCCGATTCTTTCCCTCAATGCAATCCTATGGGCGAAAAGCCGAAACGCAGTTTGAGCCGCGCGGTTGACCCGATTTTTAAAAAAATATTGCACGTGAACCACAGCACGCAGAGAGGTGAGAGTGGTCTCAAAATGACCCCCATCCACGACTCTCTGTGCACAAGAATTTCCAGAATGATAGCTTCAAAAACAACGTAGTTATGCGCGATTATTTGCCACAATGCAATCCTATGGCGAAATGTTTTCAAGATGGCGACCGGAGCGCTCCGACTGAACTCGGAGCTCCGAAAAATGGTCGCTTCTCTTCGCCTTGCTTCTAGGGGGTCCGCGGTCCGCTCCTACTCCGCCTCTGGGTAAGGCGGAGCAGGCCAATCCGCTACTGCTTCTACGCTCCTAATCGGAGCGGAGCACATCCCTAGGTGCAATACTACAGTGGGATGTTCGTTTTTTGAGCACTCAAGCAGAGTCTCCTGGAAATTGCTGAAGGGAAAAAGTTCATACAATGGAATGAGTTTTATTAAATATGTTTTTTTAACATCCAAAATGATACATTTGTGTGACTGAATTGTATTAGAACATTAAGCTTCCATTTTGTTTTGTTTTTCATTTCTCTCCAACTAAACATACAGCATAATTCCACACACTGCAGTTATGTGAGTAATATCCAGATGGTGTCATTTTGGATAAAGGCTTTACCTATCCCTATAATGCAGAACTTGGGAACTGTTTTGGTCCTAAGGGCCAGATTGCTTTCTGGGTCATCCATAGGAGATATGATGCCAGAGGGCAGGTCCCTGGCCCTTCCCTCAGAAAGCCCCATCCCTTCTTCCAAAGTCCTATCCTCCTGACTCCCTTTTTTGTGTGCACAAAGCGGCAGGAAGCAATAACTCTGGGTTTCTATGTGCGTGGAGGGGAACTGCTCAGACTTGCTTTAGCACGGAATGGAAACCCCCACTCTTATCTTCAATCATTCATTGGTGATAAGAGTGGTTTTCCACTTAGAAGTGATAAAGGCTTTGTTTTTCTAGCACTGGGAACTGGGGGATGGCCTGGAATCTCCTGTGAGCTGGATGGAAAACCCCAATGGACCAGATGTTCCACATCCCTGCTATAATGATACCTTGGTGTGGACTGGAGTAATTCAAGAAAGATGGCCAAATCGCTGAATGATCAGCGATTTTGGACAGAATCAGCTCTATCAGTTTTATGAAGCAGCTTTGTAATTAGGAAACTCAGGTTACATCTTAATTGAAGTCCCTATCTCCAGGACATTCAGCAATGGCTGGGAATATTACCCACAAATTGATGAAGTCAACAATAGTCTTATATGGCTCATGGCTTTAGCAATGCAATATATGCTATCTAGGCCAATGAAACCATAGTAGCCTGATGGTCTAGAACAGGGGTGGGCAAAAGGTAGAACAGGATCTACTGGTAGAGCTCTAGGTGATTTATAGTAGGGTGACTAAGATTTCCGACTCCTACTGGCTTAACAATAGCAACAACAAAATGACTCTTCCCAGCCCTCAATCAATTATACTGCTGAAATGAAAAAAAGTTTGGGGTAATCAGGAGAGGGAAGGATTGTGAATTCTATTCTGTTTTGGTACTCAAAATATGCTCACAATTCTTTAATTGTAAATCAGGCTCTGGTTGATGGATCTTGGGGTTCTATTAAAGAATGAAGTAGAACCTGAAGTCAGCCTATCCCAGCCTAGGAAAAAACAAACAAACAAACCTCAAGACAGAGATTTGAGTATTTGCACAAGGAAAAATTGCTGTAAGGTCTCATCTTTTGAGATGAAATGATCTTACAATGACAAAAAGTTGATATGTTTGTCTTTTTGTATGCTGGTAAGTATAGCAGCAGCAGATGGACTCCAGATGTCTTCCTAAGGCACAATGTCTTCTGAAGCTCCCAGTGGGTCAGTACAACTCTTTTGCTACTTTCAATGTGAGTCTGTGTCTAATAGACACAATTTGTAGCATTTGTACCTACAGGAAAGTCCCAGTTTTATGGTTTAATTACTAAGCTGAACTCAATACCCTTCTGATTTCACTGTACCATTTTAATTTCAGTTTTCTGAAGAAGTGCATCATCTCCAAGTCTGTAGAACTTCCATTTTCTTTAGTTGATTCTCCATAACAAGGTGAATGCAAATTTGTGATGGTATGTTTATCTCCTGTTTGAAAGTGTACATCAAGCATCCTGTAAAACAAGGATGCAGATCCTCAGACCTGGGTGGGTGGGTAAATACAGCCCATTTAGGCTCTCTTCTCCTGACTACACCATGACCACCAATCATTTGGTAATCTCCTATTTTTAAAGGGTTGAATTGCCCTGCATAAGGCTAAATTTCTGGGAATAAGAGCTTAAAGCTAAAACATGCTGGTATTTTTTGTATTTTGGTCCTGCCCCCTTTTTGCTTTTGGCCCCAACCACCACTGGAACTTTACACCTCTGGCGTATAACATACATAAGCATATTGTAATAAATGTCCTATCCCATTGTACTAAATGTAGCATAATGAAATTCCTGTGAATACAAAAAAACAAACATGAAAAAATGGGTCATATCCGAGTTACATGAGCAGAAGTCTGTTTGCACAACAGGGCTCTCCCACCCTTCTCCCCACTTTGGTACCCTTTACCCCTTGTAAATCCTCCTACGACGGGGGGACGGGACAGGTCACTTCAGGAAAGGCCGGTAAAGGGAGGAGGGACTCCCCCAAAATTGGTTGCAGGCACCAGAGTTGCAAAAATCAGGCAGTGATGAAGGAACCAGTTCATCTGTAATGCCAGCTTTGGTACAATACTAGAACTATACTGGCCCATTTTGTTGCCTGAGACAAAGGACAAGAAGTTGCACCCATTCCATGAACAGAAGCCGACCAGACTGGGAGCTGAATCATATTTCAATGCATACTGAAGGCTATCAGGCTAGCTTAAGGATTATAGGGCAAACTGTTTGACATACACAGCTCTGTCCTCCAATACCTTGCGTCTGCCTCCCCCCCGCCCCAAGCATCTGCCACCTGAGGCGGCTGTCTCAATCAAACTAACGCTACAGCTGGCCCTGCGTACTGCCTGGAATGCTTACTGTAAGGTGAATTACCAGTTTAAATGGATGAATGAACCTTAAACACATGCATCCATTTTACTTTAGCCTACAAGTCATAACACTTTATGGAAGCAGTGGAAGCCTCCTCTGAATTTAATTTTAGGAATCCTGAACTCTACAGAATTCAACTTGAACAGCAGGATGTAGGAAATAATCTTCTCACAGTGACGCAATGGGAAACTATTATAGGATGATCCAAGGGAATGGAGAACAGGACTTCTTTATTTTAATTAGTTGTCAGAAAAGCTGCTGCTGCTGCTGCTCCAAGTTTCAGATTCCTGGTTGGCTGAAAAGAATGGTGTCTATGGGTGCTTTCACACTAGATGTTTACTCCCAAAATGCCACACTCTGTTCACTCAATGTTTACAGGGCATCTACATGACAGCATTACGTCAGCTGCACCCCTTCCTAGAGTCGGGAGACCAAAAGATGGTAGTGCATGCGCTGGTAACTTCAAGGCTCAACTTCTGCAACGTGCTCTACATAGTACCTAGGGGTGACCACATTACACCAGTTTTAAAATCTCTTCACTGGCTACCAATTAGTTTCCGAGTGAAGTATAAAGTGTTGGTTATCACCTTTAAAGCCCTACATGATTTGGGTCCAGGCTACCTGCGGGATCACCTTCTCCCGTAAAATCCACTCTGCACACTCAGGTCCTCTGGGAAGAATTTACTCCAGCCAACAAAACAAGGCTGACAACTCTTACCCAAAGGACCTTTTCTTCTGCCGCTCCGAGTTTGTGGAATGATCTGCCGAGAGAGATTCGTCAACTTAACAGTCTTCTGAAATTTAAGAAAGCCATAAAGACTGATCTCTTCCAGCAGGCCTACAGTTGAGTTTCAAGATGCCTTTTAATAATGTGCTGCTTTTAATAAAGTATTAATTTTAAATGTTTTAATTAGTTATATGTATTTTATGGGGTTTGCATTTGTGTTGTACCCCGCTCGATTCAGAGGGAGAGGCGGGTAACAAATTATTATTATTATTATTATTATTATTATTATTATTATTATTATTATTATTGTGAACCGCCCAGAGAGCTTCAGCTATTGGGCAGTATAAAAATGTAATAAATAAATAAATAAATAAATAATTGTATTCTCCTGTTTTCTCCATGCCTCTTCCGTTTATTTTAGATGCTCACAAAATCTATTTTTCTGGGGAAAGAGGAGCACAGCAGCCCAATTATCACAGATGTAGATTGCCAGAGTGCTGCACTTCCATCCTCTTGAAGACATGTGATTTTGACATGTGACAAATTTTACAAATTTGCCTAAAAGTTGCATAGTTCTAATTATTTTTATAGTTTAAAATTCTTTACTGGTATTACCTTGTTAATGGTTTAATAGCTGTGCAAATTATTTACTGTTTTATATTGCCTGAATTGATTTTATTTTTACGCTGCCCTGATATCTCAATGATATAGGGCGGGATACAAATGTTTTAATAAATAAATACATAAATAAATGTGTAATGACATTTCAGGTGGTTAAGCCCACACTTCTTCATGTCAGTGCACCTTCACTGTTACCATTCTAATTGGCCCCATTTATTTTTTTATTACATTTCTATACCATTCAAAAAGCTTTTCCATTTTAGCATGCTTTTTTAAAAATTAGTTTATATTTATGCTACAATGGCTTACATTTTTAAAAATATGCAAAAACGTTTAATTGTAATTGATCAAAGGTTTACTGTCTTTGCATTAAGCTAGAAACAATTGTCTCATGAGGAATATGCATTCCCCGATAGAGACTGTTATTTCTTTGTTTTGCAAAGAAATGAGACAAACCTACAATCAATTATATTTGATTTCACAAATATCTTAATGTTTTAAAATGTAGGCAAAAACCCTATAAATTACATATTTCATTAAAAAAAATTAAATGTTACTGTCACTATCAAACCTAGATCTCATTTTGTTCACTGCTATGCATAGGGTACATACTTGTATTTACCATGCACGTGACACATAGGCATCATCTGCAGTGCCATGCAAGGCAGGCAATTTTTATCATAAATCTGATAGGCCACAGTTCCAGTTCATTGTAAGGACAAAGTAAAATTCACCTCTCAAAGGGGCCATATGTAACATGTGTACCACATGATTAGTTTACAGAAGGCCTTTCATAGTGAATAAATAGATCTACCACCTCTTGCACAGACAATGCTGGATAATACATTAAAAGCAAGAGCAGGAGTGAAATGAGACAAGCTTTTTGTGTGGACTGAATGCGAGACAATGAATACAGAACACACCCATTAGCTCTAGATAGATTCTATTTGCTTTTGTGCTCCTCATTGCTGACAGATACTAGGATTTATCTCTTTGAAGACGGGTACTGGCTTGGTGGCAAAAGTCCTACTTGGGTGAAATACTTCCTTGTGAGTCTTATGTGCTCTTATTTATTGCCTTCATGCCCTGTTTGTAAGCTTCCCAGGTGCATCTGGCTAGCTGCTGCTGAAAACAAAGGCAATGCTCTAGATTTTTTCATCTACGTAGCCCTATACAAAACAGCAGGTTATCAGTAGTGCTGTGTGTTTCATCCCCTCTCTGCCCACAACAGAAGTGAATTATGTGGCATGTCTCTTCCATTGTTTGGGTTAAATTAGCTGCTGTTAGGATTATTCCAGACTTTGAGTGCTTTCAGATGGAGGGGGAAATCATGTTTCCCTACCGTTGCTTTGCTTTCTGCTTCTCTTCCACAATAGGGATGGGCAGAATAAAACAGGGAAGAGAGAGGAAACAAGCAGCAACCACATGGCCTATTCAGTGGGCGTTTTTATAGTACAATCTCTCCTGCGTACGGCAGGAAATAGTGCCAATTATTGCTATAGCCAAGAATAATCAGATTTTCCAGGTCTTGTTTTGTAGCGGGAAAAACAACAGAAGGAGCGGGAGACATGCAGGAGGATCGCAACATTGTCAAAATGACCCACAATGATCCGTGAGTGGCCAGTCACAAGCGTGCTATAAAATTCTTGTCTAAAGATGCTCTTTGTGGGGTCGCTGGCATCATTCATTTGATGAGACCTCCATCTTCCTTCCCTTCACCTTTTTCAGTGGCACCAAACTCAGCTTCTGAGATAGAGAGAGAGAGAACACAGGTGGGAACAGAGGCAGCTGCTACCGCTCACCTGGGGTGTTTCAGGGTAGGCTTTTATAGGGTGGGCACTTAAGAATCACTTTAAAAAGAGAAAAGGCATCACCAAAAAAAAAAAAAAAAGGACCAAAGAGGACACTGACTTGCATAAAATTTGTATATACTAATTTATAGGTGTATATACAAATTTAGAAATAATTATTATAATTTAAATATATAGTCCATTTCACCAGTGTGTAAAACTGTGACCAGGTGACCAGTGTGCTCTCCAGGTGCTATTGATGGGCGACTTTAAGGTCCAGTTCTTCCCTTTGATGGTTCTTTATCTTTAAGTTGCTCAGCCCTTCAAATAGAGGACACTTTCAAAATAGAGGAAGAATGTCCTCTGTAAAAGAGGACATGTCACGACCCCCTAGTTTTATCACGCAATTGCTTTGAACTCATTCCTAGAATTTTACAATTTGTCCAGATGTCATTATCTTCCACTCATAAGCCTCCCATGTTTTTCTATAGTTTCTTCTGTCTTTTTTTCTTTCCAGAAAAAAGATTGTTAAGGAATGACAGCGGGGGAAGAATGGAGGGAGTGCTGTGTAGCCACTGCAGCCCCTGTTTGCTTGTTTATTCACCTGCATGTGCTTGCTCCGTCTCTGTCTCTGTCTCTCTCAACAGTACAGACATTAGGGGTGGACAATCTCCCAAAGGGAGAGGGCAGGCAAATGAGAAAGAAACACCCCTCCGCTTGCAAGAAGCGAGCACTTAAACTGCTCACCTGTCCACTCCATCTTTCAGAGTATTGCGTGAACTCAGAGTTTCACCCACATACCTGTTTCCCTCTAATTATCCCCTACAGCGCTAAACTGTCACCGTAGTTGTTGTTGTTGCTACCAGGCAGCTAGATCCTTTGCATACAAGGAAATGGGTTTAAGGGGGGAAATGTAAAAAAATCATTAAAAATCAACAGATGACCCAATCCAATTCAAATTTGGTATGCTTAAAGCAATCCTTAATATCTATTACTGTGCCATTTTTGATGTCTTTATCTTTAAAGCTTACGCAGATGTAAGCATTTGTTTAATTTTTCTTCAAATCCTGCTCCTGCCCCAGTGGCCACTCAGAAAACAACAAATGATACACTTGAAAACTAGCAGCAAAATATTGCACTTCTTTTGGTTAAGAAGCAATTAAAGCAGGATGCATGGGAGCATTGGCGTGCGCACAGCGGGTGCAGAGGGTTCCATTGAACCCCCTAATGTGCTGCGGCCCAGGCCTGAGGAGGCAAACTTCCAAGCGACGCCACTCTGAAAATCGTTGGCTTTCAGTTTAGTGCCGGAGCTGGCTCTCCTCTCTTCACTTTTTACCTCTTTGGCCCCCTTTCGGATTGAGGCAGTTGCCGTGGCGAAGCCACACGGTGTAGGTTAATAGCAGGTGGGAGCCAATTGCCGAGCAGCCATGGCGTGGAGTGAGTGACTGACTGTCCCCGCCCCTGCCCGGGGAGGCGAGGCTTCTTGACCCGGTGGTCTGCTTGGGGGAAACAGGGCGCCAAGTGGGCGCTGCTGCTGCTGCCCTTGTGCAGGAGCTCATCACCAGCGTCAAGTTCGACCTGCAGGCTGGAGAAGCAACAGCGGTGAAGCAACAGCTCAGGGTACAGCCGCTGCCCTTCCCGGCCATGGACAGTATGGTCATGAGGGGACGAGGGAAGGAGGGAGGGAAGGGAGAGCCAAGGCACAGACTGACCCATGCGCCAATCCACTACCCTACCAGGCTTGGGAACCACTTTCCTTGCCTTTTAATGATTAATGTTATGATTCTCTTCCTTTCGTTCATTTAGGGCGCGATCCTATGTCGGTTTAGACAGGAAAGAAAGCCCTACTACAGCTCCCAGCATGCCCCAGCCAGCATGTTTACTTCTGAGTAGCCATGCATAGGGCTGCACTGGAGGTGGCCCTTTGGTCTCATGCAGCAGGGCTCTTCTTAGGGTTAAGGTTAGAACTAGGCCCAAGAGCTTGTGCTTTTGTGAAGTCAGCTTGAGTTAGGGTGCAGTCCTATAGAAAGAAAAAAGTCCTACAGCTCCCAGCATGTCCCAGCCAGCATAGAAGCCTGGGGCATGCTGGAAGTATTAGGACTTTTTTCTGTCTAAACAGGCATAGGATTGAATAAAAGAGGATGTATTAAAAAGGGGAAGAGTGAATGAAGAGTGGCATGAAGATTGCAACCCTAGTCATAATTTACTGTTACTTAATGTATATATTTATATGGCCTATATAGTTTGGTCTCAAGGTGTCTTAAATCTGCACAAAAATGAAACATAGAATATCAAAGGGTAATTGGCACCAAATTTACAACAACAAAAAAACACCAAAATACAGAATCCAGAGAGGGGATAAAGTCTCATTGAACTTGGTTGGGCTTTCTTCTGAGGAAGCAGGTGTAGGATCACTCTATAAATCTTTGCAGTGAAATCCTGGAGTTGTCTAGTAATCCCCAATGATTTCAATGAAACTTAATCCCAGGTAAATGTGCATAGGGTGTTCCATGTTGCCATCATGACTAGTAGCTGTTCACAGATGTCTTCTCTTCCATAAATAAACCCTAGGTCGGCCAGCGGTGGGGCTTACAGTCAGGGGCCTACACTGTTCCTAGCTCTACAATATTTATTTTTCAAGCCATTCTTTTGGTAAATATGGTATGTGTGTCTCTTGTGTCACTTTAAAACAGAGCTGCAGCACGATCCTATGTATATCTACTCAGAAGTAAGCCCCACTGAGATCAATCAAACTTACTCTGAGGTAAATGTGCACCGGATGCAGCCTGAAAATGAAGCGAGGATGAAGAAAGGACAGGAGAAAAAGAATTGTAGAAATAGAATAGCAAGGTAACTGTGGGATATTTAACCATATTTAAAGACAATAAGTACATCCCACACTGGGATATTTAACCATATTTAAAGACAATAAGTACAGTAAAATTAGTGCCCCTCTACTTCAGTCCCAATCAAATAATTACAACAGTGAACCAGCCAGGTCTTCCATAGGAAAACTCTGTACCAGGTGATAGTTATTTTTAAATTTTAATTAAAAATATATTATCCTTTCCTATAACAAAATGGTACTTACTCCTAAGTAAGTGTGTCCCACTGAAGAAGGAAATCCTATTTGATTCCTGTTAGTGTGACATGATAAGTTAAAGGCACAATTTTATGCATGTTTAGACAGAAAAAAGTCCTTCAACTCCTAGAATCCCCTAGCCAGCATGGCTGGCTGGGGTATGCTGAGAATTGTAGGACTTCTTATACAGTATGTGGGTATGTGGTGTGGTTTGGCTTGAATTGCTTGTGTCTGGATTTCCTTTCTGGACTGGACTTGCTGGTTACATGACCCACAAGGCCAGGTTGTGGTATAGTCCTCTTCTTCTTTTGTGTTCAAAAGCTGTAAAGTATCCTGTGAGATCTGGAAGACTCACAACTTTATTATGGCCTAGTAAGCTGTTGTCCACTGGCCTCAAGTGCCAAAATGACTTTACTGGCTTGGCACTGTGAGTTTGGGGGTGGGGTGGGGGGTCATGTCATTTGCTATTCCGCTTTGGGCAGCAAAATGTCTTGGACCAGCCCTGGCAAGAGCTGGCTATAATTTAGATACTGAACAACATGCATTGGGTTTCCTAGGTGTACAGGGCCCAGGTGTCTCAGGCAGGATCTACACTACTGTTTTCATAGAATCATAGAATCATAGAGTTGGAAGAGGTCTATAAGGCCATCAAGTCCTGCTCAATGCAGGAATCCACCTTAAAGCATCTCTGACAGGTGGTTGTCCAGCTGCTTCTTGAATGCCTCTAGTGTGGGAGAGCCCACAACCTTCCTAAGTAACTGGTTCTACTGTCATACTGCTCTAACAGTCAGGAGGTTTTTCCTGATGTCCAGCTGGAATCTGACTTCCTGTAACTTGAGCCCATTATTCCGTGTCCTGCACTCTGGGATGATCGAGAAGAGATCCTGGCCCTCCTGTGTGTGTCAATCTTTCAAGTATTTGAGGAGTGTTATGTCTCCCCTCAGGCTTCTCCTCAAGGCTAAACATTACCTCTGTTTCCTCTCCCCTCTGGGACACTCATACCTCTCCTGTCTGCACCCTTTCTCCCTCTTCTACCCCACACATAGGGGCATTTCTCTCTCTTCTTTCCCCAGGGCTCCCCCTACGCCAATCCTCTTCTTTTGCCCTTATTTTATTTAGAGTATTTTTATTTAGAGTATTTTTATCCCGCATCTCAGCCTAAAAGTCTCCCGGAGCGGCTTACAATTGATCAGTAAAGAAGAGTGATGTGCCCTTGTGACGGTTTCCCATCCTCTCTTTTCTCCTTCATCTCCTGTCTTCTGCCAATAGCCCCTTCGCGGCCTTCCAGAGATGCCCCTAGTTCCAGATCTCCTACACTCCCCCAAGTTCTCCAAATCTTGCTAGCTAGCCCTCTCTTATGCTAGGCTCGCAGCCACCCCTCGTCCTCACTATATTCACCCCAGAAGTCTCTCTCCTGGACCTCATTCCAAATTCTTTGCTCAGCAGCACACAGGGCAATCTTTTAAAATCGTTATTAGGGCATTTGATGTATGTTGTATTCTCTGTATGGTGCTGGAACTTAAGATGACACTCATTGTTGTTAATGTGATAGAATCTGTTTTAAATGTGAATCTGTTTTAGTAAGTTTGGATTAGGTCATTATCTGATTAAATTTAAAGATGGTGAAAATTGACTGTATCTTTATATATGCCTGGTTATTACTACAGCAAAAAAAAGTATTCAGAGTCTCTGTTTCAAAATGTGTATTTTTAAAGTACAGATTACTTGTAAATAACAAAAATACAGTTTACTTCAGTTTTCGTTTATTTCGTTTGTTTGATGAGTGAAAAAAGTCCTTTATTACTGTATATTCAATCAATGTTTACCTTAAAAAAAACAACCCCTGGCTGAACCCCCTAATGAAATGTGCTGCGCACGCCTATGCATGGGAGTACTTCACAATAAAAGCAGATTATAAGCTGGAAAACTTCGGAGTCCTTTGCACGCAATTAGCAGTGATTGCACAGTATAACGCTGGTGTGATAAAGCTCTCAGTCATAACCATGGCACCACCAATGGCGACCAATCAGGGGGCACCATGGGCTCCGCTGCCAAAAAAGTTGGGGTAAGTGTCTGACTTTTTTGGAACGGAGTTTCCAGGGTTTGCTCCTGGATGGCTTCGCAGTGGCAGCTGCGTCATGTAGATGACGCAGTGAGAAGCTAGTGTGAATCAACCCCGAAGCAAACCCTTTGTGTAGATGTGCTCCCAGTGAGGTTCCATGCCCAAGTGGGGACTAGAACTCAGATCTCTGGACTCCCAGCCCAACAATCTAACCACACCACACTGGCTTGCCCTCTTATTTATTTATTTATTTATTTATTTATTACATTTTTATACCGCCCAATAGCCGAAGCTCTCTGGGCGGTTCACAAAAATTAAAATCATCATAAAACAACCAACAAGTTAAAAATACAAATACAAAATACAATATAAAAAGCACAACCAGGATAAAACCACGCAGCAAAATTGATATAAGGTTAAAATACAGAGTTAAAACAGTATAATTTAAATTTAAGTTAAAATTAAGTGTTAGAATACTGAGTGAATAAAAAGGTCTTCAGCTGGCGACGAAAGGAGTACAGTGTAGGCGCCAGGCGGACCTCTCTGGGGAGCTCATTCCACAACCGGGGTGCCACAGCGGAGAAAGCCCTCCTCCTAGTAGCCACCTGCCTCACTTCCTTTGGCAGGGGCTCACGGAGAAGGGCCCCTGTAGATGATCTTAAGGTCCGGGTAGGTACATATGGGAGGAGGCGTTCCTTCAAATAACCTGGCCCCAAACCGTTTAGGGGGTTCAACAGAGGCAGATATGAAAGAAGATGAGCAATTAAGGGGAACAGTGTACTCTCTCTCTCTCTCTCTCTGGGAAGCACAGTGATGTGTAGTTCTGTGGAATTCAGTCCAGTGGGAGCACATTTCAGTGACTATTTGCACCCCCAGAGCAGCCTACAGAGAAAAGGCACTGCCCCTGCTCACTGCTGTGGGTGAGTGAGCCAGCTGTGGCAAAGCCAAGGAGCAGCCATTCCTCTGGGCAGTGTTGCCTAGCCCAGTAGTCATTGCACCTAATGGAGCGGAGAAGTGAGACTTCTTCTCACCGCTGTCCAGGGGGAGAGGGCAAGTGAGAAAGCAGAGGTGGCTATTTCTCTCCCCTCCCTCCACGCCGCCGCCTTTGGCAAGCCAGCAAGTATCACCTGTGCTGCCTCCCTCTGGCCAGGAGAGGGAGGAGCCAGAGGAAGTGGTGCTGCGAAGGCACTTGCTTGGCATGCAGAAGGTCCCAGGTTCGATCCCCAGCATCTCCAGGGGAAAGTGCCGGCTGAAGCCCTGGAGAGCCTGTCAATGCCGATAATTCTGGGCTAGTTGGACCAAAAGTCTGTGTACCCGATGGGGCGCTCCAGCTACCAGTCCCGGCTGCTCCTCCTCAGGGTAACTTCCAGCGCTTGCGCCGCTCGAGGTGCTTGGGTCAAGCACTGCCCACCCCAGCCGCCAGCCCTGGATGCCGCGCAGCGAAGAAAGAATAGCCGGCTTTCTGCTCTGCCTATAGCAGCGAGTGGGGAGGGGTGGGTGCCGGACGCACGAGCCACGGGGCGGGTTGACGTTTGCGTTTCTTTACCAGCAGCAGCAGCAGCAGCAACGGAGCGGGTGGCGGGGGCGAAGAAGGCGGCCCTGAAGGCACCGCTGCGCTCTGCACACCCTGCCCGACCGTGTGCGCGTGTGTGAGTGTGTGACAAGCAAGCAGGCCCGGCCCGGCACTGAGGAGGAGAAGGAGGGGATGTGACGAGCGCTTCGCTGTGCATTGTGGGCTTCCATGCACAGACTGTCTACTTGTTCCAGTTCACACCGCGGCTGAGCAAAGAGGGGAGTGAGAGGCATAGGGAGACATATTGCTGCTGCTCCTGCAAGCTGTACTGTAAGTGATTGACACCACGCTCTTTCCCAGGGAACATGGGCTACGCGAAATCGGCAAGGGCTCTTGCCGTTATGCTTTGTTTACAATGCGGTTTTTACCCCCTTGTCATTTTTGGAAGGCGGGGTTGGGAACGACTGGATATGCTCGCTCGCTCTGTGTGTGTCTCGTTCTCTCTGTGTGTGTGTCTATCAGTCTCTTTCCACCGGGCAGCTAGAGGTGGCTTTTTGGAAGGCAGCAGCAGCACCTGACGTGCGTGTCGCAATCAAGTTAAGCTCCTGAAAGACCACAGGAAGGCATTAACCGCGACTTCTCTCTGGCATCTGGGGCTTACCGGGAGGGGGCGGGGATGTAGGCGAGAAAAGATCTCCAGTGAACCATGTCTGCAACGGAGCCGAGGGGGTTAATGGAGAGCTGTGCCCTTAAGGGAACCAGGAAATTCACGCTGTCTCCTATCTGTCACGGATCTTTATTTTGATCGCATCTCGCGCAGAGATCTAGCTATTAGGATTGGAGTTCCAAGCGAACACGTTCATTGCACAGTGGCGTTCAAAGCAAAGTTGGGTTTATGCTCCACCAGCAGCAAAACCCCGCTACCCACTCTTTCTCCTCCCTCTCGTCCTCCTTCCTTTTACTTTCCTCTCCTCTCCTTCTCACCTCGGGTCATTGGACACGAGAAGATAATATACAGAGACTGCAAACAGAATCGCTGGGAAGCCGTTCCGCGGACATGGCCCATGCATTTCACTTTTGCATGACAGGGCAATCATTGCCAATAGTGGCTTGTTTGCACATTGGGAAGGGCTTAGCCTCAAGGGGCGTATCAATGTATGCTATAAACTGAAGAGGGAAAGGCTGCTTAAAACAAACCGAGAGAGAGAAGTACTGGATCAAGGAGTGGGTAACGATACAGGGTGTTTTACAACCCTGAGCCTCTGATGCTAATGCCTTAAAAAGATCTGACCTGCTCATGCAAGTGTATGTCAGAATGGGAGTTTTTTTCTTGCAGGGCACTGCAGGTGAATCCAGGCAGATTCTAAAGACGAGAAGATTTGGAAGTGGGTGGGTGGGTTAGAAATAAAGTCATAGATTAAATGAAGTTCTAAACACAAACCACTTTAATTGGCCCAGTCCTAGGGACTTCACCCCAAACCAAGACCATAGTTTGCTTGCTCTTGTGTAGCCCGCTGACTTTAACAGGAAGACTGCGCTTGAGAAAATGGATGACAGTGCTGGATTGCAAGCTGAATCACTTTTATTGAATGAATGCTACTGTATGATTTGTGAATCTCATGGGATTGGATCCCAACTTAGTCATGTTTAGAGTAGACCCATTGAAATTAATGGGACCAACTTAAGTACATCTAATTTCAGTGGATCTGCCGTAAGCATGTCCCCATCCCCCGTAAAATGTTTGCAGTGAAATATTTAAAATTTACCTGCTGGAGGCTGTACGCTCCCATTTTGTGTCTACAGATGTGACCCTGCTTAAACCAAGAAATAACTCCATCTATGCATTTGTAGACTTTCAGATTTCAGCACTTATTTAAGTTATATCAGTTCATTATTATTTCAGATTTTGTCCATCTGACTGAATTGTTGATACTTGCACCTATGGTAATTGTGAGACTGTCACTTAGCAACAGGTGTGTAGGGATTGCTATGGTTCATGTGCTTCTCTCTGCTTTTCCTCAGGGTTTGAACAGGACAAACCCAAAAGCAAGCAAGTCTGTAATTAGAGAAGGAACACCTGAGTGTGAATGTGGAGATATAGTTAAGCAAACACAAGACAATGACATTTTAAATTAGCATGTTGTTGTTTGGAGTAATGTTGAATTAAGTAATACAACCAAAGGACTTGGTTGAAGGATATTTTAAAGCATTCCTGTTGACATATTTTGCTACTATCTCGTCACACTTCCTTGTTTTGCAATAATCTCTATCTCTCTTGCTGTGTGTGTGTGTAATAATGGAAGTTAGATAATGCTCACAGTTTCCATGTAGTTAACATATTATTTATAAAGATCGAATATGCCAGTTTGTATTCGGTGGGCTGATTTTGTTCTAGATTTATGCTTATGTAACTGGGAAAAGAATCTGAACCAGTGACATTAGACACTGGAAAATACAGCTCAGGGGTTCCTAACTTTAGCACAAAGTGATGCATGCACTATTGATTAGAAAATATATCAAAAATTTATAGAGTCATAGGAATATAGTGTGTACTTTGGGAATGCTTCCAGTATCATAAAATAAATTCTATTGAATAAAAGAGGGGGTTTTTTTTAGAAATCAAAGGGCCACTCCATTTAAGAAATAAAGAGGAAGTTGAATTCTGGAGTAAATAAAAATAAAACTTTTAACTCACAAGCAGAATATCAAAATTATTAAATCAAAATTAGATGGGAAAATTAGGGGGATGTTTTCAATGTGAAGAATTTCTTCTAATTATCTGTCCAAGACTAGAGCAGGGGTGCAGAACCTGAGGCATGGAGGCCAAATCTGGCCCTCTTGGCTTCCCCAGATGGCCACGCCCACTTCCTCCAGCCCCTTTCCTCTGACACCAATCATTTGGTGGTCTCCTGGCTTTTGTGCAGTTCCCCCCTCCCCCATTCTAAAAGGTTGAAATGCCTCTCCTAAAAGCAGTAAGAGTTTCAGGTTAAAATGTGCTGGTATTTTGGCACCTGGCCCGTTTGTCTTTGGCACCTGGCCCACCACTGGAAAGTGGTCCCCAAGAACTTCTCCAGAATGGAATTCAGCCCTTAAAGGAAAGTGGCAGAAGTTCTCTTCACATGTTTCCAAGCTCAATGGATGTGTGTAGAGTGGGGGTGAGAGGGCGGCTGGCATTGCAGTCAAAGTTTCCTCTCTTTGCCCTACATATTTTTCTTGGACATGCCTAGACTTGCATTTGTGCTTTGTTTTGCAAACAGCCTCAAGAAGGCAGGCTTGGGCTAAACACTCTGTATTCCAGAATTTTTAAAAATGCTCAGTTTAATAAATAATAAGAGTAGAGGTAGGTAAGTCGAATTCACTCAAGCAATTCTCTCACACATGGTCCCCCACATGCACTTTACATGCATACCCCTATGGAGGGAGGGACACACACACAGGGTGGGGTGTGGGTGGCCTTCCTGCCCCCCTCTTTTCCTAAACTACCACTTTCAGCTGCTACAAACCTTCACTTCAGTCTAGTGGTGGCCATCTTGGGAGATACAGGATAGACAAAAGGAGCTACTTTTCCCCTCAATGCATAATCTATGTAATTTGCTTCCTGAAGATGTTGTGATGGCCACCAATTTGGAAGGCTTTAAAGGGAGGTTGGACAAATTCATGGTCGATAAGGCTATCAATGGCTCCTAGTCATGATGGCTATGTATTAATTCTAGTATTGGAGGGAGTATGCCTACGTATACCAGTTGCTGGGGAACTCAGGGAGAGGGTGCTGTTGCACTCATGTCCTACTTGTGGGTTTCCTATAAGCATCTGGTTGGGCACTGCAGGAAACAAACTGATGGACTAGTTAGGCCTTTGGTCTTATCCAGTAGGGATGTGCTCCACTTCTAATCGGACCGGCGAATTAGAAGCGGAGCAGGGGGCTTCGCCTGCCCTTAAAGCGGAGGCGAAGAGGATTGGGGGGCCGGCGGAGCATGGCGAAGAGGATCAAGGTGAAGGCGGATCCTTCGCCTCGATCCGGAGCTCCGCCGGAAAGGTAAGTGGGGTTTACCAGGCCCTGCCACTGTCGCTGTCGCCCATGCGGTGACAGTGGCAGGGCCCGGTAACCCCCCCCCGCCCTCCTCTCCCTTACCTGCTTCCGTCCACGGTCCGTCTGCGTCTTCAATTGAGCCCGCGGTTCAACCAGGAAGTCTGGGCCGCTTACCCAGACTTCCTGGTTGAACCACGGGCTCAATTGAAGATGCCGACGGACCGCGGACGGAGGCAGGTAAGGCCCCCCTCCCCCTTGGTCCCTTACCGAGCTCTGCCGCCATCGCCGCATGGGCGGCGATGGCGGCAGGGCCCGGTAAACCTCCCGCCCTCCTCTCCCGCCCTTACCTGGCGCCACTCCCCTCCACTGCGGAGCTCCGATTCGGAGCCGGAGCTCCGCATCAAAGAGGAGCGGAGTATGGGCGGAGCGGAGCGGGCCGATCCGAAATTTTCGGATCGGCCCGCGGGATCCGTGCACACCCCTATTATCCAGCAGGGCTCTTCTTACGCTCTTATGACTTGCTTTTGCTTAAATTGTTGACTTGGGCAGGATCTACACTACTGCTTTATAATGGTATTGAAGTGCACTGACAGCTGATGGGGCCCATGATACATTCCATATACTGCTTTCAAGCCCCTTTCATAGTGTTATATCCTGTTTGGTGTAGATTTGGCCTTGAATGAAAAACCTACATATTTTTGTGAAGACATAATGTATTTTCACCAAACAAGATCCCTGCAGTTTCCATTATTTTTTTATGGGCATTTTAACTGGCAAAATTAAAGATGGAAGGCATGTTATGATTATACAAATAACCTTCACGACTGGGATAAATTTCCTTATTAGGTTTAAATTGCTATCTCTCAGGCATTTTATATTGAATTTTTTTTGAAATGTGGACAACTTATAGTGGCCATCATGTAGTTTCTCTGTGCCAAGAGAATTAGTTGGGACAAATTGTCTTGATTTTAGAAATACTTAGTATGTTCTGGGTTTAGAGTGGTAGAATGCTTTTTGATCCCTCTGCCTTAACTACACACACACAACTGAATGTGTAACTTTGGAATGGGACTTTCTTTTCCAGATCCCATATCTCTAAGGTTGGACCATACTATACAGCTTCCTGTGTGGTCTTCCTAACACAGCACAGTGCTATAAGCTCTAAGTGTGGGAGAAGGAGACAGAGCGCATAGTTTCCCTAACACAGCCCTACCTAACACAGGCTGGTCTTCTCAAGGCAGGTCTAAATACAATGCAGTGCTAGCGATGCTATAACAGCTCCCTTCCTGCCTTCTGGAAGCATACAGGGAATAAGGGGTTGCATTGGTAACAATAAAGGGCACTGGAACACAATGGGGAATAGGTAACTGCTCAGAGGGGAGTAGTGGAGTGTTATACAATAGGAACATAGAAGGGTAGCTCAGGTAATTGGAAGATGGGGAGAACCAGTGTGATGTCATGGATAGAGTATTGGAATTAAACTGGGGAGACCCGTGTTCAAATCCTAACTCAGACAGAAATCATACCGAGTGACTTTTGACCAGGCACATTATCTTTCCCTACCCAACCTCACATGGGTGTTGTGAAGATAAAATGGGATAATCACATGTCCTCCACCCTGGCTGCTTGGAGGAAGAGTTGGATAAATAAATAAGCTGTAATGTGCTTTTAAGACTGAAATGGTGGTATCTGATGGTTGCAAACTAAATGTCGTCTGCTGGAAATAAAGAGAAGGCGATGAAAAATTAACAAATGCGTGTCTAGTTCATCTTGGCATTTATCCAGTCCCAGGAGATCATTATCTAATGTCAATGTCCCATTGATGCTGTTGCATATATCTAGCAAAATCTGTCATCTGCGTATGAAGGCAATTACTGTCCATATGTATGCTTACCTCAGAACAGAAAAGCCACTGTCTCATACTCATTAGGATGAATGCTAATTGCTCCTCTGAAATACTGTCCGCATCTGATTGCTTATTACTGTCATTAGCTTGACCCTCTTGCCAAACGTTAGCCAATGTGAAATAAGTGGCCCAGAATGCCCACAGATACAGCCACAGCAACCACTGTGTGTAGGTATTGCAAAAGTAGTGACTTTTTAAATGGTCAGAAATAAGGGAAGATCAGGGCAAAATAATGAACAGATTCTTACCCACCTGAAGCCTTTGGGACGGGAAGGGTCCATCAATGAAGTGAAGGTGAGCACCCTGAGAGTGCTATAGGAGTTGTAATCCTAATTCCTTAGCAGTCTAATACTACTCATGATTATGAACGTTGTCATGTAAAGCAAATCTTTGACTACAGCAGCTATAGCAGAAACCTAAACAGAACAAAGAAATCAGAGAAGTCCTGCCTACCTTTCCAACCCCATCTAGGGCTGCTCCTGAAGTCTTCAAATCATTTGCTGAGGATCAATGGAAGCACCTTTACTCAGTCCATACCAGTTTCCCATGCACTAGAATGCCACCACCAGTTACTCAGAATGCCTGTTGCTGTACCAGTAGAGAGGGCAGAGCAAGCATAGGGTCCCTTTGCACTGGAGCTGGGCCAGCTGTGCTTAATGCTGTGCTCTCTTGCCCGTGCTCTAGATCCAAACCCCCTGAATAAAAGAGGGTAATACAGAGATGTACTAGCATCCCTCCAATGTGCAGTAATCCTGCATTTGCTGATTAATTTGCACATGGAAGTTGACTGAATACCTCACTCTATGCATAAAGTATGTTTTGTTGTTTTTAGTATAGGTGCCTTGTTACTGTTGAACACTAATTAGAGCTATTTGTAGCACTGTAGGGGACCACCCCCACCCCACACAGGCTATTCCAATTTGCAGAAAATTTCCTAAGCCACACAGAAACTACGGTATATGTTGTATGCAGTATCACTCCTTCTCCAAGAGGAGGCTATGCACAATGAAATGGAAAGTAGATGAAGCAATTGAGAAACACAGCCATACAAGATGCTTTGGATATTTATTATGATTGGTTGTATGTTAATGACCAACTTAATTTCACTTGAAGATGTTACAATCCATATATCCAGGCCTTTTGTTATTATTTATTTATTTAGCAGATTTATAGCCCACTTCTCAGGTTAAAAACCCTCACAAAGTGGATTACAACTTAATTAAAAACACAGAATATATAATCAAACCCTAAAAACGATGTTCAACAAATAAATCATTCAAATAGCAAATAAGATCTAACAAATAAAACATCAGATGTTTTCAGTTAAAAACACTGTTCATTAACATTAATCAAACACAGACTGGAATAAATATTTGTTTCAGACTGGGTTGAAGTATTGGAATTAACTTTGCACATCAAATCTAGTGTTATTGATTAATAGCAGGAGGTCTAGTGAGACCTTACAATCAAATACAAATAATCAATGGGAAAATGGATACCTGGATGGAGAAAAAGGCACTCAGATTTGTGTATACTGATACCCAGCAGCTTAAAAAGTACAATTGCTTATGCTGACTAGAAGGGCTAATTGTCACAAACATCCCAGGTCAGAGAAATCTCTGTACCCCTGTTAAGACGTAATGGGAAACCTTGGTTTGCTGCTACATGAACAAGAACACATGAGATTTAGGCACACATGCTTGCCCTCTCCTCCTCTTTTGCATCTGTGAGGAAGCAATCCTTCTGCTTTTTAAAAAAACCATAGTTCCCCTTTATGTTTGAACTCAGGTAACTGTGGTTTGTTAAAAGTTTAAACAAGTTGAAATTTTTAACTATATTTAATAAGAACAAACCAGGATCAAACCATGGTTTCATATCCTGTCTTGTTCTGAAGCCATAGCTTAAAGTTTAAACTACAGTTCACCTAATTTGGATGTCACAGGGAACTATGGTAATTTTAAAGCAGAAGCAGATGCTTCCAGTCTTCTCCTTGTGACTGTGAAATAGTACTGTGCCAAAACCTTACCTGCAACCTCTACGTGCCACACGAAAGAGGTAGTAGTTCTTCTGCCTCTTTTGTTGGGATGTTAAGAACTTTGGAGACATTTCTCAGGGTACAGGGCTTTAGTGCTTACTCTTCTGTAAGGAGTTGGCTGAGGGGTGTGTGTGTGTGTGTGTTGCTCTTTCTTGTACCATTTTCCCTATTCTGTTCTTCCAGTCTCTCCGGCTGCTTGAGCTTCTTTGAAAAAACCCTAGAAGACTTAGCCAAGACTCCTTCTCTTGGGGCTTACCTGTGGTGCTGCCTGCTCAGTGCCTGAAAGCTGAGAGAGAGTTTGCATTTTGCTTTGCTATTATTAAAAGTCCTTCTACCAGAAGAACATAAGAAGAGCCATGTTGGATCTGACTAAGGATCCATCTAGTCCAGCGTTCTGTTCACACAGTGGCCAACCAGCTGTCAACCAGGAACCTACAAACAGGACATGGGTGCAACAGCACCGTCACCCCCATGTTCCCCAGCACTGGTATATATAGGCTTACTGGCTCGAATGTTGGAAGAAGAACAACTCCTTGCTCAGCTTTCAGGCAGTCAGCAGTGTTATGTCTTAATTGGGGATACATTTCTGTGACGTGTTCATGATCATTGCCCTTCTAGTCAGCATAAGCACTTGTATTGTTTAAGCTGCTGGGTATGAGTAAACACAAATGTTGTCTGTAGCAACATCAGCAAAGCTGCACCATATCTTACATATGAGGGCCTTTTTCCTCCAGGTTTCCCTTCGTTATACCATTTGATTTGTAAACTCACACTAAACTTCCTACTATTAATGAATACCAACTAGATTGGGTGTGCAAAGTTTCCCCCCCACCAACATTTGGACCTAGTTACAGTAAAGTAAGCACTTTACTGCACCATGCAACATTTTGCCAAAATTCTGTCCTCTTCCCACAATTTTTAGGTGAAGTTTCCTTTCGCCCCTCCCAACCAACAAATGGCAAAAAATATCTGGACTGAAAAAATTGGCACATTGCTACTGTGAAACAAGATGAAGGAAGTGAACAAGCCCAAGGCACCTGCCATTTTGGCTTCCTAGTGGGTGTGACAAGAAAGGCCCAGAGGTTGTCATTTCCCAAGAATTTTGTACAAAGTTGGTAATTCTGTTGCTTTCCTTACCACAAAAATATTGACCTTCAGGTTACTGAAATGGATACCAATTAATATGATTGATTCCATCTTTATTCTGCATTTGGAGCAAATGTTTCAATCTCCATTTTGAATCTAGTGCATTCTAGGATCAGTTGGATGCCAGTTCTGTTTCTGTGGTACTATAGTAGATTTCTCAGCTTTTGAATGCTTTTCCATACGAAAACATTGAAAACATTGCAAAACCCAACTCTTACTAGTTTTGCAGCATTTAAAGTTATAGCCACACTTCATTGTTAAATGTTCATTAGGAAGTTAATTTGAAAAACGTGACATTTTAGTCACGCAGCATATCAATTTGCAACCATTACAAATAAATCAGTTTGTTCTGCGTGATGGCAGATGTTTGGCCTTTTCTTCATTCATTTCTAAAAGAGCATGGTTTAAAAAAGTATATCCAAAACTCTGGATTGAAATTCCAATGTAAAATATTATTAGCTAATTGGCTGTTTGTGTTACATTAACTGGACATGAAGTTTTTTAGAATGCTCTATTCTCCAGGGTTTCTGTGGCCTTTACTTTTTTTTAAGGGCCAACTTAGAAGCCATAATTAGCTAGATGGTTAATAGAGACTTGCAAGTTATATCCCTTCACAGATCCATATGGGGAAAATTGTGCTTTGCCAGGTTGTTTTTTCAGATTACAGCATGGAGAGACTAGGAGGGGGAAAGCTTCTAATTCTTGACTTTGCTTTACTTTACAATATTTTCCACAAAGGCTGCTGAAAAACAGTAAAACTGGTGTGGCAATATGCCGCAGCCTTATACACACTTGCCTGGGAGAAAACCTTTTCGATTTAATGGGCCCTACTTACCTATATGTAACAGATCACCAAATATTCTTTGGGCAGTTTACAAAGCAAAAGTAGATGTGCATTGTATTGTGTTGCAAGATGAGTAAACCTAGGAATTGCAGGTATGACAGACTGATGGCCTTTCCAAACATTACACAAAGGCAAACTTGGCTCCTTATAAGTGTCCCTGTTTGTAAATATATACACCTAGAAATATAATGTATGAAGAAGCCGAAAAAAACGTTTGATATTTTTTCTTCTCAAATATTATGTTATATGACCTTTTCTCCCTCAGGTAGTGTTGGTTTCTTTGGACCAATGTGGTGCATCAGAACTAACATTTTGTTTCATTAACCTTTTATAAGATATAAGATTCCCTCGGTTTTGTCTTGCCCTTTTAGGAAGGTAATGAATCAAAAGTTAACAAGATCATTGGAGGAAAGGACGGATTCAGTTAAGTAGTGAAATTATAGTTGCAATCAAAAACAGACTCCCGATCTGAAATATAGACACCCTTCACAATAGCTAAACATATCCATGTTTAGACAGAAAAAAGTTCTACAACTCCCAGCATTCCCCAGACAGCATTGGAGTTGTAGGACATTTTTCAGTCTAAATGCACAAAGGATCGCAGCTCAATAACCTGTGTGACATGTCAGCACAGATCATAATAGCAGAAGTTGCAAAATGACAGAGAAGAGCTGGATGAACTTGCTGTACTTCGTTTGGAAGTCAGTCCTTGTGAGGTGCTTGGCGCATATATTGATAGGTTTGTGTTTTCAAGGGAGAGAGTGCAGAAGCAAGAGAAATGCAATAAGGTGGGGACAAACAGCTAATGGAGAGAACAAGCAAAAGGAAATCAAAACCTAGACATGATGATTTAATAACAGCAAGGAGGGGGAAAATGTTTTGAGAGGGGAGGGGAAAAATCACTGGGAAAAGGCACCCCTTTGTGTCAGGACAGCTTTGGGTCAGGAGGAGGTTTTCCTATGGCTAATATATGCCATTGGGTTTTCCTTCGGCTTATAAAACATTGTTTATAAAACTGTCTATCTCTGTAGGGGTGAAGGAAAAAGCCACAACAGGCTTGTCTTACAGGAAATCAAAAGTTTAGGAATTTGGACTAGTTTTCTAAACCACCAGTTCCCAGAAGAGCAACAGTTTCTGAGCCTGTAAACCACCCCTCTCCGCGGAGCTTTTTAACATTTTTAATTTAATGCCTATACTCTTACAAAAACACAAGTTAAAAATGACAGACACTCGGCAGAACTATCAGCAGTACATTTGTGTGTGGCAGTAAATTAACATGCAGTTGTTGGCCATCATTCATGGGTGTCAAGTCCAATTATGTTTGTGGAAGTAAGTTGCCAGATTGAAGTTTATGAAATTCCTGCAGGGAAGTAGAACAAAATAGCATGATTGGTGGGGAGATGAATTCCACAATTTCTAATTCCCGGAGGTTAATTGCAGCCCTTCATCCTTTCCAAAGAGATAAATGAACATAACATTACTTTCATATGCAAGTATTCTTTACAGGGCTTAGCTTGAAGTGGGGCTCTACAGGTTTTAGCCTTGGAATCTACTTTCAAGGCTTAGCCTTAAAACATGTGAAGTCATGATGAAGACTAGAGTACCTTTGGCCATGTGCAAAGAGCCCTACATATCTAGGACTAGTTGCAACAGAAAATGACTTTAACAGGATGGTTACTGTCCGTTTTCTCAAAATGCTCAGTTTGGACATACTTGTCACTACTATAAAGCTGTCTGGGCGGTTCACAAAAATTAAAACAATAATAAAACAACCAACAGGTTAAAAGCACAAATACAAAATACAGTATAAAAAGCACAACCAGGATAAAACCACGCAGCAAAATTGATATAAGATTAAAATACAGAGCTAAAACAGTAAAATTTAAATTTAAGTTAAAATTAAGAGTTAAAATACTGGGAGAATAAAATGGTCTTCAGCTGGCGACGAAAAGAGTACAGTGTAGGTGCCAGGCGGACCTCTCTGGGGAGCTCATTCCACAACCGGAGTGCCACAGTGGAGAAAGCCCTCCTCCTAGTAGCCACCTGCCTCACTTCCTTTGGCAGGGGCTCACGGAGAAGAACCCCTTCTATAAGCAAGATAATCCACCCATTAGCAGAAAGGACAAGTCTGGGAACAATTCTTGTACAAACAGGCTACCCTGGAACATAATTGGGATTGGTGTTGGCACAGTGTCAGATCCCAGGCACATCTGGTACTGTGGAATTATCTGTTAGAAAGAAAATTAATAGTTTATCAATTTGAACAATTTAAAGTTTTCGGTTAAGCACAAGTTTTCTTTTTCATTTACAGAAAGGAAGCTCTATTTGTCAGGTGTAAGGAAGAGATGAAATAGGACAAGATGGAATTGTGACTGTCCATTCTCCCAATCTCCATTTAAAAAAGAAGCTAACTTTTATGACAGTACAGGTAGACTTGAATAACCATAAATAGACATGTTGGAGAAATCCACAGAGGATTCAAATGAGTTTGGATTTCTATGAATCTGATCTGGGGATTCTATAATGGACTGTTTTCCCCCCGAGTCATGCAAATTCTGTGGACTTGTGTACCATCTTTTTAACCTTTTGGAGGAATATGCGCAAATTCACATTAGCACTCATGTGCATTTGTGCACATGCAAGAAAATTCTCACACATCTCTAAAATACTCCGATTCCATCAATGAGCGGACAACAGGACTAAAAACAGCGGACAATCTATGAAAGACGGAATGGATTTAACAAAATCTATATATCCCTAGCCATGAATAGTAATGCCTCAGAAAGGTTTTTTTTAATAACCTTGTATTAATTATATTGTTTGTTTGTTTATTAGTTTGCTTTTTAAATAAGGAAACTCTGAATATGTATATATTTAGGCTACACTACTGTGCATGCTTTCCTAGGAGTTAAGCTCCATTGCAAACAGTGAAACATATTTCTAATGAACATGCATAGAATTGTGCTGTTATTAGAAAGCCAAATTTCTTAGTCTTTCTGTTTGTTCTCGCATGTACACAAGAACTGTAGACACTCAGGCCATAGCTAGACCTAAGATTTATCACAGGATTGTCCTGGGGTCAAAGCTGTTCATCTAAGAGCCACACAGGGCATCCAGCACTCAGGCAGGGACGAACCTGGGATGATCCTGGGATAAACCTTAGGTCTAGCTACGGCCTTACTGTCTTAATGCCAATGATGTTAGAATTATGTGAACTACACACAACAATGTATCTGGGATGGGAATGGATTTTTTCCCCAAAATCAAATTGATTAGTGACCTTGAGTTTGTTATTTTTGGCTTGCATGGAGACATTTGTCATCAGTGTCTGAGTTATCTGGAGCTAACAGCCTTCTGCTGATGGCATATTGTGCTCTCGATTATGTAGGATCGTATTTGACAGATCTGTTTTTCGAATGGAGGGGAGAGCTAGACTAGATAGCCTTTTGATACTTTCTGTCTCTAAGAGTCTAGTTACAGCCCTCTAGTTCTAGCTATATAATTTTTGTGGGGGTGATTGCAGCATAATAATTTGCAGGGGTTTGTCAAGCAAATATGTTCTTTGCTCGGGTCGACTCAGCCTTCCATCCTCCCGAAGTCGGTAAAATGAGTACCCAGTTAGCTGGGGGAAAGGTAATAATGGCCGGGGAAGGCAATGGCAAACCACCCCGCTATAAGGCCTGCCAAGAAAACGTCAGCGAAAGCTGGCGTCCCTCCAAGAGTCAGTAATGACTCAGTGCTTGCACGAGAGGAGTGACAAATACGTATCCATTAGAGAGAGCCATAAGAAAGCCAGTAGGGTGTAGCTGTTAGAGCATCGGACTAAGACCAGGGAAATGCAGGTTCAAATCCTTATTCAGCCAAGAAGGTCACTGAACGACCTTGGCCCAGTTGATGTCTCTTACCCTGGACTTCTGCAACTTGGTGCTCTCCAAATGTCTTGGACTACAACTTCTATTATTGTTTACCATTGGCTATGCTGGCTGGGGTTGTTGGAAGTTGTAATCCAAACCTTCTGGAGAGCACTAGGTTGGGCAAGACGCCTAACCTATCTCACAGTTTTTTTGTGAGGATAAAATGGGAGATGACCATGTGCATAGTTGCTTGGAGGAAATTCAGCATAAAACTGGAGTAAATACAGACTCACTGTTAACTTCTGTATGAAATTAACCAGAATTATATCGTTATGTTCTAGATTAAATCCAACGCTGCACAATGGACTTCTGTTGGAACTTTCCCTGCTTCTCCTCCCCACCCCCATGCACCTTCCAAATCTGCTGTTGAAGGTCTCCCAGCCCTCCAGAGCAGATTTTTTTTAAGGGGGGGAGGTGGCTGCAGTGGGGAATGGGAAACTGTTCCACCAGTGGTTTCCATTTCTCCAGTGGACAGTCAAGGTTAGATATAGCCATCTGCTTCTGTAAATTGGAGGCAGACTGTGCCCAGCAGTGAATCCTCACCTCACCCCAGTAATCTTGTCCAATTGGCTTCAGAGATTTCATCTAGTCCTTGCCTACATACATTCAAATCCATTTTCTTAGCCATAAGAAACTTGCTATTTTAAAAAAAAAAGACTGGTGGGATACTCAGTATGTTCGTGTTTGCAGTGTTGTCAACCATGCCCGTTGACACCACTCAATATTTTATAGGTCACTGCCACCAGCACAGTTCTTACTTTGGGGCATAACACTGCAGCCTTCCATGTCACATGTCTGGCAATTGGAATTGCAGTGTATTCATAAATCCCTAGGCCTGTTTTTATGAGTGATGCTTTAAAAGTCTGAAAGTTTCATTTACTAATAGTAGCTGTTAAGAGATCTTATTTGTTATCTTACCCATTTAATTTGTTTCTAGGGTGTTGACCCGGATCCACTTCAGAGAAAATGTCCAGCAGGGGTGGGAAGAAAAAGTCGACAAAGACCTCTCGCTCAGCAAAGGCTGGTGTCATATTCCCTGTCGGACGAATGTTACGCTATATAAAGAAAGGTCACCCGAAGTACAGAATTGGGGTCGGTGCTCCAGTGTATATGGCTGCTGTTCTTGAATACTTGACTGGTAAGTTTACCTGAATGGGGCTAAAAGAGCTTAACAAAAAGAAAAACAAACGCAAAAGGACATTTGCAGAATAGTCAAAGAAAGGAAAGGAAAGGATGCTTTCATAATAGGCAAAAAAGTTTGATCTAAGTTGCATTAACCTCATAATATGTGTTAATCCAAACCATGAGATTTACATCTCAGTTCAGATTTCTGTATCTTGTAAGTATTTATGTTGTAAACCCTCTTCTTTAAGTTGCATTTCTAATGGATTTCACTAATAGGCTTTCCCCACTAAAACGAGTAGACTAAAGGCTCAATCCTATCCAGGTTAAGACACAAAAAAGTCCTACTACTTCCAGCATTCCCCAACCAGCATGGCTGGCTAGGGAAGGTTGAAAGCTGTAGGAGTGTTTTCTGTTTAAATATGCATAGTATTGCATCCTAAGGAATAAAATAAATAAATAAAATCGTTCATTGAGCTTTTAGTGATGCTTGATTGCATCTATGTATACAGTGTATAGGTATAAGAAATCACTGTCAGGCCTAACATTAATGCATGTGTTATATCTGTTCTGATAATTTGGTTTTACAGAACAATAATAATAATAACAACAACAACAACAACAACAACAAATTAATTCAATTCTTTTTCTTTAAATTGGGGCAACCAAAATAATATCTGAAATGCACTTTGGCATTAATACTACAATATAAATGATTACCTGTATCTGTAATGAAGCTGTCTTGGGCCCTTTCTACACCTAAGGATTATCCCAGGAAAATGGAGGGATTGTCCCTGCCTGCTCCCAGGAACCCCTGTGTGTCATTTGGATGCACAGGGATGATCCTGGGATGATCCCGGGGGGAAAGGCAGGTGTAGAAATGGCCTTGGTTTCAGTGGGACTAAAATTAGTTTGAATCTATCTATTATTGCTTAGCTGGGTGGGGACTGGATCATCAAGCAGACAGTTCAAACCACTGCAGGAGCAGCTTTCCAAAATTTGAAAACATATGTGAAATTCAGATCAAGACTTGTCCTTGAGTGAACAGAAGGATTCCTCCCCTTCATGGAAAGGATGGAGATCCAGAACAGCTCCCTCTAGAGGAAGGAGAGAAGTGATTTTTGCCAATTCTTCCTTCTCCTGCAGACCAACTCCACCTCTTACACTGTTCCAGAAGTTTTCTCAACCCTCTGGAGCAGCTTTGAGAGCACACAGGGGACTGTAGAGGAAGGGAGGATTGATCGATTCTCCTTCCCCACTGCCAACAGTGGGAGAGTACCATGAGCGGAGTTGTTCCCACGGGTACAACCCCTTGTATTTTTACTATCTATTTTAAAAGTACATTAGTACAATACAGGAAACTGTGAGATTTAGTTTTATTTTGTGTATTTCGCTCATTCTATTCAACTGCATGTTTTGGTAAAAGAAAAGAAATATGCCGCATTTAACCAAGTGAGGTCTAAGAGCCTATTTAAACATTACGGCCACCATGTGTAGGCTGTTTTTTTGTTTTTTGTTTTGTTTTAAAGTAGGTGTTTGATGTTAGTATGACATGCTTAGAGATGTGAAGGCCTGAAACAAAACCAGAAAAATTTGGAGAAAAAAAACGTGTTTTTTTTCCATGGCTTCAACATTTCCGGAAATTTTACATATCCAGACATGCTACACATAATAGAGCTCATATTGCTAAGGAGTTTTCTAATGGTGGGCCCACTATGTGAAGTGCCTACACGCAGACGTAATGTTAAAATTAGCCCTCAAACATACTCTCAATAAGGAAAAGCAAGCAGCATTAAGTTCTTCGCATTAAGTTCAAGCAACCATACCAGCGTGCAAAGTAACGATAAAAAACTAGCCAAAGATATTGAAATGATTCCACCAAAGTGCAAGTTAAAAGTATCATCCAGACATGAAATATTAGGCCTAAGCCTTCTGGAAGAAAAGGGATTCAATAAAAAATAAAAAGTGATGATCCTTTGTCTTTGTAGCTTATTTAAGAGATTGAATTTCTGGATAATTTAAGGAGAGCCTAAACAATACAACTTTAACACATGAGAGCGAAATGAGCACCAAATGAGCTGACTGAATGAATGTAGACTTTACATGTGCAGCGACATTATGCATTCATTTTGTGGTTAGCCGTGACAGCGCAGCTGTTTCAACCAAGGCCCAGCTTAGCACAACACTTGCAGCAGGTGTGGCAAGTCACACATGCACAACAGGTTCACACTCTAGAAATTCTGTTGGAAGTATCAAAACAGAGCCTAATCCCATATGTCATTTCTCATACATGAATTCACGCTTGATGTCCTCCATATGGTAGCTGTTCAGCTATTTGTTTTCATACATGCATGCGTTAAAGATATTATTCCTTCATGTTCAGAATTTATATCCCGCCTTTCTATATAAATGTACACTCAAGGTGGCGTAGGGCAGTTAGTATTAACATAGCTACATAGAAAGCCCTTCTGCTTTAGTAGGACTGTGGAACTTTCAGTGATTATTGAAAAATGTATTTAAAGCTAAAGCTTGGGAAATCAGTGTTAGTGAAGCAAAAATATAAATTATCAGTGGGAATTTCTTTTCAAAAAAGTTGTTTTCTTCAACATACAGTATATATTACTTCTTTGGAGGAGGGTAGATTGTTCATTGGGTTGTAAGAGGACTGTTCATGTTCTTACCGTATTTCTTCGATTCTAAGACGCACTTTTTTCCCTAAATAAAGAGCTCTAAAAATGGACTGCGTCTTAGAATCGATGGCGTCTTAGAATCGAAGCAATATGGTAAGAGGAAAAGAGGAAGCTCCTGCAGCAGCCTCGAGCCATGCGAGCGAAGAGCTGGTTGGGTAAGCGCCTGGTTTTTTGTTAGGCAAATTTATTTGTAAGTCCCATCGATTTCCATGGGACTTACTCGCGTGTCGTCGTCCCCTGGTGCACAGACAAGTAAAGAGCGGGACTGGAGAGTTAAGTTTACTCTTTGTTTCAACGCCCCTCCTTCTTCCCGCGCAAACGGCAGTTTCTTCTCTCACAGAGGGGAAAAAGAAAAGGACACAACCATTAGAAGAAAGCGCGGAGGGGGGGTGAGGTTGGCTGGGCGGTGAGGGAAGTATTTCTTTGATTCTAAGATGCCCTTTTTTTTCAAATAAACATCTCTAAAAATGGGGTGCGTCTTAGAATCGATGGCGTCTTAGAATCGAAGAAATGGTAGTTCAAGCGCATACATAATAATGAGTGTGTAATCCTATGGCCGACAGAAAGCTCTGGCGTGGGCTGGTCCATGAAGTCATGAAGAGTCGGAAGCGAATGAACGAATAAACAACAACAACAATCCTATGGTCCTCAGCAGGAGACCCCAGGGACCATAAGATGTCAAGGACTTTCCTCTCTGTCAGTGGATAGGGAGATCTTTCCATGAAAGTAATGGCAGATTGTGGGACCAAAAGTGGAACAAATTGGGGTGGCGAAGGATTTGCAGAATCCTAAATCGTCCTCATTCTTCTGACATGTCCCCAAATTACATCAGCCCTGAACCTGGTGAAGTAAATGCCCAATGGAATAAAGAGTCTCAGGATGTGGGAAAAATGTAGATTTATCTAAGAAGAAGCCCTACATGTTTCAGCCCTGAACCTCTACCTATAAAGCAGAAAGTATGTGTGTGCCACGTATGTCCCAAAATGTTTACCCACTTCCACATATGGTACTGCCTTAATGCTGTTCACCCAGGTCTTTGTGTACGTGGATCAGAAAAAATCTAAAAACATGAATTTTGGGGTTTTAAGTATTTTAAAAGAATTTAATAAAAACTTAGGTTTACACCTACAACTCCCAGCATGCCTTGGGTGGGAGTCCAGATTTACTGTTCTTTGGCGGCCGTTGTGATTCCTAAAGTCAGTGAACCCAATTCCACATAAAAGGAAACAACCCACATAAATGGGCTGCATCCATTTGCGATGCCTCCTCCCACCTGCCATGTGTGGTTTTAAAATCATAACATATTATCATAAACATAAAATCAAAGATACAACAGTGTGTCTTTGAGAGGCTGAACTCTGGACATGCTCAAAGGCACCCCACTGTTTTCTCAGAAACTGAGGGAAGCACACACACAGTCTTCACCCTTAAGAGGGAGGAATGGGAAGCACTCTGTGCATGCCCAGAAACAAACTTGACAAAGGGGACAAGTGCCCCGCCCAGGCCCAGCCCTTCAGTACAGGCTCCTGATGGAGCACTTCATGAGTGAGAAGTGTGGATTGCGGCAGTCCCAGCAAGACTTGGCCAGAGTTGAGGGCATCCAATAAGAGCTGAGGACATGGGCACCTGAGGGCTGCCAAAGGCATGCTGGGAGGTGTAGTACTGGCATGTCACTATCTCTCAGTCCTAACTCAGCCTCCGCTTTCCTGACCTCTCCCTGTCTTTGTTCTCCTTCTAACTGACTTTCCCCAACTGCCACTCACTCCGCCCACCATTCCATTCTAGCCTCAGCTATCAGTCATTCTTTCATTCACTCTTCTGTTTCAATAGTAAAGTCAGGCTTTTACATAAAAATCATAAACTTTATTCAGTGATTCTAGCATCTGTCTTGGAATGTTGTGGTTTAGTTATAACCGGGGAAATGCAGCATAAAAATGTTATCAAATTAAAAGGCTTTGGAATTTATTTATTTATTTTAATTCACTTGGCATTTAAAAGCCATTAATGCAGTTGCTAGGCAAACATGCCTGGAAAAAAAAGAATCCGTAAGCAGGGTGCTACAACTAAGAAGGCCCGCTTTCCCACCACACCTCGGATGTGTTCAAAGATTAACATGTTATTCAGGGAGCCAGTCCTGTGCCTACAACTCCCAGCATGCCATGGGAAGGAGGGAAGACTTATCAGGCTTTGGCGGCCATCATCTGGAAGTAGCTTGCCATCCTGGGCCTAAAGGGAGAACGCCTGGGGGTGGCTGGAGCAGCAGGGAAGGAGGTTGCAGCTCTGGGCCCATTACCAACTGCAATGACCAAGCTACTTGTGAGTCAATCAGCCAGTTTCCTCAGAGAGAGAGAGGGGGGTGGGGGAAGAAACTAATTTAATTTGTTTTAAAGTTACCTCACAGGCCTAGGAGGAAAGGGGAGCATTCTGCGCATGTTCACCTTGCAAGGTTGTCATAAGGGTGAGAGGAAAAAAAGAAATCAATTTAATTTGTTTAAAGGTTAACTCACAGGCCTAGCACTGCCAGGCCCGCTACTTTAAGATGATTACCTCGCAGACATATAGCTAAGGTGACCATATGGAAAGGAGGACAGGGCTCTTGCATCTTTAACAGTTGTATAGAAAAGCAGGTGTCATTCGTATGCATTTCCTCTTCATCACAACAGTTAAAGCTGCAAGAGCCCTGCCCATGTGACCAGATATAAAAGAGGGCAGGGCTCCTGCAGCTTTAACTTTTGTGATGAAGAGGGAATTTCACTAGGTGCTGCATGCATACAAAGGACACCTGCTGAAATTCTCTTTTCTATACAACTGTTAAAGATGCAGGAGCCCTGACCTCCTTTCCATATGGTCACCCTACATATAGCTTAGGGGGCCCAAGTAGAAACTTGAAATTTGGCACGCCGATAGGTCTGGCTGTACAATCTACAAGAAAAATCTAAAAACTTTAAATTTTGGATTTAAAGTATTTTTTAAAGAATTTAATAAAAAAATCTGAGGCTTATGGCTACAACTCCCAGCATGCCTTGGGTGGAACTCCCATGAGTCTTCGCTTGCCACCAAACTATGACTCATGGTCATGACCAGTACAAATTGCTATTATTCCTTCAGGACTTTCCATAAATAAAATATCTTCAGCAGGAGATATTGAAAATTGCTTTATGTTATAAACACTATTCACGGACCCGAGTAAGGCTGGGCATATCAGCTAGTAATATATATAAACCTTAGGGGTCAGTATTTCTAGAGGTGCCTGCAGAGATCTCTGAACAGTTCATCTCCAAGATGAACCCTGTATTCCCTGATATCCTTATACAGATAACTCTTTCCTTTCTGCTGCAAGCAGTGAGGAAAGATCTATCTGTATCAGGATTGCTGGGTTATGTTTATGTGTGGCCCTAAAACCCTGCTTCTAAACAGAATCAATGTCTAGGTGCATGGACTTAAAGGGAGCTATTTGATGCAGATGCCCCGTGATTAAAATGAACATCTCTAATTTTTTCTTCACTTTTCTTGAGCTGCCTGAGACTGAGTATGTGCTTTTATGCATTTTGAGTTTCCTCTTGAGAAAAAGAAGTCCTTATGTCATTGTAAAACTTTGATGTTATCTATCTATCTCTTTAAATTCTAAACTGCACATACAGTTTATAAAATAGCCTGCACTAAATGTTCTTTTAAAACAACTAGCAACTGAGATGTGTTACAAGTAATGTTAATGAGCAACACATGTTACCAATTAAATAAGTGATTTGCTCACTTCTGTGAGCTGAAGTATCTTGAGCAAGGAAAGAATAAAATGAAGCATGACCTTCTTTTGAAAAGAAAAAAAAACCATGAGAATTTGTAAAGATGGCTTGCAATCCCAAGTAAATTATCCCCAAGGAAGATATTATAAAGAGAGCTGACAAACAAGGATTCTCTGCCTTAATTAGTTCCATTCTGAGGAACTGAGATTATTGCGATGAGGTTTTTGTTGTGTTTTTTAAAACACTTCTATTTATGTTTTTCTGTCTAACTTACTTTAAAAAAAAACAGAGCTCAGAAAAGGACATTTGTAGTTGGCTGATTGCCCTGATGTCTATGTACATTCAAAATGCATCATATGCAAAACTTAATGCATTTATTCCAAATACAAATGTGCTGTTGTGGCTGTTGGTGCTTTATTTAAAAGGCTATGCCAGTTCCAGCTTCATGAAAATGACTGTGAGGATTCATGTCTTCAGTCCTTCAGTTCTTTGATCAGACTCCTCCGTCTAAGAGCTTCCATTCCCATCACATGCCATGTTGGGTCTTGACTTTGTGGTTGTTACAATTCATTCCTTCTGTGGAGTCTATCAGCCTAGATTCTACTGTGTGTTATGAATTGTGCTGTCAATTGAAAATAGGAGGGAAGCATAGGCTTTATTAAAACTCAAGAACCTCCCTATGAACACAGCATACCTAGAGACTTCCCTAAACTGTTCTTTGCTTTCTTTACCTGGCAGGGCACAGCCATAGGTTATAAAGAAAACGGCACTATTGACTTTGTCCTGAGTCTGAGATTGCAATATAGATTACTTTAGAAATTGCTTGTACTGTTTACCTATTTTTCATATTTACCTGAAACAAGTGCCAGCTTCCAGAACAGTTACTATATAAATCTGTTTCATGAAAAAAGCCACAAAAGAGCCATCAAAGTCAAATGTCATTATTGTTGTGAAAGTGACACAGAAGGATTGATTGACCTTTCATCCTAGCAAAATTTCCATTCCATTCCTCACAAGACATATTTCACTGTCTGGCTTCTCAGCCATATATGCTATCTCTGGACTTTATAACATCACTTTGCTAACAAGGGAAAAGACACACTGCAGACCCTCAGCAGAAGTTCTTGACATGCAGCTGCATTGGGGAGGGGGGAGTTGAACTAAATAATATGCAGCGTTTTGTCTTACCAGCTTCTGACCAGAGGAAGAGTAAAGATTTCTTAGGTTGGCCTTGTGCAGTTGTATGCTGTCGGACATTCACCAATTTGTCCCCAGTACTGTTCAGAAGTTATCTCTTTATTTCTTTTCATAGAATTATTTTCTTGTCCATTCCTTTAGCCTGAGCAAATCACCATTCAATAACATTATTTTCTTGCATTTAGAGTCAATGCTTAATATTGAAGATAGCTAATAAAATTCCTAAGAAGCTCAAGTATGGAGATAGGGTGAGGCTGGGAGATAAGTACTATTTAAACCAGGCTTAAGCAAGTTGTGACCTATCAAGCCAAATATACAGCTAACCATGTTAGCCCATGTGAGTGGTATTATAGTATTATGGTACTATGGTAACCTCTCTAACCTGCCCATATATTATGATCTGCAGAAAAGACTCTCCTTCACGTCTCACTAAAATCTGACATTCAGTTAGTGGGAACATGGGTGAGGGCCTTCTCAGGGGCCCACCCAGGCTCTGGAACTGGGAAGCCCATCTATCTCTCCCTTTATTGGCCTTCTCAAATGGCAAGGACCTTCCTGTTCCAGCAGGCTTTGGGCCTGCTAGGTTAATTTCTTCTATGCTCTGCTGCTTGGCTTTATCTTACAGATTTTTAGGTTTAGCACACTGTTTTCTCCTTTTCCTGTAATTTGAGGCTGTTTGCATTTATTAGTACAGTGGGCATGCTGCAAAGCAAAGTGCTGGCCAAGCTGCAGTTGTCCTCCTTTATCTTTTATTCATAATTCCTCTTGGCTCTGGGGCCTCAGCTAGTGCTTCACTTTGCAGTGTACTTGCTACACTAGTAAAATGGTTTTCAAGAAAAGAATGATGGATCTCTTCCTGCCACTGCCTGGTAAACCTATGGCAGGGGACAAACAGATTTGTGGGAGGGGGAAAGGCTTAAAATTTGGGCCCAACCCTGGGCATATTTTCAAAAATATAATAAACAAGCTCACAGTAAATCAATTTGTGCTTCTTTCCCATCTGATATACAATATAGTTATTTCTTTCTTCGAGGCCTGCACAATTTGTTACATAGCACATTGAATGCAGGCCCAACTGGGGCCTGCCTGATGTGTGACAATTCCTCATGCCCTGCCCAGGTTTCCCACCCACCCCAGTCTTGCACAGGTAGCAAAAGCAGGGGGTTTATTGACCATCCATAAGTAGCTGGTAGAAACATAGAATTGTGGAACTGGAATGGACCGCAAGGAACATCTAGTCCAACCCTCTGCAATGTGCAGGAAAATCAGTTAAACCATCTGTGAGATGTGGCTGCCCAGACTCTTCTTAAAAATCCCCAGAGATGGAGAACCCACAACATCTGTAAGTAGACTGTTCCACTGTTGTACAGATCATACTGTCAGGAAGTTTTTCTTTATATTTAATCGAAATCTAGGTAACTGTAATTTATACCCATTATTTCAGGTCCTAATTTTTGTGGCCATGGAAAATAGCTCTTGATCATCTTCCCTATGGCACCCTTTTATGTACCTGAATACTACTAATATGTCTTCTCTCAGCCTTCTTTTCTCCAGACTGAACATGCCATAGACTGTGATTATGCCAGCCTGCTTCATTCATTACAATCAACAGAAAATTATATGTCTATATATATAAAATATATCAGTGTTTCATATTTAAAATAACGCAGAACTCTTGGCCAACATGACCACCGTTGAGGACATTATGGGAATTATATGAAATGCTTTACTGACTCTCACTGTACTCTAATATGGATACTAAATACTTCTTCTCAAGTCTGAAGGGTACATGACTGTGTGTCTCACTTTAATATTTTGAAGAAAAAATTGGTATCCACTTCCAAGTACTGTATTTTCTGGCGTATAAGACTACTTTTTAACCCAGGAAAATCTTCTCAAAAGTTGGGGGTCGTCTTATACGCCCAGTATAAGATGACTTTTTAACCCAGGAAGATCTTCTCAAAAGTTGGGGGTCGTCTTATACGCCCAGCCATCTTATACGCCAGAAAATACGGTACTTTAAACCCATGCTGAATTATAGATTTGATGGGTTTTGTGTCTTAGATTTGATGAGAGTTGCATGCAGTTTTGTGGCTAAGGTATCTGCATCCGAGTAGAAAACGTAAACTGAGAAATGTCCCTGTGGAACATGGCTGAAGGTTATCTGAAGGATTGTCTCTTCCCAAAAATCATTTTCAGGGGTCCTCTGTGACGGAAGTGGGTGGCAACCAGGAAGAGGGCCTTTTCTGCTGTGGCACCTCAGTTGTGGAATGAGCTCCCTAGAGAGGTTCACCTGGTGCCTATGCTGTATTATTTTCGGCACCAGGTGAAGACCTTCTTATTTTCTCTGGCACTTTAGTCTTCTAGTCTTTTAGCTCAGCTGTTTTAAATCTGTATTTTAAATCTCTGCATTGTTGCTAGGTGTTTTTCTAGTTGTACTTTTATATTATAGTTTTAAGCTTTTATATTGCTTTATGCCGTATTTGTGGTTTTAATTTTCATGAACCGCCAAGACAGCTTCGGCTATGGGGCAGTATGGAAATATAATAAATAAATAAAATATTTATTTCTATGTGATAACTTACTTCGAATACCATTATCATGAAAACATACTGAAAAGCTTATTGCACTTTTTCTATAAACCAGTTTCAGTACAAATAGATAGGTACTACTTTCTTCATGAGAATTTAAGAAAGAATGATTTTGGACTTGTCTCTTTGTTTTGGGCACCCATTTGTTACCAACTTGTTTTCAGATATATTGTGGCAATTAGAAGGGCTAGATCAGTGGTTCCCAAACTTTTTCAGGTAACTGCCCCCTTGGTTCCACAAACTCATGCCCAGTGCCCCCTACCCTACACTATAAAAAACATTATTCAGAATAGCGGTTTTCAATGACCCAATAAGGAAGAAAATAACAATACAATTCAAAACAGTAACAATTAATTGAATATTTATTCAAACTCCAATTACATTTTTTTGTTTTAGTTTATTCAATTAAACATAATTGATGAACTTGATCCAGTGATATCATCTTTTCAAAGTGTGATAGTCATTTAGCAAGAATATTAGATATCACAGGGCCTTAGATGATGAGTGTAGTATATTTGGGTAGGGTCATGCCGGGAGAGGTGCTCCATCAGCCCGAGTTGTCTGGAGCCATGCTGCCAACAAGATCCTCCTCAATCCACACATGTATTAATACCGTTTAAAAAGAAGCCTTTTAACGGTTAATTGAAATGTTTCAAAAGCACCAAAATGCGAATAAAGAGACATATCCTACTTGGTGTGCCCCGCCGCGCCGGCTGCAAACAGAGGCGTTCGCTCTCTTTTGCCTTCCTCCCTCGGCAAGCCTGGGGTGGGTGCTTCCCATTTAAAGGGGCCGCGCTCCTCTGGATCCTGCTGGTCTGGGTGCCTGGGCTGAGCAGCGGTGGCTGGGTGGAGGAGCTGAGCTGAGTAGCTGAGAATGAAAAAGGGGTCGTACTGCGCGTGGCCCCTTTAAATGGGAAGCACCCACCGCAGTCTTGCCAAGGGAGGGAAAAAAGAGTGAATGCGGCTTGGCGGGGCACACCAAGCAGTGTACGTCTCTTCATTAGCATTTTGGTGCTTTTGAAACATTTCAATTCACCGTTAAAAGGACTCTTCTTAAACGGTATTAATACATGTTTATTTATTTATTTATTACTTTTTTATACCGCTCAATAGCCGAAACTCTCCGGGCAGTTCACAAAAATTCAAACAATAATAAAACAACCAACAGGTTAAAAGCACAAATACAAAATACAGTATAAAAAGCACAACCAGGATAAAACCACACAGTAAAATTGATATAAGATTAAAATACAGAGTTAGAACAGTAAAATTTAAATTTAAGTTAAAATTAAGTGTTAAAAAACTGGGAGAATAAAAAGGTCTTCAGCTGGTGACGAAAAGAGTACAGTGTAGGCACCAGGCGGACCTCTCTGGGGAGCTCATTCCACAGCCGGGATGCCACAGCCCTCCTCCTAGTAGCCACCTAGTAGCCATGTGTGGATTCTTCCCCTATATATATGGTTTGGGACCAAACTACCTTCTCCAGTAAAAATGTCCCTGGGTTTTAAGACCTTCTGGAGAGGTGCTTCTCGGAAAAGACCACCTCGAGTGCCCCCCTGCCGCCCCTTTGCCTCTTAGCGCTTCCCCTGCCACCCAACGCCCCCCTATGCAATCCCACCCCCCCCAAGGGGGCAGTACCGCCCACTTTGGGAACCACTGGGCTAGATTATTTTATTTTAATGAAATGTGTGGCCCTAATAATACATCCAGGTTGCATAAAAATGCTTAGGGCTATTATTTGCTTGAGTGCTATATGTCATTCTTTTCTATTCCATCTAGACTAATTCTAGATAGAGGGGGAAAACATTTAGTAGGTCTCAAATTTAGTAGGCCTCAAATCCAAAAGCCTACAATGAACTGATATGTGACAGGCCTTTAGATTTGTTTAATGTGGACGTGCTACATTTCTCTTGCTTTTCTTGTTATTTTACAGGAGTTCCAGCACACTTAGATAGGTCATCCCACATGTAACAGAAGTTTTAAAAAATGCAGAAAACAACCAGAAGGCTTGCAGATATAATTTAAAGGCAGCAGAAATGAAGCTTGTGGGAATATCTGTCAATACACTGCTCTACACAGAAAAATAATTCCATGATAAATAAGGAAAGAGTGAAGTTTATAAAACAGCAGGTGATATATGATATACCCAGCACCCCCTCTCAAAAAGTACTTTGATTTACATCCTTCCGCAGTTAGAATAGTTAGGTAGGGAAAAAGCTTAAAATGTCTGCTTTGTCCATTAACATTTTTCCACAACTGTATTTTATTGCCAATCCATCCATGCATTTTGTAAAATTTAAAAAGAGAAAAAAAGTTCCAGAGCCATAACTCTCTCTCAGGGGTTCTGGTGACTTTTAGGCTTTGTTCTTGTGCTTTATGACATCACCAGAATCACTGAGTGGAGTTTCAAGATACTCCAGCAAGTCATTGGCTTGCCATTCGATCATGATTCATTTTTGGTGTGGAAGCCTGTCCCAAGCCATTAAATGCTTGAAAAATAAGAGCCTCTCCAGTCATTACATTTAACCATTCATCACAAGTACTCACTGTGTTTGCTGTCAAAATTCTTATGTGGAGCTATCATTCTACCCTACCAGCTTTTTCTTTTTCTTCTCCAAAGAGAGAGAGAGAGACAGAGAGAAATATTTTAAAGGCATATGACAATCATGTTTGATTCTTGAAACTTAAGATTTTAGTGTGTGTGTTTTGTTTAAAGGAAGTGTGACTGCAGCCACTGTGTTCTACTATAAAAAATAATTTGATTCAAAGCAGAGTGTGATTCCAAGGTTCTGACTGTTATTTATAGACTGCATTGTACAAAGAGGGAGCAAAAAGGTTTTCAAACAATGAAAAATCCATTACAGTGACAGCATCCTTTGTAGCATTTGAAATATTTCCTGTATATTATTATATATTGGATTTGTATGAATATATAGCTTGCCCTAAATAGAGGGTTCAGGTTGAGTAACACCGAAAACCAAAAGAAAAAAGAACCGACAACAGCAACCACCCATATATAAAGCCCAATAAATTTAGAGTGAGTGTAAAACATTAAAAGTTTACCTTACACCTGAGCTCTGCAAATCAAAACTCTGCTGAAAGAAACGATCAAAGTATACTTTCAAAATATATTTGGCGTTGGTGAGTATGCAAGGAATGCACGTTCTTGCTATTAAAGTTGAAATCATATATTCAGTTTACCTGGGAGTAAGACCCATCAAATTCATTTGGGCTTATTTATTTATTTATTGCATTTCTATACCGCCCAATAGCTGAAGCTCTCTGGGCAGCTTACTTCTGAGTAGGCATCTGCAAGTGTTAGCTTTTAAACAAAATTGTCCACATTGGTAATATCATAATATTTTAAGAATCGTGATATAATTATGTCCTTAATTATTAATTAGGTAACTTAAACACAGGTTATGCAATAACTTATAGGTATTGGATTTTTCTCTTCTGAATGAAGATGAAATGGGCCATTTTAGAGACTATGGTTGAATCCCAATAACCTGTCAACTAGTTCTGTGCATCTAAAGAATATTTGCTTGTGTCTCTTGTCCATCATTCCCCAACATGCCACATGGAAAACCACTTTGGGGACTTTTAAAGCTAATTGTGATGCACCATAGCTGTTTGATAAAAGCCAAGTTTCCAGTATTATCCTGTGCTTATCAACTCAGAAATAAGTCCTAGTGAGTTCAGTGAAACCTATTCCTGGTTAAGTAGATTTGAGGGGGAGGGGGGTTGCATTAGTTATGTTGCCTGCTGTTCAAAAATAATGCAGTTATGGCTCACTGCCTTTGATGCCTCCATAACTTGTGACCTAGCAAGCCTAATGCTGCCCATCAGCTATAAATTGTGGCATGCCACAGTATATCAGGCACGTCCATGTTACTTACTTTCCAACAGAATTGTTTCCAAAGGCCAATATACAATGTGGGCACCATCATAAGCACCATCAATTGCTGCTCCAAACTACATGTGTCAAGAAGGTGTCATTCAAAACCCTATGTTGTAAATTCAAAATATTATATACTAATTTAGCATGAATTTCTCACAGGCCTTGAAAATGTTGTTCTGCTATTTTCTTCTAGTGATTCAGCTAGCTGACCTAGACTTGCAAGCCACTCTATGACATCAGAGCAGCTGAGTCAATGGCAGCCAAAGGGGTCATGACATCTCAGGTCTGCCTGAGTTCCCTAATGTTAATAGAGTGGCTTGCAAGTACAGCGTCAGGCAGCTATTTGTGGATCCTCTTGCAGGAGTTAACAGAGGCCACAATGATATCAGAACAGATCAGGCAATGGCAGGCAGAGAAATTAGGAGGAAATTACAACAGTTAATTATAAGACAAGGTCAGAGTGCAATGAGGGAATGCAGGCCTGGTGAGACTGATTCAATAACAGTTGCTGGTAAGAATGAACAAAACTTTTGTAATTAAATCTTTCAAATATTGATTTGCTGCTGTTCTTGTAACGAAGCTGGAGGCTGACATTTACTTTGAAGAGTTTTATTCTGAGATAGGTGCCTTTTAAACTCAACACTTATGAAAGTGTATGAATTAAGTGCTTTATAGTCTTCCTTTCCAGCCTTGTAAAATTCACAAAACAGAGAATTTACAGCTTGTTTTAATCATGATTTTTCCTGTCTTCTGATTGAGCTTTGCTTGTTTTGGTTTAAGTTCCAGTACTTGTGTTTGTATTTAACCTTATCCCCTTACAGTCTTTCTGACTTTTCAGCAACTAGTGTGTGCACAGTATCAAAAGGACGAAAGTATCAAATAAGAAGCATAAGGGTATGCTGAGGTTTTTCTCGAGTGCTTTGTAATAGGTGTAATTGTTTTCTTTCTTTTTTTAGTCACTGAGAGGGAAAGCATGTTTGGCCATTATAGTTCAAACTCTCAGACTGGTCAAATTGGTGCAATTTCATTTTTTCCTGTGTAAGAGGCTGATGGCATAAATAGTAGTCTTGAATCCAATCTAAGATTTGTGTCTTAAGCAAATAAATGCTTAGGACTGCTGCATCACTGTAACATTTGGAAATCATGATGCTACGGCAAAGTTTCATGATCATTACCGCAATATTGTTGACAGATACACTGGTATAAATGTTTATGATTGGGATGTTATTTACTGCTGTCACAGTGATTGACACTTTTAATTGATTGACATTCTTTGTTCAGTATCAGGACATCCCCACTGTTAAGTATTTGATGTCCCATTGAGTGCATTTCATGTTTAAAAAATCTGTTTTGTAATGGACAACTTCAAAGAACAGAGAGTTAATAACCTCATTTATAACATTGATTTCTGTTTGATTTATTTTTTCCCTTGATATGTCTAGGCCATGTCTGAATTTAATATTAGACTCTTGGGACTTTTAGCAGTACATTAGTAATGATTATTGTCTGAGACATTAATTGATAACTTTTTAATATTCCATATGTCTTATAATTTAGTTTCCATCTATTCATACTGTTTATCTTGTTATTTCCCCCTCTTTATGTTATATTTAATTTGGAAAAATAAAGTTTCCTTACTCATTAAGAAATGTTAAAAGAAGTTGATAAATCATGGCTTTCTTTATATATTTTCCATTTGCAGATATGAAATTTAAAAATCCCGATATGTGGGGATACATGGCATATGGACATTTATTCTATATGCACTTTGCCTTATTGTCATTTCCCCCCACAAATGAGGACAATGCTAATCAAATTAAATTTAATGTATTTTTGGAATTGGGATGACACAAGTCTTCACAAATTGTTAGTTTTCACAATGTAGGATATATATTGTGTGTACATGCCATGGGTATACATATACACATATATGAGTGATGCATGTAGAGAAAGAATGGTTATTAATCAATATTACTAATATTTATTCTATTCTTAAAATACAGTTCCAGAAAGTACTAAAGGGGATATTGTGTCATGTATGATAATATATCAGATCAGGGAAAGAATAAGAGAGTGATAACTTGTCTGAAATGGTGTATTAGAGCTCTTCACCTGAAAGCAGGGCTCTTTCAGGCCGTTGCTAGACCAGGCGTTACCCCGGTGTGAGGCCCGGTCTCCCTCCTGTGCATCCAGATGACGCGAGTAGCTGGGAGAAGCCACGGACTGGGCTTCATAGGAGCGCTGTGCCCATTGGGCCGGGGGGGATCAAGAGGGGGGAGATAGGGGCCGGGGGGAAGGCCGAACCTGGCAGGAGAGAGGGTGGGGGAGAAGGACGGGCATGGACATGGCAGACGGGGGGCGGGGGGAGAAGAGCGGGCATCGGGGACGAGGGGCAGGGGAAGAAGAGCGGGCATCGGGGACAGGGGGCGGGGGAGAAGAGCGGGCATCGGGGACGGGGGGCAGGGGAAGAAGAGCGGGCATCGGGGACGGGGCGGAGGGAGAAGAGTAGGCATCGGGGACGGGGCGGGGGGAGAAGAGCGGGCATCGGGCACGGGCCTGGCGGACGGGGGGGAAAGAAGGATGGGGACACAGCATCAGGCATGGGGGGAGGACGGGCGAGTGAGCGGGCAGGGGGGCATCAGGAATTGTGGGGGGCAGGGGAAGCAGGGGCCCTTTATTTATTTTTAAAAAAATCACTTACCTGCTCCAGCGGTGCGCTCCTGCGCACATGGCCCTTTAACTGCTGAAAAAAATGGCGGATGCGATGGGGCTTCCCCTTGCCCCGTTGCGTCTTACGTGTGGAAGATGGCAACGGCGCGCGCTAGCTGTAGCGCGCCGTCGCCCTGACTCCCAGCCGGATTTTCAGGTAGGTCTAGCAAGGCCCTCAGTATTGTCAATAGCAAGAGAAATAGTGCACAAGGCTCTCAGTTGCAGCCTTGTTTTGTCAAGGGAGAGCAAACAAACATGAATAATAGTTGATCCATTTTTTAAAAAAGAAATAATAAACCAACCAGAACACTCTTCCATGCATGCTTTTTAGGCGTTACTTATATCTCAGTCATATTTGCGTGCCAAAGGTGCCAGGTTCGATCCCTAACATGTCCAGTCAGGGCTGGGAGAGTTGCCTGTCTGAAACCCAGAAGAGCCACTGCCAGTCAGTTGAGACAATACTGCACGGGGTGGACCAATGTTCATGTACTCACATGAAGTGGCAATGATGATGGAAAGGGGCTGGAGGCCGTCCCTCTGTCTCCAGCCAATACAACAAGTGGCTCCTGCATGGACATCTGAGGTAGGGAAATTTACATGCATACACTTCTCCAGATCCCATAGCCCTGATCACACAGAGTGGAAGATGTGGATGCACATGTGTAGAGAGTAAGGGCAGGGAAGCTGTGCAATATCAGAGTTGTGACTTGCAAACCCTTTCCACATATATTGTCCCCACATGTGCATAATGCATGAAGGACGATAACTCCAGCACAAAGTGGGGGGAGCCATCCATGATGTTGTACCCCAAAGAAGTTGTTTAATATTTTGTTTCTGTGGTTGTTAGTACATATGAGGGGTGTTGATGGCATGACTTGAATCTCATTTGTGTAAATATTGCTTTATAATAAATGCCCTTAGAAATTAGAGCATAAGCCAAGAGCACATTTAAAGACTTGTCCAGAGTTATAAACCAGTCGAGCCAAAACGTACATACTGCATTCAATCAAGCAACATCTGGCAGTGCTTAGATTAATCATGTTTAAATGCATTTAAAAGAAAGAAGCATGTGTAAACTGTTAAGAGTAACAGCAAAGTGTAAACTGGTAGGCAAAGGAAACACCATTTTAGAGAAAGGGTGGGGGAAGGAAAGAGGGCAGGGGAAGCTAAGTATGAAAATATCAAGATGGCTTTGGCTTCCTGTTAGCAGGCACTGAAATCAGCCTGCATTTACATTTAAATTCCAGTTTCTGCCCATTCTTTAGATTGTATTCTTTAGGTTATTTCTTGAGGCTGCAATCCTAAACAACTTACTAGGGAGTAAGCTCTATTGAGGACAGTGTGCCTTACATCTGAGTAAACATGCATCAGTTTGCATTATTAACCTCAGGTATCTGTTAGGAGCACAACTTGAGACACCCATGAAAGTAATGGTTGTGGAATTGAGGGTGCTTCTAGATAAGGCTTTGATTGTGCAATTGCTCTGCCTCATTCACAGATTTTTAGAGTGGGTCTAGATGACTACGATGATGCCTTCCAATAGGAACTCATGTTTTCCCACTGCTACTTTTTTCTCACCCCAGAAAAACTGGGGCATTTGACTTTGTTTAGAAGGTTCTAACTGCAAGTGGCTTTTATAGCCATAGTGTAAGTTCCATTGCAAACAGTCTGCAATTTACATTGTACAAATACAAAACTTTCAATTATTGGATATAATTAGACAGTTAACTGGATGAACAGGGTTACCAGCATATAAATATCCTCAAACCAAACATCAGGGCCGTTTCTACACCTGCTTTTTTCCAGGGATTGTAACGGGATCATCCTGTGCATGCAAATGACACACAGGGGATCCCTGGAACAAGCAGGGATGATCCCTCCATTTTCCTGGGATAATCCTTAGGTGTAGAAAGGGCCCAAGTGTCTGTAAGTATAAGTCAAAGCTAAGGCTAGGAAAGGAGAAGCCATGTGATGCTCTTTCTTTGTCATTAAAGAAGATTGTAAGCAACGTAGAAGGAAAGGAATGCAGGAAACTCTTAACAAGCTAGTTAATTGAGTTTAATTTGGTTAAAATATTCCAGAATAATTCAATGTTCTTCTTCGTGGTCATCTGTGCAGTCACACATACGGGCTCTGCGCCTGCGCAGGGCCAGGTTGGGAAACTTCTCAAGCTGAAAATCTTTTAGGCGGGAACCCCTCCCCCACCGTCCACTGAGCATGCTCAGGGGTTCCCGCCTAATCCCCTCAGTTCTCTTCAACCGCCTGTGGGTCAACAGCGTTTGGAGACTTCTCGTGGTATAGTGCCTTCTCTGTTATACCATAGCTGAAAAATCTATCAATTTTTCCTTCTTTTTCTTACTTCTCCAGTTTTCTAGTCTTTCCTATCTTAATATATATATTTATATTTGCTTTGTTCGTCTGTGTCTTGAGTGCCTATGGCACATCAAGGCCTTTTCAAAAAGTGTTCCAGTTGTGGACAAAAAATATCACAAACGGATGGACATTCTTTATGCTTGCTCTGCTTGGGGGAGACTCATGTTGTGGAGTCGTGTGCCTTTTGCTTGAAATTTTCAAGGCAGACACGAAAAAACTGCGCAGATCGCCTTCGGGCCATTCTCTGGGAAAAGGCGTTGGAGGCAGTAGACAAGCCGAGAGCGGCTCGCACTTCTATGTGTCCACACAAGATGGAGTCTCTGCCCCAACATCCACCGACAAGGAGTGAAGCCTTAGCGGTTCCCCCCTCCTCCTCTCAGTCCACAACAAAGGCGGCAAAGAAGATCTCTAAGAGAGCGAGAGAGCACTCTGAGGCCGAAAACCCTCAGAGAAAAAAGAGCAAAATCAAGAGCAAAAATGGAAAGAAAAAACCATTGAAATCGATCTCGTCGGTACCGAGGAGCCCGCTACCTAGTACTTCGATACCGAGCCGTGAGACGGGGCATAGAAGCCCGATATTGAGTCTCTCACTACAGAGACCTCCCTCACATGCGATAAGCCCGATACCGAGGCTTTTGCTACCGACACCTTTTTCGATACCGAGACGGGAGACTCCATCTTCGCCACCGGTACTGAACCCCCCCGCCGCATGAAGAGCTGGTTGCTAACTCGCCGGTCCCATCGCCGCTACATATTGTTACGGTTCCGACTGATGAGCCTAGTGTGAGGCCATCGATTTCGGAAGGTGAAATCAGGGGTTCCTCGCTGGATAATACTATGTCGGATCGGAGACCTTTTTCCCCTCGGTACCGAGAAGACATCGATACCGACGGACGTCGGTACCGACAGCAACCACAGGTCGATACCGAAGGCTATCGATACCGACAAACATCTCCTTATGGATATGGCTGTGATCATTCACCAGCTTCAATTCATTCCAGTCGGCAATATGCCGCTTACAGCGAAAGACCCAGGTCCCCATCGAGGGGTCGGGACTACTATGCCGATTGGCAACCTCTACATTTTCCTCCATATTACTATGAGGACTGGAGGCACAGAGGGCATCAAGAATATTACTACCCTCAAGAACGCCCTTATGAACAATACCCCGAGGCGCTCGTCGCAACCAACGCGAGCTACAGTACCGACTCAAGCGTTACAACCAACCTCAGACATGAGGGTAGGCACTTTGGACGCCCTATCGGAGGAGGACTACCAGTCTGACTCCTCCCAAGAGGCATCATGAGCACCCTCCATTCCCTCCCCGGATGATCTTGTAGGGACTTCGGATGTAGTCTCCCCTTCGGAGGATTTATCACACTTTGCCGATCAAGTGAAAGGATGGCAAGATCATTGGGGATTGAAATGTCTCAACCCATAGAAAAAATGAACGACCCAGTTTATGACGACGCATATTGTGAGTCATCAACTCCAGCAGCCATTCCGTACTTGCCTGTGCTATTACGCACAGCACAACAGTCGTGGAAGCTGCCCTCCTCTATGCCACCAACGTCCAGGAGGTTAGATAATACATATAAAATACAAGAGAAAACTGCTCCTTTTCTTTTCACTCATCCCAAGCCCAATTCCATAATCGTAGAGGCATCTCAGGGACGCACTCATAAAAGACACAATGCGCCAGTAGATAAGAAGGTCGTCGGCTGGACGGCATAGGGCGAAGAATCTACTTGTCAACAGCACTGTCATTGCGCGTGCATAATTACCAAGCCACCATGGCTAAATATCAACTCTTCTTGTGGGAGAAGATGGCATCCCTATCCGGATATTTGCCAGATGACCAAAGGGAACTGGCGAACGTATTCTATACTGAGGCCATGACACTCTCTAGGCAACGGCTTAATACAGCTTGTCACGCGACTGACTGCGCCTCAAAAGCCATGGTAGGGTCTATTGCCCTATGAAGACATGCATGGTTGAGGTCTGCAGGACTATCCCAAGAGGCACACACCTGAATCGAGGACCTGCCTTTTGATGGAGACAATCTATTCCATTCTTCCACCGATGAATCGATGGAAAACATCCAAAAGGCCAAGAATACGGCCAAGAAGATGTGAATTGGGCAGCAACAACAGATCCAAAGATCAATCCGCCCAAAACGCTGGCCTAGGGCTCAACAACAGTTTCAGCCCAGACAGCAACAGCAGTTTCAAGACCCCCTCTGTACCAACCCCAAGGTCAGTACAAGTGGCAACAATTTTCAGGACGCTTCAAACAAAGCAGAAGCAAACCAGATCAGGGTCAAAGACCCCTTAATTATAATTTCTGCACCAAAATTTGGTGACATCCTTACCCCCTTTTATAATAGTTGGACCACCATTACCACCAACAGGTATGTCCTCAACATCATTTCTCGGGGCTACAAAATTGAGTTTACCACCCTCCCTCCCCTAGGAACAGCAAGGTTCTCTCCACCTACAGACGCTCTATTGCAAGAGACCAAGTCTCTTTTGGAGAAGGGCGCCATAGAGCGATTACCAACTCATTCCCTAAGTTGCGGGTTCTACTCCCGCTACTTTACAGTTCCTAAACGGGATGGGGGGCTAAGACCTATTTTGGACCTCAGAGACCTAAATAAGTTCATCAACCCTAAAAAATTCCGGATGAACTCCCTAGCAAGCATCCTACCTTTCCTCTCCCAAGGGGACTGGTTTACTTCTATTGACCTTAAAGATGCTTACTTTCATGTCTCAATTTACCCCGACCATCGTCAATTCCTCCAGTTCATAGTAGGGGAAGACATTTTCCAACTTAAAGTGCTTCCTTTTGGTCTTTCTACTGCCCCCCGAGTCTTCACAAAATGTATGGCACCAGTTTGCGCATTTCTGAGAACTCGAGGGGTAGAGATTTACCCCTACTTGGACGATTGGTTGATAGTGGCTAGTACGGAGCAGGAAGCCACCTGTAACACCCACCTCACCATCAACCTCCTCAACGAATTAGGCCTTTGCATCAACAAAGAAAAATCAAATTTTCAACCAACTCAAAAAATTAAATTCCTTGGAGCAATTCTGGACTCAACCTGCTCCAGGGCTTTTCTTCCGCAGGATAGAGCTGCAACATTAATTAGGCTTGCACTCAAACTCTTTCATTCCAAGACCATATCTGCTTTCCAGGTGCAAAGACTACTAGGTCTCATGGCAGCAACTGTCAGTGTTGTCCCTTGGGCACGCCTACACATGAGACCTCTACAATTGTGGCTTCTGCGGGAGTACGACAATACAATGGACGCTCATCGAGTGAAATTGTCGCTCCCTACCAAAGTAAAGGACACTCTTCTTTGGTGGACAGATCTATCCAACATTATGCAGGGCCTGGACTTCAGACCTCCACTGCCATCTCAACATCTGATGACAGACGTGTCCCTTCTGGGCTGGGGAGCCCATTGCGGAGATCTTACAATTTAGGAGCGTTGGAGCCTTTCCGACAGGAAAAGGCATATAAACGTCCTAGAACTGATGGCCAGCCAAAAGGCACTGTATGCCTTTCAGCAGACCTTATCAGGACATGTCATCCAAATCCATACAGACAACATGGCTGCTGTTTGGCATATAAACAAACAAGGTGGAACACGGTCTATGGACCTGATTTCCCTAACGTTAGACATTTGGCACTGGGCTATCGCCCACGGCATGACTTTATCGGCCATTCATATCACAGGCCAGGACAATATTCTGGCAGACGACCTCAGCCGCACCTTAGTGGACACGCACGAGTGGCAAATGAAAGACTCTGTTCTCAACATGATCTTTCAGGCATGGGGACAGGCTGTAATAGACTTATTCGCATCACCAGAGAATGCCATCTGCAACCAATTCTGCACGTGGGCAGGTCACGGGACAGCATCTCTAGGAGACGCCTTCGAGAGGACGTGGTCAGGACAGCTCCTGTACCTGTTCCCCCCCATACCACTACTATCCAAGGTGATCCTGAAGTTGCGCACAGACAACGCCAACGCCATATTAGTAGCACCTTGGTGGCCAAGGCAGCCGTGGTTCACTCCGCTACTCAAACTGTCCTCAGTGGAGTTTATCAAACTGCCCCAATGCCACAACCTAATCTCCAAAGAGAAAGGACTCATTCTCCAGCCAGATGTCCGGTCCCTGAACCTGACAGCATGGAGAATCAGGCAACGATAGATAATCTATCCCTGCCTGCTGACGTATGGGACAGTATTCTAGCAGCCAGGAAACCGGCCACTAGAAAATCATACGCCAAAAAATGGGAAGCATTTTCTGCCTTTGCCTTCAGCAGAAACGAAAACCCGCTTACAGCACCTTTACCCATTGTACTTTCATTTCTTTTTTCTTTATTTAAAAAAGGACTCAAGTTCTTGTCACTTAGTTTATTTGGCAGCTATTTCTGCCTCTCACCGTTGGGTTCAGGGATGTTCAGTCTTCACCCACCCTTTAACCAAACATTTCATGAAAGGTATGAAGAATACCATCCCACCTATTCACTCCTTTGTTCCTCAATGGAGCCTTTCCGTGGTGCTCAAAGCACTAGCTGCAAAACCCTTTGAGCCATTAGCAAAGACAGACTTACGTCTATTGACTTTAAAACTGGCATTCCTCACTGCCATCACGTCTGCTAGACGTGCATCAGAGTTAGCAGCACTCCGTATGGACTCACCTTATACGGTGTTTCATGCTGACAAAGTGCTCCTTAGACCAGACCCAGCCTTTCTTCCAAAGGCTGTGTCTTCCTTTCACCTTGGACAGGATATTACACTGCCAAGCTTTTTTCTGTCGCTGACATCTCCCCTTGAGTCGACACTACACACCCTGGACGTGAGATGTGCTCTCGCTTTCTACCAGTCCAGAACAGCAACTCTCCGGAGATCCCAAAGACTTTTTGTTTGTTATGGGGGCAAACAAAAGGGACTCCAAGCATCTCCGCAGAGAATATCTGCTTGGGTTGTTCAGACTATCAAATTAGCCTATGAACTCACTGGCCTCCCGTGGGAGGGGAAAGTGCGCTCTCACTCCACCAGAGGAGTGGCCACTTCTACGGCTTTTGAAAAGGGGATCGCCTTACCAGACCTCTGCAAAGCGGCTACCTGGTCGACACCTCTGACTTTTGCCAGTCACTACCGCCTGGACATCAGGGCCTTTGGGCGTGCCGTCTTATCGGCAATCCTATGACTACTCATATACCAACTGACACCACCCACCTCCGGTAAGTCAGCTTGTTAATCGCCCATATGTGTGATGCACAGAGACCACGAAGAAGAAAGACAGGTCGCTTACCTGTAACTGTAGTTCTTCGAGTGGTCATCTGTGCAGTCACACAACCCTCCCACCGTCCCCACTATGGTGTCATTAAAATATTTGATCACCTGGTGGTTCTCCTCAGTGAGACTGTCTAGGCGGTTTCAGGAACTGAGGGGATTAGGCGGGAACCCCTGAGCATGCTCAGTGGACAGTGGGGGAGGGGTTCCCGCCTAAAAGATTTTCAGCTTGAGAAGTTTCCGAACCTGGCCCTGCGCAGGCGCAGAGCCCGTATGTGTGACTGCACAGATGACCTCTCGAAGAACTACAGTTACAGGTAAGCAACCTGTCTTTCTATATTCAGTAAATCATTGATGGAGGGATGATTTTTTTAAAAAAAATAGTGAAATCCTTTGCCTGGAGTTAACTGTATGTCAGAGATGGAATTCCCTCCTGGGATTATACCTATGTCTCCCCTGTGGATTCTGGAGATGATTCTCAGATTTCTTTTGCATCAAGAGTTAAGTTTCACACATTTTTCTGCAACCCCTTGCTTTTCTCTGAATGTTTTTTGTATAGAAAATACTGTCTATTGCTCAGTATGTCATCTGTTAGCTGTTAGTAACTAAATTCTCAACATTATGACTTCATTGAAGTGAAGTGAAGAAAGACAAAAGGTTTTGAAATAAGAGAAATGGTTTTGCTCAAGACATGAATTCTCTACCACAAAAGAGGGGGGAAATTAAAGCTAATCAGACTTTGGATGAAGTTAGAGTTCAGAGCTGTCAGGTATACTCACATTTGCATAGCGAAAGTTGAGCTCTTGAACACCTGTCAACTACAAGGACTTTCCCCTTGAATTAAATGCTGGCAGAAAACACATGCAAATTTAGAATTTGAGTAATTTTAGGTTTGGCTTGGAATGACTGCTATGCTGATGGAAGAAAGGGGTCTAAGATTTACCCCAAATTCAAATTCAAATCTGTGGTGTTGGACTGGGACAGGAGATCCGGGTTCTAGTCCCCGCTCAGCCATGGAAACCGACTGGGTGACTTTGGGCCTGTCACAGACTCTTAGCCCAACCTACCTCACAGGGTGGCTGTTGTTGTGAGGAGCAGGATTATGTATACTACCTTAGGCTCCTTCAAGGAAAAAAGTAGGGATATAAATGCAATAATAAATAAATAATCTTGCAAAATAGTTCCTCATGAACTTTCGTATTACACATTTAATGGTTTTGGACTTCTATGAGAATTATATCATTTATTTCAGCGCTTGTGCATCATTTGTATATCAGGCTTTAATGGAAGCCTATTTAAGACCTGTTATTTTAGGGAAGTTAGTAAACTTCCCTAAAATGCTCTCAATCTCCCAGCATACATGCTATGTAAGGCTGTGATTACAGGTCCATCAGTCTGTATTATTATTATTATTATTATTATTATTATTATTATTATTATTATTGTCCCACCTTTTGCCCAATACTGGGCCTTTTGTCCCATCTGTATGCTTCTTTTACATGAGCTTTCCATATGTTGGGAATAGCACTGTGTAAAATAAATAAATAAAAATGTAACACTACTGCTTGCAAAGAGCTGACATTGGCATGAATGTAGAAGTTCTCCCAAGGTCCTTTCTGTATGCTAAAAGTGTCCACAGTTTTGGATCATGGATCTATATTTCTTTAAGTGAGGATACTTGAAAATGCCCAGTCCACCAGCTGTGCCTTGTATAGGAAATGTCTTAATGGAAGATAGAAGCAACAGATGGAATGTGAATAAAAATTCATTGCTGAAGTTTTGCTTTTTGTTTTAATTTTTTTCATGATAGTAAATGCATAACATTGTCACAGAGAACAGTATCATTTTACTTGAGAGAACAGTATCATTTTTATTTGCAAAAATTTACAATTATATTTATGTCTTTATGGGTTGTATCCAATGTTATTCCTATTTAGAGTAGACCCATTAAAACGAATGGGACTTAAGTTAGACTAACAATGGATGTAAACATGCATGTATCATTTATTTTAAAATGAACAAAATTGTAACACATAAAATACAAAGCAATCTAATGTGCCAGGGTGTTCATGAAATTCTTAGCTACTTTACATTGAAATTTTGTAAAAAATAGGTAATATCCCATTGTACTAGTATGACGCTACAAACCAGACCTTTGTTGTTAATAGGTAAGCTGGGGAAAACATTTAATTGGCCGCTATGAAGCCAAGTTCACAGGTAGATGGAATCTAAATCAGAACCTACTGGTAGAATTCTGAGTAATTTACAGTGGTTAGCAAGGGGTTTATCTATAGGCATGTAAGGATTTTGTTAAAACCGTTCCGTCTGTGTTTCACAGATTGTCAGGTGTCTTTTGTTTCATCGTCCACTCATTGACAGAATTGGATTTTTTTAAACCAGAATTTAAATGTACACTTCTGCAAATGTGTTAATGCGCATTAGCACTAATATGAAGCACATATCTTCCCCAAAAGTGAAAAATGGTCTACAAATCTGGAATCAGTGTAACTCCGAAAAGCCAGTCCACTGAGGAATCTGCAGGTCGGATTCATAAAAGTCCAAATTTATTTCATCTGTTGCTGATATCTCCAACAACATTGTTCCTTAATTCTGTTTCCTCCTCCACCCCCTTCCCAAGCTACTATTTTGCAACAGGATTCAGTGAGTAGACCTCAGAGTTAAAAAAAAAAAAATCACCATCATCGTCATTATCTTGCAGGTCTAAAATTTGCCCTAATTCTTAATATGTAGCTTTAATTTGCACTAAAACTGAAATCACATTAGTGCAATAAAACTGGTGTGAAAAAGAAAACGTTTTGTCAGAGCCAATCAAGCATACATGCAACCTAGATTTCAAGTTTCCTGTTTTCTGAAGTTTGGAAAAGACCTTGGTATTTATTTACTTAATTCAAAAGAGTTCTTGATCCCTGGGTTCAGCTTCTTTTTCTTCTTTTTTAAATACAACTATTGGACAGTTGCTGTCTTCTTAAGATCTTAAGCAGAAACTCCTCCAGCTGGCTATAAACGTAATGTTATTGTGCTGTCCTAAGCAAAAGCCATTAAAGTGGGCCGTGTGTGAGGGAGGAAAAAATAAAGTTGCTCCCTCTGTGCTCCTCACTTGAGTTCTTTCTGTTGCATCATAAGTTTTCACCCTTCCTCTTAAACCACACTCTCTTCCTGTGACTGAAAAGGAAGTGGGGTGCATAAACTCTCCGAAAGGGCCATTAGAAAATGATACTTTCAAAATCACTTCCTGTCCACAGAGGAAGGCTTAGCGCTTTCCAAAATAGCTCTCACATGAAAGAGGCAGATGAGGGACAAATAAAATGTGCCCTTGGAATTTTGCAGAGCAACACTTAATGGAGACTCTTCGATTACGATATGACTTCTTTGTATAGTATCAGATGCCAAGAGTAACAGTTACTAGTGCCTAATAAATACCAAAGAATGATAGGAGTGGCGGACTGGAGTAATGAATATGTGGCTAGAGGGAGAAACAAAAAGACTTGGCAATGTAAGTAGCGGATGCTGCTAGCATATCTACAAGCGCCTGCTTTAGGCAGAAGGCAGGGACAAATTCTCTCGTTCCTTTAGCTGTGCCCAACTAGTCTTGGCAACAGTTGTTGCTGCTCTAACCCCCTCCTCATCATAGCATTGTCGCTTTCATTATGGCTTAGCGCTTTTATTATGGTAACTACATAACAATGGTTTAAACACTCACTAACCATTTGCTGCAAAAGGGTTAGCGGCCTAACCTTGGCTTAGTGTGTTGTCTGAACAGGCCCTCTGTCTTCTCAGTGCTTCTTGTTGCAGACTAAGGATTTGGCTTGCCTGTATGGAATGCAATATTAACTAATACTAGGGCTGTGCACCAGCCCCTGAACTGCTTCGTGGCCCAATCCGAAACTTTCGGATCGGGCCAATTCGCGCCAATCCAACCCTCCCCCAACCTGCTCCGGATCAGATCCCAGAGCGAGATCCGACGGGTCGGATCATGATTCGCCTGCCATTTTGCCCCCCTCCCCTTTACCTGGCTCCACCGTCCGCCGCTGCATGGACCGCGGCGGTGGAGGCAGGTAAGGCCTCCCTCCCCACCACCACTTACCTGCCTCCATCGCGGTCCGGCGGTGGCTTCAACTGAGGCCTGGGCCTCAGTTGAAGCCGCCGGCGGACTGCGACGGAGGCAGGTAAGCCCCCTGCCCCCTTACCTGGGTCTGCCGCCGTCGCCACATGGAATGCGGCGGCGCCAGGTAAGCCCCCTCCCCCACACTTACCTTTTTTTCGGAGCTCCGGATTGAGGCGAAGAATCTACTTTGTCTCGATCCGCTTCATCTCGATTCGCAGCTCCCCCAACCCGATCCGTCTCCGCTTTTTTCAGAGGCAAATCAGGCCACTCCGCTATCGCTTCTACGAACAGAAGTGGAGCACAGCCCTAACTAATACCCCATCTCTGACTTGCTGCCAAGTTTATTTGACAGCTAGATCTTCAAGGGGAAGGCAAGAAGAATCCTAAGTGGGAACTTTTAAGTTCAGCTTCATTCCTGTTGCACAGGAGAGGAATAGGACTAGATCTTCAAAATCAAATTCTTGTCCCCTCAAATGACCTGGTTGTCCTGATGAAGAACGTATGCAGGAGTCTGCTTCCAAGTAACACATGGCATATTGCTAGACTATTGGTGCCAATGGGAGCTTTTCTCCTGGGGCTAATAGGAGTGTGGAAGGTTTAAAAATTTAAATTTAAAAAAATCAATTGAAGGTGTGGAAGGCCGCATTTTCGATCAGGACAACAGTGCACATAGAGGGGAGGTTTCATTGGAATTGTGTAGGGGGAGGAGCAGCTGCACCTTCCCTCTATGTCCACTGCTATTTTGATGAAAATTGGGGTCTTCCACACTATTTTTTTAAAATCCTGATATATTTCTAAGTGACACATTATTATGTCTAGTTTGGCCCTCAGTAACTCTTGCTCGTTTTCCAGAGTTTGAAGTCAGTTTCCAGCTGTCTCTCACATTTGCCTCCAAATTACAGCACATAAGGATCCAAACGTGTTTCCCCCCGTGTGCCTGGGAGAGTGCACAAGAGTCTCCTGCTGAGGATCTTTGTGTTCTTAGACATTGCAATTCAGAACTTGTAGAGAGAAATGGAACAGAGCGAAGGATTGGACTGTCTGGGAAGAGACTCTACACCAATCAGGATATAACGCTTTGAAAACAGCATATGGAATGTGTCACGGGCCCCAAAATACCATTATAAAGCAGTAGTGTAGTTCTGTCACAGTCACACACTGCAATGTAGTTTGTTTGTTTGTTTTTGCTAGGAAGCTGCACATGTAAACTGCCCAGAGAGCTTCGGCTATGGGGCGGTATACAAATGCAATAAATAAATAAATCTGCAGGTGAGGTGTGTTATTACAAACCTGCCATTGAAAGGACATCACAAGTGACAATATTATGCTGAAAGCTCATATTCTTACAAAATGGCTCTTTCTATTCTGCGCCTGGTTGAGCAAATGTTTTGTCAGCCTGTCGGAGCATCCTATGCTAGGCTGACAAAACATTTGCTTGAGTTGGCACAGAACGAAAGCTGTAGTTGAAATGAAATGTAGTTGAAATGATTTTCCCAAAAGCAATGCTCCAGAAACCGTAGGGCTTTGTTATTACTAATGCTTAACTATATTATGATGTGTCTCAGTTATCTTCCAACTTTGCTTCAGAGAAAGCAAATGCCTTGGTTAATACAGTTCAGTACTGTATTAACTGAACTGTATTAACAGTTCAGTACCCTTTGCAATATCGTACATGGTCTTGTAAAGAGAAAACAAAACCTAATGAGATTTCGAGCAAGGTTTAATGGAGAGGAAGGGGAACGTTATGTGTGGACCTGTGGCAGGGATGAGTGTTCAGGGGTGTGGGTGGGTGTGGAGAAAGAGATGGAATCTTTTGGCAAATTTGCAGTACGTCTGCTTATTTTGTCCAGTGGCCGTCTCTGTCTTTGTCTTTCTTTAGTCTCCTTCACATATGATTGAATATGGCTTTGACAACAACTACTACAATAGAAAGAATTGTAATCATTGTAATAATATTTGTTATTACTATTGTGTTCAGAGTGCTTCATGGGCATTATCTAGTTGAAATCCTTAAAATAACTCTGTAAGTGTTATTATTCCCCAATATTTCAGATCGAGTGGGGTGGGGGAGAGAGGCTGAGAGAAAGTGGCTTCCCGAATTCTTAACTCAGCCTCGTAGCCTCTCTGCTCTTCTATATCTCATTACTCAGTGCTTGATGACTCACAACCAAATGTATGAACTGCTCCCCTTGAAAAGCATTGTGTTCAAGTTCACACATGTGCATACCAGTTATGTGCAAGGTTGATTTATGGTTATTAAAGATAACTCATCTTTCGGGTATGCAAGCCATTACTTGAAGCTGCACTTAGTTGTTTGTTGAGTATGTATATGTGCACTGGCCCTACAAACTAGTATTCAGGATCTCATAGAGTAGGGTGTGGGCAGGAAGTCAATCTCCAGATTTTTTGGACTTCAACTCCCAGCATTTCTGATCATTGGCCATGCTAGCAGGGGCTTCTGGGAATTGTAGTCCCAAATATCTGGAGATCTACTTTCTTCACAGCCCTGCCATGGGGCATACTGGCCTACTAAGAACACCCATATCGCCTTGTGTTTGCTTTGGCCATTAATGCACTTTCAAACTTAATGTTTGTAATTCCTTTCTATCATTGGAGACGGTTTGGCTAACAGTAGCATAGTCTCACTGGATACAGGTGAGAAAGAAACTAGAAGTGGGCTCCTTGGGGTATCCACAGCAGCTGTACCACAGCAGGTGTTTATCTTCTTTAATGCTGTGGTGTTAGGCTGACTCACATGCTACAGTTCCACATCTGAGGTGACAATAGCAAAATGATTTCTGTGCCTTGTCTGGAATTATAGCAATTGAATTGGCCCTGAATATTCTACTTGCAGGGATGCTGAGAGCATTAATAGTGCCTCACAGAAATGACATTCAATATTTCATTAACTTTTTAGGTTTTGAAATTAAAATTCTGTGTATCGTAATTTTTTAGCCATATGTATGTGAAATCATTTCAGCCATCAACCAGGAGTAATCAAATACTCTCTCAGGGCCATGTGTTTTAGTAATATGAGGATGCTGAAAAATGCCTTTTGTCATTGATAAATTATATCTGTAGTTTGTCTAGTAGGTTAAAGGTTTTCCGATAAGTGTCTTAACAGGTCTATCACAGGAATTGTGATTGTAGTAGGAATTTTATCAAGGACAGTTTAGCCAATGTATGTACTGAAGTTAATCCTTTATATTGTATGACCTGTAGTTTAATAGTTTTCTTTTTTCTGGCCATTCCCTGAAAGTTGATGCATGTGACAACTTTCTTTATGTAGTGAATCAATTCTTATTCTTTTTAAAGGAGAAATTCTTAAACAACATATGCTTTTTAATATACATTAATATGTGGTGGAGCACCTTTCAGAATGATGCAAAATGGACTACTCCAGCCACATTGAACATTTATTAACAGTGTGATTCTATTCATGACTACTTAGAAGTAAGTTCCATGGAGTTCAGTTGGGCTTACTCCAACAGAATTGTATGCCATTTGAAATATGACCATGTTGCTGTATCTCTAAGAAGGTCCCATCAGTCCATATTGGTATTTAGTGAAAGATATTCTAAGTTGTTAAACTAGATCTATTATTGCTTTTAAACATACCAGGAATATAAGAAGGGGCTGGATATTTATGTGATTTAGTAAATTTGTTGTGCCTGTTGAATGTTCTGTTTTGCACTACTGTGCAAAACTCTCCCTTTTGCATCTCCCTAGTGTGCATCTTTCATTTTTGAGACCCTTTAAGATTAAAATATGAAAAAATCACATTAAGATTACCACATTCCTCTTTGAAAAGAATGTTGTTGTTGTTGTTGTAAAAAGCAAGCTACTTCTCTCTCTATAGCATGAGCAATTGATTTTAAATCCAGAGTTACATAAACATAAGAATAGCAGTTTCTTTCTCTTTAGTTCATTATATTCTAATTGCTTTGTCTAAGGGGTTTGAAGCTGGCAATAGGCTTTGCACCTTTTAAACAGTTGCATAATAAAATAAATAAATAAATAAACGGAACTCAAATCGAACCTTAGCATTCAAAATACAGTAGTTGAGCTTAATTTGACAGATAATCTATTAGTAATTAATACACTTGAGTTTTCCGCTGGTCATAATAAAATAAATAAATGGAACCACTGAAGTTTCACTTTAACTCAAATAGAACATTAGCATTTACAATAGTTGAGCTTAATTTGACAGATTTCCAAGGTATTAATCTATTAGTGAATGGACTTGAGCTTTCTGCTGTTCATACGAACAGTTTACTTCAATTTAATAAACCGCTTAAGTAAACTGGGAGCAGGAATATGAATTCTTCTTAATTTTAATCCATATTCTGGTCTTTGGCTGCAACCCTAAACACACTTACTAAGAAACAAGAATCATTGAACTACACAAGCCTTACTACTGAGTACACATACTTAGGGTTGCACTATAAATGTGGCTTCTCTAAAATCAATGAACTTGAACTAAGCAAATGATGTTAAAGTGCTTCTTGTAGGAGACAGATTTAATTCCAGATATGAATTGCTTTGGCCTTTTAATAAATCTGGAGGATTAGTCATGGATCCAGTGCTGTGCATCTGTGATTACAATCCATTACTAAATTTAACTGTGGTTTCTGAGCATGAGGCATTAGGAGTGTCAGGTGGCTGCATACCTTTGGTCAAGTGCTAGAAAATTGATTATACACTACTTGATTAGCCTTATTCACCCAACACAGTTCATTTTGTGTTAATTAAGAAGGTTTTATCTTCCTTGGCAGCGGAAATTCTTGAATTGGCTGGAAATGCAGCGCGGGACAACAAAAAGGGCCGTGTCACACCTAGGCATATCCTGTTGGCTGTAGCAAATGATGAAGAATTAAATCAGGTAAAAAGAGATTCCATTGTGTGAGAATTTCCTTTTTACTCCGTATTATTCTTTCCACAAAGCTGTAATTCAGGATTTATGAAGTAGCTTGCACTAGACCCCGTTTAATTACATGAATGGGACTGTATCAGCAACAGTTCAGACTGAAATCGGCACTTAACCTCAGTTCTCCAGGAGAAAGAATTTTTTTGATTGTGCATTTCTATATCCATGTCTTCAGAAGCATGGTGTCTGGTGTCTTGCAGTTTGAAAACTACTCAAAGGTGCCTTTCTTTTTTCCATTTCCTTTTAAGTTATTGAAAGGTGTCACCATAGCCAGCGGTGGTGTGTTACCAAATATTCACCCAGAGTTATTGGCAAAGAAGCGGGGATCAAAAGGAAAACTGGAAGCTATCATCACTCCGCCCCCAGCTAAAAAGGCAAAATCTCCATCACAGAAGAAAACCACAACAAAGAAAGCAGGCAGCAAGAAAGGAGCAAGAAAATCTAAGGTACCCTCTTACTTCATGTTGACTCAGATGGAAGTCCTAGTTTGCTCAGCGAGACTTCCAAGTCAAGACGCTGTGCTTATTGTACATTTCTTATTTCTGCTTGGTTGTAGAAGACCTGATCTATCCCACCCCAGTAAATGTTATGAACTACCTGCTATAGAGGACAGTGAGCCATATACTGCTCACCCCATTTTGCTAAGGTCAAGGTTATCAGCACTATAGATTCTGGTACTGAAATATCAAAGGGGTGCAGAGCTCGGGATATAGCAGTGGAGAGATATCTGCTGCAACTGGAACCAGTGTTGGAACAATCCACCCACCCACCCCGATTATCAGCAGAGAGGACATTTTTTTCTCAATCCCCACACATGGACAAACCTACTGAGTCCTCCTGTCAGAACTTGGGATAGGAAGGCCCAGTGGGGAAAAAACAGCAGGAAATAGGAAAAATTCAAAAACAAAACTATTTTTTCCAAGGTCAAAAAAATGTCCCTAGAAAAGGTTTTACCCCATTTTTCCTGGGTTCCCCCCCCCCAGGTCTTCACATATTTAGGGGTTTATCAGACAAGCATTTTATCACCGCTTGCTACTGCCCATTCACATTTTTTCATGCGTTCTTTAGACGTCCCCATCCGCCTCCTGCACACCTCCCACTCCTTCTTGCCTTTTTTCCATCACAAAATGGACTCCTTTTAATCTGACTTTTTTTCTTCTTCTGGAAATGAAATGTGCCACCGTTTCCTGCTGTTGGCAGGAAAAACGGCGCAATAAAAATGCCCCCTGAATGGGCCATGTGGTCTTTGTTTACTTCTTGTTTCTTCTCTGGGAAGAAAGAGGAAGTAATGTGGGACAGGAGCGGGAGTGGAAAGCAACGGTAGGGAACTGCGATTTCCCACCACCACCATCTGATGATGCTCCTAGTTTGGCCTGCTTCTTAGTCACTGTTCCTTGGGTTTGTTTTTACAGAGAGCTAACACAACAAACAGGTCCCCTCAGGGTATGTGTTTTTTAGTCAATTGCTCCATCTCTGCATGTAGGTTTGGAAGAGGATTATCAGAAAGAAACAGAAGTACCCTACCACCCAAGACAGTTATTTTCTGAAACTGTATATTATTGCTTTTTAAATAGACGTGTCTACTTTCTGACAACTTCAGTACACAATTCCTAATAAGTGTGCACAAATATTACCATTCAGTTAGATTCCTTTTAAGCTGTTTACATTAGCAGAAACATTTATCTATGTCAGGTGAGGGACAATTTCCACCCTGCACCTCCCTGCTGCCAAATTGCCACTGAATTTCGATGGCAATTGAGCAGCAAGGACAAAGCTGCATTTTTGCTTCAAAAGAAGGCCTGGGAGGAGGGGTGGTGGTGGAATGCAACTGGTTTTGATGGAAATATAGAGGCACTCTCTCCATCCACATGCTCCATGAGCCGATGATTGGTTGTTGTGTCGTATTTGTCTGTTTTAATGTTGGGTTCACTAACTGATTGTTTGGTTGATTTTGCATGAGAAGAAACAGGGAGAAGTCAGCAAATCAGCAAGTGCTGACAGCACAACAGAAGGCACCCCAACAGATGGTTTCACGGTCCTGTCTACTAAAAGTCTATTCCTTGGGCAGAAGGTAGGTTTGCACTTTTTATTTAAGATATTTTAATATATAGTGTTACTTAGAAGGTAGTGGATTGATATGCACCATTCTTTGTAATCCTCCTCCATATGCCATGGTGAAAATACTCTATATAATATGGGCAGTATCCAATACTGGCTCTGGGCTCCCACTCAATCTGTTGCACAAGAGGGATCCACAGCTCGTGCAACAGAAAGTAGTAGTTTCAAAGCAGCCCTGGAAACAAGTGGAAACCCTTGTTTCCGGATCAGGACAGGTCACCGGAGCTTCTCTTTCTGCAAGCTCTGCTGAACTGCCATGTTCTGGAATAGAGCATTTCTGCTCATTTCAGGTTACCTGTAGAACAACTAGCCCCACTGGGTCCCACTGGTACGTGAGCAGACTTGGATATTGTCCTATGTTTTAAAAATTGTAATTATTTATTTTGTATACAGCACAATCGGTGTACATAAGACATTACAAAGACAAAATAGACAGGTGCCCGCTCCCAAGGAGATTACAATCTAAAATATATTTAAAAAGAGAGAACAGGGGAAGAGATGAGAGTAGCAAAGGGTGTGTGGGAGAAAATGCAGTTACCAGGTACTTAAGACTCAATTATAAGAATTAGGATTCGGATATTAAAGCAAAGGCCTCTCAGAGTTCTGAAGAATTTGAGGGAGGAAAAAGAAGTGGTACCACATACATGTTCAGGAAGGCAAGCATAGGGAAGGGGGACAGAGTGGGTTAAGACCGTGGAGACCTTCAAAGGGAAGGATAAGGAGTTTGTGCGGGATACAGAAGAGAATGAGAAACCCATGAAGGGGCCTGAGGAGGGGCATCATGTGGCCAGAACAATAACAGAGGTGAATCATTTTGGCAGCAGAGTTTTGGATGGAGGCAAGAGAACTGGAGTACAATAGCGGGTTGGGATAATGTTTCCATGATCAAGACTGGTGATAACCAGCAAAGGAGACGGAGGAATAAAAAATAAAGCTAAGGCAATTATTATTATTATTATTATTATTTATTTATATAGCACCATCAATGTACATGGTGCTGTACAGAGTAAAACAGTAAATAGCAAGGCAATGCTCCTGCTCTACCAGACAAATGGTGATATTGGAGATGGCGATGTTGGAGATGGATATACAAAGCAATCCAAAGTCACAAATCCACTACTGAGTAGTGCGATTTGGATGGGGTAGAAGTGGAGGAAGGCAGATCTCTTGGTAGTGGAGCTGAGGAGTCTGCCATGGAGGCCCTTATTTCAGCCATTTCACACGTGGAGATCTACTATTGGCGGTAAGCCCCAAAACAGACTATTCCAGGAAAGGTCAGAAGCAGCCTTGGATCCGCTGGGTTCAAAGCCCCTTTGTTCTGAGCTGACTGTGCTGAAGGTGAAATGGCTTTGCTAAAGGGAAGCTGCAATATGGTAATCTAAATTAATAAGGCCCTATTGAAACATATATACTTATATAAGCATTCAGGGAATTAATTCTGTATGACTAGGAATGACATTTTTAGTGAAAATCTGTCTGTTTCCCAGTACATACAATTTTGGATTAAAAAAATATGCCAGGAAGTATTTGAAAACAAACTTAAGAATTCAGTAAATTTATCTGTGTAGTTGACATTCAGCACCAGTTACAATTTAGCTGGAATCCAATGTGTGATACAAAAGGCCTATTCAGGTATTCAAAAGAATGTGCGGGGACAAACCATGTAGAGATCAAGGGATCCCTCTCCCTGACCCCTGTGCGTTTAAGCATGAAAGTCTGAGATGCTAAGTCTGTTTGGCTCAATGCGCCTAGAATCCTGCCCTGCAATTGAGAGCCTTGCACGGTCTTTTTAAACACCTGAGTAGCAATTAAGACTAAAGGCTGAACTACATGTTTTACACACATTCAAGCCACACACATACTCTTAGACTGGAAATATCCATCTCAGCAGGAGGTGGGCTGGGGGAAGAATTTGAGAAGGTGATTGATAGGCAAGGTCAATAGGTTAAGTAACTGCTGTCCCCAATTCTTCCTTGCAAAGTCTCTTCCCCCACATCAGCGTTATGAGGTAAATATAGACTTGGGAACTTCTTACTTTTCCTGAAACATGTTGCCACACTCTTGCTGGAAGAGTGGAAGAACAATTAGAAAAGGGTGTAGCAACTTTTATAAGCCTCATCCTAAGCCTGCATTACAGCGAGAAAATGTTTAAAATTGGGGTATTACACCTTTAGTTATAGAAATCACAACTGTTAGATTGATTTTGGTGGATATATGTTTTCTTTGGCTAATTATTAATTCATGTTGAAATAATAATCATTTCCAGTTAATAAAACTAGTTTTAAAAGGCAGCGGCTACATATGGATTTAACCTTCAACATCATATTTTCACAGGGATAGAGAAGGTTTAGGTATTTGCACTGAGAAATGTTAACATTTTGTACTAGTAGTTGCTTTTCAACACGAGCAAAGTTAATATTACGCCCTGTATAGCAGCTTCTAACGTTTTTATTCAACTGACGTGAAGATGATTCTATACTCTGTCAAGCTACATCCCTCAAATATTAAAAGCTACATTTGGTTCTCATTCTTGTTATGGCATAACGTGCTGGTTTATGAATAACGATATATGAAGAAATGTGGCTTACTATGAAGTTGGAATTTTAAGTATACATACAATGGTGGGGATCCAAAGAGCGCCCAAGAAAGTTTTGGGCTGGTGTTTCTCACATACCCAGCTCCTAAGGGCACCTAGCAAACCAATTTTTAAAACTGAGGAGGCTTTCCACAGCAGGTTGTGACTTGACATAGGGACAGATGACACGCAAGCCACAGTGTTTAAGCATTTTGAGCTAAACATCATGCCTTTGCATGTCGTGTAAAGTATTCCTAACTATGGTGGCTACATAACCACAGCAACACACTCACTAACCATTTACTGCAAAAGGGTTAGCGGCCTAACAATGGCTTAGCATGTTGTCTGAACAGGGCCATTAGGTGTGCCTAAAATAGTTCTTTGTATTCTGACCCATCTATATTAGATTGAAAGGCCTTATTAATTGGAAAATGAAGAGTTTGTTCCTCAGATATACAGTTAGGATATATTTCAGTCTTTTAAGATGCATATGGCTATTTTTGAATTGGGTAAAATTACAATTATGGTCTCCTCAACTGTAGAGTTTAAAACATGTTGGAGCTGAACCAGCTGTAGTTCTTCAGCACGTTTCCATGTGGCAAAAACAGCCACATGTACACTTAATGCATTATTATAATTAAGTGGTTTTCCCAAGATAGAAGCAGTATCGTTCAGCCTTAATTTGAAGCATTCCTCATCTCAACTCTCTTAATCCTCTCATGGTCCTGTTATCAGTAGTGTCCCACCTAACCCTGTTCTCTCAAGCTGCTGGTAATAGGCATGTAGGCCATTAAGAGGATTAAGGCTGCACTTACCTATATGCACTTACCTGGAAGTAAGCCCCATTGGATTTCGTAGGACTTACTTCTGGGTAGACATGCATAAGTTTGTGCTGTAAGAGGCTTAGTGCTCTCGGAGGATTGACAGTGTGAACTGGGCAGTATATGATGGTAACAGGTATTCACTTCCATGGTGGTGGTTGCCCTTTTCCCTTCTACCAGAATCATCCCAGCTATACTCCAGTTCAGATTATAATTTCCTAGGCCACAGCTAGACCTAAGGGTTATCCTGGGATCATCCAGTTCGTCCCTGCCTGAGCACTGGATCCCCTGTGTGTCACCTAGATGAACAGGTTTGACCCCTGGACGATCCAGGAATAAAACTTAAGTCTATCTATGACCTTAGTGTGGCTTGCATGTGTGAACATGCCCTAAATGTCAGACCAATACTGGGAGAATAAATGGATTTTGTACCTCTTAGGAAAGGGATAGTGTAATCTTCTGCCAGACTTTTGTGGCCATGGTCAGTACCTTTGTTTAATGTGCAGGGTCTTGTCCCTTTCTGCAAGCAGGACTGTCTGTGTTTCAATTAGAACCAGTCAGAACTTTAAAGGAGCTATCCAAGGTTTCAAACCCACCTCCCAAAATGGGTTCAGCACCTTGGAGAGCTCTTTTAGAGTTCTGACTGAAACACAAAGCGGATTCACAGTTCCTCGGAAATTGGAGCCACCAGCCTCCACTTTATGTTCAATTACAGAGCAGTAGGGAAGCCCTTCCCTTGCAACAGCTAGCAATACTGCTCACATGTCTGGTGGCATGTGAATATTAGAGCAACACTGTGTGTGTATTCCTGTGTGTTAGGTGCAGGTTTATTCCCCTGTACAGCTCCCTATTGCAGTGGCTAAAGTGCAGGTCTTTACGCAGAACCTAGTTTGCGTTCATACCCCTGTCTTGCTGGATTTGTGTGACAGACTACATTTCAATGCATACTTATGATTTGGGTCCTATTGAAATAAGTATGTGCAACAGTGAGCTGTGGACTGGTTCACCCATAATTTGTGTGAACTCATAACTGAAGTTAAGAGATCAGGAACAGGCCAGTGGAGTTGGCTGTGGAATCATACATTTCCTTCTCTGGGAAAATTCCCCCGGGTACCTTAACTGTGATTAAGAACTACATTCAAAAGTGGTTAAAGTTGCTGCTGATGCACTTAACCAGAGTATGAAGCTGGTTAAAAATAATCTTAGAGGCAAAGTACATGTTATACATGAACACCTATAGGAAAGCTCTGACACTGTTTATTAAAACATGAAACTGTTCTGGAAGAAGGGAAGTTAGAGCAAAGAAGTATTAGGAACAGAAGTGCTTAACCATTTCCTCCTGCCATTTCTCTGTTCTTATTCTCACCACCCTTCTAACGTGTGTATGCCACGTGAACATGTGGTGAAACATGATAGCCCGTCAAAGAGTTCTAAGTGCCGTGTAGGTGTTTCTATGCAAATGCTAGAAACCTCCGAGCCAAAATGGGAGAGTTGGAATGCCAAGTTTTAAAAGAGAACCTAGATATAGTTGGCATTATGGAAATCTGGTGGAATGAAGAGAACCAGTGGGATCTCTGGGTATAAAGTCTATAGGAAGGACAGGGAAGAGCATACTGAAGGAATTCTTACTCTGTACATGAAAGAGGGCATTCTGTCAAGCAGACTAGAAAACCTGAAAGGGGCAGACTCTTCCCCAGAAGTGCTGTGGGTGACAATACCAGGCTCCAAACTAAATTAGTAATAGGAACATGTTGTCATCCACCAGACCAGAATGCTCAGCGTGATCTTGAGATGGAAAATGAAATCAAGAAGTGTTGTAATAATGGGTGACTTCAATTACACCCACGTTGACTGGATAAATGCATGTTCCAGTCGGGACAAAGAGGTTATATTTCTCAGTGCCCTAAATGCCCTAGAACAGTTGGTCATGGAACCAACCAGAGGGGAGGTTACCCTGGATTTAATCCTAAATAGTGTCACCCAGGGACTAGTACTAGATTTGAATGTTGTAGAACCAACTGGAAGCAGTGACCACAGTGCTATCAGATTTAATATATATTTAAGTGGAAAAATTGCCAAGATAGTCCAACACAAGTAATTTCCTCTAATTTGTGTATCAAAAAGGCAAACTCCATGTTAAGTATAACTAGAAAAGGAACTGAAAATAAAACTGCCAAGATCATACTCCCCTTATAGAAATCTATGATACGACCACACTTAGAATACAGTATACAGTTCTGATCATCGCACCTAAAAAAGATATTGTGGCATTGGAAGAAGTGCAGAAAAGAACAACTAAGGGTGCAACCCTATTTATTTATTTATTTATTTAAAACGTTTCTTGGCCACCTTTCAGGGCAGAGGCCCCCACAAAGTGGCTTACAACAATAAAATACATAAAATATTAAAAGCAATAAATATTAAAAGCAATAAAATATGTTCACAATCAAATAGCAATTAAAACATGTATGCCCATTTAGACAGAAAAAAGTCCTAAAATTCCCAGTATCGCCCAGCCAGCCATGCTCAGGGGGTTGGAACAACTCCCCTATGAGTAAAGGTTACAGCAACTGGGATTGTTTAGCTTAGAAAAAGGTGAATAAGATCGAGTTATGTATGGTGTGGGAGGACGTGCATAGGGAGACATTTTTCTCCTTCTCGTAGTACTAGAACTTGGGGTCATCCCATGAAGCTGATTGGTGAGAAATTCAGGAGAGAAAAAGGGAAGTACTTCTTCACACAACACATAGTTAAATTATGGAATTTTCTACCACAAGAAATAGTGAGGGGGTTAAACAAATTCCTGGAGAAGAAGGCTATCAATGGCTACTAGTCCTGATAGTTATGTGCTACCTACAGTAAGCCTATGTACACCGGTATTGCACCCTGTCCTGCTTGTGGGTTCCTGGTCGACAGCTGGTTGGCCACTGTGTGAACAGAGTGCAGCATGGCTCTTCTTATGTTTGGAATCCCACTGGGGGTGGGTGAGTTGCTTCTGGGGAACTGATTTGAAACAACAACACGGCAGATTGGAAAAGAACTAAATACTCCCTCCTTATTCCCAAAGTCTCATATCCTTTATCAGCTTCTTATTTTGAAAACAAACTCTCTTACCTGCAGTGATATGTAACATGCAGTTAGGCCCTGTTTATTAAGATGGAGAGGGAGAATTTGCACCAGCAAAGAGAAGGAGGGAACATCTAACCCTGTGGCCTGCTCCTTCTCTCATAGCCACAGTTAAGATCACCCTAGTTTGGTCTACACCAGCCCATATATTGTAGACAGAGTTATTATTATATGAAATTACCCATATAAGGGATCACTCAATTTCCATTGGTGATTTTGATATCCCATACAAGCACACATAGCCAAAAACGTTTTTCCACTACAAAATATTTAGAAAACTTTTAGTAAAAAGGAAATTAAGGTTGCAATTCTATATCCACTTACCTTGGAATAAGCCCCGTTGGGTTCTGTGAGGCCTACTTCTGAGTAGAGAGATATAGGATTGTACTGTAAGCTGTGTTTGTCACTTAGAAGACTGTATGTGTGTCCAGACACAGGAGACACTTGTAGAAGTAATCCCTTGACTGAAAAATTTGAATATGGAAGCACAAGGAACTAGTATGGTCTGCATTTGCTAAGAGATCCCATAGACAAGCCTACCCCAATCTGTCACCTTCCAGATGTTTGGAACTGCACCTCCCATCATTCCCAACCAGCATGGCCATGACTGGAGTTGATGGGTTTGTGGTCCAACACATCTGGAGGGTGCCAGGTTCAGGAAGATTGCCATAGAATATTGATAAACACAAACACACACACACACACACACACACACACACAAATATAGAGGATAATTAACATTTAACAATTACATTTTCTTAGGTTTATAGTATTTCCTAAACCCTTCTGCCGTGAATAGCTTTCTTCAATGTTAGCTGGATGCGATTTTTTTTCCTTCCCAGCCAACCCCCCCACTTCCCCCCCCCCACCGGTGGTACCAGTTGTCAAACACAAGGCTCAAACATTAGAGTATAGAAATGCATAAAAATCATTAGATGTGCATGAAATAATTCTCATGCCACAGAAGATGTTTGCAAGCAGGACTTTGCATAGTTCATTCTAATTCAGAAAATATATCCATATTTTTGGGATATCCATCTCTGATTCTCAAATCAGTCCTCTGACTGTCTCTATGATGCTCCCTTCATTTCATTACATCTTTGTTTCCACTTTGACTATTGGGCTGCTCCAGACAAAATGCCTATGCTTTTTGGCACTTTTTTTCATTTACAAAACTGCTAAATGAAGTTTAGCAGTTTTGTAAATGAAAAAACTATATATTTTTACTGTAAAATAACTGTATATTTTTCTTCTTCTAATTTACAAAATAATTTAAAATTAAGTACGGTCCCATTTCAGAGAAAATTAGTACCACATAATTACAGTGAAATCAGTGAGCCTTAGGTTTGTTGTGACTAAGTTGTCTCACTAATCTCAATGGGATTAATGTGCCACTAACTTTCTTTAGATTTGGATCCCTCAAAATTGCTTGAGATGGTTGTTCTTATGCGTGTTAATCTAACAGGAGGGAAATGTTAGTACATCTTTGGAAACACTTTCTCTGCAAATCAGCTTTTCTGCCCTGGATAGTTTGTTGCTCAAAGTGAGTGAAAACACAGCAGTTCCAGTCCAATTACTTCCACTGACAGAAGTGATTCAGATGTTATGATTTTCTCATTACATATGAATTATTTTATTTTATTCTTATTTAATTATTTCATTTAAAGTTATTTTCTTCAAGTTGCTTCTTTGTCTGATTTGGTCAAATGAAGGACTCACATTATAGCAACTTGCAAAGTCAGTAGAGTTGTGAGCCAGAGTGCCCAAAGTATGACAGAAGCACTTTTGGTCACATGCACAAAAAATGAATTTGTCAGGCCAAATGAAGTTGAAGTGGAGAGAGAGAGAGAGAGAGAGAGGGAGAGAGAGAGAGCACAACACAACAAATGGCAGATTTAGATTTAGGAAGTTATAAATGTTTTACAAACTTACTTTGAAGTAGTAGAGTAGCCTTCTAATGGATTGATCTACATTTAAAAACAAACAAACGTGGCATAGTCCTCCCTCGATTGTTCCATTTGAGGATGCAAAATGAAGATCCCATTATCTCCTGTGTCAAAATTCCCTTTCTTTGGAAACCTAGCACGTAAAGAAAGTGGACTCTAGATTAACCTGTCTCCTGCTGCACTAGTTTTCTATGTGGAGAGTTTTATGCATCTAGCGAGGAGGATTTCCTTAACTGATCTTCAAGGCCATGAAAAAAAAAAAAAAAGGTAGAAGGTAGTCTATACGGTACAGGGAATTTAGAATTGGAGTATTAATTGTATTTGAATAAAAAGTGTATTCAGATGTCCTCTGTCTATGTGATCAGAGTGCAGGGGTGCTCTAGAAAACCCTGACCCCTTTAGCATCACCATAATCAGGGTTGCAAATCCATGAGTAGAGGAGGCTTCCTGTTTCAGAACTTCCCACTTCACAACTCATGGAGGGCTGTAAACAAGGAGAAAGTGACACGCTGGAGGGAGAGGGTTTGGCTGGGGTAGCCCCTCTCACCTCATCGCATGCACACAGAGATATTATATGCCTGAAGAGGGCTATAGAGCCCATGCACACTATCAAACTACCCAGTGTGGCTCTCTTGTGCCAGACCAGCTTGATCTGCTACAATATCCTGCCAAGTTGTAAGGAAATGTCTTAAATACACATGATTTGTATTAGAATTTACAGGCATGTAGGGCAAATTTGCCTACTGAAATGTGGTAGCCCCCTCCCTGCCTCTGGAGTTCAGGCAGACGCCAACTTTGTATTCCTTTCAGCACCTCCTGAAAACATCATTGTTCCAGGAAGCCTTCCCTTAATGACCAGCCATGGTTCACTTTACATTTTGCTTTTTAAAAATCTATTTTAAGGTGCTTTATTGTGTTTTTTACTTTATTTTATCTTGTACACTGCTCCGAAAATTTGAATAGGGAGCGGTGTATAAATATTGTAAATAAATAAATAAATATACAGACATTTTATTTATTCCTTGCATTTCTATGCCACCCAGTAGCCGAAGCACACATACCCAAACACTTGAGCAGAAAAGCAAATCAGCCCCCTCCTCCCTATCAACCATGAATGGCTGTCTGAGGGCAACATATATCCTTAGGTCAGTGGAAACACATTAGATGCATGTGTGTGGTCAAATGAGCATCTGTAACTACCCCTAGTAGGAACCCAGCACAAATGCTAAAAACTCAACATCCTGTGCTCTTGCAGCTTCATCCGCATCAGGCTTTAAAACTTGGTAAGCAAAAGCTCTGAACTGACCAATGCTTCCTTCCCATGGACAGAATCAAGTTTGAGTCTTGGGTTTGAAACATATTCTATTTTGCTTGTTTGTTTGTTTAACAGTAGCCTCCGTTATGACCTGCCATTTATTTTTGCGCATTTGTTTGCAGTGACGCTGTCCCCATCTGCGTTGCCAAATCTTGCTTTACTGCAGCTTCTCTGTGATTTCCCAGCTGTCCTGTTGTTACTTCCCACCTCGTGCTTTTCTTTTCAGCTGAACCTTATTCACAGTGAAATCAGTAATTTAGCCGGCTTCGAAGTGGAGGCCATAATCAATCCCACCAATGCTGACATTGACCTTAAAGATGATCTAGGTAAATGGGGAATGGGCTGCCGTAACTAACAGTCACATGAAAATTATGGAATTCTTCTATTATTCTTGTGTAATAAATTCAATACTTTACAGCGCAGTCCTACACACATTGATTAGATGCAAGTCCCATTGAGTTCAATGAGGCTTACTCCCAGGCAAGTGGGTACAGGGTTGCAGCCTTCATTCTTCAAACTACGTAATGGGAGGATAATTCTATGTCCTGCTTTCCCTACATAATCATTGCATGATGACTATTGCCTAAGTAACTTTGGAGTCACTTCAATATTGTTCCATAATAATCAGATGTGACTGTTGGTTCCCTTGGGAATGTTTCATATATGGATTCTTTGAGGACTTAAATAGTGTTGTTGTACATATATCATCAAGTTGCTTTCAAACTAAGTAGTTTCTCCATTCTGATGAAAGGTTTCTGTTTTCACTGTAGTAGATAAGGATAGAAATTAATAGAGATATAATCAAGTTGAATTCAATCAACATCCAGTTATAAATAAATATTATTTAATGACACAGTGTCCATGCTATAATTTTAAATATTATTTTGGTCAAGAGGAAGGCTGCCAGTCACTCAGAAGGTATATATTTAATAACTTAATCTAGATGGTTTTTTGGTAACAGCTTCTTATTCCATATTTGCATTTTATAATTTCTTAATGAAACAGTGAATTTAATTCTGAAACCTCATTTTTTTCTGAATGGTAGCATACAGATTAGTGGATAGAAGGAACAAAAAAGTGTTTTCTTTTACCAGACATCAACCAAAATGGTTAAGTATGTTTTTCTCTCTGGTTACCCTCAAATGTATATTTGAAATTATAATTAAGCTTTTAAGAGAAAATGTTATAAGATATTTATGGAAGATTAATGATATTACTTTAATCTAAATGAGTAATGTGATTTTAAAGTTTTAAGTGAACACTTTTTCCTCATTACAAAGGAATAACTTAATCTAGATGATTAAGTTAATCGAAGTTAACTCCAAAGGCATAAATCTACCACCAACAGTATTCCCACAACCAATAGGCCCCAAAACAGGGTATTCAGGGGGGGGGGGAGCAAGACAGCTTTGGATCTGGTGGATCCAAAGCTCCTCTGCACCCCCCTTTCCCCGGTTTCTCAGCCTTGGCCTCTAAGCTATAGCCATCTGAAGCTGGCCTAGCTATTTCACCTCCCAATTGGTTTCAATTGGGATTTTTCTTGGTTTAAAAAAGATCCATTGTGCTAACAAGCTTAAACGCCATCCCCAGCCCTGGCCAATGTGTGCTAGCAGGGCTCTGGAAGTTACTGATGATCTTCCAATTCACTCCATACCTCACCCTATTTACGATTGCCCTCTATGTCCCATTAAGTTCAGTGGGGCTTACTCCCAGGTAAGTGGGTATAGGATTACAGGCTTAAGATCTCATTGTTTTCTTTGGAAGAGTAAAAAAATGCATTGGTTTCAATAGGACTTCAGACTGCCTAAATTTGCTGTATCATAACTTATTTCCAATATGATTAATGCTTTTAATATGGAAAATAGTCAAGAAAAACTGCAAATTGTTAATCATCAAAATGGAGAAACCAGTTTTTTTGTTGGGCTTGATGATCTAGACATTGGATGTTATTATTGCATTCTGTGAGATTCCAGTTTTACAGGTTTCTTCAAAGTCAAGAAGGTGCTAGCTGCTCTTAATACTTCCTTCCTGAAATGCTTGCAATGTCTTTGACCTGTTGGGTCAAATGCTAAAACTGATGTACTTGATGCTTCTCCACATCCACTTTTCATCCCCCCTTTTCTCAGCACACAACTGTACACAGATTTTGGGTTTTATTATTACTGTTTATGGCACACGTTCTGGAGCCAAAAGGTAGGAAAACAGGGATGTTGGTACGTGCATAAATGTAGATCCTGTTCTGGGTCTTTGACCAACATGGTTGATACACATTTGTTTACCTGTTGTAGTTGCAAGTTGTTCAGGCTGACATTGCCACGATCGACAGTGATGCTGTCGTTCACCCGACAAACTCTGACTTCTACACCGGTGGTGAAGTAGGTAATGGAGAGTTCAGTGCTGCAGAGTTTGTATGTGTTTGCATGACCAATCCGCAGCAACAAGCTTGCCCCTGCTCTGCAGTTCTGCATTCTTTTCTCCCTTCCAGCAGTCCTACCCAGTTCCAAACAGACTAAGTGCCAAATTGATTAAATGTAAAAGTCTTTTTGATCAATATCAGTCTTGTACAAACAATCCCTTTAGCTCACTGGAGCTTCTCCTGTGTAAACCGCACTGCGATTAATGGCATTATGGGAAAGGAAAAATGAGCGCACTCTTACCATACAGTATCAGTGTACAAATCCAAGGTCCATAGTGCAGTAGCAGTATGTGTCTGATAAGAGGGAATGTTGGTTGTCTGAGTATATCTGCACCACAGACTGAAACTAGTTTAATAGTCATTCCCTATCTCCAGATAACCCTGGAAACTGTAGTTATGTGAAGGACGCTAGAATTCTGTAACTGAGGCAGCCACACCAAACTACAATTCCCAGCATTCTTTGGAGGAAGTTGTTTCAGTCACACTGTTTTAAACCCAATGTAGATTTATAATTTGATATGCTCACTTACGCATCTACATTTTTTAAAGGTCTGAGCTGGAATAGCTCTTGAAGTTCTGCAACTAGATTGGATATCCCCACTATTGATCATGTTTAGGATGTTTTACTCCTAAATCCCTATATATTGATAGCTTATTTATTTATTTATATGGGGGCAACTGAGGTAGGCTAAACATTGCATAGCTGTATCTGAAGATTTCATAGCTGTATCTGAAATTTATCAGCTTTTGTGTGAATTCCACATCTAGATCTTCAGCTGCAATGAGCAGCCACTAGACCAAATCATTGCATGATTACTGGGCCTTAAGCTATAGTAGGATGTAAGGCAAAGTAACAAATGACATTGATCTGGTATAGCATGCACTCAAGCTTAATGGGAGTGTGGAGGCAATCAGTCGCAGTATCAATCCCTAAAATGTTGGACAACTATTGTAAAACCAAGAAAAATGACATCCTTTTTTAGAAGGCCATACGTTTCCATTCACTCAGATTTGTTAAGTCAGTGCCAAGCTCTGACATATCTGGAGCACTGCTTGAACGTTAATTTAGAACAGCTATGAAACCAGCAATTTATCCAAGTAAAGCCCAAATAAACCCATAAAAAGCATTCTTGAAAAAACATTTAGTTTTTGCAAATACACACTTGATATTTCCTGATTTTCTATATGAAGAAGATATCTGACTCTTCAGAAGGTACAAAAAGCACATATTTGGGTATTTTGGTGGAACCCTTATCCAACCCGCAAATTTGCAACTTTAGGAACTGTGCAATTTTTCATTGGCCTTCTCGGGCCATTTCCCCCATTCCTTCCTCCCATGTTCTAAGAAAACATGAAAAGTAGCCCTAACTGGATTATGCAAAATTGCACATGAAGCACCATAGGCAAAATGTATCCTATATCTTAAAATAAAAAGTTGAGCCCAGGCCGAGTTAGTCATGTTTATTCCCATTGAAATCAATGTGAAAAATTAGTCATTATTATTTAGTCTATCCCATCATTTCTGAAAACTGCAAGTTTGTGTTAACTTATGATGAAGAAATGCTTTCATACCAAGCCTCTAACTGTGGGGTGGAGGGGGCCCTTAAAGGAACCGGGGTCACTTCATTCAGTAGCGGACACTCTTCTAATTGCCCTTGACTGCTGGAAGGAAGAATAGAAGCGCACACATGCTTAGCTTCAAATGATTAACTTTTATCCATATAGCGGCCTTTCTAACTGCACTTTGTGTTGGGGAAATGTTTTGAAATTTTTACAGACTTAAATTTTTGCTTAGGCTGTGTCATTTATATAAATGCCTGCTTTGACAGCATGAAATAATGATTTTTTTCTATGGGAGTAACACACATATTTATGCCCATGTTGAGCAAAGAACCACTAAGCTGAAAGATGTGAAGCAGGCCATTAACTAGAAACCGTGTTAATACGGTGTAGAGTAAGTAAGTAATTTATTAATGCTTAGTCCATAGACTATTCACATACAAAATAGATACAATATGAAGAAACAACAATATAATAAAAATGCTACCTATGATCACAAACAGATCATACATAATAAAACAATAAAATTCAATACAATTAAAAGCATAATTTGAATATAAAATTTGTAGTTAGATAAGAGCATCTCCAGCACAGTCAACTGCGATCTCAGTAATAAATCTTGCCCGAATTTTCATTGCTGCCAGGGCAAAAAGAGATACCTTGCATGTTACCCTAGAGTCAGTGTCAGACAGGAGATAGAAAATCTTTTCTGAAGTGGTATTGAAGTGTAGTTGATCCAAAATAGATTCCAAAAATTTAGTTCTTGGTTCAGAGTATAAAGAACATAAGAGCATATAATGAGGCAGATCCTCAATTTCTGAGGCCCCACGAATTCACAGACGGAGGGCCAAAGTGGTGTGCTGATATCTGCCATCTGTCACAGCTGTAGGCATAGTTGGAAAACGAAGGGCTGTAAAATGCTTGCCTAAGCTTTGGGGATGTAAGCTTTACCAGGTAAACAGCCCTTTGGTGGTCAAATTTATAAAGCCTATACCATTTTGAAAATTTAGAATTGTTAATAGCTTGTCTGTCCAGCCGAGCACCATAGTTAAAAATATATTCCTGAAGTTTCTCCTTTGAGTTCAAGACAGAAAAGTTGTCAAGAAGAGCAGGATACAATTCAAGCAACTTCTAATATCTTGAACTCCAGCTTTTGCAGTCTTATAGCTGTTCAAAACATAGCTTGGGGAAAATCCTAACTGAGGCATCTTGTACAATTCTCCAGTAGTTAAATAAAATAAAATGAATACAAGATCTAATAGAGGGGAGATCTACTTCTGTCTGGACCAATGCTGCGGGGGTGCCTGGTGGAATAGTTTTTTAAGAAATGTGTTCTGAAGTGCCTCTAATTTAACTATTTGAGAGTCATCCCAGCCCCAGACAGCAGCACCATGACTTTACTTTGAAATATTTTCAGGGCTGGAACAACCAAGTGTCCTCCTGTAGTGTAATAAAATCTAAGGATTGCTCCAATAGATCTCAAAGCCACTGCTCTAGTAGCTTCTATATGTGGCTTCCAGGAGAGGTTCTCTGCAAAGTGAATGCCAAGGTACTTAAATTCCCGGCATTGTTCAATCTGATGACCATTGATAGACCATTGGAAATGAGAATGTCTTTTCCCAAACACCATCACCTTTGTCTTAGTATAGTTAATGCTCAGTTTTTCTTTAATATGGTGTAGAGAGATAATATAATATTCCATTTCTGAGGTAGTACTCCGAAAAGGGGATTAGACAAATTCATGTAGAACAAGTATGTCAATGGCTATTAGTCATGATGGCTATATATTACCTCAAGCATCAGAGGCAGTATGCCTCCCAGTACTCTCCATCTCGTCCTGGAGAACTCCAGTGGGAGTGTGTTATTGTATTGTCGGCTTCCCATAGGTACTTGGTTGGTCACTATGCAAACAGAATGCTGGACTTTTGGTCTGATCCAGCCTAACTCTTCTGAAGTTAATGTGTTTTTAAAAATCAGAGATAGTACTCAATAGATGCAGAGTTCAAGAATCAAAGCCAAACTGGTCCAAAAAAAGGGTTGGGGGAAGTTAAATGAAAATAGCTTTCCTAAGAGACAAAGACCGTAATGGCTGGACAGTAGTGGAATCAGCCAACCAGCCATTTTACAATAGCTCAAGGTGAAGGGAAGATATATGTACCTTCAAATCACTCCACACCTTTAGAATCAGTGCCTGTTAAACATTCATTCTTGGGCAATATCATATTTTTTACTGGAATATATCCAGTCACCCTTGCTGAAGTGGTTGATACTATATTTTGTATTTGTGTTTTTAACCTGTTGGTAGTTTTATTATGGTTTTAATTTTTGTGAACCGCCCAGAGAGCTTCAGCTATTGGGCGGTATAAAAATGTAATAAATAAATAAATTGCCTTGGAACCACAAATTAGTCAGATTCCCAGGTGAGCCCTGTCCTCAGAAACATTTCTGTTAAGATTGTTATAGGAAGTTGCCTTATACTGAGTCAGGCCATTGGCTCATCTAGCTCAGCATTGTCTGCTGTGATTGGCTGTGGGGATTCAGGCAGGAATCCTGCCCAGCCAATTTGGAGATGCCAGGGATGGAATTTGGGAACTTTTGTGTGCAAAGCAGGTGCTCTACTGTTGAAGTTTGGTTCTTGTCTTCAGTTGCTGTGGAGATTTTCATATAATAGCTTGATTAAGTAAAAATATCTAAATGTTTTACTTAGACTTATATCCTGTTCTTCCTTCATGGAACTTCGTTCCAATGTTTCCAAGGCAGTCTCTTGTTCATGTACTAACCAAGCTGAGGTCAGTTTAGGTTTGATAATGCCTCGCAACACTTTCTGGATTGTTTGATGATACAACTATGAATACATTAATCTATGAAGCATAAGGACCAATTTTTAAGGGCCTGAATATAGTCTGGGCCAAGGGTACATGACTTGGCCACCTTACTGGAACTAAGCAGCTCTGGATCTGGTCAGTGTCTGGATGGGACACTGCCTTGGAAAACCATGAACACTGCCCTGAATTCCAGGGTGGGAGAACGGCAGGGTATAAATGCACTGGATAAATACATAAAATTCACACCTAGCTAATTATCTCTAAAGAGAATGTGATAAGCCACTGAGCTAGAATCTATTCCAAATTCCTTACACAGTAAAATAAGATGAATTAATACTTTATCAAGGTTTAATCTATGTGGTCAAGGAAAACATAATACATTTTAATCACTCTTACACTCTTGACATGCAATCCCAAATACAAATACTAGTTCACTGAGCATATAATATGTGCACTTCCATCAGAAATTGCAGTCCCTTCCTCCGTATCGCTTAAATGAATTCATTTCTCAAAGTATGGCAGTATTGTGGCATTTAATACTAACAGCCTACTGTACAGATTTACTGGGAAGTAAGCTTTTCTTCATTCAGTAGTAAGCGTGCCTAAGAATGCAGCCTGCGGCTGTGATCCAAAGCACACTTGCAAGTTCCATTGAAATAAGCATGATTGACTTCCTAAGTAAATATGTTTATGATTAGGTTGCAGGACTCAATTTGCAAAGTAACTTCCTCAATCCAGAATCAATCCAGTATCAGTGTCACTGTTTCCTTGCCTCGCTACTTGTGTAATCATTAAGCAAAATGCAATGTGATTTGGGTGGTTAATTAGGAAAAGAACATTTGGGACTCCTTTATATTTCTTCTGTATTGAAGCAAAGCTGCAAAATAAGATCTAAACCATTTAGTGGTGGACTGCCCTTGTGTAATTTCAGCTGTGCAGCTCCCTTCCTCACACACAAGTGAATGGCATTTGTCAAGCTTCTTTAGCTGCAGTGAAGGGATTCAGTGGAGAAATGTGTTCCCTAGAGAATCTCCTTATTACTGAGGCTCTTCCTCTTGGTTAAAGGTGGTTCAACAAGCTGGGCAGTTGTCAAGTAAAGCAGCCCGCTGCATTCACAAGACTGTTTCACTCCCGGGGGCCACCTGTTGGGGTCAGGGATGAAGATGAGGTGAGTTTCAAGTTCTTCTTATGGCAAATTTGTCTTTAAAGCAATCTGTAACAGAAAGGGGATCTTGCCCTTTAAGGGAAAGAGTTGATGCATCGTTCAAAGTGCCATGGAATGAGCATATTCTCTGGAACACTGTCCACTTCCTGGTGCGGAGGAAGCGGCTAGAAATCTCACTGCCCTGCTGGTTGACATTGAGAATTGCATCAGGAAGTATTTTCAGATAGAATAAATACATGTGGGAGGGTGACCTTTTTTAAGAGAGAGAGAGAGAGAGAGAGGGAATAGTTATTTCTGGACTAGTCCCCCAAGGTTTAGATCTTACTTTGCAGTCTCCCCACCCCACCCCAATTTTGCTTGGAGAAGTCTATGCTGTGTAAACCTCTGATGTGATAATTGTTCCCTTGGATGCTCTCTCACAACTCTGTCCTTGCACAGGGAACACTTTGGAGAAGAAAGGCGGAAAAGAATTCCTGGAGGCCGTTGTTGAACTTCGCAAAAAGAATGGGCCACTGGACACAGCAGGAGGTGCAGTTTAAATCCCTGGAAAATGGGGAAATTAAACATCTGTGTGTATCATAGACTCTGGTTTGGTTTAGCTGAAATGCATTCTTTTGAAGATTATGAAAAAGTTATCTGTACCAAGCCATTTTTGACTACTCTTGTTAAAACAGCCTTCTGGGATGTGTTTAAATATTCACAATGATAAGAGAGCAAGGATACCACTCTGAAAGCAATCTAAAAATATGGGACTGGGGAATAAAAGAAGAAAGTATACAAACACAATTTTAACCTAACAACAGTGTGCACGAGGATTCAGAGTTCTCTGGGTACTTATTGGATAGGGTTGCAGCCTAAAATATTACAAAGAGGGTGTATTATGCCCATTTTTAAAGCAGTGTGGGTGGGTATTTCACAACTGGCATGCTTAGATGGGATATGACCAAGGAGAACTCTTTGAACTTAGAATACGAGCAGCCACTTGACCCTTAATGGTTCCATTGTCGTACTGCTCTAACAGTCAGGAAGTAATTTCATATAGTAATCAAATAGAGGTTTGACTCCAAATCTACTATCATCCTGAGTGTAAAACAGTGTTGCAGTACTTGCTTGATAGCAGCTTTTTGCCATGGAAGCGTGTTAATACCTTGATGAGCTAAAGAATTCAGAAGCATACACTGAAGTCCGGATTGCCAATAAATCCTTAGTTTAGTGTCTATTTCTTATTTTAACGAATGTATGGTTGTTCCATAAAACAAGAAATATATATAACACAATGATGATGACCATGTTCTTCAGAACTTCCAGTAGGCAGAAATGTGAATGGGATTACAAACATCTGCATTCATCCAGTGATCTGGTTTGGATGTAAATCTAAGCTATGGTTTAGTGCAGCCTTCCCTAACCTGGTGCCCTCCAGATGTATTGGACTTTAGCTCCCATAATCCACAGCCATCATGCCCAGTTGGTGTGGCTGGGAATAATGGGAGTTGTAATCCCACACATCTACAGGGTGCCAGGTTAGCGAAGCGTGGTTTAGTATCACTTGTAACAGCCTTGGGCTCGTATGCTAACTCCTACCTTCTTTTGAGATAGGGCCACAAGGAAATGATGAAAAGCTTTTACTTTTGTTTTCAATCAACAGTGGTTTGTTATTATGTCTGAACCCAGAACTAGGGTTAATCTTAATGTTAGTTTATGGCAGGTGTGGATGCAGCCCACAGATCACATGTGGCCCCCAAGTAGAGCCTATGCCAGCCTCTGAAATTTGAGGGTGGAAACCCTCAAAAATGTTTTTTTTTTTTAAAAAAAAAAATGGCATCCAGAGGTGCTATGGAGCACCAAAAGGATCAAAATTAGCTTGCTTTTGGTGCTCTGTCTAAGCTTCGGATGCCATTTTTGTTTCTTGATTTCCTCCCTGTTGTTGGCATCCGTGGGGCAGGGATTGGTGGGGACTAGCCTACAGGGCAGGGGTCACTGGGACAAAAATGCCCCCCAGTGTCCCAAAGTTGCTCACCCCTGCTTTAGGGAAACAACACAGAATTGTAAACCTCAGTTTGAAGTTAGCTTGTTTCCCTGGACCTTAGCCACAGTTTGCCCAGGTTCTGACAAAATGAGCAACTGCAGTTAGTTGAAAATGAAAGTTAATGCTTCCAGTCTTGTCACAGCCACATTGGAACACGAAAAGGGACAGGAAAAACTCACAAGAGCAAGGCCCGTTCATATAATGGGCAACCATCATTTAACATTATGTCTGATCCCAATCAGTGTATACATCTGTAATCGTGGTATTTGTTGAGGCAATTTGATTTACAAGGGAAAGGGTCCATTGGGACAAAAGAAGTAACTGTATATATTCTTCACTAGTGTAATCACATTTTTTTCCACACTTGCACTTTTCAAAGTCTTAATTAACCAATACTTGCCCTGTTTTTCCAACCAGCTGTCGTCAGTGCAGGCCATGGATTGCCTGCTAAGTTTGTGATCCATTGCAATAGCCCCAGTTGGGGTTCAGACAAATGTGAAGAAATGTTGGAGAAGACAGTGAAAAACTGCTTAGCTCTGGCAGATGAAAAGAAGCTGAAATCAATTGCATTTCCTTCCATTGGAAGTGGCAGGTAAAGCAGGCCTCTCAAACTTGTGACAAAAAGATAACTTTTAAAAATGTGTGTATTTACTTGCAGTTGCATGTTGTGCTTTGTAATTATACACATTGGGCTTCATCAGATGAGCGTTTTATCACATGCTCGCTACTACTCACTCACGATTTTTTGCATGTCCTTTAGATGACGATGTCCACCTCCCGCTTCTTTTTCCCTTCTTCCCATGATTTTTCTTCCCAAAAATCTGACTTTTTATTTTGTAAACAGAATGTGTTTCTATTTCCTGCTCTGCACAGGAAAAGCAGTGCAATAAAAACGGACCATGAATGGGCCATGTGGTCTTTGTTAACTTCCTGTTTCTCCTCTGGGAAGAAAGAGGAAGTATTGTGGGACAGTAGTGGGGGTGGAAAGGCAATGGTGGGGAGCTGTGATTTCCCCTGCCCCCCTCATCTGATGGAGCTCATTGTCCCCTGTTATTGCAAAAGCATATGAGAGAGCTTCGGCTATTGGGCGGTATAGAAATGTAATAAATAAATAAATAAGATGTATCTGTACATTGCCTTCCCACTCCTATCCCTCCGAGGTCTTAAGGAACCCAAGTCCTTATTGGAATATGGTATAGCTATGTTGCATGTTTCATATTGCAGCTTAGTACAAGCCGTTTGCTTACTCTTTAATGCCACTATCCCACTTGAAACTGTGATGAAAGTGAATTATATTCCGCCATCCCAGACCTCCTGTAGCATTTATGTGTCGGTTGCTGCCCACTTTCTCTTCTGTGGCCAACGATCACCTTGGCAGTACACACGAAAGACGGGTGTCAAAAGGGCCATAATAACTAAATTTTAGAAGAGTTTGTAAAGATAGGAGCAAATATTATGAAGAGCAATCTTTAAAGCAGCATAATACTGTTTCCTTGATGGATAGTGTTAAAAGCTAAAATTGTTTCAAGGTAATGTATTGTTCATCAAAGCTTAGATAATCTCTGCATTGCCTTCTTCACACAAATATTTTGAGAATTTTTCTCATGTGCAGAGGAGCAGGGAGGTCTCTGCTTTTGTAAATAAAACTAGAACCTCTGTAGCATTTGGTAGAACTACATTGTGTGTGGCAGGGGGAGATGTTCAGTTGCATTTGAATCACAGTGGTATTTTAATGATGATTTGTTCCTTTGAAGTAGAAGATACTCATCCTGCCATTTCAGTTTGAAAGTATTAGGAAGGGGAGGGGGTGTTTGTTTTTAAATCTTAAAACATGAAAAGTTTCTAAGGCTAGCATTTTTTCTCAGAGCCAGTACATGCACACAGCTGTTCTGGGACGGACATCTGTCAAGCAGACACCACTCATGAAACCTACATAAACAGCTCCGCTCGCTTTTATGACTGAAGAATGGGTTTACATGAGGTTGATTCACATATATATTCAGGAGGACAGGGGGAGCAATTGCCCATTTATAGTATTTAGTGTGCCAGATGCTCTAGCAGGGTTAATGTCTGCAGAACAAACTTGAGTGATGGGATTGAAAAACTAGCTGTAAGTTTTGTACACAAGGTCCTAAAAGCAACATATGGATAGTTCAGATTTCAACATCAAACTTTATCTGAGTACAAAATCGCAGCACTTGAGATCCAGGTTCTATTTTAGTCCTCAAACAGACAAAACCAACCCTGTAGCCCAATCATACTATTGACACTGGACTAGCTATTCTCATATTTCCAAATGCACATATCCCATACATGGGTATGTAGCTGTTGTATGAAACTGTAACATGAGGGAAAGCACTATGAGCCAACCTTATTCATCTATTCCTAATGGGGCTGGCAAACATTTCTGTTTCTCCCCTGCTACTCTTTCCCAGGATAGAAGGCACTTTTTTTTAGCAGTGGTCTATGTGAAAATATCTTAAAAAGTGGGTTGTGGCCACATCAGTGTGGGTCCCACAGCACCCTGGCAGCACCAAGCCATGGCTTCCCTTCACCTACTCTTCCCTAGTTTATGCTAGGATTGTTGCGAGCCCCCGACTGGGTCTGGAAGGCCAATGGACCTCCCTGCGGGTTCCCCCCTGAACCCAGTCAAGTGTGAGCATGGACCTGCCCTCCAAGTGCTCGGGCACAGGTCCACCCTGAGAAAGTGCCCTCTCTGGAGGCTCCAGAAAGGGAGCAATTCCAATTAGCATGTCCTGAGAAATTGTGCACTTTCCGGAAGCACCAGAAAGCGTGCATCCCCCTTTGCACCAATGGGGGCAAGAAAGTGTGCATTCCCCCCCCCCCCCTTTCCACGCTAATGCCAAGGGCTTGCAAGGCTCACGAGTGCTTGGCTGGGACTCGCACGTCCCGGCTCCTTGGAGCAGACTGCACGAGCAGTGGGGGGAGTGCGAGTGCTCCCTGGGCAGACCCCAGCCAAGCTCACCCATCCCTAGCTATTAGCAATGTCTGCTGAGTCACTTCGGTCCGTAGTGCCTGACTTCAAAAGGAAGAGAATAAAGCTGTGGCTGGTCAGGGCATGCTGGGAGTTGTAGGAGTTTTGTCTGTCTAAACAGGCATAAGATTGTACCCTGGGACACTGTCTTACTCAGCTTTTGTACATGAGGCTTCTAACCCACCACTTTCCTGAGGCTTCTGCTTCCACATTCCTTGTGGGATTAGTGTGGCTCCTTTACACGTTTCTCCCCAGTTTTCCTTCTTTGCCTTTCCATTACACGATCACTAGGTGGCATTGTGGTATAGTGGAATTTCACAAATGCACAGGGTTTCATGCTGCCATTTCCAGAAATACCAGATTTAACTTGTTAGGGGGGAAATGCTATAATGGTTGCAAACAACAGGAGAGGCCCTGGAGATTGATGACATCATATAAAGCACCTGCAAATTACTACGAGCAACGCATCATGAGCACAGAATAAATGCCTCATGTAGAAAGGCTCTCTCTGTCTGCCTTCACTTTCAAGGGTAGACTTGCCTTGATCTCTGCTGTTCAATTCAGTGAGAAAGAACCACACCCTCCCCCTTTTCCTTCTGGATTTCTCAAGAGTGTAGAAAAAAGGGAGGTATTCCTCCCACAATCACAGACATGTCTACTCAGAAGTAGATCTCATTGAATTCAATGGTACTTACAGGCAAGTGGATATAAGATTCCAGCCACAGTCAATCATATCTTTGGGCTTGCCTAGACATTTTGCTACAAACCCTGTTATAATTTTGTAATATGCAAGGAGACTCCTATGTGTTCTTCAGAAGGTACGGTGATGTCCATGGCAAATTTATTGAACAAATGTTGTTTTTTCTTTCCTTATATGCTGTAATAGGAATGGTTTCCCAAAACAGACTGCTGCCCAGCTGATCCTGAAAGCCATTTCCAGTTATTTTGTTTCAACGATGTCCTCTTCAATCAAGACAGTGTATTTTGTGCTCTTTGACAGCGAGAGTATAGGGATTTATGTGCAAGAAATGGCCAAGTTAGATGCCAACTAAGCCCCCCTCCCCCCTCCAATTCTTAATTCCTCATTGTGAAACAGAGCACCCCTTATTTTAAATTTTGCTCATCTAGGGTAATGATGGTGGGGCTTCTTTTCTTTCGTTTTTTTAACTTTCTAAAACGTTTTTATGTTGGCACTGATAGTTGGCATTACTGCTGTTAATGCACTAGTGTAATCTAGGAAATTTTTATAGTTTTATTTTAATGAAGTATGGATTGATGCAGAAAGTTGTTAGCAGTACATAGTCTTTTATTCATGGAAGAAACCGGCAGACCCTATTTTGTAACTGTGTCGTGGTGCTTTTATCGAGTGGCGTTCCTTTCTCATTTTTTAAAGGAGGAAAAGGAAAAGAAAAAAGAAAGAAACTACACACCTAATTTGTGTTTGTCTTGACGATGAATCCGAGGAGAGAAGAACCCTGTTGCCCTTAATTATATTTGCAATTTGGAATTTGTGTGAATTGATTTAGTAAAATGTTTGAAATGGTCTAGTTGGTGTGTGCTGGTAAATAATGCATCAACATTTTTCAATTGTTGACCACACAATGCACTTGTGTTTCAATATAATGCCTAATCAAGTACTCATGTATTAAGTAGTAGGGGTGTGCACGGACCCCCCGCTCCGCTTCACTTGCAGATCCGCCATTTTCCGGATCGGGCCGCTCCGCCCCGCCCCCGCTCCGCCCACTTCCGCTCCGCTCCGCCCGGAGCTCCGGATCCGGATCCGGAGCTCCGTTTTCCCCCCCCCCATAGGCTTGCATTGAAAGCTAAAAAATTATACAACTTTTTTTCTGTTCAAGTTAGAAACCTCATGTTTGGCACCATGACACCTCATGGGGATATACACACGCATGCCAAGTTTCAAAGCAATCCCATCATCCCCTGATTTTTGGCGAATTTTTGAAAATCGGGCACCCCACACACAACATCCCTGCGAGGTGGGCAGGGGAGGAGGGAGGGAAGGCAGGCAGGCATGCAGCTGGCATTTCTGGGGGCATAAGGAAGTGAGCCAAGGATAAGCCAGTAATGCATATAAAATGGAATAAATCAATCAATAAACAAAGGAGGGGTGGAATTAAAAGCAGCAGTGTTGCTCAATAAACAACAAGAAGAACTTTTTTTAAAAGGCTATATCTGTCTTTTACCAGCAATAGGGGGACGTGCCCGGGGGAGGGGGAAGTAGCTGCCAGTTCAAGACACTGACAGCCACAGCTCCGAGAAGAAGTAAAACGCTCACTTCGACTCAGAACAGGCATTGCTCCACCACTGAAAAGTGACCATTCACTTCAACTCATGAGAGGCATTGCTCCACCGTTTTACTCTCTTTGGAAGGCTCTATGGCCTTCCAGTGCAGGAGAGAGTGGGGGCACGTCCACGATGAGATGCCCTAGGGGAGCTCATCCCCTTGCACCACATCGATTCAGTTGTTCACCAAGGTTAGGGTGGGGAGCAGTGCTGTGTTTCTATCTCTTATTCTTGGCTTAGTATATGATTTCAGGTTGTGTTTGTGCATTTGGTGGGGCTACTGTGTTAAAAAACACGGGGAAAAGCCCGTTCAGATGAAGAAAGAGAAGTTTCCCAGAATCCCAAGTTACCTGTTTTGCCTATGCCCTCCTCCAACTTTGGGATCATCATGACCGGGAGCTGACTCTGCCCCTCAGCCCTTTGAAAAAGGTATTTTTCCCGCCGATTTTTTAAAAACTTCTAGCCCGCGACCCGTACGATGCAGAAAGTTGAGAGTGGTCTCAAAATGACCCCCATCCACGACTCTCTGTGCACAAGAATTTTCAGAATGATAGCTTAAACCCCCCCCCAGTTATCCCCGATTCTTTCCCTCAATGCAATCCTATGGGCGAAAAGCCGAAAACGCAGTTTGAGCCGCGCGGTTGACCCGATTTTCACAAAAACATTGCACGTGAACCACAGCACGCAGAAAGTTGAGAGTAGTCTCAAAATGACCCCCATCCACGACTCTCTGTGCACAAGAATTTTCAGAACGATAGCTTAACCCCCCCCCCAGTTATCCCCGATTCTTTCCCTCAATGCAATCCTATGGGCGAAAAGCCGAAACGCAGTTTGAGCCGCGCGGTTGACCCGATTTTCAAAAAAATATAGCACGCGACACGGACAACGCAGAGAGGTGAGAGTGGTCTCAAAATGACCCCCATCCACGACTCTCTGAGCACAAGAATTTCCAGAGCGATAGCTTCAAAAACAACGTAGTTATGCGCGATTATTTGCCGCAATGCAATCCTATGGCGAAATGTTTTCAAGATGGCGACCGGAGCGCTCCGCCTGAACTCGGAGCTCCGAAAAATGGTCGCTTCTCTTCGCCTTGCTTCTAGGGGGTCCACGGTAAGGCGGAGCAGGCCAATCCGCTACTGCTTCTACGCTCCTAATCGGAGCGGAGCACATCCCTATTAAGTAGTTCTTATATCTAAGAGTAATCCTAAGGTAGGGTGGGCCATCTAGACCAGGGGTCCTGCCAGATCACATTGGCCAGGGGAGATATGGGGGCTGACCTTTTCTCTTTTCTTTCGCCTCCCCCCCCCCTTCTCCCATTGCTTCCAGTGAGATGGAATAGAGTATACTAGCTCTTGGGCTGGCATAGTTTCTGGCTCTGGGGTCATATCTGGGAATGAGGGGCCTAGTATTTGACGTATTCCTCAGCTATATATGCCCCCAAACCACCCCATTTTGCTCCACAGAGCAGCCACAGCAGTGGAAAGCTCCAGGGAGGATCTCCACGGACAGCCCTCCCTGACCACAGGGAGACCTGCCTCTGTAGCTCCTAAGACCCCTTCCCATGGGACCATAGGATTGACCCCATAGAACATTTGTAGGGTCAATTAGCATTAGGTGTCTATGGCACTTGCAAGAATTACTTCACGCATTCAGAAGGTTTTATTTGAGTTCTGACTTCACTTGTTTCCTTGCTGCATTCCTGACCTCGGTTACACATACATAAGTTCCACTGCAGTTGCACAACACGCGATGACAAGATAGCATTCATTTGGAAAGCCCCTCTTATTAAAAAAGGATGTCTGCACACCAGCATTTTAGCCAGTTGGCGCTACAATATTATTTTTTCTTCATCGAAGTTTTGGCTACAATGCTTACATTTTGAAAAGTCCTTGTAGGTGTAATCATAACCATTAGTTTATAATAATCTAACTTCAGGATGTCATTTAAGTGTTAAGAACATCCCTGCTGGGACAGACCAAGGATCCATCTAGTTCATTATCCTGCTTCTACCAATGGCCAGACAGAAGCTCCTGGGAAGCCCCCAGCAGAGTTGATGAAGTGGTTGCAAGGACCTCAGAATTGACTTGCAGGATCAAACCATGGGCCTACCATCTAGTCCCGCAGTCTCTCTCCAATTCCATCAGTATCCAAGGTATCCTGGAAGCCTACAAGCAAATTAGGATGGAAACAGCCATGCTCTCCTATGTGTCCCTAGCAAGTAGTGATCAGATACATAAAGAAAAGAAGTATGATATGAAAATGCCGCCTGTTTTTTTAAATACTATTATTCATTTTTTCATTTCATTTCTGTACCGCCCAACAGCTGAGGCGCTCTGAGCAATTCACAACAATTTATAAAAATAAATCATATTATTACTTGTTATTTAGCTCTTTCTTTAAGCTATTTTTGAGAATGAGATGGATTGCTTCTATTTGAGCCTGCCTTGTTCTGAAGCTCACTGAAATCACAAATAATTTCATAGGGTTGAATCCATACATAGTCATCAATGGAACTTAAGTTAGTCATGACAAGTGGTGTGCCGAAAATTTCGACCATTCTCATTAAATTTGATAGCAACGAAATTGCTTTCAAAAAGAAATTCAAAGGAGAAGAAATTTCTGAGAAATTCTCATGGCTCCGGTTCAGAGTTCTTGTGCTTCCCTTACCTATGGGATGGTGAAAGAGTGTCCTATCTTTCATTGTACAATCATCTCTATGACAACCTGTAGCCTCCTTGGCTTCCCACTCAGGGGAAGATACCCTGAATTTATTCTTTCATAGGGCCGTTCCAGATCAGGAAGTGCAGGCAGCCTGGGAGACTGCAGAGCAATGGTGTGATATGCAATAGAAAAAAAATACAGACAGTACCCTCAGCTACCTCACAGTCAAAAACACCAATAGATATTCAAAATAAATTTTAAAATGTCCTGAGAATAAGGAAATATATATATATATGGAAGCCTCTTTCTTGGGGAAGAAACTTTCACGAAATTGGAAGCTTTGGTCATATTGGAATAAAGCTGAATCTTGCCCACTGAATGGAAAAAAAAGTGTGACTTCAAACACTAAAGGCTTTATTCATGAGTATCTCCTTGGAATATATCCCAAACACCAACTGACCTGTCTCCATTGATAGTTACATTTTACAGATTGGTATAAGTATAGGATTGTTTCTGAGCATTGCATATGTTCCTAAACGTGTGTTTTGTACAAACTCCACTAGATGTCACTAAAATTATTGCAAGAACCTGGAAAATAACACTGCTTGGGAATATATCCCTGTAAGGGACCAAGTTTAGTTTGTCAGCATTTTTCATACGGACATTATATCGCTGATCTCCCTAATGTAAATGGAGCTCTAGATGCCCTATATGTTATTTGCAAGGGAAAATGCTGTGGATGTGTGAATTTGAAACTTCACCATAATATTAGATGTCGGAATTGTGAGATGACTGTATGCCATGTTGCATCATTTTCTGACAGTAAATGAAAAACAAATGTTCTCCTCCAGCCCAGAGTTCTGCAAGACAGTGTTTATAGTATACCTCACACTGCAAAATGTATTTGACAAATATCTGCCTTCCTATCTTTACAGCTGGGTGGGAGGGTTGCAGAGGTCCTCTAGATATTAAACGAACACTTTTGAATCATCTGGTGGAGCATGTCCAAAATATCCACATGCCCAGACTCCCTGCTTGTACTGATTCCCGTCTCTAGCACAGGTATGTACGTGTTCTCTCCCTTGTGCGCACTGGCATATAAATGAATTGGTGCCAAGCTTCTTTGCAACCAGATACCTACCCTCGGAGCCTCTCCAGGGCTGTGCAGAGCTTTTTGAATTGGGGTGTTTGCCCGCCTCCACACTTTGCAGACAAAGAATGCGGTGCTTTCCGGCTGAGCCATCTCCAACTGCAAATGACAGGAGCCCCCGGGCCTCTCCTGGGCTGCACAGAGCTTATCTGAATTGGAGCTCACGCCTTGCTGCTACCATTTGCAGCCTGAGATTGAATGGTTTGTTTATTTTTAAGGCAGCCCTATGAGCTCTGATTGCAACTAACAGCCGGATCCTCACCAGAGCGCCCGCGCTCCACCTGGGGCTTCCTGGCATGGAGCTTCTACTATTTGCAACTGGACATGGTGGGCCCCACAATGTCCAACTGCAAATGAGCATCGTGCCGGCCCAGGAGATTGTGGGACTTCCGAGCTTTGCTTAAATCGGGGTTCGCCTTTTCCATCCACCATTTGTTGTGTGAGTATGTGAGGAAAGAAATCCCCACAATCTGCTGGTTAATTCTGCACAGCCCAGGACTCATTTCCAGCTAAAGGCGGTGGGGCTAGGCTAGGATAGCGTTCTTATTTTTGACCGCTCCTCCTCTGAATAATCACCCCATCTCAAAAAGGATGTGGCAAGAGTTGTAAAGGCTACAGGAAAGGGCAATCAAAATGTCCGAGATGTTGGAGCAACTTTCCCATAAGTGCAGCTTTTTTATCTGGAAAAATGACAGCAAATGAAAGTTTATGAACAAATGGTCAGTGAAGAGAGAAAGAGAGAGGTTTTCTTCTCCCTCTCTTCCAGTAATAAAACTTGGAACCACTTGATGAAGATGATTTTCAATAAATTCAGGCATATTTCTTCGCATAACCCCTAATTAACTTGTGGAATTCACTGGCGCAAGCTTTGGGCAATACTATCTTTTGATGACTTTTGAAATGGAAACAATGTGAGAAATTAACAGAGGATGGACCTCTTAAAAAGTCCTAACCGGGATAGATTAATTGAGCGTCCATGGACAGAGGCAGTTTACTTTTCAAGACTCAGTGCTGCTGCTACAGATGTATGAGTCTTGTGAAATCCATTCCGCCTGCATCTTTCTGTCGTCTGCTCATTGACAGATATTTTAAAATCAGAATTTCATTGTGCTTCCACTAATTCTCATTAGCACTAATACACACACTAACGCACTAATGTACAATAGTTGATGTGCAATAGGGCTTCTTTAAATGAGCATTTTATAGCACACTTGTGACTGACCACTCATGGATGTTCAGGGGTCATTTCGATGATGCTGTGTGCCTTCTCCGCATCTCCTGCTCCTTTCCCCAGGTTTTCCATTAAAAAATAAACCTCAGAAAACCCAGCTCTTCTGAAATATGTTGGGATTTGTCTGTATTTCCTGCACGCAAAGTTGTGCTATAAAATGCCCACTAGAGGGTGCTGTCCCATTGAACTGTATAGGCCATGTGGTCACTGCTCTCTTCCCCATGTAATTTCAGTTTGTTTTGAATGCAGAAGAGAAGCAGGAAGCAGAGCCACTGTAAGGGAACAGCATTCCCCCGTCTGAAATTCCTCTTAGTGCTAACGTGAATTAGCACAAATCCCCCAAACATTGAAAAACCAGTCCTCAAGTCCACAGAATCCACATGACTCAGAAAAAGTAGCCCTTTGTGGAATCCTCAGATTGAATTCATAGAAATACAGACTCAGTTGAATCCATTGCAGAGTTCTCCAATATCCCTAAACAACAATAAAGGCCTTTATCTTCAGGGCTGACTTGTGAGCTGAGCAGAGACATCTGGCTGAAATGTTTCTGGGGATGGAATACTGAGTTGGATGAATGTTGGTTGGATCTAGCAAAGACAATTCTTATATTCTTGAGTTGTATCCAATATAATGCTAGTGGGGAAGTACAAGAGGCAATGGTATTGCAGTAGTGGTTGCATACTCTGCTAGAGGTTGCACCAGAAGATCAATTACTGTGGCCTTTGCTAGACCCGGTGGAAAATCCGGGGGAGAGGAGGGGAGACCCTGCGTTATGAATAATGCGAGATCTCGCCTTTATTCACACACGAGCCGCAATGAGCTCTGGAGGAGAGCCATCGCGGCCGCCATTTTTTTTTTTTTTTTACTTTTAAAGCGGCAGCAGTAGTGCAGGAGCCAGGAACGGTAAGTAGGGTTTTTAAAATACAAACCAAAAAAAACCCTCTCCTTCCCCCCCATCCACGATCTCCCCCCAGGCCCCATTCTCCTTCCCCCGCCTGCCACGTCCGATGCCCCCCCACCTAATCGCCCACCTGATCCCACCCACCCACCCTGTCCGATCGCCCCCCGGCCGCCCACCATGTCCGATGCCCCCGCCCGATCTCCCGCCCGCCATGCCCGCCTACCCGATCGCCATGTCTGATTGCCCACCCACCCACCCACCCGCCATGTCCAATCACCCCTCCCGCCCACCATGTCTGATGCCCCCTCTGCCCCCCTGGCTGCGATCTCCGATCCTCCCCACCCGGCCACGATCTCCCCACCCTGGCTTTCCCCCCATCTCTCCCGCCGGGTCCACTCTTTCCCCCCCCCCCGGCCCCCAGCTCTCTCTCCCCCCCCCCCCGGCCCGATGAGCACAGCGCTCAGCTTCTCCTGGCTACTCACGAGTAAGCTGCATAGCCGGGAGAAGTCGTAGAACTGGCTAGACCTTGAGCCCAGGGCTGCGGAAATACTGGGCCACAACCGGTGCCGGTTATCCCGGGCCAAGGGAGGGTTTAGCCCGGGTATCAGCCTGAGCTAAACCCTCATCTAGCAATGGCCTAGGAGCAGCAACTAGTTTAACAAAGGTGTCATGCGTAGCAAATGCACTTGCACAATGGCTTGTGCAAGCGGAATCAAAGTATTGGACTTGATCATTGCACAAGGATGGTAATGAGGCCTACTGCAAGTGGTAGAAGCTTTACATTAGCAAAATAACACCACTGGACACAACCCCTTGTACTCTCAGCTAAGAGGTTTGTTTTCTCTTTTCCACACGTTTTTTTCCCAAATCAGTGATGGTGAAAGCTCAGGTTTTTCCATGTGTCCCACATTTCTAAAATGTTGTACAATTATTTATTTTTTTATTTATATAGCACCAACAATTATAGGACAAACTGATTAAAACTTGCAAATCCATTCAGTTAGGACTTGATAGGAACGATCAGATGTTTGACAAAGCTTCTCCCATTCCCATCCCCCACCCCCACCCTGACTTAATGCTCTCCTTTGGCAGGTTGCTGTCTTTTAATGTAATTCTCCCAAGGCAGTTAGATTTGTCTCTTTCATTAGTACCAGTGAGCAAGTGGGAACCAATCGAGACTGGAGTGCAAGCTGTTTGGCTTCTGCAGGAGAGAGTTGTTGTAAAGCAACACAAGCGAGCAGTGATAGCGACACCTTCGCTTCAGTCTTCACAGGTACTTGGTTGGGAGGGTGACCTTTTGGGGGGACAAAGAAGGGAATAACAAAAGTGAAAGCAGCTCAACTGCACGGCCCGGTTCCTAACAGGCCACGGACTGATACCGGTCTGTGGCCTGGGGGTTGGGGACCCCTGTGTTAGAAGCAGCGTGCAGAGAACCTGGGAGTTTCCTTCAGTTCTTGCCCTATCGACTACTATTGACCAAACTACATTGATTGGTGCATCAACTTACTTCAGCATTTGAGGATATAATTCTGGATTTAAGGATAGTATGCCTGCTTAAAACAGATATCATTTTAATCAAAACATAAGCACAGAAAGAACACAGCATTTGCAATTCAGAATCTTGGGTTTCTTTTTTTTAAGCATCTACAGATGCAAAGTTAGGTATTTTGGATGGTGGTATCTCTGACAAGAAGGCAAAAGTAATGAGTGCAAGAAAGATTTATTTACAAGCTAGTTTCCAAGTTTCTCAGTGTGTTCTGAACATAAATGTGCTAGTCAAATATAGGGAGATCAACTCTCTATGACCAGTAAATTAGAATGGAATGTTTTCCTTCTTTACAACTGCTGAATTGACTCTGGAGGAATAAACTGGAAAAGATTTAATTCAAGCAGAACAGAATATTGATTTCTATATTCATTGAGTAATTTCCCCCGAGGAAGACCATTTATGTTTGAAATGCATTGGGAAATGTGGAATCCCGGTGGTTAATAAATCTTTCTCGCACCAAATGATTTTGCCTTCTCAAATGATTTTGCCTTCCATGAGATCTCTGTGACATAGGGTGGGATATAAATGTTTGAATAAATAAATAATTCCAAATCATGTTGCCAAACCATTACTAGCTCCAATGCAGTGAGCCCCACCCCCACACCAATTTGAGCACAAAAAACAGATCTGGTAATTTTATTATTTGTAGATTTAATGAAGGGATGTTTGTTTCCACACACATACATTCATCATTTTATTTGTTTGTTGGTATACTTATTTATCATATTAGGCATAGAACATTTTATGCATGCTTGTATTTAAAGCAATATACATTTAAAACCAATAAGATAATTTAATGGAAGCCACAAAAAGTAATCAATAAAATAAATACTAAAAGGGAGCAACACAGACAGTAAGGCCTTAGCTGTGTGTCATTTACATGAATAGGGATGATCCCGGGATAAACCTTAGGTCTAGCTAAAGCCTAAGGCAAGACAATTTTCCAATTCCAAATTCCTGGTTAATAAGATTTTCTTAATAGCTCACATAGAGGTTGGTAGAGAGGGAACCTGCTAGTATTCCCTAGGCATTCCACTCTGCAATTGTGGTGCCACTACTGAAAAGGCCCTGCACCTGCTGCTACCCATCAGTCAGTACCCACCAGAGGTAAGCCTATGAGCAGGGCCTCTGAAACCAACTGAAAGGCTTGGGCACAATCATATTGGCTAAAGCAGACCTTGAGATAACCTAGACACAGATGGATAAGTGCTTTACAGGGTCAAGACCAGCACTTCAATTGACTGAGACACTGATAGACATCCAGTACAATTGATACAAAATTGGTCAAATGTACTCCAGTTATCAACATGCTTCCCACCACATTCTACACCAGATAGGTTTCCAAACTATCTTTAAAGGATGCTGCATATAGAAAGCATTGCAATAGTCCAGTCTGGAAGGAAGAAAGGCCAATGTAACTAAGGCAACAGCTTCATTCTCCAGATACTGTCGCATCTGGTAAACCATCTGAAAGTGGGAAAAGGTCTACTTAGATATAGACACTAGAAAACATGCCTTCATACTTCTGTGGACTGGGCAGTTACTGGAGACACTCTTGTGGGGTCAAAAGTTACAGCAACAAGTGACTGGAGTGTCATCACAGTTGTATTTCCATTCTTGTTCCTACTAGCCTGAATTTTCCTATGCTCAAATATCTGCAGTTCACACCGGGGGGGGGGGAGGGGAATCTTTTTTGTGACATCTTCTACTAGGCTAACTTTCACTGTCAGCAAATAGCACAGATGTTGGGCTCCATCAACAGCTTTAACTTATTTATATGGTGCATACTCTATGGTTTATGGTATAGGTATACACAGGAGGATATCAACAGCAATGTATCAGGCTACGTCCTCATAAGAAAAAGGAGGAAAAGAAAATACAACTAGTGTGTTTCCTGGCCATCTTAATGTTGCTTTTGGAACCACTGACAGACTTTTGCATATTATTTTACTTTTGCAAACCTTGTATATAGTAATTAAGTAAGGTCTAGGCATTGAACATTACAGCATCCAAAATATAAATTTCAAAATAAGCTATCTACTAATAAACCTTGGAAAACATCGTTTTAAGTGTTCTTTCGTAAACACATTAATAACATTAATAACATTGACTACTAAGTTTGCCTCAAAGGTAATAAGTCTGACTCTATGCTGGTTTCATTTGGTGGGAATCTACACTGGTGTTATTCTAACGTTTTGAATGGGTTACTGTGACGCACAGTGTCACGTGACTCTGGGTCTCCAACGTTGTAAATGAGTCGTACTTACAAGTTCTATTTCTTAGTTCCAGCATGGCTACAGATTCATGTGCCTCCTTCTACAGGTAATTCTCCTCTCCTTTTCTCAGAGCTGCTGGGTTTGCTCTGCCCACTTCCTGTTCTCCTTCCTTCGCCCCGTTTGCTATCTTATCTGCTACAGCAGATAAAGCACACCAGCATTATCCTGTGCAATCACTGACAATTGCATGCAAAGGACTCAGAAGTTTTCCACCTTAGAATCTGCTTTTATTGTGAAGTACTCCCATGCATCCTGCCTTAAAATTTGAATCAAATTGGGTCATCGGTTGATTTTTTTTTTTAACATTTCCCCCCTCTTTGCAAAGGAGCTGAGGAGCGCTCAAAGGAGCGCTGTAGCTCCGTGCAGGAAAATTAACAAGGGTCCAAAGTCCAAAACTCATGACCAGCGGGGCTTAAATGCGGCTGCTGCTAAAACTTTTTAATTTGGTCTCCCACCCCAACCCAACCCTGACCAGACCCAACCCTGCTTAGCTTCAGCAAAGTGGCTGGCTCCTATGCACTCAGGCTATTCCCCAGGACCTGTATTAAGATGTTTTGGGAGGAGGTTTGTGTGTGTGCTTATGACTATAGCCCTGCACTGCTGGCTAGGAATGAGGCAGGCAGTGGGCGGAGCAAACCCAGCAGCTCTCAGAGAAGAGGGAGGGAGAACAACGAAAGGATTTAACAATGTGCCCTGCAGTAACGTTACAGCTACAGAGAACCGATACAGAGAACCACATTAGAAAGGGACACTAGCGACGTTATAAGACTAGTGTAGATCCGGCCCTGGTTTACTCCCATTGTCTTATTTTTATTATGCAAGACCCCAACTTGATTCACTGGTTGAGTTGTCATCCAATGTGGTTTGTTTATCAGAAATAACATCTCTATTAACCGTTTTCAAAATGTAAAGCAAGCTTGGACAGTTGCTTCTCAAGGCATTTGCACCTCCTCCAACTCCTCACATGCACATATTCGAAAATTTGAGGAGGCCTGAAAAGAGAGCATTTCCCATCCGTCTCCCATCTAGTTAAAAGCAACCTTGTGAGTTAACTGGCCTCTAGTTAAAAGCAACCTTGTGGGTTAACTGGCCTCCCTCTACTTGAGTTAAGCACAATGATGTAACCTAGTGGGGCAATTTCTTCATTTTGGCAATCCTGTTGCTTTTCTAGCTTTGCTTCAAAATGGAACCTAAAGCACAGTGCAAGAGATTTAAGTGCAAATTTGTATGTCTTATGGCAGAGGAGGTGCACATGCACTTTGCATGTTACCTAGAAGTGGAAACCGTGGAAGTGAATGTGAAGCCACTCATGTAACAGTTTCATGGAACACACAAAACTCCTCAGAATGGATAGTTTAAGGTGGATTCCTGCAATGAGCAGGGGGTTGGATTTGATGGCCTTATAGGCTCCTTCCAACTCTACTATTCCAAGATTCTAGTTCATGGGTGCATGTTTGCTCAAGAGGAAGATGAGAATGGGCTATACGAGCTCTAACCCCACAATGAATATTTATGGCATCTCAGATGTACTGGGGCTACTTGTTTATCTTTGCCACTATCTAGTATTCTTTAGATCAGGGATGTTGAATGTGTTTCAGCCCAACGGCCAAATTCAATCCCAGAGAAGTTCTCAGGGACCACATTCCAGTGGTGGGTGGGGCCAAAGGAAAAAGATTGGGAAAAAAAAAACCCAAGTGGTTCAGATTTGGCCCACAGGCCTGAGATTCAACAGCCCTGCTTTAGATGCTTTAAGAACATTAAATAATGATAAGAATGGACTTCTGGATACTGCAGATGCTGTTGTTGGTGAGAAATAATAGACTGGTTCTGGAAGGTATGTGAGATTTTCCAGTTAGGTAATGTTATGAAATCTGTGGGTCCCAAGATCTGGCCTTATTGAAAAGTAATCATGATCTTGATTATCTGCTGAACTGGCAGATTCTGTGGTGCCTGACAAGGGATGAGGCAAGCAAACCGCAAATAACAAAATGATGCATTATACTGGGAAAACATTATATCTTGAAAGGGCATAAATGTGAGTCCCTTTTTCAGACACCACAACTCTGGAGCACCCCTTATTTCTGAAGTATTAAACTGATCATTCTTTTAGATTGTAGCCCTGCACAAGAGCTGTTAGTAACATTTGCGGATCGGGCCCAGAATCTCCACTAACTACTTTGCTCTCTATGTCCTTTCCAGAGGGCCGTAATACCTAAAGCTGTAACTGCAACTCAAAGGCAGCAGCATAATTGATAGGCCTGAAGAGTGCAGGTAAGTAGAAGGATTGCATTTACATCCCTGGTCTGAAACCCACAGGGAACCAGGCTAGTGCACACTGGCTAAAATACTTGAAAATTGCCACCACTTCCTTTCTGTGTTCTGTTCTTCAGAGATTTAGTTCATTCCTCCATAGAATCCAACTTAATGCCTCCACAACTCATGTTTAACCATTATCACTAGCAACCGGTTCATAAATGTCTTTGCTCTTGGCTGGATCTCACAAATAGGAATCAAGCGGAGATGATATTTGCTGTTTTCTAATAGCAAACAAATAGTGACAACATTTCAGAGGGTAGCCTATGAAATCCCAACTCTGCCACATGTGTTTTTGTACCAGCCCGGTTAACACAGGAAATTTGATATTTCTGTACCTTGAAATGACTAGGCTTCTTAGGCTTAGGAGAATAAATTAAAGTTGAGCCAAAGTATGCCTCAGCTGCAGTGGATGGGCAGATTGATTTGCTTTCCATCTGGGAGATTAAATTCTACTGCCAAAAAATGGCACCAGCATAATTAGCTGTCAGTCAAGTTGCAAAGAGACAGACTAGGCGGGATAATTGAAAGCCCTGCAGCTTCTCATTACTTACTACAGTAGCTCTATTTGCAAATTTCCACCTTGAGGTGGTTCTCAGAACGTTGTCAGAAATTGTACTTATCCCTGCTGGCACATTCTTCCCGATGCAAAAGAAGAATATTGGGCAAAGCATGGATTAATGCTAAGTAACTTTCACTTAGCCTAACTTTGTTGTAATATATTTGTCAACAGCCATTGACAGCTCCACTAGGCCTTAATTACAAGCATCCCCACACAACGAGAAGGACATGGTGAGCTTTCCACCAGGTTGTTTCCTGAGGCATTCTGCAGGCATCAAACAATCTTTTTCTCCGTGCTTGGGAAACTGGGCAAAAATAACGCCGCCTGATGTGTTTTGTTGTTTGGTTTATGCTGAGTACATTGCTTGAAAATATCTGTCTGTGAGTGTATATTGAGTGTATCATTTGAGGTTAAAATTTCTGATATAAAATAAACCATGGAATTTCTCATGCGTTCATCATTGAGCTCATTGCTTCAAGAGAGTATTGAGGCCATTATTCTTGCTGTTACTATTTTGACATCCAAAAAGGGACAATTAAATTTCTGTAACAAAAGGTGTCAGGACTCAAATTTGAGCAGAAGCCGTCTCTTCTGGTTGGGAAGTCCCACTCTCAAGCTTAGATGTACAGAAACTGTCAGTGATTATGCATGTCAAGGCAGAGTTGTGATGATTTTCTTTGTCCCAGAGCTGAGCCCAAGCAATGAAAACAGGGACCAGGGCCATCTTGTAATCGGCCCTGACACAAATGAAGAACTAAGTCTGATTCACACAGTTTCTCTTCCATGCAAGGACCAGCAGCCCCACCTCAGCCATGGACACTCCTGTCATCGCTGGGCAAACTTCAGTGAGAAATGGATTACATGTAGCTTCAGACATTTTGATGACCATGGTGCCTGGAAAAATGTGGAATGTGCTGCCAGCCTTAGGGTGGCCAAGTTCCCTCTTTTACAGAGGACAATCCCCTGTTTGAAAGGCTGTCCAATTCAATTTGGGTTTAAAGATCAAGAACAATGAAAACAGTTGTCCATCAACAGTTAGTACCTGGACAGCAGACTGAGCAGGCAGGCACATTGGTCACCTGGTCACAGTCTGCTGCACCCTGTTGAGATGTACTGTATTTCTATTAAAATTTAAACAAGTATTTCTAAATTTGCATCTGTGCATATAAATTAGCATGTGCAAATTTTATGCAGATCGGTGTCCTCTTTGGTCCTCTTTTCTGGCGATTCTGAAGTGACCACCCCAGTTTTCACTAACATTCCTCCATGTGATGGCAAGCATGGCAGTGGCTCAGAAGGGAGGAAACAAGCCATGGCAAACTGCAAAGCACCTGATCGTCTCTTGGGACTGTTGCTCTGCAGTTTGACATAGCTTGTTTCTCCCACAGGTTGCTTTGCGTATTGGGGAATGCATGACTGCATGACTCGGCTGTTTGAGATGTGATGTTTCCAAAGCAAACAAGAATATTAAAACATCTTGATATAATTAATATTAATTTTGGCTACCAGTAATCTGATCAGCCATTACAACTTGTCATATTTATTTACAATATTTATTTACCACTCCCCATTCAAAATTTCAGAGCAGTGTACTACAAGATAAAATACAATAAAAACAGAATAAAACACCTTAAAATAGATTTTTAAAAGAAGCAAAATGAAAAGTGAACTGTGAAACATGGCTGGTCTTTAAGGAAAGGCTCCTGGAACAATGACATTTTCAGGAGGCACCTAAAGGAATACAAAGTTGGCACCTGCCTGACCTCCAGAGACAGGGAATTCCATAGGAGGTGGGCCACCACACTGAAGGCTCTTCCCCTGGTGGACTTCAATCGGAGGATAGGTCTACGTGGAACCACCAGGAGCAGACCTTTGGATGACCTCAGTGACCAGGCAGGTTGGTAGTGGAGGAGGCGCTCTCTCAGGTATCCTGGTCCCAAGTTGTTTAGGGCTTTGTACACTAGTACAAGAACCTTAAACCTGGCCCATTAGTGAATAGGCAGCCAGTGCAGTTCCCTCAGCAGAGGAGTTACATGCTGGAAAGGGGCAGCGCCAGACAACAGCCGAGCTGCAGCATTCTGCACTAGCTCCAGCTTCCAGAGCAGCTTCAAGGGCAGCCCCACATAGAGCGTGTTTGTTGTTGTTTATTCGTTCAGTCGTTTCCGACTCTTCGTGACTTCATGGACCAGCCCACGCCAGAGCTTTCTGTCGGCTGTCGCCACCCCTAGCTCCCCCAAGGTCAAGTCTGTCACCTGCAGGATATCATCCATCCATCTTGCCCTTGGTCGGCCCTTCTTCCTTTTGCCTTCCACTTTCCCTAGCATCAGCCTCTTCTCCAGGGTATCCTGTCTTCTCATTATGTGGCCAAAGTACTTCAGTTTTGCCTTTAATACCATTCCCTCAAGTGAGCAGTCTGGCTTTATTTCCTGGAGTACGGACTGGTTTGATCTTTGTGCAGTCCAAGGCACTCTCAGAATTTTCCTCCAACACCACAGTTCAAAAGCGTCTATCTTCCTTCGCTCAGCTTTCCTTATGGTCCAGCTCTCACAGCCATAGGTTACTACAGGGAATACCATTGCTTTAACTATGCGGACCTTTGTTGTCAGTGTGGTGTCTCTGCTCTTAACTATTTTATCAAGATTTGTCATTGCTCTCCTCCCAAGAAGTAAACGTCTTCTGATTTCCTGGCTGCAGTCAGCGTCTGCAGTAATCTTTGCGCCAAGAAATACAAAGAAATACAAAGAGCGTGTTGCAGTAATCCAATCTTGAGGTTTCCAATGCCTGTACCACCGTGGCCAAATCCAAGATACAACTTCATAGCAGTATATCTGGATACAACCTCACAGCAGCAATTGATCCAGTTCTTGACATAAAGGAATTTGCCCATTTGGTACCATTGATTTATGGATTTATTACATTTCTATACTGCCCAATAGCTGAAGCTCTTGTCACTGCTACAAACAGTACTCAGTGCATAGAGAGATACCACGGCTTTGTTCATACATTTACTAGGCAGGGTTTTTGGGGGCAGGGGGTTGCCTGGTCAAGGGGTAACCCACTTCCCAGTCCTCCATCACACACGCCATAACATGTGAAGCAGTTTGTGCTAGGATCTACACTACTGCTTTATAGCGGTATTGAAGTGCATGGACAACTGTTGGGGCCCACATCTACACCAAGCAGGATATAACACTATGAAAAACGATATGAAAGCGGTATATGGCATGTGTTATGGGCCCCAGCAGTTGTCAGTGCACTTCAATTCCATTATAAAGCAGTAGTGTAGATCCTGCCTCCATATATCACTTTCATAGTGCTATATCCTCCTTGCTGTAGATCTGATCACTCTATGTGGAGGCCTGCACACAAATAATCACAACTTAGGTGATCTTCTCTTTCCCATCTTTTTAGGGGCTTCTGCCTGCACATGTTACTATTGAATTTGCTGGAGCCTTTCCATATTTTCAGTGTGAGTTGAATCAGATTAAGGTTTTCCTCTGTAACCGTATATAGAGATATGGGCAGGATTTACACTACTGCTTATAACTGTTTATAATGGTTATGACCACTGTTCAGGCCTAGGACACATTATATATACCGTTTTCATAACGTTTTTAAAGTGTTATATCCTGCTTGGTATAGTTACTGCACTTTAGTGACTTTGTGAATATCTCTCCAAAAGTTAAAAATAAAAATGAATAATGTTAAATATGCTAAAATTTCCCCAACGTTGAAAAAAATACCCCATAAAATAAATGCTACTCAGCTAATGAGCGCATTTGCACTTACTAATGGAGTAGGCATCTGAGGTTGTGCTGCAAAGGCCTATGGGATACATGCCAGGAGTGGGTGGGAGGACTAAGAGGGAAACAAGTCACAGCAAGCCACAGAGTGCCTGATTGTATGTCAAGAGTAACCTGAGTGGGCAAGCAAACAACCAACCTAACATAGCTTATTTTCAAGGTGGTTTATCGTGATGTGTGAACCAGCTCAGTGATATTTACTACTGTATAGTGCATACAGAAAGAGGCTCTGATCTCTAGCAGTGGCGGTGGCACTACCCTACAGTAAATGCAGTGAAGGCTGCAGCCTAAAAATGTCTTCTGTTGCACTGCCAAAACTACCACTTCTGCTTCCCCTGCTGGAAAAGTTACAACTTCCCACAGAAGAGGGAGCCCATGTCACAACTCCAAAACTAACAGGCCTTCCCTCTCTGAACCCTAAGCTGACTTTGCTGCAGGAGTTAAAAGTGCCGCTCGTTACTACACTAATAATTTGTTGTAAGTGGATACTTTCTCAAGAAAACAAAGTTATTTGTAATGGATCATCTTATAGCACATCACAATTCCTAGCTCCTTTGAAATATCAGATAAAAAGACAAACTCTTTTCTAGGCTGGATTACTTTTGTTTAGCTAGATGATTGATCGATAGATAGATAGATAGATAGATAATTTAAAATTAGGTCACAGTAGGGATGTCCAGACTTTGTGAAATCTGTCCGACGTCTGTTTCGTGATTTGTACGGTGTCGTTTGTTCCAGTGTCCGTTCACAGATGGATTCAATTTTTTTTTCTATTATGCGGGAAAGTATGTAAATAATTCCACAAGAAAGTTTGCAACAATTTACATAATTTATGTTAGTATGTAACTTTTAGTGTATTGTTCCCCATTACATTCAACTTTTCCACGTATATATTTTCCAGCGTGGCATATGCCTCAGGAGAAACGTGCATATTTTGTGCGAATAAATTTGTGTAAATTTCAGGAAAGTTTTTTTTAAAAGCCCAAAGTGCCTGGGTGGGGGTGGGGGCTTAATCTACAGCAGGTTCCCCAGGATAGATTCTTAGAAATCTGAAATCATTTTAGTCTGTCTCAAATTTTTCCAGCATCCACACTTCTTTTCAAAGAAAAAGAAAAAAGTACATGTGCACTCATACTCCTTCAGGTTGCAGGTGGGGGCTCCTCTGTACATCATCATCAACACAGGCCCATGGAAAGTTAACATATCAGAGAGAAAGCTAGACTGAAACTTTAGTCTAGACTAAAACATCTGTTCTGTTTTAACTGTGTTTTTAATTTGTTTTTATGCTATGTTTAATTAAGATTTTGTATTCATTCAGCTTTTACTGGTAGCCATCTCGTGTGGCGTTCTTTGGTAGAAAGGCAGGATATAAATTAAATTAAAATAAAATAGAGCCAGTGTGGTGTAGTGGCTAAAGTGTTGGACTGGGACCAACACTTTGACTGGGATCAACACTGTGTGGACTAGAACCCGGTCGGGAGATCCGGGTTCTAGTCCACACTCAGCCATGGAAACCCACTGGATGACTTTGAGCCAATCACCTACTCTCAGCCCAACCTACCTCACAGGATTGTTGTTGTGAGGATAACATGGACAGGAGGAGGATTATGTACCCCGCCTTGGGTTCCTTGGAGGAAAAACGGCAGGATATAAATGTAATAAATAAATAAATAAAATACACCATTCTCTTTGAAATCTAGGATTCAATCCATAATTAAGCGGGATCAACTGTTGTGATGGAAGTGGTCTTCCGCACCCCCTCCTTTCCTGGGCAACCCCACCAGCCTCCTGAAAATACTACAGCGAGCATCAGGAGACCCTAATGAATGAAGGTAGCCATGGGGCAGAGTGGGGGGAGGGATATCCCTCAAAATTGGACAGAGGGACCTTCTTCTTGCAGAAGGCAGATCCTGGATCCAGCCCCTAGATTCGTGTGGTGGGATGTTTTCATATGGAAGAGCAGTCAGCCCTGTGAACAACCTAGAAATAGGCTTAGCATCTGTCTCACCTTGCCCGCAATGTGTAGACACTAGGCCTAATTTGGCAACGTATACCATTGTTTATTTATTTATTACATTTATATACTGCCCCAAAGTCGAAGCTCTCTAGGCAGTTTACAAAAGTTAAAAACAGTGAACATTAAAAACAAATATTTAAAAATTTAAAAGCATGAAAACAGTGTTGACTGGCACTACCAATAAAACCAGGATGTAACAGGACAATATGGAGAATAATCATGAATTAGTTTAATATCAAGATTTGTTGATGTTCAATGATCTTATGTTGTGGTAGGTTATGGTGCAGACATGCTGCCTAGTTCAGCGCTCTTCAGCTTGATCACAACTAAGCTTTATTGCATTGACCAAATGGATCAGGGTCAAAAGCAACAGAAGGGCTTTGTTTTCTCTGCTACATGGTACTTATCTCCTCTCAACCAATACAGAAGGCAAGTGTTTGTTGGCGCTAGGCAATTAGTTCATATTGCATATGGTTGCCAGTGCATTCCAAGCCCAATTCAAAGTGCTGCTTTTGACCTATAAAGTCCTAAATGATTTGGGTCTTATTTGAAAGACCACCTACCCACATATGTACCTGTTTTAAGTTCATCTTTGGAGGCCAAAACCAATAAGGTTGATGGGCACAAGAGATAGGGCCTGTTTAGTGGTGGCCCCTACCCTATGGATTTCCCTCTTGAGAGAGATACAGCTGGCCTCATCTGTGGCTGTTTATAAAAAGGCTTAAGATGAAGAAAAAACACCCTCACCTGTTTTTCCTGGCTATTTAAAATATGCCATATTTAATATGTTATTGTTCTATTAAAACTGGTTTCATTTAAAATTGTTCATGTTAATACAATTTTATTATATTTAAATCCCACCTTTGTTCCATCATGGAACTCGAGGTTGGTATACAGAAGGTCTGCCATCTAGGCAGTAACCAGATCTAAACCCATTTAGCTTCAGCGAAGTGTCTGTATGGTGCTCTAGTAACACTTCCACAAAAGACACTTCTGCATCTGGGATGAGGCTTTTATTGTGCAATTGCCCTGCCTTGGCTGCTGTCAGATAGACAGCTCCTAATACTAACAATGAGAAGGCACTGTGCAATTACTCCACCTTTATTTCTTTATTTACAATATGTATATGCCACTCCCCATTCAAAATTTCAGAGAGGTCTACAAGATAAAATACAATAAAAACAGAATAAAACACCATAAAATAGATTCTTAAAAGAAGCAAAATGGAAGGTGAACTGTGAATCGTGGCTGGTCATTAAGGAAAGGCTTCCTGGAACAAACAATGATGTTTTTTGGAGGCGCCGAAAGGAATACAACGTTGGCGCCTGCCTGACTTCCAGAGGCAGGGAATTCCATCTTTCTCTCCTTAATGTATTTTCTGTGGTAAGGCAAATGATGGACAAGATGATGGGGACACATGGGAGGGTTATAAGACGAAGACAACAATGTATGGACTTCCTGTAAAATTCTGTGAATGAAACAGGGCGATGGCACCATAAAGGCCTCTTCTTTAAAGGTACCAAGTCATGGAATTTTATTGGGGGTACATAAGAGATTATGTTTTCCCACCATGTCTTCCATCCTCTTTCTTACCAGGAAAGAAATCTATAAAGGAAGGAAAGACAGGATAGCGGCACAATGCTTTTTGCTTGGTAGTGCTAGGAGGCCTCTGTCTGGAAGCACCCAACGTTTTTTAGATAGTATGTATTAAAAATTGTCAGTACATTTCATGTTCTACAAAAATGGAAAGTCCAGTGTGTGTGTGTGTGTGTGTGTGTGTGTGTGTGTGTGTGTTTAGCCCAGTAGTGATTCAAGCCAAAATAAAACAAGAGAGTATGCAGACTACCTGTTTGATCCTAGAAACAATAAGAAAGTTTATTTATCTTTCTAGGTGATAGCACAGGCTGTGTCTGCATGGCAACTTCCCAGGGAGAAATTGGATTTAAACAATTATCATTATTCTAAAGGAACAATTACCATTATTCCTTTAGAATAATGATAATTTGTTTTGCTTGTATAATTTTAGCAAGTTAGCTTTGGCGTGGGCTGGTCCATGAAGTCACGAAGAGTCAGAAACGACTGAACGAATAAACAACAAAATTCCAGTGGAATTTTAAGATGTTTTTAGAAAGTTTTTAGGATGTTTTTTAGGATGTTTTTAACAATGTATATTGTGTTTTAATTCAGTTTTATGTATTTTATCGTTTATTGTTGTTCCCCGTCTCGATAAAAATAGAGAGGCGGGTAAGAAATATTATTATTATTATTATTATTATTATTATTATTATTATTATTATTCGACAATGTGAACTACCAATGGTTACCTCAGCCAATAAAAAGAGTTACCTCAGCCAATAAGAAGCCATTTAGAGCCAAAGGATCATTTCAAAGAAGGGGTAGATCTTTCAAGATACTCAGAGTGGCTGAAGTCTACGGTCCCATGTACAAGAAACTATGAGATAATCTGGCACTACAAGAAAAATATATTTAGTGAGATCACCTTTGATTCATAAGGGGCAAGGAAGGCCAAAAATTGTAATAATATGGTACCACCATTTTTCAGAATGATATTAGGTTGCAGTAATTCTTGGATTTATTTAGAATTCATTTTTTTATGCACACAAGGCCTGAAAAGACACAAATGGACACATACAATTCTTTGCAATGAGGGAACATAAGACACCCTTAAACCATGCCTAATGAATACACTGTAATCATTATATGCCATAGGCAGAGAAGAAGCAGAAACAGAACATGAAGGACTTAACATAATCAACTTCCTGCATTTTATATCTTAAAAACATGTCTGGTATAGGCCTGGTATGATGTAAGGTCCTACATTTTAATCCAAGATTCCTTATATGCAGTGTGGATAGGAATGCCTTTTCTCCGATACACCAGGCCATTTTATGACTGAAAAGCCACTTTTCATTTAGCCCCAGTTACTCAATTCAAAAACAAGTTTCAGTTTATAAACGGATTATTTCTAACACCAATGGAAGTCAATCTGGGGGCTGCGGGAGGAATGAATGTGACTATTTAATAAAGACAATGCCGGAATTACTGGAGTCCTTGGTAGCATAAACAGGTGATGTGGCTTTACCGTGTCCTGTTATATGACTGAGCTATGAAAATATGTGCACACCCCATTTGCTGTGGTAACTGCCATTGCCTTTTCGCTCCTGTGATACACTCTTTTCATGGCGATGAGAAGAGTGTATCACAGGAGCGAAAAGGCAATGGCCAAATGACCTCTGGCTTTTCTAACCACCTTACAAAGAGGGAGGCATTAAGTAAAGGTTTGAAGAATAAGAGTGGCGTTCTGCAGTTGTTCCTTGTTGGTTTCCTCTTAATTAGACTCCCAGATGGAGTAGAGGCAGGTGAACTTTCGTGGTGCCCTTTTGTTGTCAGACCATGGCTGGAGCAGCCTGTTCGTCTTGAGTTTCAAGCACAGCACAGCTGTTCCACAGGCAATTAGTCTTCCTCGGTGCACAAGAAAACTCCACGGTTTCCCTCCTTCCCGTCGCTGCTTGATGTTTGTTCAGTCTCGCAGCTTGTCTAAACTCTACATATGCACGTGTCCTCCATAAATCCACTGAATGTATATTGTGATAACATTACCCCTCACAGCTCCATAAGTACAAAATAGCTGGGCCGTGTTTGGCTTTGGCACCCTGTTCCGAAGGTTTGTTCCCCACCACCACCACCACCTTTTCTTAATGAACCTTTAGACATGAGCTCATTTCTCACAATAGATGAGGAATAATACCATGGAACTTGACAGAAATTATGTAAACAGAAACACAAAGCGTGGTGAACTTTTATCAAGCTGTGATAAGGTACTGTGAATTCTCCCTTGATCTTTTTTATCTGTACCTTTTAAATATTTTACCTGTGCACCTCTGGTAATTCTTATTTGCCGATCTGTTTTGACTTCCTTTGCATTTTTAAATGACAAACTTCCTCCTCCTCCTCCTCCTCTTGTCTCGAGACCCAATCTGATTATTTTTATGCTTGCTAGGTTCACTTAATTTGCCATCTACAAATCAATGCGATGTTGTCCTAGACTTTGTTTACACACATTTTTCTCTAAGCCTAGCTATTTAGACATTTGTTCTTTGGTTCTGTTACTACTAACATATTACAGTCTACGGTGTATTGTGGGGTGCAGGAGAATACTAACTGAGTACTAACTGTATAATGTTATTTTGTCGTGCCATCACAACTGTTGCTATATTAAGTTCCAGAAAAAAAGAAATGGGTGGGGGGAGTTGAAGGAGAGAGGATTTTGCTCCTGTTTCCTTCCCACCCACCCATGCTGCTCATCCTCTTGTGCTCCACTTCATCTAACAAATAAACCCAACCCACCCTGCCCCACCTTATAGCCAAATTAGGGTGCATATGCAATCATGCACATAATAGCATGCATACAAATGAATATATGCATGCCTGAGTTTGCTCCTGAATGAAGAATTTGTTGTGATGAGAGACTAGCTTCTTCTCTCCAGATGGCCACCTAAAGGAGGAATCAGTAAGCCCAAATTCTACATCCTGAGATTACTTCCTGTGGTTCGTACCAAATAGGAATTAGCTCACATTACTCTGGCCTTAGCTAGACCTAAGGTTTATCCCATGATCATCCCAGAGTCATCCCTGCTTGCTCCCGGGATCCCCTGTGTGTCATTTACATGAACAGGGATGACCCCTGGATGATCCTGGGATAAACCTTAGGTCTCGCTAAGGCCTAACTTCAGCCATTTTTGCACCTGAAGAGAAAAGTAAAATAATACTCACCTTCTCTGGACTGATGTGCTTTGGTTATTTGTTTGTATTGTTTCATTTAATGGCAATCAGAAATAAGGATGCAAATGGCGTTGCCAGAAGAAAAAATTCATTCATTTATTATATTTCGATACCACCCAATAGCCAAAGCTCTCTGTGCAGTGTACAAAGGTTAAAATCTAAAAACAAATATGATAACATAATACAAAACTATTAATATAGAAAAATATTAAAAACAATCTTAAACAATCAACAACAGAAAACCAAGGATCCAATAAATAGCCTCGTCATATGCCTGGAAGTATAGGAAAGTCTTAACCTTGGGAGGATCTACACTACTGCTTTATAACAATTTGTAATGGTACAACTGTTGGGGCCCAGGACACATTCCACGTACCATTTTCAAACCATTTTCAAAATGTTATATTCTGCTTGGTGTGGATCCAGCCCTGATGCCAAAAAGATGACAGTGTTATTGGCAGGCAGACCTCATGATCAGCCCAGCGTCCAAAAACAGTAGAGTCAGATGCAAAGGAAAAAACAGACGTTTCCTGTGACAAGAATGTTTACTATTATTCTTCTGCGCTGGTTGTTGTTGTTTATTCGTTCAGTCGCTTCCGACTCTTCATGAATTCATGGACCAGCCCACGCCAGAGCTTTCTGTGCTGGTACCTGAAGCAAATAGTTTGCCTGTGGTGTGACCGTGGACAGTTCCTGTGCAGCTTTGATTTTTGAGCAACTAATTCTTATCAGTAAGTTGGTCAGTTTTACAATCTTCCCACACCAAGAATAGTGTTTGACAAAATGTATGTAAGTTGGAAAGAATGCATGTTGAAATGCCTGGTGTGGAGTCTTGGTCTCAGTATCTTTTTAAAAATTATTATGTATGTATTCTTTTCCTATGTACAGTGAATCCAGAAATAACTCTTCATAGGTCTACAATAAAAATTGTTTAGCTACATTGTAGATTAGATTTTCAAATGCTCAAAATATCAAAAGGTGCCTTTAAAAAAATCTATATTCAAAATACATACCATGCAAACCAAATAAATCTATGGAGTCTGGGATGTATCCCAGATAGGGAGGAAGCAACACTATTAAGGAAGGGCTTACAGGAAGGGTGATTTAGATTAGATATTGAGAAAGGTCTCCTGATCGTAAAAGCAGTTGGGCAATGGAACAAGATTGGCTCAGATATTTGTAGAATCATCTTTGTTAGAGGTTTTAAAGAAAACATTTCAGCATCTAGAGGACATTACTTATAACCTGACTCTAGGGTGGCCACTTACGCATTGGCAAAAGGCGAAAATGTATCACATATACACACATCACACACCACAAACACACACACACACAGAGAGAGACAAAAGAGGGCCCAGAATCAGATTTACATGAAAATTGCATATGCTAATACAAATGCAGACATTTCAAAATAACCACATAATTTAAGTATAAATGCAATACATCTCACCTTGCTGGGTAAGGCTGAACAGGTGACCCTGTGTTCCTTCTCAGATGGCTATCAGGTATCAACTGTTGAGAGGCACCTTCAAGGCCCCTGTTCTCCTATCGTATAGTTCTTGGTCTTTCAACTAGGCTTTGACTCAACAGCCCTTCCACAATGCCTTCTAATAGAGGACTGCCCTTTGTAAAGTAAGACACATGACACCCTAAATGATTCTATAAATCTACTTTAGCTGGGGAGGCAAAGTCGTGGTTTGTGTTACAAGGGTAACACAAGTGTTACAAGTTGTGTTACAAGTTGTTCTTTGGGGGAACAACTTTCTAGTAAGTGGCAGTACAAGGTTATTACCTATAAGCTCACATTCTTTGCTTCAGCAGCTGCTAAAATTAGGCCAAACTGTTGTAAATACAAATGCCATCTGTTGCTATGAGGATGTTCTGTCATGGATTTTGGTTTTGTTTAGCATTGCTGACAACTTATTCTGTATGTCTTATTTGCATATATATATATATATATATATATATATATATATGTGTGTGTGTGTGTGTGTGTGTGTGTGTGTGTGTGTGTATGTATATATTATGACATGTTGCTAAAACGGCTGATAAGAGATCACTCTTTCATAAAGGTCAAACTAGATGAGATGCAGGAGATTTGTGATCAGATCTCCCAATATTTACTCTCCCCCACCTCCCTCGAAAGCAGCCGCAGGGCGCCTGAAATGGCATAGGATACTTGTTTCAGGAGGGAGAAAGTAACCCTTTCACCCTGCACTATTTTCCCAATATAAACCCAATAAAAATCAACCCATTCAAACATGCTGCGTTGTAAAATTTGGAAACAGGTACTGATATAATACTAGCTCATAGATACTAACACTTTTTAAGTGACTACCTTTATAAAGCACATATACTGTACATATGCAGCTCCTCAGGTATGCTAACAATTTTCAGTGCTTCTATTCCCCGCCCCCGCCCCCTCCCATAAATTCTTAATATAGAAAGGGAAGTAGATGCTATAGAGTTGTCATGTCTTAAAATATTTACAGGTATTCCATAAAAAAATAAAAAACCCAACTGAAGTCTTGAATCTCTTTCAGTATAACATTTAAACTACACGTATAATACAATCCTATGCCCTACTATGCAGAAATCTATTTATTATAAATATTTATGTATATTTATATCCCACCCTTTTTTTGCCACAGGTATTGAAGGCAGAATTGGAGCTTGTACCACCATCCATTTGGCAATTGCAGCCTTTTGGTGCTAGAATGCCACCCGGTCAAACTGTAGGTAGCTCAGCTCACCTGTACATAGGCCATGCCGCTCCCTTGTTCTGATGAGAATGACAACTGACACTGGAGCTGAAGAACATGATTGGATGTTTTCTCTTGTACTAGATTTGGGACCTTGTAAATGCAATCTTGTGCATGGGGGTTAGCATAGATGTCACTTGTAATCCCTTGCAACATGACATTAAGATGGGACAAGGATGGTACTGTATAAATAAAAGTCACCACGTTTAAAACTCAGAAATGCTTTTCCTTGATGGCCTTCACCAAGTCACTGGACCTGTTCTCATGTTATGTTTTAATTTTTGTGAACCGCCCAGAGAGCTTCAGCTATTAGGTGATATAGAAATGCAATAAATAAATTAATTAATAAAATGTTAACCCATGGTGGCATATAAGCTACTCACAGTAGCTTATTTTGCAAATGTGTCCTGAAGAAAAAAGAGGCGACTAGCTCTGGTGCTATGAAATGTCAAAAAGTTTCTTTATTTTTCTTATTCAAAATATAAAAAATGTTCTAAAAACTTTAAACCCAACTTGTACAATGCTCAACATTTCAGATCCAAAACGCTGAGCATTGTACAAGTTGGGTTTAAAGTTTTTAGAACATTTCATAGCACCAGAGTTAGTTGCCTCTTTTTTCTACAGCCTTTTTGTGGTGCTTTCCCCCTCTTTTTTCACAACTACTGTGTCCTGACAAATGATCGGACAAATAAGCTGCACAGCATAATTAATTTTTTTACTTTCACCCCTCCTCCCTTGTAGTCCTCCCACCCAGCCAGGCATGAATCCCAGCTTACTTTGCAGATTTTCAAGCCTTTGCCAGGTCTCTTTTCTCGGCCCATGTGCAACAAAAAGGGGAGGCCTCTAACTCCTTGAAGGCTTGCAGGAAAGGGACAGCATTTAATATGCAGGATCCCCTCACAGGCAACCACCACATGCACTACTGGATAAATGCAGGAAATTGCATTTTCATGGAAAAGTTGAGAATTTATCCACACACAAAACCATTTTGGAACCACATTGTGGGGGACGGACTTGTTTATTGTTGAAGATGTAGCTGAATGTGGCAGGAAAACTTGTATGCTCAGAAATTGTTCGGGAAGAGCAGAGCAGTGGCAGCAGTTTTAGCCGCTTTTGCCAAGTGGCTCTGTAGGTGATCCCTGTAACCCATGCTGCCGCAACAGATGACATGCTAACCCAACATGGGCAAAATAACCCTTACTGCAGACTGTGGGTTCCCAGTGTGGCTTATTTGGGGGAATAACCCCACTGTGGGTGGGAAAAGAGCTTGCAGACGACAAGCTCAGCCATCATGGGTTAAAAAAAGCCATTGTGGTTTGTTTAGCCCATTGTGGGTTAAGGTATCCTCTTAACCCAGTCCCTGTCTCTCACTCTCAGCCCCCTTCCTTAATGTTCGAGTGATAATATTGGCCAACTTTAGATAGTTGTTGTAAGGATTGCTGAGATACTGTATGGGGGAAGTGCTCTGAATGCTTAGGAAAAGATGGTTGTTAATAGTACTAGTATACTTGATGCTGCATTGAATGGAGGTTGCTCTTTTTACTTGTCTATATTAGTTTAAATGGCCTTCTGTAAATTTCTGCACTGGAATGGCTCTTTCAGATATAATTTTGTAAGCAGTTTTGATTGGATCTTTGTCATAACCGCACAGCATCATTTCGGACTTAAGGCCTTTGGTAAATGTAACCCCAACTAGCGTCAAGAGGCAGGAAATAATACCTATTAAATTAATGCCTTCTAGCAGCCCACTCCTTCATGACTGAAGGCATCAAGATACCGTGGAATTATTTGTGACTGGAGGCATGAAAACTGAGTGACTTCTCCTAAGTGAATTAGCATTTTCGGATTTCTACCACCTAGGTAGCTAATCCATCTGAAAAGGGTCATTTGTCTTTCAGAAACCCCTATGACTCCAGTTTAAGAGCTTTTTTATAGACTTGTATAACCTAGAAAGGGAACTTTTAACATGTTTGCACTTCATTGTAAAAAGACGTAAGGCCAGGGTTTCTGTTTTCATGTCTAGCCAATCAAGTGCTTTGAATGCAAGGAGGTGGCAAGATAGGGATGAGAGTTCAAGATTACCCTCTTTTTGTCACTTAGCTCTTACTGCTGTAGAATAAGAACAAGCCAAAGATATTGATCCAGAAAAGGATGCTAACACAAGATAGTGGGAGTTTTTTGTTTTGTCATTTTCCAGAAAGTATACTATAATGAAGTCTGAATTCATGTATTTGCACATCAAGACAAACTTTTTTTTAATTGTGGTTTGTCCTGCAAGCAGGGATCCTCTGCTGTTGGGTTGCTTGGCATTGCATCTTCTGTCTTTGAGTTGTATAGCATTGCATCTGAACCAAGGCCTCTGGCTTGTCTCTCCCCTGAGAAGCCAGAGAAACAACCGTGAAACAAATCATGGGTTCTTTCACTGGCTTGTCTATGGAGAGACAAGCCAAAGGTCCAGGTTCAGATGCAACATTATCTTGCAACTCCCACTTGTATCAGAGCAATTGTGCCATGTGCACTTGCATACTACCATTCACTACAACCCACAACTTTTTAAAAATGTGGTTTGTTGTGATGTTCAAACTCGGCTTTAAAATAAACATAAAAATAGACTCTACAACAGAGGCTAAAACAACAAAAGATTCAGGTGATCAATAAAGTTATGCCCCAAATAATAAATTGCCTCACTTGTCAAACTTGCCCAGAAAAAGATGTCTTTGGCCTTAGCTAGATGGGGCGAAATCCCAGGGCGATCCCGGGATCATCCCTGTGCATCCACATGATGCACAGGGGATCCTGGGATCAGGGAGGGATGATCCCTCCCTTGCCCTGGGATCTTGCCTTGCACTTTAAGCCTGCTTTTTCCATGGTCTCGGGATGATCCCAAGACCATGGAACATATGGGTGGGCATCGCGGGTTGTCCCAGTTCCTCACGGTTCCTCGCGAGGAGCCGGAACCCGCGCATGGAGCGCAGGTGTGCCCATTGGGGGTGGGGGAGGGAGGAAATTGTTTAAATTTTTTAAAAAAACACCCTACCTTTCTGCACACAAGCGTTCATGCGTTCTTCTTCTTTAAGAAAAATTAAAAAAGGTGGCTGTGATGTCCTCACCTTCTGACATCATCACATGCTGCATGTAAACAGAGGGGGAGATCTCACAATTAAAAATATCGTGAGATCTTCACCCCTCCGTCCCGCTAGACCACTAGGTCTAGCTGAGGCCTTTGCTACTGTCTGTTATCGGTGTTAGATTTTCCTAAGTGTGCTCTTAAAAGAGTGTTGATGGTGGTAGAAGAGTGTCCAGAAAATGTAATCGCTGCACCAGAAAGAATGGGTGGATATAGGAGATACTTGAACGATGGTTCGCAGGGCATCATTGAATAGTAGCAGAGCTGGTGTAATGTAGTGGCTAAAGAGATATGCACTGAAATCCTCTACATGTGTACTCAAAAAGGAGCCCCATTGAAGCTAATGGGACACTCCCAAGTCAATGCGTCTAGGATTGCTGCCTGGATGAGGAACTCCCCGGTTCGGATCTCTCCTCTGCTATCAACTCACTAGGTGGCCTTTCACAAGTCCCTCTCTCTCCCTCAATTCCTCCATCTGCAATATAATAACCCTGGCTAGATCATTCATGCGAAGTGCTTTGAACACTGGAAAATATACAAATGTTAAGTATTACTGGGGCATTATAGAGATATATCAGTAATCCACGTTGTTTGGCCATTGCCGTAAAAGCGTTTGCAAAAACATTCAGAGAGGAATATTGTTGCTGGAAGTGGTTCTAGGGCAGTTTCTGACAGGAAAGTGGCCAAGATGGTTCAAAGCAAAGCATTTGGATCCACAAATGAGGAGGAAGAAATGAACGGCTCTCAGAAAGGAAGCAAAGGGATAGGTCAAGCACAGAGGTGCTAAGGCACAGCGAGTGTGCCGAGAAGCAGAAGTGAGAAATTGCAGGAAGAAAAAATAAGTTAAGTAATCCTGAAGGAAGAAAAAGGGTGGTTTAAAATTAAACGAAAAAGTGAGACTGAGAAAATCCAGCCCCCTGAAGGAAAATCCCTTTGTGTCAGCTGAAGTACCCAGAGGAAGTGTTAGCTGTGATTCTCAGAAAGTATGACTTGGATGGAGTTTCAGTGAAAGCTTTCCTCCTTGTTGCCTCATTTTTCATTTACATGAAACGCGCACACATTTGAGTAAAATCTCTCTGAAGGGTGGTGAAAGCCGCGGAATCCCCAGCCATCACACCAAGTGCCAAGTTAGCTGCTCTAATTCCAAGCTCAGGTTTTACTTAAAAATATTGTTCTGGGCTGTTATTTTATTTGACCAGAAAGCCAAGACGACATTTAAACTGGTGGGAACTACAGGCTAGAGAAACCTTTTTATTAAAAAATTGCCCAAAATTACATGTATGGGTTGCTCTCCTGTTTATTCAATAATCCATTGCTTAAAAGAGCTTCACATTATACAGCCAGGCAGCACTTACTGAGAATAGCAAACGTTCTCATACTGTGAGGCGTTCAGATCTTCTTTCCATACACTCGGTTTACAAGCAGTTAGAGTGGAACACCTTTGGATCAGGGGTTGCGCAAGAGAATAAAAGAAAACACTGGGATCTGTGGACCAATGAGCCCAAGTGTCTTGACTGTGACAGCAACCAGTGCAGATTTTATTGAAGGAACCATAGTTCTTGTTGAAGGAGCTCAGCAGCAAAATATTCCAGGAAATGCTCAAGAATGTATGCCCTGAGTGTGATGTGATCCTTGAGTTTGGAATTTGCTGCACCAGCAAATTAAAATTTAGGAAGTATTAGATGCAATGGCTGTTGATGATTTCCGGGTTTCCCTGGCACCACAAACTAACTCCAGGCATCATGCTAGTAAAGCAGTATGAGTTAGTAGCATCACTCTGCAGGTAGCAGCCATCTTCACCTCATGCAGCAGGGTTGCCTGAGCGGTAGGTCGGGCCGGGGCAGTTCCATAATTTTATTTATTTATTTATTTATTTATTTATTTATTTTATTTATTTATTTATTAAATTTATATACCGCCCCATAGCTGAAGCTCTCAAGGCGGTTTACAAGAGTTAAAAACAGCAAATATGAAAAAGTATACATTTAAAAACAACAGTTGCTTTCCAACCTCTGAGCAACCTCTAACGGAAGATAAGGCACGGAAGACACTGACACGGCTTCCTAAAACCATTTCAGCCATCACCATAGGTTAACTTTAGTAAACCGCCTAGAGAGCTTCAGCTATGGGGCGTTATATAAATGTAATAAATAAATAAATGTACATTAATAATACAGATAGAGGGTGGATTGCATATTCAGATAATCCTCCCCAACTGTACTCTATCAATCAATCTATCTATCTATCCTGCCTGCACATAGAAAGCAGGCATATCGGGAGGATTCTGAATATTCATATTACTTTCTGATGTGCTAGTTTTCCACATTTTCAAAGAGATAGAAATATTAACAATATTAAAAATATTTTTAATTTAAATGTTTCGGCTTACACCCTCAACAGTAGCTCTGTTGTTTAGCTATGCTACTGATGAGGGTGGAAGCTGAAATGTTTAGCTTAATTTTTTTTTAAAAAAAAAAAAAACTCTGTTGTTAGTCTTTCTATCTTTCTTATACATTTTACCTTAAGACTCACTGCATCCACAGTGGATCCAGAGTCTCCTTGTTGCTTTGCTGTTGTGCCGCTTTACACCAATCTCTCTCTCTCTCTCTCTCTCTCTCTCTCTCTCTCTCTCTCTCTCTCTCTCTCTCTCTCTCTCTGACACTCACATACACACACACACACACACACACACACACACACACACACAGCCCGGTGTGTGTGTGTGTGTTGTACAGTGCCTTGATGGCTTTTTAACAAATGGCAATATAGGAATGTTAATAATAAATAAATAAGCATGCAATGGATTTTGGAAGCCTCAGATTTCACTTTCCCACACAAAAATCAGGCAAAAGTGCTCAGAGGAGAACTTTCAGCCCAGCCCTAAAATACAGCAACCTTAGTCTGGGTTCAGACAACATGATAACCCTTGAGGGATGAAATAACCCATTGTGGATTATTTAATACATTGTGTCTTATTGTGTCGTCTGTCAGGAATTTTTTAACCCATGGTGAGTGATTTCCCCCAAATAACCCTCTGATAACCCACACTCTTCAATAGACATTATTTTAACCACCATGATTATTGTGTTGTCTGTCAGGCAACATGGGTTAATTTGCTCACCAATAGAGTTGCATGACAAGTCTGGAAGGTATCACTGCCAGCACTCTATAAACCCATGAAAGTTTGCAGGATCAGGACGACACTTCATAGGCAGCTTCCCCTAGTCTGGAGGCACCCAATCCACCTTCAAAATCCTGTGCAATTTCATCCAGGAGAGGGGAAATCTGGGGTCCATAAAAAAAGGGGGGGTTGTTGTTGTTGGATCAGTTAGGAGAGGCTGTGCATGAAATGTTGTTCTGGCCTTGCAAAGCCCCAAGATTTTATAACCATCCTCCCCTTTTTGGTGCACTCAGTGAGTCAAATTACACACAGCAGCTTAATACGCTACTCGCAGTAGCTTATTAGCCTGTTTGTGTGGCAGAGGAGCATGGATTATTTCAAAAACAAGCTACTGTGCATAGCTTATTAACCCATCATGGGATATTGTGATGTCTGAACGTGGGTTTATAGAGGGTTTATAGTGGATTTACCTTACCTCCTACTTCCTTGACATATGATCTCCTGCTCTCTTTTCTTTGAAAAAGTAAACTGATAAAAAAAACACCAAGATAAAAAGAACAGTTGGTATTAACTTGTGAGGTAAAAAAAGACCTAGAATTTGATAAAGCCTACATATATTTTCAAAAATAAGATTTAGAACATAATTTGGGAATGAAGAATTGAATACACCCATTCATGTGACTTGAATCCCTGAAAATTCTGAAGCAATTATAATAAATGTTCAAAATTGTTGCGGGATCAAATTTCTTATTTCACTTCAGCCATTTGGTTGATTAATCCCAATTTTAATGATCAGTCAGCTCATCTTATTTAGTTGTGTGTTTTATAGCTTGACAAAGAATATCATAGTTAATTGCTGTACAAAGTATGTTCCTGGTGTCTTTGACATTCTGACAGGGTTTGTTTCAGAAATAAAAGATAAATAGAAAAAACTTTAAGTAACCAAACTCAGTGTCACCAAGTGGCAACCTTCTAGCACTAAGGGCTTTGCTAGACCATGCCGGATAAGCCGGCAGGGAGGCAGGGCGACAGCGCGCTAACTTTAGCATGCGCCACCTCGGCTCCTACACGCACGACGCCCAGAGACTCCGGAAGCCCTGTAGCATTGGCCATTTTTATTTTTAATTTAAAGGGGCCATGTGCGCCCCGAAGACGCCGGACAAGGTAAGTGCCTTTTTTAAAAAAAATTAAGCCCCCCCCGCTCCTGATCCCCCCCTGCCATCCCCGATGTCTCCCTGCCCACTCTCTCCCCGCCCGTCCTCCCTCTCCCCGATGCCCGTGCCGCCCGTCCTCCCTCTCCCTGATGCCCGTCCTCCCTCTCCCTGATGCCCGTGCTGCCTGTCCTCCCTCTCCCTGATGCCCGTGCCGCCCATCCTCTCTCTCCCTGATGCCATCCCGGTGTCCAGCCTTCTCCCCCCCATCCTGCCGGGACCGGCCTTCCCCCCCAGCATCCCCCCCCTGGCCCGATGGGCACAGTGCTCGTATGCCCGTGCCGCCCGTCCTCCCTCTCCCCGATGCCTGTGCCGCCTGCCTCCCTGTCCCCGATGCCCGTGCCGCCCATCCTCCCTCTCCCTGATGCCATCCCGGTGCCCGGCCTTCTCTCCCCTCTCTCTTTCCGGGTCCGGCCTTCCCCCCCCCAGGATCCCCCCCCCGGCCCGATGGGCACAGCGCTCGTATGAGCACTGTGCCCAGTCCATGGCTTTTCCCGGCTACTCGCGAGTAAGCGAGTAGCCGCAAAAAGCCACGGACCTTGCTAGACGCAGGCCGGGGCTGCGGAAAAGGCGCGCCATAAGCGACTTCACTTATGGCGCGTAAGGGGAGGCTTCAGCGCGGCCTGACCCCGGATTCCCCTGTGCATTATCTGGACGCACAGCAGGGAAACCGGGCCTCACAGCGCGCTAAGGCTTCATCTAGCAAGGCCCTAAGACATGGACCATGCAGTACAGTTATGTAATTCTAATGCCATCCTCTTCATAAGGTGAAGTTATAGGTTAATTCAATACTCTTTTTAGATGCTGAAAAAATGTTTTACTTTTTTTAATGTTTTCGTACAGTGGTAGAAGCATTCTTATTTCCTGAAAATACGTTTCACAAAATCCATAGTGATTTGCTGCATATATGAAAATCTAGCACCATAGATCCTGAAACAGTATATCACAAAGACATGATGCATCTCCACATGATGGATATGGGGATGTGGGGCTTGTGGGAAACCCCCACATCATGATGGTTATGTGCTGTGACTTACATAAATAATTGTTCAGACACCAAACTGAAGTTAAAAGAAACTAGAGATATCATATCCAGAGGGGAAGCCATGTTAGTCTGTTCCAACATCAAAAGAAGGAGTCTTGTGGCACCTTAAAAGACTAACAAATTTATCGGGCATAAGCTTTTCTAGACTCACAAAGTAGTCTGCAGTCCACAAATGCACATGCCATAATAAATGTCTTAGTCTTTAAGGTGCCAGAAGGTTCTTTATTGTTCTTAGAACTGCCGTGAAACCCTGACCAATTTTATTTTGAATTTTAGAACATCTGTAATCAGTACAGCACATTTCTATACATTCAGCAAACCAGCAGATACACCAGAAAAAAAGTTAAATGTTATTACATTGTTATATGACATGTCTGTCCACCATCATGAGTCCTGTTGTTGATAGGCATGGGCCCTATTCAGGTATTCCATAGGATGTGTGAGGGCAAATTTGGGGGATAGGGGTGGGGCTGCACACCCTGTGCCTGTCTTGCAATGTCCCCAATTCAAAGGTCATAGAATCATAGCATCATAGAATAGTAGAGTTGGAACGGACCTTAATTTAAGAATCACACTGGGCCTCAGCACCCTCTACCTTACTGTATTGAGGTCTGAGCATAAATTCTACTTGTGTTCAATTGACTGCAAGTATAATGCTCAACATGACTGGGAATGCTGATAAAACAAGATCCTCAATTGTGCAGAATGTTCTATACATGTTCAACTGAAAGCAAGTAGAACGTATGCTCAGACCTTGCCATCTGGAATGGCAACATCAGGGAATGAAGAGGAGGAGCCCAACATGCCCGGGGATGGAGATGGGGCCAGTGTGCCCTGTACACAGCCCTGCCCCCCTCCCCACATTAAGCTCTCAAGCATTCTATGGAATGCCTGCACAGGGCTAGAGCGATTATGGCAAAACACATAATTTTGCCTGGCTGAGGCTGATGTGGCTATTTTTGATGTGGAAAAAGCTTTATAGAATGTCACAACCTGAGCAAACCATTGGGATGTTATGGAAATCCACCTGGCAGTCCTTGGAAGAATACCATCTGCATCATAAACATTGGTCCTGAATGTATTGGAAACATAGAATGTTGACATGTGAGCATGTTCTTTTGGCAGTCTTGCAAACTACTTCCTTCCGTGTCCTAATCTGTTAAAAAGAATGAGCCATTCCCCAACAAGAGATAAGTCAAGATAGGGGAAAGTAGATCACGGTGAACAGGATTCATCTTCTGATACACATTTTATGCATGGGAATTAATATTTCTTATTAGTCTTTTGTCTGTGTTCACTGTAATAGAAACTCCTGTCTAGACTGAATGGCTACCCAACATAATCCCAGTAATATCCAGTAAAATCACTCTGAAATCTGATAGCCATAGTTATCAGTGAGAGGCAGGATTAAGTTGATTGATTGAACAATGGACTTCTGGTTTTTAACATGATCTATATGTGTCTCAGACTTTACACACACACAAGCACACACACACACACACAGAGAGAGAGAGAGATGGCTATAAATATTTTATTGCAATGTGAGTTATCATGCTGAGTAAATGTACTGAGACATCCTAAAATGAGAAAGCTTGCTTAAGAAAAAGGATAAACGGGCAACAATTCAAAAGAGATGTTTCCTCTTAATCAGCCCATCTTTCTTGAAGTACTTGCTGTCAGGTGCATATGACAAGCTGCACAGTCATTTGAAGTTTCTTCAGCTGCTCTTGTTCTGTAAAATAAAGCTGGCATATGCAGTAAGCTCTACAGAGCTGCAGATGAGTGTGTGTGTGTGTGTGTGTGTGTGTGTGTGTGTGTGTGTGTGTGTGTGTGTGTTTCTGACCCTGTACTTCATCTAGTGAAAGAAAGTGGATAATGTTACTGAGAAGTTCAGCCATGATGGCTTTTCCACATGTATTTTGTTGGCATCTTCACCCTAGCACCTTGCCTAGTATGTTTTATTGTTCAGGAAAAGCTACACAGGCAAGGGGCTCATGGCAGCTAGGAGCAAACAGATGATGGTGGTAAGGTGCAGGCTACTAGCACCTGAAGTATTTACAGTTCCTGACCTGGGCTTTCTCTACTGCAATGAAATTAATAGAAGTCATCTTTTTGCAGGTATGCAAACGAAGGGAACTCCAGATATGTGCAAATGCCTTCCTGACCTTCAAGTCATCACTGTAAGCAAGTAACCCATGAGGGTAATTTAAACTGGCCAATCTAAAACCATGGTGGGAATATAGTCCAATCCAGAAGTGTCCTCTCTTCCATAGAGAGCAGGTTAAAGCATCACTGGGTACCCCTCCAGGTCTCTTTTGTTCTGGGAACTTCTTCCTGTGTGTCTCTCCGAAGCATGCTGTTATAATACTTAATAAGCCAGCCCAAATTCAGTTAAGAAGCGAGGAGTCGAGAGGACATTTTCTGTCCTGTACAGGAACCAAGCTATTGTTTCTTTTGTTGAACCATAGCTCAAGCGTGCCCAGAGTCAGTGTCTCTTTTTTGTTTGCGCTCTTTGCTCCTACTGCATAGCTCCCTCAAGACTTGCTGCTCTTTGAGGAGAATTCTTCCCAGGACCCAAGTTCCTTGGGCTTGTCAGGCACACTGCTCATTCCTTATGATCTGCCCTTTGGGTCCAAACCCACATTCACGAACTTTCACTACCTGCTTGCATTACCTTGTTGCCTTGTATACTCTGGTAGAGGTTAAAACACTCTGTAAAGCAGGGGTGGGCAGGAGGTAAATTTCCAGATATTTGGGACTACAACTCCCAGAAGCACCTGCCACCATGGCCAATGTTCAGGAATGCTAGGACTCACGACAGCTAGGAGCAAAAGGATGATGACAAAGTTGAAGCTGAAAACATCTAACGATCTACTACTTGCTGCCTTCTCCTGCTGTACAGCACACATTGTGTGTTCAGGCAAAATCTATTTCCGTGGTACATACTCAGAGCTCAGCCCCCTGTCTGAGAGACCCCGAGAGTTTTCCACACTCTGTGCACTGTGGACCTTTGCATGCCACTTGCTGGTCCAGGGAGTCTGTGCTTCAGAATGTAGTATTTAAGGATTGTTGGTTTTAAGCTTGGTGCCTTCCCTTCTTGTGGCAGTGTGCTTGGCTTTTATGGTTAGGAATGGTTGACATGACACGCTAAGCCATGTTAGCTCAAAATGCTTAACCACCATGGTGTACCATGTCATCTGAACAGGGTTATTGTGAGTATATTTGTGTTGTGTACTTATTTTTGCATTGCATATATCAAAATAGATTAAAACAATGTCTTACTGAATAGTGGGTGTTGCACTGTATCTTGGAGTTATGAGCATGAATAATAATGATGAATGTTTCCATTTATTATCATTTTTTCAATACTAGTTTGTTACTGGATATTGATTTTTCTATTGTACATTTTATGGGTTGGGCCAGATCTACACCAAGCAGGATATAACACTTTGAAAACTGTACATGGAATGTGTCCTGGGTCGCAACAGTTGTCAAAACAATGATAAAACATTATAAAGCAGTGGTGTAGATCCTGCCTGGGATCCAGGTTTAGGTGTGTGCAACTAGGCTAATGGAAATGAACTTCCTCAACTCCCTCCTCTTCACGGCAGTCCCTCCAGCCCCTGTAAATGCTACATAAAGGGTCAGGGGACTCTGCTGATTGCAGTGAGCTGTGGTGTGCTTGGGTAGGCGAGATTCCTGAAAAGTAGACATCATCTTCCATGAGCAGAACTCTTCCATCTACAGAGGGCAGATCCTAGATCCAACAGTATGACGTGAGAAAGAGAGAGAGAGAGAGAGGGAGGGAGAGAGAGAACATAGAACTGCTTCATTATAGAGCACTAATCTGAATAATGTAAATTGGGCCTATGCTAATACTACACTCCCACCTCTCTGCCCCAGTAATCTACTGCAACAGTATATCATGTTGATCTTTCTGCTACTCGTACAGTTTAGGCTACTAAGTTTTGTAGTCCTTGATAGGAACATAATTGCTGCTTTCATGATATGTGATAATAGAATGGCTCCATCATTGCTATGTGGGATGTACCAGTCAGCAGTCCAGCTGCTGCATTTTGCACAAGCTGCAACTTCTGAGTTGTCTTCAAGGGCAGCCCCACGCAGAGTGCATTGCAGTAGTCTAATCAGGAAGTCACCAGTGCATGCACTACTGTGGCCAGGTTATCCCTGTCCAGGAAAGGCCATAGCTGGTGGTTTAGCTGAAACTGGCCCCAAGGGTCCACCTGGGCCTCTAGTGACAAAGATGGATCTAGGAGTACTTCCAAACTACTCACCTGCTTCTTCAGAGGGTGTTCAACCCAATCCAGAACACGTTGCTTACCCAGTTCCTAGACTCAGGAACCACCAGTCCACAGAGCTTCTGTCTTATCAGGATTCAACGTCAGTTTATTGGCCCTCATCCAACCCATTACAGCCTCCAGGCACTGGTCCAGCACCTTCACCGCCCCAGCTGACTCTGACAACAAGGAGAAGTAGAGCTGAGGATCATCAGCATTCTGGTTGCATCCAACCCCAAAACCAATAATAATAATAATAATAATAATAATAATAATAATAATAATAATAATAATAAACAACTTCTTACCCGCCTCTCCACTTAGATCGAGGCGGGGAACAACAGTGAATTTAAAACACATTAAAAACTGATTAAAAACATAGCATACATGATTAAAACATCCTTAAAACATCCTAAAAACATTCTAAAATTTCACTGGATGACCTCTCGCAGTGGCTTCATATAGATGTTGAACTGCATGGGGGATAGAATAGAGCCCTGTGGCACCCCACAGCTTAATAGCCATGGGGTGGAAGAGGAATCCCCCAATATCACTCTCTGGAATTGGTTTATTTTATTCTGTTTTACCTTTTATAGTTTTATTACCTTGTTTTATATTTATTTGTGTTGTGGAAGTTTTGGGGTGACATACAAATATCATAAATAAATACATATACACTTACCAAGACATGAGTAATAGACAGCTCATTACTTCCTGGGAAATGTTCGCAGAAAATGGGTATGAGTATGAAGTTGCTGCAGGGGCTGCACCAACAGTGTACCATCTTCTAGTCCAGTTTCCTGTCAGTACTGATAGTAGTCAAAGGTGGATACTTCAGGAAAGAAAAGGGGTGTTTCTGATACATCACATTTAAGGCAGCAGGGTCAGGAAAGACTCTTCGTGAGAATCTGGATTTGCTATCTCCTGCCAAACACAGCCAACGCTGCTGGCCTTGATGGCCAACTCACCCATCAAGGTCTAAGATGCCTCCTTGTGTCACTTGATATTCATTCCTAATTTCTGTCAATCACCAGTTTAAGAGAGATGCCCTGAAAATCTTGACAAACAGCAATAGATGGCAGTGTGGCACTGTTATCTTCCTTTAATTAATTAGGGCAATTTTGAATGGGTGCTGACATTAGTTCTTAAGTGAATCTAGCACCAAGGGGAGTCTTCTAAATGTGTACCTGATATAATGTAACGTTGCCTGCAATCAGATTCCCCCCTCCCCCGCCGGCATCTCTTGAAGAACAACAGCACCTCTCTCCTGCCTGTCCTTGCGCCATCCTCACCTTCATTGGGTTATCAAGTTCCATTTCAGGAACCTCTGCAATCTGATATATGGGTCTCCCTGACATCTACTGTATTTCCAGTATGCAGTGAACTAGTATGGCGTGAGAGTAAAGGCTTTTGTTTTCATTGCCTTAACAGCTATTTCAGTGGCAAGAACGATAACCCAATGGGCTTAAGTATCATGGAAACATCTGCAAGGTTTTCTCACCCAGATCAATCAGTAATCCAAGTTCTCATGGTAAGGGCAGAAGCCCATTTAAAAGATAGCGCCAAAGATCCTATTTCATGTAATTGCTGAGCTGACGGCAACACTAAGGTATGACGTATAGATGTTTCCGTTACAATCATATTGTTTCCTCAGACACTTTATGTTGTCATTGTATATGTACTATTTAAACAGAGCAAACCAAAATGTTCCTTCGCTCCAAGAGAGGCATTTGAGATGGTTATATATCACAGATCTATCGAAAAACAACAAAAAAGGCACAATCTCAGAATGGCATTGAATAATATCTTGTATTAGAAGGAGTTTGTATTCAGGTGAGGTACCACCAGATGCCAACTCCTAGATTAATTTACTGGCCTCAGAGCAAAAGGTAGACGTTGCCCAGAAAACTATTTTTATAGGGAGGCTTATAAACTAAATGAATGAATGAATAGTCAGTGTAAAAAGCTGGCTGGCATGTCCTTGTGGTTGTAGAAGTAATGAAGAGTATAGATGAATACAAAACAGAAGCCATAGAATTAGACAAAGGAACCTGACTTTTGGGTCAGGCTATTTGTCCATCTGATCTAACTCAGTATTATTCTGACTGGCAGAGGTTCTGCATGATCTCAGGCAGAGAAGAGTAGTCCTCATCCCCTGCTATCTGAGATACTGGAGAACTGCAGATTCTAGGGAATGAACTCAAGACCTTCTGCATGCAATGCATGGGAAATACCACTGAGCAATAGTTTGCAAAACCTTTTAAGATGGCAGGTGACTGGCAGAGGGCAATTGACCTGAAACCAATGATGAGCATGCAGTTGTGCATAGAACTCTGCCATGCATAGCATGGGGAAACCATCTCTTCTCTGAAGTTCTGGGTATTCACAACCCCCCTCCCACAATTACTTCTTCACACAATGAGTAATTAATGTATGGAATTCACTATCAAAGGATGTGTTGATGGCCACTGTCTTAGATGGCTTAAAACAGAGGTCAGCAAAGGTGGCCCATGGGCCACATGTGGCTCCTATCCTCCCCATGTTGGCCCTGCTGCTCCCCCATTTTTAAAAAAAGCCCCTCCCCCCAAATGGTATTTGTAGCAGCCACAGAACATGGAAATTACCAAATTTAGCTTGCAAATGAGCTAAAGGTGACCATTGTAGTGCTCTGTAGCACAATAGAGCAATTTGCCCAGAATTGGCAAAGCCCCCTAGAGGCAACCAATTGTTATGTGTTTGGGGGGCAATCATCCAGGCAGCACCAATCAGAAGAAATACATTCAGTGTGGAAGAATCCTAGGGGTTGTCCATACGGCTGTTTATTGTGCTGAAAATGCACATTTTCACATCTTCAGACAGATGACACAGCCGCAAATGTGAAGCCATCCAGGGGCAAACCCTGGAAAATCCACTCCCAAAAAGTCAGGCATTTACCTCGACATTTTTGGCAGCGGCTATAAAAAAGCCAAAAAACATTTTAAAAAACACGTAAAAACAGGGGGGAGGAGAGGAACAGTGCTGATCCTTCCCCCCTTTTTTATTTTATGCTCTAAATCTGTGGAGCTCCACAGAAGCAAATATAAATTTGGGAGGACCACGCAACCTCCAATCTATTTGGGAGGATTGGGCAACCCCCATGCAGAGCTGCGCAGATTTGGCTGTTTAAATTTTTTTAAAGCAGGAAGGGACAACCCTGTTCCTTTCCTCTCCCCCCCTCGGGTTCCTTTAAAAAAAAAAAGAGTCTGAATATGCCGAGGACCAGGCAACCTCCCAGAAAAATCGCAGTTGCCTTCCTTCCCGGGCAACCTCCGAGAAGGAAGGCAAATGCGGGTGCAAAGTGCGTCCCGGCGCCAAAGCACCTGCATATAGCTGGGGGCCTAGAAGTGCATATCCTGAATGTATTTCTTCTGCTTGGTGCTTTGTTTAGTTATCTACCCTTCAGTGCTCCCTCTGGTTAGTTATAATAAATTTATTTAAATCCATAAAAAGAGTTTGTTGATTTTTATCTTGGGCTTCAACTTGGATGGTATATTGTATGGGCCTTTGGGTGGTGGGGTAATGTTTAAACTATCATAATATTATAATTAAAATGTAATATTTTTGTTGAGTACTTGTTATTTTAATGTGGCTTTAAACACTCTAGGATCTATTGATGAAGGGTGGTTTCCAGAAATATAAATATAAATATATACATACATAAATGTAAACAAATAAGCATAGCCCCCTTGCCCAGGTTTAGCCCCATGCCCCCCTCCAGGAAACTGAGAAGTCTATGCCCCTGAATGGGGTACCACACAGGTCATGCCCCCTAGGGGGCATTGCCTCCCTGGGAAATCCCAGAGAGGGCTTGAGCCCCGCCCCTCCTCCCCATGGTTTATGGCACTGCGCACAGATTGCAGCCCAAGGCTGAGTGTGTGTAAGAATGGCCCCCAGATGTCCAGAATTCTCACCCCTGGCTTAATAGGATGTTTAGATAAATATAGAGAACAGGTCTATCTGTGACTATGGGGTATGATATGGGACCTCCAGCATGCTTCTAAGTACCTGTTTGTGGAGGGGGGAGCACCAACTGGGGAGAGCTATTACCTTCATGCATTGCCTGTGGGCTTCTTAGAAACATCTGTTGGAAGCTGGACTGGATGGACCCTTGATCTCATCCAGTAGAGCTCTTCTTGTATTTGTGCATTAATTTATTAATATGGACCTTTTTTGTTGTTGTTCCATCCCTGTTTTTCACCCACCCAGATTCCCCAAAAGGCCAGTTTTGCTGTGCAGAGGCACCTGCATCTTGCCAGTATGGGACTCCCTTTTCCCACTGATTTAATGGGCAGCTCGCCACTTGGCCTACCATGAACTTGCTGTTGTGGCTTCCCTTCTTCTTTCTCAATATACTCCCTACTGGTCCCACTCCCTATCACACAGGCATGCCCTGTGTAATGCCACAGGAATTATCTGTGTGGACCCATTGCTCCCACCCATGACTCAATCCTTTCTCCTGTGGACATTCTAGGCTCTCAAAACAAGTTTCTCATTCATTGCACTATGGTAGTTTGTGAAGAGCAGGACATTATGTTCTTATTTGGCTGCCCATGTGTAGTTTGTGTTTGGAGGAGTTCTGAGTTTCAGTTTGGTGATGTGGGACGGCTGTGTATCAGTTGGGTGATATGGGATTGCATGTAGGGTGGCCATGAGTCTCCAGTCAAAGTCTGGTTGAAAAATCAAGAATCATTAAAAGGCAGAGCAGGAGCCTTGAAGTTGCCCAGCAACACTAATTAGCACCTGGATAACAGACTGAGAGGCACAGAGGTCACCTGGTCTGGTCTCCACTATCATGAGATGTATTGCATTACAATTGGCAGGGGGAATGAGGTTCTCCTCATATATCATCTGAGCATTATGAGACAGCAAAATGAATAATTATGGTCTTTGCTTATATTACTGGTCATTTAACATGATGGCAAAAGGACAAACAAATCTTGAGTCAGTCTGAACATGACAGGAGGGAACAGGTTTCTAACCAACTCTCTGGAATTTGGAAGAGTCCGAGAAAAGAGAAGAACTGGAATTTAAGCTTCATGGGCATGAAGACCCTGACAACAGTTGCAACTCTTCCCTAGTCAATGGGATTGAAACTGGATGTAAGCGTTTAAAACCTATTTCCAAAGGAAGTGTCCCATTTTATTATAACATCAATAGTAGGCTCAAAGGGAATGTTGACTTTGTTCTACATTTCATAAAAAACACAACATTGTAATTTCATGGAGGCTGTAAGAAGAATCCGTTGTCCATCTAGACAGAGGAAATTCTGTTTAGGATGTGTCACTGAGGGCTGAAGGGGAAATCCCATTAGCAAGAAAATGTCCTTTCCCCTTTGTAGAGTGCATAGAGGCAGAATTGAGAAAAGCTTTAGCTGAGTTAACTGGTCAACATCTGAAATTAAGTAGAGGGAAGGGCCAAGGTGAACAATAGTATGATGAGATTATAATCCCAGGCACTGAGCATCCCGGATGACAACATTTTCCAGAAGAGGCAGGTGGAACATACTCACCAAGTAAGGAAGCCACAACCCCACTACACTCATATCACACATGTTTATTACACAGAGACTATTTTCATGCAATAGGTGAAGGTCACAGCAGAGAAGCAATTTCCTACTTCAAATAGATCTGGAAGCACAGGTAGTCAGCTGCCAAGTGCTGCACGGCTGGCCTTGTTCTGGGAGCTGGCCCAGCTGAGCACTCGGCAAAGTGCTTTCCGGGGCCTCTGGAAAGTGCACAATTCCCCCAGACATGTTAATGGTGTGCCGGGGGAATTGTACACCTTTTGGAGGCCCCGGGAAGTGCACTTTGCCTTATTCCCCCCCCCCCCGACCCAGTGCCAATCATGGCCTTAAAGGCCCTCTTAATCCAAGGATTTAAGAGGGCCTTTGAAGCCACGATTGGCACAGGGGGAATGGGACACAATTTACCCTAGGCTGTTGAAATCACATATTTTCCCCCTCCACTCTAATGGCAGCCACCACCATTAAAGTGAAGGAGGGAAATAAGTGATTTCCCCAGCCTTGGGGAAATTGTGTATTTCCCCCCAATGTGTTAATGGTGGCCGCCATTAATGCAGTGGAGGGGAAAGGACAAAGGGTGCAGGTAGGTCAGGGTGGAACTGAGTTACCCCCTTTGTCTTTTGGCAGCGATGGGGCAAAAATCTGCCAGGTGCATCTGTTAGGGCCCAGGAGGGCTGGACATGGGGGCAACCGCTGCCCTCATGACCTCAGGTGGATTTTCACCCCATCGCTGTCAGCCACAGCTCCATAGAGAATCTTGGCTAGGTTGGCAAAGCAGTTTCCCAGATATGGCTTCAGAACATGATAAATTAATTGCAGGGGGGAAAGAAATTGTGGGGGGAAAGGAATCCAAGTCAATATGGGGTGATTCGATTAGAGCACAGTTATCATCTTTGCTGCAGCAGGTTGATCTTTGGAGACAGCAGTGTGCCAGCCTTCTCCCAACTTGGCTAACATATCTATCTTTTCCCAGGGCTTTGGAAAATGTATCACTTCATTAACATTTCTTAGTATACTGCAAGATGTGTTCTTTATACGTAGGAGAGATCTCCAGAGGTTCCAGATTACCCTTTCCCCCAGGCTTTCTACTGGCAAAAGTTCCAGGTCCCTTTCTCCTTTGGCAACCAAACTCCCCACCCCCCAAACTTGGCTTCCAGGACTCATTGGGAAATGGCTAATGGCTGGTTCCAGCAACATCTGTCTGGGACTAAGGGACTGAAAATGGAGAACACATCCAGATCACAAATCCAGAGTTTCTGCCCAGTGGCTAATAGGCTTGCTCTTTTGATTTCCGTGGAATACTTCTGGGTGTTTTGGGGGGTGGAGGTGTTGTTGTTGTTGTTGTTGTTGTTGTTGTTTTGGTGGTCTCCTCAGTGCGTTATCGCACCAGCTCAGCAGAACCTGCCAGCTTTAGCATCTGTCCTTGAATGCAGTACTTGATAGACTTAGATTGGGTCCTTTTTGTTATTTCTACAGTTGAAATTTTATCCACGAATGCAAACTCTGCAGAGACACTTGCTCAGAGTGTAGATTTCATTAGAGTAAGCCAATATCATTTGAACAAATGCAATAAAACTGTGAGAAGCTAAAAGACACTCTCCTGCCAGAAGACGAAAAAAACTAGTACTAAGTGCTCCAGGAATGGTTTCCTCCAAATAGCTTTCCCTTGTTCTTGGTAAGTTATTAAACCAAAAGGCACCTGTGCTACTTTTCTTTTAAGTACTCTGGAGCAGACCCTGTGTTGATGACATCATCATGGAAACCCAACTGAACCAATTCCCAGAGATCTAACACTGGGACAATGAGACACAATTTTATGACCTGCCACATATGGAACGACAACCCATTGGTTTAAAAACTGCCTTATGTGTCACAACATTGCCTTTGTTCGGATGCTTCAGCCCAAGCCAGATTCTTTGGTATTCAATACATGCTGTGTCTTATATTTTTTCCAGGCTAGAAATTTGCACTACTACAACACACAAGGAATACTGGCTGGTAGTTTAGCATTGCCAACTTTTGATTTAAAATATATTGGCCATCTAGGAAAGGACAGAGGGTGCATCAAACTAGGTTGGGGGGTTACTGGCATGGTTAATGAGCAGTGTCAAGGAAGCTATTAGAGAAAAGAGGGCTTTCTTTAGAAAATGTAAGTCTTGCCCAAATGAGGAAAACAACAAGGAGCACAAGCATGCACATTGCAGAAGATGGAGGACTATGAGTGTATCTACACTATGAGGGTACCTATGAGATACCTATGAGGGTATCTACACTAGTATGTGAAACGTTTTTACAGTCATTGAACATTTTGTTTTTGAACAATTTAAAACGTAGCGGTTTTTAAAACGTTTGCTTACGTTTTCTCTTTCCGTGGGAATGCATTCTTTTTGGCCACACTAAGAAAATAAGTCCATTTGTTCTATTTCCCCGTCTGCCCATTTCCCCTCCCACTTCCGCTTCTCTCTGCTTTAATTGCCCCTCCACCTACAAACAATCCACCGAGATGCCTTCCAAAAGTGAAACTAGAAGTGGCTGCAAAAAAGAGGCTTGAAAGAAAAAAAACAGCTCCAACTTTGGGCATGGAAATTACATTACCCCCCACCCCCAGGAATGCAATTGGCTAATTAAGAAATACAGGAAACCCATTTAATACAATGAAATCGGCCACATCATACCAAATAGAACGACTTATTTCAGAGAAGTTCAAAATAAAAACTGGAGAACAGACAACAATAAAATGTCACAATGTAGGGGAAATTGTTATCCCTCTCTTTGGCACACTTTCAGTATTGGCATACCATGCTGAGATGTGCTAGAACACAGGATAACACTTTTAAGATAAAGCCTTGCTAAGAAACATCTTGGTACTTGCTGGCCACAATGTGCTGACGCACTGACTCAAGAGCCACAGAATACAATACAGTATTGAAGACACTATGCTGTGATCACGTATTTCCTTAACCCTTATATGGTATATTCATGCTGAACACATATTAACCAACACCTCTTGTGCACCCCCTGTGCACGAGGTAATCATACATTTAACATGCTGTACTTAACAATCAATCATAGCTTGTATACAAGAAATGTAACCACTTAGTTCTTAATAAAAACCAGGACGGGGCCGCCTGTTTGGGATGCCTCCCCTTCATGCAGTTGGACTCCTTGCCAGTTATTTACTACATCACGAACTATATGTCATGTGGCGTAATACTACGAAACGCACACTTAACAACGGTAAGACACGTTCTAACTTGACTAGTGTAGATCTCCTCTATGACTAGGATGACCATATGAAAAGGAGGACAGGGCTCCTGTATCTTTAACAGTTGCACAGAAAAGGGTGCTATTTGTATGCATTGCAGCACCTTGTGAAATTCCCTCTTCAACACAACAATTAAAGTTGCAGGAGCCCTGCCCTCTTTTGTATCTGTTCACTCTAGTAGAGTATCCTTCAGCTTTAACTGTTGTGACGAAGAGGGAATTTCACCAGGTGCATGCATACAAAAGGCACCCATTTCTATGCAACTGTTAAAGATACAGGAGCCCTGTCCTCCTTTCCATATGGTCACCCTACCTATGACTGAACTGATGTTTTCAGGAAGGGAGTCTGAGGAACTGAGGCAAATAGTGTGACAAAAGATGGAGTTCTCAATGTTATTGTCAAATTGCAAGTAAATAAATCACCGTGCCCAGACAGTATCCATCTTAGAGTTGTTAAAGAACTCAGATATGAAATTGCTGGTCTTCTAACCAAGATATGCAATGTGTCCTAAGCTTAGCCTCTGTACCAGAGGACTGAAAGATTACTAATGTAACACCAGTTTTTAAAAAGGGGTCCAGGGAGATCCAAGAAATTACAGGTCAGTTAGCTAGGGTGTCCATATGAAAAAGAGGACAGGATTCCTGTATCTTTAACAGTTGTATTGAAAGAGGAACTTCAGCAGGTGTCATTTGTATACATGCAGCACCAGGTGTAATTCCCTCTTTATCACAGCAGTTAAAGCTACAGGAGCCCTGCCCTCTAATGTGAAAATATACAGGTGTCCACAATTGATTCTGAAATCAGAAGGGCAATTCTAACACCAGTTGTTATAAAAATCCAAAATTTAGAGGGGGGGGGATTTTAGCAAACATTCTTCCTTCCTTTGTATGTTTTCTAAAAACTGCTTTCCCTTTTCCAAAACCATCACTCATAATTACCTCTCTTGCAATATTTAACACTTAGAGGATGGTTGCATATTTAATATAACTCTAATCTAGATGTAAAGCAATTGCCATAAGAAAAACATTATCCCATCACACATTGTTCATGATGATGCAAATAATGTTTATTGAAATGTATAATTAAGATCAACCACAACTCCTTATTTTTGGATTATTTCCTCTTTTAGTCTCATATTCCAAAGTACAGAAAATCATGAAGTTTAAAACAGCCGACACAAACAGTTATTTATGCCAGTATTATTTATGCCAGTGTGTGCCTTATGAAAACAGTAACGCCACTGATTTATAGATTATTTGTTAAGCATTTCCCTGAACCAGGGGTTTCTTGGGGGTGGGGCTAGGGAGCTTTGTCTCTAAATAGTTGATTTCACCAAGCTTTTAAATCGTCCTGACTTTTTATCATCCTGCTGTAGATTGCTTCCTTTTTAACAGGCCCATTTTTATCCCCACCCCACAATTGTTTTGGTTTTAAATGAAATTGTTTAATGATCTTTGCTTTGATTTATTTGATATGGTTGACTGTATTTTGTCATTTTTATTGTATGTGTTTGTTTTTAAGTTGGAAGCTCCCTTGGGTGCCCTTTGGATTGTGGGAAGGCAGGCTAGAAATGTTTACAATAATATATTAATAAACAAACTCTATTCAATGCATTAGTAATTAGTGATTAAGCACATCTTTTGCAGGTAGAAGACCCTAAATTCAGTCCACAGCACCTCTAGTGAAAAGAGCAGCAGTGTCACGCGAGATCTATGTCAGATCTTGAAAAGCTATTGCCTGCCAGAAGAGCCAGAGCAGCTGTTCTGGCAGGTTTTGACGCTGCATAAGGCCGCTTCATATATTCACATGTTCTTTGTGACTGGTGCTTAGGTGATTCTTTACATACCATACTTGCTGCAAGATGCATTTATGTTTGAGTATTATGTTCATGAAAGTAACTAAGGACCATAGCAATAAAATGTAATGGGAGTATTTTACAATAAAAATCCAGAAAAAGACAAGATTCATGAAGGAATTCTGTGTCAGTCCTCCTCTGTTGCAGTTCTTGTTTGGGTTACTCAGAGTAGACCCAATGAAATGAATGGGACTTCAGTGAGACGAACGTTGGATACAACACCATAGCTTTTTGCCTTCTTTGGGAATTGAGGGTCCTTTGTCTCAAATAATAATAACCTACACAATATACACACATCCTTTTGCTGAAGTACAAAAAATGGGAATGGATTTCATCTGTGAGATTTGGGGAGGGGGTGGGAATGGAGCTGCGAAATATTAATTTCTCCCTTTTTTGAGAGGGAAGAATTGCACTTATCTAGGCCTCTGCTCCCTCCCCTCCATCACATAGTACATCATATGCAGGATCAGGCCTTTTAGATTGTAAGCCATATGGCAAATTGTCTTGTTTTGTTTTATTCTGTACAGCGCCATGAAAATTGATGGTGCTTTATAAATTAATATTTAATAATAATAATAATAATAATAATAATAATAATAATAATAATAATAATAATAGCCCCAGAACGGAGCCAAATAGTCAGCCTCAGGGCCCCATCTGTAAAAATGGGGATGAGTGACTTTACAGGGCTGTTGTAAGGATGAACAAGATCATCAGAGGAAGTGCTCTGAACCCTCTAAAGCACAACACAAGTGTTCTGGTTAAGTGTTCTTATAAAAATGAACTAACTACTTTGCCTGGAAGGAAAGCCTGTTTCTGCTTTCTCCCTGAAAGCCATTCGTTGTGGAAAGAAAACAGTGTGAACTCATTCTGAAGACTTGCCCAACTTTACCACAGGATCACTGCATATAGAAGTGAATTGCATTGCTTGCTTACCTATAAAGCATTCAGGATTTGAGCGTGAGACAGGCGAATGTTTTGCACAACATACAGGCCCATTCTAGATTTGCCTGTCAGAGAGTCAATTCCAGCCCATATCAACATGCTGTCCAACTCCACTGAACTTTTGTGAGGTGTTAATCAAGGCAGGATTTAACGGAGAGTGTATGTTTATACAGCCTCTGGAAATCTGCAGCAGTGCCCAGAGATAATTTGGGTAGCCAGCTAATATACTGGCCCCAGGGTTTAAAATAACAGTTATGCTGTAGGGCAGTATTACAGCATCTTAGATTTTTCAACTGACATCTTCTAAACTGGAAGAGATGCAGAAATGCATATCTCCCTTAAGCCAAAGATTTCACTGCAGACATCCCCCAAGGAAAGAGTGTTGATTCGAAAAGCCAGAGCAAGTGAGCTAAGGGTGATTAAAGTAGCAAAAACAACATGGTTTCAAATGAAATAACGCCATCCAAGAACATTACAAATCAAATCAGTGCTGTCTTGATTGTTTAGATTTCAGGATTGTTGTTGTTCTTAATTAGTATTTGAAACAAAGTGAGGACTTTTATTGCCTAGTAATTGTCCTGAAAATTCCCTTCTTTCAAAATATTCAGCATTCCATGTTGTAATCAGATAAACCATGGCATGGTGTATTACCTTATTTCTGTTTCTCCACTTCGATAGTACTGATTATTACTTATCCACATACATACACAAGAGAGAAGTAGTATCCACTGTGATGTTGACAGACTGAAAACTGCCTGAAGCTGTGCAAATTGGAAATTACATTTTTCAGTGGCTCCTTCTCGAATGTTCAGTCTATTATCGGGACCACAAAACAACAACAACAAAACAACCTCTCACTCAGGAATGACAAAGAATCAGCCAGTAGGCCCCATGCAACAAAAAGACTTGTCAACTTTTGTTAGACTAATGAAATTCCCACTGTAATATCTGAACTAGGTGGATGTGATTCCTCATGGCAGCACTGTGCTGATGCAACCTACGAGTATGCTAGCAGCCAAGCCCCAAGTGACTGTGAACATACCCAGGGGCTGCAACAGTGCCTGGACTAACAAGCAGTGCAAGAATGGCTTAGGCTGCTTAAAGTAGTCATAGTAGTTCCAAGCTGGGCTTGTACCATCTATCTGTCTATCTATGGCGTGCAGTGACATGGCGGCATGTGCCTTACATTTCCATTGTGAGAAAAATGCAAGAGCATCCTACCAGCCAAATGCCCAAGATACTTCCTGCAGAGCCCTTTCTGCATTTGCAGCCCTTCCTGATGCTTCAAAAGACAAAGAAGAAATACTACCCCAGAATATCAAAAGAGAGAGGTTTTCTTTCTCATTTCCAGTTCTGGGATTAAGGGTCAGCATGGCCGGCCACCTGCCGAGGGCCCACACCCTAGCAGGCAATGAGGGCCTACTGACAAGTGCCTCATGGGCCAGCTCCTCCTCTTCACCATGGAAACCTGCTTATTCAACTCACTTTAGCCCAGACAGTGCTGGTGTGAAGAAGGAGCAGTAGATGCCACTGGCTGCTTACTCTTTGATGCTTTGCCTGTAAAGCAAACAGGTGGAATCAAGGAGGAGGAGGAGGATTTGCACTGGTAGCAATACTGGTGAGAAGATAAGAGGGGTTCATCAGGCAAGCATTTTATCACACACTCACTACTGCCCACTGACATGTTTTTTAGTGTCCTTTAGACAACGATGTCCACCTCCTGTGCACCTCTCACTCATCCTTGAATATGTCGCCTTTTCCTGCTGTGTGCAAGAAAAGCGGCGTGATAAAAATGGCCCATGAATGGGCCACGTGGTCTTTGTTTACTTCCCCTTCCTTCTCAAGGAAGAAAGAGGAATTAATGTGAGACAAGAGTGGGGGCAGAGAAACGATGGTAGGGTACTGCAATCCCACCCACCCCGTCTGATGATGCTCACAGTCACTGAAGGAGAGGGAACCATTGAGGAGGTTTTGACCATGGCCCCTCTGAAACCTGGAGCCAGCACTGATAATTTCTATGTGTAACCCAACCCCCACATAAAAAGCTCAAATTTAATATACACTCCATGCTAAGAAACCATAATTTTCACCTGTGAGAGATAGTTCCCACTACCAGTAGGGTGGCCATATGAAAAGGAGAACAGGGTCCCTGTATCTTTAACAGTTGGATTGGAAGGGGAATTTCAGCAGGTATTCTTTGTATGCATGCAGCACCTCATGAAAATCCCTCTTCATCACAACTTTTAAAGCTGCAGGAGCTATACTAGAGCAAGCAGATGCAAAACAAGGGCAGGGCTCCTGAAGCTTTAACTGTTGTGAGGAAGAAGGAATTTCATCAGGTGCCACAGGCATTCAAATGAACCCTGGTGAAATTCCCTTTTCTATACAACTGTTAAAGATACAGGAGCCCTGTCCTCCTTTTCATACTGTCACCCTAAATATCAGCTCATTAGCTAATTCTGTTAAAATCAATGGAATCTATGGAGTTATAATTGTGAAATTGTCTGGAATTTAAATATCATGTAAAAATAGCAAATAGTAATCCTGTTATATTGCTATAATGCATTTTATTTGTTTTAAATACATGAGACAACCCTAATGCTGTGACACCTATTTTCCAAAATCTAAAATCCAGTGAACATGTCCTTGGGGAAATTTTGTCATAGATATTTCAGTTTGGTGAAAATAATTGCCAAATAATATATATTTTCCCCAGTTTTAAATCCAGTAATACCTTGAACACATTTCTTTAATACTAACTTTTGCAGAAGCCAAAAAGCAAAAGTTGCCCTTTCCAGAATAAGAAACAAAAGTTTGGTTTTTCAGAATCCAGATTTTCCTGGAGTTTTCAAGTGTAAATTTCTGAAGTACTAGAACTGATGGGGTTTGTGTATGTGTGTGAGTTATGTAACCTTTTTAAAAAAAACATTTTGCATTTCCGATATTGCTTATTTCAGTAGAATTTACATTGTATGAGAGAGCCCTTTTGCAGAGATAGCTTGAAATACAGCCAACCTCACTTTCACCTTCTGGAACTGCTTTTATTTTATTTTTCATATTTATTTTATTTATTATTTATTTATTTATTACATTTTTATACCGCCCAATAGCCGAAGCTCTCTGGGCGGTTCACAAAAATTAAAAACATTCAAAGTATAAAACAACAGTATAAAACCATAATATAAAATACAATATGAGTGACTTGGCTTCCCAGAGACAAACTCCTACTGTAAAAAAAGAGGGCACCATTTGCTGCTAGGCCTCTGAGACACATTCTTTTTAGCAAGTTTCTGCGTCACCGTCATAGTGATGGTTGCTCCACTGGTAAGTGGTGATAACAGCTCTTTTCTCCAGGGTCACATCAAACTGCTTCAGAGTCTCTGTCACACCAGGTTTTAATGCTCTCCACTTTTAGCCCTTAATGCCAAGGTCTTATATGTCTTTAAAAAAAAAACCCGACTCTGTCACATTTATTTTGTCCCAATTACTTTGACAAAAGTCAGTCACTGAAGTAAGTTCTTGATGTCAGGAATGTTATCAAGGTGATCTAATAAATACTGCCACAGCCAGCTTGTCTTTGTAGGTCTTTGCACCTTGCCAGAAAGCTCACTTAGGCCTTAAGTGAGCATTTTGTCTCACTCTCTTCATTGCCACGGAAAGAAATTCAGCACACAGAGAAGAGAGCTCCAGCACCATCCCCTTTTCACTTCACCATCTGCAAAGAGTTTCTTTCTTCTGAGAGGTTTGCTTATAGCCTGATAAAAGAGTCCCAGGAGCCTATGGACTGGCTCATACTAACAGTACAATTCCACTTACAGGGTTAACAGTGCACTCAAGTACGTATCATTCACTATAATTTTGTGCTGGATGCATTGGAGTTAAGTACAGGGTTGCTAGTTGATGACGATTGCTCTGTTAGGTGCAAACAAGCAACTGAATACCATGAATACTGCTAAGTCTTTTCTTCACAAGGTATTTATTGTGCATTCTTCATGCCTACTCATGGTTGTTTATGGGTTCTTTAGATAATGACATGACCCTCCAGATATGCTTCTGTGTCTCACCAGCACTTTCAGCAAGTTTTTTAGAGGATGGAAAATGTGGCATTTCATTGTGAAAGTGAAAGAAAGCATGATTTCCTCTTGTGTATTTGTGCTATTCTACTATACAGCAGTGCCACCTAGAGGTTATGTAGCAGAAAAAATGGGAAGGGATACACTCATTATGTAGTGCTTGGGTCTCAATTCTGCAGCAAAACTGAAAGTAGACGCACCAGATTAACAGCGACATGCAGAAAACCTCTCATTGGCCTGGTTCAGAAGACACCTTGAACCATGGCTTTAGTCATGGTGCTTAATCAAAAAGCTAAAAGGCCTTAAGCACTGTGGTTAAAGCTATGGTTTGGTTTAGGTGTCTTCTGAACAGGCCCATTGTTTCCTATTCGCTCTGCTGCTGCCTTTGCAAGTCTTTCCTTTTTTGTGGGACCTAACTTCACCATTGTTCCCCACCTTGATCCAAGTGGAGAGGCGGGTAAGAATTTATTATTATTATTATTATTATTATTATTATTATTATTATTATTATTATTATTCATGCACAGCTCTCTGATTTACAGCCGCCACTGTCACTGCTCTAAGGTGTTAAGCATCACTTTTTGGCTCAGCAAAGTGTTTAAACTCACTAAATATTATAAAGTATCTTACAAAACTGAAACAGAACTTATTAACAGTTCTACTGGAAATACATAGTAATTGTATTGTTATGGACAACCTTCATGGAAATTGAGAAGATAGCAAAATAGTTGCTGTAATGAGTGATTCTATGTTTGCAAACACGGTTGGACCAAATACAAACAAAATACTCCTAGATTTGAACTCAGATCTCCCTCCCACCCCCACCCCCACCCCCACACACAAAGTTAATCCACTGACCCATCTACAGTAGCTCCTCTTAAAGAAAGCTGCTTTGTTCCTGTATCTCAATGAAAGATCTTCCAAGTATTCACGCTGATAGGAACTCAGCAAACTGCTTCATGTGATCATTAAATTATCTGATTTTTTTGAGGCCATGGAACAACTGTGTTTCTGAATGATTGACCCCTGCAGGCATTGGGGAACCATAAATCTTACAGCACCACCAGTATTGCTATGGCTATCATTGTGTTGGTATTTCTGCTATAAACCAGGGTTTTCGAGAGGATTATAAACCAGTCATAAAATTTGCTGCAAGAATTGGAACTTAGCATACAAGCTGAAACTTGGCGTACAAAATAAATTCTCAACCCTCAATTGATGTTTCTTTCATTGGGTAGGTGGAGAGATGAATAGTTCAACCTATTTTTAGCTACAAAAGAGACAAATGTCTGTTCCCAAATGCCAAGGTTCTGTAGAGAGTACCAAAATATAGTAGCGTTACACCTGTACTCAGGCCTGCATTTTCAGTAGGATACAAGGTACCTAGCAATTATGGATTTCCAAGGGGGTGTCTTCACGGTGCTAGGTTGGCACCATGCCCCTCAGAAACCATGTGGCTTCCCTCCCCTGTGGTGGTGTCAGGCAATCCCGACGCTGAGGAGGGAACACAGGGTTTCTGGGGACTGAAGCCGCCCCCGCCCCCACTCTCTTCCTGGTGGAAGGCGACCAATCGCAGGTTACGCAACTCTGCTGCAACTCCAGAGTGAAGCGAAGGGCTGTCTGGACATCGTCTTGTACATCCTCACCTCGCTATAGAGGAAAAAGTCGGGGTAAGTCCCTGACTATTTTTCTCTGCAGCTTCAGTGGAAAGCCCCGAGGTGGATGCATGATTGCAGCTGCATTGTATAATCAACACCACTCCACTGCGCACCCACCCTGGGGCTCTCTGAGAGTTTAGACAGTCCCCAAGTGTTAGGAAGGACCCAATGGTGTCTGTGCTGTAGCACTTTTGAGATGTTGCACTATTGGAAGCCACAGTTTGTGCAATATCAGTAGTACTTGCTGGTGCAATGAGTCTCTGTCTCACTAGCAAGCGCTATTGACATTGCACAGGTGTTGGTTTCCATTAGTGCAATATCAAGAGTGCTAGCACATGGACACTACTGGATCTTGTTTTGTTTTGCAAAGGACCTGTTCACGCTGTTAATATTTCTTTATAGTGTCAGGTATGGGCTCCTGCTGTGACATGGAGAAAATTAGCTTGTTAATGGTTTAATATGTTTTAGCTGTGCACATTTATTGTTTTACACTGCTTGAATTGATTTTGTCTGTACATTGCTCCGAGAATCCAATGATATAGGGTGAGATACAAATGTTTTAATAAATAATAAATAAATAAATTTGCATACACATGAATTACTTGTGAGAAGGCACCAATGTTTTCAAACGGGGATGTGCAAAGCCCAATTCATATAACAGAGTGAAACAAATATGCTGCTGTTCTTGTTTTGTGCTGCTTTAGGTGAATGTACATTGAAGTCGGTCAATTAACTTGTCCAAGTACCAACTCCTCTTTGTGGGATATAAACATCTACCAGATGGACCATTAAACAGCCTTTGGTGGACTACAGACTATTTAAAGGAGAATTGCCATTCAGGAACTTATGTGGTACAGTCTCCCTCCTTTGACTGTATCAACTCAGGCCAGATCTACACCAAGCAGGGTATTGCACTATGAAAGCGGTACATAAAAGGCAGGAGCCACACTACTGCTTTATAGCGATATTGAAGTGCACTGACAACTGTTGGGGCCCATTGTCACAGACCATATACCACTTTCATACCGCTATATCCTGCTTGGTGTGGCTTTTTATATACCACTTTCATAGTGTTATATCCTGCTTGGCATCAGGCTTCTCATACGGAAATAATTGCCAGAAAGCAACTTCATGTGAAAATCACCCTTTACGCAATTTTACCTTTTGCATTAAAATGTATCGACTTGAGTGATTAATGTGGGTCTTGATGTTCAGGTTGTCATGCTCTCAAACAAGCACACACCTCACCCCACCTATGAGATCTGAAATGGTGTAGGGACATGAAGCGGCTGCAGCACATCCTGAACATTCCTAAACAGTTGAATTGGGCCTAAGTGCTTTATCATAAAAGAAACACATTGAAAAGTCCCTGATTATTATTATTTTTAAAATACTGCAAACACTAGCAGAACATCAAATGGTTAACTCTTCAATTGAGAATTACTTTATAAAAATAGGATTTTTTTAAACCTCCTTCCTTTTGACTAGTCCAAAAGCTAATATTCAATTCCAGTTTTCTTTGAGGGTTGGGCTTCATCCTCCTTCTAATACGATTGTTTTATTTTAGTTACCAAATATTTGAGGTTAGAGTGAATAGTTCATCTTTAATGGGATTATCTCTTTCAATGTTTGCTTTCATTACTTTTCGAATAGCTCTGAGCATGAGAATCTAACCTCACCAGAAGCATATTTTTGCAATTTGATACAAACTAAATTTAACCTTTGACCCCGGCTATAAAGATATTACTTTTTCCCTCTGAAAAGTATAACATTAAAGATCTGCCATTTTCAATTTCCAGGTTTCTAACCTTTCTATTAATTGAGTTCTGAAATTAGTATACCTAGCTATGTGCTTGGTATTCATAGAACAACAAAGCTGATGATTTATGAAGTGGTAACTGTTTGGCAAAGAAGTATTTGAACACTTTCCTAAAGTATGTTGCCAGTTTTTAAAGTTAACCTGGTGCTTGAAATATCTGGATCCAGTTTATAAATAGTTTTTTAAAGAGAATATGAAGAGAGGGATGTGTGTGTGTGTGTGCGTGTGTGTGTGTGTATCATGGCTGCTTATCCGCACGACTCTTTTATTTTAATTATTGTTTTTTAAAAAAGTAATTCTCTTTGCAATACCACATTGTTGGTGGTAATAGTGATTCTGAAGATACAAGATAAAGGTATTAAGCATCATAATGAAATGAAACAGTTGCTCCTATGTTTCTCAATAAGAATTTTTAATAGTTCTAGTCTTATGAATCAGTGATACAAAGTTCTGGGTATTTATTTATTTATTTTATTAAGACATTTGTATCCCACCCTATATCACTGGAATCTCAGGGCCGCGTATCTAATGTATGATACAATTTGTAATTGACTTCAATGCTGGAGAAGCTTTAAACCCACCTATAGGGAAGGTCCCACTTCCTCGCACACATGGTTCAAAGAGTAAGTGTAGAAGATGGGGGTAAAATGACTAACCCAGTGGCAGCCTTATGAAAAAGTGTTATCTTAAACCAAAATCAATCCAGAAAACAAAATAGGTTTAAAGAAACTAATATGAAACAATGTTCAAAATTCAAATGGAGCTATATAGAGAGCTATTGGGTGGTATAAAAATGTAATAAATAAATAAATAAATAATAAAATAAAATAATATGTCCACAGAAAATATATTTAATTATTTAAAATTTAAACTAAATAGTCCACATACAACATACAACCCAAACACATTTCGACCCACAGGTCTTCATCGGGGGGGGGGGGGAGGGGGACAAATTTAAAAAAAATCTTTTGCCCCAAATACAAGAATTTCCAATAGGACCTATAAAGCAGAAACAAAAACAGAAGTATTGGTTGCCAAAACCTGTCAATACTGTTCCCACATCGAGCCCAAGAATGTAACCTAATAGTAACTATTTTACCAGAAATTGGCTCCTATAAACCTTCACTGTATCTTTCTCTTTCGATGATACACCAGAAAAAAGAGGGGACTTTACATTCCCTCCTGTCTCAAAGAAACTGGGGCATAAAAAAATATACCTTATTAAATTTTACAAAATGGCATAATCTAAAACAACACTCCCTCAAAATGCTCACTCAGAAAAACCGAGTGGTAGACCATAATAGCGAAGGACTTTGCATCAGAACAGCTCAGTGCTACTGTGCCAGATACTTTCACAAACAACAAAGCTGTTACATAGCACAAAAATGGGGTATGGCATTGGCGCAATAATGGCAGGGCTGGTGACAATTCACCTATGTGTTATTCTGAAGACATATTGGACACCGCAGAACTATCTACTATGGATCAAACCTTTATACCTAGCTTTGTGGCAGCAAGTAAGCTGTTATAGTGGCTTTGGAAATGACATATAGTGTAACATATAGGTCTATGGAGCATAGACCTTCACCCAGTACTATAAAAGTGTTGGCATAAGCTACTCTGTATATTGTTACAGTGCTGGATATATACATGGAACAGCCAGTGTCATGAAAATATAAAAGCACCAGGAGTTGGATCCATACTCGGTAATGTTTAGAGCAGAACCTTTGGAATCAATGAGACTTTAAGTTAGTCATGAGTAACTCATACCATCAATTTCACTATGTTTACTTTAAGCATAACTGAGGCCTTAGCTAGACCGGGCGAAATCCTGGGGCGAACCCCGGAATCATCCCTGTGTGTCATCCCTCCCTTGCCCCAGGATCTCGCCCTCCCCTTTGGGTCCACTTTTTCCGTGGTCCCGGGCTGAGCCCAAGACCATGGGACATGTGGCCCATTGCCATGGTTTGACCTCAGAAGCACTGCACCTATCGGGGGTAAGCTGGGGGGAGCGGGAAAAGTAATTAAATTTTTAAAAACCCATCTTTGTGCGCTGCTTCCCTTTTAAAAAAATGTTTAAATGGCGGGCGCGACGCCTCTCGTCCTGTGGTCGTTGTGCCTCACGTGTAAACAGAGGAGGGATCTCGCGTTAATCACAACGCGAGATCTTCCCTCCTCTGTTGTGGACTATGAGGTAGGTCTAGCTAAGGCCTAAGTCTGGATTCAATCCATTATCTGAAGTTCCTCTGGGAAATTCTCCACCAAAATAATAGTAACAACCTGTGAATGTTATTCTTGACTCTTCATACCAACCTTGATGGGAGCCCCCCTTATGTGCTGTGTTGCATATAAAACAGAAGGTTTTGAGGGAGCGGAAGCTTACTTTAACATATGGAACATATGGAAGAGGGGTGCTGTACACTCCCCTCTTGCACCTTTCTTCCCCTGAGTCAGTTGCTCAAGTGAGCCAAAAACAGACAAAAATGGCCAGAGTTCTGATGTTTGGTAAAATATGGGAGAACTCCTTTTACTGTTAAAGTAAAATTCCCACTGCCACTTTATATTTGAACTGGGTTGACATATGGGGAAATAACACCCATCTAGTTTGGCCCTTACATGTTTAACTAAGTCACCTGCAGTCAAAGTTTTGGCAGATAGATTGCCAACACACAAATCCTTCCCCAGAAGATAATGAGCGGATTGTAGGAGAATCGCTCTCGTGTCTCTCCTTCCTGGCCCTGCTGATACATGCTCTTTCCCTCTGTCTGTGCATACAATTCTGGCCCCACTCACAGTTAAAACTTCCAAACCAAAGAAATACCAGTTAACACTTGCTTGTCTGTGCTCAAGCATTTATACACACGTGTGTGGGTGCACACATACAGCTTTATTAGAGCCAAGGGGCTCCTGATTAATATTTTCAGACAGTTCCTTTGATGTGCATATTGTACAGTGTATCTATAGTGAAACAAATGAGAGAAATGAAACCTGCCTTGTATTCCAGCGTAAATGCAGCCTTTGGAGAAAGATAAAGCAAACTTAAAATTTTCAAATGGTAATACATACTGTGTTAATAAATGGACAGCTTAGAAGCATTTCCTGTTTATACAGTCTGTTAATAAGCATCCATCACTTGTGTCACATATACTGGACACCAAATTCAAATGTCAAACAAAATGTAAGAGGTCACACATTTTCCTTTGCTAACTAAAAGTGTAATTCATAAATATTATTGCTACCAAACTCTCCATCTTCGGCTCTTGTTTAAAAATATGCACATGTAATATAAATTGTGATTAAGTTTAAATGGGCATATTATTTCCTGTTTTAAGGGTGAAAAGCAGTAAGAATTATGTTTTACTCAATAGGCATTTTTCAATAAAAGCATATGAGCTGGCAAGCCCCGTTCAGACAGTTCAGCTGCACAAAAGGGAAGATTTTATGACCTACCACCAGTGTTTAATATTGTTTCTCCATCTGTTATTTCCCCACAATGCTCTGAAACATCCTTCCTTAAAGAGACATTAAAAACACTTGATTAAATGGTTAGACTTATAAAACTCTCAGCCAAATATTTTCTATGCCAGGTTAGCTTTTGAATATTATTCTAGGAAATCGGTCCTGTGGAACTATTTATAGAAAAAGAAGCAAATGGCTCCATTCATTTCAGCCTTAAAAATCTTGTACTACTGTTTGGTCAAAAGCTGTAAAAATAATAGAAATTATGGAAATACTTAAATATAGTGCAGTAAAAGGTATGGAGATCTTATGCTGGCTGCTTTATTCATTTTTCAAAGTTCTTTGAAAGGATTTGTTGTTTTTAAATTATGTGTTCTAAATAGCTATGAACCAGGAGGAGGAGGAGGAGGAGGAGGAGGAGGAGGAGGAGGAGGAGGAGGAGGAGGAAGAAGAAGAAGAAGAAGAAGAAGAAGAAGAAGAAGAAGAAGAAGAAGAAGAAGAAGAAGAAGAAGAAGATAAAGCATATTTCAAGTTTTTCAAAGTGCTTCATACATATTATCTTATTACTCATTCCTACAGCCTACTAAATGTAGATCAGTATCCCATTCTAAGACAGAAGTGTGGGGAGAGGTTCTTTTAATATGCTGACACCCTGTCCCCAAGTGTCTATTGTCACACACCCTACTTCCATGGCCTTTCTTCTATGCTTTTCAGTACCTCTGGCCACCAATTTGGATGGCTTTAAAAGGGGATTGGGCTAATTCACGGAGGAGAAGACTACTAGTGGCTACTAGTCCTGATGGCTCTATGCTATCTCCATTATCAGGGGCAGTATGCCTATGTAGATCGGTTGCTGGGGACATGGGCAGGACAGTGGTGCTGCACTCATGTTCTGCTTGTGGGTTTCCCATGGACAGCAATAGGGCTGCTATTTTCAAACAGGATTAAGAAGAGCCTGTAGTGGAGGTATCAGGATCTATAACTTCCCAACTCCAAAGGCCAGGTCTGCTAGCACTACTAGAATCCAGGCCACAATACAGAATGCTATGAAATTATGCTTTCTTTGCTTGTGGTATCTGCTTTCAAACATAAGGACAACATTCTCACTATGTTGTACTGCTGTGACCATCTAGAAATGTGACGTTCCCATCACATTTACGCAAGAAATGGTAGGCATGGACTACTCATTGCATCTCACCAGATCCAGCAAATTTAAAGTAAGTTTAATATTTGGCAAGAGAACAGTTTAAAGGGAAATACTATAGGGGAAAGGTTTCCTTTAAATTACTGCTCCCATGCTAAAAAAAATACCCAGCTGTTTGAAAGGCAGTCTCTTAGGGCCATATCCAACAGGGCCGCTTCCCTTATGCCATTGATGTCACAATAGTGTAAGTGATCTCTAAAGCAATGCTAATAGCGTAAGCTGGCACAACAGGTTTTCTGGAGAACCCCGTCATGCCAGGCAATGCTATTGGCATGCATCAGGCATGCATTCCACCTCAAATTACAGCTAACATCAGTAATGGCAGTCAGGGCCATATATTCAATTGAATGAAAACATTGGTTAGCAGCAGTCAGGTGGACAAGTTACACAGTAGTAACCCTCCCCTCCCCCCATAACATTCTGAGTATGATCAGCCATACATTATTATTAGTAGTAGTAGCAGTAATAGTAGTAGTAGTAGTAGTAGTAACCTGCCTTTTGCCCAGCACTTAAGCACTTTATGTTCCATTAGAATTATGCATGTGCTTAACGCTATCAATGAAATGGGAAGGCTTGCATTGCAATGGAAAGACTAGTAAATAAAGACAATAATATTTCCATTGGCTCCATTACTATCAAATGAAAACTTGTGATCTTTAGCTTCCATGACCGCATTCAACAATTGACAAAAATAAGTGACATTTGCCTAAAGAAACACATCTGTAAGGAAAGATGTCTACTAGACAGGCATGCCTTCTGTCATTTACTTGTTGTGAACAACTGTCTAGAAACCCCAGCTGCGAAGACTGTTGAATCAAATCAACGTCTTTTCCAAGGGTATAAGAATGCCATGCATTCCCAAGTTATCTACTGTTTTAGAGCTTTGGAAAGGGAGGGGGGAGATTTTAAAAGCCATCGGGGTCTGGAGTTCTTTTCAAAGCTTGTAAAAATGTGAGTCTGAATATTTTGTTTTATTAGCAGGAGCATGGCACATAGCAAAGGAAAGGGGCGCTAAGTCTTTAAGATCGTATAAGAAGAAAATAAGTTCCATGCTCTACGTATCATAGGCAAACATTAGCATTATAAAGGGATTGCACAGTAATACAAGTCAGACTATTTTTTGCTCTTTGATGTGGTTGTATTTATGTGGTGTAGGAGACAGTAGATTAATAAAAAATGATACAATTCAGTATTGCACAAGCCATCCCATCCACACCCACCACCGGGGTTCTTGGAACTCCACATCACATGCAGTGTAATGACGCAGAAGAGCTTTTTACTCATGTGTGGGCAGAGTATAGCCATGTTCCTCAACAGGTAGTCAGCAGGCCACTTCAAGTCAACAAAGTCCTGCCAGCTAGACCACCATGCCCTTTCTTCTTCCAGTCCTGTCCCATTCCACTCTTGCCTGCTAAATATTTCTGTGTTCCAGTTCTACTTAGCATTTCTCTTATAGCAGCCTTTCCCAACCTTGTGCCCTCCTTATGCATTGGACTGGCTGGAAAAGGCTGTCTTGTAATGCCATGCATGTACAGAGATTTTAAAAAGTATAACTAAAACAATCAAATCTATAAAATATATAGACTGATACACTGTCATGACTAAGAAGTCCATTGATTTCAATGAGTCTAGTCATAGTTAGGCTAAATCTGCATCCAACCCTATAAATATGTATTAGATAGATGTCAAAAGGCAACAATATCACACAAATAATAAGAAATCCATGAGAGTGTAAAATTGGGGACTGATGAAGTTCTACTGAATCCACTGCCTGTAATCGCCACTGCTTTCGAGCTTATCTACATGAGGCATTTATTGTGTGCTTGTGATTCCTCACTTATAGAAGTTTGCTGGTCATTTACATGATGTCATTACTCTCATGGCCTATCCCATGCTTTGCATCTATTTTAGCGGGGTGGAGGTGTCCCCCTAATGAGGAAGCCTGATATTATTTGTGAGTGACAGGATAAAGCCTAGTGTAATTGTGTATTTTTGCTATACTACAGCACCACCTAGTGCTTATGTAATGGAACATAAGGAAAGGGAGAGAGGGGGAGAGAGAAACCTGAAGAAAAAAACACGTGTAAAGAAGCCAATCTTAATCCTGCAAAGAATCTGGAAAAGGGAAGCTCAGTAAAGTGGCAAGTTAAAGCCTGATGTAGAAAAGCCCTATATGCCCCCCACTTTGAACTAGGCTGCTAAATGGCATTAATTGCCAGATGTTCAGCTCCAAAATTATGCCATGTCAGGAGTCTCACATTTTGGGGCTTGCCTTATTCAAGGAGTTTGCGTAAAGTAGTTAGGACACTGCTTCACATCAGGTCAGCCCAGTACTAGGGTGATTATATTTTGGAAACCAAAAAGAGGACAGCACAGCTGGCCTGGAAGGGGGGCGTGCCCACCAACATATCTGGCCCCAGGGTTGTGTGACCATCTGAACATGGCCTTGGTCACATGTTTGATTTTACAGCACACAATTAAGACAAACCTGTTCTACACAACATTTTAATGTTAAAATCACTGAAATAAAGAACAAGTGAGACATTCAGTGTATCTGAAATTAACTTCAATCATTCCTACTTTTGTAGCTTTTGCTGTACTTTGAAGCTTTTGCTATACTATGTGTGATACAGTCTCCCCTTCCCTCAGATATCTTTTCTGACTGTAAATACTTCACTGGATAACCATAGTCTCACCTTTCCTAACATTTAACACTCTTTCCCCCATCAACTTTCTCATATCCATACTCACTGATTCAGTATACTGCTACCACTGAACAAATGAAGCAGTTGATGAGTGCAGAAAAATCTAGTACAACAAAATAGCAACCTAGCATTCAGAAAGAGTATAAAATATTATTACCCTGCAAACATTAGCCTTAGAACAAAACGGACTAAAGGCTTCTCACTAGCACCTCTTAGCTTGTTTCAACTTATGGTTTATCAGTGATAAACTAATCTAATTAGATTAGTTTTTTAGAAACTAATCTAAAAAATTGTCATTATACCTCTGGTTCATTAACCATGTAAACAAGACCATGGTGAGTAGCAATACAAAGAAAGGCCAGAACAGATGCCCATTATCACAATGCTAGACAAGGATCTTTCACTCCTTTTATCCACTCAATACGGAGAACAGAAATCCCAATCAGGGACCCAAAAAAACTTGCCCAAAGAAACCTCAGAAATAAGTCCCATTGATTTCAATAAAGCTTGCTCCCAGATAAATGAAAATAGGATTGCTGCCTCTTCACATCTGTTCACCTTACTCTAGCAAGTGGAAGCCCCTCCTGTCAAGGACTGGCCTTGTGGATCATGCAACCAGCAGGTGCTCTCCAGAAAGATACTTTCAGAGCCTAGGATATCCAGACACACTCAAACAAGTCAAGACAAGCCTCTCTATGCACTCATATATTACCTTGCTGGGACAGAACAATTCTGGGAGAAGCCAATAATTTGCAATCAACCGGACATGACAGTCAAAAACAACAAAGAAAAAACACACCTACCTCATTGACATAGCAATACCTATTGACAAAAACCCAGAAAAGGTTTTAGGAAATCTTGCTCATATTGGCATAGGTTGAAATATTTTGCTGGTCAGAATTTTCATCAGTAGAACTCCAATGGAAATACCTTAATGGGAGACTTGCCAGTAAGATACTGTGGCAAGGCAGTTGTAAAGTTTCACCCTCCCTTCAAAAACCCTGGAGTGATGTTGTGCAGCCCAGGACATTTACTCATAATTAAGTCCCACAGAGTTCAATGAGATTTACACCAAGGGTTCCAACTATGTGAACATAGGATTGCTGCCACTTATTGTTATCACCACTCACCCTCAGTTTCCATTTGCAAAAGCATATTAATGACTCCCATTCCAGACAGAAGATACCTGACATGTGAGACTAAGGCCTTTGCTAAACCTAATTGAAAATCCGGGGGAGAGGAGGGGAGACCTCGCATTATGAATAATGCGAGATCTCACCCTTGTTTACATGTGAGGCGCGACGAGCTCAAGAAGAGAGCCATCGTGCCTGCCATTTTAAAAAAAACTTTTAAAGGGCCGGTGACGCACGAGAGGACGAGCGGCAAGATAAGTGTTTTGTTTTTTTAAAAAAACTTGATTTCCCTGCTCCCCCCAACCTAGCCCAGATAGAGCCTCTTCTTCTTCCTCCCTCCTCTAAGAAGCACCCACTCACTCACCCCCTGCCCTTAAAGAAAGCCCTTACGAGGTAGGGAGAGGTGAGTGAGTGTGCATGCACAAGCAGCAGCAGCCCTGTTTTCCTAGGCCTATGAAGTTAATGTCATGGCACCTCTATTTTTCCTATATCTGTGGCTGTAAACTACAGCAGCCAGAAAGGGCCATTCCTCTTTATGGCTACTGTAGTTTGCAGATATAGATATAGGAAAAATTTAGAACTACCCCTTGGTGGGGAGGATGGAAAAATCTGGGCTTTTCTTTAAATTTCAGAATTCCCTTCCCACTTTCCCAGATATGTTATCAAAAATCCTGACAAATCCTGGTTTTTCCTGTCATTTGGTCACTCTACTACTGTTCTCTGATACACAAGGCTCTACAGTGTCTCAGGCAAGGGTTTTCCCCAGCTCTGCGACATTGATCCTTCTAACTGGAAGTGCCAGGTGTTGAGTTTGGGGCCTTCTGCATGCAACGTCTGTGCTCTGCCATGGAAACAGTCTTAGCTGGAAAACATATGCCCAAACATTTAGTGGGATTACAGTTTGTTACAAAAAGCTACTATTAACGATATAAAATAACAGCAAGATGGCAGATCAAGGATGCAACAAAATACCAGACCCGCCTTCCTAGGGCAGCCCTCCCCCAGCCGCCCAAAAATGCTACACAGAGAGTCAGGAGATCCTGATGAATGGGGTAAAATGTGGTCTGGGCATAGGCATGTGCAGCTCATTTCATTAGGGTTTGCACCCACTGGAGCGGAGGAGGGGAGACAAGGGGGAGACAAGTTGAGGGGTTGTGGGGATGAGATGCAGAGATGGCAGCCAGGATGTCCGTGCAGAGCAGGGGGAGCAGGGGATACCGCGCCGTCAAATCTGCTCCTTCTATCTCCCATTCTGTCCCAGCCTCTTTATTCATGGCAGCAGCCACTGAGCTCTAAATCCTGGACAAATCCATGGAGGGGGAGGGCAGGCAGGAAGAAGTCGTGCCGTGGTGCTCCTCAAGAAGGAGGGGGAGCCCAGAAAAGAAGGCAGGTCACCACCTCAAGCGGAAACTCAATGCGCCTTCCTTCCCCCTCAGTCTTTCTGCTTTCAGAGGCTTTTCCTCACAAAGGATTTGCCCTGGGGTGACTTTGCAGTAGCAGCATGTCATCTACATGATGCAGCCGCCATTGCGAAGCCATCCAGAGGCAAACCCTGGAAACTCCACTCCAAAAAAGTCAGGCACTTACCCCAACTTTTTTTGGCAGTGGAGCCCATGGGCAGCCCCGTGCCTCTGGAAAAGTAAAAAAATAATAATGATTGGGGGAGGGGAGGAATGGCCCCTCCACAGATACAGATAACAAAAATAAAAAGAAATGGGGGTGGGGTGGGGAGGAATGGGCAGCTAGAGGGAGGAGATGTGGTTTGCCCAGTCCCTCTCACGTCCTCCTCTGGCTGCCTCATTCCTTCCCCCCATTTTTATTTTTATTATCTGTATCTGCAGAGCTCTGCAGATACAGATAATAAAAAAATTAAAAAGGGGGAGGAATGGCGCACATGGCAGGGGGTGGAGGAGGCCACGTTGGGGGGATCATGGGAGGGGGCAGAGAGAAACCCACCTTCTCCCCTCTGTCTCTTCCCATGATCCCCCAACGCAACCTCCTCCGCCCCCTGCCATCCGTGCCCAAGAAGCAGCAATCGCTCGAAGTGGATCTGGCACTGCACCTTGCCTCCCAGCCAGTTTACTTTTTTCTACTTAGCTCAGTCACGCACACCCGCATCAGCAGCACACTGCCTCTCTGTGTAAGGGATCCTGAAGGCAGAAAGCCCTTACAGAGAGAGGCAGCATGTTGATGATGCAGACATATGCGACTGAGCTAAGGAAAATAAAGTAAGCTGGCTGGCCGGCAGGGTCAGGAGGCAAAACGCTGCGCTCGCTGCATTCCTAGTAAGCCCTGGAAAGTGCACCGATTGCAGGCAGGTGGGGGAAGTGGAGGCACACCAGGCACACCCCTTGCACATGACTATGGGTATGGGGAAAAGGGGGAGCCCAAAAATCAGGCAGAGGGACCTTCCACAAACAGAGCACTTCCACTTCCAGAAGGCAGATCCTGGATCTAACCCATGATTTCTTTCCATTGTCCCTCCCTGCTTCCCTTCTACTGTGTGCTCTCAAATTGCCCCTCCCTTCTCCAGATATTAGTTACAGTCCATAATCTTTTCTCTCCTGGCCATTCATGGTACTCACTCTCACTGAAACCTAATGCACATTCGTCTGCACCTTATTGTAACTAAGCCAAAGGTACGTGTAACTGAAATCATTACAAATTCATCACTTGCCTCATATTTTACCCTTTCCTCTGTTGTTTCTCTGGGTCTATTTTAGACTGTAAGCCTCTTGCAATTGAGACCTGCCATACCTGTTCTTCATAAAACATATCATGAATATAGCTGGTGCTTTATAAACAAACTTATGCTCACTAATATACAGCAAGAGTAGTATCAGCTATACTATATCAAAACAGTTCATTACCCAATACTTAGGGGAAAGTATAAGAATTCAATAAGTTTCATCAGTCGGGGGCTAGATCTACATTATTGCTTTATAACGATTTTGAAGTACACTGATAATTATTGGGGCACATTACAAATTCCATATACCACTTTCATGGTGTTATTTCTTGCTTTTTATTCCACATTATCCAAAATACTGCAACAAATGTCACTGGGATTCTCTAAATGAGTTGCCAGGCATTCCAAGGGCACTCTCATTGGGGTCACGGATGATGTGAAATATAAAAATGCTCTATGCTGAATCAGACCGTTGGTCCATCTAACCCAGTATTGTCTACTGCAACTGGCAGGTCTCCCCCGATGTTGGTTAGAGGTTCTTCCCATCACCCGCTAACCAATCCTTTGAATGGAGATGCTGGGAATGGAACCTGGGACTTCCTGCACAACCGCTGAGCTGTGTGACTTCCTAATTTTGGCATGGAAACCCTTCATATGACTGAAGCATCACAGTCCTCCGAGGTTGGCCCTTTACAGACAAAGCAATTGTGTGGAATGCTTTCCCCGTTGCTGCTGTGTGTTCTCTGTTTTCAAAACAAGCACCACATCATTTATTTATTTTTACCCAGAGTGGACTAAAGATTCAAACACACCAAATGTATCTTCTTTTAACATCATGGAAAAACAGAGCTGGAAAATAGATACCCTTGAAATAGCTTAAAACCCTCTCCATGGAGTGGTGTCATGACAGTACAGCAGAAAACAAATTGACACTCGTAATGAACATATGGAAGGACCGATGATGTGAAATTGATAAAGGAATGCTTTTAAAACATATTTTTAGTATTGGAGATTTGAACCTCAATGTTATAATGTGACCGGTCATCAAGACACCTTCTCATGGCCTGTTTTCAAGTCATCACAACTTCTACTTGATCCATTTTAAGTTTGACAGATGACAGAGGAGCATTCTTGAAGCACCTGGCTCACAATTGAGACCTTTGTGGAGAAGAGACCAGAAAGGCACAAAGGGGGTTGGGGACCTGCAGGAGGGCTCAAGGTCCTTGTAGGGTGACCACTTATGCATTGCCCAAAAAGAGGTCAAAAGGGGACACATTTGCATAAACTTTGCATGTGCTAATTTATATCCATAAGTGCAAATTTAGAAATAATTTCAGTATACTATGGGAAATTAAAGAAGTTATGAGATTCCAAAAACTCTAGGAAAAGATAGGCATTGGCCAAATTGGGAGAAGACCCAGCCCATTACAGCAAAGATGGTAGAGGTGCTCCCAGGGGTGCAGAATCTCAGCATTGGGGGCTAAATCTGCCCCACCCTAGAGTCCCAACCTGGCCCTCTGGGGTTCCCCACAAAGCCTCATCCCTTCCCCTGGCCCCAACCCCCTGACCACCACTCATCAGGAGGTTTCCTGGCCCTCTTAAGGCTTACCGTATTTCTTCGATTCTAAGACGCCATCGATTGTAAGACGCACACTAATTTCAGTACCACCAACAGAAAAAAAAAAACTTTGATTCTAAGAAATAATAAACGCACCCGAGATTCTAAGACACACCCCAGTTTCAGAGATGTTTATATGGGGGGGGAAGTGTTTCTTAGAATCTAAGAAATATGGTAGTTACTCCTAGTAAAAGCTTTACGCTAAAATATGTTGGTATTTTTTATCTGTTGGCCCAGTCCTTTTGCCTCTGGCCACATCCCATTACCTCTGGCACTGTCCACCAATAGAATGCAGTCCCCGAAAGCTTATCTGAAATGGAATGCAGCCCTTGGGTAGAAAGAAGTTCTGCACCTCTGCTCTAACCCAATCATTCCGTATTGTCTTTTGTGGGTGTTGTTTTTTTTCTCCCCGTATGTCCTTTGCAGATAACTTGTCATCTTCTGGAGACATGTTTGGGTAACAGCTTCAACAATCTAGGCAAGATTCTTTGTGTACTGCGACTGTCATCTTCTGCTAAACCTGCTGAAGCAGGGAACAGTTCCTGTGCTGTGACCTTCACCTTAAAAAAAACAAAAAAAAAACAAAGTATTCTGTGTACACTTTATTTATTTAATTTGTGGCATTTCTATACCACTGAATATAGTAAAACCTCTCAGTGGTTCACAACGTTAATAAAGATGCGTACCATAACTAGGGATGTTCACTTGCACATTAACAAAAACCGAGGAAATGCATCACACATAAACAAGAGATGGTTTATTTTTACATTTCTTCATTAACAGAGCCATGCTATGGATGTCAACACAGAAATAAGTCACATCGATTTCAATGGGACTTACTGCCAGGTAAGTGTGTACAGGATTGTACGTAGGCTAAATCTGTCTTTAATCCATGTGACATTCACTCATACTTCACAGACAAGATCTATGTAAGCTTCAGCTTCACTGCTGTTTGACATTTATAAAGTATTTTATATCATCTTTCAATCATATTCCTAGGATGGTTTACAAAATGAATAAAACGATGAAAATGCAAAAACATAAGAAGAAAACTGAGCTGGGAAAGATGAGAATTTGTATAAAAACATGCTTTAGGTAGAACTAGTGGGTCTGTGGATAATCCATGAGCAGCATTGCTGGGGGTTGGGTGGGGTGTCTCTCTTTTGGCTAACATCCTGCATAATGTTTCCTGGCTTCCCAAACTCCTGCACCAAGCAGGATATTGCACTATGAAAGCAGTATATAAAAAGCAGGAGCCACACTACTGCTTTATAGCGGTGTTGATATCGAAGTGCACTTACAACTGATTTATTTATTTATTTATTTATTTATTTCATTTATATACTGCCCCATAGCCAAAGCTCTCTGGGCGGTTTACAAAAGTTAAAAACAATGAACATTAAAAATAGATATACAAAATTTAAAATCACCAAAAGTATAAAAAACAATAATATCCATTTAAAACAACTATTCTTGGGTCAGTTAAAAACTCACCATATGCTGCTAAATGCTGTTAAATGCCTGGGAAAAGAGAAAAGTCTTGACCTGGCACTGAAAAGATAACAATGTTGGCGTCAGGTGAGCCTCATCGGGGAGAAATTGGGGGGACACCACCGAGAAGGCCCTCTTCCTTGTTGCCATCCTCCGAGCTTCCCTTGGAGTAGGCACTCGAAGGAGGACCTTAGATGCTAGGGGCCCATTGACACATACCGTATACCACTTTCATACCATTTTCATACCACTTTCATAGTGCTCTATCCTGCTTGGTGTGCCTCGTGCCTTTTATATACCGCTTTCATAGTGCAAGATTCTGCTTGGTGTAGATTAGGCCTGTGCTCCCAATAGAGATGGGTGAGTGAACTTTCACTTCTGGATTGACTTGGAAATTAACAGACTATTTCCCCCTCCTGAATCAGAAGTAACTTGGTTCATTTTCCAACCCAACCTGAGGTTTCTGAAATCCTTTCCACCAGCTTTCCATAATTCAGAGAAGACTCCCTCCACCAGTCCTCATTGCCCAAAGACCTCTGCCCTGGTGGGGGTAGCAGTTGAAGGAGCACTGTGGATCCTGAGTGTGAGTGAGGGAGATCTGTCCCTTCACACCTTTTCCTGTGCCCTGGCATGCTGCATAGCAGTGCATCAAGATGAAAGGCCCAGTGGCTTGGAGGAGATTTAGTCCTCCTGAGGGCTATGTAGTGGTGCACTATACAGTATGTAATGACCCTCGGCTGGAGGGAGGGAGAGCTCTCATTTATTCACTCTCCCCGCACATCACACTGCTGGTCCCACCACCACACAGTAAGCCTCGAAGGAGAAAGGGAACAGCAAATGAAGCCCATTAGAGTGAAGGCAAAGCCTCCACCACATAGGTAATCTTGGGCCCTAGGCTCTGTCCTGAACGGGACTGGGGGACTGAGGGACAGCAGATTGCTTTGGGGATTGGAGGCAAACACTTTTGCAACCCTTTCACGATCCCTGCAAAACAGCTGAAGTGTGAGGATGGAGAGATCTTCCCTTGATAGCTAGGTAACAGTTGCGTAGTAGTTCATAAATGGAATGATATCCAGGGGAGGCGGGGTGGGGGTGGAATTTTTGAAAGCTTTAAAACCTCTTTTTGTCCTTAGGGGAATCATGAGGCAAGGTTACAGTTAAGGTGACTTACCTTCAAAGCTGTACACTATATCCATACTTGAGATGAAGGCAAGTCACCTTAACCTTCCACTTTTAACTATGAAAGCTCTAACTATCCGTGGGATTATGCTTGCACAGGGGTCACGAGAGCTTGAAAATGTGCCCCCCTAAGTGTCACCTAAGGGTACAGTTCCCCCCCTTCCGCCCTCTGGCTCCCTTGTATACATTGTATATAGCTGAGAATCCTGTACATGCTAAAGGAACCTTCCCCAACCTGGAACCCTAAAAATGTGATGGACTACAACTCCCATCATCCCAATGCTGGGTGGGAAAGATGGGAGTTGGAGTCTAACACATCTGCAGGGCACCAGGTTGGGGAAGGCTGTGCTAAAGCTACAGAGATCTTGTTTCATGGGAGGATTACACCAATATACGTATGGCCAAGGAAACTCTTCCAGGGACTGGTAATAAAAAGAGACCAAGATGACACAATCATTAGTGAGGGCTCCCCTCGGGACATTCAACTGCAACAGCTGGCATCAAATCCCACTGACCTCCAGTTGGAGCTGTGTTCGTAAATGCCATGTTTGTCTTTGAAAATCCAACCCAAGGCATTAGAGCCAGCTCCAACAGCTTTGTCAAATCACATAGGTCAGTCCTGGTCATAAAACAGTAGGATGAAGCAAAAACAAAAAAACCTGAACAGGATTTTTTATTATTATTATTTTTACTCATACTGTAATTTGGCTTATACAGTGAAATGTGTGTTGTGTAAAACCGCTGTTTGAAGCCAAAACGCCATGTCTGTAAATGCGCCATTAGCACAGCACCTGCTCTGTCACTTCATTTATTCCTGTCTAGCAGAAAACAAACTCATAACTGCCCCTCCCCCCCCCCAAATAATAGCTTGCCTTGCAGGAACAATAGCAAGCATTGGGAATTGGCACGGGGGGGGGGGGCGGGGGCGGAGAGAACAAGGAAAAGGAGGGAGTGGGGAAGGAAGATAAACTATTTTCTGTAAACTTGTCTTTTAAATCTGAAAAGGTTCAAAGAGCAGATCACCCACCAAAAATTGGCTCTGTACGTGAAAAATGTTTCATGGTGACAGGAGATTATACATGCATATATACAGAGCATATTCATGCTGTATAGTAAACCAGAACAGATGGAAAGATAGGATTTATGTTCCACAGCCTAATTCACTTAACAGTATCCAAATGAACCAAGAGTCTTACACAATACTGAATGTGCAATGGAAACCTCTCTCGTATCCTCCCCCTTCCCCACATGTCCCGCAGATCATACGTTTTTCAGTGGTGCTTTCCTATACAATATTGTTGCCGTTTGTGCAATAAATCTGCAGGGTCCTATTCTTTATTTGCTATGCAGTCCTTTACTACTAATCCATGCATCAATAGAACAATTCGGTGCAGAAAACAACAATGTGCAGGATCTTTCTCTTTCTTCCACAGTTGATACTCTGACAAAGTGTAACACAGAACATCTGTACAATGTAATAAAAGTCTTGAAAATTGAAAATGACCCAGAAAAGCTGTTTGGTGGTCATTAAATAATGCTGCCTCCATGATCCCAAAACGTAAGTAAAATGCAAGGTTCAACTTCTGTGCGAACCAGACAAGAATATATGATCTTGGCTGCACAGCTTGATGACAGAGGTACCACTTTTGCTGAAGAAGGTCAGATGTTGGGGTGGGATCTTTAACATACTCACTAACACATCTCCATGGTGTAGCTGATGGATGGGGGAATGTGAGCAAGATGGGTTCTGGCCTAGCTTTTTCCATGACAGGGAAAAAGATGTGTGTTTGGTGTCCCTTGCCACTTCATATGGAGGAACATTCAATCATGTGAACCCCTGTCTACAAACTGAAATGGTAGAACTGGGACACCACTTTATTGCTTGTATGAGAACTTCATACAGGCAATGAAGATTTGACATAGCGTGAAGACATTTAAAAAATAACACCAAAAGCCCTTACATAAAAATAGGAAGTTGCAAGGTAAGCTGCCTTTTTGGTAGACTGTTATTTACATGTAAGATTAATTGATCTAGAACGTAAGGAAACATAAGAAGAGCCGTGTTGGATCAAACCAAGGCTCCATCTTTGATCTAGACATTAAGGGTGTACAGTTTTAGAAGTTTGGAACAGAAATTCGACTTGCTCTGAACATTTGAGAGCTGCATGGTAGGCGTGATCGGTGACATGATTTCTCTGCTGCTGCTCCATTAACATGTACAAGCAGAAACCCCAGAGGCTGCCCAGATTGCAGGATTACTTCTCACACTGTCATAGTGGTCCTGCAGGGGAAGTACAGTGTGGGCGAAGGACATGACCATGCAACCCACAGGACCCATGGGACTGTTGTTTGCATGTGCCATGGCTGTGATGTGGGGATGCAGCCACCAGAAACACCCCTATAGATCAACACCAAGATAACCTATGATATGGGCCACAGGCAGAAAACAATCAGTAAAGCATTTCCTGCCGTGGACAGAATGTATGCGATCAGAAGAGCCTACCAGTCATGCAGCTGTCAAAGTGATGGCACTTTTGTCCATTATAAAACCTTTTTTTATTACTATTAGCTGCTCCACTTAGAAATGTAATAAATAATGGAATTCGGAACCTGAACTTCAAACTGAAATTCAAAATTCAGAACATTTGAAACAATACTCAATGGCCCTGCTCAGATGTAACTTGGAGAAGGCTAGTTAGGCTGGCTGACCACAGTGCACGGTGGTTATAGCACTATCCATGCTGAGTGCTCATACACACACACAAACACACACATGTGCCCTAACCACCCTGCCTAACTGCTCTATACCTTAACCACCCTTCTTAAGTTTGTATAGCTTCTACTTGCACTTCTGAGAGGTGCGGGAGTATTGGCTCTGCTCTAACTGCTTGGAAAATCATGGGGTTTTGCGTGCCTCTTGGCCATCGGCCAGGCAGACAGGGATGTTCTCATTTTATGCAGCAGATGCAGGTGCTTGTGCCTGAGGCCTTAGCTAGACCTACCAGATAATCCTGGATGGAGGAGGGGTGATCTCGCGTTGCGATTAACGCAAGATCTAGCCCTCATTTACACATAAGGCACGGCAACCTCCAGAAGAGAGGTGTCGCGCCCGCCATTTTTTAATTTTTAAAGAAGATGGAGTGCACAAATGCTCATGTGCAAAGGTAAGGCTTTTTTTAAAAAAATAAGTCATTACCCCGCTACCCCACCCCACCCCGATGGGCGCAGCACGGCTCACGGCTCCACGTGAGTAAATCACACAGAGCCGGGTAAACCCACGGAAATGGGCTCACCCTTAGTGAGCTGCCATTATGCATAAAATGGTGGCACATTATTCTGCGCAAAAGGCCTGTTACGGAAATGGCAGCTATATAGCCACCATTTACGCAAGATTATTCACGCCCCTATGGCAGCGCTTGGTTAACAATGGGGCCCTGGGGCCCTGATACACAATACACTAAGCCATATTTAGGACTGCTAATCCTTTTGCAGCATGTGGTTAGTGAGGGTGGTTATGTAGCCATCATGGTGCCCTACATATGACATGCTAAGCCATTGTGATTAGCTCAAAATGCTTAACCATCATGGTTTAGCATGTTGTCTGAAAATGCCACAAATCTCAAAATCAGCCTGAAAGGCATTTTCTTTTATTTGTTTCTTTTAATGAATTTTTGCACTAAGTGAATTTGCTACTAAATTTGCTATTGAATGAATATTTTAAATGTTTGTTCCAATTCTGTTGCAGTTCTGATGCATCAGTTCTGGTCAGGCATCAGAAGAGAGAGAGAGAGAGAGAGAGAGAGAGAGAGAGAGAACAGAGTGGATCATAGAATCATAGAGTTGGGAGGGGCCTACAAGGCCATCGAGTCCAACCCCCTGCTCAAAGCAGGAATCCACCTTAAAGCATCCCTGACAAATGATGGTCCAGCTGCCTCTTGAATGCCTCTGGAGAGCCCACAAGCTCCCTAGTTCATTGGTTCCATTGTCATACTGCTCAAACAGTCAGGAATTTTTTGGTCCAAAACCACTGCTAAAAGCCATTTACATTCCTCGGAGAAAGGAGAGGAGTAGTGCTTAGACCAAGGGCCCCCAAGCTTTTTGACTCCATGGGCACATTTGGCATTTTGAGAGAGTATAATGGGTACTCTCAGAAAATGGCTGCCATGGATTGCTTGGCAATTCATGAAATGGCGGCCATGGTGGGCGTGAACAAGTATAAGGCATAGGTGGGATCTGAGATTCAAAAGACAAAACTGCTGTTTTGTTCCCACAGTTTTCTGCATAAACTGATGAGGCTCAGAAACAATTAACTTGGCCAAGCATGCCAGATAAGGTCCAGAGGTATTCTTGGCAATAAAGATGGTGCTCGAGACCGGCACTTCAATATGCAGTGTGTCAGCTGCACGGTTATTTTTTAAATTTTAAACAATAATAATAATACTAATACTAATACTAATACTAATACTAATACTAATACTAATAATAATAATAATAATAATAATAATAATAATAATAATAATAAACATTACGAGGGGCAGGAGTCTGGCAAGCACCAGGAGAGGTGTCCATGGGCACAGTGGTACCCACAGGCCCTATGCTGTAGACCCCAGGTCTAGACTGAAGAAGAGTTTCACACAAGCTGCAATCTTTCTTCCCTCCACTCTTCTCTTCAGCTGACCACTGTCCAACCACCTCAATTGCAGCAAACTTTCCTGACAACAATCATGGAGGCAGCAGGAGCAAATTCTCTTTTTGATTTTGACCAGGCTTAAACGTTAGATTGGTTGTAGCAGGATTATCTCAAAGAAGGATATGGATGAAGAAACAAGTTTGCAGTCTGTGAGAAAGGGTTGCCTGTTGTTACCACATGTCCTCGATTGCATATGTAGTATTCTCCACAACAAGTATATACAGATGACACATGTTGAGATCTTAAATGTGCCATGGCAAGAGGTAAGCCAGCCAAGTGGGGGAAAGAGTAATGTGACAACAAGCCAGAGATTAGGCTATTTGAATAGGCAGTTTATTGCAAAAATAGACAGAATAAATACACAAGCAGCATTCAGATGGAACAGAAAATTATTTGATTAAATCTGAGGAGGAGGCGCAGGAGAATATAAGAATATGGTAGTTTAAGGCTCATTTCTCAAGATTCAGTAGACTGAATCTTGAGAATTCAAAAATGAATTTGCTCATTTTTGTTTTAAACTGAAGCTTGAGCAGTGTACATGTGCAGAAAATTTTGAAAGTTTGAAAAAGTTTAAAGCTTGAGCTTTAATAGGAATCAATTTCCTCCATGCCAAACAGGCAGGTCAGCCCCTCTGCTAGTGGGATGATAGACAGCCCTGCTCCACCAATCAGTGTGGCGCAAAGGCACTTGCAACTTATTTTGCCTATTTAAAATTGGAGACAAAGTGCTAGGGAATCAAAGTGCTAGGGAGACACTTAAACATGGCAGTGGGGTATGCCCTTTTTGCAACACCATCCATAACAGAATTGGCATTCCTTTGTATTTGTGCAGCATCTACCTACAGATGTGTCTTCCAGAAGTGTTGGACCACAATCTCCCAGCATTCCCAGCCAGAATGGCCAATGGTTGGGAATGATGTGAGTTGTGGTCCAACACCAAAGGAATTCAGCCAAGTTCCTGATTTTTATTTGACTTTGGTCTCTCCTCCTCCACCACCACCACCTCCTCCTCCTCGTGTTGCTCCCTTTTAGGAGCTTGACAAAAGAAGGATACAGAGAATTGGGTTGAGAAATGTTAGCATATGTTGTTGAGTAACCAGATGTGTGCTGCTTTTTATATGTTGCTGGACAGAAACGTTGCTTAATAGCACGACTAGATGAAAAATATTTCCAGTTTTTATCCTATAGAATCCTCCTGTAATACCATAGAAGCCGCAAGAAATCAATTTTCCACAGCTTCTTCAAAAGCCAAGATTTATTTTGAAAATACATTTGATTATTTCATCAGCTGTTGTAGATCATGCCATATACCCTTTGCCTCCTGACTGCGGTGGCGGCTCCTTAACCCTTTCCCCTCTTTCTCAAATATCTCCACAACTCAAAGGATCTCATGGTAACAATCAATTAGCTGTCACATAAAACTATGAAGACCTTCTATTAGCCATTATTCACCAAGTATCTGAGCAGGCTGAAGCTGGATCTCTGCAATAATGAATCTTGAGGGGATTTTCTGCTTTAATTTTTCTAAGTCTTGACCTGTTCAGAATGATCCAGGTCATAGTCAGAAACGGAGAAAAGTAAATCCTCTTGGTGACTCAAACTCTAAGCCTAGCTGGAAATCCAATTTCCAGGATTTCACTTTTCACACGATGCCCCCATCAACACCGTCCATATGCTGTGAGTCCCTCCACTTGGTGTGGAAGTTGCAAATGGGGGAATTAACTGGAGCTTACAGCATCAATGGTTTGTACAGCAAAAGCAAATGTTAATCTTAGGTTGTCCTTGGAGAGAAAGTACTGATTACAGCAGGTGCACTTCGGACTCCTCCTCCCCTCCCCTCTCAAGATGGCCGAACATGGGCAGGCCTCTGAAGTACACTTGGATGCAAAGAATCTTCTGCAGACTATACAGAGAGAATATTTTGTTCCCTGGCCAGTTTCCTACTACTTAACTACTACTAATCTACTTAGTAGAACTACTATGCTGCATTCAGTGCTTTCCCTGCCTTTCAGAATCGATAGAAGGACTATTCAAGGATCAGAAGTTGTTGTTGTTGTTGTTTAAAAAAAAGGATTATTTGTATAGCTTTCCACTGAGCTGTTTTTATGAACTACTTTGTTCTTTTTCTGTATCTGTTTAAATACATCAGACATAGGGCTGTTAAAAAACATGAGGTTCAGTTGTATAATGAGTCAATGTATCCCACAACTGGGGAAGTTGGTAGGCAGTCATGCTTTTGCTAGAACCCCATGTCTAGACCCCTCTTTACGTGGGGATTGCTTCAAATCTTGAGTTTAGTTTCACTTGAGGCCCTCCAAATGGTGCTGGGCTACAACTTCCATTATCCCTGACCATTGGTCATGCTGGATGGGGCTGATGGGTGTTGGAGTCCAACACCACCTGGGGGCCACAGGTCCCCCATCCCTGATTTGGTATATTGATAATCCCACCGTTCTTCTATCATGGAACTCAAGGTGACCTATTTTTGGTTTCCAGGTAGTCTCCCATCCAGGCATTATTCAGACCTGGGCCAGATCTATGACACTTTGTAAATGTTTTGAAAACTGTGTCTGGAGTGTGTCCTGGGACCCAACCATTGTCACTACTGTTATAAACCATTTTAAAGCAGTAGTGTAGATCCTGCCCTGCTTAGCTTCAGCAAGGGTTAGGGTTTGGGCCAGAGCCAGGGCTAAAGAGTAAGCTCCAGTGGACCTCTGAGATATTTCACTGTGATTGTCCTGAATTTTGTGTGTTTCAGCAAACTAAAAACAATCTAAACACTTAACTAAAACAATGGACATATTCGCATTCTGGAATTTGTTATTCAGAAAGATCTGATTCTCAAAGGAACAGGCTGGTGGAATGGCTTGAAAACTGTGTCTTAGGGCACTGAATGGCACACAAATATCTGTAGGAATATAGTTTACCTAGAAGAAAAATAAAAGTTTAGGAGGAGAAATAAAACAGGTGACAAACAAATATGGGACAATCAAAATCTGAAGTAGGGGGCAAGGTAGATTTATATGATTTTTTTTATATTGTAAAAGGAAAAAATAATGGATAAATAAGTGCAGTGTTATGACTACTTATTTTTCATTTGGGGCTACAAATTAGTTATACCATCAATCAGAAACAGAAGGGATTAAAGTGCTTCCCCTTTGAGCCAGCATCATAAAATGTTGAATGTTTGGATTGATAGATTTGATATTGACTATAGACAACGCTGAGGGCAGGTCTACCCTACAGATGAAAAGTGGTTTAAGAGTCATTACCTCTCCCCAATGAACTCTGGGAAGTGTAGTGCTGTACAAGAGGCTAAGGATCATGTAAAGAGAATTCTTAGACGCCACACCAAGCTACAGTTTCTTTGCTAGAAATAGAATAAAGCATTCTGAAATCCATATGCTAGCTTTTATAAGTAAGTTCAGAAGCCATCAGAAACAAATACCAAAGAGCAATTTTTCAAATACATTAAAACAATCTAGTTAGAAGAACTAAAAACAGCAGCAATTTAAAACCCAGCTCTTTTAACAGAATACAGATTGAAATAAATCATTTTGTAAGATCTGTTTAAAAACTAACTAAAATTAGGACTAATTTTGGTTCATTCGGGAGAAAATTCCAAAGTTACGGGGCCATCACTGGAGCATTTTATGCAAGTGTGGTATTATGCATAAAACATATAAGAACTCCATTTTTACCTATCATCTCTATGGGTGTGCCATTGGCCATCATAGATGCAGGTTGGTTTTTGTTTAAAGTTGAGTTCTTTTACATGGTAGATTTATGCTGCTCCGGCATGGGGCATGTTTGCAAATGATAAGCAGAGATAAAATCTTGATGCTACTGAAGTTTATGATGTTTAATTTCATTACAGTTTCCACGTGATCCTTCCACCAAGAGGTTGGAATGATGCTTGTTCAGCCTGTCAGGATTGTATAGTTAATGTGATCTGGAGACCCATCTGCAAGAGCAAGGGCTTTTAAACGTTCATAACGTGATGTCCTCAGGGCTTCTGCATGCATCTATGTAAAGGGAGGCCCACATTCAACTCCTAGCAAGTTAACCTAAAACAGTCCAGACATCTTAAAGCCCCTTTAAAAGAATTTTCTCTGTATTTGCTTTCCTTAGTAATCCCCTAGAGTTGAACATCTGGGACTCATCATATGCTTCTGATGGCCATTTTGCTTCTCTGATATTGAAGGAAACGAGTAAAGTTCAATGAACCCACTTGGTTTCTGTATTGTGCCAAATGAGCAAAGACCTGTGCTATAGTCCAAAGATGCACACAGAGATCTCTTACAAAAAGCAGGGGATAACAAAGTTGTGACAGAAAGGCATCATCATCACCATCATCATCATTATTATATGTATATTCTCAGCAACTAACATTTTGTAGGTGCTGTGCAAAATATTTCTACAGGCTGTGCCCTGTCCACAGACTTACAATCTTACAGAGACCATACGAAAGAGAGAAGGGATGGTGAGGGAAGAGGAAAATAAGGAAATTCAGGTTACACTTTTTCATTTTTTTGTTTATTCGTTCAGTCGTTTCCGACTCTTCATGACTTTATGGACCAGCCCACACCAGAGCTTTCTGCCAGCTGTCACCACCCCCAGCTCCCCCAAGGTCAAGTCTGTCACCTCCAGAATATCATCCATCCATCTTGTCCTTGGTTGGCCCCTCTTCCTTTTGCCTTCCACTTTCCCTAGCATCAGCCTCTTCTCCAGGGTATCCTGTCTTCTCATTATGTGGCCAAACTACTTCAGTTTTGCCTTTTATACCATTCTCTCAAGTGAGCAGTCTGGCTTTATTTCCTGGAGTATGGACTGGTTTGATCTTCTTGCAGTCCAAGGCACTCTCAGAATTTTCCTCCAACACCACAGTTCAAAAGCATCTATCTTCCTTCACTCAGCTTTCCTTATAGAGTTACATAAATGTTATAGAGACCTTGGCAGGATCTACACTGCTGCTTTAAAATGATTTACAACAGTTTTGACAACTGTTGGGACCCAGGACACACTCCATATACAGTTTTCAAACCCTTTTCAAACCCTGTCCTGCTTGGTGTAGATCTGGCCCAGGTGGAACAGCCTCTGAGAAAGACAGTTCTGCGAGAGAAGGAGCTAAACATCAATTCATCTTGGGCTAACTATCTCAGCCCTTTCTCTGATGCAGCAAGGAGTTGCTGATGAAAACTGTTCTGGAAGAGGAGGGGTGGATGGTCTTTATACAGGGTAGGCAACGTTCTACATAGTAGAATGTGCAATTGCCTGATTTTCTAATAATCATACCTGTAGGTATGATTTAAGTCTGGATTCAACTCATGGCCGTTATGAGCCCAAGCTTGATATTTCTGTTCTAAGACCAGTTTGGGGTCAGTGCTCTTTCCTTGTCTACACTTTGCTTAGTACTGCTTCATCCTACATATTTCTCTCATGCTAAGGCAGAACACCCGGCCATATGTTTTCCCACTCTGCATGACCCAGATTCCTTACTAAATGCAGCATTGCTAAAAAGAGTGATTCATCAGCCTGAGAATACAAGGTCCATGTTTCCATTGGTTAGCACTAGTTTCAATAACCCAAAAGGAAAGGAAAGGAAAAAGCCAGCACAATGTTTTCTGGTCAAACAGAAACTGAGTTGGTCATAGCCGAGCCCTTCTAAAGAGGAGTTTATTTAATGTATTCTTTTGTACACAGTTAGCTCACTAGAATATTATACCTCTCAAACTCATTTCTCTAGTGACCCATGGCAACACTTGGATCAAAAGGATTACTTGTGATTCATAACTTACCTTGGTGAAATGTAAATACAAGGCTATAGGTTAAATAAGCTAAGTTTTAAATCAATAAAATTTGTAAAGCGATGTCCAAAGAAACGCTGGCAGGGGGTGGGGAAACTAAATTTGTTCTATGCAGCGTTGGTCTGTTCCAAGATCTATTCTTTTCAACTAGTAAATAAATTTAAAAAGATTTCTGAAAGGCAAACAGCCAATTCACACCTGGCCTATGTATGGTATGAATATGGTGGGGCAGAGCAAGCCACATCAGACTTAAATACACTCCTCTAGTGTGGACATAACCTTTTAACAAAATCGCGGGGGCTATACATAAACTTATAAGTGCCCCCTTTCAGATGCTAGGCAGGAGGCCACCAAGGACAAGGCCTTTGAGGTGGTAGAGCCTCAATATGAAACCACCTACCAACTTGCTCAGCCACCTGTTCATACACTAACCGTTGTATGGGTTAATTCATATTGATCCAGATCAGACAAGATACTAAACCACGGTGGTTAAGCGTTTTGAGCTAAACATTATGTCTTTAGCATGTCATGTGAACCATTCCTAACTATTGTGACTACGTAACCACGGTTTAAATACGCTCATTAACCATTTGCTGCAAAAAGGGTTAGCAGTCTAACCATGGCTTAGCATATGTTATCTGAACAGACCCATTGATACTTATTTCAAGAAACCTGCAGCATTCCTCAATCATTTCTAAGGTGGAAATGTCATAGCGGGGTTCAAGCTCATAGCTGAGCAGCAAAGGGATTTAGGCATACCTAACTCTTTTTGGATTGCTTCAGACTTCTGTATGTGGCATGTGGTGCCTTCACAACCACTGTGCTTGTACCCAAAGTTTATAAATATGAAAGAAAAAAGAATCTTTAACGTGTGCATGCACGGCCACCATTACAATGACAGTTCCCTGATAAATTGTCTTGCAGCCTTGCTTGTCCAGGTTGTTAAAATATGTCACAAACATGTTTCCTGGAGATTTTAGATTTGCATCACAATTATATACAGTCTATTTGATGTGTGTATAATCCTTACTAAAAGTTATAATCTCCCAAATGTTGTTTCACAACAATTTCAACTACAGAGAAGGGATTAATTTTAGGCTATTAGGAGCTTAGAAAGAAGTCTGAAAAGTGCCCAAGGGGTAAATTCAAGGACTTCAAACACCTTTTACAAAACAGATTACCAATTTTAAAAGACTTTCCCTAGGCATTGTCATATGTTTTAAAATTTCTTTGAAAGAATTCAATGAACTGTATATATTCTAGTATTTATATTATTTCCATCATGGGGAGTCTAAGCAATAGGTTTATTGATTTGGGGCCCAGTTAGCATTGGACTCCTACTATGATACCCAGAGAATAGAAGGTATATGGCTGTTCCACTAAAGAAGCTGAATTGAGCCCTTCCTGGATGGGACATTCCCTAGCAATGCACTCCTGAGTTGCATTGCTTTGGGTTAGCAACTTAGATCTTGCAAGTTCCTTAGAACAGACTAGGGTGGCCACACGTCCTGTTTGACAGAGGGCAGTCCTCTGTTTGAAGGCATCTACTATTCAAAGGGGTGTCTTTGGGAGAGCTGGGGCCTAGGGTGCTGCTTTGGTCCTGCTCTGCAGCTAAACCCCACAGTTTCACTGCTGTGGGGTAGTGGTGCATAATGCACATTGCTGGAGAGAATGCAGGGTTTTCCAGTGGTCATCTGGTTACCCGAGCCTGCCCCACCATCTTCAGCTTCCAGCAGCCAATCAGCCATCGCCATCTACCCTGGACCACCCCCAGCTCCATGCCACATTGAGATCACACAGTGGAAAGGCCATGGTGACCTCACTCTGGAGGAAAAAATTAGGGTGAGTCCCCAACTTTTCTACTGCACATTTTTGTCTATTTGCCTTGAGGTGGCTGAGAATCAGCAGCTTTTCTCCACTATAGTGGGGTGTATCGTATTTCTATTTCAATGATAGTCCTTATTTCTAATTTACATGAGCATATGCAACTCTGTGTTCCTCCTTTTTCCTCCTTTTTGTTGATGCATCTCTCTCTCTCTCTCTCTCTCTCTCCCTTGCAGTTTGATTTCCTGTTCCTGTGACTTGTTGTGGAAAGGAGGATAATACTGGAAGCCTATGCCATGCCAAGGTATATTCCAGAATCCCAGGCAAAGCCTCATTTTCGTTTGCAGGCAAGGAGAGTTTGTGAAATTCCATTCTTTTGGATTGGGACATGGATATTTCTCTTCTTCACTCTCTCATCACTCTCCTATGTTTCTCTCAATGGGCGTGAAGCTGAAACCCTGAAAGCATATAAGTGCATCCCTTTAATGTTCAAGATAACAGTGTGTGAGAGTGCTGAGTTGCAAAATAGGACTTGGTTCTGAATTTACTCCACACTCTTGCTTGATAATGGGATTAACCTCCTAATCCTTTCGAACATCTCACCACACCTTTGCTTGTTCTCTTTCCACATCAGAAAAGGTTGTCACCTTCCTCATTTCGAGGGGCATCCCATGAATTGGCATCATAGCATAGAGAACATTACAAAATACCCACTATAGACAAACGAATGCCCAAAGGCCTCGAAATTCCACAGGGCAAACATCACCGCACTGTTGTATCTATTTGCCACACTGACATATGAGGTTGGCATACACTTACTTTGCTTTTTAGGTGAGAGGATATGCTGATATCATATAGTGCAAGAAAAATCCTCTAAACTCCAGCATTTCCTAAACATCTGATATCTGAAACACACTTTCTTGTGAATTAAAATGGGAGACATTTTGCCTATATATATGTGATTTACATTTAGAGCGCGTAAGAGTGAGAACTACAGGTTTTCAGAGAACCAAACAACCTCCAGCACCATATTTCTGTTCTAGTCAGCCTTCTTGACCAGAGGAGTGCATCTATGTAAGTCTAGGAGTTAATGGTCTTAGTGGGCAGGGTGGGGATGGAGGCTCTCTTTAGATGACAAAGTGCATTGCTTCAAAATGTGGTAAGACAGCCCTGTTCTGTATTTGGGGCCCTCCTGCGCTTTCTGCTTTGTGGGTCCCTGAATGTCTGCCCCAACGTCCAGCACTGGAGGCAGGAAATGTTACTGGTTATTGATCCAATTGGTCCTGATGTAGAGATGAAGCAGAACTAGTCTTCCACCCCCAAATGAAGCCTGATACAAAGGGGGCAAGGCCAGAGGAGTGAATCACAAAGAGATGCAGTGGGCAGCCTTCTCTATGGGCGAGAATTTGGGAACCAGGTGGACTGGGGATGCAAGGGTGGCTGCCAAGCCTCTACCTACCTCGATTGCCAGGTAGAGTCGGACGTCCCTTGGCTTGAGAGCTGGAAATCCCACAGTGCCTTCTCTGGGCAAGGAGAATAGTTACCCTCAACCCATTTGGGGAGCTCCCTAAGAACTCTCTCAGGACTGGTCAAAAACCGATCAGCCACAGTAGGAGGTGGTCAAGTCATAGAGACACAGAGTGACCACAGCACTTTGTACAGTGGGGGAAGGAGGAGAAATCACATGCATCCCTGTTGTCCTATTGCTGGATTACTTTTGTTTTTCCTTGTGTTTTACATGCTTGCTGGTTTTAATGTCTTATTTGTTAGCTATTTTGAGTAGTATTTATTTATTTATTTATTTATTACATTGTAAAATCTAAAAACTGGCTATGAATTGTTAAAATAAATATTGAATCAATTGTTATCTCATAACAGGAGTAGCAAAGTGGTTCCCGTGGGCTCCAATGTACCCCTGGACACCTTTCTGGGAGCCTGCCAAGGTAGGCTCCCATTTTTAAAAAAACACACAAATTAACGCATTTTCTTACCAGTGGCTGGGATTGGGTGGGAGGCGGCTGCAGTACCCAGATAGCAACAGGAAACCCTCCCTCCTTGATGTTGGGATTACCTGATGCTACCCCAGGAGAGGAAAACTGTGGGGTTTCGAATGGAATCGGTGCCCACCTGACACCGTGTAGACAGCCCATAAGACTGGATCCAACTCATTATATTCCTCCACACTTTAAAATGCATTAATCTTAATTTATTTTACTAAAGTAGCCACTGCTGCAGCACATTTTGAAAACATGTGAAAACAATTGTCACGTATAATTTGCATATATATATATATATATATATATATATATATATATATTAGAAACAATGTTTTCTCTTCTTACAGCCACCCAGCCAGCCAGCCACCCCCCCAAAAAAAAACTTTAGCCCTTTGTAATGTAGCAATCTTGGCACTGTTTTAAACTAACCCACTACAACACTAATAATTTGTGTCCTGAAACAATGTGAGAACATTAAAACTGATTAAAAACCCCATCTTTTCTCCATTATAAATGAAAACATTTATATGGAAGACGACGTCGGTACATTTTCAAAGACAATAGTGAACCATATTATTTCTATTTTCCCAAGTGTGAGCAATAAAAGGCATAAAGTCCCAAGTTTGTTTGTTTGTTATACAAAGTTTACTCCCTATTTTGGAAGTAAAAAACAAACAAACTGTAACTTTTCTATATATTATAGATGTAGAACTGGAATGAACTCACTCCAAGGCATTCTTCACAATTTGCTTTTGCAAATTTCCCGCCTTCACAATGTAGGAATTGCAATGCAGGACGCAAGAATAGCAGCCCTTACGGAATGCTTTTGCTAAGGATGATGCAGAATAGTCTCCACATATTCTCAGAATAACCTGCATATTTGCCAAATGTGATGTATAGCAGTGGAGACAGCGATAGGGGCAGGATCCACACTACTGCTTTAAAACGGCTTATAATGGTATTGACAACTGTTGGGGCCCAAGACACATTCCATGTACAGTTTTTCAAAGTGTTATGTCCTGCTTAGTGTAGATCTGGCCCTGGTCTGTTTAGCTATCACGCCAAGCCACAATAGTTTATGATTTTTGACCTAACTATGGTGGCTTAGTGTGCCATGTGTGGGGAGAAAAATGCTACTTCAATGTTTACAGAACCACCCCAAATAATGGTTAAAGGGCCCTGGGGTAGCTTACCATTACATATGGAAGGCTCCCTGGTGGTTAAAATGGTTTTCGGGTGATTTACAGACTGCAACCATAGAGTCCACTGGCAAGAGCAACCCCGACTTCCAGTGATGCCCTAGCCACTGCGGACTTTCTATATGGTTGTACGGGCATTTCCCCCCACTTTTTCCGATGGAGCAGCCACAGAGAGATGGAGATGGAGACAGACAGACAGCTTTTTGAGACCCAGCTATATTTCATTTCAATCTTTTATAGTTGATATTTTACCTTATTTAGTAGTTATTGTGCCATGTGGCTGATACTAATGAATTATACATCACAGTAACTTTCAAAGAATCAAAAAGTTTGAAGGGATCTTGCAGGGATCTTTAGCTCCTGTACTTGAACTGTTGTGATGAAGAGGGGATTTCACCAGGTTCTCCATATATACAAAAGAGACCTGCTGAAATTCCTTTGTCTGTGCAACTGTTAAAGATGCAGGAGCCCTGTCCTCCTTTTCATATGGTCATGCTACCCCTGCTTAATGCAGGGGCTGCAGTGCAGGATTTGACTCCAGTATCCCTGACAGATGGCTGCCCAGCCTCTAGTTGAATACCTCCAATGAAGATATTCCCCATGGCAGTCTGTTCCAGTGTCCAACAGCTCTTATCATTAGGAAGATTATCCCAAGGTTCAGGCGAAACTGACTTCCCTGTAATTTCCAGCCATTGATTCAAACTTTCTTCCTTCAAGGGAGCTCTTTGCTTGTTGACCTTTGTTCCATAAGCCCCTGGCTATGGCAAAGAATTCTGGGCCACATCCTTGGATGCAAAAACATAGTTCATGTGCAGAAGTTTATCGGTCATTACTTATCCCCCTGAGAACCAGGGTTGTCATATGATTAAATACATCTTCATCAACTCTGAATTCTGCTTGATTAATAAATCAATTGATTAAATCTGGATACAATCAGCATGTGGATAAAACCTAGGTTTGAAGAAGAAAGCGTACTTTCTTCAGGTTGGATCCAGACATTGTTATACTTAGAGTAAACCCATTGAAACCAATAGTCACAACTGATTTAAGCCCCATTGCTTTTGGTGGGTTTACTCGAAAGAGGCTAGGTAGTGCAGATCCTGCCACATGCTTTCAAAACAGGATCAGCATTGTCCATGGAAATGGTTTGACTTGATCACAAAACCTCAACCCTATGTAGGCGTTCCACTCCAGTACTGAGAAAATGTGTGAAGAGGGGGAGCATGCTAGCCCCACCTCCACTTCTGTTGCCCTCTACACGTAGAGAGTGACTTTCTGAAGGGGAGAATCTGTGTGATCTGGAACAGGGGCACAGGGCTAGGATACCACCCCCCCTGCAAAGCTTGACTCGTCACTGGAACGGAATACCTGTTTTCAGGGGCTATATGGAAGGGGGAGATGTGGACCAAGGTAAAGAGCATGCCTTCCACTCTCCTCTCACAGGAAGGGCAAATACCTTTGGGTAAAAAAAGGCTTGGCTACCACGTCTTATGTAATGTGGTTCATGTCTCCCAATGTGCTGGAATCCTTTTTATGCCCCTGATACTAATTTCCATGCCTGGCATTTTTTCTCAGTTGTTTCTGATTAAGCTTAGTCGAGCCTATGAAACTACCAGACCCAAAGTATGGAAGTGACGCATAACCATTTCTCCCAAGCTCTGGTCAACTTTCACAGCTTTGAAATGCAAAGGTCCTTCATGAGGTCACAGTGCTCCTGTCTAAACCTGCTTGTGAGAATTTATGACACCTCCCCCTCCCCCCCATCCCTGTCTCTCTATGCATGCCTTTGAAAGCACCATCATAGTACAAATAATTTCTTAGCAATGAAACTCATGAGCCCCTGTAACATAATGCCAAGGCAAACCTATTACCCTCTTAATTGAAAAGTGGGTTTTATGTGTTGTTTGAGAAATGTTACTGTCCCTCTTATTATTTTCTAATGCTGTGTGAATAGCTAAAGCCCTTTAATGACCTGGTAATTTATTTTCCCTATAGTTATGGCATTAAGCTACAAGTCACCTAATACTTACAAACATTGTAAACCTCAATTATGGCTACACCCATGATCCTTCTGTCAACTGAGCTCAAAATGACCAAATGATAAGCTTAAGAGCTATTCCATAGTGACTACACTGATCTCGGGCTCTGCACCTGAGCTACAGAAAAATGCCCCATAAAGCTTGATTACATTTTATTGCTCTTTTGCTTTCAAATGAAACTGCAGCTGATGTAATTAGATGCACAAATGCTGTTGTTCTAGGCTATGATTTCACTCAACTTTTGTGAACTTATTAGATCTAACTGAACTTATTACTCACAATGGCAACCTTCCCCACCTTGGCACCCCCTCCAGATGTTTCCAGTTTTGGACCCAGCTGGTATGCCAGCCAGTTTTGAATACGGAGAGCTGTGCTCCAAAATGTCTGAAGATTTTAAAAGATTATTTATTGTACAGTTAGGAAGAAAAAGAATGAGCTTTCTGAGAATGAGAACTGAATTCTGGTTATGATGGATCTTCAGAGCCCTTATGACAGCCAAAAGACTGATACTATTACATTGGAAGGACAAATCCACACCGTCCATAATGCAATGCATTGAGGACTTAATAATATTATCAACTTTTGAACGGGTGTTATATAGATGCAACTTGCAAGTGGATAAATACACGGCTATCTGGTCTGCTTTTCTTGAAACTTTTGTATAACTCTCTCCCTTTTTATGAATGGTACACATGGAAATCAACAATAATTCTATATATGTAATATATGTGTGTGTTTTTCCATTTTTACAATGTATTTTCCGTTCTATTTTGTTAATATTCACAATAAAAAGGGGGAAGACTAATAGAAGCACCTCTCTGAAACTGAAGAACTCTGAAATGTTGTCATATCTTCATTTGGACGCCAAAACAAGCTATGCTTTTTAAAGAGCTTTCGTTGGCTCCACAGTCCCTCTGCCTTGATAAGAAACTTTCTAGAGCACCTCATAAATATAGCTATAAAGGACACTTCTCATTGACATATCAGGCCATGCAACGTTTTCCTTCACCTGTACTGTAATTGCCAGACAGAGGGTTCTGCTTGATCAACAGCTCTCATCTGCTAGTGATGTGTGTCATCTGCAAAGAACATAGTTGTCATTTATGAAAAAGAAAGGGAAGATGAGAATTATAGCAACACATTGTTAAAGAGGGAGCAGTAGAATGACAGTTGAATTAATTAAATAGTACTTTATCCAGCAAGACAAATTCAGAAATAATACTTATTGCATTCTCTCTCACTCACTCTTTTTGTTTGCTTCGACTTCTTGTGACCTACAAAAGGGAAACAGCCTGCTCCAAGGGGAAATTGTTCCTGCAATCTACTGAACTGGGTTGAGATTCGCTGATCTTCCTAAGTAGTGCTGTGCTGAAAATTTCTCCTATGAAAATTTTGACCATTCTCATTCAATTTGATAGAAAAGAAATTGCTTTCAAAAAGAAATTCAAAGGAGAATAATTTTCGGAGAAATTCTCATGGGTTTGGTTCAGGGAGTGGGTGTGAGTGCCCTGCCTTTCATCGTACAGTCACCTCTCTGCCAGCCTGCAGCCTCCTTGGCTTCCCGCACTTCCTGCACATCATGAATTAATCCCTCCCTAACCCTTTTCAGATCAGGAATTGCAGGCAGCCTGGGAGACTGCAGAGCAATGGTGAAATGTGCAATAGAAAGAAAAATACAGACAGTACTCTCAGCCACCTCACAGTGAGTAGGTCAGGTCAAAAACACCACCCTCACACATTCAAAATAAATGATACAATGCGCTGAGAATGAGGCAGGAAAGTGGAATCCCCTTTCATGAAAAAGAAAACTTTCAGGAAATTCTTGAGATTTTTTTCTTTTCTTACCTCCTAGAAATAAAAGGATAGTTTTAAGAGTTTTCTCTATATTTTCTTCACCATTATTTTTTGTGGTAGCCGTATTCCCTCCCCTCAGTGCCCTAGAGTGATGCTAGTTATATGGTGCATTGTGGAGGATGCAAAATGGGAGCCAGGCTGCCAAAACAGTTGAAACTGTTGCCACTTGCAGTGGCAGTGTAAAAGAAAGCAACCCCCCCCCAAAAAAAACCCTCATGAAAAAGAAAGAAAGAAGGTGTTCTGCAACCCTTGCCAATGGTGATGTCGACCTGTGAGAAAGTGTTGAAGAATTTCTCCTCTCCCTGGAGAAATTTGGTGAAATTGTCCCCCAATTTCTCTACCCACAAATAGGGTGGAGAATTTTGAGAGGCCTCTTTTACACAGCTCTACTTCAAAGCAGTCAGGCACATATCAGTAATGGCTGCTGGTGCTACCACAGAGTGTCTCCATTGACTGGGTGATCCACAGAATGGGTGGCTTTCCAACATTACAGTCTCTATGCAGAGCTTCCATGACACAGAAGCAGTTGCAGTTCTTTCTAAGAAGCAGTTATAATATTTGAAGTAAACCTTCCTTCCGCTAACATATAGAAATGGCTCAAACAACTAAAACCTTTCCTGGATCTGGAAATATCTAAAGCTATCACCTCTTCACTCATGCCAATGCCAGGGCAAAAGGACTCTTTACCATATCTCATCCCTTGCTTTTCAGTCAAACCATAGGCTTTGCTATTGTTAGGAAGCATAGAGAACAGAAAGGAAGAACCATTATTTTGGAATGAATATTACACAACAAGCACATTTTTGTCTCTCTTCCCCAACCCACAACCTACAATTCTGAAAGCCAGCCATTTCCCTTTTTAAAAAAGCAATGGCATCTGGGCCAGATGATATACTTCACAGGCAACAGGTAGAAAATCTGAAATTCAGAAAACACCCAGATGGTGGTCTTGCCAAAAGCACTCCTTCTAGAAAAGCACTCCTTCTAGAATTTGACTAGAATAAGTGAAAAGCAATTATTAAGCAAAGTGAAGTGGCCACCCCAGGACTCAGCTTGCAGATGCTGGAGGTTGGGGAGAAGCAGTGAAGTATTGGAGGACAGAATCCTATTACCACATAGCTAGCCTTGCATTCCGTCTGCTAGCCTGCTGCTCTCCAATGTGGTGAAGGAGGCCCTTCCATTGCCAATGTTGGCGTCAGATTCAACTGCCAGTCTGGTTAGTTTCTGTACGTGGAATGGAGTAACTCCCTCTTGTCCTTCACCTAAGGCAGCAAAATGTCTTGGGCTGGCTCTGCCACTATTAACACCACACTCTACCATCTTCTTAGCTGTCTCACAAGCATAGGCTTGCCTTAACTTCCTTCCTCCTATAACATCTGGAGAAGCTTTTCAGCCATTTCACCAGGTTCAAGATCAAGAACATGTTCTAAGCATTTGTTTTTGACCACTGAATAATATCACTGATACATTATAAGAACATAAGAACCACTGTGCTGGATCACCCCAAGCACCAAAGATCTCTCTAGTGCAGCATTCTGTTCCCACAATGGTCAATCACTGCTCATGTTCCCCAGCAAACAGTTATGCCTGCTCTTCCATGGCATGTGATTGGCTCTTCCTTTTCAGCACTACAAATGTAAAGCCAGATGCCCAGGTGACTTGGAAAGAGCACATGCTGTGGCCCCTCCCCATACAAGTGTCATGCCTTGTGAAAACTGGCACAATGCCAGAGCTTCTGAGCTTCCGGTAGAATTTTGCAACACAGTAAAAAGGTGCTTCAACAGCTCCAACACCATAAAGATAATACGAGAAGCAGGATTTGATTAAGAGTTTAATTGCCTATTTCAAGCAAAGGTCTGCAATCTTCCTTGTATTCTACAAACCAACTGTCATATTGCAACTGTAAAATCCTAATAAAGTGAGCAAATCCCTTCCAAATTTCCATTTCCATTATTCTAAGCAGGTTGAATGAATTGCCTTCATCATGTCTGGAATAGTGAGTGAGTAATGTATCACTGAGCTAGCATGCATTTTTAGGTTCATTTGTGCATAGCCAGCATTTCACTCCATTTTTATAAAGTGCTTAGAGACGTACATGTTACGTTGGCTTTTTTTAAAAAAAAAATACCATCAATTTATCTTAAATTCCACACTATATAGATGAAGGCCATAGCTAGGCCGGGCAAAATCCTGGGGCGAACTGCGGGATCATCCCTGTGCATCCATACGATGCACAGGGGATCCCAGGATCAGGGAGGGATCATCCCTCCCTTGCCCCGGGATCTCACACTCCCCTTTGGGCCCACTTTTTCTGCGGTCTTGGGTTGAGCCTGAGATCGCGGAACGTGTGGCCCGTTGCCACGGTTTTACCTGGCTCCATGCAATTCCTCACCAGGAGGCACTGCACCCATCGGGGGTAGGGTGGGAGGAGCGGGGAAATTATTATTTTTTTAAAAAAGGACCAACATTTGTGCATGACCGTTCATGCGCTCCTGTTTCTTTAAAAAATAAAAAATGGCAGGCGTAACGCCTCTCTTCCTAAGGTCATCGCACCTCACATGTAAACGGAGCAGGGATCTCGCATTAATCACAACACAAAATCTTCCTTCCTCCATCACAGACTATAAGGTAGGTTTAGCTAAAGCTGAAGTCTGAGCATAAGTAGTGATACATCCTTAGAAAACCTAATTTTTAAAAAAGTGGAAAGTCCTCGCACATATACTGTTATCACTTTACTTCAAGCAGAAAAAAAGAAAATAATAGTGCACCTTGAGGAAATGCTATGTTAGAGACTGTAGGAAGCAAACAGGAGAAAGCCAGAAAAAAAATGGGAAATTTATTATTGGTTTTTGAAAGACACCCACATGGCAAAAGAAACCATACCTAGCATGAGCTTTTCATCCATTTGCTGGGTTAGATCAGACAGTGGGAAATGTGCCCAAACCTTCACGCAATTCTCACTCAAGTGGACTCTGCTTATTTTAGGCTGGGAGTGAACCCTATTGAACTCAATGGGACTTACTTTCAGTAGACATGTATAGGACCTTGCTGTTAAATGTTTATAATTAATGTTCTTTTATTCAGTTGTGTTTCATTAGCGTTAGAACATCCTATCCTACATTTTAGAGTAATTAAATGTTATTTGCATCATGCTAGGATTGGCGTCCCTTTCACAAAGCCAAAGGTGAACTGGAAATTGGAATTCTATAATTTAGAACATTGAAAGAAGTCAACAGCCAATGAAAACAAAATCCCCCTTGCACACAAATGTTAACTTAGTGCTTAAAGATTCCTGTAAGTTATTACAGGACAACAAACGTGCTGAACAGGGGAAGTTCAAGACCAACCAACCACCCCCACCCCCACCCCCCACTTTGTTAGTGAAGCATATCCCCTGAATAGGTTGATTGTTTCCTTTCCAATGGGGATTAGATGACGAACCTCTTCTAGCCCAATGGTACAATCATGGAGATAGAGGTTTGTTTATATTCTGTACAAAGGAAGCGTTAAAATACTATGTTAAGGTATGTGAAAATATCCCTTAGAGCATCCCTTTCCCAACATGGTGCCCTCCAGATGTTTTGGACAACAATTCCCATAATCCCTAGCCAGCATGCTGTTTAGGGATGATGGGAGTTGTGATCAAACAGATCTGGAGGGCACCAGGTTGGGGATGGTTACACTAAAGGCAACCCACCGGAATAAAGATGTAGGATCTAGGCATCCTAATTCTTAGCCCCAAATTATAACATGGACAAATTTTCCCACGTCCATACAAAACTGCTCACATGTTACAGTTTGGACAGATTACTATCCAAAATTATGTCACAGATACATTTGATTGTTTCCTTTTGTTTCTCAGCAGTGTAACCTGTGTATATGATGTTAAGTCTTAAGATCAGCAGGCAGAACAATTACTCACATATTCCTGAACGTTGCAAAGCACAAAGGGGGCCTAACCCATCAACAAAAGTGTGTTGGAAATCTGATCAAGATGGGAGATTTGAATTGAAAGGAGAGCAGAAGAAATTCCAAACATAAAAGTTGGTGCTCCCAGGTCAGACCTGGTGATGATGAATAACCTGCCCTCAGTTAGGTTCAGAAATGGGGCAGCAATTACAAGCAGCGTTGAGAATGCTTAAAGTTGGTGGGGGGTGGGGGAGGTGAGTCAAAATGTTGGTTGCATCATATCATATTGCTTTAACATTGTGTCTCATGTTTGTCCAAGTCTTGGTTAATAATCACAGGCCAGCTAAAGCTAAGCAAATGATAAGCAGGATTTTATAGCTAACTTTTCTTTAACACTGAGGCTTCTGAGAAGAAAGCTCATGGCCTTACCATAATCTACAAAGTCAAGACAATGCAGGCTAAGAGGAGAGCCAACCAAAGCTAGATCTAGATCTACACTAATGAGATTCTTTTTTTTATCTGTACTGAAGAGCACTGATAACTGTTGGGACACATTACACATTCTGTATACTGTGTTTCTAGTGTTATTTCCCCACTTTTTATTCAATATTGTCGAAAATACTGGAACAGATGTCACTGTGTGTGCTACAAGGTATTAATGTGCAAGAAGGATATAGTGCAGCCATGAGGGAATTGTATCAGTGTGACACAAATTATAGATCTGGTCCAAGAATGCATAAAAAGTGTTGCATAAACTAAAACTAATCTATAATCTATCTGGGTTGATATACTGGGAAAAATTCACAGCACTTGGTCAAACAAACAGTTGCACATGTCTTAGCACCACTATCACTTCTCCAAAGATGTTTGATGTACAATACATCTGAGCTTCACATAGTAAGCATGTTTGTTTGTTGAACCAGGTAATTATGGGCTTCATCAATACCACTAGCAATAACCTGTTTGTTTGTTTTGTTAACCTGTTTGTTAACCTGTTTGTTTGTTTACCACAGCATAGCATCTTCCAGGTGGCTTGAAGTTCCCAGATCAAAAATGTCAAAATAAGATATACCTCAAAATTGTGTTGCCTGTTGTCCTTGAACTTCAGAGGACAGTTAGAGCATCCTGAAGAGAGAACCATTGTGTTCTGGGAGGGATGTGATCCTCTTAAATATGACTGTTCCTCTTTTGTATCCCCTAGTGGGCTTCAATGTTTATATAATATCATTAGCAGCTCGTCCACACAGGAATTGAGTATTGGGCAAAAGGCGGGATACAAATTAATAATAATAATAATAATAATAATAATAATAATAATAATAGTAATAATAATAATGTTTTGATTACTGAAATTTTGTTCTGTGATTGTTGTGTTGATATATTCTTTTTTTGTAATTAATGTTGTTGTATCTATTACTGTTGTGACTCCACTTTGAGTATGGTAATTGCCAAAAAGGTGTATATAATAATCTTGACATAACATGTGTCCTGCATCACCTTTTCTATGGTGTACCTGCAAAATCAGTCTACTCGTAGGCTGGACTGCATCCATTTATCTTCATGGGTTTGTTGTGTGGACAGACGTAATTGCAGCAAATCATTCAGCCTGATGACATTGTGGTACCTGCTAATGGAGATGCTGTCAAACCGTACCAAGATGCAGCTTTGCAGTGAAGATGAAATTCAGGTGAGCATTGGTCCTGATTAGGAATCAATATGATTCTATTGGGATTTAAGTTCCCTATAGAACTTAAAGATGTGGCACTTTCATCTTATTCTCTTTTCTGTTTTCCTGATAGAAAACAAAGGTCTTTCAAGTGGAGAACATAATAGTGGCATCCATATTTAATAACTCTTGAATGAATCTTGCTCAACATGTGGCAATTGTTAGTTAGATTTGAACAGCAATTTGAAGAGGCACCCTCCTTTCTCATCGGCAGCGATATAGGCTCTTAATCCAACTAAAACCATCATATTTTAAGAGTTGAGATCATCTTGAAGGGGAATAGCATCAGACTTATCATGGATCTGTTTTTCATAGGTATGTTTAAAAGTTAAAGTTCAGCCTTCTTAACATCTTACATTAAAGGGACTTCAAGTATGAATGATTTCTTCAGGTACGTATATACCATACAGTGCAACATCTGGGGGATATTGGGGGAAGAATAATTATTGAAATTCTTTGAGGGGAAATCCCCCCTTTTAGACTTTGACTCTAAATGGGAGTGAGATGTTTATCAGAGATGAGTGTGTGCACATTGGATGCAGATTGTCGATCCAATGGAAGATTAAAGGATTGTTTGTGAGATTTCTCCCTTAGTAGCTCTAACAGGTTTGATTTGGATGACTGATAAAAATTATGAAAGACTAGAATAAATACCAATATAGCAATCACGCATGGTTGGCTTTGACCCAAACACATGTTGTTGCAACCTGTGCCATTTTCTGAGAAGCATTTAGCTTTTCTTTCTGATGTAGAAGTGGAGAAAGAGCTAGAGAAAATCAAGAACTGGGACGAGTTGCTCAACTCATTCATTGCAGTTTTCTGTTGCATTGCTTTCTTTTTATGATAATAACATTTAATTTTCAATGTTATTATCATAAATACACTATATTGCATATTAAACTGTTACAATGCTTTTTTTATCTTCTACATGCTACTTCAAAATTCAGTTCACACCACACCACTGTATGTTATATGGCAGGTCAAACCTTGCAAGCTGCCATCTATAAAACTGTCCATTGGTAACTGGGTGGATTGAAAAGTAAATAAATAAATAAATAGTTCATCTTTTGCTCCCTTCAGTGTAACACCCATGGCTTTTAATGTTCTTTCTAAAACATTATTATTATTATTATTATTATTATTAAAATTACACAGGGAGAAAGCATAATAAAATAATACTTTCAGAAAAAATATCTTGGCTTGGTGGACATAACAAAATGTCAAAAATTATACTTTCTGTCTTATAACAAAACATTAAATAAAAATAATAAAAAAGAGATTCAACCAAACAATCAATAAAGTATATTACAAGAAATGTGCCTTCCTGTTATGCATACATATCCATAAAATTGTCTTTGTATGTGTATTATGCTTGTATCCACTGAAGGTGGCAGATATTTACAGAAGAGGTGTAAATCAGTGGTTGATCACATACTTCGATTGCAGCAATTTCAAATTCTGACACTTCCAGGAAAAGACTCCTGTCTGAAATCTGGACAGCCACTGCCAGTTACAGCTTTTCTACAAGAGCCTTTTAACCCACACCTTTACCGAGGTTCATGTACCAAGATTGTTTGCAGGATTAAGATTCGCTTTTTCCCAGGGTGTTTCTTATCAGCCTTTCTATATGTTTCATTATACAATCACTAGATGGTGCTGCAGTATGGCAAAATTGTGGAATTACACCAGAATCCTATTCTGTGATTTCTAAATAATACCACACTTTCTTCAGTCTAAAAAAATATGGGGAAATGGTTGCAAAGAACAGGAGAGGCCCTGAAGGAGGACGGCATAGTGTAAAGCACCCTCAAACTGCCATGAATGAACAATCACAAACACACAATAAAAGTCTCATGTAGAAAGCCTCTGAGGCCATAGCTAGACCTAAGGTTTATCCCAGGATCGTCCAGGGGTCAAACTTGTTCATCTAGGTGACACACAGGGGATCCAGTGCTCAGGCAAGGGCGAACCCCGGATGATCCCAGGATAAACCTTAGGTCTAGCTGTGGCCTGAGTGGAATACTGTGCTAGATGGACCAGTGGTCTGATTGCCATAAACTGGAATCTATATAAAACCCCATAAGCTGGAAACTATATAAAACCAAGTACAAAAATTGAAGATCGGTCCTAAATCAGAGAGGTTATGGAAAGGTAAGGGTGTTCATACATGCATAGTGCTCAGTTTTGGAAATTACAGTTCATCATAATATATGAGGAAGGAGTAATGTTCTCATGGGCTTTCAAACAACTGGTTACCAAAGGGGAAAATCGTCCTATGTTGGCTTCACCGTGGCAGTCATCACTTCAGCTATTCATCCCTGAAACCTACTTTTAAAAGACTTTTGACCAGGAACACGCACACACTTTGATGGGTTAAAAACTCTTTTCCTTTTATCCTCTCTCACCTCACCTGAAGTAGAAGCTAATGGAATTCAGCTCTCAATCCATCCATCCATCTACCTATAATGCTGAGAAGACTCTGCCATGCAGCATCCATTAATAGCAGCCTATGTTTTCAGCTAAAATCTTGCACACCCTATCAGAAGCATTCCTCGGAACAGTTCCCGGATGAGAATTCTGATGGGGGTGAATTCATTTATAATATGGAGGAGAACAGGAGCCATGAGAATATCAACATTTGAGAATGGTCTGAAATTGGAGAAGGAGCAAATAACAAGGAACAAGGGATTTGCGACTTCTAGGTACCTGGGCCAGTGAATGGAAAATTAAGATTAATGTAGAGAAACATGAAATAATAAGTCTGGGGCCAGCAAACCAAAACAGGGGGATATTATACAGAATGGTAAGGAAGCATACTGACCAGGAAAGGGATTTACAGGTCACTGCAGTGAAATCCTTGCAGCTTTAAAACTCAATGTTGGCTAAGCTACAGATGGCTAAAAGGAAACCAGGATTCGTCAGTGAAGGCAGAGAATACCGATGGGAAGGAGTGAGGTGGTGATTGTACAAGGGCCGCGTCTGTCAGGGTAGGCCTTGCATTTGCAAAGCTGTATAATCAGGACGGCACCTTTGGCTGAGTTCATCATACACAGCATAGGTTCCCAAAGTCTCAGTACAACGGACGATGCACCATTGTTAAGGAGAAAACGGCTGAGGTCGTACCTTGATCATGTAGGTGGAGAACAACAAAGGTACCAAAAATCAAGCCAAGCTGAACTCTTTCAGGTGCACAGAGAACAGCTCTAGTCTGAACTGCCAGATGAATTTCTTGAACTTAACAATGTAAATTGCATTTGAGAAAGAAAGGCAGTGTGATAACAAAAGGCCAGAGGTTGAGAGCCGAATTGAAAACAACAGAGAAATCAGCCGTCTAACATAAGCCGTAAGTGAAGGGGGGGAGGAAAGGGGGAGAAGTGTTGAGCTCAAGACTTTTTCCTGCCTGGCTGTTCCTTATTATTCCTGCATAGATAGCACTGTAATATCCGGGGAGGAGGGAGAGGGGCTCCAAAGGCATTCACCATTCACATGCTCAAATGAAGGTCTACAAAAGCCATAATATTTCTCTCATGCTAATGTACCATTCATATATACATGCTGATTCTGTAAGTACATACAGTTGTAATAACGTACAGAGTGGTTTGTGTCAAAGTAACTACCAAGGCATGTGTATTTGTTTCTTATTTATTTGGATCAGCCTTCCTCTAACTACAACTCCCCGGATTCCTGACCATTGGTCATTGCTCACTGGGGCTGATGGTAGTTTCCCCTACCTTACCCCAAACTGGAAGATACCAGGATGGGGAAAGGCTGACCTGGATATTTATAAATGGCCCTTCATAAAAATGTTTCAGGGTGATGAACAATAAGTATAACCCCCAAATGATAATCTGTGTCTGGCAGTCATGCTGCCTACTTTTATAAAAAGTTCATTACCAAACATTGGAGTTTGCAGGTGCTCTGGTGGCTCAAAAACTGGGTATCAACAACATGCATGTGTCATGTAACCAGTTCTCCTTCTCTACCCCAGTCCTGCGCCAAAGTTGCTTTTTGAAAGCATCCATAAACCATGCCTCACTCTCAAAGGCCTTGCAACAAAATAAAACAAAAAACTACTACACTTTTGGGTTCTTCTGGGCAAAGGGCTCCTATCGCTAACAATCAACAGGCTGGTCCATCTTTTCTTCCTTAACAGAATATTTTTCTGCTAAGAAAAAGAAAGGCAGAAGAAGAGGTGGGAAATCATAGAAGGCTTGCGACTAGAAGATGCCATTGTCTGGAGCCCTCCATAAATTCTGTGAATGAGGCACTGTCATCGCACAATTAAAACCTCATCTGGAAGCACCCTTTTGTCACAGGGTGAAGGCTGAACAACTGGACACAGGTTGTGTATGCCTGCAGACCCAGTCCAGTGCAGATGGCAGGTTGTGAGCTTTGAATGCGAGGTTGTTGTTTTATCCCACAGCACCTTTTGGCAAAGCAGGGCTTGATCTGAAAAGGTGTCCACACAGGAAAGTCTACTTTCATGCATGTATCATAGGGCTGTGCACCACCACCCCAAACTGCTTCAACATTGAATTGCTCAACTATATCTCTGCTCAGCTTTTAAATATCATTGAATTATTTTTCATTTAATCATTATTGTATAATAAGAAAATTCGTGTATTTTAGCCAGCACATAACAAGAGAATTCTTGTATTTCAGTTGGCGATACGATCCCCTTTGTTGTTTACAAGCTAGTGTTTATAAGCTTACATCCATAGTAAACACAATTATCTTATCACCGAGCCTGTTGACTATCAGCCATTCATTAGGTCCTCTTTTCATTATCAGTTTTACTGTCCCCCTTTCTTGTTGTCTTATCTAAACTAAAGCATCTACAATACAGTGTTTTATGTGCGTATGCCTATTTGCCCCTTAATATTTAAACCCATTCTATTCTCCAAAAAGCTTCTTTCCCTATGCTATGCTAACAAACCCTTATAACCCCACTCATACATTTCCCATAAAATTTCAAATGAAGAAAAACAATCCTTCAAGATTCAAGCTAAAGTAGCATCAGAAAGAAGAGCTAGGCCTTGAAGTTGCCCATCAACAGCACCTGGGCAGCAGATTTAGCAGACACACCAGTCACTGGTCACAGTCCTCCCCACTCACTAGGGCGAGATGTACTCATATTTATATTATGGTAATTATTTCTAAATTTGCATCTTAGCATATGCTTGCTTTATGCAAATCTGCATGCTCTTTTGGGATGATGGATGAATTTCCTCTGGGGGGGGGGAATGCATAAATGGCCATCCGACCCGTTATTTCATCCTCTTCCTGAGCACAGTGATAGCCTGTTGCCTTCCTATAGGCCTTGGAGAAGGGAAAAGGGCATAATTGAGCAAACTGGGGCAACCTAGCAAGGAGGATTGGAAAATGGAGCACAACAATGAAAGTTCTTACAGCCTGTGCTGTAGCCCTCAACAAGAGTAGCAAGGGCACTGAAGGTACCATTCCTTGGGAAGAACTAAGGGCCATGAATAAGTCAGTTTTGATACAACCAAACCCAGTTACTTGGGATGAATATAGCACTCCTTGAGGGATAACTATGGTGGCCAGCATAACTGTTAGGGGTTGGCATGGCTCAGAGCTGTGCTATTATCATTTCCAGTTAGTTCTGGAATGGGGGAGGGAGCTATTTAGTTATGCAAGCAATGGATCCACATCTGCACCATGTAGTGTACAGCCTGCCATTTCACATTCTGCCACTGCTGAGGTAAATTTTGCCCTATGCTAACAGACAATTATGCTTTTCTTATACATCTTTAGTTAAACACGCACACACCCTTGGAGGAGAACAAGCATGTCCTTATTTTCACATGTGAAATGTCAGAGGGTGTGCAGAACATAGACAACAGAGCAGTGGGTGTTTTGTTGTTGTTATTGTTGTTTAATATTTTCAATGTTCAGGGATCCCTTTTCCTCACTGAATTTCTTTGCTGAGGAATGTTTGCCTGTTTTCCATGGAAGAGCACTTGCCTGGTGCAAATGTTTCTGGGCAATGTTACAGGGTGCACATTTGTTGAACCCAGGGTGATGGCCAGGCCTGATCATTCCTTCAGGTTAATTGATGACTTAACTAGATGTGACCCCAATCAAAACTTTCCTCCTGCAGCTAATAGCAGCTGGGTGTGTGTTTTGTTGGAACCACAGCTGGGGAAGATGGGTTAGTCTTCCCAACACACCGTGGGATTCTTTAAATGACCATTTTATAGCACACTCGGGACTGGCCACTCGGGACATCCTCCTCCTGTGCATCTCCCACTCCACTTTCTGGTTTTAGCACTAGAAAATAAACCTTAGAAACCCTGACTCTTCTGGGATATATTTATATTTATTGGGGTTTCCTGCTATGTTGCACTATAAAATGGCCACTAGAGGGAGGTGTCCCATTCAACTGCACTGAGGCTGTGCAAGCCACATGGTCACTGCTCTCTTTCTCCTGGAAGAGAAACAGGAAGCAGAACCACAGTAAGGGAATGGGATTTCCCCCTGTCTGAAGGAGCTCCATGATATGAATGAAAATCAGTTATCTTCACACACCACACCACAGTGCCTGGATGGATTTAAAGCAGGCTTAGGCAAATTAATAGAGGATAAGGCTATAAATAGCTACTAGTCATCCTCGATATCTATTACATCCAATATGAAAGGCAGTATATCTCTCAGTAACAGTCATTGGGGAACACAAGCAGGAGGATACTAGTTCACTCATGTCCTACTTGTGGGCTTCCCATAGGCATGGGGTTGGCCACTGTGGGAACAGAATGGTGGGCTAGATCAAGACTTTGGTTGAATCTAGCAGGGCTCTTCTTCTGTTCTTATGAAAGGTGCAACATCAAGTGACTTGAATAGCATTTCCTCTGAGCACACCCAATAGTCCCCGAAGCCCTGCTGGTGAGGAGGCTGTCTGAGTTAGAAGGCTGTCCAGGAAAGTTTATCCTGGTATCAGTTAGTGATTCCAGGATAAACTTTCGAAGAAACACCAGAGGATTACCCAGAACAGAAAAAGAAGGGATCCCGCAATACAAGATGTATAAAATATAGAATGGCATATTGTCTCTGTAGATAAATATGATGGAAACAGCACAAATAGCTTGGTCCTGGCTTACTAGAACCGATCTCTGCAAAAGAACATACAGAATACATTTATAGTTCTGTAAGGAGCTGAAGAGATGAACCATTCAACATAGTGGGCAGTGCAAAGTATTTCTTTAACAGCTTGGCTGCTAATCCATTTTTTATTGTTGCATTTCTCCCATCTCCGAACATTTATGTTGCAGTACATTATGGAAACTGTACAACAACACAAGCTTTGTGAGATTCGTCTTCACCTGGGCCAGTTTGATGGATAAACAGCACAATACCAAACATAAACAAGAGTCCTGGTCACAAGAATGTTTGCTTTCTTGTGGATCGATGGCCAATTGCCAGCTATGGAGTTGAAGGCCGTAAGCACCTGGGTCAGGTGTGGTTGAAGTTCACCCTGATCCCAGCCCACCTGTATCTGCAGTACAAGCAACCTTAGAGCAAGTTGCATACAGGCAATTACTTTTTGACTCAGGGCATGAAAATGGAGGGGGCGGGGAAGCAGCTTTGTCAAAGGTGGTATTTGATCTACGGTCTGATTATCCAGCTGGCAGTTCTGAAGCCTTTGCATTGCTTATTCAATCAATGGACAAACTTGGTCCTTTTCTGACTTTTAAGAATAGTCCTGTTACTGTTTGAACTCTTGGCTTGCTGTTCCCAGAAATTATTCATTAATGGCCAATAAGACTGATTCTTTCTCTAACACAGTTGAATTCCGTTCACTTTGTTATGCCATTCTGCAAGGCTTCACTCTGTGAAACTGCACTGGTTGTTTTTGTTATAACTATTATTTACCATACAGGGGAGATTAGTTTCATATATTTATGCAAAAGATACCTGAGCCAACTAAGGTAGGCTCATATGAATGCAATGCAGAAAGCAATAAAATCAAGAAACACACCAAATAAGGTAATCAGACACAGAAGAGGACAATGTTATATAAACCACTTAGAGATTTTACTAAATTGATTGATTGACAAAAAATTTTTTAATAAAATAAAAGGGCCCTGTACCTGCATAATTCTCCCATCCACATATGTATTAAAGATACAGGCAACTTTTCATCCTTTACACCTGGACACCTTAATTCCACATTTTGAAAAGGACAGGAATGCTAAGAAACTTAATTTCACATTTTCAAAAAGGAAAAACAATGCATTTCATTTTCATTTATTACATTTCTGTCCTGCTCAGTAGTCAAAACTCTCCAGGCAGTTCACAGCATGATAAAACACAATATAAAACCTATAACATACAAAATGTAAAACTGTTCAAAACAATTAACCATAAAACTATCAGGACCCATTAAAAACTAACATTTTAAAACCCCATCATATGAAATTATATGCCATCAAAATGCATCATAACATTAGGAACCACCTCGGTAGATAGTGATACACAATATAACAAAATGTATTTGACAAATATGGAACCAATACTTTGCCATTTATTTTACAGAATGGTTGCTGCTGTTGATATTAGATTCCAAGTTAACTGAAAAAAATCATGTAGAATTTTATTGAAGCTAAGGTTTTTAACGCATCATTTTAAGCTGATATTAATCTATAAACCTCTAAATCACTTACATTTTCAAGGCTGCCTCTTAAGCTGTGTGCAATCGGGAATTTTGTAGTAAGGATAGCCCCTTGGTGGTGATCTTGGGGGGGGGGGGGTGTCTCAACCATAAACTCAATGAAAAGTCTAGACTGGCATACAGCCTGAATCTCTGGTACTAATTTTAAAGCTGCCATATCCCATTGTTGTCATCCATAGTTGTTCACATGGATACTTAAATTGCATGTATAGGCCTGTAATGACCAACATGAGTTTAAGGAGGCCTTTAACCAGAGGTCTGGTGCACACACTGTGGACTGATGTATTCTGCTCTTACTAAAATGGAGAATGGTTACTTCTAAAATGGGGGAATTTGCTCAAGTGACAATGGAGGGAATCAATGTATTTAGGATGAAAGGAAAAGAAATAGAACAGGAACTGCCATCATTATCTGACTTCAAAGGAAGAGGACCCCAAAGGTCTTCACTTCCTAGTTGGTTACAAAAGGTTAGGAAAAGATCATGGTCACTCACGGGTTTCTCAGCTTTAGTTCCAAATTTAAAAATGGACAATAGCCTCAAGCCACTACTGAACACCCTGTTGTCCAGAAAGGGATAGAGCAATAGCTTGTGGAAAAGTGGAGATAGGGAAACAAAACAGAACCTAAGCCATTATTAGGAACTCTGGAGCCACCACACTTTGGTTAAAAATACATTTACTAGATGGAGAGCCTTTTCAGTAGCATTTCTCCTTAGGAATTCCCAATAGAATTCTGAAACTGTGCATTCTGTTCAAGATGTTTTGGTACCTGCTTCCCTATATCTTTATACATGCTGTCCTTGGGTAATCTTATTCAATCTCATGGTCTCCAATATCATCTGTATGCCAATGATACACAATTATATCTTTCATCTCCGGAACTTTCTCCTGATGTTCATGATCGTATCTCGGCATGTCTGTCAGATATCTCAGCTTGGTTGCTTCATCGTCGTTTGAAACTTAATATGGCAAAGACAGAATTGCTTGTTTTTCCTCCTAAACCTTCTCCTCATCTCTCATTCTCTCTTACTGTCAATGATGTTACACTTACTCCAGTCAAGGAAGCTCATAGTCTTGGCTTTATATTTGACTCCTCGCTCTCCTTTATTCCTCATATTGAGGCAGTAGCTAAATCTTGTCGATTTTTCCTGTATAATATTGCCAGGATTCGATCATTTTTGTCTGTCTCTTCTGCCAAGACTCTTGTTCATGCATTGGTTATTTCTCGGTTGGACTACTGCAACCTTCTTCTCACTGGCCTTCCTTCTTCTCACATCAGTTTGTTGGTTTCTGTTCACCACTCTGCTGCTAAGATCATCTTCTTGGCTCACCGCTCTGACCATGTTACTCCACTTCTGAAATCTCTTCATTGGCTTCCAATTCACCTCAGAATCCAATATAAACTTCTCCTGTTGACCTACAAAGCTTTTCACAGTCTAGCTCCTTCCTATCTTTCCTCTCTCATCTCACACTATTGCCCCGCTCGTGCTCTTCGCTCCTCAGATGACATGCCCAAGGGTCTCTACTTCCCTTGATTGGCTTTGTCCATTTTCTTCCGCTGCCCCTTAGGCCTGGAACGCTCTTCCAGAACATTTGCGAACTACAAGTTCAATCACAGTTTTTAAAGCTCAGCTAAAAACTTTTCTTTTTTCTAAAGCTTTTAAAACTTGATTTTGATCTTACTTTTATACTGTTAGTTTTACTCTACCCTGTGCCTGTTTGGTGCATTCTCTTCCCCTTCTTATTGTTTTACTATGATTCTGTTAGAATGTAAGCCTATGCGGCAGGGTTTTGCTATTTTATTGTTTTACTCTGTACAGCACCATGTACACTCATGGTGCTATATAAATATTATTATTATTATTAATAATAATAATAATAATAATAATAATAATAATAATAATAATAATACGTAGCTGGGTGTTGGCATGGTAATCAGGCAGGCATTTGCAGGTTTCCATGGTTATATGGAATGGCTCTCTGTAATCTAGTCAAGGAGGAAGCATATATATTCTATATCTCCTGTGACTCTGAGGTGCTTCCAGACCCTTAACAGTGTTTCTGGTGACTTTTCTGGATAATACTGATGATCTCAACACATTGTGAGATATCAGAGCAGGATATTAATCCTTTCTTTGCTCAGATCAAGCTCCCTTGTTTAGATTCCTCGCAAAGGCAATACTTTATGGCTCCTATAAGACTTGAAGAGATAACAAAAGCAATTACGAGTATGAAAAATGGAAAATACCCAGGACCAGATGGGTTCCCAGTTGAGTGGTATAAAACCCTTTTCTACTTTTCTAGCTCCAAAACTTTATCAACTTTATATATATTTGACACAAGTTCGCTTTCCTCATCATTAAGTGATGCTTATATTACAGTCATCCCTAAGCCTGGCAAGGAGCACACTAACAGTGGTAATTATCGACGAATTTCACTAATAAACGTTAATAACAAAATATTAATGGCAATTTTAGCTGATAGATTGCAACAGGTCATTTACACATTGGTTGGTCCAGATCAAGTGGGATTTATTAAAACAGACAGGGGGCTGATAATTTGAGATTAGTTGTTGACTTGATAGCTTTAAATAGAGAAAGAACGGACCAGGTGACCATTCATTGCTGAGAAGGCCTTCGACAAAATACATTGGAAGTTTATGCTTGCTACACTAAGTCATTTTGGCTTTCCAATATAATTTTTGAAGTGGGTTAGAATTTTATATTCAAGTCCAAGAACAAGAGTCATGGCCAATGGTTGGTTGTGTTTGTCATGCTTGAGCAAGGTACTAGACAAGGATGTCCGCTTTCCCCATTGATATTTGATCTATGCTTGGAACCCCTGGCTTGTGCAGTTAGAATAGTAGTATTCATGGGGTTGTACACACTGACCTAGAATTTAAAATCATTCTTTATGCTTATGATCTTTTATTATTTATTTCTAAATTCCAGTCATCTATTCCTGCTTTGATGGAATTGATTAATACCTTTGGTGATCTTTCTGGTTACTCAGTTAATTGGTCAAAGTTGGAGGTGATGCCGATTGGAGACAGTATATTTTCTACTTATTACCTATCTAAGAATACTCATTCCAAGAGATATATCTCAATTGATCAAAATAAACATAAATAAACTGATTAGTGAGATTACACGAGATATAGACAGATGGGCACCATTAAAGTTCAGTCTGTGGGGTAAAATCAGCACACTTAAGATTAACCTTATAACTTGCTTACTCTGTGTGTGTATGTGTTCTTTTATTCTTCATTTGATCATTGCTGCTGCTTGATTTTCAATTCAATCCAAGAGATGTCTACTCAGAAGTAAATTCTATTGCATGCAATGAGTCTCTCTTCCATGCACTAATTGGAAGGGGTGTGTGGATTTTGTTGTAGTTGTCTCTGAAAGTGCTGTGTATTTACGGACCATGGCTTTTTGTGAGTGAAGAAGGGTTTAAGCTTCCTCCCCCCACCCCCCAGCAATTTCTTTTTTTAAAAAAACCCATGTATTTGGTTTTTAAAGAATTTTTATTCCTTGAGTCCCTACCGGTCTTCATAGTGCAATGGGACCACTTATGGAGCCTTACAGCTGATCAGAAGGGAGTGGGGAGGGGCGCCGGAGAAGAGCCCCATTGCACTGGGGAAGTGGGCAGGAAGGAGAAATATTTTGAGGAAAGTTTTCCCCTCCTTTGCCCACCCTACTCTGGCAATGCAGTCTGACTGGGAATCATGATATGGATATACACTGTTTGGCCTCTTATTAGCTATGATGGATTCCTGACCATGAGACATACTGACTTGCAATGATGGGAGTTGTTGTCCAACACCTTTGGAGGGCACCAGGTTGAGGAAGAGCTGCACTAAACATAAAAAGAGAAGAAGGTGGCCCTAAGTTGTTTGTCATCAGTTTTCTACAACCCCACAGTCACCTCTGCATATCCTATTCTCCATCCTGTCCTCATGGTTTGTCTGCTTTGGGAGAAGGAGAATTTCATTTGCACTTTCTGCCTGTGAGCCTTAACTCCCAATTCCCCTGCTTTTTGGTGCTTGGTTGAAAACTGTAGAGCCTTAACATTGTTTTGTAAACTGTAGGGGGTTTTTTAATGAATAAAAGATTTGTTTATCAGCTCTGTACAATGCAGAATCAAGTCCAACGTGATTTCATTTTATCACAGCGCCAAAATATATACATGCAGTCTGCAATTTGCTCACCACACCTCCAGCATTTATCAGGAGTCAAATTATACATCCTCTTGATTTGATATGGTGAAAGATACCATTGAAGTAAATGTTTGAAAACTTCTGTTTTAAATTCATCAACACACTTCTGACATATATGTCAATGGTCTGATCCACTCACCATTATGCTGAATTAAGCTGCTTTTGTTCCCATTTGATCAAAGCCTAAATATCTTACAACTGGAACAGAATAGAACCTGGTGTTTTCCAAATGTGTTGGACTACAACTCCAGACATGCTTCCTGGGGACAATGGGAGGTGTACCTAGAAGTCTGGGTGAATTTGTCAATTTCAGGTCTTCTCCGTTTCTTATTGTTATTCCGATCTTAATTTTGGTTCAACACGAACTTTGAAACATTTTTTTTTTAGTAGAACATTTGAAAATCTGCTTTAGACTGCACCTCATCTAGCTCAAAATCGTCTCTTCCAATATTCCTTGGGTGCTTTCTAGGGAGAACATGAGAATCTGAATGGCATGGGGAAGCAGGCAAACAATTGGCTATGCCACCCTTGTAGTTATTCCTGCAGGCATTGAAATATTGCACCTGAATATGATGCTTGCGGGCCTTGACAGACCTTATTCAGATTCATCATACGTCTTCAACATCATTCTTTTTTCTTTCGTTCTTCTTTCCAGTTCTGCGGGCCCTTTTGTTGTTGTTGTTAAGCCTTAAGGAAAACTCCTAAAGCCACAGTTTATAATGGTTGACTAGATTTTTGTCCAGAAGAACTTGTTGCCCACATCAGTAACGCACAGTGAGTTAGGCCCGCATGCCCACCCCTTTGCAGGAATTCTTTATCCCAGTTACTCAGATACCATCACATATCTACTAACACAATCCAGTTTCCTTTTTCATATGTAAATAGAAGATTCTGGAGTATAATTGTCGAATAGTCAAAACAGCAGAAAAGGACGTGGACAATGCACAACATGCTAGTTTTGTGTTTCACAAACTTCAGTCTGCCAACAGGTGGCAGAGCAGACTACTAGTGTTTTTTTTCCCAGATGCAGCAGAAAAAACTCACCTGGATTAGCCACATTCTCATGCCATTAGTTTCTTTAAATGCTTAAGTTACCCGTCTTTTCTTAAAATCCAATTCTTTCTTTTGGCTCTTGGAATACACAAGGCTATCATTAGTGATATATGCAGTTACATGTATTTTCATTTTATTTCTTTGCAATCTTTAAAATTATAGCTCTCAATTGCTATTAGAAATACACACACACAGACACAGACATGAGAATATGGGAGTTCTGAAATGAATGTTTTCAATGAAACTAGAAGCACAGGACCACTTCACATGTTACATTCTTAGGCATATACCTAAGACATCTGACAAGAATTCACCTGGACAAGAAATGTGTGAATATGGCAAAACCACACATCATAGAGGGACACTTGTCAGAGATTAAGCCCTCTATTGGTCTGAAGCTCCTCCTAGCCAGTTCGTCCCTGCTTTTCGCCCAGGACAGAGCTACTTCTCATCTCCTCCTATCTCAAGCCTATACTTATCTCTATTTCTAACACTTTTTAAACTTCTTACCTCTTTGACTTTCTTTCTCTTACCAAAAACAAACAAACAAACAAAAACCCTTTTCTGCTTCTTTTTCTCTGCCGCTTGCCTATCATTCTCTATGACCCCTCCGGCAAAGAAAACCATTTCGAAGCCTCAAAAGAAAAAGAAAACAACGACTCATGTGAGAGTCGTTAGGAAGCCATCAGCAGACAAAAGGATGACCTGCCAGAAAGGTCAAGGAGATAACCAGTTTGCCAGCTTAGGCTGCCTACTGAGTCTCCCAGCCGCGGAGGATCAAAGAGATCACCAGCCCGGAGGCCAAGGCCCCTCGCTGAGTCTCTTACACACCAGGAACGGTGCGATCCCGGCCTCAAAAGATGCGGCCGAGACTGAGGGAGTCGGGGGCTCAGCACGCCACCCTCTCCACTCAGAACAAGAGGAGGAAGCAACGGAGCAGCTGGATGCTCCAACAGCATCAAGGGTGAGATCAAATCCATTCTTTCTCCCCCACGTGGATGTTTCCCGCCAAACAAAGCGGGCGGCCATTTTGAGTTGCAGTTTTGATTCCAACTTGCAAAGGGAAGCCCCTCCTCCTTCCACCTCCTCCATTGCTCAGCCACAGAATAATGAGATAGCCCCAACGCCTATCCTAAGCATGGCTCAAATAGATAAATCTGTTTTAGCACAGATCACTAAGGCAGTACTGGATAATCTGTCTGACCATTTGTTAGACAAGCAAACCTTGAGATCAAGCCGTTCTGCAAAACGCACCAGAGGCTTGCACACTTCTGAGTCTTCCTCCTCTCCTCCTCCACAATTAGAAAACAAAAATAAAAACAATGATAAAACAAAAAACAAAAATAAGGCTTTCAGGTCAAAACAGCCCAATTCTTCCCATAGTCTGCACTCATCAGCAGGCTCTGGGGACGACTCTCCAGACCCACACTCCATAGCCAAAGGTCGCTCTAACAAATCCAAGACCCCCTTGGCTGAGCCCCACCATGACAGTGATTCCTCCATAATGTCACTGCAGGAGTTCTTTTCAGAAGGAGAGGAGGGTGGATGGTCAGACATAGAAATTACAGACCATATCTCGGCTGATCGATTCTTTAACAAAGAGGATTTTTTACCTTTATTGTCCAAAGCAATTGTCTCTCTAGCTAGTGAGCCAGTACAACCCGACAAACAGCAATCTTTATCTAGAGGGGCAGCGATGTTTCCAGAACCCAAGCCAACCACCAGAGAGGTACCTTTTCCCAATTCCTTTAATAAATTAATGAAGGAGGAGTGGAAATCTCCCCTCCAGGGGAAAAAGGGAGTCAGTACAGCGCAGAGGTTTTATACTCTTCCTCACAATGTGATGGAAGAATTAAAAATTCCATTAGTAGATGCCCCTGTGGCGGCCTTGCTCTCAGGTGCTGTATTGCCAAAAGACGGTGACTTTCCCCTAAAAGACCACGGGGAAAGAAGATCAGATACAGCTTTAAAAAAGGCGCATGAAGCTTCAGCATTAGCTTTAAGGGCCTCAGCAGTATCATCTTTTTTCGCTAGAGCTTCCATCTTATGGGTGGAAGACATAATAAACAATAAGGAATTAGATCAGCCTACTTTATACAGAGGACTGCTCAAACTCTCTAAATCTTTTGCCTTCCTGGCTGATGCTACACAAGATGCGCTTCAGTTTTCAGCCCGCTCCATAGCAGCTGCTAATGTGGCCAGACGTTCCATTTGGCTTAAGCACTGGAATGTTGATCTTCCCTCAAGGGGAAATCTTGCGACTGTACCTTTCACAGGTGCACACCTTTTTGGAGAAGAGGCCTTAAAAGATGTCCTCATAGAGACTAAGGATAAGAAAAAAGTTATGCCTTCATCCTTCCGGCAAGAAGATAAAAGACTCATCCGGTCTTATACATCCTTTCGCCCATTCCGGACCACTAACCAATCTTCCTTTCGATCCAAAAGCTACAGGTTTCCTAAACCAGCATGGTCCAGATCCCGCTTTCAGTCCAGAAGCGCCAACTCCTCTAGCGCTTCTGCCAAACCCCCTTCTACTTTCCAGGCCTCAAGGTCTGGACGACAGCAGTTCTGACGCCAGGGAACCCTTCATCGGGGGGAGACTTCAACATTTCCTCCCAGCATGGGAACAATCCACAGACGATCGCTGGGTCCTGGACACCATCTCCCATGGTTATCTCATAGAGTTTTGGAAACAACCTCCCCCTCGGTTCACCCCATCCCCCACATCACAATCCGCCACCAAGAATCACATCCTATCTACCGCCATACAGCGTCTACTTCAAATAGGAGCGATAGAACCAGTACCATCCATAGAAAAATACGAAGGTATTTATTCCATCTTATTTCTAGTAGCCAAAAAGGGCAAAGGCTGGAGACCAATTCTGGACCTCAAGCATCTGAACAGGTTTGTCAAATATCGAAAATTCCATATGGAGACATTGCAAACCATCAAAGGAGCCCTTCACAAAGCAGAATATTTGACTTCCATAGACCTCACAGAGGCATATCTGCATATTCCCATCTCACTACCTCACAGAAAATTCCTACGCTTCACGTACCAGAACTATCATTACCAGTACAAAGCACTTCCATTTGGCCTATCCTCGGCACCCCGCATCTTCACCAAGATCATGGTGACAGTAATAGCTCATCTCCGGCTAAAGGGCGTGCATATTTATCCATATTTGGACGACCTTCTTATCCGTTCTGTTTCCAGTCAGAAAGCCTCGCAGGATCTACAGACAACTGTCGAGTGCCAGAAAGACATGGCTTTGTCATAAACAGAAAAAAGAGCCATCTCACACCCACCCAGGTCCTCCCTCATCTAGGAGCACTCATCGACACCTCCAAGGGTTTAATATTCCTCTCCCCAGAGAGAATAGTCAAGCTTCAGGACCGCTCAAGGGCAATTCATCGGCAAAGAATAACCAACTTAATGGATGCTGCGCATCTTCTGGGTTTAATGATCTCATGCCTCGGCATTCTCCCATGGGCCAGGCTGCATTCTCGCCCCCTTCAGTGGTTCCTATTGCCCTTCCAAGCTCAAATAGCAAGGAGGGATCGCCTCCCAATACTTCTCCCTCTGCACGTCAGAGACTCCCTCATGTGGTGGCAAGACCTCCAAAATCTGCAGGTGGGCAGCCCCTTCCAGGAGCCTCAGAGGATCTTACTGACAACAGATGCCAGCCTCGAAGGGTGGGGAGCCCACTGCAACTCTCTCCTGGCCCAAGGAAAATGGAATGCAGAGGAAAAATGCCACAGCATCAACTGGCTGGAGCTCAGGGCAGTACACCTGGGTCTAAAAGCATTCTCACGCCATCTGCAACATTCTCATGTCCTAGTCAGAACGGACAACACAACAACACGAGCCCACATAACACGTCAAGGGGGTTCCAAATCCCTCTCCTTACACCTGGAGGCCCAGAGCATGCTATTATGGGCCGAACAGAACTTAGCCTCCATATCAGCCCAACACATCAAAGGGACCCTGAACCATACAGCAGACTATCTGAGTCGGCAACAAATAGACCCAGGGGAATGGAGCCTACATCCAGCAGTCTTCCAGAGAATCATACACCATTTCGGCCCACTAACGCTGGACCTGTTTGCATCCAGGCAAAACCACAAGCTGCCAAGATTTCTCTCCAGATTCCAGTCTTACGGAGCCAAAGGGATAGATGCACTATATATCAACTGGCCGAAAGAGAGGCTCTACGCATTCCCTCCAATCCCCCTCTTAGCCAGAGTTCTACAAAAAATCAGAAAGGAACAAGCCACTGTAGTCCTAGTAGCCCCCTTCTGGCCCCGACGCCCCTGGTTCTCCGAGATTCTAGCCCTAGCAGTGCAAGGTCCATGGTTCCTGCCCCAGATCTCAGATCTCTTGTCTCAGGGACCAGTACTGCACCCAGACCCAAATTGGCTCAAACTAGCCGCCTGGCTGCTGAGAGGTCCATCTACTTAACTCTGGGTTATTCTGAGGATGTCATATCCACCCTGCTGGCATCCCACAAGGACTCCACCACCAGAATTTACGAAACAACCTGGAAGTCCTTCTGCAGGTGGAGTGAAAAGGAGAAGCTTATTCCACGGGCAACAGGTGTCAAGGAACTCCTAGCCTTTCTCCAACAAGGCCTTCAGATGGGTTTAAAACCGGGTACCCTGCGCAGGCAAACGTCAGCCCTGTCATCAGTCCTTTCCAGGCCTGGTAGGCAGCCACTAAGTTCACACCCTCACATCAAAAGATTCCTCCGTGGAGCCGCGCTCAAGAGTCCTCCCATTGTCCATAGGTTTCCTTCCTGGAGCCTACATGTTGTACTTTCTGCATTGACTAAACCTCCCTTCGAACCAATTGCCTCTATCCCACTACGCATTTTGTCACAAAAAGTTCTTTTCCTTGTGGCCATAACATCTGCTCGCAGAATCTCAGAGTTATCTGCCATCTCAATCAGAAAAGGCCTCATCACCTTCCATAAGGATTCTGTCGTCCTTCGAACAGACCCGACCTTTATCCCTAAGGTCAACACGCTATTCCGTAGGTCACAGGAGCTTATTCTGCCATCTTTCTGTCCTAACCCTTCTCATCCACAGGAGAAGGCCTGGCACAAGCTGGATGTCCGCAGAGCCATTAAAGTTTACTTAAAAAGGACAGAGTCCTTTCGAAAATCTGATTCACTGTTTGTTTCCTTTCACCCTGTGGCTATGGGCAAGAAGGTTACCAGATCTACCCTAGCTAGGTGGTTAAAAGCATGTATTTTTTCGGCCTATGAGGCCTCATGCCTCCCCAAGCCATTAGGAGTCACAGCTCACTCCACTAGAGCAGCAGCCACATCAGCCGCCTTAAGTACTAATGCCCCTCTGGCAGAAATCTGCAGGGCGGCCACCTGGACAAGTCCTAATTCCTTCATAAGACATTACAAAATAGACACATATGCCTCAGCGGATGCCTCCTTTGGCAGGAGAGTCCTCCAGCAGGTTGTAGGACTACAATAGACTCGGCTTAATATTTTCCCACCCAGATAAGGGGTTTTAGCTTTTGCATATCCCATTGTGGGATGCCTTCCTCACACCAACCTGGAGAATGGAACATTGGTACTTACCGAGAAGGTTCCTTCTGGGTTGGTGTGCGGAAGGCATCCCAACCACACCCTGAAACACCACCGAGTCTATCAGGCCACTTGTCTCTGCATTTAGCCGGCCAGACCTTTTCCTAAGGATCCTCAAAGTTTGTAATCTCAGATTGATTTCTAAGTACTTACTAATAAGTTATCTGTTCCTCTGTGGTTCTTCCTTATCTATGATACAAAGAGATGCTTCCTTTCTAAATTTCTGAGCTTTAGCCATGGACGGAACTGGCTAGGAGGAGCTTCAGACCAATAGAGGGCTTAAAACTCAGTCATGTGAGTCCCTGCTTTTCCTGGGCGATAGGGGGAGTTAACCCATTGTGGGATGCCTTCCGCACACCAACCCAGAAGGAACCTTCTCGGTAAGTACCAATGTTCCGTTCTCTCGAGAGCAAACCCAGGTTTGCCACTGTATAATTGCCTCTATTCGGAAACAACACATCTCTGCATTAAATGAAACCCTTTACTATTATTTCAGTATTTATTTACAGTGAAATCCTATACATGTCTACTCAGAAGTATGTCTTATGGAGTTCAATGGGGCTTATTCCCATTACTCCCAAGTGTGTATAGGATTGCAGTCTTAAAGGTATTGGTACACAGTGATGTACAGAATACAGAAGTGGCAGAGTTACTGTGTTTGATCATGATACTACAACATAACAGTACTTTGGGAACAAGCCTAGACAAGCCTTTGGCTTATGCACTTCCTCTTCCTCTCCCCTCCCCTCCCCTCCCCTCCCCTCCCTGGCACAGCCATAAGGAAGAGATCAGGAACTCTCAGTTCTAATCTCACTTCCAGTCCATAGCAGTTACTTGTTATGTCAGAACTGAGGTTAGCGTTAACAATGGTTTAGGGCAGGGGTGGGCAACTTTGGGGGATCCAGGAGTTCAATGGGGCTTTGAAATCCACTTTTTAATCTCCACAACCCCCATGGGCTGCACTCCTGCTTCTGCCATGCCACTGGAACTGTTGGTAGCAGAAAACATTGTCGGTTTGCCAATAAATTTCGGTGCCAAACCACTATGGAGGGATAAAGAGAGCAAATGTAACTTGTTTTCAAGTTAAAACTGTACTTTCTACCCTTCCATAGTGGTTTGCTGCCATAATTTGGCAGAAACCCACCATTTTTACTGCTGCAGGGGCCTGACCAGGGGATGGTAGGAGCCACATTTTGCCCACCCCTAGGTTAGAGGAACAAGCCATGTTTTGTTCCTCTTAACCATGGTTTGAAGTTGGCTTGTACAGTTTGTACAGATTCAGTAATAACCAGTAAATGCAATTAGTTGAAAATGAAAGTGAAAGGTTCCCATCTCCTCACATCCCTGCTGGAGGGAGAGAAGAGAGGGAGGCGCATACGAGCCCTCAAACTCATGAACCTAATGCTAAGCTGCAACTTAATGTTACTGATGAACTAGGTCAAGCCCTGCTCAGAAGGTCTACTATCTACATTCAAATGAAAAGGCTGGTTAAGGAGAGATTTATGGATTGACTATGAGTAATGGATGGTGGTATTGCCATATGGTTGTCTACTCTGGCAATGAAGCAAAAGCGAGAAGCAGCTTGATGAACAAAGAGAAAAGAGGCTGTTCAAGTCATATATGTGCCCTATTATATGTAGATGATTCCTCTTTATCCTGATATATATATATATATATATATATATATATATATATTCCTTTGAATATGCTGTTCTTGCATCTGTCCTCTAAAGATAAATAAAATATCCTCAAAATGTCACCTCTCAATAGAGATGCTCATTTTAATCACTAAAACGAATTAATAAAACAATGAATGAACACAAAACAAAAAGCCTTTAATTGTTTGAGAACAGAGTGATTCAACCAGAATAATTAATCAAAGCCTCAGATTCCATTGGCACAAAGATATTTACTTTAAAAACTTTTATTTATATGTAAAACTGTTAAGAAAGTGTATTACTTTTTTTAAAAAAAAATGCCTGCCAAATAATTTGTCACCTATGGAAAGTTCAAAAAATCTATAGCCAATTTCATTCTCAAACCGCATTCTCATAATTTCTTTATGTTTGAGGATGTGGATTCTGTAGAGAGTCCCTTAAGCCTGTTGTCTGACAGAAAGGTCTACACTAGCTAAGGGATGTTTGACAAACGAACTGAAGGATCTTAAGATTAAGCAAAGCATTTGTTATTGGGTTTGGCAAACGGCACAAAATGTAGTTTTATGTATATCCAGTCAGTTTTATAATTAAATTGTTTAGATTGTATCGACCGTTTTGGAGAACAAAGGCTCAGTCCAGCCAAGATTTATGTACACATAGCACCATCAAAGTTAATGGGACGATGTAGATCCACTGAAGTGAATGAGACTTGCAGGACCTAATAGCAAGTACATTGGCAGAAATTTTTAATGAATAAAACAATGAGCTAGGAATGGTTAGAAAATCCACAGGAACCTGAATTATTAGGAATTTTGAATTACTATTTGACCATGTTCTAGAACTTAATCTATGTAGTAAGTGAAATATTTCTTGAAGCTTTGTTCTCTACATGATTTCTGTGGTCATGTAGAGAACAAAATATAAAAAAAATATCTTGAAGCAATTTATAGATTGGCAAATTAGGAAGAGAAAGAGTAAAAACTTTTTATTGGTAAACTCTGACTTGTATTTGGAGTTTCATAAAGACTCCACCATTTCTCTATTTTGTTTTTTGATCCTTGGACTATGATTCTCAAATCTTCCTGCATATACTGAACTCACTTACCTGGGAGTAAGTCCCATTAAACTCAATGGGGCTAACTTCTGAGTAGACAGATTGCATTGTAAGGTACCGTTCTATTTCAGGAACATTCCTTCCCCACCTCCCTCTTTCTCTGTTTAATACAATGCTGTTAATTTAAAGAAGTAATCAAACATGCTTAACAACTTTTACACTAAGTTGAAATTATTTTCATTCAACAATGTGCTATTTAAAAAAAACACTGTGGAAAGCATGAGTAGGACTCAAGGAAATATTATTGAAATTACTATTTCCCAAATAATTATGTTTAGGACTGAAGTATAACACCTGGTAATATTTAAAAATGCCATCCCAGATTAAAATAGATTGGATGTGCAATGCTTGTAACTAGACCAACAGTGTTCTTACAAACTATGGCATCACAGCAACATTGGTGTGATGTTAAAATGGTGTCTTAGGAGAGATGTGGCTGATCATGTTCCTCTCCCTGTTTTAGCCACAGGAGCATGTCTCGAAATTTAAGCAGATGGTTAACACTCCTATTGAAGGTAATCAGGGTTTACTTGGAAGTAAGTCCCACCATGTTCAACAGGGTGGTTTAAGGCTTAAAGGCTTATCTTCTGCTGGATTGTGTCCTTGCTTTTTAGATTGTTGTAACTAGCCCTAAGCCTTTGAAGAGGGTAAATAAATGAACTAGCAGACAGATAAATGAAATCACCAGGACTTGTTTCTACATGAGGGGTTGGAGATCCAGAGTGGTGCAGGGCAAAACTCTATGAACTGGACATACCTGTGGGTGGTGGTGGTTTTCATCAATCGTCCCTCCCCCTTGCATCCCTCTGTACCCCAAAAACTAAGCTCCAGAGGGCTAGAGGACCATACAAAACAGCACGGGAATTAGCTATCAGGAGAATGGGAAATCAAATAATCAGAAATCACATATCCCTCATTCAGCTAACAGTGAGAAACTTTCCATTTGAAGAACAGACAGTATTGATCCAACTCGAACTTGCTTAGGACTGGGATGTCAGTAAGCTTTTAAACATCAAAAATCACTTAACTAAACCACATTAAGTATGAAGCAGAATATATTTTTTAATCAAAGTTAAATTCAAGTTCCTACAATGTCTGCCCTGAGAACATTGTTTCTGAATTAGGAAATGTGTGTTCACAGTTGGGGGTGGGAGGGAGGAGAGAAACTAGCAGGAACATTTTAGCTAGTTACTCAAAGTCCAAAGTGACTAGCCAAAGCCATGAGCCAACAAAATGCTACATTTGAGTCTCCTAACCATGAATATCTATTAAGAGAAATCTTTAGCTATTAACTAAACAGAAGCCAAGAGAAAATATTGTCTCCTTACTTAACAGCCATAGTGATATTTCACTCTTTGTAGAAAGAAAGCATCTGAATGATAATTTCCTAAAGTTATCATGGAGGGATTAACATTGTTCAAACAATGTTACAACTTGCTGGAAATTTTTGCAAGAAGATGAAGCAGCAGTATCTGTAGACTAACCTCAAGTTCTAAACAAAGAGATATATTACAGACGTCATGATAAATCTTGAATTTCTTATGATATGATTTCTTCATTTATTCAGTATAACATCTGTATGTTTTAAAGTCCAACCCTAAAACAAGTTTTGGGCCAAACCCAAATTGATTAAGCAGAAATATTCTTATGATTTAATTGATATTGAGTGGATCTGTTTCTCTCTCTTAAAAGCAGGAACATAAATGTTAAAAATCAACATGCTTCTATGGTTATTACATCCTCTTCAGGGTCACTGAGGGTTAAATCCAATGTTAGTCCTATTTAGAATGAATGGGACATAAGTTAGTCATGACTAACATAAGTCCTGTTCATTTCAGTGAGTCTACTCTAAGTAGGATTAATGTTGGATTTAACCTTTAGGCGACACTCTTATATATACTCACCTCAGAGTAAGTCACATTTAACTCAGTGGGACTTCCTTCTGAGAAGACGTACACTGGGTAAACTGATCCTATGCACTTCTGGAAGCAAGTGCCATTAAAACCAATGGGAGTTATTTCCAAATAAAAAAGCAAGCTATGGTGCAATCCTATCTTTGTTGAGACAGAAAAAAGTCTTACAGTTCCCAGCAGACCCCAGCCTTAAATTCATCTATTTTGATCTTAAGTAGATTGACATTCACAAGTGCAATGCTCAAGTCACTGAATTCCATGATGATACTCCAGTTTCTTGCACCCTTTGGTTGAGATTCAGAGAAGCACAAAGGCGGTTTGGGCACCAAGCAAGGGAATTGGCTTGTGATGTGGCACAGGGTGTCCACTGTTCAAAGCAAGAAAACACCTCCACTGTGCACATACAAGATATGTCACGCAAGTCAAAATGCTCTAATTCATCTTTCTCAGCCCAGATACAAGCACTAATAATAATATCATATACAGAAATCCCCTTTTGTTTTATTTTGTTTCATTTCATGACACTTTTTTTTACTATATTCCAGAGCATCAAGATATTTTTATGATGATTTTTTAAAAAATGAGTTAGGTGTGCTACAATTGCATTTAGAGATAAATATAGAGATAAAGGTAGGAAACATTCTAAGAGTTCACATAACCATGGATGGGAATTCATATCTTGAGAACTGTAGAGGAAAACTAAAGCAAAACAAAACAAAATCTCAGATGTGTTCAAAACAGCAAAGTCAATATTAGGAAAGTGTTTGTCCATAAAACAATTATGATCGCAATACTATGATATTAACCTATGGTGCAACCACAAATGAAAAAGTATAGCTAATGCGGAAATTGACAGAAATTTATAAAATTATGAATGGAAAGAGGATAAGGGGGGGAAATCTGTCTCTTGTAAAAGTAGAATTTGGGGTCCCCTAATCAAATGTATTCACAGTATTTATTTATTACATTTCTTACATTTATTTATTACATTAGCTAGGTAATAGTTCTGAAACATTAGCTAGGTAATAGTCTCTGGGTAATGGTTCATGCATATCAAAAGGAAGCACGTGGTGCTAACTTATCCAATTGGATCTGAAATGTCATAGACTATATACACACTGAAATTTCACACATTTCGCTCCAAAACTCTCATCTTAAAGTCATTGATCAAATTAGGCTACAAATACAGTCACTTGGCAAAACAACAATTCAAATACCCTGATTTAAATAAAGCCTTTAAAAAAAACTAAAAAAGAAAAAAGACACTATATTATTTGCTTGATTTGTCCAAAATCATTGTTGTTACTTACGTTGTGACAGACAGATTCATGAGCTATCATTTCAAAGTAGGTAATGTATTATTTATGAATTGGCAAGGCATGTCAGTATTTTTGAAGGAAGTATTCAGTATATTTGAAGCAAGTAACACAAGCCTTTCCTTGAGAATCTAAACCCAGATTGCCTAAATTGTGCATCAGAATAAGGAACTGCAGAAATCATTCATCCTGAGTTCACATGTGACAAAACCAGAAAAATCACCATATGTGTGTGTGTGTGTGTGGCTGGCGGGGGAGGGTGCAGCAAAACAACAAAAAGTCCTGGGACAGCCTAAAGACTAACAGTACAGTTCTATAATAAGTTTACATGGATGTAAGTCTCATGATGTTCCTAGGCTTTTCTCACTAGTCAGTCAGTGTGTATAGAATTATAGACTCAGGGCATCTTCACACGAGACTTTTATTGTGCACTCATGGTCGGCCACTCACAGATGTTTGCAGGTCCTTTTCACTATGTCATCAACCTCTGGTGCCTCTCCCAACATTTTTAAGCTTTATTCCAACTTTAAGTTGCCCAAAATGCAGTAACAAATATAAACTGCCATCAAATAGGTGCTGTATTTCAGGAATCACGCAATTTCGCACTACCATCTATTGATTGTATAAATAAAACGTATGGAACTTACCCACAAGTAAAACAGCCAAAAAACGGGGGGGGAGCATGTGTATTGTGCCAATCATAATCCCACAAAGACTGTATATGTGTAGTGTGTCCTGGGCCCCAACAGTTGTCACTACTGTTATAAACCATTAAAGCAGTAGTGTAGATCCTGCCCAGGTCACAAATGCCACCCCCACCTCTCCCCAAAGATTTGCAGCCCTTTTGGAAGCTTTCCAACTTTAATACAGCTTTGAATGTATTCTTTATGAAGTTGTGATTTTTGCCAAACTTTGGCTTCCCATCTCTCCTTTTTATTATTATTATTATTATATCATGTTCAAAAAAGGTTTTTATACAAAAGAAGATTTGTGAGCTATAATTTAAAATAATTTCCATCTGCAAAAAATATTTTCCGTGAGTCTGATCTTTTGAACCTTTGCAAGTTCCATGCTAACAAATCTTCTTTCACCCTCAAATAAATGCTTAGGAATAGGAGGAATACTCCAAATTCTGTCCTTGTACAAGTTCATGAGAAATAATGATTTGTTAAGCATTGCCATTCTTTGTGATGGATGTTTAGGATTGGGACATCCTAGCTGTGATGTGTCCATCAAATTGGGTTGAGAAAATTGTGCATCACTTCAAAGAGCAAAAACTGATTGTCTGCATAAGTGATTGGAGGATTTGTCTGTATATTGCAATTAAAGTGCATTTGTTGCATGACTGCTTTTGTTTGGTTTCAGTGGTTGCTGGGATGTGTAGGGGGTGGAGATAGCTGGTATTTTAGTTAGGGCCAGACTACATGATAGGTGAAATTCATATCTACATTTAATGTCATGCTTTTCTTTCAAAATATCAGTTGTATGTGTGTGTGTTCTGATCATGATTGGGGCCATGGCAGGGAGGAAGGGCATTAAACATTTCCCCTGTGTGGGAGATGGGGGAAATTTCATTCAGTTCCCATTTTGATAAGAACGGATGAATTCTGCATGTCCTGACTCAAAATGCAAACTGGAGTGCAGAGATTCTCTGCTATTCACACTCCTCAGAATTTTGCAGTTTGGTTCCTTGAATAAAAAAATGTGTAGAAAAATGCATATATCAGGAGAAGGCATGCACAAAAACTCATATATAGTAGTGAGGAAGTGTACAAAAAAGCACTATACAATAGAAAACTGCATTCAAAAGATGTCTATACTGGGAGAAATTCATACAAATGCACATACAAATTTTGTGAGGCCTTTAAAAAAGATGCTGCCATTGGCACCAAGTTTTGGGAGTGTGGTCTGATTTTATGGGGTATCTTCCTTTATGGGGAGGGCAAAAATGCAAGTATTTTTATATACACTAAATATATAGAAGCAAGGAGTTTTATTTAAGATATGTTACAATCAGATCACACAAGGATAAAATCTTTTAAAAAATACCTTGTCTTGAGGTACAGGGGTGGGGAGACTAAGGCCCCAATCCAGCTATTCAAGTCTGAAATAGCAGGTTATGTGATCCTATTTGGCCATTAAACAGTCACCTTGTACTCTGGTGTAAATGGGCAGGCTTTGGTAAAATGAAAGGGGCAGCTTTTTGCACATATCTTGCAAAGACCTGACCCCTTTATAGAAACAAATTCCAAAGCCTTGTGCACAAAGGCGCTCTATGTATACACTGAAGCTCCCACACCTGCCAGCAGCCACTGAAATCAATGGGATTTACCTCCATATAATGATTGTTATCTTCAAGGCAGAGTGCACCATACCCAGATTTTTCTTCCAGTTTTTCTGGAAGCAGCCCCATTGCTAGATCACCAGACATTTTTGGATTGCAGTATTAGATCTAAATCTGCATACCAAAACAAACTTCAAGACATTCACTGTATCTTTCTAAGTTCTGTCTCCCTTACGTGTTTCAAAAGTACAAGAACGCATTCATTTTAGCCACAGGATCATCAACTTCAATCAACTCTGAAAACAGATGACATTAAAACTGAAGCAAGGGGAAAGTAAAATAATAGTTCCACCCACCCCCCGCAAACTTAACATCCTCCCGGTAGTATCATGTTTTAAGAAAGGCAACCCAGATGTGAGCATTTAAAATATAGCTATAAAATTGCCTTCAAATATATGGCAATCATTTTTAAATATTTACATTTAATAAGTGCCAGTTTTTATTGAACAATAGATTACACTGACGTGCCTAGAAAAATGTTGCTTTAATAGCCTCTACACTGATTTGCAGAGGTGAAACAGTGACCTAAACAGTGTTGTCTTCCCCCTGCCGTCTATCAATATTTGCAGATGGAATCCAAATTATATTGAGAGGTTTGTATGAAAAGGTGGGCTGACAGGTTGTACAACTGAGCAAGCTCCATCACCTTTATCTCGAGATGCGCCTTATATTGAACAGAAAGCATGATCCCTCGACACTGTGCTTAAAGAGATTTATATTGGAGGTATTCCCTGTGCTGTTGCAGAGGCTACGCCCGGGGATCTCAGCTTGCCTCAAAACTCACATACAATCGGCAGAACAAGGCAGTTTGCTCCTGCACAGTGTAGAGCTTGAACACTGATGGGAAATTTGGCAATTAGTGAGGCTGTTTGACACATTTGAAACATAATGAAATCTTGTTTCAGCAACTGTTGCTGCAGGACCAATCCTGTTTTGCATCTTCATTAGAGCCAAGCTGAAGCATAAGCAGAGCTGGAAGCAAAAGCATATGTTCAACTGTTTTGCTAAGAAAAGACAGAAAGAGATGGGACAGAAAGCCCTTCAACTGAATAACACCCGGAAAATATGGTGCATTCTCGTGGTTTGGCTACTCTTTTTCTTGTAGCCACCAATAATTTCTAGGGGTGTTGTATTCTCAAATGCCTTGTCTTCTTGTGGGTTCCCTTTGGGTTCCATGGGTCAGAAATAAAGCAATACCAGCCCTCTCTGTCCAAGATACACAGAGATCAGTACCTATTGACATAATAACAGGGAAACTAGGCAAAGCACTTAGAAACCCAATTTCCCTGTTATTATGTCAATAGGTGCCTCCTGCTTGATCTCTGTTTATCTTCTTCAAAGTCCTTCCTACGATGCAAAAACAGCCTGTACAAGGAAACATTACTCAAGGGAAGATTTTAATTTATTGACAATCAGCTACATTGTGTAATTTAGGGAAGTAGAAGGCTATTGAAAAAATAAAGAGGCCGGATGAACTTGTGGTATTAGGCTTCTTATGATCACAAATATACATAAGAAGGAGACTGTTCACATCAGGGGTGGGCAACGTGTCACCCGCAAACACCAATGTGAACCCCCAGACATCTTTCTTGATGCTCACAAAGCTGCTCTACCCTCCCACTTAAAAAACAAACCAACAATCACATTTTGGCCTAATTTACACCAAGCAGGATATTGCACTGTGAAAGCAGCATGAAAGTGGTATATAAGAGACAGGAGCCACACTACTCCTTATAGCAGTATTGAAGTGCACTGACAATTGTTGGGGCACATTGACACAGACCATATACCACTTTCATAGTGCTATATCCTGCTTGGTGTGGCTCCTGCCTTTTATATACCGCTTTCATAGTGCAATATCCTGCTTGGTGTAGATTAGGCGTTGCTTATCGGCAGCTGGGATTGCTGTGAAATAGGTTTCTGTTGGTGCTGAAAACTGTGTGTTCAACCAAGTTGTTCAGTGTAACATAAAAAGTGGCTGATGACAATGTAAAAAAAGTAAAGTGAGTAGTCCAGGATCCTCTAGAACCCTAATCCCTAATCAAGCATACCCATTTCTCCTCCCACTGCTAAAGAAACTCCCCACAGACACCACTGCTGCTGTCTAAAGCCATATTTTCCAACCTGCTTCCTTCCAGGTACTTCGGTACTTCAAGCCCATCACTCTCAGCCAGGATGGCCAAAGGCCAGAATGGTGGGAGTTGTAGTCTCAAGCATCTGGAGAGCACCAGGTTGGGGAAGATTGCCCTGGAGAGTAGCAGTGTTCACCAATGTTTCCAAGATGTAGGAAATCTTTCCAGGACAAGTCATGTGAAGTTATCAATGCCATGATAAGAATAGTGATGACATAAAATATCTGATATGATATTCTTAATACAGCTGAACTGCTTTGTGCATTCAGGTGCCCCCCCCCTCCATATAGAGTAGCACAGTTCATTAATTTTAGGGTCTGAATTTAATGCTCTTATGGGGGAGGGGTGTAGATGTGGTAAAAGTAGGAAGGTTCTAGAGAAGCCCACCTTGATTGAGATGAGGGATAGTGAGTCACCTACAAGACTGAAACAGCTTAAGTTTGGGGTTAGTGAAGGATGGTACAACAAGAAAAGGCTTAGATGGCTAATATGGGAAACATACCTACCTGCCTTTCCTGTAGGGGGAATGTGGTACTGCAATTTCTGAGACTCTGGGCATGTCTACACCAGGGTTTTTTCCCGGGGTCATCCCTGGATAGTCCCTGTGCATCCCAGGCGCAGGCAGGGATGCCCCCTCAATTTTCACAGGATAACTGGTTGCCCAGTTATTCCAAATTTCCCCGTGGTCCTGGGACCATCCTGAGGACCGTGGATGGTGTGCCGCACTGTCCCGGGGAGTGGCTCCATGCCCATGGAGGTGGGTAGGCAGACATTTTACTATCCCTGGGATAGTGGGGGTTGGGCACGGGTTTTGTTTTGCTTTTTACCTTTTCTGATGTGCACACGTGCGGCTCCTTCTGTAAAAAAAACCAAAAAACATTGTAGCCACAACATCCCTCCTTAATTCCATGACATTGCGTGGCTGTCTAGATGCTGGGGGAGGATCATGGAAGCAGGTAAGTGCATGATCCTCTCCCCTCCCTCCCTCTACACACTTAGGTGTAGACATGCCCATAGTTCAGACTAGAACTTCATGATGCCCACTTTGTGGGCATTATCAGATGAACATTTTATTGCATGCTCATTACCGGGCACTCAAGGATTTTCATGGGTCCCTCCTATGACATTGTCTGCCTCCCGCCCCTTCTAGCCTTTCATGCGCCACCAAAAAAACCCTCAGTAAGTCTGACTTATTTTAAAGATGGAAGTTGCCACCATCTCCTCCTGTGTGCAGAAGAAGAAGCGCCATCAAACAGCCCACTGAATGGGCCATGCGTAGGGTGACCATATTTTGGAAACCAAAGAGGCGGACAACATGGCCACCCCCAAGGGGGCGTGCCCACCAACATGTCCAGCCCCCAAAGAGGCAGCAAAAACTGAGCCGCCTAGATCGGCGCTGGGGGTTGGAGGCTGGGAGATGCAATCCCGGGAGTCCAGAATGCGTCTCCCAGCCCTCGCCCCCAGCACTGATCTAGGGCAGCTCTGGGAGGGCTGGCACACACATTCCTGGAAGTCCGGGAATGCATACAGCAACCCCCACCCCCACGTTTTGCCTGGTCATAACGGGAGAAATGAGGAGTTCCCCCCAGGATCGGGTTTGCCCCCCCTCCAATTCCGGACATGTCTGGGCAAAACTGGACATATGGTCACCCATGCGCAAGTTGTTTACTTCCTCTTTTAAAAGAGGTAAGCAACAGTAAGCAAACATGATTTCCCCCCTGTGTGATGGCACTCTGTGACTTGCTATCCATGCCAGTATCCAGCTTTTGGTGGAGGAGTAAGAATTATCCTTCCACACTATTCTTAATTGCCACAATTTGTGACCCATTTAATCTCAGTTCTTCATGTCCACCATTTCCTTTCATTGCCATAAAGCAAAGCTTCCTAACAAATCTATCAAATACATGTACAGAAAAAGACAGAGTTAGTTCCTTGGCTCTGTCACATACTCATGTGAGACTCTACCTTGACCAAGAACACAGAGTTGTGGGGGGCGTGCAGGCCCAGCAATGCAAATCAGAGCAGGTTCAGTTCTTGGTGGCTCCTAATGAGTACTACAAAGCAAAGTAAACAAGCTGAAATCTGAGAGACATCAGAGATAAAATCCTTGCAATGTATAGCCTCTCCCTCTGCCGCCATGCTTGCTCATCAGAATGACAGCAATCTCTTTACTTTATATGTGTTACTGAAACAGTGAATGTGTGAGGCTTCACTCGTTCCTTCTCTTCTTTTGACCTTTCTGTGTCATGTCAGGGCCAGCCCTACCATTAGGCAGTGTGAGACAGCTGCCTCAGGCTACTACTTTAGGGTGTCAAGAAAAAGCAGCAAGTTGTTAGTTAGTTATCTACATTTTTTTACTGCATTTTTACCCCTAGGGAGAGGCACTTGTGGGATTTTCTGCTTCAGGTGCCAAAATAACTTTGGGGTAATATGACTTGGATACTACTCATCTTGGGATTTGTGCATGTGTGTACACACAGCGTCATTTGCTTTTCTGCCTCAAGCTTCAGGCAGAAAAATGTCTTGGGCCAGCCCCATGTTGCATCCTGGATATGAACACTTAACTTTCATTCTAATGTCACAGTCTTCAGGGGTGATATTACATTGTCTTCTGTATTACATCTCTCCTGAACTTCTTGTTTCTCAAATTTAAAATGCAGAATGTTGTCCAATGTATGCAAATGAACTTTTGATCCAATGTCTCAAGTTCCAAGAGAAATACTGCATGATGTTTGGGGTAGGGGCATTGTTTTGATTTTGGTTTTGCATTTTCTTACCCAATTCAGAAATGGGTGTGGAGAAGCTGAACCAGTTTAAAATGTAGAACACGTGTACCAATTTTTTGGTTCCAATATTAAACAGAGTTAATGCATTGCAAACAAACAGATAGACTTAAGCAAAATGCCAAATAGTTGAATTAAGCCAAAGGTACCCGATATACAGATGGAGGCTGTGAAATTCAATGTTAGCAAATTGTCAGAGACCACTGGCTTCAAAACACTTTGAGTACAGAGATACAATGAACTGTATTGTCAAAGACATAGGCCTTAGCTAGACCTAAGGTTTATCCCAGGATCATCCCTGCCTGCTCCCGGGGATATCCTGTGTATCATTTACATGAACAGGGATGACCCCGGGATAATCCCAGGATAAACCTTAGGTCTAGCTAAGGCCTTACTCTTGCTTTGCACCCATGCCCATGTTCTGGAAAAGGTATACGAGTATGTTGGGGAGAATGACATAAAATGCAGCATAGAACTCTGATTTACACAAAAGTCAGACATATGCATAATCAGAGGGTGAATGGGTGTGTGTTTTTTTACCTCCCCATGCTGTATGACAGAAAAGCTGTGTTATATTTTATAATATAATTGCAAATATAAGTGTGTAATGAATGAGTCGTTATTTAAATCATGTTTGCAATGATTTGTGCACTTAGGAGATGAAGATAATGGGCAAACAAGTCTTTCAGCCTAGGAATGCTATGATAGCCTCACATGCCTTAATTCTCTGTCATTAGGAAATATTAAACAAAATGAGCTAGAGCTCACCTCAAGATTCAGGTTAATGATCCCAATGGCAGTGGTTCCCATATGCTAGCAATTACAATGTTGCTTTGTCCATGCTCCAATAGTAGTTTGTTGCAATGAATCAAAGAACTGCTGCCAGGAAATATACTTTCTCCAACCTCCGCACACATGCACACCCATCACATAATTAAAGTATAGGGAATGCAGTGAAAGCAGATTCGAGGAATCACCATTGTTCTGATGCAAGGAGCAGTTCAGAGCACACATAAGAATTTAATATTGCTCCTATCCAAGGCTATACTACCAGGAGAGCAGGCACACTGAGATATTGACAGTGATGTGGTGGTACATTTTCAAGTGCAGGAGCTCACCATGATAGCCCCCCCCATAGCCACACCCCAAAAGACTCCATAGCCACATTGTCAGGGTTCCCACTATGACCTGGACCCGAAATTGGTTCTATGTGGGAACAATCTACAAGGCTAGATCTTCACTACTGCTTTATAGTGGTATTGAAGTGCACTGATAACTGTTGGGGGCCATTGACACAAACCATATACCACTTTCATGATGTTACTTCCTGCTTTTTATTCCACATTCATAATGATTTGACACAAGATGTAGATCTGGCCCAAGTTACCCACACACACACACACACACACACACACACAAAGACACAAAATGCATGTAAGATAGTCTTGGCAGGTGTATCATTGTTGTTTTCATGAAAAATAGCCCAAGGAAGCTGCAGAGTTGAAATGGAGGAGGCAAAGAGAATGGCTACCTTAACCCTTTCACCAAGAGCCATTTTTTTCTGACGAAAATCAACTTGCCAAAGTTGCTTTCTCCCTATGAAAGAAAGATACAGGGGTGCCTATCTTTTCCTCAGGGAACAAGCAGCTTGGGAAAGGTAACTTTTGTGAGAAAAATGGTGGGTTATGTACATCCTCCCCCCATACTCAATGTCACAGCCTCCCAGTGATACTTTTCATTAAAATATAAACCCATCAAGGATTCACGGCATGCATTTTAATTTATGTATCTTGCGCTATAAAGGAAAGTTGTAGCCATGCTTGCAGAAGGAAACACCTGCAGGTGGACATGCCTAGTAGTTATAGCAAAGAAGAATGGAGAAGAAAAACTGAGGCAGGCTGGCTGGCTGCATGTGATTTAGGGCTTGTGAGGCTGGTGGGTAGCCTCTTTTGTTCCCTGATAGAAATTTAGAGAACCAACTATCATTGGTTTGTATTTACTAACAAGTGCTGACAAGTTCCAGACTGTTACACAGAGATCCCCATAACGAAAAACAAATGTGTATTCTTTCCAAATACAGAAATGGACTCTGACCAAATCGTGAAGGATCTAATGATACCCCAGTAGTCACCAAAAAGCATGTAATAAACAATACTAATTGTTTAATCAAGACATTTTTAAAAGTTCATGAAACATGGCTGTAGTGCTAATGTTCAAAACTTCTGGTTAAATGGGATCAGGTGTAGTTGCAGGTGAATGTATTTTGTCTGTACACTGACAAATACTTGTCCTATCTCCATATATAATGACTCATTTTTAAAAAAGAAAAGGTACAAGAATACATAAATAAAACAAAGGATCCCACCTCTACTGCAACTATGCCAATTCCTTTCTTTGTTGATAAAGCTCTGTTTCCAGTATATTTCTAGATTTTCAGCATCTATTCGGAATCCAAACAAAGAAAACTATTTTATTTGGCTGCCTCCCATTTTATACCACACTCAATTCCGTCTATAGTTAATTGAACACAGCAGTATTATAATAACATTTCAGCTATCCCTGGAACAGACTCAAACCTATATTCTGAACATTTGAATAGTATTTATCAAAACACAGTTTTGTGTAATCCAAAGAAATCTGTGTGACACCTTAGACTATTTTAAGAAGAAATTAATCACGGATGTCTATGTGTATGAAGTGGGTATGACCTTATTCACAAGTAGAGTAGTCCATGTGGGTGGCCATTTGCAAAGCAACTATTTGGTCACTTATAGCGTGTTTGTATGAAGCAGCTTCCTACAGACCCTCAGCTGATTTCAGCCATGCAACTCAAACGTTGGCATAGATTTTAGCTGAAGTCATCCAAGTTAAAGTCACTCAACCTTGTTATATGAAGTTGAGTTTCCTATAAGATTCGAATGGGAGCAGTGGTACAAACCATAAAATATTCTAGCCCATTCACAAACTCAATAAGAAATATTTTCACAAAGGGAATCCACACATTTGAATAAATTTGTTTCCAGCTCTGAAGCAGAATTGGGAGAGGGGCAGGAATCAGATATGTGCATTCACATGTCTGAAACAGAAATTGTTGGTGAGGACATTACTGGTGCCTGTGATCCTGGCCCAAGAATATAGGTCAGAGGCCAACCAGGTGGAAGAGGTTCAGATCCACCATGAAACCTCACCTGGTGCAGAGCTAACTGGAGTCCTGACTGATTCATGCATGTGCCCCCAAGCTGGGAGCTCAGACAACCATTGTGCCACTATGAGCAGCTGCAGGTCCCAGCCACTCTTTGTCCATCCCTCTTAAAAGGATGCTCCCAGGTAAGTCACAAGCCATTGCTGCTGTTTCTCCTTTTTTTAACCTTTAAAAATTATTATAAATGAATCAAACATTGATATCAAAATTCAGAGAGGATTGGTTTGAGCATCATTTGTCATGCAAGCTGACATATTTGATTTAGTTTTATTAATTGCCATATTTCCAGAGAAAAGTCTGGGCGATAAAAACCAATACAAATTCCAACAAACTGTCATTGAAAGACATCAAATTAAATATGAACTTCACATGCCAAATATTAATCAAGGGGAAAATATTGCCTCCCCAAAGTCTGCAAATAAGAACCCACTGAACAGAAGTGTTGGATAACTCCCTGATAGTGGGCATTCTAGTCCCAAGTCCAATACATCTGGCCAGCATCGGGTTGGCAACAACTGTTTTAGGGGATTCCAGTAGAGAGTTTCTATCAAAAAGATTTGAGCATGTATCATCACCAAGATAAGGGCTAAAGTATGTGTTTTGTGGGAAATCCTGGTATATTTTTATCTTCTTAAAAGCAGCAACAGGAGGGCAGTTGGAGAAGGGGTAATCTAATGGAAATCATCCACCCAGCCCCAAGCTTGAATTAGCAATAGAGGGGGAGACATACAAGCACAATAGGATAGAAGAGGCTCTCATCCATAATGGGTAACCTGGCACTAACAGATAGCCAAATGGGACATAAAACCAAGCATCCTTACCATCAATGGACAGTTGAGTACATATAGGGAAAGATGCTCCCAAAGATCCCCTAGGCTTAGGCTCTTGAATTGGTGGGATGGCTTGCTCAAAGACAGGTACATGTTTGAATTAACCTGACAAGGCATAGAACTGAACATTTCTATTCAAGATAATGTGGTGAAATTGGTCCTGGCAGCCAAATAGTTTTGTGTTCAGCTTGATGCCTTCATAATACTAAAATGGATAGAACTGACAATCTAGTGACAGTTATGTATTGTCAAAACTAATAGCCAGAACAATTTTAACAATGCAGGGGACATTGCAGCATCTAATTATTGTCTATTGACTCCACAATATAATACAGCCATGGAAATTATATCAGAACCAGACTTAATTGGTTTATTGTAGCTTTAGCTTTTGTGGGCAATATTTTGTTTCACCAGATTAACTCAAGGCAGACAAACATAGTCTATTTCTAAGGTGCCATGGCATTTCTTTCTTCTTTCTTTCTTCTTTCTTTCTTTTTACAGCTAAGGGCTTGATAACAGAAAGGCTTTCAGCTTCTCTGGTGCTCTTGGCCATCTGAATAAATGTAATTGAGATGAAAAGCAGCAGAGAGATGTTTTAAAATGGTACAAATTTACTTGGAAGTAGGCTCCATTGACCTCAGTGTAGACATGTTTGTATCGGATTGTCAAGTCAGATTTTGCATTCACATTAAAGCCAATTGGTTTAAAGCCAGTGTCTGCAAATGCGATGGGATTTCCCCTGTAGTTTCCTCCCCTCTGCAACCCCCTGCATGCTTTCCAGATGTGCTCCAGAGGGTCCCCCAACCACTAGCACTTTCCATTCCACTAGCAGAGAGTCAGTGTTGGGTACAACACAAAAATATGAAATGTAACCAGAACTCAGTCAGTGAGAAATCATCCTAACTATGGGATTTGCAGATTGAGAGCTCCATCCAATGAGCGTTTTATTGCACGCTGGGCACTCACAGATTTCTCGGAGGTCCCTACATGACACCATCTGTCTCTCGCGTGCCTTCCGCCCCTTCTGGCCTTCCTTGTGCTGCAAGAAAAACCAGAAAAACTCTGAAATATTGTTTAAACCGGAAGTTGTTGCTCTCTCCTGCAGTGTGTGGGAGAAGCAGCGTCTTTACAACGCCTGACTGAATGAGCCTCATGCTCCTTGTTTACTCCCTGTTTTCAAACAGGAAGTAACTGAGTGACAATGGAGAAGTGAAGGTAGCTAGCGTTTTTTCCTAGGTGTGATGGAGCTTTGAATGTCTTACTCGGAAATATGTTTTTGCACTGTGGTGCAAATGACATCAATGAGGCCAAAGCTTCGTGTTTATTTGTTTTTTTACAAAGAGTTGGCGGAGAAATCATAATTACTAATCATTTTTAACAAGCATAAAATTATTTCCTGACTTCATTTCAAATTCTGTTTTTATGCTTCACGTTGACTATTATCAACATTAAAAACGGTTTCATTTTCTTATGTCACCCTGTGGTGGATGGGTGATTTCTAAGAGCATTTTTATGTGAAATCCTTTAAAATGTCTTGATGGCAACAAAGGGTTAGAATAACTGGTACACTTCAGTGCAGTCAGTGGTATGTAGACTTGCTAAATGGGATGGATAAAGGCAATTCTTTTTTTTAAAAAAAATAGAACTATTCTTTGTAGCTTTGAACGTAAAAGGTAAAAATAATGTATAATGATCACTTTCACATGGAAAGGCTGGAACATATTTTTAATTTCTTGCTTATTTATTACTTTGATGCAATTGTGCTTTGCAGAAGTAATCAAATGGTCTTTTGCTTAAATATCTAAAAGGTTCATATATCCTTTTGAAGCAATGTAAGAAGCTGTGTTACATCTGCACACTGAGATCCTATCATAAATATGGGGAAACAAAGTAAATATAAATAAAGAAGCCCAAATCCCTTTTATAGTGTTATTAGACTCCCATTGTTTATTCTACGGGAAAAGACCTCCCAAAATGACAGTGGCAATCTAAGTGAAAAGCAGGTTGTATTGCCAAAGGGTTCAGCATTCAGATATGGAGATTGGAGAGGGAATGGGGGGTGGGGGCTAAAACCACATTTTTGAAACTGCCAAGCAAAATATTTTCATTCATGAGTTCACCCAGCCTAAACATGTATCTAATCCTCTAAAACTGACAGTTCAAAAAGGCGACTGTGGTCGAGACAGACAAACCATTCACTTCAAAGGAAAAAAGGACCTGGGGATTATTAGCATTATCACTTATCATGAAATGACCATCAGGTTTAGGAGCAAATAGCTCCACCCCATCCACTTAGCAAATCAAAGAATTGACTCCATGTAACAATGTTAAAAGGACTGAAAATCCTACCCATCCAGCCCCGTCTGTTTCAGCTTCAAGGATTTCACAAAAGATTGGCAGGAAACCATTCCTCTGATGAACAGGCGAAAGTGAGGATGGATACAAAATATATGAATCAATCAAGACATTCAAAATTAAGTGTCAGGAAGGATATATATCTGAAAGTATGAATTGCTTTTCCAGTACAAAAATTGCTTAACAGCGCAGTGCAATCCTGTACAGATCTATTCAGAAGTAAGTTCTTGTTGAGTTCAATGGGGTTGACTTCCAGGTAAGTGGGTAAAGGATGGAAGCATGTAATGCAATTAAAAACACAGATTTCTGATGCACACACACACGAATGTATAGACATATGCAATTATATTTCCAAGCCAAAATTCATAGAAATGCCAAATTCCTACCATCTGGCTGATGTGTCCTTTTTATGACCAATAGCAGGAGATTCATCCTTCTGACTATTTGGTTCTGACTGACTTTTAAGGCTGGAAGCACTTAGAGGAATTGTTTCAATCAGTACAGTACATGTAGAACACAGTGGCTTTACACATGTTTATGGGTTTTTGAAAATAACATAGATATATTTTATTGAAATTATTCATCAAGAATGGCTATAACATTTTTATGAATGTAGAATAAAAAGCATTTTTATAAGTGTTCTCTTCATATGTAATTATATATGAACTTGTAACTACTGGTGTTTTTCAGGGTGTAGCTTTTAAAAGTACATTCAAAACTTTACTTTCAGCAAACCCAGTTTTTACATTTGAGTCCCCAGAAATTTGAGGAAAATTCAGCAAGCATTTATGATGTAGTTAGGCTGGGTCTCTTGTTTCCAAATAATATTTAACCATGTTTTTTAAAAAAATATCCAGCACACTTATACCCATTGTCAGTGCAAGACACACAGCTGATTTGAATGGTGCACCAGAGTCTATCGAATGGTGGTAGAGATCTACTTGTAACAGCCCTACCTCATGTATGCCCTTATATTGCAATAAATGTATTAGTCTTTAAGGCACTACTGGAATTTCCATTATTTTTTGCTACAACAGAATGATACTGCTAGAATTCAGTCCTCTCTCATATTATAATATCTTTATTTCTTGATATGAAAACTGGTTGGACTTTTTCTCATTTATTAAAATGAATCCTGGCGAATGTAGACCTCCAATGACTCAGGAATCCTTTTGGTCAGAGGTTCTAACGTAACCTGCATCTTTTTCTGTACCAGAAAGTATAGATTTGTTTAAGATTTCTATATTTACTAAGTGTTTATTGAAGGTATGAACACCCATGCTTTTTTATAGTGGTGCTGTGGGAACATTTGTATTGTTGTTGAGTGTTTTCTTTTACTCTGTGTGTTTATTGTATTTGTCCTTACTTGAAAATCAATAAAAAAATTATTATTATTATTATTATTATTATTATTATTATTAATAATAATAATAATAATAATAATAATGACTTCGGTCCAAATTTCTTCTGGCCTCCCACGCAGGGAAAGAGCTCCAAGTGCAGTGTCCCCTGCAGACTTTAATGACAAGGGCAGCTGTGCACAGGTTATGAGGATGTGTGCACATGGATCACCTTGTGTGCATGGGGGCTTAAAATGCACACAGAACACATGTGTTCTGTGTGCATAGGGAATTTCTGTTGAGGCTGATTGAATGAACTAAGAAGTGCACATCACATTTGGGTAAATAACATTGCTGTATGGCCTCTAGAAATGGAAACGTAGCTTCCCTTTGTTGATACAAGCTCCACAGACAAGCATTCATCAAATAATCATGTTTCTGGAAGGGAATATTAGCTAGGATACCAACAGAAGATAATGCTCATATTCCAATCATATATCTCATCTCAAAGTCTCCCCTCTCTACTAGCATATCTGAAATACAGTGTAAAACAAACAGCATACATTGTGTACTGTTGGTGTTCGGGGGTTATATGTTAAAATTGTTATGTACATTAGGAAAAAAATGAAATATAAATATTTATATATTAAAAATTGTTCACTTCTCAGGTTCCAAGAAGAATTCAATACTTTTGTTTGTACTTTAATATATGTTCCGGCTTAGATAATTACATGGACCCAGTTCCTTTAAAAACAACAACACTTCTTCAATAAATACATTTTCATTAATACTTAACAAAGGAAATTCTCTTTCCACCCATGTTCTGCCTTTACCTTACATTCATTATATCAGTTGATTTATTGTCACAGCCTGACAAGGACAATTACATTTCCTTTCAGTAAGTCCTGGCTTTTGACTTGCATATATAGTTAATGATTTTTAAAGCATCATCTCTGAAGTGCAAATGTTTAATCACATAATTGTATTTCTCTCTCTCTCTCTCTCTCTCTCTCTCTCTCTCTCTCTCTCTTTCTGTCAGGCAGCTCCAGACTACCCCAATGCATCTCCATCCCAACCTCCCCTGGAGATCAGCCAGCATATCTATTGCACCATGACTGAGACACAAAGGGACAATGTCATTGGCATGGCATGGGAGGGGCACACTTAAGCCCAGCTCAGACCTCCACCACTCCATAGCCATGGCCACTTAGAATCACACTAGGTCAAGGTGTAACTAAATCCCCTTCCATTGAGTTCAATGGGAGGCAAAACAAATTTATCCACACCACCATCTCCTGCCGCACCCATACTGGAATGATATTTTGGATGAAGTGTAAGTTGGCACAGAATCTCATAACAGATTATCAGGTTACAAAGAATGGGGCTATATCTCTCTGACCTCATAGGATGGCCATGTGTCCTCTTTTACAGAGGATAATTCTCTATTTGAAGGGCTGCCAGAGGACAGTACTCTATTTTGAAAGTGTCTTCTATTTGAAGGACTGCCCAGTCCAAGAGCATTTTAAACATAAAGAACCATCTGGAGAAAGAGCTGGGCCTTGGAGTTGCCCACCAACAGCACCTGGACAGCAGACTGAGAAACTCACACAGATCACCTGGTTATAGTCTTTCACACTATGGTGAGATGGGCTGTAGTTCTATTTGAAATATAATAATTTCTAGAGTTGCACCTATACATTTAAATTAGCACATGCAAATGTTATTCAAATTGGTGCCCAGATTTTTTGGGTGACACACATCTTCCTTTTTAGCAATTCACAAGTGGCCACCCTACATTTCACACATCCCATGCCACTTAATTCAACCAAAAGTTTGGGCTCCAATATCATCAGTCTACGAGTGGTATGCAGCTCCACCTTTTTTCCTACCTACTAATCCTTGGGAGGTTGTAGAACTCCTGAATGAATGCTTTGAGACAGTTTTGAGATAAATGAGCGTAAATAACCTGAAACTTAATCCAAACAAGACAGAAGTAGTGTGAGTGGTCACTGCTGATCTGGATAAAAGGAGTCAGATGGTATTGGATGAGGTTGTACTCCTTACCACACCCCTGCAAAGGACCATGATCATTGCTTGCGGTCCTTCTAGACTTGTCTCTAACTGTGGAAATATAGGTGGCAGCAATGGCCACCTGTAAGAAGTCCTTCATTGGCAACATTAATGTTTTAGATGAGAAACTGGAAAATCCCATTAAATATCGAGGAAACTGAATTATTTAATTATATTTTCTATATTAACACTATGGACTCTCATGTGATTTAAGTCTAAAATAATTCAATATTAATAGATCTTTCATGGTCGTTCTATTCATTTAGAGGATTGGTATGATCTGACTCCAATGAGCCATTAACATAAGCACTGAGAACACGGATTCAGATTTTTAAAATAATTATCTGAGGGGAAATTACTTTTCCTTGTGTTATTTTTGTATACTTGGCCTGTGTGCAAAATTTTGGATTTGGGTCATCTAAATAAACCAACAACAGGGACAGATTTTTGCCAATTAAAATGTACTGAAAATGTATACATCTGAAACCACTGTAAAAATATTCGATACCGCAATCTTGAAAAGAAAAAAAAAGTCAGTCGAAAGAATGGTTTCTAAAAATCAAGAATGGTTTAATTATTGTATTCAATTTCTGTATGTGCCTAAGTGCAAAGGACTGGTCACTAGGCTTGGTTCCAGCCATTTCAATGACTGGAGATTAGTTTTGCTTGCGTTGATCCTCCAATTCTTAGATCAGTTGGGTGGAGAGGTATACAACTTTATTCACTGTACTGCACTTACCATTCATGAGGTGGTTGGCCAAATTTCCTTTAAACATGGATATTCTATATTTTGTCCTTGCAAATATTGTCTCTCAGAAGACAAACACAGAGAGAACATGTAAACGCCCAATAGTCCTTTGCCCATTTTATTCTCCATTAACTGGCTTATCTACCTGTTCAAACAAACATATAGCACTCTCCTATCTTGATGCAATTTTTAAGAAATCTACCCACTTGAGAAAATAGTTAAGGAAGCAACACAGCAATAATCAGCTTATTGTTACTTTGCCAAAGTAACAATACAATGCAGCTTCAATGAGTCACTGTGTTTAGTTGAAACAGCCTTCAACTATCAAGCATACAGTTCAGAGAAATGCTATTCACAGTTTATTAGTGCCAATGTCAATTTAAGATATGGAAATCTGTATTATGATTATCATTGCTAATAGGGGTACCTGGGGATTGTAACAACTTGATGAAATTCCTCACTCCAGTGTTCTGCTCAGAAATCTAGCCTGACATAGTAAATAGGTATGTCAGTTGTTTGACTATTTGCCTAAAGGCAACCACCAAACAAAAGTAAGCCAGAAACGTCTGTAGTACCTGCTAATGCATCTCACCCACAAAGGGGGGGGGGTTACAGCCATGTGAATGAAGGAAAGCTTTCCTAAGCGCTTTGGAGGCACCATGCTTTACCAATGTGAATGGAGATGATTTTGTGGAATGGATAACTACTCCCATTAAGCCAAAAGCCATTGCAAGTACAACTGGTTGCAAGTATCACATGACAATTTCAAAAAAGCAGTGTAGAAAAAAAATCCCCACCAAACAGTATAGTAAATGAGGACAGAGTAATTTGATTCCCACACTTTTTATTTATGCTCTAAAATGTGCCATGGAATGGTATTTTCTGATCTCAGCTTTTTTTTCTTCTTTTTAAATTTATTGGTCATCTTTCTTTCTTTCTTTTCTCTTTAGCACTTAAAAATATTTGCAATTCCTACTGTATTTCATGTTGCAACAATTTTATATTTGGGTGAGAAGTTGAGAGGTTCTGATTTGCCTGTGGGTGTACATACATAAGCTAGAAGAAAAATAGTAACAAAATATTAATCTTCAAAATTTTGGAAAGCACTTGAGCCCCAAACAGTGCTCTTCTATTTTGCCATAGCTAGGACATGTAATTTTGTCAAGATATAGAAGGTAGCCACTTGTGTTTTTTTTGACTACCTGGGGTTGGTTGTAGTTAAGGGAGATCCCCCGGCCAACTGCTGAAAGCAAAGGGAAAGCTAATGTATCCCCTGCATCTTTTCCATCCCATAGAAATAAAGCTTCCACCCACACTTTTTCTTTTGTAAAAGTCTGTAATCCAATGCTTAGGTGCAGGATCCTCCTCATTAAGAATGGGACACTTCTGTTGGTTTAGAATGCAATGCTAAGGTTTTAGTGTTGAGCTAATAATGCATGCTTACTCAGAAGCAAGTCCTACCAATTTCAAAAGACACAGAGTGTCTCTAAGTGCCTCCCTCCTTCCCTGACATGTGTGCAAAGGATGGGAGGCGACATCTGCTGTACTGTTTCCTGGCAGCCCCCAGGAAAGCCATGATGAAGGAGTGTGTGTGAGAGTCCTGTCTTTCATTGTACAGTCACCTCTCTGACAGCCTGCAGCCTCCTTGGCTTCCGCACTTCCCACCCAGGGGAAGAAATCATGAATTAATCCCTCCCATAGGGCCTTTTCAGATCAGGAATTGCAGGCAGCCTGGGAGACTGCAGAGCAATGGTGAAATGTGTAATATAAAGAAAAATATAGACAGTACTCTCAGCCACCTCACAGTGATTAGGTCAGGTAAAAAACACCACCAACATACATTCAAAATAAATTATAAAATGCCCTGAGAATGAGGCAGAAAAATGGAATCCCTTTTCATGAAGAAAGAAAACTTTCAGGAAATTCCTGAGATTTTTCTTTTCTTACGTCCTAGAAATAAAATAAAAGGACACCTTACAGAATTTTAGCAACCATTATTTTTTGTGGTGCCTGCATTCCCTCCCCTCAATGCCCTGAAGTGATGCTAGGTATATGGATCATTGTGGAGAATACAAAATGGGGGCCAGGCTGTTAACACTGTTGCCACTTGCATTGGCAGTGCAAAAAAACCAAAAACAAAAAAGAAAGAAGCTGTTCTACAACCCCTACCTGTGAAAAAATTGTTCGAGAATTTCTCCGCTGCCTGGAGAAATTCAGTGAAATGTCCCCGTCCCACCCCACCCCCAAGTTTCTTTCCCACAAATAGGGTGGAGAATTTTGAGAGGCCACTTGTGCACAGCTCTCAAAAACAGCTTTAGTATTTATGGAAGTATATGTTATTGTTCTTTAATGAGCCGATACTTGTAATTGTATTTCTATATACTCAAACCAAACTAAGCTGATCAGATGGACATCTCTAAAAGCAAAAGCAGGACATGATAAGGAAGTAAAGAGACACTTCTTTTCCCTGCCCACAGAGAATAATTATTATCCATCTCCAAGGAGATCAGATGTGTGTGATATTTGCAAAGAGCCTAGACACATAACATTCAGCACACATAGGCCCATAGGCCTGGATTTTGCTGCATAGATCCTTTACACTAAGCACGAGCATTCAGAGAAACATCACTATGCCATCAGTATGCATTGTACCTTATTACATTACAAGAATGAAACCACCAAGACTCCAGTTGTACCATAAAGATTAACAGATTTATTATGGCATAAGCTTTCATGAAACAACCATTGCATTCCAGTCTCCCAGCATACTCTCTGCTTCCAGAAACACCCACTGGAACCAGCCCACACTGTGGTTTTGGGGCTGTTATGCATATTCAGGTGATCATGGGTGAGTGTGAAGCTTGGCCATTTAAAGCAAAATTTGGACGTTCCAAGGGCAGAGAGAGGTAGCGTGTGACATAGACTTCTGACAACTTTATGTATCATAAAAGGGGAGGGGGGGTGGAGAAAGAAAGAAATTAAATTACCAGGCACCAAATTCTTCAGCAAAAGGGGCTAGAAGGAGCAAGAACAGGAGACACAAGTTGGACACAAGCCCAACTGGGAAGCAGAAGTCTGGAGCAGCAGTATCCTATGTCATCTCGAGGTGAAAACCACAAAGAAGGCAGCAGTCTTGGCCCCAACACTTTAAAGTGAGGGAACAGGTCATCAGGTCTCCCAATCAACTGATTATCAGGACTTGCCAAATCCTTTAAAAGCATTCCCTGCCCCAAAAAACAGCTTCAGAAGAGCACAGAAAGTTCCTTTAGCAATCTCAGATGTTACATGACTTTATGTTTGCCAGGCAGCTTTATGATTTCTAAAGGGAATCCCCTCCCCATCTATCAGAAGGGACTGAGCATACTCCAGTAATTTTACCTGGAATGACAGTAGTTTACTACATTCCTCCTTTCACACCAAATAGTGTTTTGTAGATTTTAACCTGTACACCAAAGTGAACGGATACATTCCTTTTCATTCTATGAAAAAGCTATTTTACAGACACAGATGCTTTTAAAAGATACAGTAGCAGCTCCAAATCAATGTACTTATTATATATTTATCCTAATTATTACCATCTTGATGATACCCAAGTACCATTATCTCTTCAAATTTTGCATTAAGTTATTCATTCTTGTGAAACTCTTTCAGCTCTGAAATCTTTCTTTACAATCCAGTTATGTTCCTGACTTACATCACCAAACATATCCTCATACCTTCACTCACCCATCTGTATCCATAAAACTCCACACACCACAAGAAAATGGTTACTTTCCTGTACCTGTTGGTATTGACCCACCTCCTTTGCTTGCCATTTTCATAGCTCTTCCTCCAAATGTATGACCGTATGACTAGTAGAATAACATTTTCCAGACATTCTGTATTTATTTCTATTTAGAGTCCTATGTTTTTTAAAAATAAAATAAAACCACAACAAAATACAGTAAAATAAATAAATAAATAAATGTGTGTGTGTGTGTGTGTGTGTGTATGTGTGTGTGTGTGTGTGTATATATATATATATATATATATATATATATATATATATATATATATATATAATTTATTTATTTATTTATTACATTTTTATACCGCCCAATAGCCGAAGCTCTTTGGGCAATTCACAAAAATATACTCAAAAAAGGTTTGATAACCCTTTTTGTGGGACTACCTCTGAAACTGCGGCAGTCAGGTAGCTGAGCAGGGCACCTGGTGGCATTGAAGCAGATACACTGGCTACTTACCAGCTACTGAGCCAAGTGCAAGGTCTTGCTGTTGGCATATAAAGTCCTGAATAACTTGGGATGAGGTAACCCGAATATAGATGTGTGTGTTTGGTAAGGTCATTGGCGGTGTTGCTCATTGTACCCCCAACCTGCAGATTGCCACCTAACAACAACCTAGAAGCAGGGCCTTCCCCATGGTGGCACCTGCCTTATGGAATGTTCTCCCTCTTGGTGTTCGGGAGGTGAGAACTGTGCCATGTTTTAGGCACTGTTGAAGACTCATTTCTTTACGCAAACTTTCCCTGAATGATTATGCTGCCCAGTGAGTTTGTTTAGTAATTATTATTAATTCTTGTGCTTTTAGCTTTGGTTTAAAAAAAATTAAACATTTTAACAGATGGGTTTTTGAAGTTATCATTTATGTATTTTAATCTCCGATTCTGCAAACCATTTATCTTACCATATCTTTAGATATGGTATGCTGTATATAAATTAAAACAACAACAGCCCTGCTGCAAGAATTAGTTTGTTCCCCCTCCTCCCTCCTCATTCCTTTTTCCTTGTGTGTCATGCCTTTTTAGCTTGATTATAGGTAAACCACTCTGGGAGCCTTTTTGGATGAGTAACGGGATAAAAATACTTCAAATAAATAAATAAATCTCTTACCTTCTATATTCAAGCATGTCATCCACAGGATAACTACGGGATTTTTAAGAAGGCATGTGTGATGGTTTGTGACCTCACACTTAGTTTCAAAGTACTGCATGAAGCCACTGACAAGCTCTAGCTAAGCAGTGTGATAACATGAGTTTTTCAAGTATAGATGACATTTTAGTGAATGGCAATGGCTTAAGGTGTGGATTCCAAAATCCACAGCTTTGGGGCGAGAGAGCCACAATAGTGGCGTCCAATTACAACAGCAAATTGGCCAGTTAAACCTTGGGAAAAAATGACTGCTGCTGGTAATTACTGCTAATCCACTAATGAGCTATTGTTTGCTGCAAGGTCTTAAAGATAAGCCTAATAATGTGAGCACAGTACAATACAGTTCCCCCCATCCACCCACCCACCCAAAAAACTTCCGCTAAATCAACTTAATTGTATAGATGCTTACTTAGTACATGGATTGTGATGGTGATTCATACAGACCCTGTTTTAATTGCAACATGATCTTCTGTAGTTCAGGTTTTCTTCACCTTAGGGCAACCCTGAAAGTCAGAAATTGGGAGCTGATTAATTTGCTATTTTAGGTTCATTGTAGGTGTTTCTTCTCTTCTAGGATGGCTGGCACTGAGGTGACATTGTCCAATAGCAACGAAACCATGAAGGTCAAAATAAATGGACAATACTGTAGACAGCTGGTCAGCCACTGTGTGAACAGAGTGCTGGACTAGATGGATTCTTGGTCTGATCCAGCAGGGCTCTTCTTATGTTCTTACATTCATATGACATAACTACCTCCCTATTGGGAAAAAAAGGTGTTTTCATTTCACTTCAAGTGTTGTGTCACTTTTTACAAGTATAAATAGCTGTGCAAGGGACAATTTCATCAGGACTGCAGTACATGGGGAGGGGGGGTGTTTTCTCTTCTCTCCCCCCTGGACCTGACTAAAATCATCTCTCCCCCTGCTCAGAAAAGCTGCTATTCACTATAGGAGGGAAGCCCCCATTTGGAGGCAATGGAGGCTTCCTTCGTGCAGAGAATAACAGCTTTGGGGCAGAGGTTTTCTTCAGACTCTGGTGGGTGATGAAAAAGCATTAACAGCCCCTATGAAAGCCCCTCCCACACAGCAGCTATTTGTTCTTGTAAAAAGACAGCGACATGGCACTTTTAGTGATGAGTTTAGAATTGTTTCTTGTTTGGCCTTAAGTCTCAGCCTAATCTATAACATCAGGATAAAAGAAGTAACACCATGCATGTCTTCCCAAACTCCCTGGAGGGATGTAAACATAATATAGATAATTTGGCCTTGGCATGGCATTAGCATAGCATTGTTCGTAACTGGAAAACAGTGTGTAGAAGCACCAGCTTCTTCATTCACCCAGGCCATAGCTAGACGGGGCTTAATCCCGGGGTGATCCCCGGGATCATCCCTGTGCATCCACATGACGCACAGGGGATCCCAGGATCAGGGAGGGATGATCCCTCCCTTGCCCCAGGATCTCAGCCTTCACTTTGGCCCCTGTTTTTCCGTGGTCCCGGGCTGAGCCCAAAACCGTGGAATGTGCGGCCAGGCGCCACGGTTTGACCCAGCTCCGCACAATTCCTCGTGAGGAGCCAGGAGCTGCACATGGGGCGCAGCGCTCCTCAGGAGCGCTGCACCCATCGAGGGTAGGGGGGAGCAGGGAAAGTCATTTAAGTTTTAAATATTACTTACCGTTCACGCACAAATATTCGTGCACTGCTACCCTTTTAAGTTAAAAAAAAATGACGGGCACGACGCCTCTCCTTCTGAGGTTGTCGCACATCGCATGTAAACAGAGGAGGGATCTCACGATAAACACATCACGAGATCTTCCCTCCTCCATTGCGAGCTAACCGGTAAGTTTAACAAAGGCCTCAATCTTTATCAGATTTTTAAAGTATGCCTCTCTGAGGGCACTGCTACACTTATACACACAGAAAGGAAACAAGAACCAATAAAAAATCACTGATGTTTGAAGATGCCTATATATGCATGAATATCTGTCAAACTAGGAATGTTTGCTGTGTAAAAACTGTAGTGTAACACTGGTGTTTCCTGCTGCAATCATAACGTGTAGCATTGCCCCATAGTTACACCTTCACAGGCCTTGTTCATTAGAGTCTGCTAACCCTATTAAAATACAACATTCTACTCAGTATTTATTTTCTGCTCCATATGTCACATTTTAAAACTTGGTAAAATTAATTCCTGTTCTTGTGTTAAAGCTAGTCAACATTTTTTTTAAAAAAAAAAAAAAGTCCACGTATTTAGTTCATCACACTGAGACAAGTTTATTCAGCTCAAATTTATTAATAAGAAGCATTCATGAAAAGCTACATTTCAGTGCACTTTTTCTTTTCTTTTTTTATTTTGCCACATCTTGTGGAACGTGAGATGAATAAGTGCCCAACAGAGACTACTTAATTCACAGAAGCAAAATAAAGATTCATATTCTCTAACAGAGCCTGTATTGAGTCTATATAGAGAAGCGATGGTTGTATTATTTGTCTCAGAAATCTAGTGGGGCTTCTCTAACTGTTGCAGCTGTATGCTTATGTGCAATGAGTTTTTAAAAATCCAGTTGTTATGCTTTTTTGCGAACTCTCTATCAACAACAGGAAGTAGAGTAGCCACCTTTTTCCGGCAGGGTCTCCAAGGTCTTTAACAATTACACAACAGATATAAAATTAGCAGCAATGGAAGCCTTCACCTGTTGAATATCTGCCTATTGTCCATCAGAAAAACTCTGCTAGAAGCAGAAAATGGCAACCCTGGACTTCTAAGACTTGGACTTATAACAGGCTAACCTTGCCTTCCAAAGGTGGCCATGTGTCCCCTTTTACAGAGCACAATCCTCTGTTTGAATGGCTGCCAGATGACTGTACACTGTTTGAAGCCATTCTATATTTGAAGGACTATCCAGTCCAATTCCAATTTAAAGATAAAGAATCATCCGGAGGAAGAGCTGGGCCTTGAAGTTGCCCATAAATACTTTAGCTGCTGGACAGCAGACTGAGGAAGACCCACATGTCACCTAGTCACTGTCCTCCACACAATGGTGAGGTGGACTTTATTTCTATTTAAATTACAAAAATGATTTCTAAATCTGCATCCGTTAATATAAATTAGCTCATGCAAATGTTATACAAATCAGTAACTTCTCTTTTGGTGATACCTTTCCTCTCGATTCATGAATGGCCACCTTACTCCAAACCTATGCCTAAGTAATTTTGGCCTACTCAGGAATAATTTATGGCTATACTGAGGATTGTGTGAGCAGCACTTAATTGGGTTCGTTTAGTGAAGCATGAGAAACAATAGACACACAGGCATAGCTGTGTGCAGCTGCTCTTTACCAGCCTTTCTCACTTTGCTACTGGCCTGCTTGCTCCACAGTTCATCGCTCCCCACTAAGGGGGTGAACTTGGCTTCTCGTGCCAGTTCTGGGCAACCATGTGCTTTATGAACTTGTATAAGGGGCAACTACCCATGTTTCCACCTTGATCAAGATATCGAAGGAAAAAGATATGTTCCCCTCAGACAAGTAGGGATAGAATGTGGCCATGCAGACTGTTCAGCTTATGCTGTAAACTAGCTTGCTAGACGAGAGACCAGAAGAGGATGGATATCTGTGTATCTGGACTTTGGGGATTGTGCCCATTTATTTATTGGACACAGGTCCAGAGTATTTCCACAATCCTGACGGAACAAAAAGGTTTTTGCCTGCCTCCGAAACTGTAGCACAAAGGGAGCTAGTCTAGCTTCCCTGGGAAGGGAATTCCAGAGCCTTGGAGCAGCCACCGAGGAGGCCTTCTCCCGCGCATGCATCAGGCATGCCTGTGATGTGGGTGGGAGTGAGAGAAATTCCTCCCCGGAAGATCTCAGAGCATGGGGAGGCTCATATGGGAGAATACGGTCTTTCAGATAACCAAGCTGTATAGGGCTTTCTAGGTGATAACCAGCACTTTGAATTGTGCCCAGAAACAGACTAGAAGCCAGTGAAGCTGTTGTAACAGGGGAGTTGTATGCTCCCTGTAACATAAGATGATCCAAGTCAGCATAACTCCATTAAAATAACCAAAGTCAAAGCATGCCACAATGGAGTCATCTGCAAAATGGGTGCAAAAAACCAGAGCTAACATAAATGATATTATCCAGCAGTCTGAGCACTGTAGACAGATATCACTATCTGAAATGATACTAAAGAGGCAGGATGTGTCACTCTGTTTTGCCAGTAATGGGTTCTCAATCCATGAGTGCTGATACAACTTCCTATACAACTGCATAGCAGAAATGAGGTGACGTTTCCCTATGACATGGAAGATGCAGAAATGGGCAAAGCTGCACTTGTTGATTTCTGCCTGCTCTATGGTTCTCCATAAAAGTTGGCAAATTTACCCTTACAGCAGCAGTAACAGAGCGTGTCATGGGCTATATTATGCAGTGATGCAAATAGATGGTGTGAGTGGATCCTCAGTTATTGTCAATTATAGTATGATTGCAAGGCTTGTCTGGTTTAAAAAGAAATCCAGCTAATCTACAGTAAGCAAGTGTTTATGGTGTGTGTTGTGTGAGTGAGTGAGTGTATTCATGCATACTTGCACTTCTCAAACTTTAAAGAAAAATAAGCTCTTCAGTTTTTGCGTTCAACCGCTTCTGTCCTTTGCCAAATGTTGTTGTGAATACTTCTTTGGATGCCAACATTTAGCTTTACTTGTTTGCCTCATAAATTTTTGGGTAGGTGTGAAAACTGAGCAACTCTGAGCCATAAAGCACATGCACATTTGTTTCTATTTATTCAAAGAATGATTTTTTAAAAAAACCTTCCTAGGAGTGTCCATCATGTAAGCCACATGGGACATTTCCGTCTGCTTCCAACTACTGTAATATTATAATTTAATTATTATTTTACAGAGCCCAGACATGTCTTGGCATTGTTGAGTTTTTGCTCTCTTAGTGTGTGTGTGTGTGTGTGTGCACTGTCCCCATCAAAGCATGATTTATGGTCAGGCCATATGGAGCGACTGGAAGCATTAAACCACAAGAGTGAACTGTGAAATGGCTAATGAGTTGATGCTGCTTAAGAAAGCGACTTGACGCTTAGCACACAAAATTCTCCAACATCATCATGCAACCTAATGTTTTAATGGCTTTAAAATTCACTTTAAAAGGGAGCAAACAACATCACTAAACTAGATAGGGAACAAAGGGACACGTTTGGAGTGACAAGAAATGAGATGACAGAAATGGCTATTGGCCACATTTTCAAATATAAATCTAGAATGTCTTATGGAATCCACATACATATTGGAGTTGGCTAGTTATTGGATTTTATTTCACAGTTGAAACATTTTAATTATGAGTTAATTTTTTTTAAAAAAAAGGTTCCACTTTTTTTTAATTAGCCCTCTTTTGTGCTTTTACGAATCACCTGACAAACAGCAATTGAGCAGATGAAGCTAATCTGACAGGTAAAATTCAACAGATACATAATTTTGTGCCAAACTTCTGACAAAGGCACAGGAGCAGAGCCAGTGAAAAAAGCTGGCAACCCTACCACCTAAAGACCACCCAAGAACAATTAAGAAGGTCAGCAATTTTAAAGCTTTCCTGGAAAGCCTAGGCGTTCCTGGAGGCTTACTCAATTAAAAGATCAGTAATAGCAGACAAGCCCGAGGACATTGTAGGTGTGGCAGGTACCCTGCATGAACTGAAAATGTACCCTAGAATTTATCTCAGATTCCTCTGCAATGTGAAGAAATTCTTCAGCAGACAAAATGGTGTGCAAATGGTTCTTTGGGGATAAGTTATAAAGCTATCCTTATATATTTTATAGCATCACCGCCCAAGTTCTCTTGTATAACTACAAGGTATAACTTGGGATGTTATATATTAAAGCGACTAACAGTGCAATCCTATGCAAATTTAGACCAAAACAAAAAAGTATATAACTCCCAGTATTCCCTGCCCAGCATGGCTGGCTGGGGAATGCTGTGAGTTGTAGGACTTTTTTTCTGCCTAAACTTGCATAGGATTGTACTCTAAAGTATTTTATACAATATCAATTCTGGAAAAAGCAAATAAAAGAGAAAACACAAAGCCCACTAGATTATGAGTGTCAGAAATGTAGAAACTAATGGTTGTAACATGAGAGAGAAAATATTTATCTATTTATTTATTATGACATTTGTATCCCACCCTATATCACAATGATCTCAGGGCAGCATACACAGAAAATCATATAAACAATATAAAACAATAAATATACCCAGCTAAAAACAAATTAAATGATTAATAAGTTAAAACCAATATAGAATTTAAAAACAGTAAAACTAATTTAAACAATTAAAACTATGTACAAGCTTGGTGAATTTAGCCATCAAAGTCTTTGTTAAAAAGCCATGTCTTAACTTGGCGTCAAAATGAAACCAGTGCCGTTGCCAGTTGGGCCTCCAAGCGGAGGACATTCCATAGCCGGGGTGCCAAAACAGAGAAAGCCCTCTCCCACGTCCTACCATAGCGTATGTCTTGTCTTGGTGGGATGCGGAGGAGGGCTCCTCCAACAAATCTCAAATCTCGGGTATATAGGGAGAGGCAGACCCTCAGGTATCGAGGTCCCAAGCCCAACAGGAAGCATATAGGCTTCCAGTGCAATTTCTTTAAGACCAGTGTTATATGGTCTCTGAAAGATGTACCAGTCAGCAGTCTAGCTGCTGCATTTTGCACTAGCTGCAACTTCCGAGTCATTTTCAAGGGCAGCCCCATGTAGAGTGCATTGCAGCAGCCAAATCAGGAAGTTACCAGTGTGTGCACTACTGTAGCTAGGTTGTCCCTGTCTAGGAAAGGCCATAGCTGGTGGGTCAGCCAAAGCTGACCCCAAGTACTCTGGGCCATGGAGTCGACCTGGGCCTCCAGTGACAAGGATGGATTTAGGAATACTCCCAAGCTATGCACCTGCTCCTTCAGAGGGAGTGCAACCCCATTCAGAGCAGGTTGCTTACCCAATCCACAGAGCTTCCTTCTTTCGGGAATCAGCTTCAGTTTATTAGCCCTCATCCAGCCCATTACAGCCTCCAGGCAATGGTCCAGCATCTTCACTGCCCCAGCTGACTCCAATGAAAAGGAGAAGTAGAGCTGAGTATCATCAGCATACTGATGACACCCAACCCCAAAAAACCCTAATGACCTCACCCAGCAGCTTCATATAGATGTTGAACAGCATGGCAGTTAGAATAGAGCCCTGTGGCACCCCACAGCTTAATAGCCATGGGGTGGAACAGGAATCCCCCAATACCCTGGAATTGAACCTGCAAGTAGGAGTGGAATCACTGCAATACAGTGCCTCCTACTCCCATCTTGCAGAGCCAATCCAATAAGATACCATGAAAAGCCGCCGAGAGAGCCAGGAAGATCAACAGGATAGCACTCCCCCTCTCTTTCACCTGGAGTAGGTTGTCAGTCAGAGCAACCAATGCTGTTTCAGTGCCATGCCCTGACCTGAAACCAGACTGGTGTACGCACTAAGCCTGGTGTACACAGGCTTACTGTCTCGAATACTGGAGACAGCACACAACAATCAGGCCTAGTAGCCATTTATAGCTTTTGCCTCCAGGAATTTATCCAATCGAGTTGTCCACCATAATCCCAAGATCTCTTTCTTGTTTGGTCACCACCAGCTCAGATCTCATTAGATTATACTTGAAGTTGGGGGGCTCTGTCCCAACCTGCATCACCTTACACTTGCTTATATTGAATCACGTCTGCCCTTTGGATGCCCAGTCTCCCAGCTTGGAGAGATCCCTTTGGAGCTCTTCACAATCCCTTTGTGTTTTAACAACCTTAAATAATTTGGTGTCGTCAGCACCAAATAAGTCACCCACTTTGAACGGCATGGGAAACCAATCTTGGAATTCATGGGGGGGGGGGGGAATTGGAATGCATTGTGGGATGCTGTCTATTCAAAACAATATTGATTAAAATAGGGAATTAATGTTAAAACTGACGCACAGATGGTATCTTATACCAAGGAAACTATCAATGATGTGCCCAGGGGCATCCTTGGAGTTTCGGAGGGGGTGCCTAGGCACAGGAACATATATACAGATGTGGTGGACATGCCCCAAGGTACTGGTGTTTCAAGAAATTCGTTCGATAATAGTACAATGGGTTCATCCATCTCCTCACTTATCCTTGCTAAATTTATATAGAGGATCAGACTTTAGCATGCTAAGCAAGGAATTAGTGAGTCATTTATTGTTAGCAGCAAGATGGCTGATAGCTAAATATTAGGGGTGTGCAGAGTGAGTCTGCTCCTCCCCAAAATTCAGAGCAGTGTTCCGATGAGGCAATTCCCCACCCTGGTTTTCAGGGTGGCTATGTCTCCCTGCACCATCAGATTACCTGGTAGTGGTGTTGTTTATTCGTTCAGTTGTTTCCCACTTTTCGTGACTTCATGGACCAGCTCACGCCAGAGCTGTTTTCAAAAGAACCATTCTATTACTAACAATGGAAATTAACAAAAATGCATACATCTTCATTATTTTTAAAGATAAAGAGATGAAACTTGGAACCCTGGTAGCTCTTAAGTAGAGCTTTAGACTTGCCAAGTTTATAGCAGATCCCTTCATCCCTTGATTTTCAGCCATTTTTTAAAAAAAATCCCCCTTAACATCCCCCATAAACACGCACACGCACACACACAACTGTGCAGGACCTTTTATCCTTTACTTTGCTGATGTACAGTTGAGCATCTTCAGTTTATAAAAATAGTGATCTGCTTCAGTCTATAAAAATAGAGATCTGTTCCCTGACAGTTTGCTCTAATGGGGTGAAATGGGGGGAGGGTGTCCTCTCCCTATGAGAGGTCAGACAAGAACAAACATATATATTCAAAGCATATAAACTTGAGTCCTGTCTTCAAAACAGGAGATATTCTAGTACTAACAATAGCAAACTTTTCTCTCACTGCACCTTCTTCTCTTGACTTTACACCCAGCCAAGTTGTGTCCATACAACACTGAATATTGTGTTCTTGTCTGGATTAAGTGAAGAAATAATCACCCTTAAACAAATGATTGATAAATGCTTATAATTATGGTAGCACTTCATACTGGAAACAAAGCATATATATTTTCAATGATTTGTAGCAGTAGTAGTTTTAATGGTTGTAGCAGTAATAGTAGAGGATTGGTGGGAGCAAGAACAGTGGTGGGCTTAAATTGTGCTTGCCGTTTTAGCTTACAAATCTACACCTTTCTTTCTTTCTTTCTTTCTTTCTTTCTTTCTTTCTTTCTTTCAAATAGATCATATGACACCTTCTTTGCGTAAGACTGACGTCAGGCCAGACTGTAATTAACAGAGCAATTTACACATCTCTGGTCCTTAAAATTCCTCTCAAATCTCCTAGATAATGTCCTAAATGTTTTGGTCTAAAAGGTAGTCATCCATATTTACAGTCCGCACATTTTAATGCAAACTTTACCCTGTGGTTGTGGAATTCTCCCCTCTCATTAAAACATTCCATACAGTAATAAATCTGTCTTGCTGCAGCTAATTTATGTCTAAGCAAATTATTTCCCATTTGTATAATATAAATGTTTAGATTGTGACATCCCACACACACCAAGTTTCTGTCTCTACAAACATGGGAGCCACTTATCACTCAAACATTTTTTTCCTTATATTGTGTTTACTGTATCTTGATAACTCAGAGGCAAATACTTCCCAGATCGTGTGTGTGTGTGTGTGTGTGTGTGTGTGTGAGAGAGAGAGAGAGAGAGAGAGAGAGAGAGAGAAAGAGAAAGAGAGAGAGAGAGGTTTTCCAATCCAATAGCTCTTGGTCATGATAGCAATATTGTGTCAGATTATCAAGCATTTTTCATCCAGCAATTTGGATACATTTTATGTGCCAAGTCATTGTGTGGCTCAAACCAAACCTGAGGTGGAACCATTCAAATACTATTCGCAGCCCTGTTAATGCCAGAAAAGCCCCTTTTATTGCATAATTCTGCAGCCTGTGTATTTTTTATGTCATTAATTTTCATCCTGATAATTGGAAGCAGCTTCTCTCTTTGCTTTATTAAGCTTTAATGAGCTACATAACTCCTTCCCTCCCACTGAGGAAGGCTTAAGGTTGCTTTGCACTCCAGAGCACCACAACACTTCTCCTTCATCCCTTGTTGTGCTCTATAGGAATATAGGAACCTACTTGCTGTCTTTAGGTTGATAGGCATCCTTAATCAAAACCAGAGCTATATGGCGGGTGATGGTTACAGATGCAACATTGCAGATGGAGTGATTTACACCTGCCTCTATGTTATCTAAAAAATATCACAATACAGCACTTTGGTTCTTCCATTTTATAACATGACAAATACATTCTGACAGCAATGTAGCAGGTTATGGCATAGGCTCCTATCAATTGTTTCATGAAGAAATACACTTGTGGGTTCAGCAAGTACCACTTTGTACGGAGATTCATTTCATGTGTGTATATTAGAAGAAATTACTACAGTATTTGTCCTCTCTAACTCATGTATGCACCACAACTATAGAAAACTATATTGGAATTAAACATGAATATGACAGCAAATCATTTGTAACAATTCATTTGGAATATGTATTTATTTGTTTATTACATGTTTATACCGCCCAATAACCGAAGCTCTGACATTCCAAACAGAACCCATCACATTCCAAACAGAATCTAAAGAATATGACACCTACATATTCCTTTGTGGATGCTTGCCCATTGCAGGAATACTTCCACACCCTTTTCCAGGTGTTACTCCATTTTAAAAAGGCTATGAAAGAAATAGTGAAAGTGCAATAAACACTTTTACACTGGCAAAATCAATACCAGGCCATGAAAAATGGAGAGACCACACCAACTCAGGAAAATATCTATGTTATAGTTTTCTACCCAGCTTCAAGTTCAGGAATATGGAATAAAACAGATCTTGAAGCATACCATGCAAGTTTGGTTTATTTCATAGTACCTCAAACCCTCCACTGAAGAACAAACCAGTTTCCCATATATGTTCTCTGTACTTTCTGTTTGTACAGCAATAAAAATAGCAAGCAGTCCACTTGCAGATAAACCAGATTGACCAGAAGCAATAAAGATGGCTACAATAATGCTAGTAGTTTGTTTCCATGCCGAATTCAAGGCACTGGCACAAAATGTTAAAAACCTGAATATGCTGGGGGGAATCTACACTATAGGTTAAAACGTTATTGTTAGCCATTGTTCCATAATTAATTCGAACGTTTCTATTTTTAACTGAGCTCACTAATGTTACTTACCTTTTCCTGTAACGTTATTCCGAAGCACACTGTTTTGTTGCCCCATTGCCTGATCCTTGATTCCATCCTTTTTATGATCCTCCCAATGCCCAGACTGTCTCTTCTATGATCCTCCCACTTCCATTTTTGGTGATTTTGGTTGGATGATGGCATGGAGAGGAAGCTGTCCCAACCAGGAAGTTGTCCCAAACAGGAAGGAGAGTGGAGGATCACGTGCCATTGCATTTACAATGCGACAGGGAACACAACGATAGAAGACTGCACATTGAAAGCTAACAATGGTGCAGAAGGGTTATAATGGTAAGGTAAAACAGAACATAATTCACCTATAAAACATTATAACTAACTAGTCATGTGACCAGTGATGCAATCAAAGCTCTATGTACCGTTATAGGTACAATAGTGTAGATTCCCCCCTGGTCCCAAAGTATACCAGGAAATGCCTCTCACTGTATGTCCTTTCACCCTACCCTGGAAAACTACTTTATCAGATGTTACCACTATGCACTGTGAGAGGATCTTAAACTAGCAATAGAGCCTTCTTACTGGTGGCACCCACACTTGGAGCCCCCTCTTGTGTGCAATCCATCAGGTTCATTCTACCAGAAGCTATATATTGGTTAAAGCAAGATAGGGAACTTGTGGCTTTCCAGATGCTATTAGACCCCAATTCCCATCAGCCCCAGACAGCATGGCCAATGGTCAGAAATTATGGAGGTCCACACATTCCCCACTTCTGGATTAAAGCTTTTCTTTCCACCAAGCTTCCTGTGGCCTTGGAGTGTATGTTGCTGAGGTCTTTTAAGTACATGATTTCAAAGTGGGCATCTCTTAGACAGATGGTCTGCATTACGTCCTCAAGCCCCTTCTGAAAGACCACTGCATCGTCTTACAGGCATCTGTCTGGCCACTGTGGGATACAGGATGCTGGACAAGGTGGGCCATTGATCTGACCTACCTGGTCTCTTCTTACGTTTTCATTGTAATTTTATCTGTTTGCATTTCTTTTCTATGTGTCATAGTGACCCTGTTCAGATGACACGCTAAGCCATCACGGTTAAGCATTTCGAGCTAAACATTATGGCTTAGTGTGTTGAGTGAGTCATAACTTAAGGCTTTGCTAGACCTACCTGATAATCCGTGCAGGAGGAGTGGCGAGCCCCCGCTACAAGTAGTGTGGGCTGTCGCTTCTATCCACACTTCAGATGTGACAGGCTACAGGAAAGCCCTGTCACGTCCACCATTTTGTTTTAGTCTTAAAAGGCCGGGTGCGCAGGAGTGCACCAGCGGCAAAGGTAAGTGTTGTTGTTTTTAAAAGGTTCCTTGCTCCCCCCTGCCCCCGATTTCCCCACCCTAGCAGCGATTCCCCCCCAATCTCTGGTTTCCCCCCCGTGATCTCCGCTTCCCCCCCGCGATCTCCACTCCCCCCCGTGATCTCCCCACCCCCAATCTCTGCCCCTACCCCAATGGGCCCAGAGCCCCATCCACTGCTTTTCCCGGCTACTCACGAGTAATTGTGGTAGCCGGGAAAAGTGGCGGACCGATCTACATGCCCGCAGTCTCGGGGTCAGCCTGAGACCGCGGGAAATACCAGGCCACAAGCGGTGCCAGTTATCCCAAGCCAAGGGAGGGTTACCCCTGCCTGAGCGTCATCTGGATGCACAGGGGCGAGCCTGGGGCTCGCACCAGGCTAACCCGTCATCTAGCTAAGGCCTTAGAGTGATGTGTGAACCATTCCTAACCATGGTGGCTACATAATCATGATTTAAACATGGTCACTAATCCTTTTATGCAAAAGTGTTAGTGGCCCAACCATAGCTAAGTGTGTTGTCTGAATAGGCCCTTTGAGTGCTTGTTTGACAGAAAAGCAGGATATAAAATTTAATATAAATAAAATAAATTATAACAGTCATACACCAATCTACCACATGACCACTGTCTTGACATACATTTGCTATTGGTCAGTCACGAAAACATGGTGTGGAATCAACACACAATGGATATTGGGCCTTTCCCATGTGAACTGGATATCCAATACGGCAATACTGGCTCCAGGGTTTTGTGGGCTCTTGGCCACAACACACTGGACCAGTGCCACTGCCGTTCACATGGGCAGCACTTCAAAAGCCACTTGTTAAAGAACAATCATTAAAGGAAGGCTCTTGCCACCATTCTGCCCCTCAATGCAGCAACGCTAACATCAAACCTACTGTTTCCCAATGACTAACCTTTGACAGGGTGGTGGCATTTTAAAATTGGTAGGAAGCCACTACTGGTCAGCACTCCAATGGCAGGCCACTGCTAAAACCCATGGTATGGAAGGCTGGAAGTGCAAGTGACGACAATGGCAGGGAACCATATGGAGCAGCCCATTTTCCACGGATGAGTGATCTCACAGCTACAGGCAATAGAAAAGCCCAATATTGTGTTTAGCTTTAAATGGGGCTAAATCCAACATTACGTGCATGAGCATCTGCTCACACAATAGGCGTTTCCCTTCCCCTCCTCCGCTGCAGCCCACTGCCCTGCATGCTCCCCAAATCTGCTCCATATTTGAGGGGTACATGGGGGGGGAGCTGCAGAGGAGTTGGGGACTTGAATTCACCAGCAGTGTCAATCCCACTGGCAGAAGGACACTACCGTTCCTAGCCAATAACTGAAAAGCAAATTACTTTGGTTGATTGAAAAGAGCAAAATTACCTTGGTTATGTGAGATAAGCAGAATCCCCCCAAATAAAACAACTGAAGTAATGAATGTCTAGTCACAGCTAAACTCACACTATACTAAGGGGGGGGGATTTCTATTTCTATTTCTAAATCTTGGTTCTGCCCACTCAGGGTTGATTCTACTCCCTGTCATGAGTTGATTCAAGTATAATTTAGAGTTTCCTTGACTGTAGCATGAGAAGGTTACCAATCATGTGTAAAAACTGTACTGCACGAGAAGCTGCCAGATTTCTACAGTCAGGACTCAGGAAAAGGCAAAACCTTATCCAACCACATAGGCCTAAAGCTACCACAGGGGAATAATGTAGTACATTATGTGGTAGAATTCCCATTACTTGGAACCTCTTAACTAGACATTGGGCAGTAAACTGGATTAAGTATTGACCTACAAAACCCTACAGTAATATAAGAAATAACTTTGTGGTGGTCCACATGGGCTTAACTAGAATATCAGCTAATAGGTGTTTTCCTCTCTAAAGTATATGCCTCTCTGACGTAATTCTTATATTATATAGTATTTGTGCTCCATGCGCAAAAACGTGTCTGGTTCCCATTACCTTTTCATAGGGGATTTATGAGGTTTATGTTGATCCCAAAGCTGTCTTGTGCGTATGAGCTACGTAGTTGTTCCAGGGAGCTGGAACTGTGCACAAGACCTGACTTTCAGGCAAATTAGCTGCTGCTTGGAGTTCACTCAAGATGCTTCTGGCTTTGCAAACTGAGGAGAGCTTTCCACCTTTGTTTTCACTTGCCTGGCTCAGCTGTAGGAAAGAGCTGGTCATAAACTACAAGCACCATCTTGGACACAATGACACCACTGAGGTTTGTGGCATCCCAGAGGACATCTGTGTGAGGAAGTCCGCCTTCCAAAACTTGGGCCTGCATGACAGCATGCATCAACATATGTAAAACATCCACCTGAGAAGTGTGTTTGTTTGTTTGTTTGATTGATTGATTGATTGATTGATTGAACATTTAATCCATAGCACTTTCGTCCAACCCTGTTCATTACCTCTTTGTTTGATATGGCCCATGTTGTTGGCTGGTTGATTTTTGCAATTTTATGTTAGATCTGTTTGTATGCATTGCATTATTTTTTTTATCACATGAGTTTCTTTGAATCAACTTTGTGAAGAAAAGAAGGTTATAAATTACTAACTAAATAATAAATAATCCTAAACAGATTTTATGGATGAATGTTCCATTGAGGTCAAGGGCACTCTTCCAAATAATATGAGCAGTGTGCTGGTCTGGCACACTGTGAGAATTTCAATGTATTCAAGCTTCCAAAAAAAGTCTTCTTCAGGCAGAATAGTAAAGGGTTGAGCATAATTCCTGCTGATATTGAACAGATCAAATGCATTGCTTTGCCTATATTATCTCTGGGACACTTATGTTCAGCTATCAAGCTGCAGAAATGGGAGGAATGGGTCTGAATGAAAGTCACAAATCAATTAGCAGAATTCTCGCTTCTGTTATTTCCTGTTCTCTGCTTCGAAATGATGGTTTCATTAGCAAGTTAGCACAACAGCATTCTGATTATAGCCATGTGTAACTATGAGATGCACTGGATATTTGTGGTTAATGCTTGCTATTTTGATCAAATCAGTTGTATTTTCTGCCAAATGCACCCTTTTTTCATTGTTCAGTTAGAATTGTATTGTAAATATTAATATGTTTTTGCATGAGGAAATTGTACATTTCATCTCAAGGCCAGACTGAGACATTTTGCTGCTGAGGCAGCTGCTATATATATCCCGTACAAGTGCCTCTCTCTGGGAAGAAAAATACAATAACAACAAATTAATATCAAAGAATCTGCTATCATTTTCATGGCCCCCAAAATTAGCTGCCTGGGACAGCCATCTTACTCTGCCTAACCAGGGATGGGGGTGGTGGTGGCTGGCCCTGCTTCACCTAAGGACTTCCTAGTACTACTAGAAAATGTAGAAAATAGCATCCCTTTAAATCAGACATGAGAAAGTAATTCTTCACACATCTCATAATTAATTTATGCAACTCAGTGCTGCAATATGCAGTGATGTCTAGGGTTCAGTTTGCATTTTCTTGTGAACGTACATAATTTGCACTTCACAAATGAAAGCATGAAACAGAATGCAGTTATGCTCCAAAATCTACACTTCCCCATACATTGAGCTACAGTTCATCAATGAACAAATATGCATTAAAATGTTCATATTAAGAAAAGGTACATACAGAATGCACATATTAAGGGAAAGTGCACACAAAATCACTCTAGCCTATGTGGAGGAAATGTATACATTTTTTTAAAAAAAATGCATATAAATATGTGTTCATTTGGAAAATTACAAATAAAAATGTGTATATTTTCATGCAGATTTAAGAGAGAATATGTCAGATCTACATCAAGCAGGATATAACACTTTGAAAGCGGTTTAAAAATGGTGTATGGAATGTATCATGGCCCAACTGTGGATTTGAGATTAATTTAATATGAATGTACTAAATCACCAAGAAATTGCTTTAAATAAAATTATTAAAATTCATACATCATTTGAACTTGAAGAAGCAAAATCTGTCCTCGCAAGTTAAAATAAACTCATTTTCTTATAATCGAATTCACATAAATTGCATTACAAATAGAATCACAGCCTATTTTCCTGATGTGCTCCCATATCAAAACTATCACTTGACAGAGAGCAGGTTCGGTCGGATTCCCCCTTTTCTCCATAACTGTGAAGACCTGGCCAGACATAGCTAAAGTGTATTGCTGAAAATGCCGGGTGGCTGATAAAATCTTAACAAAGCAAAACATACTGTTAATTAGCTTGCCTTCTTTTATACACAAACTGCAGTCAAAACTTCAGCTGACAGTACTGCGGAGCAGCCAAAAGGTGGGTGTAAACCTATGTCATAATGGCACGAAATGACATTTAAGCCACTGAAGTATTTCGATATTTGAGAAAGAGAGAATAAGTAATCCTCTTGACAATAGCAGTGCCACTTCAGCCGTAGATGTAATAAAGATAGCACAGGAGAGCCTGGCCTTCCTCAAATACCACGAACTACAGCAGGTTTAAAGAGTAGCAAATTCAACAAACAGTGGTGTGTTTTTCAGCAGAAAATGTTTCTGTAATCACTGGCTCGAAATAGTAGATGTTCCAGTCTCTTTGCATAAGGCGAGCTTCAAATTGACTGTTACAATGATTTTTTAGTATCATCAGTTATAGTACTTTTTTTATTAAAGGGTAGGTTAGGCTGTTTACTTAGATCCTCTGGTCCAGACAATGCATATTAATCTGCATGCAGGCAATGTGGTGTAGTAGTTAGAGTGTTAGATTGGGACTTGGGAGATCCGGGTTCTAGTCCTCACTTGGCCATGAAGCAGCCTGGTTGACTTTGGGCCAGTCAATGCTTCTCAGACTAACCAACTTCACAGGGTTGTTGTGAGAATATAATGGAGAGGGTCATGTAAGCCACCTTGGGATCCTTGGAAGAAAGAAGATGGGATGTAAATGGAATAAATAAAATAAATGTTATATGCATTTTCACAATAAATCTTTGCTACAGGAGTGGATAGGCAGAGAGTGATTTTTTTTCCCTTTCATAAATGGTTGCATAAATCACTTTCCATTTTCCTTGTGTGTGCTTATATGCTTTGTTATTTAGAATGGGTGGGTAAGTTGTGGCCCTCCTGAAGTTTTGGCCTACATCTCCTATGAGTCCTCACTAGCACAGCCAATGATGAGGGATCATGGGAGTTGTAGGCCAAAACATCTGGAAGGACACAAGTTGCCCACCCTTGGCTTTGCGTCACATTCCATGTTGCTTAGAAGACTTCAAGGAACAGGAGAAAATCCTCAGAACTGGGACAATGACAGCACAATGTAGATGTGTCAACCAAAAGATGACCAGCCCAACAAGATATTTGAAACATTATAGTAGGGAGTATTAACATGTAATACTGTATGCATGAAATGTAAAGATAAAACTGTGGATTCCTTGTTGAATGGAATGTTATTATGTAGGGGGAAAATGGGTTTGGGTTTTTTAAGAGGAGTGTGTGTGTTTGTGCTTTAACAAGGGAAATCACTGTGTGTGCTATGGGGGGATCTCCAGCCTTTTTCGGCCTTTTGAAAATGTCTCCTGAGCACCACCACATATTGATTGCTGGGTGAAGGGCAATCACAATAATGTTGGCAGTGCCCACAATAATGTTGGCAGTGCCCCCTTAATTGTGTTTGTTTGTATGTGTGAATGTGCACCTTGTATGTATTGCCTTCTCCTTCTGTCTTCTCCCTCTGGTTTCTCTTGCTTTTTTTCTTTCCCTCCTCCCTTCCTTCACCTCTCCGGCTTCTCTTTTTTTTCTGGCTCCTCTTCTCTCTCTCTCTCTTTCTCTCTCTCTCTCTCTCTTTTTCTTCTTCTTTTCTTTCTCTCTCTTTTTTGTCTTTCCTTCCCTCCCTCCCTCATTCTCTCTCTCTCTCTCTCTCTCTCTCTCTGGGTCTTCTTTCCTTCCTTCCCTCTCTCTGGCCCTTCCTTCCTTCTTTCTGGCTCCTCTCTTTCTCCCCCTCCACCCTTCCTATTAACCCCTAATGAAGTAAAATCTATTGGTTTTAATAAGGAAAAGAAAAGCCCCCCCACTGCTGAAAAATGGCTGGGATATGAAGGTCACCCCTGCCAAGTGGTGAGAATGTGGACATTGCCCCAGCCATTTTTCAGCAGGGAAGTTTTTCAATTGGTTTTTATACAGAGGGAAAAGCTGCCCTGCTAAAAAAAAAAAAACCAGCTGGAGGTGGCATGAAGGTCACCCCACCACCAAAGACACGCTGATGACACACAGTTCTGTCTCCCTGTGACAACTGAATTAGGTGAGGCTGTGCAGGTCCTGGACCAGTGCCTAGACTCAGTAATGGGCTGGATGAGGGCCAATAAACTGAATCCTGGCAAGACGGAAGCCCTGTGGGTGAGTGGTTCCCGAGCCCTGGGGCCGATCTACACCAAGCAGGATATAACACTTTTAAAACGGTATGAAAACAGTATATGTAATGTGTCCTGGGCCTGAACAGTTGTCATAATCCTTATAAACCATTATAAGCAATAGTGTAGATCCTGCCCAGGAAATAGGCTCATTGCCTGTTTTTGATGGGATCGCACTCCCTCTGAAAGATCAGGTTCATAGTTTGGGGGTATTCCTAGATCCATCTCTGTCACTGGAGGCTCAAGTGGCCACGGCGTGCCTCTTACCAGCTCGGAGTGCCTCTTACCAGCTTTGGCTGGTTCACCAACTACGGCCTCTCCTAAACAGGGATAGCTTGGCATTGGTAACCACAAGATTGAATTACTGCAATGCACTCTGTGTGGGGCTGCCCTTAAAGCTGCTCCGGAAGCTGGAGCTAGTGCAGAATGCTGCATCTCAGCTGTTGTCTGGAGCTGCTGCTTTGCAGCATGTAACTCCTCTGCTGAGGGAACTGCACTGGCTGCCTATTCGCTACCGGGCCAGGTTTAAGGTTCTTGTAGTAGTGTACAAAGCCCTAAACAACTTGGGACCAGGATACCTGAGAGAGCGCCTTCTCCCCAACCAACCTGTTTTTATTTTATTTTACTTGTACACTGCTCTGAAATTTTCAATGGGTAGGAGTATATAAATATTGTAAATAAATAAATAAAATAAAATAAGGACCCTGTTGCCCCTAGAGTCCTTGGTGGGGAATGAGCTTCATCTTCCTCAAGCCGTTTTTCAGCAGGAGGGAGTTCCCACACACACACACCCTGGGCAAGTGAATATAGGAATTGATCCAATCATCTGCATAGGGGGGAATAGCTTGGGGGGTTGTGTTGTGCCTGGGCTCATTGGAGACCCCGTGGTCTTGGGCATGGTTGAGTTTTCACTTGTCGTACGTAAGGAAACAGAGAGCACATTTCATCTAGCGCTGGGACAAGAAACCTATTTTGTCAGGGACCAGATTGGCCTCCTGGACCATGATGGTGGACCAGACAATGTAAAGAGGGCAGGATCCGCCCTGAAACCTTTCCCTTCCTATGACATTGTCTGATCCCACCCTGCCTAATGCCTGCTGAGTCAAGTACCTCCTTTGTGCGTCACTCGTGTCATGAGTGGCTGGCACTTGCAGGACTGGCTCCTGCGAGCACCTGCCAAGTTGGGTGAATCCTTAGCTGACTTTCACTCCTGCTTCTCATTCATTGCGCTGCACATGTGCCTCCAAACAGGAGGTGGTGCTGGTAGGACTGGCAAGTTCAATCATGTATGGGGAAAGGGGAATTATTCCAAATATTAGCCTCTAATACATGATCAGCATCAACTATTTCTGTGAAGATGGAGCTATTTGTGTAGAGTATTATGTCTGCAGCTTCTGCTGTGCTTGATGATCAAAGCTATGTTGCATCTATGCTAGACCTATATTAAGCATTTAATTGTTGGCATAGCACATTTTGACCCATAACAATGGTCCTACTCTTACCGCCATATAATTAACTACAAAATGCCTTTGTAATAAGAATGGAAATTAGATCCTTTCTTTCCTTTAGTCAATGTGCATGTTTGATATTAAAGGAGATTAAATTTCCTTTTGATTTCCAAGATTCTTTTCAAAATGGAAAAAGCTAATTTATGGCATGGTGATATCTTCTCCAAGCAGAAATTTGTCTGTGATTGTGACAATAATTTGGACTGCGCTTAGGAAATATTTGGGGAAAGGATGGAAATTTTTCCAGAAGAAACTTCCAGTGACATCATAATCTCTCCCTCAAGCATTTTTCTCCAAGATCCACTTCCAAGAATTATAGTCCCTGGATGATACCTCCGTCAAAGGTGGAGAATAATAGTACAGCCTTAAAAATAAACACAGCATCTCCTAACAGCCTAATATTTTGGGAGGTACTGAAAGTTTGCTGGGAATAGCTTAGCTCATCCCTAATGTGTTTGCAGTGCAAATTTAAAAAAATTAGTTCTGCTAGTTTTTAAGGGTGAATTGCTCTACATAAACTCGAAGTCCATTCACACCAAGCCTTATACTTCTAAAAGCACGTTTATGAAGCAACGTGCTAAGCGACCTGGAAAAGTACACAATAAACAAGAATCTTGTCTATACAGGAGCTTTGCATTATATCATCCACCAGAGCTGTATATGGATCACAATGAATGGGGAACTATTGACTTATTTCTGTACATAATTCCGCCTAAGATGAGTCAACAGCCAGTGCAAATAAGAGCTTTAGAGCCGCTTGTCACCAAAAAAAAGGAACAGCTTCAAAAGCTGACAGTTGAAGCTGGAAGGCAAACTATGCCGTGTAGCAGGCTCTCATTGAAAGGAAAGGCCTCGGTACTTCAGAGCCAAGGCGTTTGAGAAATTGTTGCCATTGCTGTAACGTAAAATGTAGGACTTCCATCTCAAGGCATAGCAGAAGCCCTGGGGGTTGTGGTACTGTTCTTTCCTAAGGAACATGGTCTGCTTATTACTGGCTTTGTGGGAGGTCTTGTTACACCAGGCCTACACCTTGTGACCCAGTGGGCCAAATGCAGACCACCAGATGCTCGATAAACCTCATATTCTCTCTCTCTTTCTCTCTCTCTCTCTACCGGCCTGGAACTGTAAAAATTGACGTGCTGGTTAAGAACTTGGATGGTTACAATACAAGGCTGGTGAGCTGCATCCAACCTGGTGAGTCACAATGTGTGTTGACCTGGCTTACAATGACTAGATTCCGCAGCAAAGAATCCTGTTCAGCTGCCTGTCATCAGTACTGTCATGCATTACAGCAAAGGCAAAATAGCCACTAAAATATGTCCCCGTGTTGTGCATTTCACTTCACTTTGGACAAACCAAACTTCCTGCATCTCTACAACAAAGATATTGGCTCCATAATGAATTGATGTTAATCATTTTGGAACAATGCTGCAAAAAACAACAACCCCCAACCATGATTATATTGGATCTCCATTTAGGCCAAAAGTCCCTTATGAAAGTTGTACTAACTTCTCATGTTGAAAGCCAAAGCTAAAATCAGATATTCTCTTCTGGTTTCTGTATGGAGCTCAGCATTGTCTGCTTACACCCGCGTGGAATTTCCTGAGGGGAAATCCAATGGACCTGATCCATCCATAGCAATTTGTGGGTGGAAACAGACTGTTTTCTGCATAGAGATCAACTGCAGCACTGATGCGAATGCCAACTTTGCTTGGGTGGTTAGGGGAATCCTGCGTTCTCTTCTTCCTATGAGAAAAGTGTTAGGAAAGGTGTGGAGGGGGGAGCACCTGGAGTCAGTCAATGCACTCCTTTTTCCAATTTCCCTTGTTTCTGCTCTCCTAACAGTTAATCAGCCCTAATCATGGCCTAGTCTACACAAACAGCAGCCGAGGTGATAAAACTTTTTCTGGCCTGAATTTCTTCAGATTGCAGGTGGGGAATCATGGGATCGAATGATTCCACATACTTAAAAACAACAACAATACATAACATCTCCCCGTCAGAGCTGACCTAAGACATTTTGCTGCCTGAGGCAAAGAACAAGGTGGCACCTCCCTCATTCCAGATGCAAAAGCTGACTGGATTGGCAGCTGAATCTTGCTTCAGCATTGGCCAAGGGACAGTGGCCTTCACTGCACCTGAGAACAAGTTTAGGGCACACAGACAGTTGTGTGCCACACCCAGCTCTATCCAATTTGTACCCCACCCCAGAATCTGCCACCCTAGGCAGCTGCCTCACTCTGCCTAATAGAAGGGCCAGCTCTGCTCCCTGAAAACAGAAAACTAGATGTCAGAGGAATGGCACTAGCATAGCCTTTCCTTGACATGCTAGTTTTCTTTGTTTATTGGAGTGTGTATATCTGTGTATGTTTCATGAGGAAGTGTTCAACATGCAACCCTCCAGAACTATCTGCAGTTCAGGAATAGTGCTACCATCTCATCTGCTGTTGGCTTAGCTCATGTCCTTGTCTTAGGATCAAACCAGATGTAACTAAGCACACAATCTGCTTAAGATAGTTAGATCTGAAGGACATCTCAGAGCAAGGCATTGGGTGGGCAGGCACTCTGGAGAGCAACACTGGCCACATTCCAGAGCACCAGCCAGATAAGTGAATGCCTTGCTCTGAGGACCTTTCAGATCTCTGCCCCTGCTCTTCTATTCTCGGGAGGGAGATGTGTGTATTCACTTCCCCCCCCCCATCACTTTTTAACCTAGCAGGGAAATGTGGATTGGGAAAATGTTTGTTTTCATTTCATATTTGAATGGTTGGAAGAAATTCCTTTGGTGGAATTAACTTTATATTTCACCTGAAATATCACCCCATTTTTCTTCTTCTCCTTTTTTGGATTTAAATAATTTTGCAGACTTTGTGGGGTGGGGTGAATACCTACCAAATATTTCATAAGACTTACTTTTGAAACAGTATTTGTAGATATGATTTGTAGAATATGAATTGTAGATACATTTGTAGATCCCACACCCTTATTTCATGTAGTATCTGCTTTGCATTTTCCACCTCCAAAATATTACAAAACACAAGCTTGTCAGCAAATAATGCATGAGCTGAATCTTGGCAGTTCCCCATGAAGCTGTTCTTGTATATAAAAAGAAAGGGAAAGGCAGGACATAAAGGATAATGGGTAGCAACTACCTAAACTATATTTAACCTAAAGAATGATTCATGAATGGTTCCAACAATGTAAATCAATGACACAAAAGTTCTTTCAGAAGTCACTATGTTTGAAAACAGAACATGGATGAATAAATACTCATAACCAGGCCTGTACTGAATATTCTATAATTTTACTATTTGCTTCAATGGTAGCACATTGGGTGCAATACAGTACCAAAAATAATTATCACCTCGATTAACATTTGTAATGTTTAGATGTTGTTTAGTGTCTTTTTATTCCCCTGGTTGATGAGATCTTAGACCCTCCTCCTTCTTCTTCTTCTTCTTCTTCTTCTTCTTCTTCTTCTTCTTCTTCTTCTTCTTCTTCTTCTTCTTCTTCTTCCCTAGACTTCATTTGAGCACCCTGCTATTGAATATGATTCACTGTGGGCAACAATGGGGAATTAATTTTGTTTATGAGTGTCCATGACATCATCAGGATTGTATAATGGCATCATTAATAAAATCACATGGATAAACACAACCAATAGGATTAAATAGCAATTTGGTCAATTGAGGATGGTAAAAACAAAAAAGTAAGAATAATAGTGCCAAGAACAAAACTGGAACATCGCAAACTGTGTTCTCAACATGTTACAAAAACTCATGAAAATGAGATACTTTGATGGGTATACCTTCCTTCCATATTTCCATTGGGAAGAGACAAGAGGAAGGACTTGGTTATGGACTATAATGAATGTAATTGGAATGAGTTTGCGCACAGCGTCATTATTGCTAAGTGTAAGCCGCTCCGAGAGCCTTTTTTGGCTGAGGAGCGGGGTATAATGATAAATAAAAATAAATAAATAAATAATTATGAGTCCTGCTTTGCCCTGCTTGAACAATCACCATGAATGCATGAACAATCAAGGTCATGCCCACCAGCCAGCCTGAGATCAGTTTGTTGGCATAGAAGAAAAAACAGTGTATACAAATTTTAAAATCTTAAGATATAAAAATAATATAACATTAAAAACAAAAGATGTGCATTCAAAATAAGTTCAGCTATTTTCAAATCACTGACATCCTGAAGTCCATATTATTAAATCTGTGCAATAGAATTTGTACATTCAAGTATATGGAAGATATACTTGAATGTACCACTATGCCTCCACTATGCCTCTTGATACCAGTTGCTGGGGAACACAAGTGTGAGGGTGCTCTTGCACTCATGCCCTGTTGTGGGCTTCCCATGGGCATCTAGTTGGCCACGGTGGGAACAGAATGCTGGACTAGATAGGAGTTCAGTGATCCAGAAGGGTTCTTCTTATGTTCCTACATATTCTATTAAACCACTTTGTGTAGATCGATCTTGATGATTACTATGCACTGAACCAATACCATCACTGCATTTCTATAATTATATTTCTTGACCTTTAATTTTTTTCAGAATTTTAATATAATTGTGACATATTTATATTGTTAATTATATTGTGGTTTTTACCTTTTACCTTTTGTTTTACTTTTATTTTACCTTTTATTTTACTGTTTACTTTTAATGTTTATACTGTTTATACTGTTTTATGTACGGTTGTAAGCCACCTTGGGAGGGCTTCTGCCCTGAAAGACGGCTAAGAATGTTTAAATAAATACATAAATAAATAAAATTATATCAGGATTTTTTATACCTTTAACAGCCCAAATCTATACATGTCTACTCAGAAGTAAGTCTCCCTGAGTTCTATAGCACTACTCCCATATAAACGTTTATAGAGTTTCAGCCAAAGTCATATTTGAAGTAGTTTCTAAAACAGGGACTGTCTGTAATTCATTGGATTACATCCATAGCAGGTACTTTAGAAAATAACTAATATGTAACAATTTATATTGCAGTAGCACCTACTTAAAAACCACAGGACATTTCTCAAGTATTTTAGCTTTTCACTCCAACTCTACCAAACCCTCAGATTATTTCCAGTGAGGCTGATATTCTGTGTTCTTTAAATGCCTGCTGATTCTGAAATATATATTTATTGAGATGTAATGACACTATGTGACCATTTACATAGTTTTAAATTTATGACGTAGAGTTATACCATCAGTATATATATATATATATTTAGCAGAGACAGGCTGTGTATTAAAAGTCTGAGCGGGAGGCAAAACTCTTCATTTGCATGTTCTTGCTCCTGCTGGTATTATCGCTTACATTTTTCCTTTCAATATGAACTTGAGCTTTAAAGTCTTTTGCTCCTATTCCAGTACCAATTCCTTGAAAACTTCACAATGGATCCATTGTGTTTTTTTAGTATGAAGTCCATCATTTTAAGGTTTTTCTGATCTTACCCATCTTTTTCTTTCCTATTACATAAGTAAGGCTCTGAGCCTTCTGGCAAAACCATTCCATCCCTGACCAATGCAGTCATATAAGGCAGGACTAAAGCACATTAAACATGTGTGGCGTAGTCACACCTGTTTGATGTATCACCCAGTAGAGAAGGCAGTTCAAGCAACATGAATATGGCTGTTGCTACACTAGAGGATATTGGGTAGCCCTGTTCCTTCGGCTAGGGATATTGGAGAAATCCACAACAGAATAAAGTTAGTTCAGATTTCAATAAATTCTACCCATGGATTCTGCAGAGGACTGGCGTTTCCTGAGTCACATGGTTTCTGCGGATGTGGGGACTGGTTATTTTACTTTCCAGAATTTTATGCAAATTTAATTGTAGAAAAATATGTTTTTAAAAAATAATGGCAGAAAATGCTCATTTCCCCCATACACTAAAGCATGAAAGTGCACATTTGGGGGGGGGGCTGTACATTTGGGAGAGATTTGCGCATTTTTGCAAGTGTGAATTTACACAAATGTGAATTTGCACAAATTTGGGGAAATGGGAAAAATTGATTGCACCATTGAGCACATGACAGAACAAAAGGCACCTGACAATCCATGAAATGCAGATGAAACATATTTTGTACTATCTGTACATCCCTACCTATTGCTTACTTGTGGTGTAAGCTCTGGTTGTGCCATAGCAGCTAAACCAGCATTCTGGTTTTGGCAAGGGGGGCAGGTGTCCTGCTTTACCCCATGTGCCATCAATTCCTCTTTAGGTCATAAATTGTCCTTACTAAAGAGACAGAACAGTGCTTTACTGGTTCAGCATAACAGCCTGCAGGCTTCCTAATGGGACAATATTGGTCCTTTCCCTGTACTACATAACTCCTATCTTTACAGAGCATTGCACTTTGGCAGAGAGAGGGTGGGGGGACTATATCCTGGTGGATGTTCTTTTCTGTAACTTCCACTGATATTAATTACTGTATTTCTGCACCTTGGGAAAGTTACTTATCTTCAGTCCTGAAGAGGCATAAGAACATAAGAAAAATCATCCCAAATCAACCAAGGGTCCATCTAGTCCAGCACTCTGTTCACACAGTGGCCAACCAGCAGTCAACCAGGAACCCACAAGAAGGACACAAGTGCACCAGCACCCTCCCACCCATTTTCCTCCATCAACTGGTATACATAAGCTTACTGCCTCTTCTACTGGAGGTAGTACATAGCTATCAGGACCAGTAGCCATTGGTAGACTTCTCCTCCAGGAATTTGTCCAATCCGCTTTTAAAGCCATCCAAATTGGCAGGTTCAGGGCTGGTGATTCACACATGTATGTTCAATTCTCCTGCATCTCTGAATGTGCCCATTACAAACTGATCGAGACAGACAAAATTTCCATATCACAGGCACTTTGCTTTTCAATGGAGATGGTACACACATTCAGTTGAGAGTCATCATGTGCCCTCTGATCAAAGGATGAGACATCAAATGATGTACATTCATAGGTGAACCATCTCATTGTTTTTATTTGCGTATTTTCCTATATCACCATACGCTCAAAGCTTTATCTACAATTCATCAAACCCTTTGAAGATTTATAGCTTGTGATAGCTACTGCTTTTGAAATCAGTTGGGTTTTAATGCTTAATAACCCTCTTAGTACATCTAAATTGAACACATATTAGCCCATGTTGATTAAAAGCGTTAACCAGTTATTGTAACCTGAAATATCTTCCTCTCATTTAAGTTTGCAAAGGTTTTAAAGCGGAAAAGCTTCTTAAGATGAAAGGTTTTAAAGCAAAACCATATAGTCCCAAGGTGAAAAGGCAAAACAGGGTAACCTTGAAGATTAGGAGAGCATTTTGAAATCTGAAAGTTTCCTGAGAATGAGCCAGATGTTTTATTAGCTCTGCCCTAAAATAACATACCAGCCCATGGTTGCATGCCATTTATCTACACAGAGAATAATAGTAAAGGAATGTATGGCAGAAGCTGTTGAAAAGCATTGCCTCGAGATGAAGGAACTTGGAGGAAATCTGCATGCTAGTTAAAGATGGGAGGACTGGTTGCACATTGGCCTCCGATGGACCTGAACCCACAAGGTTTTCTACAGCTCTAGAAATAAGCATATCCTTTGCAGTTGATCTGGTTTTACAGTCTTTTTATGTGTGGCTGTTTATTATTACTGACTGAGAAAAGGACTTGGCTGAGAACCAATAAGAAGTTGAACTACCATATTTCTACATGCAAAACTCACCGAGATCCTCATTCAGATGAAATTTATTTCCTCTGCCAAATGAAAGGACCCAAGTATGTTTTCTTTAGGCAGAGCTCTGGGTCAGGGGTAGGAAACCCATTTTCACACACACCCCAATACCCCATTTCCTTCTGGGAGTGGCCTCCCAGGAATGCTAGGGGAGGGGCACCTGCAAAAAGTAGGTGGAGTCAAAGCTAAAGTGAACAGAGTCGCCTCTCTCTCTCTCTCTCACACACACACACACACACACACACACCACATTCACATATTAAACATATTTCCACATCCACATATAACACACCCATCCAGTCTCACAAATAAAGCACGCACATTCTCACACAACACATGCAGCCATTCCTACACACACACACACACACACACACACACATAAAGGATTCTGGGACAGTCTTACTAGAAGTAGCGTGGAAGCCCAGATTTTTGCACTGTGCTGCCATTGCCTCTTCTAGACAGAACAGTGAGATATAAATATTTTTTCAAATGTAATTCAATATTGTGAGTTCCTTGAACTGTGGCTTCCCTGGAGTGCCTAGTGTGCCGATATAGTTGAGCTAGCTCAGAAAGCAGACCCCTTTGTGGGTTAGTTTTAACAGCATTCTGGCGGGTTGTGCAATGCAACACCTCCAGATTGGGGTTACTCAGCCTTTTGCTGTGACACCTCTGAGCATTTCCAAAAGAAAATGCCTCTGGAACTCCACTCCACTCAGCCTCCCATTTCTGTTATAGAAGCTTCTAGTTCTTCAGGGAATTATGGGAAATGACAAAGGCGGCCTGATTTATATCATAGCCAGGTATGGCATGTGTGTAACTTAATTATTCCCAAATGACAAGTGGGTGGTTTGTCTCCCCAGCTAAGTGATGCCCGGCTTGTTCTGGAGGGGTTTGCACTCTGCCTAAAGGATCAGCTTCATAGTTTTAAGGTGCTCTTGGCTCTGGCATTGTCGCTAGAGGCAAAGGTGGACTCGGTGGCATGGAGCACCTTAGCTACATCCTTATTCAGACAGAGAAAGCCACAGTTGTCCACACTCTGGTAACCTCTCGTCTAGATTACTGCAATGCATTTGTTATATGTGGGACTTTCTTTGAAAATGGTCTGGAAATAAACAGAAGCTTCTAGAACGGGGCAGGTCAGTGGAACTCCCTTGTGTGTGCTCCACCAATCTGCTCCCTTCAAAAAATGAGTTCACTCATTTTGGCTTACCTCTGGAAGTGCAAATTTGCTATTCTGCAAATAGTAAGGACCACTTGTGGATTGGAAGTAGTGGGGCTGGCCGCACATGTAAGGACAGTGCTGGATTCTGCCCTTCGGTTCCATCTCTTTAAAATACAGGAAGGATCCATTTTTAATTACATTCAACTGCTAATTTTATAGCAAGTGTTTTATCTGCCTTCCCCCTCAATGAAATATGCTTAAGGAAATTGAAAGCTTTTGATACTTCATGTGTGTTTATCAGCTCTAATTGGCTCCTATAATTTTTAAGTTCACTCAGGATCTCCAGGTTCAGGTTACCTTTATATACTGCCGCTACTTCTCTTATTCTTAGCATCAGTTCCAGCTTGTTACCAACAAATAGAACCGGAGTCCTATTCCATTATTCCTAGCTGTTTCTATACATTTTGCATCATAAAAGCTTTGTTTGTATGCATCCCAGATCATTCATCTTGACTTAGATGATGTAATACTAAAAGGAAAATATCATGTCAGATTACTAGATATTTTAACATTCTAATTTAATAATACTAATAATACTAATAATAACATATTTATTTCCTACCTGCCTCTCCCTCTGGATAGAGGTGGGGAACAACATTAAATACTCTGACCCCGTTCAGACAACACACTAAACCATGCTGCTTAACCACAAAATGGTTAAGGGAATGCATTCCCTTAACCATTTTGTGGTTAAGCAGCATGGTTTAGCGTGTTGTGTGAATCAGGCCAATATAATACATAAAACTAGTTAAAAGAGCATATAAAACCAATACAATATTAAAATAACAATCACAACTTCTTAAAATTCTTAGGTTTAAAATTCATCTGGGTAGGCCTGCTGGAAGATACTCGTCTTTATGGTTTTCTTAAACTTGGGCCATGGCTAAACCAGGCCTATATCCCAGGATTGTCCCGGGATCATCCCTGTGCATCCAAATGATACACAGGGGATCCCGGGAGCAGGCAGGGATCACCCCTCCATTTGCCTGGGATAATCCTTAAGTCTAGCAAAGGCCTCAGAGGCCTTAGCTAGACCTAAGGTTTATCCTGGGGTCGTCCCAGGGTCATCCCTGCCTGCTCCCGGGATCCCCTGTGTGTCATTTACATGAACAGGGATGACCCCGGGACGATCCCAGGATAAACCTTAGGTCTAGCTAAGGCCAGAGAGAGTATTAAGCCAACGAATCTCCTCTGGCAGGCCATTCCACAGTCTGGGGGTGGCAGAAGAAAAGGTCCTCTGGGTAACAATTGTCAGCCTAATTGTGGCTGACTGGAGTAAATTCTCCCCAGAGGACCTGAGTGTGTGGGGCTGATTGTACAGGAGAAGGCAATCCCGCAGGTAACCTGGACCTAACCCATGTAGGGCTTTAAAGGTTATAACCAACACTTTATACTTCGCCTGGAAACTAATTGATGAAAAATAGATCTACTATGTAATACACTAAATAATCTCCTTCAGCTTTCTCTTTAGGTCACTTAATTTTTAGGCTTCTCTTTCTGCATTTGTTGACTAATTCCTCATATTTATCTTCTCTTCTCTTGATTTTGATTTCATTCTGAATATTGCCAGCTTTATTAGACCTTACAGTGGCTAAAATGCTAATTATAAATTTAAAAGTATCCGGTGAGTATGAGTTGGATCCAGTCTTGACCATGACTAACTTAAGTCCCATTGTTTTCAATGAGTCTACTCTTATTATGACAATGACTAGATCCAACCCAATTAACAACCAGTTAATTGGAAAAAAGAATGGATAGTTCACTGCTCAGATTTTGCCCAGATTATTGCAGTACACCTCTATGCTATTAAAAATATATCATCTATTAATTAACTATTGCATTTTGCTAAAAACACTCTGTTTCATCATCCAGTGTGCACCTACATGCAAACTCCAAAAGTTATGGCTTAGTTCAGAGGTAACGTTTCCAATCTTCTAAATCATAGTTGAAGCCCTGTGGTTAGTATTAATGTTTCAGAGCATGATGTGAACCTTTGAAGATCCAAGTTGATGTCAGAGAAGCATTTTTGAAAATCACAAAATTCATTAAATTTTGTGTCAAAACAGTTTGGCTGCAACACGCAAAGCCTGACTTCAGTGAGAATGAGGGGAACGGCTTCCTCAAGTTGCTGTTCAACCAGATTTTTTGATGATGATGATGATGATGATGATCCAAATACCCAAGGTCCTTCATTGTGATTAAGTAAGTGGAGAATATGAACAAGCAGAATTTGGCAACTTTATGAAATGGTGGTATATAAATGGAACACTGAGATTGCTCCTACTGGGGGGAGGGTCTCCTGGGCAAAATTCTACTCAGTGGATGCTCCTGCCAGCAGAAGCGGGGAGGAGACTTTTACCAGATGGCGACCAGCTGGAACAGTGTTGGGAGGATAGGCTCCAAGGAAAATGGGGAATCAGCAAAAATCACCTCCTTCCACTAGCGGGATGCTCTGCTGGATCTCTGTCCCATCTGTGAACAGAAGGAGTCCTTTCATTCATGGAAGCTTTAGTGAGTATTCAAGCCCATGTAAATAAAAATAGTATCATAACCTGGACAACTATAGTAACAAACTTCTAAATGAAGAGTTTTCTTTCTGTGACCACAGCAAACCACCTATCACTTTCTCTCCTGTGTTTAGGTAACCTCAGTCACAAGAAACGTGGATGGCTCCAATGTACTGAGAAAGCACTGCAACCATCACCCTGGAATAACGAACAATGGAACAGTCAGAAGTTAAGGCAGACAATTCTCCTCTTTAAAATGATGGAGTGAGTGTTGATGTGCAGGAGCTGGTCTCTCAGCATTGTGAAGTGCTTGACAACTGACTTTGCCATCAAATAAGGCAAATCTTGCCATCAAATAAGGTCTTTCCATTTATATTTGGGCTCATTTTTCACTTCCCCCACCAAGAAAACCCCCCAAGTGATCACCAAAGTGATCTCATTTCCTCTCGGTTAAAGCATTGCAAAGGTTTCTATGTTCAGTGTACTCATGGCCAAATCATTAGGTGTGCAAGAGAGAAGCTGCCTGCAAAGCACATTTGTTCTAATAAGACATGTCTGTCAGCAAAGGCTACCAAGGGAGAAATTGCTCTGGAAGTATGAGGGAGGAAAGAAAGAGCAAAAGATGGAGAATGGGACTTGCGAATGGAGAAGGAACCCATGAAATGAAGACACGAACACCAGAGCTTTGGGATAAATTAGGGCCTTTTTTGTTAATAACAGAAATTCACCCATCCCTTGGATCTGTGTGTGAAAGAATGGGAATCTATTACGTCCTTTCCTTAGGCTTCTAGCCTGCCATTAAGGATGAACCACTCTGCTAAGCCAGGAGCCAGGAGCTGGGTCAAACCCAGGCCCTTTCTACATCTAAGGGTTATCCCAGGAAAATGGAGGGATCATGCCTGCCTGCTCCTGGGATCCCCTGTGTGGCATTTGGATACACAGGAACGATCCTGGGATGATCCCGGGATATAGGGCTGGTATAGACCAGCCTCTCTCTTAGACTTCACTCCATTGCAAGAGTAGGGAGACCAACCTGCGTCATCCCTGCCCGGTGCCGCAGAACTCCAAGTAGATGAGACAAGGAGGTCCCCAAAGGCAAACCATATCCTGGCATAAGGGCTACATAACCCTTGAGGAGCAGGCCTCCAGTTTTGCCAATCACCATAAAGATGCCAGAGTGCTCACCAATCCCTATTCCATCTCTAAATTTCCCACACTACCTGCCACAGAGAAAGAGGCTAGGGTTTCTGTGGGGCCTACCTTTGTAGGCTTGGCCCTGCCCACACCTCATGCCACACATGTGGCAGCACCCTCAACCCCACATGCTGTGTACCCTCCTGCCAAAGCAGGCCCTTCCCACCAATTTCCCACACTGCTCATCAGCAACCGGGGTCCATGTCTGCCACAGAACATCTAACATAGCTCTACAGAGAGACTGTGATTACTAAACCTGATACAATTTCTATAGCACTTTACAGTATATGAAATGTGTTGCTATTTTTATCTGCAGCTCAGCCCAGTGAGGTAGCCTCAGTTCATGACCATCCTGGAAGCTTCATGGCTGAACTGGACTTTGAACCTGGGCATCTCACACCCAAATCTAATGCTGAATCTACCTCAGTATGACAGCCCAAGATTTATTGGAGGCACTGAGTTTGGGGCAAGCCCAAGACATTTTGCTGCCTGAGACAAAGAACAAGATGGTGCATTCCCTCCCACCCCATTCCATCTACAAAAACTGACAGGACTGTCAGATGAATCTGTCTTCAACAGTAATGATGGGACATTGTTCTTCACTTAATGTGAAGGAAGCAGGCTAACTTAGGGGGCACAGAGTTAGCTGCATGGCATGCAGTTCTCTCCTTAAACACCTTGTTGCTGCCTCCTAGCATCTGCCACCTGAGGCAACTGCCTCACCCTGCCTAATGATAGGGCCAGCCTTGACTAAGTTGCATCTGACCCTTTTGTCCCTTTGCCTCTTTAAAACATGAGAGGCACTTTCCAAATGGCAGTACAGTGGCTGAAGTAGTTCTCCCTCTTCGTGGTTGACTGTTGAATGCCACATGTTCTTCAGACTCTGGTTCAGCCCCAAAAACAACACCCATTTGCCACACAAGGAGCCTGCTTGGCAGCTGCTTCTTTTCTAAATCCCACACTCTGGAACAGATTTTCAAGCTGCCGCTATTTTGTTTCCTGACTTTCGTCTTAAAAGGCTTCTTCTTTGGCCTTTCTATAAGCGTGACTGGGACATATGGAAATATCATGGGATCTTGCAAAGACTTGTGGATGATGATTGATTGTTTTGATCTAATGTTGAAAGACTACTTTGCCGCAAGTTAGCGAAGGAAAATCTCAAATCTTGCCGCTTTGACCTTCCCCAATTAATACATCGAATTGTCATGACTTCCACAATTTGTACATCAAATTAAAGAAGTTATCCCCTTCTAGAGACACTCAGATTTGACTTGGAATTCACACCTTTAAAGATTAAGTAATTCACATTGACACTTTCTGCTAAACTTCATTTGCTTTCGTAGTTTCAGCTTCACTTCCTTGATTTCGACAGCTGGAAGTGCAATTCACCAATTTCCGTTAACACTGATGGGGCCGTGTGGACTGTACCTTTTGAACACAGATGCATTATCTTGATACTCTAAGATGAATGACACACAGTCAGTACCTTGTGCCTCCTCCTCCTCAGCATCCACAAACCACCCCCCAATGTTGGATTGCAGCCATGGAAGCTTGGCCATTATATAGTTTTCAGTGGAACTAAACCAGATTAAATCCAAATGCAATTTACTTTACTTGTTAAGTGGGGCCTGAGAGTTATGCATCCAAAGATCCATAACTTCACTGTTGATTTATTTATTTTTAAATAGATATTGCTTTTCTGCCCACCAGGGCCGGCCCCTCAAAGCAATATATAAGAAAATCCAATAAAGTCACAACATCAAAAGCAAAAACATACTTTTCTTTAAAATAGGCCAAATACAATTTTAAAAGCCAAAGGCCTGGTGATTTTTACTGTCTGTACAAAACTCAGTCATGACCTTCCTTGGGAGTTCCATAGTTGAAGAGCTGCTGAGGAAAAAGCCCTGTCTCGTGTACCCACCAACCTTGATTCATAGTGAGTCACTCAGAAGAGCCTATGATGAAGTTCTCAAATTTTGGGCAGGGTCATACAGGAGGGGTCTGTTCTCCCTCCTTCTAGTGTCAGGGCCAAACTAAATGTTCACCTAATCATGTATAGAGTAGCTACGTATAATAGTTTTACTTACTCTTGTGTAAACATGTGTGACACTGTTTCAGATAAGGACCACGGTGCTCCAGGAGGAGGGTTAAGCCATCCCCCACCCAGTTTCCCCCCGAAATTCCATAAACAGTTCAGAGAAGTTAATATCTAATTGGAGCCAGGCGAAGAAAAACCAGATCCCTAGTACTCCATACCTTGACGTGTGCTGACTCAGATACATGACTAAATCTGGGTTCAGAAAAAGAATTTATCTGCACATAGTTCAGTATTGCAGTGATCTCATGCTATTGTTTTTTAACCTAACCCTTATTTTCCTGAGAAAATATAACTGGATCTCATCAAAAAGGCCACAGGACAACACAAATAGGTTTGTGTGCCCTGCAAACTTTTTTCAGTGATTTTGATTTTCTTCGGCGTTTGAGAAGTTAGTAATCATTAAAGCACTTGCAGGTATAAATCAAATTATCTGAACTAAAATGACCAAGGAGCAACATTTCCCCAAAGTTTTAATTTAAGCATAACAGGTAGATTGTAAAATTATACACACACACACACACACACACACACACACACACCTATCTAGGCAACTCTCTCTCTCTCTCTCTCTCTCTCTCTCACACACACACACACACACACACACACAGAGAGAGAGAGAGAGAGAGAGAGAGGAGTTCTCAGCTGAACACAGAGGAACATTTGAGTCCAAAATGCAGTATCAGTGATAAATAAACACACAATTCATGTTTTCTCATTAATATAACATTTTGAACGAAATCCTCTGTTGTGTTATACATTTAAGAAACTATTTCCAATTCCAGAAATGGCCACCATCCCCCTTTGTAAGTGTAAAAGCCAAATATGTATCACTGCTAAAGTGTTAACTTGTGAAGTTCATTAATATTTCCTCTGAAAGTAAAGTAGGCCTGCTTAGTAAAGACAATATGTTATAAATGTCATGGCATTTCTATCACTCAAGACAAAGAAAAATGATGGTCAAGATATATTCTTGATCACAGCTTTGGTCAAATCCCTACAATTAGCCTTAAAATCTGGGGAATACTTCTCTCTATACCCTCTGTCAGGTCACTTAATCATTCCTTGGCACCCTTTCCACCACCTACCATGCAGCAGTCATATCTACTTCCTGGTTATACAGATGTTGAAAAGCTGAACCAAAGTGTGAAAATTACTCTTTCCAACATGTATATTACTGTTCCAAGAAAATTCTAACCAGGTGTAGATATATGCACAAAAGTAATCAGTTGAATGAGGGCAACATGTTACTGCCCTAAACTTGAATGGATTCAGTTTTTCTTTCTTCAGAAGAAGTTTAATAAAGAAATTGGACTACTAAAGATAGTGGGATGTACACATTTTTAAAATTATTATTCAGCATGTTAATCTGCAGGGTCTATTTTGCTCTAATTCAGGAATTTCTTTCAAAATATTACATTCAGGATTGAGTGAATTTTTTGTTTGTTTGTTTTGTTTTGCTTAACTGTACTATGTTAACCAAAATTCTGTGCCAATACAGGAAAAGCCAAATTGGCAAGTGGAATAAATTTTACAAACTAAAAATATTTGTATAGATTTTATATTTGCTGGATAGAATCATAGAATAGTAGAGTTGGAAGGGGCCTATAAGGCCATTGAGTCCAACCCCCTGCTCAATGCAGGAATCCACCTTAAAGCATACTTGATAGAATAGAATAATTTATGCCTCCAAGTTTTTCATGGAATATAAAAAGGTTTCAGAGTTCTATTGACAAACAGAAGCTGGGAACTTTGTGCAGATTAGATGTGCATGAGCAAGAAAGAACATGGGCCTTTGAGAAAGCAAAACACTTTTTGGAACACCATCCCAAGAGTTGCTACCTACTGATTTTCATTATGGGGCTTGTGCAGGACCTCTGTAAAAGAATGTACTTCTTCACAGAGCACATAGTTTGACTATAGAATTCAGTACCTCAAGATGTAGTGATGGCCACCAATTTGGATCGCTTCAAAGGGGTCTTAGATAAATTCCTGGAGGAGAAGGCTATCAATGGCTACTAGTCCTGATGGCTAAGTGCTATCTCCAGTATCAGAGGCAGTATACCTATGTACACGTTGCTGGGGAATACAGGTGGGAGGGTGCTGTTGCACTTGCGTCCTGCTTGTGGATTCATAGAATCATAGAATAGTAGAGTTGGAAGGGGCCTATAAGGCCATCGAGTCCAACCCCCTGCTCAATGCAGGAATCCTGGTCAGCAGCTGGTCGGCCACTGTGTGAACAGAATGCTGGACTAGATGGACCCTTGGTCTGATCCAGCAAGGCTCTTATGTTCTTGTTCATATTTTTGTGAAGGTAAAAATGTTGGAACAATTGTCAATCAGTTTTGCCTGCAAGTTCAAAGGTATGTGTTTGAGGAAGAAAAAAAGAGCTTCCCATATGAGTCAAGAGTGATAGTAAGTCTGACTTTTTAAAGAAAAACTCAGGTAGGCAGAAATGGAAGGCATGCTAATACTATATAAGGTAATACCATTCTGAAAACTGAAATTGCAATATGAGCTAATAAGAGTCTATAATGACCATTAAGGATTAAGTACCTCTTTTCCAATCCCTTAATAATGAATCAGATTAGGGGCTCTTCAGATTAGTGGCTCTTCATGAAACTATGTTTAAAGTAAACCCATCCAACACAGTTCTCTGCATGTTACTCAGAAGTACATCTCACGATGTTTAATGAGGTTTATTTCCTAATAATGTACAAGTTTGCAGCCTTGATGTTGTGCCTGTCTTGTCTCACTGACATGATGAAATAATTTGCCAAATTCAAAGACACAACCTTAACCCTCCCCCACCCACCACTTTGAACTTCAATGTTTCTGGTTAGCTGCACTTTGGCATTTGAAATTTGACTAAACACAACCTACCTGCATTTACAGCTTATCTCCTCATTTGTACAATGCTCCTACAATGAATAAAATCATATAGCCCTGGTCATCAGAGCCGGCCCTATCATTAGGCAGATTGAGGCAGCCTCCTCAGGCAGCAGATGCCAGGGGTGGGTGCAGGGAGAGATGATGAGGTGTCCTGGCGGTCAGAGTTGTATGCTCCAAATGGCTTACACTGTGCCCCTGTAGGGCAAGGAATCCACTCCGTATTTCAGTCAGAACAATCCAGAACTCTAAAGCAGCATTCTAAAGTAGCCATGGCATGCCTCACATTGCTGAACAATCTGAATTGTTTTAAACCCTTCTTTTGAGCTTTCACGTGGGTTTTCGTCTGAGAGCTATCAAACTCAATGTCTCATTGAATCACTGCCCTCCATATTTAAGGAAAATTGATTTGTCTAAAATATGTGGCCACAAACCATATTTGTGCCTTTTGAACTGGGTTACATAAAAACAACAAAATACTTGAAGGTCAGCTAGAGCCAAAACAATATTCTGTTAAGAAGAATGCTTAGAATTTGAGTGACAAGGATGAAAAGCTTAGGAGAAATAAGATGGTGGAATTTTGCCGCACTCCTTTAAATCCCTGTTTGAGCTGAAATGAGTCTGGGAAGCAAATTCAAATTCATCGTCTTCATCGAAGTTCCAATATAAAAACTCAGATTGCAAGCCTTCTGTTAAATAGTTACAGAGATCTTTATTTTTAATTCACATTAAATGATTTCACTTTTAGTAACAGCATTCGCTGAAATAAACTTACTAAGCCAAGGCTAAGTACACACGTTACACGGGTCTTCAAAAACAGCCTCTCCTTGGTGAGTGCCTCACACTGCAATTATAATGTCTAGACAACTTTCACATGGACATTGTATATATCGTATGGAGAGTGTCTGCTTTCTCATCAGCAGCCACCAAGAATGTCCGGCAAATGCACAGAGACCTTTATGTGGTGGCAGGAATCCATGTGCTAAGTCACTCTAGACATTGCAGCTGTAGCACTCCCCTCCCTGTGGTAAATAAAACATGTGCACCAGGCCTGCCCTTGTATTTTTTGGAAGGCCACAAAAACCCATTTGCTCCGAGAAAACATTTATTTTATGTTGATATTGCCTTTCCTTATACAAATACTGAAAGAAGCCACATGTGTTAAAATGTTCAGTTGGGTGCTACAAACAGCATCATTACCTTATAACTACTTTTTGAGTACCTGTTGTTGCTTTCCCAGAGCATATGTGCTGAACATTGTTTGAAAATGGTATACTTCAGAAACATAGGAAGTGGGATTCTACGTGGGGAAACTGTCATTTGAAAGGGGGGGGGAACATGTAGGAGGAGGAGGAAAAAATACTACGAACAATAAATAAACTCATACAATAATGTTTTACAATGTAAGGTGGCTTTATAAATAATCACTTTGTGTTTGAAAGACCCATGAAAAGAGGCCCTGAGAAGGGCCCAAAACACATTGCAATTCCTTCTGGTGAAAACAAATCACATTTCAGAATTTTTCAAAATTCACAGTGGCATGAAATTCAGGAGAATATAAAGGTCACCTCATCATGGTAGGGAAAAATAGCCTTGTAGATCTGCTCAGAGATTGACAAATGCCAGTAATCTTAAATGCACTTTACTGTTACATGGAGACTGTTTCTGGTGAACATATCTTTCGCTGATATGTTTGAACGTATCTTTTGCTGATCTACCTCCAACCTCCATATCCATAACAGGACCAATTAATGTCAGGCCAGATCTACATATCAAATCATTATGATCCCATCATGGGAACACTATTTATTATTTATTTATTTATTTATTGAATTTCTATACCGCCCAATAGCCGAAGCTCTCTGGGCAGTTCACAAAAAGTAAAACCATTCAAAGTATAAAACAACTGTATAAAACCATGATATAAAATACAATATAAAATATATCCCTCTTGCACATTTACACCTTGTAGGACACACAATGACATTTGTTGCAGTATTTTGGATAATGTGGAATAAAAAGCAGGAAATAAAACTATGGAAGCAGTATGTGGAATGTGCCCCAACAGTTATCAGTGCATTTCAACACCACTGTAAAGCAAGTAGTGTAGATCTAGCCTATGTAATTTTATTAAAATGCCTGAGCAACTGAACATTTCTTAGCATGTTGCCTAAAGATGAGCTTCCATGAGGATAGAGTCCCATAACTGGACATCACAGATGAAAAATCCTCCACCTTTGTCACCACATGATGAATTCTGGTGGTGTAGCATTCTAAGAAGGGCCTCAGGGGATGATCTTAATTTCCACGCAGGTTGACATGGGAGAAGGCACTCCTTACAGTACCCAAGTCCCAAGCTTGGGATGAGCTCTTGGGAAGAAAAAAGATTGCCAGAGGCCTGCCCCTTTAAAGCAGGGGTGCAGAAACTCAGAACCAGGGTCCCAATCTGGCCCTCCTGAGATCCCAGTCCAGCCCTCTGGGCTTGGCCCAATGGCCACACCCATTGTCCTGGCCCCACCCCCTTTGGCCCAAGCACCAATCGTGTGGTAGTTTCCCAGCTTTTGTGCAGCTTTTTCCCCCATTCTAAAAGGTTGCAATGCCTCTCATGAGGTTTGGTTACTAGCAGTAAGAGCTGTAAGCTAAACTATGCTAGTGTTTTTGGCTCCGCCTCTTTTGCTTTCAGCCCCACCCACCACTGGATTACAGCCCCCAAAAGCTTCTCTGAAATGAAATGTGACTCCTGTGCTGAAATAAGTTCTGTAGCCCTGTTTTCAGGGCTTCCACTTTTCAAGAAGGGGCAGAGTCTGAGAGGGGGCTCCAGATGTCAAGGCATAGAAGTTTTAGAACTGGTCCTCGACGTTGTCAGAGCAAGTAGTTCACTCAGAGCTCTCCTAGGTGCTGCGATGACCAGCCTGCCTTGCTCCATCATGCCCCACGGGCTCCTGCTTGGGGCCAGAACAAAACACAGGTTCACAATATCACACTGCACTTTCTGCAACAATGAAAACCCATGTCACAATTCATCTGAAATAATTACGTCTTTTTAATTATCTGTCTCAGAAAATTCTTCTTTGAATTTGCTATGTTGGATTTTTATTGTTATTCTACATAAGTAATACATTTTGGGGAGTTTTTTAAGCCTTTTTGAGTAAATAAAAATTGGAAAAAATTAAGCAAACAAAATGAGCGCTCTCTATGTGCTCGCTTGCAAAATGCCACATAGCCACAGTCATGTGGCTGCCCACTTGGAAAGTGGTAGCTGTGGCATTAATGTCACAGACTTTGCATTTCCACCCCACTCAATCCGGTAGACCTGTAGCCCAGAAACTCATACATATGTCATTGTCCTTAGTACAACTACTTTTTTGATGTGGTTCAAATTATTATTATTATTATTATTATTATTATTATTATTATTATTATTATTATTATTACCTGCCTCTCCGATTGGATCGAGGCAGGGAACAACAGCAATCATAAAATACATAAAATACTGATTAAAAACATAGCATACACTGTTAAAAGCATCCTAAAAGCATCCTAATATTATGCCTGTTCAATTTACTTTGGCCATGTGAATAGTATTAATTCCTTAAAGGGCTCTTAGATAACAAAAATGGGATTTCTTATTGCTCCAGCACCTATTTAATCCTCTGAGCTATCACACTGGCTTGAAGTATTCATCGACTTCCTTGACCTGTATTTTCACTATCAGAAAATGTCAGCATCCAGTGTACCACTAGAACATATCTAGCAGCAATCCAACTATTTCAAACCCATTTCTGGAGTGGAACTTAGATATGTTTACATCTTTTCCCCCTATTAAATATAAGCAATTTTTGTGTGTATAAACTCACCCACCAGTTGTGCAATCTGTTTTGCATCAGACTTTGAAATATCAGTCCATTCTGTGAAATGTTAGTTTTCTGGTAACATAAATAAATGTACCAATATTAAGACCAACCCCACCCCTCAGTAATTACATTGCAACAAATTTGTAGAACTTGAAGGATTTTAATTATGGTCACTATTTAATTTATTTAAAGATGGGCCAAAAATGCATCATTTTGCCCGGGCGGGGGAGGGGGGGAACCTGGCCCGAATGTGGCATTCTTAACCAGTGTCATTGCTTGCTATACAAATATTGGCTCTGAGACTATAAAAATATCTCTGGATATTAAGAACTGAAAGGATCAGACTCTCTTAATTTTTCCAGTACTTTAATTTTCCGTCCAAAGACAACTCATTGTGGCTATTTTTCCTCTAGGACATTTCAAAGTCTTGTAGTACTGTGAGCAATCCTACCCACTGGGCTAACTGCTACTCTAGTGTTTTCTCAGTAGACCACATGGATGAGAGGGCGTTTGAAATTGGGTATGGCTTGGTACAGCAGAGAGTGTCAGGAACCTGGTAGTGGTGTGACAGAACTTTCATTGCCTAGAGCAGCCTTCTCCAACCTGGTGCCCTCTAGATAGGTCAGACTACAATTCCTATCATTCCTAGCCAGCATGGCTCATGCTGCCTGGAAATGATGGGAGTTGCAGTCCAACATATCTGGAGGGCACCAGGTAGGGGGAAACTGGCCTAGAGATACTGACCACCTGTTGTTGTTTTTCCTGTTTCCCCTTAGTCTGATCACAGCTTCTCTTTTGTAAACTGGAGTGTCATATCTTTCGATTCTCCAGTTCAGATAATGTTTTATTTATTTATTTATTTATTTATTTATTTATTTATTTATTGCATTTCTATACCACTCAATAGCCGAAGCTATGAAAACAGTTCAAAGTATAAAACAAACAACCGTATAAAAACACGGTATAAAAGTACAATTTAAAAGCACAACCAGGATAAAACCAAGCAACAATGCAGAGATTAATACAGATTTCAAATACAGATTAAAAACAGCAAAGTTTAAAAAAAACTAAAGTGGTAAACTGTTAAAATACTGGGAAAATAAAAACATCTTCACATAGCGTCGAAAAGAGTATAACGTATGTGCCAGGTGAACCTCTCTAGGGAGCTCATTCCACAGCTGGAGTGCCACAGCAGATAAGGCCCTCCTCCTGGTAGCTACCTGCCTCACTTCCTTTGGCAGGGGCTCACGGAGAAGGACCCCTGAGATAAATCATCACTCTGATGTTACTCTGCTCATATGAGAGTTTGCACAAAATAGCCAACTTTTTGATCATCAAACCTGATTCCGTGCATGACAGAGGACACACACCAACATTTGGGTTGGGATCAGGTCCCAGCACTGGCCCAAAGGCAATAGTTCCAGCTTTACACCAAAGGGGGGACCTTAAAAGCTTGATTCTGTAAGTGCAGTTTATAGGACTGAGCTGTTCGAGTTACAGTGCATGCTTGCTATTTATTAAGAACATAAGAAGTGGCATGCTGGATCAGACCAAGGGTCCATCTAGTCCAGCACTCTGTTCACAAAGTGGCCAACCAGCCATCGGCCAGGGACGAACAGGGCAGGACATGGACATATATACAGGCATCACATTGCTGAAAAACCTGGTCTGTCGGATTTCTGAGCATGTTGGGGTGCAGTTCAGTGTGCGTAGATGAACATGGTGTGGCTGATTTCCAAAGTACAGGAAAATGAGCATGCAAGCATTGCCCATTCACACTGAATTATATGTACATTAGCAACATTTGGATGATCCCTGCACATGTGGAAGTAAGACCATCGAGATCCCACCTGCTGTACATCCAGTGAATTTAGAGCAAAGGCCAGTTCCCTGCCTGTCTTACTGAGCTCTGCGACAGCACTGCCTAAGGGCAGCACAATCATGGTGCTGATCCGTTGGGGAGGAGAAGCTGTAGATAGACCAAGTCTGGACACTGTTTCCCATTGACAGGTGATGTTTGGGGCAAATCTTTGCTCAGTTACTATTTCAGTACAAATAAACAAGTTCCGGCATTCGTTTAAGACCTAAGTTGAGTCCTGTACATCCCCAGTATGAGCCTTAACACTGCATCCACACATAGCCAGGCAGTTTTTCTGTTTAGTTATACAGGTGGCATTTGGCTTTCTGGAACAAATTTGATGTGATTAAATTTAGTGCTGTTTTGCTATGTTCTAATAATGACATGGACATAAGAGAAGGTTTAAAGCGCGGCGTATTCTTTTATATTTAGCAGTACGATAGTGGTGAATACTTCAAAGTTAACACACTAAGGGCACAATCCTATGCAAGTTTTATACAGAAAAAAAGCCTACAACTCCCAGCATGCCCCAGTCAGCAATGCATGGGATTGTGCCTATGCAAACCTATGCATATTTGCTCAGACATATGCCCCAGTGAGTTTAATGAGGCTTTCTCCCAGGTAAATGTGTAAAGATTTGCACCCTAGGCTTCAGTTCTATACACATTTACTGGGTCAGGATCTACACTACTGCTTATAACGGTTTATAATGGTTATGACAACTGTTCAGGCCCAGGACACATTACATATACCGTTTTCACACAGTTTTTAAAGTGTTATAGCCTGCTTGGTGTAATTGGCCCCCTGGAAGTACATCCTTTTGAACTCAGATTTATATTACTTCTGAGTAGACCTGTATAGGATTGTACTCTAAGACTGCAATACTATACACAACTATCTGGGAGAAAGTCATATTGAACTCAATGGGACTTACTTCTGAGCAGACATACATAGGATTGCATTGCATTATAGCCTACGGGCAATTTCAGCATTATTATCTGCTTGCATAGTTTAGTTAATTGTGTTACAGTTTTAATTAGCTGATTATATGGCTTCCTGCTATCAGACTATTCAGAACATCTTATACTTTCCCAGCAATTAAATATTTTTTCATGGATACATTAGTTCAGTTTCTCTTTTAATCCATATGAGAATTTTTAAAAACTTAATCTCACAAATAGATGGATGGAATTAGTACCTATTAAGTCTATGAAACTATTAAACCTATTTTGACATGTGAAGAAATCATACATATATGAATTAAATAGAAATATACATTGAAAATATTAGCATACATTTTGCTAGTTTATACTTGGAAGTATTATTTTAATGTGCCACCAGTAAATTCAAAATGTCTTCTTTAATTGCTTCTAAAAAGTATGTGTAATACTATAAAATATATGTGAAAGATGTCAAGATCCCTATCTAACCTAACCCCATATTCCCATTTGTGATTATTAGTTTTAGGTAAAGGTAGCTATAACAAGAAGAAGAGGCTGATGCTAGGGAAAGTGGAAGGCAAAAGGAAGAGGGGCCGACCAAGGGCAAGATGGATGGATGATATTCTGGAGGTGACAGACTTGACCTTGGGGAAGCTGGGGGTGGCGACAGCCGACAGAAAGCTCTGGCGTGGGCTGGTCCATGAAGTCACGAAGAGTCGGAAACGACTGAACGAATAAACAACAAAAAGCTATAACAAAGCTCCGAGTCTTAATTAAGTCTACTCTTCTCCTGAAAAAGAGGGTATGCTGGAGGAGTAATCTCCACATAACTCTACACAAATTGTCCCTTCCCTAAGAGAGCCATAGTATATCAGAGAATATACAAGACTAAAACTGAATGAGGTATATCAATAAAAGACACCATTAATTGGAAGAGGTTTTGCACTTGGCAATTGAGAAATAATGAGAATTAAAAGCATTAGTAAGTGGAAATAAGCTACTATGAACATTTCGTCTTCTCTGAAACTAAACAGCCAAATTTATTTTTTCCCTTTTGAAGAACAGTAATTGTTCCTTTTATGTAACACACAGCCAGCAGTGAGTGCCTTGAGAGGAGTTTGTAAAATTACTGAGGCAGGTAATAGGAGTGCAGAGATGATAAACAAAGAATTTTCCACTATGTAGTTCATGACGGAGCTCATTAAAAGCAAAAAAGAAAAAGAAAAACTTGCTTGAGAATGCTGCAAGGAGGAGAAATGTGATTTTTCTCAGTGGAAAATATTTTGGATTTTTTTTTCTTCATGCCCATATAAAGGAAAAAAGGGAGAATGAAATGCCTGTGTGCATTTCTTCATACTTCAAGATGGGTGGTTGTTTGAAGACCCGCTAGAAGGAAAGCTGGAAACCAGAGTTTGACTATTGTGGTTATCATCAAAACAACTCAAACGCGGGTCTTCGAAAAGTGCAAAATCCTTTGGGTAGACATATCAAAAAGGCACAATTTCTCAGAACCAAGGCAGACCAAACATACAAAGAATTGCAAACACATGTTTGGAATCTTGCCCCAACGCCGTGGAATTCTGTGATAAAGCTTAACCCAGAATTAATGATCTTACCAAAAGGCAATGCACCATCTTTTCACAACACAGTGTGCATTATATTAACTATGAAATCACAGTGAAATAGCACAGGAGTTGAAACATTAAAAATAAAATCCACCACCAAGTCTTCCTACACAAACCCCACTGCAATTGATGGCAGCTATACACAAGTGGCAATCACCACTCTTGCATACATTGATTTCACTGGAACCTATTCACAAGAACATCCAATGGATTGTGCCTTTTATTGGGTGCTTTTTGCATAAGGGTACTAGTAGTCAATGAGCTTTTCTACATGAGGCTGCTAATTGGCTGTTAATCCTTCGTAACCACTTTTGGATTCATCACTGAACTGAGATCCAAGCATTAAAACAAAGAGAGTTTCTTTTCCTATGTTTTTACTAGATAACCTCTAGGTGGCACTGTGATATAACAGAATAGCACAAATACATGTGAAAAAAGCAGTTTCTTTCACTTTCACAATTCAATTCTGCATTTTACCTGCTCTAGAAAAACTCATCAAAAGTGCTCGTTAGATGGAAAAGTGAAACTGGAGAGTCATGACATCATCTAAAAAACCTGTAAACAACTATGAGTACGGAATAATGAGTGCACAATAAATGTTCCATGTGGAAAAGTCCAATGGCAAAAAGTGAGGTGGGAAAACATGAACCCACAAAGAATGGTTTTGTGTTTTGCCTCCAAGCTCATCTTGGGGCGTTGCTAGACCTGCCAGGATAAGCTGGCAGGGAGGCGGGGCTACGGTGCGCTAACTTTAACGCACGCCGCCCAGCCTCCTAGACGGCCGATGCACAGGGACGACGGAAGCCCTGCAGCGTCGGCCTTTTTTAAAAAAAGTTTAAAGGGGCCACGTGCGGCCCGAAGACTCCGGAGAAGGTAAGCCTTTTTTTTTACTTAACCCCCCCCCCAAATCTGGTCCTGATCCCTTCCCATGCCTTCTCCCTCCATGTGTCCCGTGTCGTCTGTGCTCCCTTCTCCCTCCGTGTGTCCCGTGTCGTCTGTGCTCCCTTCTCCCTCCGTGTGTCCCGTGTCGTCTGTGCTCCCTTCTCCCTCCGTGTGTCCCTCCCCCCGGCTGATGCTGAGCGCTGTGCCCAGTCCGCGGCTTTTTGCAGCTACTCGCGAGTAAGCGAGTAGCCGCAAAAAGCCATGGAAGTCTCTAGACGTTCTGCAGCCCCGGCCTTAGGCCGGAGCTGCAGAAAAGGTGCGCCATAAGCGACTTCGCTTATGGTGTGTTAGAGGAGGCTTCAGTACGGCCTGGGGCCGGATCCCCCTGTGCGTCATGTGGACGCACAGCAGGGAAACCAGCTCTCAAGGCGTGCTAAGGCCTCGTCTAGCAAGGCCCTTGGAGCGTTTCCAGTGTTTGAACAAAGAGTTCAGGAAGCCTCTTTTTTTAAGTTCCTTTTTTAAGGGAACTTTTTCCTACCCTTTTAGTTTGGACATGCAAACTGCTAAGCCAGTGCTGATCCCAAATCTGGACTTTTGTGGAGGTTTTCGGTAGAGGTTGGATATGCATCAAATGCATATAAAAAAATCATAGTGTCTTGAGATTTCCTTGGAGATGGTAGTCTCCCAATCACTAAAGCAAAACTACAACAGTCTCTCTCTCTCTCTCTCTCTTTGTGTGTGTGTGTGCGTGTGTACAATTCACGGGTATTCCACAAAAAATCCCAGGATTTCTGAAAAACATACACTTAAACATGCAAAATTGGTTGGCCTTGCTGCTTCACAATTCCCAACAGCATTGTATTTACAATCTTATAGCATCATAGAATCATAGAATAGTAGAGTTGGAAGGGGCCTACAAGGCCATCAAGTCCAACCCCCTGCTCAATGCAGGAATCCACCCTAAAGCATACTTGACAGATGGTTGTCCAGCTGCCTCTTGAATGCCTCTAGTGTGGGAGAGCTCATAACCTCCCTAGGTAACTGGCTCCATTGTCGTACTGCTCTAACAGTCAGGAAGTTTTCCTGATGTCCAGCCGGAATCTGGCTTCCTGTAACTTCAGCCCGTTATTCCATGTCCTGCACTCTGAGATGATCGAAAAGAGATCCTGGCCCTCCTCTGTGTGACAACCTTTTAAGTACTTGAAGAGTGCTATCATGTCTCCCCTCAATCTTCTCTTCTCCAGGCTAAACATGCCCAGTTCTTTCAGTCTTTCTTCATAGGGCTTTGTTTCCAGACCCCTGATCATCCTGGTTGCCCTCCTCTGAACACGCTCCAGCTTGTCTGCGTCCTTCTTGAATTGTGGAGCCCAGAACTGGACTCAATACTCTAGATGAGGCCTAACCAGGGCCAAATAGAGAGGAACCAGTACCTCATGTGATTTGGAAGCTATACTTCTACTAATGCAGCCCAAAATAGCATTTACCTTTCTTGCAGCCATATCGCACTGTTGGCTCATATTCAGCTTGTGGTCTACAACAATTCCAAGATCCTTCTCATTTGTAGTATTGCTGAGCCAAGTATCCCCCATCTTGTAACTGTTGGCTCATATTTGATACTTACTAGCATAAAGCCCATATCACCATGGGCACTAGTAGTCTGAGGGCAAAACCTACTGAAAATTACAAGTTTGGGTAGCACTGGGCAACAAGAAAATCCCACACATTGGGAAGGCCGAGAGAAGTTGGACTTTTAAAGTTGCTGTACCAGCAGATCATGTGGGTGATGCACTCCCAGCTCTTTGGAAGAAGAAGCATGTTGACTTAGTCCTGTCTGTGTTGCACCTGCTCCATGCGCCTTCCAGGTCCAGGCTGAGCAGAGCCAGGAGGAGGTGGCACCTTTGGGGAGCTGCTGCTTCCCAAGCTGCAAATTTGCCTTCAGCAAGGTTATGATGATGATGTCTTATTATTTTTAAAAATAGTTTAGGCTGGCTGGAGGGAAAGCACTGTTGGATATAGGGACACCTGGGGATGGAAATTGTGGAAGCAGTAACAATGGGGTACTGACAGGGAACCCAGGTTCCTAAACCTAAAAGGAAAGGAGCAAAGGTCACTTCTCTTCTCTTGAGGTTGCGGGGAGATAGTTGGATGTAGGTCAGGGCATCCTCTGAGAGAGGGGGGGAAAGAAGAGGCCCCTTCTTCAGTAGGGGTCATTTAAAGATGAAGGATGGATAAATGTGGTAGTGGGCCCTATCTTTGTCTCTAACAAAGAGGTATTCTTTTTGGAGGGCTGAGCGCAGGTTGCACCATCATTGCTTCCGGCTAGGATGTGCTTTTGGATTTTAATGGAGGTGGGGGAAAGAAACCAACCAGCAAGAGCCGCCATTTTTGTTTCTGGCACAGAGGCTTCACTTGTTAACATGGCAACAGCAAGAAATGACATTTTTGCTTCTGGCAGAAAGGCTATTCTTGTTAACATACTGTTTGGCTATTAAAGCTAGAGCTTTGAACTCTTTCAAAGTTTCAACATTTTCTGCATGTCTACATTGCTCAAGCTTCTGTTTTTAAAAAAGAGCAAAATCAGGCTAGTAGACCTTGAGTAATAAGCCTTGCACTACCATATTCATATCTAGATTCATTCATCCATTACATTTATGTCCCACATTTCTTCCATGGAACTCAAGGAGGTGTGTGTGGACCTGTGGACACTTCTTATCCAGAAGGCTCTGATTCTCAAAGAGATTCTGGGGAACAAGTCAGAATGACTCTACTGTACTGGTGGAAGGGCTTGGGAATTGCTGCTGGAAGGTGGACTCCAACAACAATTGAAGGATATAACTTGTTCAAAAAGAACAGAAGAAATAGAAAGGGAGATGGAGTTGCACTATATGTTAAAAATACCTATTCCTGCACAGAAATACAGGCCGATCAGACTGGGAGCCCCATCGAGAGCATCTGGATTAAAAGAAATGGGGCAAGGAATAAAAAGAACATGATAATCAGAGTCTACTACCGACCACCCAATCAAGGAGAGGACGAGGACAAAACTTTTGAGAAACAAATTGCCAGTGTTTCAAGGAAGTGTGATGTAGTAGTGATGGGGGACTTCAATTACCCTGATATCTGTTGGGAGACAAATACTGCCAAAAGCGGCCCTTCCAAGAAATTCCTGACATGTATGGGTGATAACTTTCTCCAACAGAAAGTGGAGGAAGGAACTAGAGGATTGGCAATCCTTGACTTGATATTGGCCAATAGGGATGACTTAGTGGATAAAGTGGCAGTTGCGGGAACTCTGTGGGAAAGTGACCACATCATACTTGAATTCTTGATTATGAAGGAGACAAAAGTTGAGTGTAGCCATACTCTAGATTTTAGGAAAGCTGATTTTAATAAAATCAGAACTATGATAAGTAAGGTCCCGTGTCAAGTGAGCCTAATGAGAAAAGGAGTGCAGGATGGGTGGGAGTATTTAAAAAAGGAAATTTTAAAGGCACAGTTACAAACAATTCCAACAAGGAGAAAAGATAGAAGACAACAGAGGAAACCAATGTGGCTCCACAAAAAGCTTAGAGATGACCTGAAAACAAAAAAAAGGATACATATAGGAAGTGGAAGGAAGGCCAGGCTACAAAAGAAGAGTACAGAAGGTGGCACAGAAGTGCCGAAATGGCATCAGGAAGGCTAAAGCTGTGAATTAGCTGAAATTAGCGAGGGATGCTAAAAGCAATAAAAAGGCTTTCTTCAGATACGTGAGTAGTAAAAGACAGGAAAGAAATGGTGGTTCAACTGCTTAATGAGGATGGCAAATTGATAACAGATGATAAAGAAAAGGCTGAAGTACTCAATTCCTACTTTTCCTCAGTCTTCTCCCAAAAGTGGGTCTATGACCCCCCTGGAAAAAGTGAAGCAGAAGTTGAGGGGGCAGGATTGCAGTTTGAGATTGATAAACAAATGGTCAAAGAACACCTAATTTCCTTGAATGAGTTCAAATCTCCAGGGCCCAATGAACTGCATCCAAGAGTAATGAAGGAGCTAGCGGAAGAATTATCAGAACCTTTGTCTATTATCTTTGCAAAATCATGGAAGACGGGTGAGGTGCCAGACGACTGGAGGAGGGCTAACGTTGTCCCTATCTTCAAAAAGGGCAAAAAGGAGGAACCTGGGAACTACAGACCAGTCAGTCTGACATCCATCCCTGGGAAAATTCTGGAGCAGATTATAAAGAAGTCAACCTGTAAACACCTTGAAATCAATTCAGTGATTACTAGAAGCCAACATGGATTTGTCAGGAACAAATCCTGTCAGACTAATTTGATCTCATTTTTTGATCGGGTAACCTCCCTTGTGGACTGTGGGAATGCTGTGGAAGTCATATATCTTGACTTCAGCAAAGCTTTTGACAAAGTGCCCCATGATATTCTGATTAACAAACTAGCTAAAAGTGTGTTAGATGGAACAACTATTAGGTGGATTCACAGTTGGCTACAGAATCGGACTCAAAGAGTATTTATCAATGGAATCTTCTCAAACTGGAGAAAGGCAATGAGTGGGGTACCGCAGGGCTCAGTCCTGGGCCCAGTGCTCTTCAACATTTTTATTAATGATTTGGACGAGGAGGTGTATTTTGCAGATGACACAAAATTGGGTGGGATAGCTAATACCCTGGAAGACAGAAACAAACTTCAAAGTGATCTTGATAGGCTGGAGTGCTGGGCTGAAAACAACAGAATGAAATTTAATAGGGAAAAATGTGAAGTTCTACATTTAGGAAATAGAAACCAAATGCACAGTTACAAGATGGGGGATACTTGGCTCAGCAATACTACAAACGAGAAGGGTCTTGGAATTGTTGTAGACCACAAGCTGAACATGAGCCAACAGTGCGATATGGCTGCAAGAAAGGCAAATGCTATTTTGGGCTGCATTAATAGAAGTATAGCTTCCAGGTACTGGTTCCTCTCTATTCAGCCCTGGTTAGGCCTCATCTAGAGTATTGCGTCCAGTTCTGGGCTCCATAATTCAAGAAGGACGCAGACAAGCTGGAGCGTGTTCAGAAGAGGGCAACCAGGATGATCAGGGGTCTGGAAACAAAGCCCTATGAAGAGAGACTGAAAGAACTGGGCATGTTTAGCCTGGAGAAGAGAAGGGGAGACATGATAGCACTCTTCAAATACTTAAAAGGTTGTCACACAGAGGAGGGCCAGGATCTCTTCTCGATCCTCCCAGAGTGCAGGACATGGAATAACGGGCTCAAGTTAAAGGAAGCCAAATTCCAGCTGGACATCAGGAAAAACTTCCTGACTGTTAGAGCAGTACGACAATGGAATCAGTTACCTAGGGAGGTTGTGGTCTCTCCTACACTAGAGGCATTCAAGAGGCAGCTGGACAAGCATCTGTCAGGGATGCTTTAGGGTGGATTCCTGCATTGAGCAAGGGGTTGGACTCGATGGCCTTGTAGGCCCCTTCCAACTCTGCTATTCTAGGATTCTAGGATTCTATGAACATCTGGAGGGCTCCGCCCCACTCTATTGTTTGTTCCTCACATCTGGCATTGCCTCAATACATAAAGGTATTACAGTATTTATAAGGCTGCCATGAAGAAATGCCGGAACAATAGTGACGTATGATTCACTGGGAAATGGATATGATGTCCACGGCTTTAAAGGATGAGAAGATAAATTTAGGTATTTAAGTTTTGTCCTAACAGTTGGACAACAATTGAATAAGTTAACTGGAGAAACTGTGACATTGCCTTTATCAGAGCTTTGCAAGGAAAATGTGTTAGGTCATTGCTTAGGGAAGGGTTATATGTCTTGCCACATCTCTCTTATTCCAAATTCTCGACTAATGCATAGAGGTTTGATGGCAAGCTAGTGAGTCTTCGTAAAGGCCCACTTTACCCAAACCTAAAGCCTTTTAATAAATCATGCCAAGAAAACACAGCCAATTGCACAAATCAAGCAAAGGCTTTCTCTCAGTAATGGCAGATCCTTAAAATTATCCTTCTAGTGTGGACCCTTTTTCCCGTAGAGTAATGCTTCAAGGAGCTGATCATACATGTGCATACAATTAACTTCACCCCCAAACGAAGCCCATAAAAGTCAGTGACACTTCACTGTCTATGGAAATGAGACTTCCCCTCCCCCTCTAGTGTTCGTAAAACTGGGTCTTCAACCCTTGTTTTGCTATTCTCTAGTGTGCCAGAATCTCTTTGGAGATTTGAGGTGAAATTTTATACACATACACCATTATTCTCTGATATCTGTACCTCTCTTCCATGGCTGCATTGTACTAATCTAAAGCAGACTGGAGTTCGCTAACCAGGACTAATAAGGAGGAGAAACATCAATTTTCTGTATTGGTTTAACCCCAAGAGGGAGGGAGGAATCTTGTGTCTACCTAGTATACAGTTTGGGAAAGGCAGGTCTCTTCTCATTAAAAAAGAAAAGTTTGCCTATTCCAGAGAGTAAACAATGATAACTGGAAAGCACGTCACTCCTTAACACAAGAACCAGAGAGAAGTAGAAACTGTCTTGTGAGAAGATGCTTGAAATAACGTTATGGGAACATGAGGGCAAATAACAGAACAAAGAAAACAGAATCCTTTGCAAGGCCAATTGCTGAAATTAGATGTGATGGTGGCAGACCTATTTGTTTAAACTTGCCCCAATTGCAAGTAAAGAAGCAGAAGATGGATGTCTGATTTGAATGGGTACGCAGGTGAGGGAAGCTGAATGCATCCTGTGCCATTGCCAAACTGCCATCCAATGCTCAGGCCCATTTCCCCCCTCTACTAGAAGTGAAACTAGCTGGGAGGAAAGTGCTTGGAGCAATGGATGGTGCTCTGATAATCAGAAAGTGGAGAGATGCGTTGCACTCGCCTGTGTGCCCCTTTTATTCTTTAGCCCTTCACCCTGCTTAGCACATGACCGTGGTAAGACCTCTAACTGAAACAAAAGCTTTCATTTGAACCTAAGTAAGTATGAATTATACAGACTATCACAGGGTGTTGTTGACCCTCAGGCCTGCATGCCAAATACGGCCAACTTCCTGTTCTAGACCATGTCTCCAGAGTTTGCCAGATGGCCACGACCCCTTCCCCACCCTGTATCCCAATCACCAATCATTTGGGTCTTTCCCAGCTTCTGTGCATCCCCCTCCCATTCAGTAACTTTTGTAGCAAATTGTTAGTGAGTGTGTTTAAACTGTGGTTATGTACCCACCATGGTTTGGACTGGTTCACACAACACGCTAAGCCATGGTTCACACAACATGCTAAGCCATAATGTTTAACCACCATGGCTTTGCATGCCGTCTGAACAGGGTATATAATTGTTAACAGTGATTGACCAGGAAGAGAATTAAATATCATCTATTTTAAAAGTTATTTTTTGACAGAGATTGATATGGAAGAAGATAAAGACACTACAGAAACCTGTAGTGTGGACATTTGAAACATACTAGAATTTTTTAAGTTTAGGAGCGGGGGAATATAGAAGACAGACTGAAGATGAAATCATTTACTGAAAGCAGAAATAAACCTTCAGCTAGTCCGCAAATGGCCTTTAACAGTACTTGTGGCTATAAAAAAAGAAAGGATATGGAATTTTGTTTGGTGGAGTTTTTTTATAGTCTAAACCAATCAACAAAGTGTTGTTTAATATATACTTAACTTTCCTATTCAGATGTCTTTTGATAAACGTTAGCCTGACGGGCATTGCCTTTGAAATCTAAATCTAAGAAATAAGGATCTTGAAAATGATCAGACTCTGTTCAGCTTGCCATGCACCACATGCACCACACACACTCAACTGGAAGAGTGTGGACAATGTCATCCAAACTGGTCACATCTGCTTGCATTTCATCACTAAAATGGCAACGTTTGACTTCAGCCTGACCTTGAAATTCACAAGCTGAAGTGAAAAAAGAGGAAATAACTGAAAGCAGCTAAAAAATAAGCAGGAACGAAAACAAGCTGGGCTTGTAACCACATGGTGCAAAGTGAATTAAAACCAAATGAGTAACATATCAGGAGATGCTGTTTAACACAAAAACGTCAGCTAGATGTTTCGCTGCACTATTAAAACCATCTTACTGTGAGATCTGTTCGGTTACAGCAGAAATGAAAGAGGGTTTTGTTTCCAAATTTGTGAAGAAAGTCGAAGAAAGATGATAATTTCAATTATCATTTGGTGTTGTATTTCTCTCTTATGAAAATTCCCTTTGATATTCAATCATTTGCACCATTTCAGTTTTTCTTTTGAGTTGGCTTCATTGTTGCTTTTTCATTTTAATTTTTTAAAAAACAAGCAAATCTTCAGTTTTATTGTGTGATGTTTCCAGGCATTTTGTTTAGTAAGGCTTTTACCCTAGGAGTTTCATTTTAGGATATTTTTATTTCATGTCATCTCGTTTAATTAATATTGCTGTTGTTGGAACAGTTAATTTGAAGAGAGTTTTGTGTTCAAATTCAAACCATGCACATCCACAAATTGAAGACATGTCTCACATCAAATTCCTTTTCTTTCAGACTTACTGGGGCACTGAATTCATTGTTTTATTTTCCATACAGCAGGCCTGCACAACTTGTGACCCACCAAGATGAACACAGCCTACTAGTCATGTATTGTGGTAGCCTGCATTTAATAATGTTAGTATTATTGAAATGAACTGTTTATATGGATTGCTCTGTTATATTTTGAAAGGGATTTGTGGTTGACTGTCATTGTAAAGATACTTGGATATGTATTCCTGTTATTGTACTGCTGTGTTGTCAGTGTTTGGGGCACATGTGAATAATAATAATAATAATAATAATAATAATAATAATAATAATAATAATAATAACAACAACAACAACAACAACAACAACAACACAATATCCACACTTTTTTGCCATCCCAAATAGGCAGGAAAATCAGGGTTATCAGTTGGCTTATGAGTTCACATACACTTCTGATAAGCTGCTAGGGGAGTTACCTATGCATTCTCAGCCTAACCTACCTCACAGGGTTGTTGTCAGGATAAAATGAAGAGGAGTACCATGTAAGCCATCTTGGGTTCCTTGCAAGGGGGGGAGGGGAAGTGGGGTATAAATATCATAATAAATAAAAAGATACAGGATTGGATACAGAATTAGTCATACTTAGAGTAGACTTACTAAAGTCAATAAAGCCAAGATAGTGTGAACTTGCATAGCTCCAAGAACAATATGGGTACTGGTAGGCTACTAAGTCAGTCTGGAAAAGTGAAAAAATGGGGTTTGCTTATCTTCAGCCTGAGGTTTGATACTCTACAACACATTTATTAAGTTAGAAGAAGGGGTTGTCTATTGCATTCACACAAAACATGAAAACTGGGAGGGACTGTAATAACATTTAAGAACTGCATTCAAATATACAATAAATTCAACAGCTGATAATAATCAAATGTTATGCAACAAGAACAAAAATACATGGCGCATCTAGCAATGGTAGCCGTTGCCTGGACAGTAGCATCAACACATATTTTGTACTGCTGGAATCAATCTTGGGTCTATTCATGTCACTGGTCCAATGCCACCAATTGCTGCACTGTGTTTATGTTACGTTGGGCTGCCTAGTGCTGGCACTGGATACTAGATACATTCTTGTGTGATCAAGACTCATAAGATCATGCCAATATGCTGATTAAATTGCATCTAGTCCAAGATTAACAATATTGCTTACTTTACCTTACCTATAGGCGGGCTACAGGTAAGGTGTCTAACAGTGACAGGTGTCTAATAGTTCTGCCGCTGTTGAAGCATTTGGATTGTCTGCTGTTGACTAAGAAAAAAACCCTTTTGGAGAGCTTTAACTAAAAACTAAAATCCCACAGCTTTTGCTTGCACACGGCGAAAATGAAACTGCTTCTCTGATGAAGTCTAGCATGATGAAATGGGATGAATACTGGATGCCTGTAATTTATGAAAAACAACTTGGTTATTTATCTGTTTCATTAAGAATCCACCTACTTAATTGTGTAAAATCCAGAGTTGAGATATAACCAGTTAGTTGACTTAATTGTCCTATAAATAACTTTTATTTGTGTTGTATAAAAATAATTTATTTTGTATGCAGTTGTGTGCTTTTTTGGCATTGTTTGTTTTTGTGCTTCCATACTAGGATTCTGATACACAGGTGTAGCCTGGACATATATTCTAGGTGGTTTAATGCTGCATTTTCAGCTTTCATTACAGTGCCCAAGTAATGGTTTGCACCACTGCAGCCAAAGCACAATAAAATTATGCTTGGTGAATTAGAAATGTATAGCCATACATTGGCAAATCTCTGGCCTCTGCCTTGCCTACAGGCTAGAGCATATTGTCGAACATAGTCAGAAGGTCTCTTCCACTTTCCATCTCTGCCAAAAGGATACAGGATCTCTTGTCTGGCACAGCAGAAATGTCTTCCCTTTCCAAAGCTCATTAAGCAAAATATGCCACAGTAGGGTGACTGTGACACATGATTCTCTCATCATGTGTCCATAGGTTCCTGGGACTGGGTCTCTGTGGCATAGAGTGACCATATGGAAAGGAGGACAGGGCTCCTGTATCTTTAAAAGTTGTATAGGAAAGGGAATTTTGGCAGGTGTTCTTTGTATGCATGCAGCACCTGGTGAAATTCCTTCTTCATCACAACAGCTCAAGCTGCAGGAGCCCTGTCCTCCTTTGTATCTGGTCCAGAGGGCAGGGCTCCTGCAGTTTTAACTGTTGTGATGAAGAGGGAATTTCACCAGGTGCTACATGCATACAAATGACACCTGCTGAAATGCCCTTTTCTCTACAACTGTTCAATATACAGGAGCCCTGTCCTCCTTTCCATATGGTCACCCTATGCCACAGGGACCCAGTCCCAGGAACCTATGGACACATGATGAGAGAACACTTCAGGCACCAGATGAAGGCATCCTCTATTTGAAGGACTGTCCTTTCTAAATCTGGTAGAAAGATAAAGAACCATCCTGAGGAAGAGCTGGGATTTGACACTGCCCACCAACAGCACCTGGACAGCAGGCTGAACAAGGCACACAGGTCTCCTGGTTATAGTCTTCCATACAATGGTGAGATGGACGGCATTTCTATTTCAAGAACAATAACGATTTCGAAATGTGCATCCACACATATAAATTAATATATGCAAATTTTATGCAAATCATTCTCCTCCTTTATCCTCTTTTTTGGTAATTCATAGATTGTCACCAAATTGCAGAGCAACAAACCAGACCAGCAAAGAAGCCACATGATCACCAATTAGCCAGAGCAGGTTGTGTGATAAGACCTGAACCCTTACAAAAGCCTGCGAGTCAAGCGTTCTTTACCCTAAAGCAAAAGGGACCCAACGCACTGCTGTTCCGTGCCACAGATTCCCTTCTTCCTCTCCCACAGCCTTGTCTTGCTTCCAAGGCCTTGCCTCATTGACTTGGCAGGAGCCAGATCTGACAGTAAGACAAGACAGGCAGGCAGAAATGAGGGAGCAAAGCTTTAAATGAGATACAGTCCTGGACCCGCCTGCCATTTAAGTAAATAATGAATGGTAAAATATATGGTTAACAACATGTGATCTTTTGGCCTGAGAGAATATTCCACATTAAGGACTCTACCATATTATTATTGCATTGGTCATGCAAGTAGCATTTCAGAACCTAATAAAGATTTCACTGGAATAATTAAGATGAAAGCACAAAGTAGTTTTAGCTAGTTTTATATTCAGTTTGCATTTTACATAGAAATGTTAATGGATGGGGACAATCCAAACTTAGCTCTCTATGATTTGCAAATATTGTTTCTCAGCATTTGGCCTAATGAACATTTACAACCTGATCCTGTGCTTGTTTACTCAGAACTCCCACTAGGTTGACTAGTGGGGTTTACTCTAAAATAAATGTGCAGGAAAGAGATTAGAGGTCAACAATGGATTTGTCAACAATCCAGTATCAACTGTCAAACGTTAAATATCAATGAAAATAACCCAGCAGCTAGGGAAAAGGCTACTAGGAACGGTTGCAATGGTTAGGGGGGAAAGGTGGGTTAGGGGGGAAAGGGTAAATGAGACATAGAATCATAGAATAGTAGAGTTGGAAGGGGCCTATAAGGCCATCAAGTCCACCCCCTGCTCAATGGAGGAATCCACCTTAAAGCATGCCTGAAACATGGCTGTCCAACTGCCTCTTGAATGCCTCTAGTGTGGGAGAGCCCACAACTTCCCTAGGTAATTGGTCCCATTGTCGTACCGCTCTAACAGTCAGAAATTTTTTCCTGATGCCCAGCTGGAATCTGGCTTCGTTTAACTTGAGCCCATTATTCAGTGTCCTGCACTCTGGCATGATCAAGAAGAGATCCTGGCCCTCCTCTGTGTGACAGCCTTTTAAGTATTTGAAGAGTTCTATCATGTCTCCCCTCAGCCTTCTCTTCTCAAGTCTAAACATGCCCAGTTCTTTCAGTATCTCTTCATAGGGCTTTGTTTCCAGACCCCTGATCATCTTCGTTGCCCTCCTCTGAACCCCCTCCAGCGTGTCTGCATCCTTCTTGAAGTGTGGTGCCCACAACTGCATGCAGTACTCAAGATTCCTGCATTGAGCAGGGGGTTGGACTCGATGGCCTTGTAGGCCCCTTCCAACTCTGCTATTCTTATGATTCTATGATTCTATGAGGCCAAACCAGTGCTGAATAGAGGAGAACCAGTACCTCTTGTGATTTGCAAGCTATTCTTCTATTAACGTATCCCAAAATAGTTGTTGTTGTTTGCAGTCACCTCACACTGTTGGCTTATATTCAGTTTGTGATCTACAATTCCAAGATCCTTCTCGCTTGTAGGATTGCTGAGTCAAGTACCCCCATCTTGTAACTGTGCATTTGGTTTCTTTTTCCTAGGTGTAGAACCTTATCAAACTTCATGCTGTTGTTTTCAGCCCAGTGCTCCAGCCTATCAAGATCACTTTGAATTTTGTTTCTGTCTTCCAGGGTATTAGCTATCCCACCCAATTTTGTGTCATCTGCAAATTTGATAAGCATTCCCTGCACATCCTCATCCAAATCATTAATAAAAACATTGAAGTCCACTGGGCCCAGCACTGAGCCCTGAAGTACCCTGCTTGTTACCAGGTTTATTAACATATGCATAATATGGACAATGTGGATAGGGAGATGTTTTTGTCCTCTCTCGTAATACTGGAAGCTGTGGTCATCCAATGGTCCTGAATGGTGGCAGATTCAGGACAGAGAAAAAGTAGTATTCTTCACACCGCACATAGTGAAATTATGGAATTCAGTACCACAAGATCTAGTTATGGCTTTAAAAGTTGATCAGAGCAAGTCATGGAGGGTAAGGCTACCATGGCTACTAGTCATGATGGCTATGTATTACCTCTAGAATCAGAGGCAGCTTGATTCTACTTACTGTAAAACAAGAGTGGGGAAAAGCTATTGCCATCATGCCCTGCTTTGGGACTTCCTCATGGCTGATCACTGTGGGAAATTGGATGCTGGATTAGATAGCCAAGGCGTGCAGAACTTAAGGCCAGGTGTCAAATCTAGCCCTCGGGGGTTCCCTAAATGGCCATGCCCCCTTCTCATCCCCTTTCTCCCAACCAACACTCATTTGGTGGTTTCCTGGCTTTCCCAACCCCCATTCTAAACGGTTGAAATGCCGCTCCTGAAGTCTACCTACTGGCAGTAGGAGCTTTACAATAAAATGTACTGGATTTTTGGGGCCTCCCCTTTTGACTTTGGCCCCATTCCTTTGCCTTCAGCCCTGCCCACCACTGGAATACTGGCCCCATAAGCTTCTCCAAAAAGGAATGTGGGCCCTGGGCTGAAAGAAGTTCTGCACTCTTTGGTAGGGAACCATATGGAAAGGAGGACAGGACTCCTGCATCTTTAACAGTTGTATAGAAAAGGGCATTTCAGCAGGTGTCCTTTGTATGCATGTAGCACCCTGCCCTCTTTTGTATCTGGTCCAGAGGGCAGGGCTCCTGCAGCTGTAACTGTTGTGATGAAGAGGGAATTTCACCAGGTGCTGCATGCATACAAAGGACACCTGCTGAAATTCCCTTTTCTATACAATTGTTAAAGATACAGGAGCCTTGTCCTCCTCTCCATAGGTTCACCCTACTCTTTGGTCTGATCCAGCAGGCTTGAAGCCTCTTCTTGTGTTTTTATATTCTCTTATTATTTGCTTGGGACTCCAAAAACAGGGTGGAGGGATGAGCGCGCCTGGCAGTCCACCATCCAAGGCTGGTGGGTTGAATTCATCTCAGCAGGTTACAAGTTGCCATAGATGAATGAACATGGGGGCAAATTACTGCTGCAATTGTAAATTTTCAGCGGCTGGGGATTTGAAGGCTGAAAAAGGGTTACTGATGGCAAGCCACGTGGTTCACAATGACCTACTCTTCAAAGTTTGTGATGATCGGTAACATAAACCAATTGAAACAGAGACCGACCACAGTTGTTTCTCTCCTACTTTTTTGGTTTGTTTTTCAATTTAGCGGCTGTGCCTTATCGCTCTGTGGTCTGAACTTTTGATCTTTCTCACCCAATCACTTTCGTTCTGCAAACAGTCTACAGTATCACATATGTAAACAAATGCAGCAGGCCAAATTAATCCCTGCTATAACTGTATTGATTTCAGCTGAGCTCTAGACAATGTCTTAATCTGTGCTTTGTTCCATGTGGCTGCGCTGTGCAGTCTTCCTGTTCCCCCCCCCCCACAGCTGAGGGCAATAGCCAGTCAATTCTTAAATGTTGCATGCTTCCAGAACATCTTAAACTTAAAGCCGCTGAAAAGTAGATGAAAAGATACAAGGATTTACAAACAAACAAGCTTCAACTGTATAGTAATTTAAACTGTGGGTAGCCTAGTTTGCTAAGAAAAAGCTCTCTAGTGAAAGTTTTTTTTAAAAAAAAATCTACTCTTTAGGCTGAGTACACTCACAAACACCTTTAAAATCACTGTGATTTACTTCCAAGTCAGCATGTAAGGGCTATATCTTTAAATTATATTGCATTCCTACTCTTACTTTTGGCTTACTGTTCCACCTCCTTTCAAACACAACAGTTCAGAGCCATGTGTGCAATTTCAAGAATATATCTATTGATCCAATAAACGTTCAGTGGTAGCCATCAACCATTTTTTACAATATACCAGCAGGCAGGTGAAGAACGGAAAATTCATTTACAAAGCCTCATCTGAAAACACAGGCTTCTTGTAAATCACACAGCCCCCCCCCCGCCCCGTCTCCCTTGGCTTCAACAGAAGAATTGTTCTAAACTTCTCCACAATGCACCTACAACCATTTGCAGCTGGAAGATTTGCAATGGTTATTGGCAAAGGCTAAGAGAGTCAGGGGAGGGGATGCCACAAGATCTCCAAGTGGTCTCTTTTCAAAAGAAAAAGGGGGAAAAGACAGTTCATCTGACAGCTGTCCATAAAAATATAATGGATAAATGGTGTGATACAAACTAGAGAGAGACTCCCAGAGAGCGGCTGGGGAGAAAAGGAAAAAAATGAGCTTGTTAGAACTCTCTGTATTACAGCAGTTTCCCTTGACAGTTTGCTGTACCCTAATATGCTCAACAAATTGGCAACCTGTCCTTATATATTTGCATCAGGATTCCCTTAAGGGAAATATCTATATTATTCTGTTTTGGAAAAAGGAAGCCGCTTGATGTGACAGGTAGGTCAAGTGTTTCTTTAATAAAGCATATGGTAGCAAGAACGAAATGGGCTATTGTCAGTGACTTGACAAATAGGTAGATTTGGGATTGGGCCCCTTGGGAAAGCCAGGCAAAGCTACTAGATAAATCACCCTTGTTATTTTGATTTAACCCTTCCGTTGCACCATAGATTTTTCTTCCCTACAAAATGGAAAGGCTGCTGTTCTAGCTGTGTGTTAAAAGAGTGTCTCAAGATTCTTCAGTGTGGCTCTTTAGCTTTGATTGAAATGGAATGTGATGCTCCTGGTCTCAAATCAAACGTAGTAAATGTTTCATTTAGGCTTGGATCCTAAGAATGCTTTGCTTTAATAGTTGTATTTAAGATCATATTTAAGTTAACTCAGAATTAGAGTCTGCAGAAGTAATCAAGCAAAGGATGCATGTTCAGTCATTGTGAAACTGATGACCAAGCATTTTGGAAAGGTTTCAGGTTAGATCCAAACTTAGCCAGGCTTAGAGTAGACTCATTAAAATCAATGAGAGAAGGTAGTCATGACTAGCTTAAGTCAAAGCATAACTAAGGCTAGAGCTGCACTACTGCTTTATAGCGGCATTGAAGTGAACTGATAACAGTTGGGGCATAATCCACATTCCATATACCGCTTTCATAGTGTTATACTCTGCTTTTTATTCCACATTGTAATGATTTGACACAAGGTGTAGATCTGACCTAAGCTTAAGTCAAAGTATGACATAACTAAGTCAAAGCATAACTAAGCCTGGATCCCATCCTAATTTACATAAAATATATAACTGGATATGGTCTCCCATGTAATTTGTGGGCCTTCTAATTACAGTGTCTTAAGAATGTGGTAAGAAAACTCATCAGAAGTTAGTTTGAAATTTGTTTACTACTATTTATTTATTATATTTATTTACTGCATTTCTATACTGCCCAATAGCCGAAGCTCTCTGCTTACATCCTCATTTCAAATCAGCTGAGCTTCCTTCCAAAAGAAGAATGGAAAAGGAGACGTTGGCACACAACACTAATAAAAAGCTTCTGTGTTATAATAGAAGATAGGCATAAACATTGAATTTTTGACACTTTTAAAATGGCACATTTTAATTTCTTAAGCGAATTTAAGGGGCTCTAGCATCCAAGAACTCCATATTATAAGTTTGTAAAGAGCAGGCATAGGGTATCTGATTGGGATTGGGTCCACAGTTTTAGAGGAGTTCAACCCTTCACCCCTCCACCATTTACCCAATGAAGCCCTGAAGCTCTTTGACCCATTAGGGAAAATTTACAGTACATATCCTGTACAAGATGAGCTCTTTTAAAGGATCTTTATTCATTTGGACTTATTTCCACATGGGAATTTTCTCTTCTTGTACATACTGATATAATTCCAATTCTTAGTTTCCTAGAGTAAATAAAATATTGTGTTTACTATAAATGAGTTTTCTATTTTTATGGAACTGCTAATATTAGTTCAATATAGTGGTGCTTTGTTAGCCTACATTTTATATGCTGAGATCTTATATTTTATTGTATTTATGTGTGTCTCTATATACAATTTTTGAAAGTTAGACGCTATTTTACTATAGGAACTACTGTATGATGTCAGTAGGAACTATAAACTAGGAACTATAAACCAGGATCTGCCTTCCAGGAGAGAAAAAGCTCCAATTGTGGAAGATCTCTCTGCCTGATTTTTGGGAATCCACCCTCCCCCCAGGCAATAGGTTACCTTATTCAGCAGGGGCCCTGACTCTCTGTGTAACATGCTGAAGGGACTGGAGAGCCAGTCATGGGAAGGAGAAGGCAGGGAAGTCCACTTCTGCCAGCACAGTTGATTCAGCTTAAATCTGGATCCAACCCATTTTGTAAAGTGTTACTCTAACATTAATTCTCAGGTAATTACTTCTAAGATGTTCTCTGACAAAGAGCCAAATGTTTGAAATAGGTTGGGATTTATTCCTGTACCCACTGGAATCATTTTCTTTGCATATGGATTTGTGGTGCCACCTTCTTCAGTGAAAGAGATTATCTAAAAAGACATGACGCTCTTGCTATTTGATTAGGCTGAGGAATCATGTGTCCATTTGCTTATAATTCACTATACAGCTAGGGTTACACACATGGGGTTGGATCTGGATTTAGTCATGCTTAAGCTAGACCCAATGAAATCAATAGGACCTAATTTAGTCATAACTAACATAACTTTAATTGATTTCAGTAGGAGTACTCTGAGTATGAATAAATCTGAATCCAGCCCCATGGAGTTCTGTATCTCAAGAAATGCTGATATTTTGCCTTCAATAAATGACATTTCATCCACTTTTCCATCCCATAAAAAGATGACATATTGGGGGGTGGGGAGCCTTGCATTTCACAAATTTCTGGCCTTCACCAGCCGATCTCATAAAACATTCAGTGCCCTCATTTCTTCCATTTACAATACTGTTAAGCAGGTACATGGCCAAGTAATGTCTAGAACTGTGGAAGGGAAGATAAAGGAAGAATGGCTTTTATATTAAATAATGCTATTTAATTTAATAGCATTAGAATTGGCCATCACAAAGGTCACTTTTCTTGGGAAATGAGGATGAAATGTTGGTCAGTTAGGGAAAGAATTTGGTTGGCCTTGATATTTAACGATAAATGTCCAACAACTCCCACCCACCTCCTAAAAATAAAATGTTACAAATTACAAGTAAATATGAATTTTCATGTAGTCTGAATAAAATGGTAACAAAATACATTGATGCAAAATGCGCACAATGAACTCTTTCTACCTTTCCTTGATTTTATTGGACTATATTTTATAGTTGATATTACGAGATCTTCAATAGCTCCAGAAGGAGGATCCCTAGAGCAACTTATCACACTTTTTTTCTTACCAGCTTCCGATTCTCAGACTAAATAATCACAGTGCAAGGATGTGTGGATGTTTAAAATAGGTTCTTTTCTCATATCCAATTCAGACTCATGAAAGGAAGAGTAATATAATAGCTACATTTTGTTTTGTTTTCTCTCTTGGCAGATGGTATAAACTGACTCTTCTGTCAAATTTTTTGTTGTTGTAAAAATCAGTCCTCTTCACCATAAATGGTAACACGCAGCATTTGGCAAAGAACGTATCTTTATTAAGCGATGCATATATGAAGTCAGCAAGCCAGAGAGCTTTTTGATAGCGTTGCTTCCCGCCCCCCTCTATAGAAATTAGGAAAGTCGTGGATTCCAGTGATTTTGGGAAAGACAGATTAAATGGCATCTTGGTCTCAGGGAGCAGGGCAAAGAAAGCCCGAGACCCTGGAGAGACAATGCCTGAAACAGTAGGTGAGAGCAGGCTATATGTGCCCATGATCTGACTCAGCTTCCTATGTTCATGAACAAAAATATAATGGAAGACAGACTTCAAAGAGCTTAGAAACAACAAAACATTGTGTGGCACCTTAAAGATTAAACAAGTTATTATGGCATGAGCCAGAGGTATGAAATCTCAGGCCCAGGGGGCAAATTTGGCCCACCTGGGTCCCAAACCAGCCTTCCTGGGTTCTCCAGAATGGCCACAGCCTTTCCCCCCAACCACCCATCATCTGGTGGTTTCCTGAAGTTTGTGCAACTTTCCCCTCATTTGAAATGGTTGAAATGTCTCTCCAAAGGCTTAGTTCGTGGCAGTAAGAGCTTTAAGATAAAATATGTTTGGATATGTTGACACCAGCCCTTTTGCTTTCGGACCTGCCCACAATTGGAAGACAGCACCTGAGAGCTTATCCAAAATGGAATGCTGCCCCAGGGGCTGAAAGAGATTCGACACCCCTGGTATATACTTTCGTGGATTAGAGTATATGCCAGACAAGGAGGGCATATTTTCCCTGGTCCTTTAACAATGAGACGTTCAATCTGATTTTGCCTTTTAGAAGAGAACTCCATCACTTTGATGCCCTCAGCTTATAGGCTTTCCCAGCAGCATCAGGTTGACCACTGTTGAAACCAGGATGCTAGACTAGACAGAACCACGATCTCATTCATTTGTGTTCTTACGACATGGTTGTATTCTTATCCTTTCAGCTTGAGCCCTGTCCCAGAATATGTGTTGTACACCAAGCAGGATATTCCACTATGAAAGCAGTATATAAAAGGCAAGAGCCATACTACTGCTTTGTAGTGGTACTGAAGTGCACTGGCCTCTGTTGGGGGCCATTGAGATATACTATATACCACTCTCATACTTCTATATGCTGCTTGTTGTGGCTCCTGCCTTTTATATACCACTTTCTTAGTGGAATATCCTGCTTGGTGTAGATGAGCCCAGAGTGAAGGACAGAGAGAGCTTCTCGTTGAGTGTGAATTGCCTTTCCCTCCCCGCTGAAGGTCCTCAGTCAAATCCTACACCCTGGGTGAGGAACCTCTTCCAGCCTGAGGACCAAATTCCATTTCAGAGAAACTCTTGGAGGCCACATTCCACTGGTGGGCAGGGCTGAAGGCAAAAGTCGTGGGATCAGAAGTACAAGTAACCCAACATGTTTGAGCTTAAAGCTCCTACTGATAGTAACTAAGCCTTAGGATAAGTATTTCGATCTTTTAGAATGGAGAAAAACCTGCATAAAACCCAAAAAACCAAACAATCCAAGGGGGCACAGGTATCTGAGGATCCCTGGAGGGCTGCAATGGGACTCTCAAAAGGCCAGATCTGGCCCCCAGGCTCTGCACCCCTGCTGCACATTTCAGTTAAGGGAGCAAGACTTTCAGCCACACCACTGATTGGCCTGGGCTCCCAGCCTCACTCTTTTTAGAAACAAATCTCCACTATCTATCTGGACGACGCTGTAAAGCCCCAAACATCTGTCAACCATTTGTAATTATACAGGTAATACATAAAGTCGAGCATCACGACCCCCTGTTTCATGTTTGAAATCTGATGCAGAATTTATTTATTTATTTATTTATTGCATTTTTATACCACCCAATAGCCGAAGCTCTCTGAACGAAGTACTGAAAGCTGCGAGAGCTATCCATGTGCAACTCAGATCCGGATGGAGCGGGAGAGGAACCAGCCACCGTGTCTCCTGGCCATCCTGGTCATTCACCAGTTCCCGCAGAGCTTTCACCTCAGGTTCCTGCCTTGCGGCGAGACGTTTTTCTTCCAACTGGTTTTCCATCACACATTTGAAACACAGTTCAATCCTGTTTCTAACTGTATTCCAAGAACTGTTGCCAGGCTGGGAATGAGCATATCATTCCAGGCACAATCCTAGACAGAATAAAAGGTTCACAGCTCTCAGCATGGCTGGCTGAGGCATGCTGGGAGTTATAGTCCTTCCCCCCCACTTTTTTTTTTTTTTTGGTCTAAACTTGCATAGGATTATGCCTTCAGTTGCTTTTTGTTATATTTACCTCCCCCATTTTATTCAGCTTGGGCAATAAAACCAATCAATTTCACGTTGCTCTGTCAATTCAAGCAGTCACATGATGCAGGACATGAATATCAACTGTATCCACACAGGCAAAAACAAAAGCCCTTTGATTTATGCTGATTTAAGGCCATGTGACTCTTCCATCTCTGAAGAACACAGGATCTGGCATAAAGATCCTAGCGCTGATACTGGGGGACAACTCATTCCCCCAGGTCAGCATTTCTAGGCACCTCTAGGTACCTCTCCCTCAACCCCTGTATAGCATAATGTGCCATGTAAGAGCTATTGAAGTTCTTTAGCCAGTGAGCTAAACTGCTGAGCGATTTTATTATAATCAGCAGCATATAGATGTCACAAATAAATAAATAAATAAATGTAGCAGAAGCAAATAAATTTAGCAGGGGTCAATGGAGCAACAAAGAACAACACAAATCTTTCTGTAGCAACAGGATTGGACAAATGGTCCAAAGTCCCTACCCCAATTTCCACACATAAGATCATGATATGGCTGAAAGGGTCACAATTCACTGCTTGTGCAGCTGCAGGCGATGTTAATCCAAAGAGTTGGGTTGTTGATGCTTCAAGCATTCAGGCACACATGCTCATCCCTCAATGGCTGCAATATCAAATCTTGGCATGTGTGTGAAACTGTCATCATGGAGTATGGGTATCACCTCACCTCAAACATAATACATTTTTTCAACAGAGGCAATTCACTCATTCAGCTAACAAATTCCAAGCGGAAGTCATTGTGTGATGAGAGAACCTAATTTGAAACCAAATGGCAATATAAAAAAAGAATAATCCAGCCAGACGAATTCGTGCCTTAATTGGATCCAGACTGGACTACTGTAACACGCACTACATTGGGCTGCCTTTGGCCAAAACAGACATTATTTTAAATCTGTCTAGCAGCTATGATTTTTTCTTTTTTTCTTTTTTACTCTAAACTAAAAGCAGAGGGTCTGATCCCCAATGCTTAATGCAGGTTGGGAGTAGAAATGAAGGGGGATAAGGCATAGCTGGTACATACATATTTAAAATAATGTCTCTCTTTTTTTTTCGGCTCTTTGCAAAATGCCTAGAAATTACAATCAGGGCAGAATAAGGATGTTAATATTTCCCAGAATACACCAATTTTACACAATTTCATGGGCTCCCAATTGACTTCCAGGCACAATTTAAAGTGCTGGTGTTAAGTGTTACAGTTCTAAATGGTCCAGAATACTTGAAGGCTTCCCTTTCTCATGTTGAGCCTACCTACCCACACATGAAGAACTTCCTTGGGAGCCCTGCACCCCTTACATCTGAAGTACAGTGGGTGCTACACAGGCTCAGTCCATATCACAGCGGGAAGTGTGCCTCTCCCCTTTCCCCTTTTCTTCAGGCATGGAGAAATAGAAATTTCCAGAGGCCTTTTCCAGCATTTTGACCATCACATTTATTCACCAATGCTTAAAATTGCTGATTTTTAACATGTTATTTTTTAATTATTGCTATGATAGGGTGTTCTTTATTGCTGCTATTTATTGTTTATTGAATTTGTTTTTTGAGGGTGGGTTTTTTTAACAGCAAAGGAAACCCCCCTCTGTCCTCCCCAATGATACAAATGATGGTACAAGATATAAACAATAAGTCTTCCTTTCCCTCCTCCTATCCTTCTCTTCAGGTCATGTGTGAAGTTCTGTGTCTTCTATATTTTATTGTGTTGGATTTGGGTTAATGTTTGCTAGTTGCCTCATGGGTTTTCCAAATGGAAAGTTGTGGTAAACAAGTTTGCTTGAATGAATGGCAGCCAAAAAGTGTTTAACTTGGAATGGAATATGCCCTAAGTAAAATATAAGTAAAGAATGATATTTTTTATTCCTGTATTTTTCTTTGAAAAAACAAATTCGCCCCCACCCTCACTGAAGTCCTTTAATTATTTTTAAAATATGTTTAAGGATGATGAAAGCGAAGGAAGCTCAAAAAGAACAAACATGACTGAAACCACCCAAATTCTTATGCAAACATTATCACTAGGAAAGAAAATCTGCAATGGGGTGATTTTAAGGGGTTCTTGGCATTCATTAAGAAAAGAAGAAATGTGAGAAGAAAAACTATTTTATCATTTGGCTTCTGTTCAATACTTCTTTATTCCGCATCAAGAAAATCTGCTTCCAGTGTTGTTTTTACCACTCAGCCTACAAAACATTACAGGAATTCAAGTTGGAGCATGGGGGAATTTTACCATTGTTATTCAGCTCACATCAATGACAGACACACTTCCCTGTACTTCGATTTCTCAAGAGAGAACGGCAAGGAATAAACAGAGATTCATATCTGAAGGAAGATAGGCAGAAGGAATATTTCATTTCTCACAAAGGTGCAAGTTTCTTCATTTAATATACAAGGCAGAATAGAGATGGCCCACCAATTCCTGTAAACTTTTCTCTCACCCCAACTACCAAACACACTAAGAATACAAATCGGCCAAAACTGATTTAACTCTCTGCAAACGCAAAATGTGCCAGTTCCAGATGGAGATTTATATATTTATATATTTACACACAGACAGACAGACACGCACACACACTCCTCTGAACAGAAAAAAATATTTTAACACTTTTTTTTTTTTTTGCAATGAAATATGCACGCACATTGGTGCAATAAAAGTGAGTAGAAATAAATTGTGTTCTGTTTAGAGCTGTATTTTGAAGAGAGAAAAAACCAATCATGCCCATTTCATTGGAAGTGTTCTGTTGTTAAAAAACAAAAATGATAGGATGTTTCTAAAGATTTAATTATACAGAGATGCCCCTTCAGATTGAATTAGTCCATAGGCATGATTAGGGAGGGGAGTTGATTTTAGGTTGTCCCCCCACCTTTTTCTGTCCTGCTCCTCATCTTTTAACAGCTACAATCTGGTGCAAACTGGTCCTCTCTGTGCTGGAAATACCTGTACCTTTTGAATTCAGCAAGTCCAAATGGCTAAGCATTTTGTTCAGTTCATTTTCATAAGAATTTCTAAAAAATATATCTCATATTTCTTAATATGCAGGCTGAAAGAACATGAGATTTTTTAAAAAAATCAAATGTAGGAGAAAGCAAAACGTACAGACTCAGCCATCCCTAGTTAGGGATGGGGTTGAAATCAGTACACTATGCATTTTATTGCAAACTTATTTAATTTTTCACTTTCAAACCACAATGCAAACCAAAACTCAGTTATCCTTCAAAATTTACATTTCTCCAAATTTTACAATGCAATACCCCAATCAAAACATGGGTACAAAATGCATATCTTCGGCGGGGAATGACATACCTTATCTTAGGAAATGTGCTTGCAACAAATGTGTATATTGGGCAAAAATGCATGTGTTAGGTAAGTTGTGCATAAAAAAATGCTTATGAATTTTCATGGAATAAATTGAACGTATGACTGAAGAAATTCTCAAAGTTCAATCAAACTTAAGACTAGGAAAATAAGAAACTGAGAGAAAACAAAATTGATGGATTTGTCCATTCCTAGTCATGATCCAGCAAGAATGTCTGTGAAACCTATTGAAAGGAATGACAGCAAATTAGTGCTCTTGCACATCTCTGGCTCATTTCAATGGAACTTGTACAGGAGACCTTCCCATGGGATCATGCTTTCTGTGCTGGAGTTTGGGCGTTTAATTTGGAAATGTTACTTCAAAAGTGTCCATTTTCTTTGCATTTTTAATGTTTATGTTTAGATTACCATGATTTTTAGACTCACTAATATCTCACCATTAAACCTTGATTAAAAGTAATGAATATTCTTTTGATTTTGACTACTAAAAAAAGTCCAACTGGAAACAGTTTGAAACTTTATCAGTACGAATGTTCACATTCTGCCAAATAAAAAATCTTCGCTTTCAGATCAGTTTAGCTGAGATCAAAATGCAAGAGCACAGAAGCAAACAGCCTCTCCATAAATAAAAATACTGCAACTTATTCCAATTCCATGCACTTTTGTATGGACATAATCACTGAGACTAAAATGAAAATACCTTGTTCTTCAGTTACTGATTCCTTTAGATCCATTGTGCAAGTACAATGCAGTTTTGTTTACCAAAAGAGAGTGGAAGATATGAAAATCCGGCAGATAATTATACCTTTTAGAACTTGAAGATGCTATTTGTATAAGGAGACAGTGGCATGAAGAATCATGGGGCATGAACTGGTATTATTATGGTTACCAAATTGTAGATAATAGAATGTATCTGAAGAAAGCAGATCATCATGTTGCCATGTCTTAGAACTGGTTGAAAATAACATTACAGATATGTAAGATCTGTTCAGATGATCCCCCTCTACCAGCACTTGAACTTCTAAATGTTGAAGTTCAAGTGCTCATTGTGACTGTCCTCAGAGCTATGTCCCCAAGGAGAGTCCAAAAATGTAAGGCAGTGTTGTTGAACTATATCCACCAACCGGTTCTAGCAGTTTTCATCTCCATCCTGAGTTGGTCTTTTGTAAAACTAATGGGGTTTAATTGCCCATTCAGGACCAAGCCAACACCAAAAGACTTTGCATTACAACAGGGAACAATATATTGTTGCTAGGAAAATTCATCTACCCACTCACCCAGCTACTGTGAGTATCGCAGACAAGTTCAGAGGGGAAAGGGAATGCTGTGGGAGGTGGCAGCTGACATCAGCATCCCTGCTAATCAAAGAAAGTGCTGGCTCAGTATCACTGTGAGCCCTGGATCCACTACTCCACTGCCTTCCACTCATATCTCCAATGCATGGCAGGGAATATGGGGCTGTTTGTCCTCCTACAGTGCCCACTCATCTCTCAGACACAATCCCCAACATCCACCTGTTCAAAGTGACATGAAAAGGGGAACCTACTCATTCACAGGTGTAACTGTGAAGGCTCTCCACATGATCAGGAACTCTGATCAACAAGTTTCCCAGTTATATGAGAGCTTTCATGCATACAGCAGCACATGTGTTAGTGCCCCTCTTTTCAGACCTCACACTGAATAGGCAGATAGCCTGGGCGGGAGGCACACTTTCCCTCTATATAGATATATATGCACAGAGGAGGGTTTTCTGAACAGCCCTTAGATCTTATTTATCATGAATGTTATTTACAGTCCACATCAGGGTGACAGCATATTGAAAGCTGTCTATCACAATTGCCATGTACCAAAGTGATAACAACTTTGACAGTCATCTGGAAATCTGTCATAAGGAACCATTCCCTTCCTGCTCACTGTTATGCCCCAAAGCAAGATCTAGTACAATGTCAGAGGACCTCTCTCTCTCTCTCTCTCTCTCTCTCTCTCTCTCTCTCTCTCTCTCCTGGCAAATGGAGAGCTTCTTCACAGTCAAATGAAAGAGTGACATCTCATTCTCCTACAATGCATATGTCACTGATGTATTCCATCGATGAACACAGTGTATAATGCACACCATTCTCTCTGTAGGCATGTTCAGAACCCTTGTAATGCATAGCCCCTCTGTAGTGAACCTGAACTAATAGCAGTAATCTGCTATCAGGACTACCGTGCAATGACAAGGCTATTACTAAAAATAAGCCTGGCATTCAACTACTGATGTCATAAGGACATCTCACTTACATAATACCTGATGGACTGAATGGAAGAATCAACCTATTGTGTAATTAACTTAGACTCACCATCTTCTTACAAGCCCGGCATTTGAGTTAAGGAGGTTGAAGGAGGTAGAAATTGACAAGGTACTGGTAGAAAGAGGTCTTTCTAACTAGAGCTGTGCCTTTAACAATTGCAGGTGCTCAGCTTGAGTAGACAATTGAAACCAATGCTTTATTGCCACAGTTTTATAGATGGCAGGAAAATGTACAAGGTTTGCAATGTTACAGATTTGCAAATGTGGTAACATTTTCCATTTACAAGTTGCCATTCCTTCCTTCCCAAGGTCAAAGGATGCTTGTTCATCTTTGACCATTGCCAAGTACATAATGTCCTGTTTATATTTCCTTTCTGTGTGAGAGGAATTCTCCTGATGGACAGGGGAGACTTTCCATGGGAAACCCTTCATGTGTTTAAGAGGTCATGTCAGCATATAGCATTGGGAAGATGCCACCACTTATGGTGAGTAGAGATTGGGGTAGGGTAGGATTTCATGTGTTTGGTTTTTTTATAAGAATTTACCAAAATTCACACATTTCTTCATATTCTGGATAGAAGGAATGTGATTTTTAAAAAAAAATGTGGAAGAAAGCAAAACTGCCCGATTCATCAATCCAGGCAAAGGCTTTGAATGCTTAGCTTTCAAAAGTCTGGATTTGAATTCCTCGGTAATCAACCTGGCTTGTACAGCTGCATCATGATTGCCACTCTTTTTTCTGACAGGCCTGTCATCTAAGAGCTACATGGCAGGCACAACATGGTCCTCTCCATCCTGGGAATAGCTGTACCTCTTCAATTTGACCAGTGTGAATTTCAGTTCAGTTCATTTCGGAAAAGAATTAACCAAAATTTGCACATTTTCTTCTAATCTGAGGTGGGGAAGGGGGGAACTTGTGATTTTAAAATTTAGTTTTTTCGCTTTTAAATTAAAACTTAAGATTTTAAAATTTTGAATGTGGGAGAAAGTGAAAACGACAGATTTATTCACCCTAATGGTGACATTGGAGAATATTGTATCGCTGGTCTATAGGCAGCCTAAGAAAGCAGAAGGTATGAGCACTTGACCTGAGATGAATACACAGGCATGGAAGGACTCCACCAGACAAGGACAAGCTGACTTTTGCCCAAAGCCCACATCTAACCCAGAAGTTTTCTTGGCTCTGTGAGGTGAGGGGGTGTCACCCTGGTGCTTTGGATGACATCAAAGCCCTTTTGTAATTTGCTATAAGAGGAAGCAAAGCACAAGTCTATGGGATCCTGGTTTTAGTCCAAGGAGCATCCTATTTCAAGTCTGCTACAACACTGTTGGCAAAACCTCATTAAACCTCTGGTGGAAGCAGCCAGAGGGCCCTAGCAAATCTGAGAGTCCCTCAGTGGATAATAAGAGAAGGTGTGATCGCCATCAGGTTAGTGGATTTATCCCATAGCCACAGCTTCATTGGCCAGTGCCAAAAGAAAATATTCAGGATCAGTAAACCTGGGCCCCATAGATTAAGTTTTGTAGATTTGGGGTGGGTGGGGTTAAATTGTGCATTATCCTGTTCCAGAAAGAGTGATGTGTGTGAGAGAGCAAGTTGCCTTGTGCAGATTGCCCTTCTTGCTCAAAAGGATTGTGTGTGGAAGATGGTATGTGGAAGATGGTGTGTGGAAGATGGTGGTGTCTCACAGCCACTACTGCTTCATAACGGTTTATAATGGCTTTGATAACTGTTGGGGCCCCTGACAGATTCCATAGATCATTTTCAAACTGATTTCGAAGTGTTATGTCCTGCTTGGTGTAGATATGACCTATATGAATGCCATGGAAGAGATTATTGGCAGTACAGTATTATCTCTGAGAGAATTAAGTACCTGTTTGGGAAGAAAGGCTTGATCCAGACACCCTCCTTCTCTTCTTCCACTCCAACTAATGATCAATGCTTTGGCTGGGGACAGTGACAAATCTAGCAAACAGGACCCCTCATGTACTAAGATGAAGGACAGTAGCTGGAAAAGGTAATAATTCCAAACCTTACTCAAAGGGAGTGGGTGGGGTTCTCGGTGGCTTTCACCCTGCTAGTGGGCTAGTGGGCCAGTGGGCCACCTTTTCAATATAGCCAGAGTGGCTGACTTCTACGCAAGCTCTTGCAACTTTTTAAAAGCAACTATGACTGGATGGAAATAGCTCTTTCTGTGATCGCTAGCAGCAGTGGATTAATAACAAAAAGAAATATTTCAAGTTCTGACAAAGCAAGCCGTAACACTGGCTTTCAAGAAACCTGTTTATAAACAATATAATCTGTAGGTCTGTTCTGTCATGTTGGACAGCTGTCTATGTGCCTGGCCAACTTCATTCATTGCTGTTCTCGTTTGTGCAAATAACATCAAGGGAGGGGGGAGAAGACAATTCCTCTCATCATCCATCATCGCCCCTCCATTTTGTCCTGTGCATGCCATTAGGGCTGCCTGTTTTGTAGCCTGCTTCTATCACCACAGGCAGTTTAAGTCTTCTAATGACTCTCTTAGCCACATAGAAAACGTACAATAGCAATATCAACAAGGAAAAGGCAGCAGAGAACAGCCCATAGCCTTCCATGGCTTTCTTTTGCAATCACTTTGCTGAGTAAACAAATAAAGATTTTGTTTCCCATCTCAGATTTAGGTGGATATGGACAGAGGAACATTCTGGAAATGGAGATGTCTTTGGGACTAGAAGGCAGGACGCTGAAGTTGATCTTATGGTGTGGACAATGCTATCTGCTTAACCATATCTGCTTGACTTTGCCATTTTATTTTCAATGTTGGTTTCCTCTCTCTTTCTTTTTCTCTCTGCCAACCAAGCCAGGGTGAATGCTGGATAGCTTAGAGCAAGGGTGCAGAACCTCAGGCCCATGGGCCAAATCTGGCAACCCAATGTTCTCCAGATGTCCCTGGCCCCACTCACTTTCTCCTGAGCACTGATCAACTGGTGATTTCCCCACTTTTGTGTGTTTCCCCTTCCCTCATTCTAAAAGACTGAGGCTTTAGCTAGAGCAGCCTTTATCCCGGGGCGAACCCCAGGATCATCCCTGTGCATCCAGATGTGCACAGGGGATCCCGGGATCAGGCTGAGCCCGGGACTGTGGAAGGTGTGGCCCATTGCCACAGCTTGAGCTGGCTCTGTGCAATTACTTGCTCGGGGCACAGTGCTCCTCAGGAAATCATTTTTAAAAAAATAAAAAAAAACCTTACCTTTCCACTCCAGCACTTGTGTGCTGCTGGCCCTTTAAAAATTAAAAATGGCGGGCGCGACACCTCTCTTCTTAAGGTCATCGTGCCTTATGTGTAAAAGAGGGTGAGATCTCATTCACAACGCCAGGTCTCCCCTCCTCTCCCCCAGACTTTACCGTAGGTCTAGCTAAGGCCAGAAATGCCTCTCCTAAAGCTTCATTAATGGCCATAACAGCTTCAAGCTAAAATATGCTTGCATTTTGGTATTTTTACCCTGCCCTTGTTGCCTTTAGCCCCACCCACTACTGGAATATAGCCCCTGAGAACTTCTCCAAAATTAAATTCAGCCCTCAGGCAGAGAGTAGTTCAAAGTCCATGTTTTAGACAGAGGGATTCTTCAGGCCCCCGTGGTGCTCCCACCAGTGTTCCCTTACCCTTGGCCACTCTTGGATATATTGGATTATCTCATTAGAGGCCTCTACTGGACTGGACTGCACATCCTGAGACTGAATCTATAATGGCATAATAGGGGGAGATTGGGGGTGGGAGTTGTTGGGTTTAGATATCCATATCCCTGGTTGAGAGAGCCTCTCCTCTACCAGGAAAAGGTCCTCCCCAGAAGTACTTTGATATATCTCCCACTTTATACCCCTTTGTAAGGATATTTCCAACACTCTGGTGGTTCCTAAGATCAACTCTCCTGTGACTGCCTTATTTTCTTCAAGTAGTTTCTGATAAATCAAATGCACAGTGACCAAAGGAGGAAGCCATATTTAGGGCCAAACATGTTATGTTAATCATATTTGTTTGTTTTAAAAGCAAGCTTATATTCTTCTTCTTTTAAGAAAAAGCATCTTTGGGGCACCATGTTTCCCAGCAAAAACAAAAAACCCACCATTTTTCAGCCCAGCCCAGCCCACCACCATTTGCTCCTGAGATGAGCATTCAGGCCTCATCTCTGATATGCCCCTGCTGGAGACCCTCAAAAAGTTGGCTTTGGCTTTTTCTTTTGTAGCAAACACATACCTTGATCTCTTCATTCTTGGCTAGAATCACAGCCTCCAACATTGGGGTCTACTATAACTTTTGTCTCAAAACCTGATCCATGAACAAGAAAACCAAAAACAGGTTGGCCATGGTTCTTTTCACTTCAGAGACTGCATCGACCCCATTTTGATGGTATCAGTTAAACAGAAGGCTCCTGCCTCTTTCCAGAACTCTGCCAGGAGGAGACCAATGCTAGGTAGTTCCCAACGCTGGACTCCATCAGTTGGGGATGCTCAATCCATTTTTCTTGATGACCTGTCCAAGGATAAGTTCCTATGTATCCCCCCAAATTCAGAAATTCAATCAGATATTACCCCCTGTCCCCCAATACTAACACATAGAATGCTAGATGTTAGGGAGTAGAGTACACCGTCCTTCTCCCTGATATCCAGTTGTATTGATTTGTTAGTTTATATTCCACCTTTCCTCTAATGAGCTCAAGGCACAAGGCAGTATACATGGTTCTTCCATTTTGTTAGGTTGAAAGAGACTGAGAAAGATTGAGGATTTAAAACTGAGTATCCCTATTCATAGTCCAACATTCTAACCACTATGCCACACTGGCTAGATGTGCAGAGGTTGATCGATTGATTTACTTACCTATTTATTTTGTATGAAAGCGCATTCGATCATGCAAGCCCTCACCTGCACTCTGAAGTGCAGCCCAGATGCAGGTTTACCACCTCATTGAGAACTTTCTTTTGGAGATACAAACTAGGTATTGCTAGCCAAAGCAATACAGTGGGGTTGCAACAAGCAAGTATAATTTATGCTCGGCAAACCCAACTCCCAAGAATTGCTGGGTCCAAACCTGACAAGCAGAACTTATTCCTTTCCTCTAGTCAACTTGCACACATACAGTCCAAGTAGTGCAAAAGAGGAGTGGAACTTGCCACATTTAAAACACACGGGCATCTTGTCAAAATGATTTGCTACACACGTACTTTATAGTTGTCTATCTGTACCATTGGCCACGCTAGCTGATGACTATGGAGAGTTACGATACAACACATCTGGAGGGCACCATGTGGGGGAAGGCGGTCGTAAACAATCATTACAATAAAATGGTAAGGCACTGTCATTACGTAAGCTGTTATATGGGAAGAAATATAGAAAACAAGATGTCCAAGTCTAAATAGTGCTCTAGAGACTCTAGTCCTTGTGGTTATTCTTACTGTCAACTCCGAATGAGAAACAGCAATAGGAGTACACACTAGTCTGGATTGCTTTTAATTCTGTGGCATATTTAGGGTGACACTGCTTGGGAGAAAGCAGATTGACAGAAAACAAAGGGTGCACAAAGGGATAGATTCCCCACTTGACATATAAATAAACAGGTATGTGTAATGATGATATAGGGATTAGTGGGTGCATGTAAAGCTTTGGTCTCTTCAGTTGCTTATATGCACCTATGCTTTCTCCTAAGGTTTGAGTCCAGTATCTGTGTTTGTACTTGTGATACAACAGAGCATCCAAAAGTACATGACATTCATTTTTCAAAGGGACAAAGAGACAAAAGAGAGAGGCCTCCATCCAGCCCAACACCACCAGCATTCCACGCTCTCCAGGAGGAGGTAAAGGAGCTGAGAATGTAGATTTGTTGACTTTAGCCTGGTGTTTACTCATGTCTTAGCTGTGTGAGCATTTTAAGGGCTGGGAAAGAATGTCCTGAAGCAGGACTGAAGAGCACCCATGGCACCAAATGTCAGTTCCAATGGCAGGAGCACAACCCTTTTGGGTGACACAGAGGATTCCCTGGTTTGCTGCCACTTTATGCGGCCAGCTTAAATATCTCAAAAGCCAGAAGGAAATTGATTGTGGCTTACCCCTTTTTTACATACTATTGCCCCCAGGAGAATTGCTATGATTGTTGACAGGTGTGTCATGTCTACAGCTGTGGTTTTCCATTTGCAGCTGAGAGCAACTTCTGCTGTCCTGACCATACCTATAGATGTACCTCCAACTGCACATGAGATTTCATAATCTGTAGGCAATGATATACCACAGAACACGGCAAAATAGCAACGGTGTGTTTACTGTCAACATGTTTCGCAATTGTAAATACTAAAGCATAGTGAGCAACCTTTTGGTGATATTTAAAATACACTATTAAAAACCATTTTAAAACTACAATAATAAATACATAGCAATACAAAAAGCAGTAAGATATTATCAACTGCAGTTATTTTTAAACCAGAGAAGGCCTTGGTGTGTTTTTAGGAGGCATTTGAAACATACTATGTTTTCTGGCTCCCAAACTGCACAGGGGAGGATTTTCCAGAGGTTGGGTGGCACCACTGAGAAGTCCCACCTTCTAGATATTACATGGTGACATTCTGTTGGTTGAAGAATGATCAGCAAGACATCCTTTTAAGATCTTAATTGTTTGATGGTTGCATACAGAGGCAAAAGCTGGGATGGAACACCCTCCAACAACAAATAGGAATGAACCAAACAATTATTTAAAAAATCTTTTTGAAAATATGTATATATTATTGTTCTTATTGACAAGTTATGTTACACTGCCTCAAACTATGTGAACATATTGTTTGTAAGTCATAACCAATCACATCAGTATACAAACACATGTCATATCACAAATTTAAACAAAATACTTATAGGCAATTATTATATTTCAAAAGTATATCTATGTATTGGTTGTGTGTAACATATACATTAGTAATAATCAAAATAAAATACATTCATATGATGAAAGCAATTATACAGTGTGTGGTAATTCAATGAACACACACAGGTCATGTCCGGTACACATGACCTGTTTCGCTGGGAATGCTTCCTCAGGACACGCTTATTTAGGACAAATAGCCAAGACCATTCACAAAGTCTCCCAGTATATACAATCCGATCTGTTTCTGGTCAGAATCTCAAGGCTGCTGAATACAACTCATAAACAATATGTTCACATAGTTTGAGGCAATGTAACATAACTTGTCAATAAGAATAAGAACAATAATATATACATATTTTCAAAAAGATTTTTTATAATTGTTTGGTTCATTCCTATTTGTGGTTGGAGGATGTTCCATCCCAGCTTTTGTCGCATTATTCCCAACCACTGCCTCGCTTCATTTAGGTACATACAGAGGCAGGTGTGGTAAATAACTGGCAAGGAGTCCAACTGCATGAAGATGAGGCATCCCAAACAGGCGGCCCCGTCCTGGTTTTTATTAAGAACTAAGTGGTTACATTTCTTGTTTACAAGTTATGATTGGTTGTTGCGTACAGCATGTTAATGCATGATTACCTCGTGCACAGAAGGTGCTGTTAGTGTGTGTTCAGCATGAATATACCATATAAGGGTTAAGGAAATGCGTGATCATGGTGCCTTCAGTACTGTATTGTATTCTCTGTGGGTCTTGCGTCAGCACATTCTTGGCATGGTCAGCCAGTGCCAAGATGTTCCTTAGCAAGACCTATCTTATTATTGCCCTCAGCACATTTCAGTATGGTCTGCCAATACTGAATGTGTGCCAGAGAGGAACAACAATTTCCCCTACATCTCCCCTTTTTTTATTCTTTCAATTGTAAAGCCTTGTAAGCATAATAAATTTGACGTTTGCTTGGTTTTGAAGCTCTGGGACGGCAAGAGGGAACACACCATGACAGTAATCCTGGGATACATTGTATGAAACAGCAGAAGGTGATTAATAAAAATACAATCAATACAGCATATTGAAATATAGTTTTGAACCATCCTGTTGGAAACCAGGACCATAAAAACTTCCACCACTCAGGTGCAATATCTTGTTTAACTGCATGTGCATATGTTTTAAGTAAGTCCAGTTGGTGTTGAATTTGGTTACTATTGTCTGTGAGATTGAAACAGCACATATTTTCCACAGCTTCGCAGCCAAGATGTCTTTGTAACAACAAAAAGTCAATTGCAGCTCGATTGTCCAGTATAGCATGTCTTAAATCCTGTTGTTCTTGAATCAAAAGTCCAATAGCAATGGAAGTACTGTTAATTGTCTTTGCTAGTAAACATGCCAGATGCCCAAGTTGTTTGGCATTTCCCACAGCCAATCCAGGAACCCCGACAAGGCTCATAGCCAGGGAGATATACTCTGCTGGACTCATAACAGTAACATTTCCGTCACAACCTGCACTCATAGTCTCAGTCTCTCTTTTCTGTCGAGTGCTTTTAGTAGGCCAGGGTGGTAGAATCACTGTCAAGCGACTAAGACAACATTGTGTTAAGGTTATATTAGCTGGTACATAATTATAAGTACGAGACCCACATGTGAAAAACCATCCAATTGGCAATATAATGTGTCCATAGTTACTTGTTACATTTTCTATCTTTGAACAATTCCACAAAGAAGGCCCTGGGGACAAACAACCCTTTAGTGGACGGTGAATAGAGCAATTTACAATTCTAGCACATGTGTTATTCTTGTGGTTTACAACATATGGGGTGTATAACTGTATAGCATCTTGGGGTAACTGGTATGTAGCACTTCCCCATTGGGCCATGGTATGATAATGAATTTCACTAAAGTTCAGAAATTTACTCAACCCAGTAACATTACCAAGAGAACCAGGAGCTTTGCATATGGGAATGAGACATGTACTAAGTAATCCATGCATATCTGGAGCATCAGTAAGACAGAAATCAGTGGTGTTTACTATTTTTGCTAACTTTATCTATACATTATACTGCATTCTATCATGTAGTGGAGTGCTTATAACTGGACAAGTTATACAGCCAAATAACAGAATTATTGTCAGCAAAGAATTAGCATTTAAGCAAGCAAATGCAGCAACTAGAAAATTCTCTGGAGTTGGATCAACATGCTGTTGCGCCAATAATTTTTGAGCTTGGAGAGATAACGCCTTTATCTCTCCCCATGTTGGTTTATGTTTTTGGACGTGCGCCCTGCCACATGCTTTCAGGGGGTCCTCCTGGAGTTGTAGGGAGAATTCTGGAATCGGGTTGGTCAATCCTTGATGCCACGACATGCTCTTTCCAGGGCTTCACACACCATGCTGGAACCCACACTGGTCCTGTTGGAGTAAGTACAGCAGCATAACCCGACCCCAAGTGATCAAGGGGACAGGGCCGTGCCAGACAGGATTAGGTAGCTGCCGGTACGTGACCAGCGGCTGCGGCAAAGGGGTATGCATTTGGAAATGTTGTTGTAATCGGGTAGTATTAGTTGGTAGGAGAACATTCAAATGGTTAATAGTGAACAACACTTTCGCCAGCCATTCCTGGCGGGAGCCCAAACCAATGGGGATCCCTGCTTTTTGTTTTTGTTTGTATAAATGCTCTTTCAAGGTACGGTTGGTGCGTTCAACAATAGCTTGACCAGTAGAATTATATGGAATGCCAAAAGTATGTGTAACCTGCCAGGTTTCACAAAACTGTGCAAAAGAAGTACTGCAATAAGCAGATCCATTATCTGTTTTTAAGGCAGAAGGTATTCCCATTATTGAGAAACTTCTAATGCAATGATTGATAACATGTTTTGTTTTTTCTCCTTTTTGACATGTAACCCAAATATATCCTGAGTAAGTGTCAACTGACACATGAAGGTATTTCCATGGAGTGAAAGGACTAAAATGAGTAACATCCATTTGCCATAGCTCATTGGCTACTGTGCTGCGAGGATTGACACCTATATCAGGGGCTAAATGTATCTTTGTGCATTGTGGGCATGATTGAATAATGGCACGAGCCTGATTTAATGGCAATTGAAATTGTTTTGCTAAAGCTTTAGCATTTTGATGATGAAACGCATGACTTTCCCATGGAGTTAGTTTTTGCACAGCTAGAGCTCGAAGGGATTGATCAGCCACTTGATTACCAGTGGAGATCTCCCCGGGGAAGGGTTGATGACTACGAATGTGAGCAATAAAATATTCATTGGTGCGGTGAGCCAACAGAGTCTGCAAGGTTATGAAGAGACCTAAAAGGTTCTTATCTATGACTGGGGTTACATAACTTCCTGGAAGACCACGTACTACATTGTTAACATATAAACTGTCTGTTATTAGGTTTAGTGCTTGAGGAAATGTGCGGAAGGCCAAAATAACTGCAGCTAGTTCAGCTCTTTGAGGTGATTTTTGGGGCAGTGTGAACATGGTTTTCCACTGATCTTCCTGTTTCCAGGCCACTACTCCTCTCTTTGGGCTTCCATCAGTGTAAATAGTAAGGGCTTCCTTAATAGGGAAGTCATTTTGTAAAGGCCTAATTTTAACAGACAATTGACTTAAATATTGCAGTCGAGGATCAGAAGGAATATGATATGTAACTTGTCCTACAAAGCCTGCTAAGGCAGCTTACAATTCTTCAGAAAATGACACTGATCGTTCCCACATCTGAAGAGGCATGGGAACTATCAGAGTTTCTGGATCTTGGGCTAAAAGTGCTCTTGTACGCTCTCGAGCTTTAATAATCAGATTGGCATACATAACTGGTTTTGTAGAGATTGTACAGCTAGGGCTATGACTGAGATACAGCCATTCAAGTATGTGTGTGTGACGATTGCAGGTCTTAGTGTTGCAAGGTCTACTCCTGAACTGAGTGTCACAGGTTTCAATTTGTGTCTGTGTAATAACTGCATATGGTTGACTTAACCCTGTAAGTATAAGAACTTGACAAGGTTGATCTAACACTTGGCAATCTACCCAAATTTCTTTTAAACGTTCATTTACTAAGGACAAAACGTGCAGTTGATTAGTGGTTAAAGGAATTTTATCAGCTGGGTGTTTGCCTTGTTTTAGGGTGGCAAACAAAGGTGAAAGTTCATCAGTTGTGAGCTTGCAGTAAGGTCTGAGCCAATTAATAGCTCCTTATTGTCAATTTGTCTCTGCAAGGCTTCCTTTAACCTGTCTATAAATTGATGGTAAGGCTCACTAGGTCCTTGGCGTGTGATAGTAAAGGATTTTGAGGGTTTTCCAGACACTGGCACCCTTTGAAATGCTTTTATGATGCAGCGGTTAATGGCTTGAAAGGTAGGCATAGGTAGTTGCGCCTGCGCCTCTATCCCTGCAAACTGTCCACTGCCATACAACCGCTCTGCTGTTATCACTCCATTAGAGCTAAGGGCTATATGGAGCGACTCCTTTCGATATTCACTGTCCCAAACTACATATTGGGCTGGACTTAGGATCATGCGAAATAAATCTTTCCAATCTTGAGGAAGCATAGTGTATCCATTGCCAATACTCTCCACCATGCCTTGGGCATAAGTAGAGCGTATGCCTGTCTCTTGAATAGCTTTATTCAATTCTCTAAGTACTGAATAAGGCAATGATGTCCAATTGACAACTACCTGTCCTTGGTCATTTTGATGTGAGGTTATAGGATAAGCTGAAGGAAAGTTATTAAGACCTTCAAACAGCTCATCCGAGGTTAATGTTCCTTTCCTCTTTTCCTCTTCAAAAGCCTCACGGACTTTGCTAAGTTTTGGCAACACTTCACTATTTGCTTCGTCTCCTCTCAGCTGTGAAGCTGATGCAGGAGGCACTAACTGGGGATATGGGAGTGATGTTTGAGAAATGGGAGCGATAAAAGATAATGAGCTGGAGGATGCCTCGGTTCCTACCTTCTCCAGCGCATCTTTGCATCGCTGCCACAGCAACAAGTGCTGTATGGGAGCTCGTGGTTCAGTATATAGGTGTGTACCTATTTTTACCCAATCTGTGAGCTGAAGTGTCCCTGCCTCGGGATACCAAGGGCATTGCAACCCTATTTCATTTACTAGGTCACTTACATGACTGAGGGATACAGTTGTACAACCTTGCTGTTTTAAAATTTTATGTAGCTCTTGTGCATGAAGCTTCTGCGGAGCTGACAATTCCCCCCCCCCCCATACTCACGATAAGGGAGCGTTGTAACGCTGAGGTGCACAAAGGCTATTCCAGCCGATGAGCAGGGGGCTTCCTGGATCCGATCACGTCGGGGTCACCAGATGTGGTAAATAACTGGCAAGGAGTCCAACTGCATGAAGATGAGGCATCCCAAACAGGCGGCCCCGTCCTGGTTTTTATTAAGAACTAAATGGTTACATTTCTTGTTTACAAGTTATGATTGGTTGTTGCGTACAGCATGTTAATGCATGATTACCTCGTGCACAGAAGGTGCTGTTAGTGTGTGTTCAGCATGAATATACCATATAAGGGTTAAGGAAACGCGTGATCATGGTGCCTTCAGTACTGTATTGTATTCTCTGTGGGTCTTGCGTCAGCACATTCTTGGCATGGTTAGCCAGTGCCAAGATGTTCCTTAGCAAGACCTATCTTATTATTGCCCTCAGCACATTTCAGTATGGTCTGCCAATACTGAATGTGTGCCAGAGAGGAACAACAATAACCCCTACATCTCCCCGTTTTTTATTCTTTCAATTGTAAAGCCTTGTAAGCATAATAAATTTGACGTTTGCTTGGTTTTGAAGCTCTAGGACGGCAAGAGGGAACACACCATGACAGTAATCCTGGGATACATTGTATGAAACAGCAGAAGGTGATTAATAAAAATACAATCAATACAGCATATTGAAATATAGTTTTGAACCATCCTGTTGGAAACCAGGACCATAAAAACTTCCACCACTCAGGTGCAATATCTTGTTTAACTGCATGTGCATATGTTTTAAGTAAGTCCAGTTGGTGTTGAATTTGGTTACTATTGTCTGTGAGATTGAAACAGCACATATTTTCCACAGCTTCGCAGCCAAGACGTATTTGTAACAACAAAAAGTCAATTGCAGCTCGATGTGTGCCAGAGAGGAACAACAATAACCCCTACAGGCAGGCAGTCTGCTAGGTATCCTGGTCCCAAGTTGTTGCTCTGCACAGCTCATGGGATGGCCCTGGTTCAGTCACTATGTTTCAGTCTAACCTACTTCACAGGGTTGTTGTGGGGCTAAAATACCAGGCTAAGCTCCTTGGAGGAAGGTTGAAATATAAATGTAACAAAATAAACAAATAAATAATAATCACAGGCATTCAGCTGAAGTGATTTATCCAAGACATACATTGCAAGATATTTTTTTAAAAAAAATAATAATAATGAAAAGCTAGTATCCAGAATGGTGCTACATTTACTATGGTTTGAAGCTAGACTTTGCCTCCCATGAATGGAAGTGTTCTGATCCAGTGAGGAAATCCTGCTGCCAGAATGGGAAATGAGACCATTTCTGTCAATCTAGCAATTTCTAACATCACCCTGTGGGGAAGAAGATGCGAGGGAGACTGGAGCAGGCAGGCACCATCGGGGCCTGCTTCAGTTGGACACCCCCCCCCCCCCCCCGCAGGGCTAACTGACATCTTCACCCTGTGGGGAAGAAGATGCGAGGGAGACTGGAGCAGGCAGGCACCATCGGAGCCTGCTTCAGTTGGAACCCCCCCCCCACAAAGGCTAACATCTTCACCTTGTGGGGAAGAAGGAGCTGTTGGTTTGCCCCTCCATTGGGAGATGAGAGGACGGAGCAGGGCCTTCCCACCAGTCTAAGCAGTCTCCTTAATTTCTTTTTTATTTTCTCCCTCTTCCCTCCATACACTTTTCCTTGTGTGTCATGTCTTTTTTTAGAATGTAAGGTAGGGACTGTCTTCTTTATTGATACATTGTAAGCCGCTCCGAGAGCCTTTTGGCTGAGGTGCGGGATAAAAATACTCTAAATAAATAAATAAATAAATAAATAAATAAATAAATAATTTAGGCCCCCTGAAAATGTGCTTCCGGGTGGTCGGGGACCCTCCAAAACATTGTGAGAAGTCGCCCTGAGGCCTTCAGAGAAAAATCCCCCCTGCCCCCACTTTCCACTAATGGGTGTATTCTGAGCACTAGCGCATGAAACATTATGCACATGATAAAATGAATTACACAAGCCAGTTGGCAGGAAAAATAGTATCCTGTCCGAATTATTTACCTTTCAACACAGTCCACATGAACCATAGCAGATTACCATTATATAGCAGTCCTCGCTCTGTTTACTTCCTCTTCATGATCACATAAGGAAATATATGGATTTTAAGTTAAATGTTAACTGGGTTTTAATCAAGTAAATGCTTTAGAACCACATCTGTAATCTCTCTTGATTGCAGCAGGTGAAGTTCAACTCCTAATTGCATTATAATATAATGCTTAGCTTATTAAGGATGCAATCCTATGCACACGGAGCTGGGAATAAGTCCCACTGAACTTGGTGAGACTTATTTTTAAGTAAACATGCATAGAAGACAGGACGGAGACAATTCCGAGTAACAGCTGGATTTTATATTTTCAGAAATGAGGGATCAACCACTGTTTGTTTGTTTCTTCATCCCAGCAGTTCTAGGGACAGTCCCAGGTGCAACCTAAAACCATCACATCACCTGGAACCATCTAATTTGAATGTGTGCAGCTTCTACCCAAATTTCATCTTAAGAGTCTGACCATGCAGACTTCATGACTTCAACAGAAAACTGGTCGGGGTGGGTGGATTCCACTCCACCTGCTTTTTGTAACATCTTGCATGATGAAGAGGTGCGGAGGTCTCAAAAATGTGTGGATTTTTGTGACCTTGAGTTGGCCTAATAAAGGAACTACTAGCCCAATATAGATTTCAGGGAGGGGGGCGTTCTTTGCTTTTCAATGAGGGACAGACAATGGGCTTAAAAGCCCTGCGTAAGCCTTGCCTATCTGCCAGCCAACACACGGGTCGTGCTATGCATCTGCTCACTTGCTCCCTAGTGCTCCATGCCTTCTAGGGGGGGCCCATTGCAAAGCCACTCTCACCAACACTCGCTTCAGAGCTTCAGGGGAAAGCGCAAGAGTTCTTGGTAAGATTCAGTCACATATTTCAACCTTTCAAGGTCCTGGAGCCCCAGCTTGGTTTAGATCTAGTTTTAATTTTGTTGTGGTTGTTTCACTCTTTCACTCTTTCATGGAATTTGCTTTTATTGAAAATATTTCTATCTCTATGCTATTTTAAAATAAATCCGATTTGTTTGTTTAAATTTTATAGTTTTTAATATATGCTTTTTGCTGCCTTGGATTATTTTTAGGAAAGGCAGAATAGGATTTGAAAACAAAAACAAACCACAATTGTGTGTGCAGTGGCACATAAATTCCCACCAAAAGCTTGATTGCACTGCAACACTTTTCCCAGTTACACTGCTTTCACAAATCAACTCCAGGCACCCTGATATGGGGTGCCGCAGGGCTCAGTCCTGGGCCCAGTGCTCTTCAACATTTTTATTAATGATTTGGACGAGGAGGTGCAGGGAACGCTGATCAAATTTGCAGATGACACAAAATTGGGTGGGATAGCTAATACCCTGGAAGACAGAAACAAACTTCAAAGTGATCTTGATAGGCTGGAGTGCTGGGCTGAAAACAACAGAATGAAATTTAATAGGGATAAATGCCAAGTTCTACATTTAGGGAATAGAAACCAATTGCACAGTTACAAGATGGGGGACACTTGGCTCAGCAATACTACAAATGAGAAAGATCTTGGAATTGTTGTAGATCACAAGCTGAATATGAGCCAACAGTGCGATATGGCTGCAAGAAAGGCAAATGCTATTTTGGGCTGCATTAATAGAAGTATAGCTTCCAAATCACGTGAGGTACTGGTTCCTCTCTATTCGGCCCTGGTTAGGCCTCATCTAGAGTATTGCGTCCAGTTCTGGGCTCCACAATTCAAGAAGGATGCAGACAAGCTGGAGCGTGTTCAGAAGAGGGCAACCAGGATGATCAGAGGTCTAGAAACAAAGCCCTATGAAGAGAGACTGAAAGAACTGGGCATGTTTAGCCTGGAGAAGAGAAGATTGAGGGGAGACATGATAGCACTCTTCAAATACTTAAAAGGTTGTCACACAGAGGAGGGCCAGGATCTCTTCTCGATCCTCCCAGAGTGCAGGACACGGAATAACGGGCTCAAGTTAAAGGAAGCCAGATTCCGGCTGGACATCAGGAAAAACTTCCTGACTGTTAGAGCAGTGCGACAATGGAATCAGCTACCTAGGGAGGTTGTGGGCTCTCCCACACTAGAGGCATTCAAGAGGCAGCTGGACGACCATCTGTCAGGGATGCTTTAGGGTGGATTCCTGCATTGAGCAGGGGGTTGGACTCGATGGCCTTGTAGGCCCCTTCCAACTCTGCTATTCTATGATTCTATGATTCTATGATTCTATGATATTACTCTGATCAATTCCTTTCTTATATTTCTGGATTATACTTATCATATAGTACTTTTTCAGAGTCCAAAGGACTTCATATATGAGTAATTCTTATACCTACCCTATAAGGTAAGCCAGTATTATCCCCTCTGCTCAGGCTGAGAGAAATTCACACAGGAGCTCATGGCTGAGGTTAGAGTTGAATTGCAGATGTCCCAGCTTTCTCCTCTTAGCTACCACACCAGCAAAGAAATTTGTATTGTTTCTTTTTAGTTATGAATTGGCCAGCTGGCTTACAAAGGGTTCCTTCGTGGGCTTTATCATCTGGGCATGCTGGAACCATTTGAATTATGGATGATATCACCTGCATATTGTCACCACAGGTTGTGACTATATGTCAAAAGAACAGAAAACTCAGGTTTTATCTGAAAATTAGGATTGCTTCAGATCTGGTGTGTTTATGTTTTCTTAGGCCAAGATTTTTACCTCATAAATAGTACCAACTAATAATTGACAATGTAAAAAGAGGAACCCTAACTCCCCTTCATGCCACCACCATTGACTAATCTACTGGCCACAGCTAGCCCAGTATTTGCCACCTCCCCAAATGCCATATTTGCTAACATTATTAAATGTGTCCAATGACCTATTTTACAGACAACTGTCTTTATTTGAAGGCATCCTTTATTTCAAGGGCTGTCCCACCCTAGTTCAGTTTAAAGATCAAGAAGCACAAGGAGTGAGAGCAGGGACTTTGAAGTTGCCCATCAACAGTAAGTACCTGGACAGGAGACTGAGCAGCCACAGAAGTCACCTGGTCACAGTCCTCGCCACTACAAAGAGATGTTCTGCATATCTATTTGAACAATCATTATTCTTTCTAAATTTGTATCTATACATACAAATTAGCATGTGTAAATTTTATGCAAATCTGTGGCCTCTTTAGTGCTCATTTTTGGTGATGCCTAAGCAGACACCCTAAGCTGGCCACAGCACATCATATAAGCATAATGTGATGCTTACATTATGTAAGCATCATAATGCTTACAGCCCTCTTAGGGCTCATCTACACCAAGCCGATATTCCACTATGAAAGTGGTATGAAAGCGTTATATAAAATGCAGGAGCCACACTACTGCTTTATAGCAGTATTGAAGTTCACTGACAGCTGTTGGGCCCATTGACACATGCCATATACTGCTTTCATAGTGCTATATCTTGCTTGGTGTAGATGTGTCATAGGCCGAAACAGTTGTCAGTGCACTTCAGTACCACTATAAAGCAGTAGTGTAGATCCTGCAGTGCACTTCAATATCACTATAAAGCAGTAGTGTGGCTCCTGCCTTTTATATACCGCTTTCATACCACTTTCATTATGGAATATCCTGCTTGGTGTAGATGAGCCCTTAGACAGCCATTCTGAAAACTCACCTTATTTGCACAGGCTCATTAGCATTAACAAGGGATGGAGTGCCAGCAAGGATTAGAGTAGCAACCACAGGTGGTTAAAATATGAAGTGAAGGGGGAGGGGAAAGGGGGGAAATGTGGCCTCTGCTGACAGATATAAAGTTGACAGTTCTTGAGAAGTCAAAGGGTGGTTTGCTGGCTCTAACTGAGGCCTACTGAGGATGCAACATCTGAAGATGCAACACTGTTGATCTAGCTCAGTCTTTCCCAAGTTGGAACCCTCTAGATATTTTGGACTACAACTCACAGCATTCCTGACTATTGGCCATGCTGACTGGGCTGATGGGTGCTAAAGTCCAAAATATCTGGAGCGCATCAGGTTGGGGAAGGCCAATCTAGTCAAATCTGGATGGCGTAACTCCATCATCTCTTCTAAGGAGAAAAAAGGCAAGGGGAATGCCTCCAGCTGAAGTGTTTGAACCTTACTAAATGGGCCCATGTCAATGAAATGTATTTGGCTTCTGAATAAATGGCAGTTGCCCGAGTGGGTGCCCTTGAGCTGTTCTTGCACCGAACGCAATGGAAAGGGGTCAAAATACATTTCTGCTACTATGCAAAGAAGACGAGAATTTGAAAGTCACTCCCATCCATCTTAAATGTTTGAACCAGGTGTGTCTACAAAAAAGAGCTGCTATTCATGCTTGTATAGTGTTTGCTCTGGAGCGAGTGATGATAGGCAAGTGACCTGTGAGTAAAACAAATAATACGCCAGCAAATGAAATGGCATTCCAGGTTATAAGAAAACAAAGTAAGCACGGCTTTAAAATGACAACATGAAGATAGCTAAACTAATCCCTACTTAGTAATAATTTCATTAGCTACTTAACCCCTGAAGAAGTGCTTTCTGCCTTAAAGTAATCAATGAGCACTGTTAGAATTCAGACGTGTGTGTGTGTGTGTGTGTGTGTGTGTGTGTGTGTGTGTGTGTATATGTGTATATATATATATATATATATATATATATATATATATATATATATATGTATGTATCACAATCAACAGGATCTGGTGCTAGGAAGTCATAGGAAGCACAAAACAAAAGTCTTCTTCTGTTACAGGATCACACAGGGAATGCAAGGCTGTAATGGCCAAACTGATTTTTAAGTTCAGAGTTGATCTCTACTCCAACTTCAATTACAAAACAATGAAGTTAATTTAAAAGGGGATAAAACTGTTTGGCGGGGAGAGAGTTGTTTCTCCTTTTTCAGTATCCTGGCATAACCAGGACCCTTGTGTCCAAGAGTATTATATGTTTTAAGGCCTATGGATGACAAAATGGAAATAAGGACAAATAATGCCCACAATGAAACAGTGATCTGCCATGGTGGAAACCTTTGCCAGTTCTAGACAGATTCACTCTTACCACCCAGGTCCACCCCCAATACCACGCACTAGCTTCAATCAGCAGTTTTTAAAAGTGCAAATTAAATGACACCCTTCTCTCACCATGTTCGTGGAAGTTGATTCACCATCCAATTTCAGAATTCAAAAAAAGATATTTTTTTTAAAAAAAATGTACAATATTTTTCAAGTATTCATCCCTTCTATTGTGGACAATGCTCTTGTGAAAACAAAACTAAAATGTTTACTTTTGATCTAAGACACTTTACATTTAATAACAATAATTATTGTCTTATTATAGTTAATTACTGTTAATTTGTGTTGCATTACAATGTAGCTTTACTTTTCTAAGTTTTTTATTTTTTTATGAGAGTAGACCTCCCTCATGTCGTCTTCTCTATAATTTCTAGTGTCCCACAAAATATTTAGTGCACACTTTCTCTCTTTCCTCCTTATGGCAATAAATAGCAACCAGGTCTCAGCTGGGATATGCTTACAAGCTGGGTGAAGTCACAAAAGAAGGAAATAGCTTCTGATTGGACCATTCCTAGCTATGGATGGACAAATATATCAATTTCAATTTCTCGTCTTTCCAATCTTAAATTGAGTTCATTCCAAACTCTGAGAATGCATTTTTTCTATGCAGTCTTGCCTAAAATATACATTTTCCCCAAGTGGTTTGCCTAATATAACACATTAATGTTATTTTTATGAATATATACATTTTTGTGTCCACTTTCACCTAATATATGCATGGGGGGGGGCGGTGATTGGAGAATATTGCAAATTTGGAGAATTGCAAATTTCAAAGAATAACTGAGTCTTGGTTCACCTATTGGTTCAGAAGTGCAAAATTAGGTAGGTTCACATTAAATTGCAGGCCAAACAAATTTCTCCCATATCTGTATTTCTAGCATGCAAATAATCCCAATTCTCCAGTGTTGATTTTCCTCTATGTCTTACCTGGTGAGACTTTACCTTTTTCTTCCTCTTTTTAGTAAAAAGTAAACAAATGCAGACTTCCCCTCCACCAACCCACCCCACAAAGCTCAGTCCAGCTTCCACCATCATGGAGTCATTCCTGGAGTCAGGAGTTCACAATAACCCATGTGGAGGGGGGAAATCGTACACCATTTCTCCCAGAGAGTGCTATGTCCAAAAATGTCCTGAATTTGTTCATTTTGACTGTTACACAGCCTATGTGACTCCCAAAATGCAACAAAAATGGTTTGCAACCCCAAATAGATATAGTCTATAAGCAATATTTAGAAAACATCCAGTATCTTCCTGAAACATGAACACATAATGAGGATATCAGTACCGTACCTTATTGTTAAACTTGTATTATTCCAGAACATGTGGTCCACTGACCTATTCCCTCAGAACATTGGGGAGAAGTAACAGGAATGTACATGCACATTAACAGCCGGAAGCACACTGGCCCTAGTAATTCTATATATGGGGGAGGGTCCAGAAGAACAAGAAAATAGAGGATCACCCATTCTCTTGTTTCATAAGGCCTGGTGGCAGTAGTGGAGTTGAGTGACAGATTTGTAGCCAACCTCAAGATCCATGAAATCTTGTTGAGTCAAAAGACCCAACACCTCATACAAAATCCTCTTTGACTTGTGAGAGCTTAGCAAGTGACGTTCTCACACCATGCAATTGTCTAACAAAGCAACCAAATGAGTCAGGCCAGGGTTTTGTTTTTTCAGCATTTAAATCTGAAACTAGGGGAGTGGTGATGCTCATTCTTTCCATGCAGAACATCCCAGGTTCAGTCCTTGAGATCCCCAGTTAAAAGGATCTGTAGCCTCTTCCTGCTACTCTAGAGTAGTGGTGGGCAATGTGGTGCCTGCGGATTCCAATGCACCCCAGACACCTTTCTTGGTGCCCACCAAGGTGCCCTCCTCCTTTCATTATTATTTTTTAAAAAAACATTTTCTTACTAGCAGCTTGTGCTGAAAATGTTGGGTTCAAAGAAGATGTTTAATGTGTTCAGGCCCACCTCTGCCATGCCTCCCATGACAGCCATTTTGTGGTGGTGTCCAGGACAATTTCTCAAATTGCCAAATGTGCCCACAGCCCAAAAAGGTTGCCTACCCCGCCACAGGAAACAGTACACAGGATTGGATTAGACAAACCTTTCCCAACCTGGTGACCTCCAAGCGTGCTGAACTCCAATTCCCATCATTTCATTCATTTCATTTCTATTCCACCCAAGAGCCAATGCTCTCTGGGTAGTTCACAAAAATTCCAACCCCCAAAATACAACATAGTGAAAGCATATTACAAAATATTTAATGTGCAAAACTTTAAAAATATTTAAAATGGGTAAAAAAAAACCAGTAATAATAAAATAGTGGAAACTGATAAAGACAACTGACATTAACAGCCTAATCATATACCTGTGAGTAGACAACAATAATAAATTTGTTGTGCTTTTATATTGGACTTTTATACTGTGTTTTATGATATTGTTTGTTTTATACTTTGGATAGTCTGCATGGTTTTAATTTCTGTGAACCACCCGGAGAGCTTCAACTATCAAGTGGTATAGAAATGCAATAAATAAATAAATAAAATTATGACAATCCTGGAGCCAAGTGGATCTCAGTGGGGAGATCATTCCACAATCTGGGGGGGGGGGGGCGGGGGGCTACTACCAAAAGGCCTTCTCCCTACTTGCCATCCTCCACTGATGTTGATCATAGAGTCTGGGTAGATTCATAATGGGAGAAGCACTCCATCAAGTAGTGCAGTCCTCAGTCATGTAAGGGTTTATAGGTCAAGACCAGCACATGCAATTTGGCTCAGAAATGTACAGGCAGACAATACAAGTAGGCCAGAACTGGTGTTACATGCTCAGCTCTTTGGGTCCTTACTATCAATCAGCATTTTGCACAAGCTCCAACTTCCAAACAGTCTTCAACGGCAACCCTACCTAGAGTGCATTGTACTACTCTAACCTGGATGCTCTCAGAGCATAGTCTACTGAAGCCAGGTTATCCCTCTCCAGATAGAGGCTTACTGGACCCCAAGCCAAAGCTGGTAGAAGGCACTCTATGCCACTGAGGCATCCTGAGCCTCAAGTGACAGTGATGGCTCATGGAGAACCCCCAAGCTACGAAGAAACACCTCCTAACAGCATCTCAGTCCTGTCTCATGGATCTTCAAGTTATTAACCCTCATCCAGTCCATTGTTGCAGCCAGGCACTGATCAAGCATATCCAGAGCCTCCCCAGTCTGGAGGACCTCAGCATCACTTCCAAGACCATCTCCATCAACTTACATAGGGAGCCTGCTGGGCCGTAGGGCAGGTGGTATACCAGCAGAATCCCCAATCTGTCTTGCTGGCCCAACACAAGATCCGGACCCTCCAAACTAGTAGTCAGATGTACAAGGAGTCTGGAGAGAGAATTCCTGTAGACCATGGGAATCCCTCTCTTCAGCCTTCAAGTCCACCTTGATGCTGAACCAGGTATCTGGGTGAGCACAACTGGTAGAGACTGGTAATTCCTCCCTGCTTGCACAACCAAGTCTTAGTTATACATGCCAGGTTGGCTGCCTCATCCACTATTAGATCATGGATGAAGGATGTGCACCAATCTGGCATAATATGGCACTGATCTAGGGCATTTTGGAGTTGCAGTCCAACACATCTGGAGGGCTCCAGGTTGGGGAAAGCTGGACTCCATGGAATGTTCTGACTCAATATAAAGCAGCCTCCTATGTAAACAACATTAGGTCATGGCTCTGTGAAATCTCTAAAATTACATCCCCCCTTTATAGGCTGATAGTTATAACTCTGTAATCATAGAGGCATATCAATTTGCTTTTGTAAGAACTGAATCTTAGTCTTTCCTTCTGCGATTATCCATGATTTTTTTTTAAAAAAAAACATCTTCATTGCTGCTATGCTAAAGCTTCTACCACATTTTCTGAAAAGATGTCAGCCCCTCCTAGTTTGCTCAGTGCACAAAGCCCATGGCATAATATAGGGGGCAAAAACCCATTATAAGTGTCAGGCTGCAAAGCAAGGACCTTGTAATTAAATCTTTCAACTGGAGGCCTAGGAATATCAAACAAAGAACTGAAAAAGCCCTACTCAGTGATAAGATCAATGATAAATGGCTGCCAAAGGTTTGATTTTTAATGATATATTCCCACTTTTACCATTCTCTGGGAAACCATTTCTAAAAGCACATGGCAAAACAAAAGAACGGATTAGAATCAGAAGAATAAAAGATGACGGATTTGTTTTCAATTCACCAAGGAACGTTTTCATCCAACCAACTGAGGACTCAAACATTTAAAAGCATGGAAAATGTTAAAAGAAGAATAAGGGGGTCTTCACAAAAGTAGAGTAATAAAATATTCATTACCAGTATGAAACTGGGATTCTTTCAGAGAGCTTCGTGTACTGAGTCTGCTCAAATATTTTCTAACCAACACAGGAACCAAGGAAAAGCCAAAAGAGCTTGCCTCTCTCCAAGAAACTATGTTCAGCTTCTTTTTATTTAGAAATGCAAGATTCTTCTAAATCCAAACCAGAGAGTCACCATTGGCATAGTGACTATTATGGCTTGAGAAGAGAAAACTGAGGAGAGACATGATTGCACTCTTCAAATACTTGAAAGGCTGTCACACAGAGGAGGGACAGGATCAGAGTGTAGGACATGGAATAATGGGCTCAAGTTACAGGAAGCCAGATTCTGGCTGGATGTCAGGAAAAACTTCCTGAGTGTTAGAGCAGTACGACAATGGAACTAGTTACCTAGGAAGGTTGTGTGCTCTCCCACACTAGAGGCATTCAAGAGGCAGCTGGACAACCATCTGTCAGGTATGCTTTAAGGTGGATTCCTGCATTCAGCAGGTGGTTGGACTTGATGGCCTTATAGGCGCCTTCCAACTCAACTATTCTATGATTCTACGATTCTATGATAACTTCAACCCTACTTCCATGAATTGCTGTGCACAACACTGGAACACTCTGGAGGAATTCGTCAATATATATTCATGGAAACAAATGTCTTGACATTTTTTATAGAAGGAACTGGGAAATGTCACATGCAGGAGGAGAATTGCTCACAGTAAAATGTCAGAAATAAAGGTGGGGACAAAATTCACAGGTAGTGTCAACTTTGGGGAAATATTTGCTCTGCATGTTTCAAACTGTTTTCCTCACAGGGGCAGAATATATAAAGTAATGTAATAGCTGATGGATAACATTACCAATGTTGTTGTACAGTGTTCCGTATTCAATAGTTCATAAAAACAATGTCTATAAAATATGACAATGTTATTGATTAGCTTTTATGTTGTTTAATAGATTCTGCATCTAAGAAACAACACAGGAAAAACATGCTAGTAACTCATTACCTTGACCTTGGTCAGGCTGGAGCAGGCTTCCCCTACCTGATGTCCTCCAGATGTTTTGGATTTAAACTTCCATCAGCCCCAGCCAGCCTGGTCAATGGTCACGAATTCTGAGAGTTGTAGTTCAAAACATCTGGAGGGCACCAAGTTAGACAAGGCTGTGCTAGAGGAACATCCTGTGCACCACAAGTGGAAACGATCTGGTCTACCATCCTTTACTCATTTGAAATCCCAATGAAACACTGTAATATCGCAACTCACATTTGCAGAATTGTGCCCATGCAGTGATTAAAACACCTACTGGATGTCATGTAGCTTAATCACCCACTCCGCCCTGATTCACCCTGTTTGACTCCCACTTGTCACCTATTTTCTACCATACCACAGCTTTGCCTTTTAACAATTGTGGCTGCCCTGTGTTTGCCAATCCATGCTACTGTGGTTTCTTACAGCATCCTGGCTAGCCCAGGATGAAACTACAATACCACAGGGCATTACTGAGTCAGATGACACCATATCATTCTCTCTCATTCTCTCTTTTCTTTTTTTTTCTTTTCTTTTTCCTTTTTAAAGAGCACAATGGTATATGATTGGAAACTCCAGTATTGGCAGATATCTTTATTCAGGATAAATCCGTAAGTCATCTGGTGACTATCTAGTCATAAAATTTGTGGTATCTGTAGTACTGAAAGGTCTTGACAGGTAATGCAGATTTATTTATTTATTAAGAACACACAAATGCAAAAATAAATGTTTCCTTGAAAAGAGCTTTTGCCATCACTATTCCTTGATAACAAGGAAGTATATGCATCTTAAAGGACAAACTGCAGATCTAAGACTCTGTCTGTTCTATGATTAATCAACAGTGACTGTCCTTTACTCATCAGAGTAAGTTAACAAATTAGCCTTGACTTGAACAGGAATATTGGATGACTGAAATAAATAACTACTGCATAAATATGACTTGCCCACAATCTGGTATTGGCAGCTTCTATGCTTCCTATAGTTAGAAATACTGTGGTTTTGTTTGGACAGTTGTGAATCTACACCATGAAATTGTAATTTATTTCTTTATTTCAGAAAAATGTACATTCTGCTTTTCATTAAAATTAAAATCTCAAAGTAGGTTCACAAAATAAAATCATAACAAAGTACAATAGAACCAATCAATAAAATAATAACAGTTATAAACCAATAAAATAATTCATTATTAAGGACCCCAGACCCACAGTAATTTGGTTTAAAATTGAATAAAAGTAGAAGGCCTTCAAATGGGAGTTCTCACTAGACTTGAGTCACACTGAAGAAAAGAAATAAAACAGAGACAGTCATGGGGACGTCTAGAAAGGAGCTAAGAAAAGTGTGCTAGCTAAAAAGTTACCCAAAAGGTTTAAAGCTAAAGGTAGCTTATTGGTTTCCCTTGACTCAAGATCTTTTGTATCAGCCTCCAAAAGGTCATCTAGACTCCCTGCTTGAAATCCACCACCATTGGACTCAAAATCAGCACACATACATTAGAGGGTAAGAGCACAACCCTATGCACATTTAGACAGAAAAAAAATCCTACAATACAGACTTTTTCTGTCTAAACGTGTATAGGGTTACACCCTAGGCCTCTGTTCAGTGTCACCATCATCACTATCAGTTGTGTCAGAACCACCTTTGGATATCATCTATTGGCTGTCCCTGGACAATTTGGGCGGTATAAAATTGGGCGGTATAAATAAATAAATAAATAAATAAATAAATAAATAAATAAAATTTGGTCCACAGAGTGCCTGAGCAGGGTGAGGCTTTCACCCCATTTTGATTTGTAACCAAAAACTAGGAGACCTGACGGTAGCCTGTGTCCACAGTGACTTCCCAACTGTTCATAACCAACAGTTACACAGGTCCAGTCTGCTCCCCATACTCTGGAACAAGTGACATTATAACTACTTCAGTTCTATTTCTTTCCTCCTCTGAAGCTATCATTTTTGACTCCACAAGTCCCACCGTTTTCACCAATGCTTGAGCTTTTCTCTGGCATGCAGCTTCCCAAACCCCAGGTTTTCCATTTCCATAGTGCCACCTTCCACTCCTTATTTGACAAACACTAAATTTCCCCATCTCCATCTTTTCTCTGGCAATGGCTAGACCAGGTGATATCCCGGGATCATCCCTGTACGTCTACATGACACAAAAGGCATCCCAGAAGCAGGGAGGGATGATCCCTCCCTTGGGCCGGGATATCGGCAGGCCCTTTTTTCCTGCTTTTTCTGCTGTCTCAAGATGATCCCAAGACCATGGAAAGTGTGGCCGGGCATCACGGGTTGTCCTGGCTCCTCGCGAGTAACCATGAGGAGTCGGGAACTGGGCATGGGGGGGAGAGGGAGTTTTTTTTTAAAAAAATCTTACCTTTTGCTTGAGCGTTCCTGCGCTCCTGTCCCTTTAAAAAAATGGTGGCCACGATGTCACGCGCTGCGTGTAGACGACAGCGATCATCTCACAATCATAAAATCGCAAGATCATCGCCCTCCAACCCCCTCATCTAGCCATGGCCTCTATCTCTATCTTAGGCCTCTATTAGCATATTGCTTCATGTACTAGGGGCTTGCTATACTAACCGAGCCATTTTTCTTTTTGGTAACACGTGTCATCTTTGTTTCAAATGGTTGTTCAAGCTATTTCCTTTTCTTTCCCCCCTGCAATTTAGAGGAGCTGTTTCCAACATGTTGAAACAGAGTGCATGAATTTGCTGTGTGTGCCCCACACCTCTGAGAAAGGTAGTTCCCTTTGCATGTCCATCTTGACACGTATAAACATGTGTGTTTGGATATGCCTGTGAATGGAAGTTGTAAGCACCAACAATAGGCTCAGTTGTGTACGTTTCCTACACACCTTCTTCCTGGCAGGTGTGTGTGTGTGTGTGTGTGTGTGTGTGTGTGTGTGTGTGTAGGATACCAGCTCTTCTTGATTAATTTCACTGCTGCAGGAAAATGCTGTGTTATGTGTGTGTTTAATCCTTTTTAAAGGGTGAAATTGGTTGGGTGGGCCACCTATGAATCACCAAAAAAGGAGGACATGTGTCTACAAAATAGAAGACATTGATTTGCATAACATTTGCATTTGCTCATTTATATGTATAGATGCAAATATAGAAATAATTACTATAATTTAAATCAAAATACAATATAGCTTTTCTCAGTCTGCTGTAGTCCAGGTACTAACTGTTGAAGAGCAACTTCCAAGCCCCTGTGCTCCCTTTACTTCACACACTTCTGTATCTTTAAACTGGCTTTGGGATGGACAGCTCTTTAAATAGAGGACATCTTCAAACAGAAGTCTGACCTCTATAAAGTAAGACACTTGGCCACCCTTCACCATTTGGGGCTAGGAAGAAGGCGGAGAAAGACGCTGACAGAGTCCTTCTCCATGTGCTGCATCTCTCCTCCCCCCTCTGCCCCTCCCCACCAAATGGTGGTGCTGGTTTCTGCTTTCCACATCAGGACACCATGGAGAAAGACACAGGACAGCCGCCCACCCCTTCAGCGCATAGAACATTCTTTGTGCTGAAGGGGCGGGTGGCTCTCCTGCTTCTTTCTCCACAGCGTCCTGATATGGAAAGTGGGAACCAGTGCCGCCATTCAGTGGGGAGTGTGAGGGGGGGAAGAGCAATAGTCAACCCTGTGTTAATATTCTACTCCACAGATGACTATTAGCATGTTACATTGGAGATACCGCAATGCAACATACTAATAGTCATCCGTGGAGTGGACTATTAACACAGGGTTGACTATTGTGTCATCTGAACATGGCCGAGCTGTTGGAAATATTAAATATTATTATCTCTATTTTCTCACTCGTGACGGTTTTTCTAGATGAACATGATGGGCTTTGCCAAGTCATGCTGTCTTTTACCGATTCAGAAATTTCCTGAATATTGAACATGTTTTAAGTATGACTGCTTTCTGGATGTTGGTGTGGATATACTTTCATCAGCCCAGTTTCTGAAGGTTTTCTGTAAAAAAAAAAAAAATGATGTGATGCCAGTGCTTGATGTGACTAATGGAATGATTGTAACTTTTTCCTGTTGCCATAGTTTTTTAACTTCCAAAGCCACTCGTGTGTATCTTTCTCTCTTTTCCTCTTCCTTTTCTATAACATTTTTGTCATGAGGTATTGCTACGTCAATGAGATAGGTGTGTTTTCTTTTTTGCCTGTAATTGTTATGTCTGGTGAATTGCAAAGTATTGTCTTATCCATATGAATTGTTCTAACTCAGTATATTTTGTGAACTGCATTTTCCAAGATTGTTTCAGGTGAGTATGTATAGTATGGTGTAGGCTGTTTGATGAGGTTGAATTTGATGGCCAGTTGTTGGTGAATTATTTTTGCAGCTTTATTGTGTCTGTCTATATAGTCAATTCCTGCCAGAATTTTACATCCTCCTGTTACATGGTATATTGTTTCTTCAGGGTTGATGATATTTCCTACATGAATCTGTCATTACACTGTTATCTTTTATTATTATCTGCCCAATAATAAGCATTTTTTTCTGGGAGGATTCAAACAGTTACAAGAATAAAATACAATACAAATATTTCAAAGAGTAAGATACAATACAAAATGACAAACAGCACAGGAACAGATAAAAATAAAGATGTATAAGAACAGCCATAAAACCCTAAAATCTAAATCTCTGAGATGTCTGGTAGAAATAGGAGAAATGTGCCCAATTTCATGTAGGGAAAATTCCTATGCAATTAAAGCTTTGGCTAGTGGAGAGTATAGAAATATAATAAATAAGGCACACCGGGAGTGGCATGGCGGATCCCAATTTATTTGGAGTCCTGCTTGGTAATGTAATGGTTAATGGCCCTCTCCTACTGACTTTTTGCTAGTATATGTGCCATAGCTTCAAGTTGCTGATACAGTACTGAGAAGCTGAAGTTAGTACATATTTCAAATTGCAGCCTGCTTTGGGATGGATAGGTTGAGATGAAGATGTTTTCAAAGACTTCAGGGTCTCAGCTGTCACTAGAGACTCTTGGTGACTTTTTGAGCCCCTCCTTCCCTTCCAGTAAGCTTTCTATTTGGAGGGAAACCCTAGCTTGAACAGGAATCCCTATTTAGCCCTTCCTATCTAGGAGGACCCAGTGGCCAGCCAAGTTGTGTGTGAACAGTTCAGAGCTTGAGAATACTTCAGTCCTCAAGAAGATGCTCCAATCCCAAGTTCTGGTCAGTGGTGCAGTTTGATCATTTTAAATTCTGGACTTAATGGTCCTACAGAGGTGGTGGGGTGTCTTTGAATGATAATGTATGACTCCATTAAATATTATGACTTCACTTACATCAAAATGTAGTAAGCCAGCCCTGCTGCATTTGGAGACCCTCTTGCTCATTCCACTGAGTGAGGCCCTGGAAGTCTACTAGGGTGACCATATGACTGGATTTGCCCGGGTTTTTGATGACAAATCCAGGAGGGGAGGGGAAATCCGGATTTTTCCAAAAAGCAGCTCTAATAGGAATTAACAAAAATGCTTATAACTCCATCATTTTTTAAGATAAAGTCATGAAACCTGGCACGATGGTAGCTCTTAGGAAGGGCTTTATTCATTCCAAATTTGAAACAGATCCGTTGATCCATTGATTTTTTAGGATTTTTTTAAAAATTGAGATTTTAAAATTATTCTTTTTAAAATCGTCATTTTTAAAGATAAAAAGATGGAACTTTGCACTATGATAGGATTTAGGTAGAACTTTAGCCACACCAAATTTGAAATAGATCCGTTCATCCCTTGATTTTTTAGGAATTTTTTTAAAAAATTGAGGTTTTAAAATTATTATTTTTTAAACTGTCATTTTTAAAGATAAAGAGCTGAAAGTTGGCACCATGATAGCTTTTAGGTAGAGCTTTAGCCATACCAAATTTGACACAGATCTGTCCATCCATTGAGTTTTAGGATTTTTTTAAAAGTTTGAGGTTTTAAAATTATTTTTAAAAAATGACATTTTAAAAGATAAAGGGCTGAAAGTTGGCACCATGATAGCTCTTAAGGAGAGATTTAGCCATGCCAAGTTTGAATCAGATCTGTTCATCCATATATATTTTTAAGGATTTTTTTAAAAGTTCAAAGTTTTAAAATTATTGTGTTTTAAAATTGCTGGAACCATATCCTTCAAACTCAGGTTGTCAAACCTCCTCTTTGGGGTGTTGCATATTGAGCAGTTTCAGTCCTTGGCATTAAGGGGATCTCCAGTCTTTAGGTAAGAAGTCCCGGGCAAGCAGGGCACCTTCCCTGTTGCAGATTTGGTGTGCAGTCGGGTACCTGGAGCTCAGCAGAGGCAAGGCATCCACAAATCAAAATGTGGGAAAGGAGAGGTCAGTCAAAGCCACCCACAGGGCAAAACAGAATGGGCCAGAGGCCTTTTTCTCAAATTTCTACATCATGGGCGATGAAGGGTCATCTTTAGAGAAAAACTCTCATGACCAACAATAGGGTGCCAGTCGAGAGAGAGGCTCTCTTCTTTATGGATGCCCTGTTGCTGCAAATGTTGGAACCTGGCATATCATTGCTTTGCTTCACTACCACTTCCCTTCCACTTCACCTTGTACACTTGTGAGCTAGGCTCTGACTGCACTGCTGGGATGCAATTCAGAACATTTGAAATGCATACCAGAGAAAAATAGATAGATTTGTGGCTTTGGCTGGCTGGCATATCTCTTAGAGACAGAGATGGCTGTAGCAGAGCCCTGAAAGGCTGCTGTACCACACAGAGCCTTTTTAAGAGTGTCTCAGAGTCTAGTTTTGGTGCAGACAGAGGCGGCTGGTGGGGGAGTTTTTTAAAAAAAACAAGAGTCACCGGATGCAACCAAGCCATAAGCTGTTGCCCTACCCCCAGCCACAGGGTACAAGTGCACAGCCTGGCTGGACCATTGGGAGACTTTGGCAGAGAGAGAGGGGGTGGGGGATTATTTGAGGCTGGAAATGTTGGCAGGCTGGCATAAGGCGGAGAGAGGCTGAAGGCAACCCAGATGCACCTGCAGCTTGGCCTTGAGGCTGGCTTGCCACGCAGTGTGTTTTAAGAGTGCATCAAAGTTGTGCAAGAGGAGAGGTGGTGGAGGTGGCTGGTGGCAGAGGTTTTTAAAGTACTGGGCAAAAGGCGGGAAATAATAATAATAATAATAATAATAATAATAATAATAATAATAATAATGTAAGAGTCACCAGACATGACCAAGCAATAACCTGCAATAAGCAATATCCCAAGCCACAAGTGTGCAGCCTAGCTGGACCATTGGGAGACTTTGGGGGTGGGGGGAGAGAGAGATTGTTTGAGGCTGGAGGCTTTGGTTTGTCTGCAATGACTTAGAGTGAGAGACAGCAGAGGCTGCACAGACAACCCAGAGACATCTATTGTAACTTAGCCCAATGGTGCTGGCATGAACTGCAGGGCATTAGGAGGAGGGTCTCAGAGTCGCATGTTTGTGCAGGAAGTAGACAGGAGTTCAAAGTCTGGATGTGCCAAGTGGTGCCAACACACAAGCCTTGAAAAGCTAATGTATATAAGTGAGAAGTGTGAATGGGCAAAGTAGTGTTCACTGCCACAACACCCACCCTAATGTTAGAGTAGAGAAACTTGTGACAATTATACACAAGCTTTTTTAAAAAATTGAAATTTAAAAAAGCCAGCCATCCAGCCGGCCAGTAGCAAACACTGTTAACAACAGCAGCAGCTTGCAATGAGTGAAGATATAGTCAGAAAAGATATATGCGGGAAGGGGAGAATGTAACACACAGAATATAGCAAAAGCTTCAAAGTACAGCAAAACCTACAAAAGTAGGAGTGAGTGAAGTTAATTTCAGATACATTAAATCTCTCACTTGTTCTTCATTTCAGTGATGTTATGTAGAACAGATTTGTCTTAAATGTGTGCTGTAAAATCAGACATGTGACCAAGGCTATGTTCGGGTGGGCACGCCCCCTTGGTGCTGGACACGCCCCCTTGCTTTGGGGGCGACCATGTTGTCCTCCTTTTTGGTTTCCAAAATATGGTCACCCTAAGTCTACCCCAAAGTCCAGGCCTGACAACACCACTGGTTATGGCGGCTCATCACACAGCTCAGCTTTACTCAGAGCCTAGCACAAGCAGCTTCTGACAGGGTATCACAAATACTTGTAAGATAGCACAGACTCCGCCAATATTGTTGCTTTTAGACAGTGTGGGTGGCAGAAGAACACACATTGGTTTGTAGCTGAGCTACACTGTTTTAGAGTACAGAATATCTTGGTAAAGACACAATACAAATAACTTTAATATAACATGACCTTATGTAATATTGTTTAAATATTTAGGGGAGGGAGTGTTAGGATAAACAGACATTTCATCCATTTATTAAATGCTTATAATTTGTTTTATCGATACATCTAAACAAATCAACTTTTTCTCAGCTCTTTTACCACTGAAATGGTACCATTGTTATGTTAAAAGGCAGAGCGGGGTGATGATTTACATATGGAGCAGGATGAAGAGTGGAGGGTGGTGGCCAGAAGGGACAGCTGAGAAGCTTCATAGAAAACATGACCTGGAGGACCAAGGACTGCGTTTTCACTCTGTTCTGAGTATCCTTCTTTGTGGATAAATGCTCATGCTTGGCTTATGGTTCAGAGGTGAGATTTTAGAAGCTACCACCAAGCTGCCATACAAGAATGTGACTCACAGATGCTCATATCTTATTGTAGATCCCTAAGGCCCCTTTAAATAGAAATAGGTTTTAAAAAAACAAAAAACAGATATATAAGAACAGCCATAAAAGCCTAAAACCTAAATCTCCAAGATGTTTGGGAGAAATAGGAGAAATGAGCCTAATGATCTTGTGCTTGCATTGGTTTACAATAGTGCAACATCTTTAGTGCTAACACTGAATCACCATTGAATACTGCCCAGTATTGTAAGTAAAATATGCAACATACCAATGTAAGACACATCAATTAAAACAGCTTAATAAGAAAGGAGTAAGCATCAATAAGGGAGAAAAGCAATAAGAAAGAACTAAGAAATAAGCAGCCCACCTGTTTAAAAACTTTCATTAAAACTAGAGGTGACTCCAGGTGAAAATTGGACACACCTGTCTCACTGAAATCAATGGGCCTTAACTGCTAGGCTGTGCATCTATGACATTTATTAAAGAGCAGGTCCCATTCAACTCCATGAGACTAAAATGTTTAGCATAAACCTGCTTCGGATTGTGCTCAATGTCACATTGGCCTCTATCCAGCTGTGCACAACTGCAGCAGGCACAGCTGCAAGTGAAAAACCCTGCTGTTCCAGTCATGTCAATCAGCAGGAAACATGCAAGGGAGCAGGGTTAGTGCATCCAGCCTCCCAGTCCTCTTTCCAAATCAGGCCAGAGAATCACACACACACACACCATGCGCAGTTTCCCATACTGCTGGGAATACAAACACACACACACCTGCTTCTGCTTGTGAAAGGCCCCTAGCTGGATAGGTGATTCATCGTAATGGCCTTTAGGCATGACTAACCTTTTCTAAAATTTTCTCAAGAACGGTCTGTTCTGCTCAGCCTATTACTGAATAAAACTGGCTGTGCAGCTTCTCAAAATTTTGTTAGGTTTTTCCCCCCTCCAGACGTTTTCTATGCACCGTTACTACCTGACTCAGCCGCTTCAGAGGAGAACAGGTTGAGCTGCCTTGTTTCCCACAAGCATCTGGGTGGGTGCAATCTGTATCATTCATTCATAGATAGATAGATAGATAGATAGATAGATAGATAGATAGATAGATATGAACATCACCTCCAGGAAGTATATAACTATTTAGCCAGGAAGACGGTATTCCCCAAAAATATATAGAGTTTATGAAACAAACAAATTACTAGCAAATGGCTTCCCAACTCAGCTATGAAACAAACTAAATAGCTGCCTAGTGTCTCACCTTGGAGGGTGGCTATGAAGCTAAAGAAAATAGGTAAGCCCATTCTGGGCTCCTTGGAAGGGAACACACAGAAATAGCAGAGAGAATGTTGATATACCGTGGATATTAGATTTAGAGGTAGGTAGCAACTGTTCAAAAAGTAAGTGGCTATTGCAGGTGTTAATTTAAGGCTGCCAGACAAATTTATGTTAAAATTCATACTGGTCATCTGAAAAGTATGCAGCCTTTTTATTGAGCAGCTATAAAAACTAGCCACAATGGTAATTGAAGTAATTGTAAGCTCACATCTAAAGTGCCAAATTACCTGACATGCAGTTGTGCTGTTCCCAACTGAGTCTATGATTCTATGACTGAACAGAATACAACTCCCATCATTACCAACTAGTATGGCACCTTAGGCATGTTGGCTGGGGGTGGTGGGAATTGTAGTCCAACACATCTGGAGAGCACCAGGTTGGGCATGCAGATCTAGAAGTAGCTAAAAGCAGTGAGCTCAGTCCAGCAGGCCCTTGGCACTCCAAGGCGTCTGAAGCTCTTTTTATCTTCCTGTCAATTATCAGCAGTTTAAGTGTGACATCGCAGAGAATTGTTTAAAAACTTATGAAGAACAAAACGTCAAAGAAAAACTCCAAGCACTGCACAATGTGGTTTTTTGGGAGGGGTGGGGGGAGTTTTATTGGCCTGTAAAATATTTTTACATTTATTACACTTTTAATGAGATCTCCTAGAATCAACAGTGGTGTAAATAATGAAAACAACACCAGTAAATGTCCCAATAAACCTCACACCAGTCCTTTGATGCTAATTTGCAGGTCTTGTTCTCTCTGCTTTTTCCCCCCTTGTCCTCTTCTGCTGCCAGCCCTCTGTATTTTAAGTGAATGCCGAAGTCAGAAGGCAAGATATCAAAAGGGAAATGCTTCTTTTAGCTTTGCAGGTCAGGGCTCTGGTGCCAAAATGGCCCCGCATGATTAAAGCCCCGCATACCTTCTGTATCTTTAAAAGAACAAATGCCCTCTTTGCTTTTAAATTATTGCAGGACAGGCTACAGCAGGATGAATGAATTCAGGGTACAGCAGACAGAGTAGGGCTTTGCAAGGCGTAATAGTCCTGAGCAGTGGAGTGTTGATATGAGAATAGGGTTGCGTTCTATTTTCATTTATCAAATGTTGGAGGATATGCCATTGAGACAATCCGCTTCAGCAGAACAGAGCCTTGAGCTGTTCCTTAGGAACAGCCTGTTCAACTTGTGACACAGCAAGCTGAACACAACACAGCAGCCATTTATGGTAACTCGCCAGGGGCTCAATAAACCTCCTGTTTGTGTTACCTGTCTGGGACTGCAAATAAGTGTGTGGCAATCACCTAATGCCTGCAATACCTAGAACAGACTCATTGAAATCAATGAAAGCATTGATTTCAATGAGACTACTTTAAGGCCAGATCTACACCAAGCAGGATATAGCACTATGAAAGTGGTATGAAAGCAGTATATAAAAGGCAGGAGCCACGCTACTGCTTTATAGCAGTATTGAAATGCACTGTTGGGGCTCATTGACACATACCATATACTGCTTTCATAATACTATATCCTGCTTGGTGTGGCTCCTGCTTTTTATATACTGGTTTCATACCACTTTCATAGTGCTATATCCTGCTTGGTGTAGATCTGGCCTAGGTGTGACTAAGTCTGGATCCAAGCCTATGCGTATATCCTTGGATTATCCAACTACCTTGGATTATACCATTTCTCTATCTTTTTTTTTTTAAAATCTATTCTATACCATCTTTCCAAAATTCTTTGCCCAGGGTTTTTATGATTTCACCATGTCCGTCTTAATTTTTTTTCCCTTCTCTCCCTCCTCCTCTTCCTTATATCACTTTTTTACCAAAGCAAAGTGCACATGTTATGGATAAAAAAATCAAATACGGAGAATGCATAAAGCACAAATTTGTATAGTGGGATTTTATGTCTAAATAGCTCAATGTTGTTGATCAGGTTTCTTAAGCTCCATACACATCTGATTTTCAAAATGTTTTTTTATTGGTGGGGGGGGAAGTGTGTGTGTGATGCTGATGCTGCATGAGTACAGGAGTACAGCCTTTCCAGACCAGGCTTTTATTGTGGCTCTTTCACAGAATTTTACAGACGATGACGTCTTCAATTTGTAGCTCCCCTGTGTTTTCTCATCGCTTCTTCCGTCTTTTTTCTTACCAGAAAAAAAAAATGTTAAGGAAGATAAGAAATAGCTGTGCAATGCCTTTGGATTGTTTAGTGCTCGGATCCCCACATCTGGAAGCACCCCAATACTTGGAAGTTTAAATCAAGAATCAATAGAACTACAAACATGGTTCCAGGTCTGAGCAAACAGCAATTCTTATTTCTCAAGGGATCTTTACTAAGTCAAGTCTCAGACTGCAGACACAAAAATACAGACAGCATCTGGTAGCCTGATTTCTTATCATAAAACTTTTGTATATCCAAAACCTACAGATAAAGCTACTGGGGAGCTACCAGAATACACAAACTGTGTGGGCTTGTTCCTGCTATCAGATATACATGACATTTCAAAATCAGTCACGGGTGCCCAGTCAAATGCCATGCTGGATGTAAAACCTGATTGATCTGATCCTTGAGTGTCAGAGGCATTGACTGTCTGTACAATCCACATCCCAATGGCAAAACCTGTGTTGATTTTAAAGGATCTGGACAGGGCCACTTGAATGGCTCTCTCATTACTGACTGTCTGAGCTCTCTGGGCTTCCTTTCATGCATTTGATCTTCCTCCTCCGTTGTTACCTTTGAGGGTTTAGCAACTGTCTTCAATGGCAAGATGAGCAGGCTCCCCTGGCCAAGACCAGGCCAGATACAGTATTACTGCTAGTTACATAAAGGAAGAATTTGAGGGGAGGGATCAGGATAGTTGTTGCCTTTACCATTGTTCAATGGGAATGGTTGTCAACTCTCCATCTATAACATAATCTCCATGTCTCAAACCAGAAGTTGAAGCCTGCCAAAAGCTGTATAGACACCTCAAAACATACCTCTCACTGGAAAATTCCCAAGGCTTTGTTCTTTGCACACAGTACTTCATAAAAGCTTCTCTAAAACCAACGATGACCACAAAAATATTTCTGAGAGAGCCGATTTCCCAAGAGAAAACATATTTTCAGGTTCAGCCATAGACAAGGTGTCTTCTGTTTTTTATATTCCTGGAGGATGTGGAATTTACTTTAAGCTTTGATTTCAAAGCCTACCTTACTGTACATGTGAATTAAAAAGAAGTGGGCCCTTTATTCATGTAACTGCAGTTCACATTCCAGTTGCTACAGGAACCTCCCTTTCTTTGTGCCGTGAAGTTTCAAATTGGCATGTGAGACTTCCCTTTGCCATTCAGTCTTTTTCATACCACAGGAACTTGGAGACGGATTCAATAAAAATTCCTTCCAGCATCTACTGCACAGAAACACACCCAGCCCCTTACAAATCACTGGTGTTCTTTTTTTTTCAGGGCTTACCCAGACTTATTTTGGCAGCAGCTGCCTAAGTGTTGGTCTTGTTCCAACTGGGAGGCTGTATTCTGACTTGTTAACATAATTTGTTGAATTATTATATTTCACTTTTTTGCCTGTTGCACACATGCAGGCTCACCAAACTCTTGTGCAATATCAGTGTGTTTTGTAAAATCATTCCTTATCCAACCAGATGAGAGGTGATTTCACATCTAGTTACGCAGCTAAGGAGTTTCTAATTCAGGCTCAGAATGATGTATAACATTGTGGCCTCCAGTATGAGCAGTCACTCCTTAAAGAATACACATAACTGATGCCAAACCACTAGCCAGATCATCTGTCGAAAGCCCCATGTAACAACACAGAAGCTGATGCTGAGAGATAGTTTCATGTCCACAGCATGTTTGAAACTCTAGCCAACCGAAACTCTAGCATGCAAGCACTGAACTGCACTGGCCTGCTCAGCATGTATCCCTTGACATTGCATGTTACAGATGAATCAAATGTTCACAATGAACTTAGGGCCTTGCTAGACCTACCTGATAATCCGGTGGGGAGTAGGGGCAAGGCCGCACTGTAGCTAGTGCGGGCCATCGCCCCTAGCTAGATGTAACACGCGACGGGGTAAGGTTGCGTCGGCCATTTTTTTTGGATGTTAAAGGGGCCATGTGCGCAGGAACGCACCAACGAAAAGGTAAGTCTTTTTTTAAAAAAAATAAAGGGTTCCCGGCTCCCCCCTGCCCCAATTTCCCCCAATGTCTGATGCCCCCCGCCCGCTCACTCACCCATCCGCCCCCCGCTCACCCACCTGCCCATCCCCCACTCACCATGTCCGATGCCCCCTCTGCCCCCTCATCCACGATCTCCCCACCCTGGCCCCGTTCTTCTTTTCCCCCCCCATCCCCGATCTCCTTGTCCTGTCCCCATTCTTCTTGCTCCCCACCCCGTCTGTGATCTCTGGACCCTGGCTCCACTCTTTCCCCCCCATCTCTCCCGCCGGGTCCGCTCTTTCCTCCCCCCCGGCCCCCATCTCCCCCCCATGATTTTACCCCACCCCCTGGCCCAATGTGCAGCTTCTCCTGGCTACTTGTGAGTAAGCAAACAGCCGGGAAAAGCCACAGAACCAGCTCAGCCCAGGGCTGTGGAAAAACCGGGCCACAAGTGGATCCGGTTATCCCGGGTCAAGACACGGTTTAGCCTGGGCTGATCCCAGGATCCCCTGTGCGTCATCTGCATGCACAGCAGGGAGCCCGGGCCTCGCACCGGGCTAAACCCTCATCTAGCAACAGCCTTAGTCTCAGCGCAAAGTACTTACATAAAAGGGGTTAGGGTGCAACCTTAGGTTAAATAGACACTATCTGAGGCTCTTCAGGATTTGGTGTATGAACTTGGGGAGACACTACCATTGAGGGCCTAACACTAGGATAGCATCAAAGATATGTCAGCCCATTGTAACATTATATTAGCATATGTCCACTGCGGGCACAACTCCAGTGAGTGATACCAGGGAAGAGTTGGCTTAGTCTGGATCGCAAATTCCCAAGGACCCTGTTCCCAGCGCTTACACTGGTCTAATATTACACAGGCAAAAGAGATGTTTTAAGTTTAAACATTCCCATTGAACTCAGTGAAACGCTGAAACACATTGCCCTTTCCACTTCTTCCCACAGGACTGCAATGGAATGTAGAGTTCTGACTAATTTTGCAGCCAATAACAGCAGACGCACAACAGTCTACAACCCCCTGCCAGGCTGCAAGCTATTACTGTGACAACGGAGCGCATGGCAAGGGTGATAGGACTCTGCCCTTGCATTATGCACATCTGGCCCCCATCTTGATGGTGGCACTTTGGTGGCGCAAGGCGCCTGGCTCCCGCACTTGCGTTCCTTCCTGGCATCTGCACGGGATGGAACGCAAGTGCAAACTTTCACCCTGGCACTGAGGGGGAAAGGAATGAGGGGGCCAGAACGAGGCAGCCAAAGGACGAGGAGAGGGACGCCAGGTGCCTGAACCACCTCTCCTTCCTCTTACCTCTCTCTGGCTAACCATTCCTCCCCCCTCTTTGTTTTTTTATTTTTATTATCTGTATCTGCGCAGCTGCGCAGATACAAATAACAACAATTTTTAAAAAGCGAAGGGGGAGGAACAGGCCCCATTCCTCTTCTCCCCCCCATTTTTAATTTTTGAAGAGGTGCAGGGCCCATTCCTCTCCTCCCTCTCTCCCCTCCCATTATTATTATTATTATTATTATTATTATTATTATTATTATTATTATTATTTTCCAAGGGGCACAGAGCTTTCTAGAGCTTCTGCACTCCTCCCCCTTCCCTATCCAGCCCATGGCGACCAATCAAGAGGCACCATTGGCTGTGGCAAGCCTCTGCTGCCAAAAAAGTCGGGCTAAGTGCCCTTTTTTTTTTCAGCAGAGTTTCCAGGGTTTGCCCCCAGATGGCTTCGCAATGGCAGCTGCATCATGCACCCTACTGTGAAGCAACCTCGGGCAAACCCTTCGTATAGATATGCTCCTACAGATCACAACAGGAATGCTCGTGATAAAAACTATGAGGAAAGGGGAATTTGCAGAACAAGGGGCTATGTTGCATAAGCAGTCTGCTCTCAGAACACATAGAGAAGGAGCGTATGACTAACACTCATTTTCTCAGAACACTTAACACATACAACCTTAGGACTCTAGACATAAACAGCAAAAAGACACCCCCACCCTAATGTCCATTGGGGCAATAACTAGAAGGCCTGTGCATTAGAGCAAATGTACAAGGGTGTGGGGTGTTTAGATGGGGTGGCAGGCGCAAAAGGGTCATGGGATGGGCAGTGCAATTGCCCCATGCAGTGCTGCTTCTGATTGGCTCAGACACTGTAGTCTCTCCGGTGTTCCTGTGTGTGTAGCGAATCCTCCAAGACTTTTGTAGTGGGAGATCACATTCAAGGTTCGAGACCGGAACCTCCTGCATGTGAAACCGGTAATGCCCACAGAGTCAGCAGGCTGGTGATTAGGATACCTTTCACTGATGTGGCTAAGCGGTTAGAGAGCTGCTCTGCGGAACATACAGGCTGAGTTCCGATCCTTCCTGCTGCTCTTCTTTTATCTCTTCCATAACCGCTGCTTGTCCGGCTTGCAAAAGGTGAGTGTGGCCTTTTGTCCACCATTCTCCCTAGCAAGGTTCAATTCTGTCTTGCTTGCAGATTAAGACAGGGTCAGAGCCTTGCCTGCATCTCCAACCCCATCCTCCTAGCTGGACTCCAAACTCACTCACCCCTGCCATATACAGAGGGAGAGGGGGGCAAGCAAAGGGCTTCTCTAAATAAGCGAGTTACAGCACACTTGTGACTGGCCACTCATGGACATTTGTGGGTTAGATTACATGATGTCATCAACAGCCAGGATGTCTCCTGCACTATCCCCTTCCCCATATAACGCTGTCAGAAACCACAGAAATAATCAGCTTTTTTTTAAAAAAAAAAAAAACTGCAAAATTGGATCAATGTAAAGGTGGCATTATGCTATAATTCCGCCACTAGATGGCACTGTTTTGTTGAGTTGAATAGAGGATGCAGAGATAGGAAGTATTCAATCCAAACCACATGGCTGACCATGGCCTCCCATGCAATTAAGCTGATTGCAATCCCAGAATGAAAACAGAAGCAGAAAGCAGAAAGAGATTTTTTAATGTAGAGAAGCACAAAGAATCGGGGGGGGGGGGGGCTACTTTACTAGTGTGCACTGTTCCACCTTGAGCTCCCTAGAGGAAGGGGTAAAAATATAATAAATAAATGAACTGGTGGGAACATAGGATTGTTCTGCCCATCTCCCTGATATTCATGGAACTAAACCCTAGTATCATGCATAATTTTTGGACAGTGGTGCACCTAGGTGATTTTAGATTCTGGGCTTTGGGTGCAATCCTATGCATGGTTAGCCTTAAAAAAAAGTCTTACAACTCCCAGCATTCCCCAGCCAACATTTTTTCTATCTTAACATCCATAGGATTGTACCCTTAATTATCTTATTTGGGGGATGGGGGACTTTAGATGGCCATATTTCAGTTGTGAAACACACACTGTTCCATACTTTACAACTGCTTCTACATCCCTGATTTGTTAGAGCAAAAACCAAACAAACGCCCTGCATGCCATACCTAATTTTTAAAAAGAAAGTAAGACAATGAATTTGTGCAGTTTCACTCACTGAAATCATGGCAGGAATACTGACTACAGGAATGAAATATGTTCCTTCTGGTGCCCTGATTTTGGGGAATAAACACCATTTTGTTGTAGAAATGTTTTAAAAGTAAAAATAATAAGTTGAGCATCAGTAACCTTATACATGCTCGGCTGTCTCCCCATTTTAAAAATAACATATTATACAAAGATGGTGGGGCAGGGGAGGGGTCTCACGCACATCTCCCTGCTGAGGAGATAGGCAAGTGGCAAATATAGGGAGATATGTGTTACATATGGAAGATACACAAGTCCCTGGCTCAAACTGTATACAGGAAGTTCAGAAAGAGGAAGTATGAGTTATTCCTGCTTCCTGTCTCTACACACACTTATTTACTGCGTTATATTTTTATTCCACCTTTCCTCCATTATCCCCATATATGTAGAGATGGTGAATGACCTTCAGGCTACCCAATGAAAGTAGCTCTGCTCAGCCTTGACAAAAGAAAAAAGACCCATTGATATCAGCAGAACAGATTGAAACGACTCTTCCCTAAACTCCCTGTATTTTTATATGGCCATAGTTCTTCCTCTTCCACTTTTAATTTGACTTGCAACTCTTGGAAAGCCAACTCCACCCCACCCACCCCACTCTTTTTACTTTTTGGGGGGGGAGGGGAGGCTCGTTAGAGTAAAATTTGGGAAGTCTTGATCCAAAGTGTAAATCATATGTTAATTCTGAGAAAGTGGAGCAGGAATCATCCATTCAATATATTCTTCCTTCTTCTTTTTCCAAATTCTGACTGAGTCTGAAGAAGCGACCAGTCAAGCAATTCTGCATGGCACACCCTGGCTTTCTTTTCCCTGGCACAAAGGCAGCCTGACGAAACTAATGAGATCGCTTCTTTGCTTTGTACACAGATGTGTCCAATAAGGGCTGCAACAAGTCTCTTTCCTGTGGCTACTTTACTAGTGTGCACTGTTCCACCTTGAGCTCCCAAAAGCAGTGGTGGCACTTTAACCCTATTGCTAGGTTCCTGGGACAGGAATGCTGCTGCCATCAGTGCATAAATCAAAACAAGCTGAGAGCTCAAAAACGTCAGCAGAACCAGATTGTTTCATATGGGGCAGATAATGCAAGCTTTAACTGTGCGTGCAATCTTCCTGCCACCTTTCCAAGAGCCAAAGGCTGAGGAACCAGCCCCATTTCTATTGCACACAACCCCACGTGCATTTGTTTGTAAGACACCGCTGCCTCCTCCATGCCAGAAAGAAAGCCCCTTTCGTAGGGCCCACATCACTGCCTCAGGAGAGGACTGGAGACCTTCATTCTGAAGGTTCCCATTTGCCTTAAGGGATCACTATTTGGCAATATATATTATATGTGGGTGGGGGCAGAGGGTGATCCTATCAGGACCACAGCAGGGAGAAAAGTGTTAAAGCCCTCTAACACACATGCAGGGTCCCGATCCAGATTTGCTGCCCCCTGCACTTACTCTAGATTTAGACCATGGCTAGACCTATCTGGTCTAGCGTGATGGAGGGAGTATGATCTCGCGATATGTTTATCGCGAGATCTCCCCCTCTATCTACACACAGCGCGTGACATCCTAGGAAGAAGAGGATGTCATGCCCGCCATTTTGGTTTTTTATTTTTAAAGGAGATGGAGCACATGAGTGCTCATGCACAAAAGGCCAGGTTTTAAAAAAATTAAATGAATTTCCCCACTCCCCACACCCGATGGGTGCAGAGCTCCTGAGGAGCTCTGTGCCCCATGCCCAGCTCCTGGCTCCTCATGGTTACTCACGAGGAGCCAGAACAACACACAACACCTGTCCACACATTCCGTGGTCTCAGTATCATCCCAAGACCATAGAACAAGTGGGATTAAAGGGTAGGGCATTATCCCGGGGAAATGGAGGGATCATCCCTCCCTGCTCCCGGGATGCCCTGTGCGTCATGTGGACGCACAGGGATGATCCAGGGATGATTCCCGGGATATCGCCCCATCTAGCTATGCCCTTAAAATGTCATCACACAAGGGGAAATCGTGTTTGCTTACCGTCACTTCTCTGCCCACACGTTTGTCCCTCATTACTTCCTCTTTTGAAAGAGGAGGTAAGCCACTTGCACATGGTCCATTCAGTGGGCCATTTTGACGGCACTGCTTCTTCTGCACACAGCAGGAGGTAGCGGCATCTTTCATCTTTAAAAATAAGTTATACTGTTAGTTTTTCCCTACCCTGTGCCTGTTTACCCTACCCAGTGCCTGTTTGATTCTCTCCCCCTCCTTATTGCTTTACTGTGACTTTATTAGAATGTAAGCCTATGCGGCAGGGTCTTGCTATTTACTGTTTTACTCTGTACAGCACCATGTACATTGATGGTGCTATATAAATAATAATAATAATAATAATAATAATAATAATAAGAAGAAGAAGAAGAAGAAGAAGAAGAAGAAGAAGAAGAAGAAGAAGAAGAAGTCAGACTTACTGGGGTGTTTTTTTGTGGCGTGACGAAGGCTAGAAGGGGTGGGAGGCGCACGGGAGGCAGACGACACCATGAGAGGGGCCCGCGAAAATCCATGAGTGCCCAGTAACGAGCGTCCAATAAGCACTTGGCTGATAGAGCTCGCAAACAGAAAAGAGATGTCACTGCTCACTTTGTCCTTAATTTAACTGGTGCTTTGCGTCTCCATTGCTGCAAAACCTCCTAGAATGAATAGGAAGGCTGTCGTGTGCCTATGCGGGGGGGGGGGGAGTTTGTCTAACCTTCACAAATAGTACTAGAAGATATAGCAAAAGCTAGATTAAACAATGCTAGTCATTATTGGGTAGTATCCAATCAGTCAGTAGCGATAATGTAAATCACATTGCACTAGTGGAAGGGACCTCTAATGCAACACCAATGGTGTTAGCTAGTGTGATGGGATTCCCCAGGAAACCTGGCGTGCCAGCTAACACTATTGGGGTATAATTATTATTATTATTATTATTATTATTATTATTATTATTATTTATTTATATAGCACCATCAATGTACATGGTGCTGTACAGAGTAAAACAGTAAATAGCAAGGCCCTGCCGCATAGGCTTACAATCTAATAAAATCATAGTAAAGCAATAAGGAGGGGAAGAGAATGCCAACAGGCACAGGGTAGGGTAAGCAGGCACAGGATAGGGTAAAACTAACAGTGTAAAGTCCACACAACATCAAGTTTTAAAAGCTTTAGGAAAAAGAAAAGTTTTTAGTTGAGCTTTAAAAGCTGCGATTGAACTTGTAGTTCTCAAATGTTCTGGAAGAGCGTTCCAGGCGTAAGGGGCAGCAGAAGAGAATGGACGAAGCCGAGCAAGGGAAGTAGAGGCCCTTGGGCAGGCGAGAAACATGGCATCAGAGGAGCGAAGAGCACGAGCGGGGCAATAGTGTGAGATGAGAGAGGAGAGATAGGAAGGAGCTAGACCATGAAAAGCTTTGAAGGTTAACAGGAGAAGTTTATATTGGATTCTGAAGTGAATTGGAAGCCAATGAAGAGATTTCAGAAGCGGAGTAACATGGTCAGAGCGGCGAGCCAAGAAGATGATCTTTGCGGCAGAGTGGTGAACAGAAACCAACGGACTGATGTGAGAAGAAGGAAGGCCAGAGAGAAGAAGGTTGCAGTACTCCAACCGTGAAATAACCAGCGCATGAACAAGCGTCTTGGCAGAAGAGACAGACAAAAATGTCTGTTAACTGGCAATATTAAATTTGTTAACTGGCAATATTATACAGGAAAAAACGACAAGATTTAGCTACTGCCTCAATATGAGGAATTAGAGGCCCTTCCGCTAGATGAACATGATCGGATACTGCCTGATCGGATACTGCCCACTAAATCTAGATTACATATTCTTCTGCCCATGAGGACAGCCCTTTTCAGGCGTTTGGATTACAAACCATGGAGAAGCAGCAGGGACATGTGCTTTGCCCCCAGCCCTTCCACCTCTGGCGTGCTGATGGGAAAGGTCTGGAGTGCAAATTAATCTCCCTCCACAACTTTTTCTTTCCACTCCCCTTCCCATGTATGTCTTATCTTTTTGATTTGTTAGCCTGATGGCAGGGACTCTCTCTCTCTCTCTCTCCATTTATGTGAGCCTCTCTGGGAAACTGTATTTCTCTGAAAAGCATGATTTTTAAAAAATGCAATAATAAATGGATGAATGAATAGCTGTAAATATTGCCCCGTAAAAATATTTCTCCTTCTTGATGATGCACGCACAGTGGTTTCTGATGCACTTAAACAAACTGACAGTTAGTCTCCATTATGGCTCTTTGAAACAGGCATTTATTTATTTATTTTGTAGGCATTCGTGCAAGTAAACTGGGCACAGGGTCTCCAAAACAAGGCAATGTTTCTGTTTTTTCAGATCCTTCATTTTTAAGCAAAGTGAGGTTATTCATCTCGTTCTGTCACTGGTGGCTAATGCATTGTTATGCTTCATAGGTAAGAGCAGTGGAGAGCAGTGCAAGCAATTTAACTGATTTAATTCCTATCAAATATCAAGCCTGTAGAGGGGATGATTGTATCTTGCTCAGAGATGCTAAAAATAATCCGAAACCTGAAAGAGATGCAGCTAAAACTAGAAGCACCTTAATTTCAAAATCTTGAGACAGACAGCAAACCCTAGTCCCTTGGGGGGGGGGGGCAGCTATACTTTTTTAGTCATCTCCATTAGGTAGTGTTTTTTGAAAGGCTGTGGAGTGGGAGGGGGCAGTGGAACTTGTGGATTTCATTAAAGGCTTTATACTTTTCCCTCCCTAATTCAAGCACTGCCAAATTTGACAATGCCTCCTGGCCGGATGGGTCGTCCTTTTCCAGTAACTGATGATGTAGACAATCGGTTTTACAAAACTATTTATTTATTTTAAAATTTTATAAACTGCCCTTCATCCGTAGAATCCCATGGCGGTGTACACAACATTAAAAAGAAACAACCCACCCAAAATAAAAGCCATGCAATTTCACATTTAAAAGAAAATTAAACTATAACACCTCTTCAACTAGTAAGCCAAACAAACGCACAGCAATTAATTCAGTTTAAAAATAACTTACTTTTTAAAAAAAGAAGTTAAAACTAAAATGAAAAAGTTAAAACACTTGGGCAAAAAGAAACACTTTAACTTGGTGATTAAATGTAAACAAAGTCAAGTGTTTAAGGTTGGAAAGATGTTGCTTCTTCCTTTGGACTGATTTCAGGATGGTCATACCATATGAGAAATTATAATATAAGAGAACTGTATCCATCGTCTTCATTTAATGAAACTGGTGGATATTCCATTCAGTATCCAACAGTATCATTCCACAAACTCAAATAGTGCTAGCAGAGCTCTGCCTAATTTTGCCATTGAACAATCACTTGTGCATTTCATTTGCTCAACCACTTACTCAAGCAGTTGTACAATCGGTTGTGCAACCAGTTATGCAAGCTTTGTGAAACAGTTGCACAATAGGTTGCACTGCCAGTTGCACAACTGGTTGGGCAACCATGCTTGTACAAATGCCATTTTAGTTGGATTCTTCTGTTGTACATAGTTCAAAAAACTACTTTCTGCTAGTGTGATGTCATTTGCACTAGCAGAATGACATGGTTGGATATTGCCCACCATCAATATACATGAGTAGAATCTTATTTGGAGATCAGAAAGTAACACTCTAATTCTCCAGTTTTGCTGCTAGAAGTCAATTTTGCAGCAGCACTGCACAGGGACAACCAAGGGTGATTCCTGAGAATAGAAGGAAGTTTTACATGAGCACAGAGACAGGGGAACGGAGAAGCAAAGGACTTTAGTGGCTCACACATATGCAGTCATCTCCCCACCCCTCACACATATGTTTGCATCTAGAGGCATAGAGATCATCGTCAACCCTCTCATTTTTTGCTCTTTTTATATTTTGTTGTACCACCCTAAACCGATGCAGAAAATAACACTGTAAATCTTGCAACCCCAAACCATCAACTATTTGGTCAATGGGATTACACCAATTTAAATCCAAGTTTTCCAGATTAAGTAATTCAGGAAATTCAAGAAACAGAGAGAGATGCATCCTTATTCTACAAATAAAACGTTTTTCCCCCCAGTTAAGCAAGTGGGTACTTGCCTCGGATGCCTTATGATCGTTGGCTTTAGGCAGGGTCTGATTGATGCCAAGGATGAGTGACAGCTCCTTAGGATGGTTACCCAGCAACAAGCTGCAAAAATGGCTAAGACATACTGCAGCAAAGGCGGGGTTCTAGGCCGCATCACTTGAGAACAGGGAGGGTTTCGTTTCAGTGAGTACATGTCAACTCAGCAATAGGTCTTCGTTTAATAGGCTTAACCAGTTTCTGTACTAATTGCAACTCATTGGCACAATTTCTCCTTTGACATCTCTGCTTACTTCCATCCTAGACACGAACATATTAAGTTTCAGAAAGCTTTCCTAAGGCAATAGTAGTAGTGGTAGTAGTATTTACTATAAGTATATAAAGCCACACAACAACATTGTTCTCTGGGCAGCATTGTTCCTTAAGCCTGGTCAAATAAAACATGCTCAATTAACCAGTCAAAAGCTGTCAAATATTGTCAAACCATAGCCAGGTATTTGAAAGCATTATTAGGATAGTCACAAAGAATACATATAATTGGGCTAATTACAAAAATAATAATATCATTTAGCTTGAAGACTCTAGTTCCCCTCAGGGCTTAACATTGCCTGGTGGTTGTTATGGCTTATAAAAGTTGTTTATTTATTTTATTTGACTCTGGTTTTTATTTTCTGGAAAAAATTGTAAACTGCCTTGGTTGGCTTCAAAAAGGCAGTACAGAAATACAATAATGAATAAATAAATCAGATGGATTCATTTATTCTCCCCACAGCAAATGCAATAGGTTATGTGGTAGTCATGAATCCTAGGCCTAGTGATGAATGCTTGTATTCGGTTGTTTTATGCTTCCTCCCAAACATATTCTGTTCCAGTTCAGAGATGCTTGTAGTTACAACACATAGCTAGGAGGCAGGCTTGGCCATGCAGCTTAATTGCTAGGGGGAAGCGAAGTAGGTCACCTGTTATAAGTAGGCCCAGTATTGGGCAAAAGGCAAGATACAAATAAATAATAATAATAATAATAATAATAATAATAATAATAATAATAATAATAATAATAATATCATCTACTCAAGTAGGAGTACAACCCTGACTCCTATAAGGCTGTGAAGGAAGGTATATTTACTCCTACCATTGCTATCAGATGGTCTCCATATTGAACCCTTCCATTTATACAAGATCATTCTTGGCTTCTAGGAGCATGTGGTGTAGTGGTTAGAGTGGTGGGCTGGGACTAGGAAAATCCAGGTTTAAATCCCTACTCAGCTGTGAAGTTCACTGAGTGATTCAGACCAAACCCTTTAGCTCACCCTAAGCTAATTCAGAAGATTATTGTGAGGAAAATAATAAGGCACAATGTGTCTGCCATCTTGAGCTCCTTAGAGAAAAGGTGGAATATAAATAAACTATGGGCAAATAATAGCCAATCAATTGATCAATGTCCCTCCCTTGTGCTTGAAACTTATATGGGAATATTATATACTTTCTGCAATATTTTTTTCTCTACATGCAAGTATTTTAAATATGATGATGCCTCAGATTTTTTTTATATTTTAAAGGAATTAAATAGTTTAACATAGCCAAACAACTATGGCCATAATTGCCATAAAGTCCATAAATTGCTATAAACACTAATAGTGCAATCCTACAAATGTCTAAGCCTGATTGAAAAGGTAAGCCTAAGGCTGCAATATTATGCATGCTTACCTGGAAGTAAGTCCCATTGACCTCAGTAGGAATTACTTCTGAGCAGTATAGATGCATAGGATTGTTCAGATATAATTTTGTCCATAATGGGGGTGCTTCCAGATAAAGCTTTTAGTGTGCAATTACCCTGCCACAAACATGGGATTTTATTGGAGGTGGGGTCCAGAAATTATCATCTTCCATTTGTACACACACACAAGTTTTTCCTATGCTTCTTCCACCCTTTTTCCTGCAACAAATAACCCATTAAGGAGGGAAAGACAGAATAGCTGCACAATGATTTTGGATTGGTAGTTGTCGGAGCTGTCCATCTGGAAACACCAGAGTATTCCAAAAAGGAGTAAACTTGGCCCAAATAACATCTTTCATGTTCTAGTGAGGGTTGTTAATTTGACAAGTTTAGCAATTTTCCAAATCCCTGTAATCTGGTTATCAATGATTGGAAAGTCTGAGGACTTCCATGTGTAGATATTTTAAACATAGAAACTGCTAGTATATTAGATGCCCACTCCATAACTGATTACCTAATACCATTCTCCAAAAAGACTGAAGAAGAATTGCCAAAGGATCACATGACCTTTAAAAACCTTTAATATCTGGAATTATCTGGATTACCTTCTGCCAAAACATATTTATTACTTTCCATTTGCTAAACTGAGTTGATACCTGCAAACCCTTGGCCAACATTCATGTTTTCAAGACTTAACAATGAAAGGGTTGTGCCCAGTATCTTTCATTTTACAGATGAAGCTTTGATTAGCTACAGAGCTATCTCCTGAGGCTGCCAATATTAATTAAAGCAAAACTAAAACTGTTTGGGAAACTTGTAACAATTGACAATCACCATGAGCGTTACCCCATGAAGTTGAGGCTGAGGAAATACATGTCACTTGAGTGAGATTGGCAGAATTAAGGTTATTATCTGCTATTTTCTGAGGTGAATCAGATTTAGTACATCATTTCTATTGTGCTTTACATAAATTTGCACATCACAATATGGATGAAGAAGGAGACATAGGAAAACTTCAGGTCTCCTGAAGATAAATTTCAAAGGTTAAATTTCAAATTCAAGCTGTTATCTATTCAACACACCAAAAGTAACTGTGTGCTGGAAATTAACATTGGGTTGGATGCAGGATCTGCCTTCCACAAGAGGAAGGGACCTTCGGTAAAAGGAAGTTCTCTGCTTGTGGAAGGTCCCTTTGCCCAATTTTGGAGATTCCCGCATCCCCCCACCCCATTCATCAGGGTCTCCTAATTCTCTGTGTGGCATTTTCAGGGGGCTAGAGTGGCTGACCCTGCCACACAACACATTAAGTTCAGTGTTGTCATAAGGCAAAGACAGGTGTAACCATTGTGGAGCAATGAAACCAGTTTGGAAATACCCTCATTGCATTCAGTTCAAAGGTAGCCCTTTTCTCTCCAAAAGGTGAGCTCTGAAAGAAAGAGTTTGGGACATGGAATAATAGGCTCAAGTTACAGGAAGCCAGATTCTGGCTGGACATCAGGAAAAACTTCCTGACTGTTAGAGCAGTACGACAATGAAACCAGTTACCTACGGAGGTTGTAGGCTCTCCCACCCTAGAGGCATTCAAGAGGCAGCTGGATAACCATCTGTCAGGGATGCTTTAAGGTGGATTCCTGCATTGAGCAGGGGTTTGGACTTGATGGCCTTATAGGCCCCTTCCAATTCTATGATTCTATGAAAGAAAAAACTGCTCTCTAAATTAACAGCAAAAGCCAGCGTGGACATTGCTGATTGATTACCCCTCCCCAATATCATGAAGAGCCCTCCCCCTCCATCTCTGCACTGTTTTTAAATGCTTCTTTTAAAATAAAATAAAAGAGAATGATGAAAATATAAATGGGTAAACTTATATGTGGTAAGGTTGCCCGCCCGCCTGCCTTGAATTTGCGTTGGGGGGGGGATGACTAATAGCTTAGTGAGCATTCAATTTGCCCACAGAGTTTCCTTATGCAATACATCGCAGGGGAAACATGCTTGATGGTCCCACTTCAGTGATTGCTACATCACTGCTAAAGGCAGTTCTCTGTAGATTCCATAATCCCAGTAAACCAGTGTTGATACAAGACACAGCTTCCTAAAATGGGCTAGGACCTTATTATGTATGCGTTGCAAACAGACTACTAGGATGAACCCTAGAGATCAGGAAGAATAAGGAAGTCGCTATATGTGATGCTAAAAAAAATATGAGCTATGCTAGGGTGACCATATGAAAAGGAGGACAGGGTTCCTGTATCTTTAACAGTTGCATAGAAAAGGGAATTTCAGCAGGTATCATTTGTATATATGGAGAACATGGTGAAATCCCTTCTTCATCACCACAGTTAAAGGTGCTGGAGCTATACTAGAATGACCAGATACAAAAGAGGGCAGGGCACCTGCAGCTTTAACTGGTGTGATGAAGAGGGAATTTCACCAGATTCTCCATATACAGTATACAAATGACACCTGCTGAAATTCCCTTTTCAATACAACTGTTAAAGACACAGGAGCCCTGTCCTCCTTTTCATATGGTCAGCCTAACTGCTATGCAATATGCTGTCCCGAGTTTTCTACAGGTGGACCTGTAGAAAACCACTATTCAAATGTTTGTCTGAACTCATGTGGAGGGGGAAAAGGATTGTGCCCACTCGTGCCCACTGGCCCAGCTGCCTGTGAACATTTGACATATTGTTGGAAAGAATCTATGCACATTCAAACTGAGCATGCATCAGGCTGGAACCAGAGTTGACATTCCATAAATGGAAGGAGCCCTTCCATGGGCAGACCGAAAGGAGATTCAGCAGAGCAGCTCCCTACACGCACTGGAGGAAAGTGGATGATTTTCACCAGTTCCTCCTTCTCCCTGCAGTCCCCAGTCCCATCTCACATGCTCTTCTGAAAAGAATCTGGACCAATATTCTATGTCCAAATGAACAGGGACCCTACCTACTCAACAATCCTTGATCACACTGACAGACCTCATGCATGTACAAATGTGCATATCGGGGGACACCACTGGCTGTGGGTGGACATTACTTAATGAGAATATCTTGAAAACAAAGCATCATCTAACTGTATATGTTGGTCTTTTTATACAGCAGATGAAAGCAATTTAAAAAAGAATAACAAAGACGTACTTACACTGTGTTTACTTGGGGTTTTTAGTAATAGGTTTTACAATACCTATTTAGATAATGCAGATATTTCTTTATATTTTATTGGATATATTGTAAATGATGATAATGATAATAATGAATTACTCCACCTTAATATTTGTACATGCAGTTTTGTATTGTAACTTTAGAAAACAGGAGCAAGCATGAAAGTCAGGTAATTTCCTAAAAAGAAAAAAGAAAATTAAGTCTGTCTGCTAAGGATGTTTTCCTCCTGTTTTACTGGTATAAGAACACTAGTTGGGCTGAGTCCCTTAAGACCACTCCTAGGTGCTCTAGTAGCAGAGCACAGTCAGATAATAAGATTTATTAGTCATTAGTGACTAATAAATCTTAACAAAATCTGCAAAGGAGTGTAACAAATTTTACTTGCCATTTCCTAATAAAAAGAATTAGTGGGACATAGAAAATGTCCCACTAAACCCACCCAAAATGTAGTTTTTTTAAAAGTGCATGTACACATACTCATTGTCACACAAGAAAAAGTTAATGAAAGAAACCTTATATGCTACTATGCATGTTTTATTCTATGAGCCACAGCAGTTGAGGCAGGGTGTATTTCCTGGGGATTGCAGACCAGCTGAGAGGAGTTGATATGTCTTGGGCCATTAACCTCAGCAAATCATTTATCCATTACAAACAAGGTCATTACACCTAATATCAACTCAAGAGAGAAATGTTTTCAACTTACATTGCAGGAGGTAGAAGTAGGGGGTTTCCTCTTTTCTGCATTTATTAGAGTAAAATTAATCCACATGAGACATCATGCATCTAATTCCGATAGCGTTAAAATGCCCTCGCCCTCTCCATGTGTGTGTAAGTGTAAAAATATCCATAGTAAATAGATTACCATAAAAATTTCAGTAATTAACTGCACAAACCTAGGCAAATTTATGTAGAAGTACCATGCAAGAGCACATGGGATTGCAGCTTCAACTTCTATTTATGTTCTTGCCTTATGTTTAAAATAATTCCAAGCAGAACTTAAAGCGGCCATTGTGCAATTGTTCCCAGATTGCTTTGAAAGCACAATAAGCAGCAAGTTTGAAGATCAGCTAACTAAAGATCAGCCCAACCATAATATATGTGTAAAATAACCTTGAGTAGGCTTGGAAAGTTCCAGTTTGGATTCGTATGCACTCTCTCACGAGAGAGAGAGAGAGAGAGAGAGAGACTTTGATCTTGCATTTACATATGCATGTTGCTACCCAATACTTTACTCATCAAGTAATGGGCATGAGTTTGTATACCAGCCCACACTGTATAAAGGTCCTCTCTCACACACACACTCTCTCTCTCTCTGGCTCTGAGTGTTGAAATGGGCGGCAACTTGCATATATGACTGTGCCATTGCAGATCATGTCACCACAAATTGCATGCTGCACTATGAAATTAGTTCACATACTCAGCTGGCAGCCATCAAAAGCATGGACACATATTCACTGTATGTAGGGAAGGGTGGTGGGTGTCATCACACTGTCCCCTCTGTGCACCCACTATTGGCACTGTGATTGGCATGTGTTCACAGGGGCCTACAAAGGGACGGGTGACACTGACACACTTGATTACACTCAAGTTCTCATTTTCTATGCTGATTCCACATCTGATTGCTGTTGTTGTTGTTGTTGTTGTTATTTAGTCAACACAAACATTTGCATGCATTTTCATTTTTCATGCACATATTTTACATGCATTTTTTTTTTTTTTACAAATGTATGCATTTTTGTGCGCAAATGTATGTATTTTTCCCAGCATTTAATAAGCCGTTTCTGCACGTTTTGGCAAATGTGCTCATTTTTGTGGGCATTTTAGGAAATGTATGCATTGTTTATGCTCTTTTCTTTTCTTTTGCAAATGCCATTACAAACATTTGACATTTCAGCGGCAAACTGTGTTCCAGTTCATCTTTAGGTTTGGGAAGTGCAAACCTAATACATTTGCGTTGAAATGCAAACCAAATAAATTTCTCACCCATTCCTAAACCTACCTGCAGAGACCCCAACATGTCTAAGTTCCAATCGCATTATGCTTCTGTGCACACATAATCATCATATGGATGTTGGATGCTCAAAGGACCTGAAGCCAGCCAGCATTATCAGTATTCCACACACACTGCTGAAACACATTCTATGCACCCAGGACTCATGTGTATAGTGATCAAGAGTAGTGAAATCAAGTTGTGGTTACACATGTGTGAGCTGCCGTGTACATTTGAGACAAGGTGGAAAACAAAAGTAAAGAAATACATAAATTTAAGAGAACTCCTCTAATTTTTAGGGAAAGTTTCTTATTCAGGGATCTAACAGCTTTATTGAATGTATGTCTCTTCATATCAAGCCCCCAGCCCAGCCACGTGGCACAAGAGCCTCCCTCACTGTCAAGCCATCTGCTCTGGACTAACTCCTTTGCCTTTAATGGGATTATGCTTGAGTAACTGGTTTAAAGGTTGAAGCCCAGGTAGGTCACAACCAAAGAGCAGGCTTACCTAAAGCTCTGCTGAGCAAAATTGGTCAGCTTCACACAGTTCTGGTTGCTGTGGCTTGAAAGGAATCAGAATAAAGACAGTCTCTCAAACCTTCTTGTCATCTTTGTGTCTGTATCTGTATCTGCTCAGTCAGCTGCAAAATATGCTGAAAGACCAGATATTGTGAGGATCTAGAACAGTCTCGTTTTCTGTTGTACTATCTAATGAGGCTTCTGGCCTAAAATGTAATTCCTGAGACTAGTACTATATTATCATTAAGCAACAAACTCTTATAACGTGATATGATCTGAGAGGAAAGGAATTGTTTTATAGTGCTATCCTACTGTTGTTTCCTTAGAAATAAATCTCACTGTGTTCAGTGGGGCTTCCTCCTTAGTAAACAGGATTACAACCTTAGGAACGCAAGCCCCATTGAACACAATGGGATTTATTTCTCCGTAATCTATATTTCAATACAGAGCACAAGTTTTTGTTCGCTCTGTTTTGACCCCTAAACAGGATCCACGTGAGTTCAAAATGGTCTCAAACTAAAGCTGCCGATGCCCAGATTTGCAGAAAATTAATCACACCCCGAAAGTAAATTAACAGATTTGCAATTAATTGTTAAAGTTTATAACAATTTGCATCGCAAAGACGAATACAGCATGTTTTCAGAAGCCAACCAAAAAGTCTTTTACATCTGAAACAATTTGAACAAGTAGCTGATGCACAATTTCAGATACTCTTGAATGAGACTGATTTATCTAGATTATGGCATTGAAACTGTCTTGGTCACAGTGATGAATAGCCATTGCTGGGAGAGGAATGGCAGCAGGTTGGAGAGACTATGGCCTTAGCTAGAGCTAAGGTTTATCCCGGGATCGTCCCAGAGTCATCCCTGTTCATGACAAACAGGATATCCCAGGAGCAGGCAGGGACGACCCCGGGACGATCCCGGGATAAACCTTAGCTCTAGCTAAGGCCTATGACAAAGTTAATTCTCCTGGACCTTTCAGTGGTTTCCAGATACCATTGATCATGGTATCCTGGACCGCCTAAGCTGGTGGTCAGGGGTGCTATGGTTCCACTCCTACAGGAACATAGGAAGCTGCCTTATCCTGAGTTAGACCATTGGTCCATCCAGCTCAGTATTGTCTATGTCAGCCTTCTTCAATGTGGTGCCCTCCAGATGTTTTGGACTACAACTCCCATCAGCCCCAGCCAACAAGGCCAATGGTCCGGAATGCAAGAGCCGTAGTCCAAAACATCAGGTAGTGCCAAGATGGGGATGCTGGTTCACACACTAGTTGGCAGCAGCTGTCCAGGGTTCCAGGCAGGAGCTCTTTATCAGCAATACCTGGAAATAATGGGTTTGTTCAAACAACACGCTAACCCATGCTTAGGCCACTAACCCTTTTGCAGCAAATGGTTAGTGAGCATGTTTCAACTGTGGTTATGTAGCCACCATGGTTAGGAATGGTTCACAAGACATGCTAAGTCATGGTTCACATTGTTTAACAACAGCTAGGCCTGTAACTCGTGTTTTATTCAAAACTGAAAGTAGAAGCCCTCATGTGGCTAGGTGCTGTTCCCTTGAATAGTTTCCCCCCGGGAACCTGTTATCCTTGACCTCAGTTCCACTAATCATGTTACACCTTCCCTATTTTACAAATACTTTTAACCCGAAACATGAACTACTGAACTACAACCCAACTTCCTCCCAGTGGTTATTAATATAATTTCCTAAAGCTTAAGATAGAGGCTTGCTAAGTTGCATAGTCTTGGAGGTGCTGCGGTCTTTTCAAAAGTCGACCATACTGAGAGTATCCTCTGGTGGTTTCTGTGTCTGGTTCTCTTTGGGGATCCTCTTCCTTCTCTGTTGCATTCACTTCTGGGTAAGTCTCATTTTCTTCATTCCTTGATGGCATGTTTGTCTACCGGATGCCCCTGGGTGTTCTGTCTTGTGGAACGTAAATGCTTTCTATTTCTGCGGATCACTTGCCCTTCTTGTGTAACCACTTCATATGACCTGGGTGCTACTTCACCTCTCACCATACCTTTTGTCCATTCCTTCTGGTTCATAGCTGTTGGTTGTATATTAACAGAGGTGCCTGGTCTTATAGGTGGTAGGTCCTTTGCTGCCCTATTATACAAAGATGCTTGACGTTTCTGATTGTTGGCCATTTCTTCTCTGCGTTGATCTACTCTTGCTGGCTGAAGAAAGTCTCCTCTCATCGGCGATAAGGTTTTAGTTCGATGGCCCATCAATGCTTGTGCTGGACTAGTCTGGCAACCCTGTGATGGAGTATTCCTATGTTCCAGGAAGGCTAACCACGGATCAGAGCCTGATAACACTGCTTTATGTAGCAAGTTTTTAGCTATTTTGACAGCAGATTCCACCTTGCCATTACTTTGTGGGTATGCTGGAGAGGATGTGTGGTGATCAAACTCCCAGTTCTTTGCAAATGAATGAAAATCCTCCGATACAAACTGAGGTCCATTGTCTGAAAATACTGTCTCAGGGATGCCATACCTTGCAAAATGCGCCTTCAGTTTAGCAATGACTGCCTTGCTTCTTGTGTCTGAGAGAGCATCAACCTCCCAGAAATTGGAGTAATAATCAACTGTAACTAGATACTGCTTCTCCCTGAAAGTAAACAAGTCAATTCCAATCTTTTCCCATGGTCTGATGGGTAACTCATGTGGTAGAAGAGTCTCTTTCTGTTGTCTATTATCGCATGATCGGCATGTCTCACATCCCTCTATCAAGGATCGAAGTTGTGAGTTCATTCCTGGCCAATAAACACACTCTCTGGCCCTCCTAAGACAGCTGTCAATACCTAGGTGTGATGAATGTATTTTTTGCATGACTTCCTTGTGCAAGGAAGCTGGAACAACTGCTCTCTGTCCTTGAAAGACAATCCCATCCTGTACACTGAGCTCCAGTATATTGCAATACTGGAGCATTGGTAATCATTTGTTTCACCAAATCAAATGCTTGCTGTTGGGGAGTTCCCCATTCCCATTTTACATCCGGCCTAGTAAGTTGTCGCATTGGTTCTGCACTGTAGCCAAATGAGGGCAAAACTTGGCTAGAAAACTGATCATTCCAATGATGCATTGCACTGCTTTTACATCTACTGGGGCTGGCATGTCTCGGATTGCCTCAATCTTGTGGGGATCTGCTTTCAGTCCCTCTGCTGTTAGGACATGTCCAATATATGTCACCTCTTTCTGTTTCAGTCGCATCTTTTCAGCATTCAGTTTAATGTTTTTTTCTTTGCATCGCTGTAGAAAGGCTTTTAATTTCTTATCATGGTCCTGCTCAGCTTCTGAGTCATTAGACCCTTCGCCTACTATGAGTATATCATCTGCTATTATTTTCACCCCAGGAAGTCCTTCCAGTGCCTGGGATAGTTTCCTCTGAAACAGTTCGGGAGCTGGACTGATTCCCATTGGCATTCGAAGCCATCTGAATCGACCAAAGGGTGTTGCAAAAGTAGTAAGCATACTGGACTCCTCATCCAATCTAACATGCCAAAATCCATTCTTTACATCACAGACTGTAAAGATTCGAGCTTTTGAAAGTTCAGGCAACACGTCGTCTATTGTGGGTAGTGACATCTCTTCAGTGCTTGGTTCAGTGGCTTTGGGTCAATGCAAATGCGAAGTTTGCCTGATGGCTTTTTTATCACTAGCATGGTGCTTACCCAGTTTCTACTGGTGCTATGATGCCTCAAAAATTGCAATTTTTTCAAGTGGCTCTCGTACTGGATGGTGAAGGGCAGCAGGCAGTTTTCTTCGTGGCAGGCATACTGGTTCCACTGCTGTGTCTACCTCAAATCGCAGCTCACCTTCCAGACAACCTTCACCCCTGAAAACATCCCCATATGATTTTAAAATTCTCTCCATTGTCCATGGGTGAGCCCTTCTTGCTTCCTCAACTGGAGCTATAAAATTCTGGTGCTGAACCTTGATCAGATCCATGACCTTTATAGCAGTGTACCCCAACAAGGGTTTATGCTTGTCTCCTTCCACAACCACAAAAGTCAGCTGATACTTCTTCTCATTTTGGGGGTTAGTTATTATAATGTTGCGTTTTCCTATAGGCTGCACTGTGCTGTCATTGTACATAATTAATGTGTGTCTGCTATGTTTGATAGGTGTGTTGGGTTCCAATTCACTTTGTGGGATCACATTGCAAGAGGCCCCACTATCTAGCTGGAAACGCACTGGCTGTTGTCCCACTAGCATTGCTGCATAGACTGCAGCTTGTGATGTGGTTCTTTTCCTTTGTGATGCAACAGCCCACACCTGACTTTTTTGTAGACTCAGGGAGAGGGCCATTATGTCATCACTACTGTCTGATTTGCCACCGTCTTCCTCGACAAGTCTGACTGTGTCTCTAGTGGGCTTCCTTTTGCTTTTGCACATACTGCTAAAGTGATTCAGTTTGCCACATTCCCTGCAGCACTGTCCTAATGCCGGACACTTTTCCTTTATTCTCTCGTGCTGCCTCCCACAGTAAATGCATCTCACACTGGAGTGTAGGGTAATGGCTTTCTTCTTCAACTTTTGACTCAGTGCATGTATTTCAGAATGTGCAGGACCTCCCAGGGCCTTCACTCTTTCTCGTGAGGCTTCTGCTGCACGCCCCATGTCTAAGCATCGATCTAGTTTGAGATCAGCTTCTCTGAGAAGTCGCTCTCGCAGAGAGTGGTCCCAAGTGCCACAGACTATCCTATCCCTAATCAAAGAATCCGTTAAATTTCCAAAATTGCAAGTTGCAGCTAGTGTGCACAAGGCAGTGACATAGGAGTCAATGCTTTCACCTTCTGATTGCTCTCTGGTGAAAAATTTGTGCTGCTCAACTGTTTCATTTTGTTTGGGGGAACAATAGGCATCTAGGGCTCCCAGAACTGCTGTCAGGATAGAATCTGTGCTCAGCTTTAGAGTGGTGCACACCTCTCTGCCCTGTTCCCCTAAGAGATAAAACAAAAGCTTTACTTTCCTTGTTGTGTCTTCTTCTTCCACAGTCAAATCTGTGTACAGCTTGAACTCTTCCTTCCATCGGGCCCAACGCTGAGCGAGGTTGCTGTCTGCGAGATCTAGAGATGCAGGAGGCTTCAGACCAAATTCCATAGCTTCAAGCTTCTAATTGCTATATTTTTGAGAATTAAAATCCATCCGCTGCCACCATGTTTAAGTGTAAATAGAAGGATGCAACAACAGCTAGGCCTGTAACTCGTGTTTTACTCAAAACTGAAAGTAGAAGCCCTCATGTGGCTAGGTGCTGTTCCCTTGAATAGTTTCCCCCCGGGAACCTGTTATCCTTGACCTCAGTTCCACTAATCATGTTACACCTTCCCTATTTTACAAATACTTTTAACCCGAAACATGAACTACTGAACTACAACCCAACTTCCTCCCAGTGGTTATTAATATAATTTCCTAAAGCTTAAGATAGAGGCTTGCTAAGTTGCATAGTCTTGGAGGTGCTGTGGTCTTTTCAAAAATCGACCATACTGAGAGTATCCTCTGGTGGTTTCTGTGTCTGGTTCTCTTTGGGGATCCTCTTCCTTCTCTGTTGCATTCACTTCTGGGTAAGTCTCATTTTCTTCATTCCTTGATGGCATGTTTGTCTACCGGATGCCCCTGGGTGTTCTGTCTTGTGGAACGTAAATGCTTTCTATTTCTGCGGATCACTTGCCCTTCTTGTGTAACCACTTCATATGACCTGGGTGCTACTTCACCTCTCACCATACCTTTTGTCCATTCCTTCTGGTTCATAGCTGTTGGTTGTATATTAACAGAGGTGCCTGGTCTTATAGGTGGTAGGTCCTTTGCTGCCCTATTATACAGAGGTGCTTGACGTTTCTGATTGTTGGCCATTTCTTCTCTGCGTTGATCTACTCTTGCTGGCTGAAGAAAGTCTCCTCTCATTGGCGATAAGGTTTTAGTTCGATGGCCCATCAATGCTTGTGCTGGACTAGTCTGGCAACCCTGTGATGGAGTATTCCTATGTTCCAGGAAGGCTAACCACGGATCAGAGCCTGATAACACTGCTTTATGTAGCAAGTTTTTAGCTATTTTGACAGCAGATTCCACCTTGCCATTACTTTGTGGGTATGCTGGAGAGGATGTGTGGTGATCAAACTCCCAGTTCTTTGCAAATGAATGAAAATCCTCCGATACAGGTCCATTGTCTGAAAATACTGTCTCAGGGATGCCATACCTTGCAAAATGCGCCTTCAGTTTAGCAATGACTGCCTTGCTTCTTGTGTCTGAGAGAGCATCAACCTCCCAGAAATTGGAGTAATAATCAACTGTAACTAGATACTGCTTCTCCCTGAAAGTAAACAAGTCAATTCCAATCTTTTCCCATGGTCTGATGGGTAACTCATGTGGTAGAAGAGTCTCTTTCTGTTGTCTATTATCGCATGATCGGCATGTCTCACATCCCTCTATCAAGGATCGAAGTTGTGAGTTCATTCCTGGCCAATAAACACACTCTCTGGCCCTCCTAAGACAGCTGTCAATACCTAGGTGTGATGAATGTATTTTTTGCATGACTTCCTTGTGCAAGGAAGCTGGAACAACTGCTCTCTGTCCTTGAAAGACAATCCCATCCTGTACACTGAGCTCCAGTATATTGCAATACTGGAGCATTGGTAATCATTTGTTTCACCAAATCAAATGCTTGCTGTTGGGGAGTTCCCCATTCCCATTTTACATCCGGCCTAGTAAGTTGTCGCATTGGTTCTGCACTGTAGCCAAATGAGGGCAAAACTTGGCTAGAAAATTGATCATTCCAATGATGCATTGCACTGCTTTTACATCTACTGGGGCTGGCATGTCTCGGATTGCCTCAATCTTGCGGGGGTCTGCTTTCAGTCCCTCTGCTGTTAGGACATGTCCAATATATGTCACCTCTTTCTGTTTCAGTCGCATCTTTTCAGCATTCAGTTTAATGTTTTTTTCTTTGCATCGCTGTAGAAAGGCTTTTAATTTCTTATCATGGTCCTGCTCAGCTTCTGAGTCATTAGACCCTTCGCCTACTATGAGTATATCATCTGCTATTATTTTCACCCCAGGAAGTCCTTCCAGTGCCTGGGATAGTTTCCTCTGAAACAGTTCGGGAGCTGGACTGATTCCCATTGGCATTCGAAGCCATCTGAATCGACCAAAGGGTGTTGCAAAAGTAGTAAGCATACTGGACTCCTCATCCAATCTAACATGCCAAAATCCATTCTTTACATCACAGACTGTAAAGATTCGAGCTTTTGAAAGTTCAGGCAACACGTCGTCTATTGTGGGTAGTGACATCTCTTCAGTGCTTGGTTCAGTGGCTTTGGGTCAATGCAAATGCGAAGTTTGCCTGATGGCTTTTTTATCACTAGCATGGTGCTTACCCAGTTTCTACTGGTGCTATGATGCCTCAAAAATTGCAATTTTTTCAAGTGGCTCTCGTACTGGATGGTGAAGGGCAGCAGGCAGTTTTCTTCATGGCAGGCATACTGGTTCCACTGCTGTGTCTACCTCAAATCGCAGCTCACCTTCCAGACAACCTTCACCCCTAAAAACATCCCCATATGATTTTAAAATTCTCTCCATTGTCCATGGGTGAGCCCTTCTTGCTTCCTCAACTGGAGCTATAAAATTCTGGTGCTGAACCTTGATCAGATCCATGACCTTTATAGCAGTGTACCCCAACAAGGGTTTATGCTTGTCTCCTTCCACAACCACAAAAGTCAGCTGATACTTCTTCTCATTTTGGGGGTTAGTTATTATAATGTTGCATTTTCCTATAGGCTGCACTGTGCTGTCATTGTACATAATTAATGTGTGTCTGCTATGTTTGATAGGTGTGTTGGGTTCCAATTCACTTTGTGGGATCACATTGCAAGAGGCCCCACTATCTAGCTGGAAACGCACTGGCTGTTGTCCCACTAGCATTGTTGCATGGACTGCAGCTTGTGATGTGGTTCTTTTCCTTTGTGATGCAACAGCCCACACCTGACTTTTTTGTAGACTCAGGGAGAGGGCCATTATGTCATCACTACTGTCTGATTTGCCACCGTCTTCCTCGACAAGTCTGACTGTGTCTCTAGTGGGCTTCCTTTTGCTTTTGCACATACTGCTAAAGTGATTCAGTTTGCCACATTCCCTGCAGCACTGTCCTAATGCCGGACACTTTTCCTTTATTCTCTCGTGCTGCCTCCCACAGTAAATGCATCTCACACTGGAGTGTAGGGTAATGGCTTTCTTCTTCAACTTTTGACTCAGTGCATGTATTTCAGAATGTGCAGGACCTCCCAGGGCCTTCACTCTTTCTCGTGAGGCTTCTGCTGCATGCCTCATGTCTAAGCATCGATCTAGTTTGAGATCAGCTTCTCTGAGAAGTCGCTCTCGCAGAGAGTGGTCCCAAGTGCCACAGACTATCCTATCCCTAATCAAAGAATCCGTTAAATTTCCAAAATTGCAAGTTGCAGCTAGTGTGCACAAGGCAGTGACATAGGAGTCAATGCTTTCACCTTCTGATTGCTCTCTGGTGAAAAATTTGTGCTGCTCAACTGTTTCATTTTGTTTGGGGGAACAATAGGCATCTAGGGCTCCCAGAACTGCTGTCAGGATAGAATCTGTGCTCAGCTTTAGAGTGGTGCACACCTCTCTGCCCTGTTCCCCTAAGAGATAAAACAAAAGCTTTACTTTCCTTGTTGTGTCTTCTTCTTCCACAGTCAAATCTGTGTACAGCTTGAATTCTTCCTTCCATCGGGCCCAACGCTGAGCGAGGTTGCTGTCTGCGAGATCTAGAGATGCAGGAGGCTTCAGACCAAATTCCATAGCTTCAAGCTTCTAATTGCTATATTTTTGAGAATTAAAATCCATCCGCTGCCACCATGTTTAAGTGTAAATAGAAGGATGCAACAACAGCTAGGCCTGTAACTCGTGTTTTACTCAAAACTGAAAGTAGAAGCCCTCATGTGGCTAGGTGCTGTTCCCTTGAATAGTTTCCCCCCTGGGAACCTGTTGTCCTTGACCTCAGTTCCACTAATCATGTTACACACATGACATGGAGCCCGTCTACACTTGTCTAGATGAAACGTAACAAGTTGGCAGAGATGACGTCAGCAGTCACGTGATGCTGTTGTTGTTACGTTTCTTCTGACTTTTAAAACCGTTCCACTTTCTGTTAAAATCGTTTTAAAACTAACAATGTGCCCCAACCTTTCGTTGTATTCAATGCCGTCTTTCAAAGTCATGTCTCGTCACCATGGTCTTTGCTTCCTGATTAGGACAAGTGAGGGCTTTTCTAGGGGAGGGAGAGCTGGCACAACGCGACAAGGGGGAGGGGGAGGGGGAGGGAGGGCGGTGAAAGAGGGGACAGAGGCTTAATTTTTTTATAAAACCGCTTATCTTTCGGGGCGCACGTGGCCCCTTTAAGACGCTGCAGGGCTTCCCTCGTCCCTACGCGTCGCCCCGCCTCCCTGCCGGCTTATCCCGGCAGGTCTAGCTCAGAGTCACCGGAAGAAGGTTTACTTCAGAGCCGGTATGAGCATAATGAAGAACGTTCTAAAGAAGAGTGTGCCCGGGTAAAACGATAGAAGAAAAGGTATTTCGATTGACTGGGCTCAAGTTGCATTTTGTAACGTAGCAAGGGAGGACGCAACAATGCACTTAAACAACGGTGTAATGAATAGTGTAGATCCTGCCATGGTGAGCCATAATGTTTGGCTCAAAGTGCTTAACCACCGTGGCTTAGTGTGTCATCTGAACAGAGTCCATGGCTTCTGCACTTATTTGGCCCTGCGGAGAATGAGGTTGGAATCTCGCAATGAAACATAATGGTGTCAGACAAACTTCTGTTCAAAATAATTTTACAAGGCGAGAATATGATTGTTATAAAATTGCAGTTAAACTAACATAGTAGCTGATAGTCAATTATTACTGCAGATTTGAAGGACATTGTTTAAAATTCATTAGAAATCAATGGTCCTGTTTAAGAGTTGAAAACGGATCATAGTGATTTCCAGGTTGTTGAGTGTTTTTGGTTGTGTGTTTCGTTTTGTTTTCATTTTGAAAATGCTTTTAAAACTGAACTTCCTCACCATACCCATTTATCTCTAACAGTTTTAATGCAAAGTTAATATGAAGTTGTGAAATCTGAAGATCGATTCACATCGCTGATTAATGAAGTTACTAAATCATAAGTTACGCACACATGGCTGTGAAATTTTTCACAATGGGAAACAGCTAGTCATATTTAATGTACATTTATTTATTACATTTCTATACTGCCCAGTAGCTGACGCTCTATAGGCTTGTGCCATAAAAGCTTGATTTTACAAAATTCACCAGGATGTCCTAAACGCTCCTACTCAAATTATTTTATACAAGTAGAGATACATCAAGACTGCAACTATAGAAGATTAAGAAAAACAATTAGAAAATCATTTTATATCCAACTATTTTGTGCCAAATTAGACTGAGAAAAGATAGTAAGAAAGACTCACATGAAATCAATGCTGTTGTATCTTCATATATCCCCAACAGAGCATGCAAGCTCTCAGTTCGGTGAATATCAATTCTCATCACTAAAACACGCTCACCGGGGTGGAAAGCCACAACAGTGCTATATGCTCAGTCCTGGCCACGGTCTTTTTCCTCTGATTAGTGAAATGTGGGATGACTGCTCCAGTTGAGGCAATTATGACTACTGGACAAAATCCAACCAAGGTTTCAAATGGAAAGTGAAGCATGTAGTTAAGTCTCTGCCATTGAAATGAATAGGACTCAAAATTGCTTAATTTGGTTGTATCCCACCATTGTTTGCTATCTGGGGCGGCAGCACCTTATGCAACAGAAATGGTTCTGCAGTCATTTGAAGCTGACAACAATGCATTTTCAAACAGTAATGAGCTGTACAATAGCTTGGCAGCTGTTCTCTCTGTTTTTATAGCAAAGATCTCCTTTCCTAACATTTTATTACTGCTTTAAATGTAGGGTTAGTATTCAACCTATTTTTTTTTATTTCAAACCACTTTGGGTAAATGTTTTTTATTAGGGAGATAGCTTTTTAAAAAAAAAATATTGTGTAAAATGAAGTGTGGCACTATATCAGATTGGTGGGAGATTCCAGCTGATAAAAGGAAGTACTTCCTCGCACAGTGCATAGGGAACTTGCTACCACAAGACATAGCGATGGCCACCGATTTGGAGGTCTTTAAAAGGCAGTTAGACAAGTTCCTGAAGGAGAATGCTATCAATGGCTACTAGTCCTGATGGCTATGTCCTATCTCCAGTAAAAGAGGCAGTAAGCCTAAGAACACCAGTTGCTGAACGGAGATTTGAACTCAACTCTCCCCTGTCCTAGTCTGGCACTCTAACTGCTACATTGCATGTGTACAATTTCACTAATAAAAATATGATTTGTTTCTTAAAAACTACAAATGTTTTATCCAGCTTTGGAAAGAAAATAGACTAGAATTTCTACAGTTCAGAGAGAATGGGAAGAAGAAACGTATGAGATCAGCATTCACCACCCCATCCTTTAGCTATGAGTCTGCATAAAAGGTTACAATAAAATGACAAATAACTGAATTTCCAGGAAAAAAAATGTCTTCATTGCAAGAAGTAAGGAACAAGTCTTCCCAATAATGCCCTTCACTAGATGATTCATTCAAATTTAGATATTCGTTGAGGCAACCAAACCAAGCTGAACAATTCCAGGTGAAGCTGTTTAGACCAATTCCAGGTGAAGCTGTTGCAAGTTCCAGTTGAAGTTACAACCCAGCATAATTGGGTTCTTGGATACCTGATCCTGCTGGTATATCAAAGCAACTCCACTCTTTCATTTGTGGCCTTTGGTTTTACACTGACCATTACAGATTATAATGATGCATTTTTCCGTACATTTCAGATCAACCTCAAAGATGTGCCAACAGGTGTAGATGTTGAGCTCCCTGCTGGGTGCACATCTGAGGAAGTCGCAAAGCATGAACTGTTCTTTTCAAAGTCAATTTGGAACTACGTGCACTAATAATCATCTACTACCCTTGATCTTGAAGCTCAGCACCAAGGGATATCAATGGAAGTTTCACATGTGGTTTTATGTAGAGGAAAAGTCCCTAAGACTGACTCCAGTTCCACCTGTTTCAGATTGTGTCTTACATTTCTGCCCAAGCATTGTATTAAAATAACATGCATTCCTTATTGTAATAACCTATATATATGTCACCTACTATTTTGCAAATAAGTCATTCAGTATTAAGAAAGGTACGGATATGTGGATTTAAGACTGGCTGTGGTTTAAGGAGGCTACCTCTTAAATCACCCAAAATGATTTATCAACCACTTAGATTTGCCCAGTTCTACTGAAGCTATCAGGAACAACAGCACATCTGCACAACTTAGGCAAAGGAATCTACACTTCCAGGTTATGTCATACAGTGCTTCAATATGCAACGTTGGTGTCCTGCTTTCAAATGTGGTGGATCCAAGGAACTGTGAAGAGAAAGAAAAGAGCTACCAAACACTTGTGTAAAAGTTCAAGGGTTGCCATAAGAGGTAGGTTATATTTTTGTGGTTCTCAGGTACCTCACTTATACAAGCTCCTGACCAAGCAGAACATCATACTTGGATTTAATATGACTTTTCTCATAAAGCGTGAGATAATAGAGCCCTTCTGTGAACAGAAGTTTCCTTCCTTCTGCATGTGAAAAGGCAACTTTAGTTCCAAATCGTTGTGGTGCAATTACTATTTTTTCAAGAACACTTCCTATACTCACAACATAGCATAGTAAGCAATGTAGGATGGCTGGAGTGCAGGGGTGATCTCCTCCTCCAGTCTCCAGCAGGATCTACACTACTGCTTTAAAATGGTTTATAACAGTAGTGACAACTGTTGGGGCCCAGGACCCACTCCATATATAGTTTTCAAAATGTTTTCAAAGTGTCATATCCTGCTCTTCCCAAGAACTGTCCAAAAGTCCTGATCCACTGAGAGTGATATACAGACAAAAGAAAACTTTCCTGTACTGATCTCCTACTGTATCAGGAACTGCAATCAAAACTGCTGCATTCATGGAATGCTGGGAAATGTAGTCCAAAACATCCAGAGTGCATCAGGTTATACTGAGATTATGTGAACAGTGACCAACAGATGATTGGCACAGTCATCACCTGATTGGTGCTGTCAGCACTGATCATCTGCTGGGCAGGTAGGTAGATACAGAGAGAGCATAATAGCAACAGTAGTAGTATCCTACCTTTTCCTCCAAGGAGCCCAAATGCATGATCTTCCTCCTCTCCGTTTTAATCCTCACAACAACCTTGGGGGTTGGTTAGGAGAGTCGCATATGTGGCGAGTCTCAAAGGCTGAGAGGCACATATCTCCTGATGGCTATATGCTACCTCCAATAGAAAAGCAGTAAGCCTATGTGCACAAGTTGCTTGGGAACATGGTGGAAGTGTGCTGATTCACTCATGTCCTGCTTGTGGGTCCCTGGTTGGTAGCTGGTTGGCCACTGTATGAACCGAGTGCTGGACTAACTGGACCCTTAGTCTGATCCAGCATAGCTCTTCTTATGGTCTTAGTCAATGACTGGCCAAAAGTTACCCACAGTGAGCTTCATGGTTAGGTAGGACCAGAACCTGGGACTCCCCAGTTCAGCACTCTAACCACTACACCATACTGGCTCACAATATGCTGTGCAGTTCAGAACCAACGGCTAAAGTCCATGTGCCATACCTAACTTGATTTTAATCACTTTGTCCAATGATGTTCTTCCAGACATGCTGGAAAGAAACATTATAGATTCTTAAGTGTGTGTGTGTGTGTGTACACACACACACACACACACACACACACACACACACACACACATATATATATATATATATATATATATATATATATATATTGATTGGTCTTGCTATTCGATCCCAAGCAAATGCGACTATTTGCTAACACGTCATTTATCTCCCTCATTTCCTGATATTGCTATGCAACCTGCACTGCCACCTGCTACTGTATTTAGATAGTAGCTGAGAACACACCATTTTATCACCAAAGGTACGTTCCAATATTTTGTGTCACATCTAGCCTGTGTATCCTATTCTCTGTGCATTACTTACTGCACTCCTTTATCTTTCACTCCTACCCCCATATGTTGAGCAAATGCCAAGGCCACCTAAATCAAAGAGATCCAACCCTGACAGCTGCAATGGTTCAAATTGTTGTAAACTGCCCAGACAGCTCCGGCTGTGGGGCGGTATATAAATGTAAATAAATAAATAAATAAAGGAAAGTACAGTAAACTTGCACAGAATGATCACTGGCTGAACAATGTCATTTAAAAACAAAACAAAACTGCAGTCCCAAAATCCAAATTGCCTTTTATTGCATTTTATCGCTTCGGAGGGGGGGGGGCAGGATATTAAATAATCCAATACAAAATCGTATACTTTGCCAGTATTTTTGTACCAATGTTAATTTTTAAAATTAAAATGTTAATTTTAGGAAGGTAATTAAAAATAATTAAAAATATTCCGTGGGTGCTCTTTTCCCCCATTAAAACAGAGGGACTGAGTTTGATTTCCTTGAATTTTATGCATTGCAGGGCCAGCACAACCCCACAGAAGGCTCCCAGGCAGCTTGGGAAAATCCACTGTGGGGGATGGAAACAACCTCCTCCAGACACTTGCATCCCCCTTCCCCACTTTCACAATTGCTGCTCTTTTTCACCGACCCCATACAAATGAATGGAGCAAAAGTGTCCATTTGCTTCCAGAGGTCGGAAACAGCTATAACAGAGACAACCCACAAAGGGGATCATTCCTATCCAGCTTCAGACACATTTAACCCAAAGATCTGGAGCGGAGTTTGGTTGCACGTACACCACCCCTTCTCCTCCCTTTCCTGTCTCTCACTTGCATGGAACAAGGAAGAGGAGAATCAGGAAAGCCACTGAGCAAGAAACAAAAACCAAAGCTCATAAATTACACAACTTCGACTGAAGGAGACAGTAAGCTGTGCTGTTTTCCTAGGACAGCTAAATAGCTTGAGTTGGCCTGGTGCAATGCAATGGAGGCTGATAGGCCAGCAGCAGTCAGAATCACCTTCCATAGCTGAGGACTAGCACGTGGGCAAGAGGAGAAGCGTGCCCTTACTGGCAATGATCAGAGGTCAGTAGTGGAGGCAGGAGCCCATACAAGTATAAGAACATAAGGACAGCCATGCTGGATCAGACCAAGGGTCCATTTTGTCCAGCACTCGGTTCATACAGTGGCCAACTAACTGTCGACCAGGAACTCACAAGCAGAATACAGGTGCAATAGCACCCTCCCACCCTTGTGCCCCAGCAACTGATGTATAAAGGCTTAGTGCCTCTGTTACTGGAGGTAACACATAGCCATCAGGACTAGTAACCATTGATAGCCTTCTCCTCCAGGAATGTATCCAACCCCCTTTTAAAGCCATTGGTGGCCATCACTATGTATTATAACTGAATGGCTAGCAGACCACACTGACACCAGTAGCTCATATGCAGTGCTGACTAATATGCCCCCTGCCTCCCCTGCTACATCCTGATGCTTTCTGGGAAGGCTTTCTCTGCTGACTCACGCTGGTCAGGCCATAAGGTATGTGTGGCTAGTTTTGCCTGGTTTTTCAGACCAGCAGATCTCTTCTGTTTAAGCCCCCATTGAAAGAATGGAAGGAATTAGCTGTTCCAGCTGCAGGCTGGCATGGCGCAGAGGTTCCTCATGAGAGAATGGAATGGATCCAACCCCACAAAGTCCTGTTTCTGTGCCCAATGCCTGCTAACACAAGCAGGAGCTCTTCTCAACACAGGTCTTTGCGACAGTGGACACCACCACCACCTACCCGGTAGAATTCCTCTTGGTTGGCTGAGGACATCAGGGGGTTACATCAAGGGGTTAGCATTGCTCTCTAAATCAACAGTCAATCACTAGGGTGGGTGGGTGTTTACATCTGTACTGCTTTTATGCTCTTCCAGGCAGTTTACAATACAGATATCAAACAGACCAAACATTAAAACCAACTCTATACTAAAACAACAATGAAAACAGCAGCAAAAGACACTGCTTTATACGATTTGTCCATCGAGCCCAAAATTGCTTCCTCCTGACAAGACCTCTTCAAGGTCTTAGACTCTCTCTTTTTTTCCTTTTACATGTCAACTGCTACCTGATTCTTTATTATTCTTTATTATTATTTATATAGCGCCATCAGTGTTTTTGGTGCTGAACAGAACAAAATAAAACAGGATACAAAACACCCTGCCATATGGCTTACATTCTAAAATCACAATAACAAACAAACAGGGAGGGGAAAGGCCTTTACACTAGGTTGCTACAGACTGAACTTGGGACCTTCACCACCTAAGTACATCATTATTATTATTATTATTATTATTATTATTATTATTATTATTATTATTTCTATCCTCTCCATTTTATTCTCACAACAACCTTGTGAGGTAGGTTAGGCTGAGAGTCAGTGACTGGCCCAAAGTTCCCAGTGAGCTTTGGGCTGAGTGGCAACGTGAGCTCAAGTCTTTCCAGTCCGAAACCACTATCTCACACTGGCTCTCAATATCCCTCCCCAACCCAGGAATTGACGCTAAAATGGCAGCATCAAAAGCAGACAGACAAAGACCACCAGTCAGAAGCCTTTAGCCAAATGCTCTGTGGAACAAAAGGGCCCTTTTAAGATTCTGAAAGGAGTTTGCTTGACAAGTTTCCTTAGAGAGGATGTTCCACAGAATAGACACTGTGACATCATACTTCCAGATTAATTTATTAACCTTATTGGTGTCCATCATAATGTTTACTAAAGTTCAGAATGCTCCTGTATCTTCAATCTGGTACACATTTTGCAAATTGGTGGCTGAGATCCTACAGAATATGTGACTTTCTCAAGGCCAAACAGCAAATCAGTGTTAGGATTCAGAAATTCCTGGACTTAATTACATTATTTACATTACTTTGGTTTTGGTTTTTATCCTTCTAAATATACATTTCTAAATGTGAAACAGGCTGTTGCAGGCCCTCCTACAATTTCATTTCCTCCTGTCAAAAACAATCATATTTTGTGTGTGCTCCATTTCAATGTGATAATTTTAGTTTTTTAGAATGAAAAAAAAACACATAGGTGAAATCCTTGGAACAGATACCAACAGGCCTGTGCTTCATTAACAAAACACAGCCCAAATCAGAAAGCAGATTCAGAGTTGTTTGAACTGAGGAGCCTGGAAATGCAAAGTCCAACTGGTTTGAATTGATAGTGCCTTAAGTTGAGGTGGGCAACTTCCTATGGGTTAAGGGCCACTTTCCACACTGGGCAACCAGATGGGGGTTGCACAACTGAATGTGCAAAGTCAGAGCAAAAAAGAAACCCCTATGTCTCTACTCAGAAGTAAGCAGGACTAGATCACTCAGCAGCACTTACAAATACCATCCGGAATACCAAGCACCTGCACATCTACTCAGAAGTAAGCTGGACCAAATTGATGGCAAAGTGCGTTCAGCTGCAAGACGCTGTGTGAGTGGAATTTAATGCAACCCTAGGCACCATTACCCAGATGTCAATCACTGCACAAGCTGCAGGATGAAGTCTTCTTCCGGGAGTGGAAGTGTCCTCACATCCTGCCACTCAGATACCATCGGAGTCTTACTTTCTTCCCTCTCCAGCCCCCACTGCAGGCTCTTTCCTCTCTGCGCCTGGATCATGGGTTGTTCATCTCATTAAAAAAAAATAGAACAAAAGAGCATCCAGAGTTGCTACAGAGAAACAAAAGGGTCAAAATTAGCTTGCAAACTTAGCAGCTCCAGATGCCCTTTTGTCTTTTTTAATAATATTTTATTTCCCTCCATTTTTGGCACCTTCAAGTGGGGAGAGGTCTTCAAGGGCAAAAATGGCCACGGACCTTCCAAAGTTGCTCACCCCTGATTCAAGATCCAGATTGTGACTTGGGCATGGGGGAAAGTGTTAAGTGGTTCCTTTTTGAGCGTTTCCCCCACCAAAACCAGACCCGGATGCTGGTATTTGCCCCAAAAATAGCACTTTTGGAAGCAAATAGCTGCAAGATATGATTTTTGTCAGGAAAGCGGCAAAGGAAGAAAAGAGTTTTTAAAAAGACCACTTTGCATGTCATAGCCCCAATCCAAATCGAGACCCCCACACAGCTGCTTTTTGTAATACAAAGTTGACTGTTGTACGCTCACACTTGAAAGCACATGCTTAACCTAACATATAATTTGACTCTTATTTCAGGAAAAAGTAAGAATCAGTTTGCAAGACGAATTTATTCTCTGACAGCATAAAATTACCTTTCCAAGTCAAATTGGAACCCAAGCAATGTATGCAACTTTAGACCAGCCACTCCCAAACTGGCACCCTCCAGATGTTTTGGACAACAATTCCCATAATTCATGATGGTCAGCCTAGCTGGGCATTATGGGAATTGTAGACCCAAACATCTGGTGCACCGCTAATGACACCCTCAATATTCACCTTATACTAAGAGAACTTGAAGGAAGTAGGCCAACAGCAAGGAGGGAGAAGGACAGAGACTTGAGAGTGGCAAAGCAGCCAACTGTTGGAGATGGCTTCATTTTTACTTGCAGCTATAATAGCACTAAAAAGTCCTGATATAGGTTTGGAATGGTTAATCTCTATCAGGGGACTGAATTAAGTCAGGCCTTAATTAAGGCTGGGGACAGAGCTGGCTCTCCTGTTAGAGTGAGGGAGCCACCTCAGGCAGCTGTGTTGGGGTGTCATGAAAGGACAGCAAATTGATTTAGAATTGTTGCATTTTTACTGACAGGGAGGAGGAGACACACTTGTGGGATTTTCTACCTCAGGTGCCAAAATAACTTGGCCACCTTGACTTCTGCCATACACCTTGACTTGTAGGGGTAGGGAAGGGTGGGGAAACCATTTACTCCTCTCCCTCAGGCAGCAAAATGTCTCGCTCCCCAAAAAAACCCAAAACATGATGAAATTGACCCATCAATTGAAAGAGAAACAGTTTCATGAAATGGATCCTCCCCCTACTTTTTTTTTCTCCAGATAATTTTGCTAATTCCTCAGCATGTTTACTTGTGGGGGTGTCAAAGAGAGGGGAAGATATTTTTTATGGTGGCAGCCATTTTGAATCTCCCCAAATCGAAAAGCACTTCAGAATAGAGTTTTCTGGGGAAAATAAAATGGCTGTTGCTCCAATTCTCTTCCTCCCAAAAGAAAGAACTGAGAAATGGTCCTTCTCAGTTCAGTACAGCCCTAGCCAGAACACACCGGCAATGTCATGTACTGAAGCCAGAGCCTGGATAAAAATAAATCCATCTCTATTCACAAGGAATTATATTATTTATCAGGCATCTCTAGTGATAAAGGCTACTGTACCTTTCCCCCTGATGTTTCTTTACTTTTACATTACTTCAACCCTAAGTAAATTTACTTGAGAGGCAGATGGCTTTTCAAGAAAATATTTACTTCTTAGTTTTTGCATAGTTTCCTATCACAGAACGACGCAGCAGCCCTGTGCTGTTGGTTATTGCAGTTCATTGCCGATGGCGGGATTATTTGGTTCATTTGACTACAATGTATCTTGAGTTGAAATTGGAATAAGAATCAGCCCTGGAGGAGTCGTAATGATTTCAATCCTTTTTACGATGTCCATTAGGAGGACACTGACCCAGAAAACAGCAAAGGATTAATATTTAACATGAATAATAAAACTTTAACAGCTTTCATTTTTGTAATGTTAAACGATTCTCAAGAGTATCTTAAGTACGATGATTACTCTGGTGGGTCCTTTTCATTCAGAAAACAGGGAAAGTTGTTAAAGTCCTTTTTCCCTGCTCGAACTAGCATCTTCAAATGCAATTACAGGAAATAAAAGAGATGCTCTATGTTAGAAATATTAGATGATCTTGTGATAAGGCTAACAAAGCCTTGGGTCGGAAGCTTGTTCCTTCACTTTCATCAATGGCTACTAAACATGGAGACTATATACTACCACCAGTATCAGAGGCAGTATGCCTCTCAATACCAGAGATTGAGGAAACAACAGATGGCTATGTCCTCATGTCCTGCTTATCAGCTTCCCATAAGCACCTGAATGCCCATTATTGAAACAGGACACTGAAAAAGATGGACCTTTGGCCTGATCCAGACTTTTAACAAATACATTTCTTCTTTTTTTTCATTTCCATACCACCGAATCGCCAAGTTCTCTGGTCAGTTCACAAAAATTACATGATTGATAAGGGTTTATTAAGTACAGCTTTTTTATTCAAGATACTGACTTAAGATCAGAAGCAATAGACGTCTGCCATACGTCTATTGCAAGGTTATGGTTAAAGTGGTTAGTAGCCTCATTTTATGGAGGCAGGGTGGAAATGGAGCCAAGGTATTCTCAACTTTGCAACAGATTTCCAAGATGGCTTCAAATAGGTTACCTAATCTAGTGGTTACCACCATTATTTTTTAAGCAAACCAATAATTGCTCCGTTTTGCGACCACTAATTATATCATCCTTTGGGCTATGGTGAATGCCCATCCAATAACATTTCTTGAAAGCTTTTTTGAATAAGCAAGACTTTCAGATTTTCAACATTCATGGGTACAATTAAGTTAATTAAAAACTTAAAACAATACACATCTCATAATAGCAGCTTAATCCACAATTAATAAACAAAAGCCAATTTAAACATAACCATAGAGCTTTATGCCTTTTTATTAAAACAAAATGGGCAAAATCCAGCCAAAGTTTGACACCTTTAATTTCCATTAGTTTCAATGAAATATACAGACAAACATGCTGAATTCTCCCATTGAAATTAACTAAACTTAAAAGTGCTTAATTTTGCATAGATTGTGACCAATATGTTTAAAGCCATCTACAATATGCCAATATAATAAAGTGCATAGATTTGCTTTTAGTTTACCTGTTGACATTTCCATCTTACTTCAGTTGTTGTTGTTTTTTAAGATGCAATTAGTATAGTAATAGAAAGGCTAATAACTCTGAATGTGAACATTATCATTTTTTAAAACAAAAATAAGAGTCAAGGATGCTAGCAGTGTATAATTCTCATTTCTGATTTTGAGCAAGCAATGCCAAATAATCAAGAAACATTTGCTTTTCTTCTGGCTTTTCATTCAAACATTATTTTCTGTAGCTTACGGCCAAAGGATCCTGAGCCTATGATGAGAGCAATAACCATTCCGAAACATTTATAAATGACCCTCTTAACTGTTTATGAGACATTATCTGAGGTAAAGCAGAGAAGGGAAAATAAACTTGAAGTAGGAAGAGCTGGCTTGTCTCCCAGATGGAGCTTGATAAAGTGTCTTTGTCAGTGTTTCTTCTCAGTTTTATGGCTGCCTTTAACTGCTTGGGGTTTTGGTTTTTGGTGGTGTTGTTTTTATCAGAAGATGGGGAAAGGAGAGCATCCAAAGCAAAGTGGCTTTCCTAAACTATATTCTCCCATTGACTTTATGTGAGCAGATACCGTGTTATCTAGCTATCAAGATAACGCCATTTATTCTTTTACTTGCCATGAGAGCCTGTTGTTCAGATTCCTGGTTCTGGCATGTATAAGGAATTCCTCAGAGCAGCAATAAATTTTCAGTGAGGGTCTGGTACAGCCAGCTCCTCTCAGCCTATTAATTGACATATTTAACAAAGCGAATTGACAATGAAATTAACTGAATCAAGGCTGGCCCGCAACGCTTTGCTACCTGAGGGAAAAGGCAAAATGGCCCCTCGCTCATTCTGCATACAGAAACCAACCAGACTGGCAGTTGAATCTTATTTCAACACTTTTGATGGGATAACATACTCCAACGCAATGGAGGGCTGGCATAATGGTAAGGGCATTATCTGGATATGGTGACAAATGTCAAAAGCAAAATAAAATTTGATAGCTGGTGTATATACACACAAGAGGACTTTGTCATGATCACTTTATTTGACCCCAAGTAACTTCCAATTTGGATGTAATCTTCATGTATGTATTATTATTTTCCATTTTGTGAATGGGAGGTCACCTTTGGATCCAAGCCAATATCAGGAAGACTTCTCTTCAATACTTTACAGATCCCAGCCATAGACATTTTAACATTTGATTCAGTATACTAGCCCCCTTAATGCACATTTAGTTTGAAACAAACACTTCAAGGAAACATAATTCCAAGAAATTGTGTTTTATTTTGTTTTTGTAATTTGTAGTGTAAGGTTCTGAAGTTCAAGTAAAGCAATTCCATTGAAATCATTAGGGCTGCCTTCTGAGCAAAAATTGTTTGGATTAGACTATAAACCATGTTACAATTGAATGAACTGATAAATACAAAATCCACTTAAGCTGCAATCCTACGGTCCCTGGGAGGGCATCCCAGAGACCAGAGAATTTCTCAGTTTTCACCTTTTTTAGGTGAAAGCTCCTTCATGACTCAACTACAGAATATACTCACCAACCAAAAGACTGCTTTGTCAGGTAATTGGGACCCACGGACCCAGTTTACATGATCTAAATAAGCCACAGTGGTTTGTTGTGAGCTGAAGAATGTTTGGGCACATGTTGGGCACAACTTGCATAATCACTGCCCACCCACAGGTTATTATGTCATCTGAACCCAGTGACATGTTGTGTTGGACAGTTAAACAACCCTCAAATATCTCTACAACAGCACATGGGCTATCTGAAGGTTGTCTAACCCTCCAACAAGCCATGCTGCCCAGGTTCAGACTACACAGCAAGCTGTGCCCTGATGGGTAATTAAGCAAATTATGCCAAGCTATGTGTCTGTACCTGGCCAGTGTCTCATTGAAAATAAGTAGTTTACTTTAAAGAGCTGGTCTACAATAGACTAACCCACAATCTTGTTTAACATAACATTCCTAGCTGAAGAAGAACTTCTGGGGAAATAGTATCCTATTTGAAATACAGCTGATCATCACAAACAAGACAAATCTGTATATTGGATGAGATAATAACAGATTTGGGTGACATAAACATTGCTATATAAGATTATGCCATTTGTCAGGGGAACCATGTGTGCTGCCTTAAGCTCTTTGGAGAAAGGGTGGGATAAAAATGTTAGATGGAGGAGGAGGAATTACTGTACTGTAACTGAAGATTTTGGCAGTGAGCTAATGGAAAGGACCAGCCATAATCCAACATTGTGTAGTGCTATATTCTTAGCATTATTTGAAGCTTAGAGTTGTAGTTATTCCACATGGTAAATGGAAGTACTCCATTGTTCATCACACTCAAAGCCATTTTTTTCTGCCAACTGTCCAGCTCTGAACATATCATCACTTCCTTTTAAAGACTACTTCCGCAATGTTTTATTATTTTAGCTTATTTATTTTTATCTATTATTTATTTATTACATTTCTATACCACCCAATAGCCAAAGCTTGTATGTCCCCCTGACCTAACTGCATCTAATTAAAAAAAAGTTCTGCATATACACAGAAGCTCTGAATATCTTCACTGCTATGATCACAATTAAGGGCATCATGACACATGGCCTCCCAACATCCCATGAAATTTGGAGAATCTAAGCACATTTCTAGATTTTGACACCGTTCAGACAACACGCTAAGCCACAGTGGTTAAGCATTTTAAGCTAAACATTATGGCTTAGCATGCCATTGAACCATGAAAGCATGTTGTGTGAACCTTTCCTAACCATGGTGGCAATATAACCACAGTTTAAACATGCTCAATAACTAAGTGCTGCAAAGGGGTTAGCAGCCAAACTATTGCTTAACGTGTCATCTGAACAGGCCCTCCCTTAGAATTTTCAGTGTCACTAGGTGTCACTTCTATTGAGTGGTGATGTTTCATTCATTATATATCTTGATGTTTCCAAAGAACATCTTGAGTTCTTTATTACTACTCCCCCCTATTGTTGCCATGAATACAACTAATGAACTTGGAAATAATTAAATTTGAAATGACAGCATATTTATGCTTGAGTTTTCTTGTCTGTTTTGTTCTTTAACTTTATTTAAATTTATTACAGTCAGGATGGTTAATTTAAACCACCAACATATGAAATCATAAAGCATAAGAACATAAGAAGTGCCCTGATGCTGGATCAGACCAAGGGTCCATCTAGTCCAGCCCTCTGTTCACACAGTGGCCAACCAGCCATCAGCCAGGGACTAACAAGGCAGGACATGGTGCAACAGCACCCTCCCACCCATGTTCCCCAGCAATTGGTGCACACAGGTTTATTGCCTCTAATACTGGAGATAGCACACAACCATCAAGGCTAGTAGCCATTGATAGCCTTCGCCTCCAGGAATTTATCCAATCCTCTTTTAAAGCCATCCAAATTGGTGGCCACACAATATCTTGTGGTAGTGAGTTCCATAATTCAACTATGCACTGTGTGAAGAAGTATTTCCTCTTATTTGTCCTGGATCTCCCACCAGTGAGCTTCATGGGATGACCCCGGGTTCTAGTATTTTGAGAGAAGGAGAAAAATGTCTCCCTAACCACATTCTCCATACCATGCACAATTTTGTACACCTCTATCATGTCTCCCCTTACCCTCCTTTTTTCCAAGCTAAATAATCCTAGTTGATGTAACCTTCCCTCATAGGGGAGATGCTCCAAGTTGTATCTCATTGATGTCTCCCCTCTGATCCATCAGAGCCTTCCATTAGTGGAATAGGAAAGGATATGTCTTCTGCCATTCCATTGCCCCCTGAACCTTCCTCCCAAATCTGCTCCAGAGGGCTGGGGATCCCTTTGGAGCAGAGTGTGAGGTGGTTTACAGGCTGCAGGGAGGAGGGAGACATTGTTGCCTTCCCCATTCCACTGACACAAGCCTCCACTGAGTCAAAGAGACTTCTGTCACCAACTGGATACAACTCAATTTACTTGGAAGCAAGTTCCATCCAACTTAGGAGTTGCCAACTGACTCTTATTTATCTGGTTGGTTGTTTTCTAAATTTATATCATGCACCTTCAACACCATAGTGTTCCCTAGGTGATGTACATTTTAAAAAATAAGATCAACATAATCAAAATAACAAATGTTAAGAACAGCAGAAAACATAGCAAATGAAACTCATGGAAACACAGAGGAATAAAACACACAACCTCCATCTGCTTAAACAATTTAAAAGCTGAAAAATAAAAGGGTTTTCACTTGTCATGGAAATGACATCAGAATAGACATTAGGCAAGCTTCCCTAAGGAGGGTATTCCAAAACCCATCTTAGCTGTTTATCTAATACTTGGGTCCCAGTTGCTGCACAAGAGGAAAAATCTGGTTCACCCTCATTCAGTTTCTGACCTCATTTATTTACTGTTACACTATTTATTGCTTTACCTCATTTCTATCCTGCTTATCTATCAATAATGCTAAGGGTGCACTATCATGGCACACTTTCTAGAGTAAACTGCTCTTCTTCTCTTTTTCTGATTGGTAGAGTGGATTGTACTGTGACCTGTTATTAGGGACTATGTCCACGCCGCAATAACGATAGCAAGGGAGGGACTGTACCATCAGCAACCACCTCACTTCTAGGTCTCTCTGTCCTTCTGACAATATGTCCTCTGAAGACTTTCTGCCACTGCTTCCATCTTCCAGAGGAAGTCCTATAGTGGCACAGTTCTAGCCTTCTTAGTTTATTCACCTCCCTTTGAATCAACCACCCATGTCTCACAACAAAACCAAAATGGCAGCACCATTATACAGCTGTGGGCTGGATTGGAGATCTATGCAGCTCGCTGGCCTTACAGTTGGCTCTGAAGGAAATGGAGATTCATTTTTATTTGGAATTCTAAGAATTTTCCCAAGTTCTAATGAAATCATCAGAAACTTGCATTCACACAATATATAAAAAAAAACCTAGCCAATTTCCCTTGCCTTTTGATCAGCTCTAGTCAGATACTGTAAGCCAAACTCACAAAAGTAATGAACTGTATGGCTGGAGTACCTGTAAACAAGGTTGATTTTGAGCAGGGGAGAAGAACAACCAAGAAAGTGAGCAAGAGCGCAAACAGATGTTATTCGATTCTGCTCTAAATATCTTACCCCTCTTAAGCAGACTCATGCAGGTTATAAGACCATATGGTAGAAGAGCACATAAGCAAAGTGGGATTCCTTCCATTATCCCACCGGCACTATAAAGTACACAGCTCTTTCCTTAAAGAAATCCCCTGCATCATTTTTTTAATGGAACTGAAAAACCTGGCATCAGTGTTCATTAAAATGGATTTGCTTGATACAGAAGGTCTGCATTGGTCATCCCTTCATTCCCAGCTCCAAAACAAAGGCAAATAGTACAAGGATAGAGATAGTATTTGGTTTGGTTTTCTAATACTTATTATCCATGGCCAAGACTGGATCTCTTCCTTCGACATGTTCCTCCTTGGAATCCGTGTGTCTGGGTGAGAACTGCCTTTTGTCCCTTGGAAGAGAATGGGTTCATAAAGAGCAATACAAAATATATTTTGAAAGAAAAAAAGAAAGAAAGAAAGAAAAGGAAAAGGGGAAAGAAAAAAGAAAAAGAAATTCATAACATTCATGCAATTAAAATGAAATTACTTATTGGAAGTCCTATATCATACAAAAACTAATGTTACACTCATGTTTCATGAAGATCAAGTTACTAGTAGTCATCTGATTTGTGGAGAATTAGACTGGAATCCCCTGTTCCTCTGGGCACGTCCACTTTCCCCTTAATGGTAATAAAGTCAGACAAAGCCTTTTTTTAAAAAAATATTGTTGTTATGATTATTCCTAGATTCAGAAACACTGCTGCTTTTAATTCCACCCCTCCTGTGTTTGTTTGTTTGTTTACCACCCCATAGCCCAAGCTCTCCTGGCTTTCCCTCTTCAGTGAAGTCAGGCAGGCTTTCATTGTGGTTCAAGTTCTTATTGTTGTTGTGATTATTATTATTAATATTACTAGTACTGCTATTATTAACATTATTATTATTATTGTTGTTTACTAATGGCTGTGTGATCACAGTGCAGTCAATCAACTCTGAGGTAAGGAAGACAAAGGTTTACTCTTATCCTCCTAGCCCCCTGTCTGGCAGGCCTATCCAGATCAATGTAAAATCAAGAATTTTTAAGATGTATTGATTTTGTACTAATGTTTTTCCCCGCCTTGATCCAAAGGGAGAGGCAGGTAAGAAATAAATAAATATATTATTATTATTATTATTATTATTATTATTATTATTATTTATTAGTTATGGGATGCAAAAGGCATCTCTCTCTGCTGTTCCCGCCTCACAGGGCTGGTTTGCATTACTGGCTTTGATGGCCTGGAAAGTGGAAACAATCCTTGGCTTACTTACTTGTGCCCCCAGAAATGTCTGCTGCATGCCCACCTTTCCGCCTCCGCCTGGGTGCTGTCATTGTGGGGTATTGGGATCTGCTGCCTGGGACTTACTTCTCCATAGATCTATGGCACATCGTGTGTGTGTGTGTGTGTGTGTGTGTGTGTGTAGCACCTCTCTGCCTGCCTCTCTGCCCTCCTGGTGCCTGGGAGATGTAGATGGGCTGTGTGGGTCAACCCCACAAGCTTCTTGCATGCTTGTTCCCAGTGCTTCAGGCCAGGGCATAGCCGCCACCTGCTGCTTCCTCTCCTCGTCTGTGCCCACCTCACAGGGTTGGTTTGTGTGTGTTTTGCTTTGACTCAGGGCATAAGTCCTTCCTGATGATGAAAAGGCAGCTGCATTGCTGCTGCACTCACCCTGTTGAAGTTCCTTGTTAATTCTTGAAGCGCTGAAGATTCTTATTTAGGTTTATCTTTAAATATTCCCAACAATTCATGGCATGTTGAGATTTCCTTTCAAATGGCCATGAATAGGGCTCTATTTATTTAGAAGCCCATTTAGCTGTCTGCAGCTTACAAAATCCCTGAGTTAAATGCATTTCTGAAAATGGGGTGGGGGGATATTATTTTTAAATGTTCACCAAAAAACAGGGGATGATCGGATTTCCTTCAAACTGGCCATGAATAACAATCTCGGTAGAAGCTCTCAGGGTGCCCACTTACAGGTCTGTATCTGGAAAAATCCCTGAGATATATGCATTTCTGTAAATGGGGTGAGGGAATATTTTTAAATTCCCCAAAAAATCATCAGGGCATGCTTGGATTTCCTTGAAACTTAACATGAATGTGGATCTAGGTGGAAGCTGGGATGGTGCCCATTTTCAAGTTTGTATCTTGAAAAATGACAGAGATATTTGCATTTCTGAAAATGGGGTGGGGATTTTTACATATTCACCAAAAATCAGTGGATGCTCAGATTTGCTTCAAACTAGCCATGAATGTGGATACATGGATAAGCTCTCATGGTGCCACTTTCAAGGTGACAGAGATGTAGAAAGGTTTGTTAATTGGGGTTATGGTTGAGGGTTAAAAAGTTTTAAAAATCGTGAAAAATCAGGGCATGCTCAGATTTCCTTGAAACTTGGCATGAATGTGGATCTAGGTGGAAGCTGGGATGGTGCTCATTTTAAAGTTTGTATCTTAAAAAATGATGGAGATATTTGCATTTCTGAAAATGGGGTGGGGGATTTTGACATATTCGCCAAAAATCACTGGATGCTTAGATTTGCTTCAAATTGGCCATGAATGTGGATACATGGATGAGCTCTCATGGTGCCAATTTTGCGGTTTCTAACATTAAAAGTAAAAAAGTTATAGGTGTTTGATTTTCAATGCAAGTCTATGGGGGAAACATGGAACTTCGATCCGGATCCGGAGCCCCACCGCGAAGTGAAGGGGACCATAGGTGGACCAATGCGGGGCTGATCTGGAAGTTGCAGATCAGGATCCAGAGTGGATCGAGGGGTCCGTGAACAGCCCTGGTTAAAATAAAAGGAATATGAAACATGTCAATTGATGAATTATGTATTTGGGAAATAGCCTTGTATACGCTTGCCTGAAAACATGTCTCCAGGACTAACTAGTGTAATCAAATTTACTTTATTAATAATGGAAGCTGAAACAAGGAGATAGTTAGGAAAGACATAGAAAACAAAAACTCAGGCAAAAACAAAAACTCAGGCATCCAAGGCTACTGCCCACTGTGTTTACATTTCTTTTCTTCTGCATTTACAATACATACTGATATTACTAGGGAAAACATTTGTCAAAATACAGCGGCCAATGTATTTGAACCAATATATTTTCCCTCTGGCACTACTTGGAGGTTAACCTCTCTCTCTCTCTCTCTCTCTCTCTCTCTGAGCTCCATCAGATGAGCATTTTATTGCATGCTCCTTACTGGGCACTCATGGATTTTCACGGGTCCCTCTCATGACGTTGTCTGCCTCCCACAAGCCTTCCACCCCTTCTAGTGTTCTTCACACAACAACAACAAAACACCCCAGTAAGTTCAATTCATTTTTAAAGACAGAAGTTGCCACAGAAGCAGTGTGATCAAGATGGCCCCTGAATGGGACATGTGCAAGTTGTTTACTTCCTCTTTCAAAAGAAGAAGTAATGAGGGACAAACACACAGGCAGAGAAGCGACAATAAGCAATTGCAATTTTCCCCTGTGTGATGATGCTCTCTCGCTCTCGTTCGCTCTCTTTTCATGAAGGCAATAGCCATGATCTACCCACTCTTTTTGCATACCGGTTCTGAATAGGGATGTTCCATTTAGCCATCATAGCTAATCACTTCATTGATCTTTGGAATGTCATTAATTTTCTCAAAATGCCATGCTCACTGAAGCTGCTCTGGATTCATATTGGAACAAAAATTGGGTTATAAATTTGTCAGTTAAAGCAATTGGCTGTATGCAAGCTGCCACATGCAAAAGTAAACAGAGTATATCCAATTGATAAAATACAATATGAACTGTGTAAATTACAACCAAACATAGGTTTACTCACCAGTCATACACTTAACTCTTTACAGTTTGATGGGTATACTGTGAATTGGAGACTTTTCTCTAAAGCATCAAGACATGGGTCTCTGCCACAGAAGGCAGGATATTAGACTTGACGGACCAGCAGTCTTATCCGGTATGGGTTGTTGTTGTTTTAAATCCCATGTTCATATGTTTACTTAAGTACGAAGTGGAGTAAACTTGAATCTTTAAAAGCAAACATTTAAATGTACTTCTTAATCCTGAAGTATACAATATGTAATTTTGTTAACACACCTTGAATATTCTTGGCAATTGTAACTCTTCACCAGAAATGGGTATTTTCTTTCAAAACAGTGTGTCTGACATTCACCAAGTCACTGCCAAAAAATGATACTGCGAATGAACCCTTACCACATATATATCTTTCAGGAAAACTCAAAGAATTTCTACGGTGTGGAGTAGATGGCCTACACAGATGGAATTACCCATGCCTACAACACTAAGAATTCAGAAGGAATGCTTAGCATTAAAATTAAAATATCCAATCTGTCCCTACTAGATTATATATACACAAAGTGCATGGTCTATAATTTTCTATTATATCCATCTGTGTATTACTTTTGAAAGGATTTGGGATTACTTAACTCCTCCAACAGTCAAGATACTATGCAGAGTTTTCCCCCATTTTTCTTCCCGTAGAAATAGGAATTCTAGATGGAATGTCTTTCTTTTTTAAAGTAAATCCACAATTTTCCATTCAGTTCTCAGGCATATATAATGTATTCCTACACCCTAGTCCTAGGCCACAAAAACTCTCATCTGGAAAGATTAATCTGGAAATTCAAAATCAACAGAGTCTTGTGGTATCCCACAAAAAGTTTGTCATAATAAATTTATTAGTCTTTAAGGCAGGAATGGACAACCTTGGGAAGTCCAAAGGTGCGGAAAGGGGGGAGGATAATAATAATTAAAAAATGGCATCTGAAGTTGCTAAAGAGTTCCCAAAAGGTCATGATTAGCTTGCTTGCAAGCTAATTTTTACACTTTGGGAGCTCCATAACTGATGCACAGTCTCAAAAGGTCAGAATTAACTTCTAAACAAGCTAATTTTTATGGTTTTGGTGTTCCACAGCAGTTCTAGATACCATTTTGGTTGCAAAAAAAAAAAACATTTTTGGGGGGGTGGCAAGGGCTAGAGTGGTAGACAGTGGAGGGCCCATGCAACCTGCAGGGCAGGCCACATTGCTTTGTTGTTTTTTGTTCAAGAAATTAACATGGTTACCCCTTCCAGTAACTGAAAATTCAAGTAATCTAAGATTTGGGAATAGTTGATGGCAGTATGGTGACAACAAATCTGTCATTATACCATCGCTTGCCACCATTGCCAACATTAATCTGATGGTTTGCTACAACAAACAATGTTACTCAAATTCTTTTTAAAAATTTATCAAGCCAATGTGGAAACAAGATGAAGTGAACTTAAAATTGGAAAAATATGAAACAGAGTAATCAAAATTGACAGATTCGTCCATCCCTAGCAGAGACTACATTCACTACACTCCTTCTCCCAACAGAGGAAGGGAGGATGAGATGGGGCAAAGGAAGAACACTTAGGTGGCAGCTCTCTCACACCCTCTCACTCAACCACTTGCTCACAAACACCTACTAATCATCTAATAATCTCAGCCCAGAGACTGTGCACTGAAGCTGCTGAACATTACACATTTCTGTCCTCATGTCTCTCTTAGTGCTCCACAGGCAGCCCCAACAGGTTCAGAGACAACTATGTTCCCACTTCTAAGGCTTATGTAGACAGCAAGAGGCCTACAGCAAGATGAGCAGTAATGACCACTGTGGTTGCAGCTGTCACTGCATGGCAAATGCAGGCAACATCAGGAGAGCACATTCCTCCCTGCTGCTGAAACTCAGCAGTGAGGGGGTGGCAAGAAAAAGCACATCCCATGGAGTGCACTCTTCATTTGAAAACAAAATCATGATCCCAGGAGGCTTCCACGAGCATGATTCTGCTTCCAAACAAGGTGTGCTTGTATGGAATCAAAATTGCAGCTTTTTTGCCACCCTCAGCTGCTGTACCACCAAATTTCAGCAACAAATTCAGCACCAATGGTCAGTGGGGGCTGCAAAAAGGGCTGGGGGCTGCAAGTGGCTTGCAGTCTGTGTTGCCCACCCCTGCTCTATGGGGTTTCTATTAGCTGGGCTCCTGCACCTTTGTAAGCAACTAGATAGATAGATAGATAGATAGATAGATAGATAGATAGATAGATAGATAGTGAAGACAGAGCAATTGGGACAGTGTTACGTGCTACTCTACTATTTCTCATGCAATTTTCAGAGGCACAACAGTCCTACTGGGCAAGAAAGTTGGCAACCCTATTCATCTATCCTTCTCCCAGAATTCATCTCTGATAATGTCCAATAAACGCTAGGTCACAGCAATTGTTTATCTTTTAGTGGGTGTTAGCAAACAGGGATCCTATATGGAACCAATTACCTAGGGAAGTGGTGGGCTCTCCCGCACTAGAGGCATTCAAGAGGCAGCTGGACAGCCACCTATCAGGGATGCTTTAAGGTGGATTCCTGCATTGAACAGAGGGTTGGACTCAATGGCCTTAAAGGCCCCTTCCAACTCTACTATTCGATGATCCCTCCCCATCATCTCTTTTTTTAAATCTCACTGGAAAATAAGCCTCTGAATGTTAGGGATACAGATGGAGTTTCCTACTACAACAGCTCATTATCTGCAACCTCTACACCTTTTAGCCACTTCACCTCCAGTGGATCTGGGCTCATAAAATCTCATGTTCTTTCTGGTTTCTATTGACTTGATGAACCATGCAGTCAGTCAGCTAGCATCAGGGGCGGGTGATGGTGGTTGATAAACAGGTCTGCTGGGGCAAAAACCAGGAAGCCAGGCAATCAAGTAAATGAGAGGTGTATTTCCCTCCTAAGCTACCTCTCTTCAAATAACAAAATCAATGTTTAGATGATAGGAGTAGAGTGCAAAGAAATTCCAGATGTCATTTAGAATTCTTCTTAAAACTTTCTTCTCAATTTGGTCCTTAGTGACCACAAAACAGTTTCTTAGTTTCTTACCAACAATGTCATCCCTATTCACCACCATCACATCAACTTTATAATACCTTGGGACTCTAATCAACTAAAGCTTCATTATACAAATCACAAAGAAAAGAGATTGTGCACCTCAAGCAAACTACCATGGAAGGTCCGCATCTCAAAATATATATAGTTGCATCACAAGACCACTATTGCCTTTACTGCCTCCACAGTATCATCTGATGAATATCATCCATAATAAAGAAACTGCATAATTAAACATGCATACAAACACCACAAGGTCCTGATTATAAAAATCCATGAATGTAAAGGTTAGAGATGTATGGATTGTGTAAAATCCTCTCCATCTGTGTTTCACAGATTGTCAGGCTCCTTTCAAACCATTGTCCAGTTATTGATGGAATGGGATTTTTTATTATTATTATTATTATTTATTTATATAGCACCATCAGTGTACATGGTGCTGTACAGATAACACAGTAAATAGCAAGACCCTGCCGCATAGGCTTACAATCTAATAAGTTGTAGTAAACAATAAAGAGGGAAGGAGAATGCAAACAGGCACAGGGAAGTGTAAACAGGCACCGGGTATGGTGAAGCTAACAGTATAGAGTCAGAGCAAACTCAATATTTAAAAGCTATAGGGAAAAGAAAAGTTTTTAGCTGAGTTTTAAAAGCAGTGATTGAGTTTGTAGTTCTCAAGTGTTCTGGAAGAGCGTTCCAGGCGTAAGGGGCAGCAGAAGAAAAAGGACGAAGCCGAGTAAGGGAAGTGGAGGTCCTTGGGCAGGCGAGAAGCATGGCATCAGAGGAGCGGAGAGCACGAGCGGGGCGATAGTTTGAGATGAGAGAGGAGAGATAGGCAGGAGCTAGACCGTGAAGAGCTTTGAAGGTCAGCAGGAGAAGTTTATATTGGATTTTTCTTTAGTTTCTGAATTTGTGCAAATTCACACTTACACAAATTTGCACTTGCGAATATGCATGAATCCCCCCAAAATATGCAAATCCCCCATGTGCATTTTCACACTTTTGCTTCTGGGTGAAATGTGCATTTTTGGCCAGGTGTTTTGGTCAGGTGCCTCTGGATGAAATGTACATTTTTTGGCCAGTTAGGAAAATGGTCTGCAAGTCTGTGGAATCTGCCCCACTGGGGAAAAGCCAATCCACTACAGAATCCACAGATCGGATTCATAAAAATCCAAATTCTGTTGCAGATTTCTCTGACATCCCTAGTAAAGGTAAGGCCTAGCAGGCCAATTTAAGGCAGGTATGCAGGCTGCCATTGAGGATCACTTCTTTGAAAGTTACGTCCAATGAAATCAATGGGACCTCCTTACAACATGACTAACCACTTGGTCTACTCAGAAGTAAATTCCATTGTGTCCAGTCCTGCTTTCACCCAATCCCAGATAAATGTGCATAGGACTGCAGCCCAAGTCTGAGGTTATTCATCTGGATTTGGATTTAGATTAGATTAACAGGTCAACAAGAGAGGAAAATTGCCATCACCCAGTGGTAGACCACCAGCATGGAGTCCATATTGTACTTTTATACTGTGTTTTTATGCTGTTGTTTGTTTTATACTTTGAATAGTCTTCATGGTTTTAATTTTTGTGAAATTAAATAGCTTCGAAATAGCTTCGGCTATTGGGTAGTATAGAAATGCAATAAATAAATAAATAAAATTAAGCATCAGGTTCAGGGGCAATACAGACATTACTTTAAAGTGTGTCTAGAAGCTATGCCCCAATGTAAATCTTAAAAGCTCCTCTAGCCCCCATGCTAGAGTCCCAATCTGAATCAGGGAACTGTATCTACTCTAGAGTAAAAATGGAGGGGGGAATGCAGCTTCTGACACGCATTCAAGATAATGTCTGATTTGGCCCTCAGTCCCTGCTTGAGACCTTGGAGCACAGTGAAATATTTTAAGATATTTCACTGTTATTTTAATATTGTATTAGTTTTATATATTTTAATCCGTTTTATGTATTTTATGGTATTTGTTGTTGTTCTGCACCTCAATCCAGAGGGAGAGGCAGGTAAGAAATAAATTTATTATTATTATTAATTATTATTATTATCATCATCATCATAAATGGACCAGTGGCCTGACTTGGAAGCCTCATACATTCTGCAAGACTTAAACTGCAGCTCAGACACTCATTTCAACCCAAGTTATTTATCTTAACTGGAGACTTCATTATTATTATCATTATTATTATTTGTATCCCACCTTTTGCCCAATACTGGGCCTCAACATTGAAGAAGTAGAGGTTTGTCAGACTATCTGAGATCCCTGCCACCTACCCAGCTCCATCATTGAGAGGAAGGCTGGGCATTCTTTGGCTTTGCGTTAAAGGCATCGGTGGAACTATAACTATGCAGGGCCAAATTGGCAACGCTTAGCCCCTGCTGACCTTTCCTTCTTCAGAGCAAGAAGGAGGCAACTATCCAGATGTGTGGGACTGCAAGTTCCACCATCCCTAGCCAGATTGCCAATGCTGACTGGAGGTGGTGAGGGTTATAGTCCTGTCCAACACTTCTGAGGGACACCAAGTTGGGGAAGGCTGGTCCAGTCAATTTCATTCCAAGCCAGCCCTCCTCCTGCATCCTCCTCACCACTTTTCCCTTCAAGATGGAGTCTGTGAGGAATCCAAGTGGCAACCTGGAAACAGTGCTGGCTGGTGGCTCCTATGTCGGTGGGGCAGTGAATCCGCTCTGGGTTTTAGACAGAACTCTAAAGGAGCTAGGTGATGAACCCATTTGGGGGATAGGTTCCAGTACTTTGGATAGCTCCTTTAGAGTTCTGACTGACATCCCCATAGGAGCCACCAGCCTCCACTGCTGGAAAACATTGCTGCCTCAGTTCCACACATTCCCTGCCCTTGACGAGTGGATTACACTGTTGATATTCATTGTTCACTCAAGAAATGCTTAAAATGTAATACGTTTAGCTTCCTTCCTCACAGTTCCTAAACCCATTATGTGAACGTAAAGCCCCTGCAATTTCAAATCTATATCAAAGGCATACTACAAAGTATTGTGTTGATGATCAGGTACTAACACCTTAACAGAGAACATTCAAGTAATGGTTGCATCAAATCACTGTGCTTTTGTGAATTGCTTTCATGCCGTGTGTGTGTGTGTGTGTCTGTGTCTGTGTCTGTGTGTGTGTGTTTTAATGGTTATCAAATGTAATCAAGCTCCATGTAATGCTGGATAGTAGTTTAGGAAGTCTGTATCCAAACACTGTGTATGATGTTTTATACAGACAGATCAATGTCTACGCTTGAGTACTTTGAGCTAATGCCCAAATCCCTCAAATCCTGTTCTTTGTCAGAAAGTCGGCAGCAGACAGAGATCTGTAAAGTTATTTCCAGCATAACCCATGGGACTGATGGTGATGGGAATCTCTAAAAACAACAACAGCAACAACAACAACAACAATTTATTAGCCTATAGCATATTCCATGTGTAAAACATCCTTCACATACATTATCTCAATACTGCTGCTGTCCTGAAAAGAAGCAGGCAAAAGAGAAAATGTTCAGTAATGAATGAGTAACTTCAAATGCTCTCACATCTACTGAGTAAACAAACATTAACCTGGCAACAGAGAGAATATATTTCTAGATATTTTAGGTCAGAGATGGGGACCATGTGGCCCTACAGATGTTTGTTTATTTGTTTATTTGTTTATTTGTTTATTTATTGCATTTTTATACTGCCCAATAGCCGAAGCTCTCTGAGCGGTTCACATGTTGATGGACTGCAACTCCCAAAATAGCTTCTAGTGTTAAGGGATGATGGGAGGTGCAGTCTAACAACATGTTTATTTATTTATTTTGATTTGCACTCCACCATACCAAGAAAATGGCGCTCAAGGTTGCATTTCCCATCCCTGCTTTAGGTGTCCAAATGATTGTGCTTTAGATTAGAACACTTAATCATGGAAGTGACACTTAACTTAATCCTCACTTGTGCCCAGGATCTGCTGCGAGATGTAAGAGTTGTCAAGACACTCAGGAATTGTGACCGCAGTGCTGTCAATGTCAACGTATAAGTAAATGGAACGTTGTCCAGAAAATCAATAGTGACACATTTCATTTCAAGAGGAAACATCATTACAAGTAAGGGATCCATTCCAAGGAAATTGAAAGGGATAGAAGGTTGCACATCAGACCACAAAATGGCAAGTAGTGTCCCTTGGAAATCTGAGTTCAGTTCCCATCTCAAAATGATAGGGCTGGGAAAAGGTGCAGGGAAAAAAAGCTAATAAAATGATTATGGGGTGAGGCACCTTCACTACATGAAAGGGTTAGGCATTTGGGGCTTTGTTTAGGAAATACAACTCATGCTAGACGTTTACAGAATTACAAGGCCCTTTCTAACTCTATGATTCTACCACTCTGAATGTCAGTTGGCATTTTCCCCAGAATGGCAAACACAAGGGGAGGAGTGTTGCCTCCAGGCTTTGCTCATGGACTTCCTGGAAGCGTCTGGAAATGGGATATTGGACCAGATCAGCCATCCCAAACCTGAGTCCATCTTGATGCTTTGGATTACACCTCACATCATTGACCATTGGACTACAACTCCCAACTGGCCATTGGCCCCATTGGCAGTCCAAAACATCCGGATGGATCCAGGCTGATTAGATGGACTCTTGAACTGATCCTGCAAGGTTCTCCTTGTGTTATTTGCATGGTTCCCTTGTTTTTCTATGAACAGGAATCATGCATAAATAGCAAGTGTGCCATCTCTTCCTTTCCCCGTCTTCCCGTTTAATCTATTCCATCCCCTAGAAGTGTTACACTGAAAAAGAAAAGAAAAAAGTGCAGGCATCATAATCATGTGGGGCAAGAAAACACCACATAGCCCTGGGATTCCTACAATACGGTTGGTGATCTATGAATCCTCATTGCAATCTCCACAGTCAGTATAAACCTTTGAGCTCTTTGTCCTGGAACAGGTTATTGATATAGGCTGTCATATATTAATAGCAGACATAAAGTCACAAAATGTCAAAGAAAAGAAGTCATACCAATGAAAGGATGACAACTGAGAAATCTATTACTAGCAGATCTATTTATTTGATGTAGATGTTTAAAGAAAACACACACAATAAAAGTTCGCAACCCTGTAGTTTGATATTGAAAACAATTTTGGTTAATTACAAATAATGTAGTATTATTGTCAAAGTATTGACCTATGCATTTCAGTTGTCCACAAAGTTGTTTGCTTTTTTGGTGAATATGAATCTTGCCTCCCCATTTGAGATTTCAGCATAGCTGGTGGAGTTTACTAGTGGAATGTATATAAACACATTCAACAGAAAACCCAGAACCTCATTCCAGCATCTCCTTTGAGAGTGTCTTTGCTTGTTTGGTGAATGGAATTTCCTTTAAGTGGATGTTTACTACTGAAACTTAGAACAGATTTGCAACAAATTTTCACTGCTTATAACTAACAACAGTTGCGAAGAAGAAGAAGAAGAAGAAGAAGAAGAAGAAGAAGAAGAAGAAGAAGAAGAAGAAGAAGAAGAAGAAGAAGAAGAAGAAGATCAATTTAATAAGGAATAACTATGCAATGCAAGCTTGCCTATTTTCCCTTACTTTGAATGGAGGCAAGAAACTAGCCAGCGTTCTGAAGGCCCACATCTGACAACTGGATAGCCTCTCAGCCTTCTCTCAATTTCTGCAGTTTCACCAAGCACTGCCTGCAGTGTCTGAAACGTTTTTTTAGTTCCTGCTGAGATTTTGTTTTAAAACTGAACAAAAACTGATTACATTTTTTTTAAAAAAATAACATTCTCTGAATGCTGAGTTCTGTATACAACAACAGATCCCAGATTTATGTGGTAAAAGTGCAGAATTACAGAATTCAGGTGGGGACCACAACTCAGTGGTAGTAGAGCATATTGTGCATGTAGATGATCCTCGGCTCCAACCCTGGCACCTCCAGGTAAAAGAATGAGGTAGAAGTTGATGAGAAAGACCTCTGCCTAAGATCTTGGAAAGTTGACACCACCAATCAAATGTAGGGATGGGTGGATCCAGTGGAGGCTGGTGGCTCCGATTTTGATAGGGCTGTGATCCCATTCTGGGTTTCAGTCAGAACCAGCCAGAACTCTAAAGGAGCTGTCCAACATGCTGAGCCCATTTTGGGGATAGGCTTCCACACCTTGGATAGCTCCTTTAGAGTTCTGGATGGTTCTGACCAAAACCCAGAATGGTATTACAGCCCCACTGAAATCGGAACCACCAGCCTCGACTGGGTAGATTTATCAAGTCCAATTCAATGAAGTTCCTCTTTTTTCCAACCTCCAGTCCATTCCACGCTGGTTCTGTGAGGATGTGTCTGCTTTTACAGAGAAAAACCTATTGTACAGATATTTAACAGATTTTTTTATGTGTGTGTGTGTGTTTGTGTGCATTTTTACACACAGCCACCCATTGGCTAAAGTGGATTTGTATGCATTTTTAATGTACACTTTTTTTTTCTTTGCCACTTTTCCAGCTTGTGTTTTTAGCCGACCAAATTTTTCCTGTTCTGCGGAACACATTGCAAGTCCAGAAGCATACGGATTTCTGAATGCTAAGTGCATCTAGGTACGTGTCTATTTCCGGGTGGTGCTGACTGGGATATTCCATCAGAAAAACTCAAGGGGGAAGATTCCTCACACAACCCTAATCAGGATAGACATTAGTGGACTAGAAAGACTAATGCTCTGGCCTGGCATAAGACAGCTTTTGTTAAGTCCTATACCCATAGCCCTACACCCAGACTTGGGTATACATTCATTTTGTCCATCTCTTGTTCCTTTTTCCTTGTGTGTTGTGCCTTTTTACATTGTAAATCTGCAGGTAGAGGACTGTCAACTTTTACTGGGAGCCTTTTGGTTGAGTAACGGGTATGACCATCTATGTGAAAAATGCCCACTAGTCTACAGCTGTTTATAATAACATTGTCATCAGTCTCAGTCCTATCAATTGCACTCTCATCACTCAGAAGATCCCAAACCTGAAGGCTTCCAAGTTTGCTATGCCCTGCTGGGCTGAAGCTGGCAGGGTGGAAGGAGTAGTGAAGGTGATTTCCTGATTTTCACTAGATGGGCTTTTTGGCCTGTCTAGCAAGAGCATTTCTTAGGGGGTGGGATTGAGGAGGATGGAGGAGACTCAGGATATCTCATATCTTGTCCTCTCCAGTCTCCTCCCACCTCACCCACAGGAACACTCCTGTTTGGAGTGCTGTCTCTGAGCATGGTTTTCTGAGCAATCCTATGATCCCTGGGGCCATAGGTCTATAGGACTGATGTCTTAGGCCTTAACTAGACCTAAGGTTTATCCCGGGGTCGTCCTGGGGTCATCCCTGCCTGCTCTCAGGATATCCTGTGTGTCATTTACATGAACCTTAGATCTAGCTAAAGCCTTAGTGTGGTGTACTTGTTCTACATTAAGGGATAACAGGTATTCAGAATTACTCTTTTGCCCCCAAGGCACATGTACAATGAGCATGAAACGTAACAACTTTAAAATAAGCAGATCCCACGATGGAATCTTGAGAATGTAAGGCAGGAATTTTGCTGCTGAAATGGTTATGCAGTTGTAGTTTTGCGTGAACTGTAGCACTAAGCGCACACACTATATTCCCCATTTGGAAACGTACCTTAAGAATGGATCATTAGGCCAGTCTTCCCTAGAGCTAATCTACAGTACTTCCCATGCAACATGATTGAGAGAAGAAAAGGCAAAATTTCCACTGGAGCCATTAAAGGTCCTCAGGGAGAGAATGAGGATTACGTTCCTCATTATAGACAAGAGAGCAAGGCGGGGGAGTGGGGAGGACGGATGTTAAATGGAAGAGTGCAATACCCTGGTGCGTGGGCTATTCAGACTATACTGTCACATCATCCCTAATTGTATCATCACACAAAGTACACATTAAACAGGCAGGTTATTAGCAACATAGGCTGGAACCAGCACGTCTTCTGCACCGCTCCAATGACTGCATCACAATATTAGATCAAAATTCAATATTAAATGCTATTTCTTTCCATTTGGAAGGGATTAGTGGTAGGAAGGGTGGCTTTGGTGGGCACAGAGAGGCTACCAAATGCGGCCATTTAAATGGTTATGGGGCAGCCTTTAAAAACAGTCCATGAGTTTCAGCTTGTCCAAAATACAGCAGTGACATTGTTAATGGAACATATTATAACAGTGTTTTTTGATCTGCACTGGCTTCCAGTCCATTTCCAGACCAAGTTCAAAATGCTGGTCTTAACCTACAAAGCCCTTAATAGCTTGGGGTCAACTTACCTGAAGGATAATCTCCCCCCTACAAACTTGCCCAGACCCTAGGACCATCATTAGAGGCCCTTCTCCAGGTGCTCCCAACAAATAAAGTAAGGCAGGGAGTTGTTATGGCATTCCAGTTATGGAAGTCCTTCCCCAGAGAAGCTTACATGGCACCTACATTGTCATTTCCCCAGGCTTTTCAGTCCTTCAGTTTTGTTGTTTTAAAGCTGTATTTTATTTTAAAATCTTTACCCTGTTGCTGGATTTTACTTTGGTTTTATACTGTAGTTTAAAATTTTTACATTAGGTTTTATCATGCTTTATTTTATGGTTTAAATTGTTGTGAACCACCCAGAGAACTTCAGCTATTGGTCGGTATAGAGATGAAATAAATAAATAAATAAATAAATAAATAAATAAATAAATAAATAAATAAAGGCTAAGAGCACTAACCATTTGATAGATGTGATTAATCAGTGAATGCATAAATTACAGAATTAGCTGGTAGGTAGCCAAGTTATTTCCTCTGAAAGAGTGTTCAGTAACAATGCTCTTACCCAGTAAGACAGACTTTCCCAAAACATCGCACCCCATCTCCTAAGCTAGGTGTCCCCAGCCTTTTTTGACCAGTGGACACATTTGGGAATTTGAGGAACTGCTGTGGGCAACACCACAAAATGTCTAATCAATGGATTGCCCTTTGGCATCTACCTGTTGCGTCTATGGATCTTAGGCTGCGTCTTATTCAGCCAAAACGTTTGTTTGGCATCTATTGGACTTTGCAAAGTCTCTTTAAGAAGGAATTGTCTTATTTGGCTAATTGCTACCAGTGCAGTACGGCTAATCTTTCTCTTAAACATATGCTTCAGCAATGTCCAATAGTTGCTTCTTGGGGGGAGGTTATTACACAAATATTTTTCTAGTGCAACAGCCTTTAATATTTACTGATATACACACACTTTTAAATTATTGATCTGATTCATGGAAATTAACAAATATTCAGTATAAATGGATTCTCCCTGCCTTTTTTACAGCTGAAAGTCTGATATTACAACATTGGAAGGATGAACGTTCACCTCCTATAATGCAATGGACTGAGGACTTGCTTTCAATATTATAATGGGCGGCATATCTTCAAATGGATACTTATTTGGATATTTGGTCCACTTTTGTTGCCGCTTATGTATAATTGCTAAAATATTGTGTGTATTTCATAAGCATTCATTGCTATGGATATACACAAATCCATGTACATATGTTTTAAAAAACAGGGGATTTTTAAAATGTTTTGTGGGTTATCATGGACCATTTCACAGGTGCTATTGGAGGTGCCCAGAGACTAGGGATGGACCCCCATCCTAAGCAGACTGCAGGCTAGTGATTGATGAATCTGGCAGTTTCAGTTTTTCTCAGTTTCTCATTTTTCCAATCTTAAATTCAGCAGGAAAATTCATAAACGTTTTGTGCACATTTCTAATATACACATTTTTGCAAGTAATTTTCCCAATTTAATGCATTGTGAATATTATTTTTCCTATACACATTTTATATGCATTTTTTTAAAATTGGAGAACTCCATTGCAAAATTTGGAGAAGAGCAAATTTCAAAGGATAACCAAGTTTCATTTCACATAGTGATTCAAAAGTGTAAAATTAGGTAAGATCCAAACTGAATGAATCTCTTCCCCATCCCTATTTCAGGCTGTGGGATTTACTTTGTTGTTTTTTTACTTTATGGTAAGGTCCAGTTTATAAGTGTGTGCCTCCAATGAGACAGTCCTTCTCTCTGAAATGCCTTCCCACATGCAACAGGGTGATGCAAATCTTACTCTGTACCAAACACAGGTTTGAAGCAGCTCAAAGTAAACATGGATTTTATCAGTGGAACTTCCAGATAAATGTGTTTAGAGTTGTGCCCTGCAAGGGGAGGGGGGAGATCTGAGCTAGAACAGAGACCTCATTAAGAAGTCTCTCTCCCATCTGAATCCAAATAAAGCATCAAGGAGAAGTTGCAACTACATTGGCTGTAATTACTGTTTTCTGCCTATCTTTCCTGGATGTTTCTCTCCTAGGCCCCCTTTCTTTCTCTTCAAGTTCCTGGGATCCCAAACCACACCAGGAAGTGGCTACTCTTCATTTCTGTTTAGATGTCTGTCTGTGATCACCTGCTTAATGGGAGAAAAAAAGGGGGGAAGAAAAAAGACTTTCTAATAATATGTTATTAAGCACTGATTTTAAAAGACAATCATCTTTCACTCTCTTTAATTTCACAGGCTCTTTAAAACAGCTGCTACCCTGCAACAGGGACTTCCAGCCAAACAGGAAACACATTGTTAGCTGCCTGCATGAAACCAGTAGAATGTATTAATTTATGAGTTCCCTGATAGATTTTTATGACTTTCATTCATACCACCTTGATGTGTTGGGTAGTCTCTTGTGCCAAAGGCTCACACACAATATGTATGCCATCCCAAATCAGCCCCACCCCTCCAGTCCCTGGAAAGCTTGCACAAGCCATAAGGTACTACTGACATTAATATTATCATAACGCCTAATAATCTTTTCGGCATCAGGTCAAGACTTTTCTCTTCTCCCAGGCATTTTAACAGCATTTAACAACGTTAAGTTTGTTTTTAATGGACCCCAGAATTGTTGTTTTTAAATGGATACTATTTTTATACTGTTTTTATGTTTTTTTAAAAAAAAATTGTATACTTTTAATGTTTACTATTTTTAATGTTGTAAACCGCCCAGAGAGCTTCGGCTGTGGGGCGGTATATAAATGTAATAAAATAAATAAATAAATAAAATCGACTAATGCTCCACGTTTGAATTCCATTTATTTCTTCATTGTGGAACAAATGATGAGTGTGCAAGTAGAGTGTTGCTCATTTAATGCTAGTTATCTTCCTGACCCATTCCATACTGGAAAGGACACCTTCATTTTGTTGTATAGTCAGGGCAGAAGGGAGGCTTTGTCATGGATCCCTTGATATATTTGAGAGACTCCAAAAAGATGCCCTTACATAGGTGAAGAATTTTCTCCCTCCTTTGAAGGGATCCCTGGCATTTGTGAATGCCATGGAAGTGCCCAGGCGGCACTGAATATTTAAGGAGGGAATTGGTAACAAATTAGTGGGTATGACAGCCTTCCCCAATCTGGTGCTCTCCAGGTATTTTGGGCTACAATGCCCAGCTTTCCAGACCATTGGCCTTGCTGGCTGAGGCTGATGGGAGCTGAAGTCCAAAACATCTGGAAGAATCCAGCAGTGTGCTCCTGCCAGCACTACTGATATTTCACTAGCAGAAAGCAATGCATGTGCAACAACTATAGCACTTGCTAGCACAACAAGTTTCCAGAGAAACTCATCACACTAGCAAGCGCTATTAACATTGGCATTGGTTTCTGCTAGCACAATGCTCATTAGTGCTAGTGGGAACACACTGTTTGATCATCCCCACATTGGGAAAGACTAGGGTAAGGCATGTCTTCAGTCTTGGGAGGTTGTAGCCAATTTTAAATTAATCACACCATAGCGAAACTCCCAACTTAGTTAGATCTTAATCTAAAGAATATATCTAGCATAATTCTTAAATTCAACCCTGGTTCAAGGATTGTGTTTCATTTAGAGCCCATTCCAGTATTGAATGGGCTCTAAATCCAGATTAGCTTTAATCTGGATGTTCTGCTCCAGACCATGTGGAAACATATTCATTAGAAAATGTCACCATCCTAAAGACTTAACCTCAAAAAGGTAGTCCAGATAGATAGGTCATTTAACACTGCAAAAAGTTGCTCAGGCTTGGACTTTGGCAAACGTCTAAAAGAATGAAGTTTCAGAATTGGGGGTGGGAAAGCAGCTTTCTGTGAACCTTTGACATCTGGATCTGATGCAAACAGGCAGTCACATTAAGAGATGCCTTCCAAGATCATAATGGTACTATTATGCCTGCAAATTTAATCCCAAAAAATATTTTAAACACTTGTAGCCATTCGCTGATTTCCCCCATCAGAAGCTCCAGAAAATGAACCAAAGAGAGATATCAGTCCAAAGTGCCGAACCGAAATAACCTGCTATCCAGAGTATCAAAGTAGGTTCCAAACATTTTTCCCCTCCGCACGCTCCTAATACCCATACCATTTTGATTGGTTAGACCCTAATAGATTATGATTTCATTTAATGGGACTTATGAGACAACATCCAATGGGACACTTATGCCTCGCCGATTCTCTAACGTCCCACCGATTCCATTGTGCAAGTCACACACACACACACACACACACACACACACACACACCACTTGCACAATGCTGATTTACCGCTTCCAAGGCAAGCCAAAATAAGCGGAAACACTCATATCTGAAAGGTTGGCAAAGCTTGCATAAGGGAGCTCTACCAACCTGCCTCCTTCCAGAAATGTTTCCACTGGTTTCAGAGCTTCCCCTAGGAAGTGCTATATCTCCTTTGTGTAAGCAGTGGATCCTACTTGCACATCCATGGCTTGTGTAAAGGAATCGGCAGGGGCATAAGCACCCCATTGGTAGGTTTTAAAAGAAATTTTGAAATGTGTTTGTCCTTGCTGGCTTTTCATTGAATAGTTTTGATGGTATTAGCCACTGTTAGATATTAGAAATTGCATTTTATTTTAACTAGTTTATTTTAAAATTGCTTAAATTTAAGGCGGCTTTACAATTTGATATTGATTTTTACTGTTCTAAATTGTAAGTTACTTTGGAAAGACCCTGGTCTTGAAAGGTAGCTAAAAATATGTGTAATTAATAAATGATATAACATCTGGATCACTTTTTGGCAATGTAAATTGCAGACATGGGGGGTGTGCTGATCTGGATTGGGGACCATAGTATGGGGCAAGGGGCTGAAGTTCCCTACTCCTCCACACTACAGTCCCAATCCATGTAGTAAGTAAAGAAATAGGCACTGCTCAAAGAATCTACTAGATTCCCTCTGCAATATAGAGCTCCATCACACCTACTTTTTTTCCCCTGTTTTGAGTCCATGGTTTCCTCCGGCATTTCCTTAGCGAGTCTAGTGCTGGACACTTTCACGTCAGTGCGTTGTTGCGCTATTTCAGCTCATGTATCCTTTCACCTGTATCACTACCGTGCTGGCGAAAACTCCCACTCTGCCCCCTACATTCTCCTTCCCCCTGCAGATAGATATAGATATAGATATCTGTGCAAATACAATAGTACAGCAGCCTGAAACTGCGCAATTGCGGTAAAACAACACACTATGCTTTCCCCTAAGATTATTGAACAATATAAGTGAAGAGAAAATATTACAAATAGTTTTTGGAGAAGTTTGTGGTTAATGTTGGCATGGCAATGCAAAGCCGACATTGTTCTGGTCAGGAAACCTAGACATGCCTACTCAGGAGTAAGAACCATAGAGTTGAATGGGACCAAGTCTGGGCACAGGCGGCGGCAGCCTCGCCTTCTCCGGAGGGTGTTCAGGACACCTCTCTCCCTCCCCCTTCACAGTTGAACAGTTGAGCGGAGAACCACCCCACCCTTCTGTTTTGTCAGCGAGACGGCCCTTCAACACACGCACACACAACAAAAAACGGGATGATCCAATACAGTGCAAGGACAGCAATACACGGGACAGAGGAGCAGCTTTATTGCGCATGGAGGGGGAAAACCAGACTTTCCCGGCTTCAAAATAAGATGGAAAGGGGAGGGGAAGAGGTGAGATGAACGCAGGACAGGGATGAAGTCTTATGAGTACCGCGCTGCAAAAACACATACTGGGCATGGCGAGAGTGCAATAAATCACTGGTGTGATGGAGCTCATAGAATCCCTTTGCAAACACTGGAGAATTGGCAGCATTCTAGCTTCAGAATGTAACTGAGCATGCACCATATAACTTTGCCAACATTGGCTGCTATAGGCTTTAATGGGGCAGAAAACCCTTAATAACTCTTGAACCACTGTTCAGAACTTCTCCAAACCAATGAAACAATGCCAAATAAAATATATCAGTAGCTTTCACCAAAATGTGGGAGGAAAATGATACACTTGTCCAAAGATCAGAGTAAAAAGGTAATGTTTCCATTTTCAGCACTTTTAAGGTAAAAAGTGCTGAAGCTGTGGCAATTTTTATCAGATCTGCTGGAAATTTGGTACAAGCATAGAACTTTTCACGTAGATCATGGATGCCAAGTTTCAGTTTTTTAGCTTGAACAGGGGCCATTTTTATCAACAGCAATGTTTTGAGGCTTATAATGGTGGGAGCTCTTTTTCTTTTGTTCAACAACTCTTAACTAAAGGAGCAATTAATCTGACAGCCACTCTTAAACTTATTTACTCACATGTTGATCCCACTGAGTTCAATGAGTTCCTAGTAAGTATGTTAAGTCTTAAACAAAAGTAGTGATCCTCTTTTCCCAATTCAGGTGCTAGGCCCTTGCCTTCATCAACTCAGTGGAGTCAACCTTGCCCCGACTTTAAATCTCGTGAAACCTAGCAACATGATTTACGTACAAAATAGAATCTGACAATTCCTGGTCAGTCCACGGGGTCAATTGGTTTTTTACAGATTCAGCGGACCGCATTTGGGCGGGGGCTTCATTATCCTGAATCTGCCTCCACCACCCTATAAAAGAGAAATAGATTCTAGTTCTCTCACTCAGCCTCCACCCACCCACCCCACGTGTACACCCTCCGTCCAACACAGGAAACGGGTTCGTTTGGTCGTCTGTGCATGGTTACTCAGATGTAGGTTCCAGCGAGTGCAATGGGACTCCCACCCTAGTCAGAGTATTTAGTTCATAGTGTGGCCTTAACCAGGTTCACACAGTCATTATAGCAGTGACTAATCAGGAGCAAAACAAACCTCAGCGTGGAAGGAGAGCCTGCTTGCTGATACTTCTCAATGGGAAACCAGGCAAGCTAGCAGCGGCCGTTCCCTGCACCCTACCTCTCCCCGCTCCCCCACCCCCCGCTTCTCGCTCGCCTATTAGGCTTCTCTTTGGCAGTGTGTTCCTGTATCCTGTTATTTAGCGCTTTAATAAAAGGCCTTGCTAACTTGAGAAACTGGAGGATTAAGGCCTAGCAAGAGAAGGGAATCCCCCTCCTGTAAATCCCCAGGCAAAGACCTTGTTATCCACTGCCAGGGTGAGGGTCTCCATAATAATCATTCCCTAGCAGGCAAGAAAAAATGTTAATGTGTCTGTCACTAGCAATGGGGAGGTAGGAACGAGCAGGCGATTGTGGCAGGACGGGCGGGGGAGGTGGGGGGCAATTTGAGCGTGCCGAGAGGGAAGGAAACGAAGGCAGCCAATTTGTAGACCCCGCGCCTCGTCAGGGCCGCTCGGGGCCTCGGTGTTTTGTTCCTGATTGGGAAGAGGGGAATACAAGAAGGGGGGATCAAGGATACTGGGGGGAGGGGGGAGAGAGAGCGCCCGCGCGGGGTGGGGGTGGGGGGCAGAATAACAAGCGGAGGCGATCGGCTCGCGGGAGGAAAAGCGTGCAAAAGGGGGGCGAGCCGAGATCTCCTTCACCCGCAGTATGGGCAGACACACCGGCCTTCCTCTTCGAAGGCGATCCCAGCTATAAAGGCAGAGGAAAGCCTTCCAAAGGAGGTCTCCATTGATGCCTTCTGCATCAGCCGCTGGCACAGCCGTCTCCTAGAGCCGCCATATACCGGAAAGGGCGCTCCCTCTGAGGAGAGGAGAGGAGGGGAGGGGAGGGGAGGGGGGCAGAGAAACCACGGGGTGGGGGCGAGCGACCCGTTCTGGGAGGCGGAAGGGGGCACGGGGCCCGAGAGCCACGGGGGCCAGGTTTCCTGCACTCCTCCCAAACGCGCCGACCTCGGCGCCTCTCTTGGCTCGCTCCCGGGACAGGGTTTGGGACTCCCGGGTGACGTCAGCAGGAGCCGGCGAGCTCCTCTCCCGCGGAAAGCCCGACGCCCCGGCCCAGGTAGCTGCCAGCTGCCCCGTGGGCGCTGGGACGAGCGCAGGCAGGCGGGGCCAGGCACTGGCCCAAGGACCGTCCTCGGCCGGAGCCATCTCAAGGGAAGGGCCTCCGAACCTTCCCAGAGCGCCCGCCGCCGGCTTCCCACCACCAAGGCTCAGGGAGCGGAGTCTACATGGACCCTGGTAGGAGCGCTAGAGAGCGCTGAGCGGAGGCGGCGACCCGACCCTGCGCGACCGCCCGCCTCGGCTGGGATCGTACGCGGGCGCGCCCGAAAACCGCCGCGCACGGGTAAGCGCCTCGCGTCTCTGTTTCACCTGGCGGGAGGAGGGAAGGGCCGCAGGTTGCGGACTGCGGAGAGATCCGTCGAGCCCTGGCTGCGGGCCCTCTAGCCCACAGGCACCTCGGATTGCTCCCACAATCGTTTGGGGAGACTCGGGAATGGCTCCCGCTTGCCCCGGCCCGATCTCAGGCTGCACATCCCACCCCCCTCCGGGGATCTTCCATTTAACCCTAGAAGCCAGAGCCACGGGGCACTTCCCGCTGCTACCACAAGTTCCTGGACGACTGGGAAGGAGAACTTATTTTTTCCTGGCCCGCTGAATCGGGCGGCGGGGTCTCTCACCGCCTTGTCGGCCACGTACCCCCACCGCCGCCGCCCCCGGGAGGAGCAATGTGGATCGGCGGGCAACCCCATCCCCGCCCCGCCCCGTCCTCTCCTGCCCCGGCGTTTCTCGCCAGTCAAAGTCGCCGTCGTCCCCGCGGCTTCCCTAATTGCAGCCTGAGCTTAGCCTTGAAGTTGCAAGCCCTTGACATCTTTATACCTTGTATAAATTCTCGAGGGCTCCTGCGCTTCGTCAAACCTGACAAATATACCCGAAAATATAATTCCAAGGGGGTTACCTCATTTTGCATTCGGCGAGGCTGAAACCAAACCAGAATTTCTTGCTGAGGGGAGACCCCTTGCTGGGGCTGTCTAGTGTCAAGGTTGGGAGGGACAATTTCATCTCCTGCACACGATGGATCAGCATGACAAGGAACACGTTGGAACGACGCTAATAAATGTTATATTTTTATGGAATTCGATTTTCTTTTATGGCTTCAGCTACTTGATCCTGATAGATAGATAGATATATATATATATATATATATATATATATATATGGGATTCAAATCTCTCTCGCAGTTGAAAAAACGAAAAGACATTTCACAGGTGTATTTTGTCTAGGGGTCATGTGACAATTACTCATGATCCAAATGATCTTTTCAGAATGCACTTTTTCCGTGCCAAATTACTTAATTTGAATAAAGTTTAGGATTTTTTAAATCAAACAAACAAAAAGTAAACAAATGAAACTGAATATGCATTGCCCAAAAGAGAAGTCAGCTAGGAAGCTTGACGCCTTTGGAACAGACCAAAATAAATACTTATTCCAGTTATTAAACTGGACATGAGTGTTTCATTGAAATATATAGAAAACCAAACTGCCCTCACTTAAAACCTAAATGGAAGTTCTTTGATTAAGCTAAATTAAATAGATATATTTAAATATTACGAGGAAGCTATACCTCTGCTTGCTTAAAACCTACCTGAAAATTACGTTATTTATGGGGAAAATTACATAAGTTCACTTCCTGAGTTTAAAGTATTTTACAGCAATTGCCACCCTGATAAAATGCTGAGCGTTTTATAGTCCCTCATATTAGAAATCCGTTGTTAGTGAGCAGCCTCTGTAGTCCACACACAATTTAAGACAGAATCCTAAGGCTTAAGCAGGTTTACATACACCCAATACTACATTATTTCAACTGATCCAAGTGTTTTTTGTTTAGGACTACAGTATCACTTGTAAGTAAGTCCATCTCTATTTAGGGTACTTACTTTTTTTTAAAAAAAAAACAAAAAAACATATGTGTCAAATCGGGATGCCAGTCCCACAATCTGCTTCAATCCAAGCAAAACTCTTAGAAGAATCAGAATATTTCTTTCCTTGAATTAAAACAAGTACACACCAATTGACAGATTGTTGGGAATATGACAGCTCCATCCCTCCCTTCAAATTGCTGTATACCTCTGTATAACGACCCCAAGGTTCTAAATTTCTTCCTATCTAATTTGAAAATAGATCAAGGTCATGGCAATTTCTGGTATCTTTAAGTGGGGAGATGGGGAAATGGATTGCTTTCATATCAGTCTAAATACATGCAAGCACGTATATTAAGAGCATAGTCCTAAACACTCTAGGAAATATATCCCATTGAATTTGGTAGGACTTATTTTTGAGTAAACATATTTGGGATTGGGTTGCAGGTCTACTTCTAACATCTACTGTGTTGACAATAAGGTGTTGTGTGAACTGGTATTCTAATGAAAGGTGTGTGTCTTCCCTTGGTATTGTCTTTTTTTAGAAAGCGTAACTAAGATAAGAAAGTGTTCGATTTTAAATCTCCATATTGTCCTTATCTTCTATTTTCTTCTTGAGGATCCTCTCCTCACCCCCACTCCCACACACATACATTTTCTTCCCTGTTGAATTCTGAATGGCTGGATCAGACACTAGTCCTGGAGAGAAACAATTAAAAAAATAGAATATGACTTTCTTCTGTACTATTGCCCTCAGAATTGTCATACTATTGAAGTCAATAGAAAATCCATCATTGCTTGTGTATTGTACGAAAATAGCCCAATTCTGTGTATGTTCGATTGGAAATTGTTTATTCCCAATTAAGTGTGCATAGGAAGGCACTTCATCACTTTTTTTAAAAAAGGGGGGGATCTCCCATTTTACTCCCTAGTTTACATGTTGCTGAATGCTGAGGATGTTCTTTACTAAGCAACTTTCCCCAGTGCCATTTTAAACCAGTGCCTTTACATCTGGGCTCACCTGGAACTGTGGGGCTTCTTTCCCGCTACACTCTGGGCATAGTCGGCCAGACCTAAATTCTTTGATCTTCCATTTACTTAAGTGAAAGAGGGTGAACCACATGCTTAACTTTCCCCAATAAAATCAGTGGGACATTTGTTTAGGATGGCGATGCAGGCCCCTAAGAGGGGTTATATTCAATAGAAATATTGGGGTTTCCAGTTTAAAATTATCCTTTGCTTTTGGGCAATGAATCTGTATGTTCCAGATACAAACAAACATGTGCATTATTCTTTGGCCAAACAACTCCAAGGCTCTCTGTTCACGGTGTGTTTTATTGTCCACACAGATTTTATTATGGAACTGGGTCTGCCCAAGAGTATCCCTCCCTATGTGGATTTAGGTAAGAACGGTGTCTTTTCTCTTAGAGACATTTGGAATAGGCTGGCGGGGAGGGAGGGGGGTATTCCTGAGTATCAGATCCGCATCGCTTTTAATGCTCTAATAAAGTCAGATGAGCCTTTTGTTGGACGGATTCCTTGAAGGCACTAATTGAAACTCGTTTCTTTTATTTGCTCTCCGCCTCCACATCTATAACCCTGCGTGTGCTGCTGATTAACTTAGCTCCTTCCCACCATCAGCACTTTAAGGGAATATTTGACTCTCTTCCTCCCTCCCCCACCCCCGCCCCGCTTACCTAGCTGCTACTTGTGTTAAGATAAGGCGGGTGGTTTGTTTGTTTGTTCCAATGGAACAGCGAAAGCATCGCCCACTTCGCTCTCGATGACCCGCCACCCCTGACACGCATCGATATGGAAGTATAAAGTCCTGTGGGTTTCTTACTTCCACGGAAGCGGGCTTAGGAGGGGACTGTTATTTGGCTGCGATCCCACATACTGTTCACTCCAGTGGGATTTAAACCGGATCAGTCGTGTAGCGCGATCGCCGTCCGTGGGACTCACTCGGCATAGTGTTTCAGCCGGGTATTGACGCCCGGGGTGGGGGTGGGGGTGGGGGTGGGGGTGGGATCCTTAACCATCCTCCCTATTTAAAACTTCCTAGCGCAGATCTACACACCGATCCGTGTCTAAATTCAACCGAGTAGGATCTAAGTTGATTTCGTTGTTAGCTTCGGTTACGGTTAGTTGACTTGTGGATCCAGATGTGTGGGTTGTTTTTGTTTATTGGGACGAGGGTTTTTGCAATACAGCCGAAGTTCTTGAAATGTTAATTACACTTATGCGTTTTAGCCGTTGATATTTTCCTGAGCAGAAGCCTTGGTTTCTCCACTTATTTATTTTTAAGGCATCTTGGGTTGGCGGTGGGGCGGGAGAGAGAGAGAGAGAGAAGTGGTTCTCTCCAGAAAGGTTAATTATTTGTCTGATTTCGTCGTTTGAAACAGGAAATATCTTGGCTTTGCCGGGCTACAGAGTTGCTCCGAGCACATTAAAAGCCCTGTGCATTATTAGAATACTTCAGCCCTTCAGGAAATGTCCTGTTTAGGGGAAATGTGTTTCTCCTCTCCCCTCCCCGCCCCGCATCAAAATACTGCCAGCAATTAAGAGGCTACTCGAATGAAACAAGGACGAGGAGAGGAGGTGGAAGACCTGGGGGTGGGGGCGGGCGGGCGGGGGGTGGGGTGGGAGGAGAGGAGCAGAGCTAAAACCCAAATGGAAACATAATCTCGAATGGCTCCGATTGCAGCTTCTTTTTCGGCTTTGGGAGGTTCCAAACGAATGAGCGAGCCTGGTTCTTGGGCCTTTGATTACGCTGGATCAGAGACGTCGTTTTAATTCCACGCACACAAAAAGGCACACCGAGTTCAGATGAAGAGATGCCCTGGGTAACATGAGCAGCCTGGTTAACAAACTCCTCTGCCCCTTTCTCCATCAATTAATCTGAAAAGCCTGTTCCCAGAGGGGGCCGGCTGAGAAGCCCTAGTCTCGTTCCTTAGCCTGCTAGTCTCGTTCCTTAGCCACGCCAAAGCTTTCGAGGTTTCCCCTCTTCTCCTTCCAACGTCCCCCACCCCGAAACCCTTGTGCTCTGTAGGTAGCCAGAGGCCTATGAAGGAGGGCTACAATCCGCAGCTCATTCACTCTGGGGTCCCCTTAGGATCAATAGAACTGCTCTGGTGCAACTGGCCAGTGAGGCCTAAGGGGGGGGCGCCCGTTTCCTTTTGTATGTCATTCATTGTTCTTTACTCGGAAGTAAGCGTCCATGGGGATCGGGCTGCAACTGAAGTTCTGTGCTCACTCACCTAGAATTAAGTCCTATTAACATATATAGGATTGCGCCCTTTAACGTGTCTAAGCCTAGTTCGTGCACAAATGTGTACGAGACTGGGATGGAAGGCTATAGTTATCAGAATACCAGCTTATTTACTCGTATTTAAATTTCACCCTATATTTAGTAATTTACCTGTATTTAATATGGGTAAATTACTAAATATTGGGTAAAACTTAAATACAACATATGGACATAAATTTAAATTCGACGTCCTTCTTCCTTTAGAATCTGGGTGAAGATTGGAACCTCCTGCGTTTCAGTGAATGGAGCTGAGCAATGTGGGAAGGTGCCGGGCCCATCTAGCTCAGGATTGTGGGCAAATTGTGCTTCCCCCCATGTTTTGGCCCACAACTCCCATCATGTACAAGACCCACCTCTTCATGCAGGCTTTCCCTAAGAGCTGACCCAGCTGTACCCGTGGTTATTTGGTTTTACTTGGATTGTTAGAGATTATGATTTTATAATATTTGTTAGCTGTTTTGATAGTTGACTAGAAAGTGATATATAAATTTGTATAATAATAATAATAATTTTTATTTATTTTATTGCATTTGTATAACACCCCATAGCCGAAGCTCTCTAATCATTATTATTATGTGAACCGCCCAGAGAGCTTCGGCTATGGGGCGGTATACAAATGAACATTATTATTTCTACTACTACACAACTTTATATACCACTTTCCAGACAACTATCAAAGTAGCTAACAAATATAATAAAAACCATAATTAATATTTTTATTATTATTATTAATCACTAGCCATTGGCTATGCTGGCTAGGGCTGCTGGGATTTGTAGGCCAAAACATCTGGAAAGCCACACGTTGCCCGCTCCTGGTCCACCCTGACTAGCCAGGAATTTCTAGGGTCCCAGACCGGAGGTCTTTCTCAGCCCTACCCGGAGATTCCAGGGCGGGACTGGGAGACTGGGACCTTTTGCAGGCAAAGGACGTGCTCTACCATTGCGTCAAGGCCTCCCTCGTCCAGCCCTTCTGCAACTTCAATCCCCCCCGCCCCGCCCCCCCGTGAAGAACCTGTTCTGAAAGGATCCCGTTTCTCTCCCCGATGAAGAAGTCCCTGGTGCGGACGCGAGGGCGCCCGAGGAGGCCTGCGCGAGGGCCGATCGCCAGCCCTTGTGCTTCGGCGCCCTTGAGGCCTGGCTGCCGCGGTCAAACAGGCGCGCCTTGGGCCGAGCGCTGCTCGTGCGCCAAGCGGAACCACCTCCCATGAAGAGGAGCGGGGCGGCGGGGGGGGGGTTTCTCTTTCTTTCCAGCTTTGGAAAGCATGTTGAAGAAGTGGCGGAGCGGGGGGACAGAGACTGGGCCGGGTTCCGTCAGCCAGTTGCTGTCATGAAAAATTAAGCTGTCGGTTTTTGAGCCCAAGTTCTTTTGTCAACTCTCCCATCGTTCCGTTCAGGGCCGCTGCTGTATTATTAAAGGCCCAGCATCTGTTTGGACAGAAATATATTAAGCACTTTGCATCCACGGGGCTCTCGGTGACTCATCCCATTACAGTCAAAGCTTCAGCTGGGCTCCACACGCCTAAAAAAAAATTAAAATGAAACGATGCTCCCGTTCTCGTGCCTGGGTGTTCCAGAGAGGGTGCTTTTCGCCATGTCTGAATGAGACAGATAAATAGGTGTATTTGGGAGAGGGGGAGGGAAAAGGGTAGGTGGTCCTCACCCATTTATTGAACTAATCTGGGGTTTCTAGGTTGAATTTACCCACTTCTGGGGCTTAAAGCTGGAATGTCACTTGAATCAGCAGATCGCCCAGAGGCCCTTTCGCAGACGCAAATGCCCCAGCCAATGCGTGCGAGTGGGTGAGCGCGCCCCTTTTATTTTCGAAAGGGAGACGGAAAGACTGCCTGATGGGACTAGGGCAGGGCTTTTGCCTGGAGAAAGGGAAGAGCTGCCTGAAGCAAATATCGAGGCTACGCTTAGAAGGCAGGGAGGGGGCTCCACAACCCCATTTTATATGGAGTCCCTGAACGCCACATCTCGAAGGGGAGGTTGATCGTTCGGCTGGAAACGTCCGGTGAGCAGATGAGGCTTTCTCGCCTGTGCAGATCTTGCTGCTAGCTTTGTGCTCACCCAAGAGGGGAAAATGCCCTTCCTTTTTTGCTTTGTTTTCTGGGCAGGGCAGGTGGGGGGAGATGTGACCAGGAGCCCCTGTAACTTTCCACTTTCCTCTCCTGAGCGACCAAGCAGCGCTGCCTGCTTTCTGCCCTGCCCTCTGGAATAACCGCGAGGTGCTGCTGGTCCCTCTTTGGCCGCCCCTGACCTGGCCAGGCCGAGGAGCAATGCCGTGGCGTGTAATTGACTAGGGATCGCCCTCCGGACTTGAAAGCCGCCGAAAGAAATAAATTGACCTGCTGTCTTTGGTCGCTGGTTCTTTCTCCCAACACACCAAGGAAACCACTCGGGCTGTTTACCTCTGCGTTCAGTTTATCCACTCTGCCTAGTCCTGTCAATAGCAGCAGGGAGAAAGCCCCAAAGAAGCGCAATCGTATCGAAAGAGGCCCTTCCTCTTGGCTTAGGATCGCTTCCGACGCCACGCCTTGCCCTCCCCTTGCCTTTGCACCTCCACCGTCGGGAATCAAATTTTATTTATTTATTTCCGCCTTTATTTATTGGCCAACGGCTCCGGGAGCTGTTTTATTGTCCCGCGTAAAATATAAAATGCTCTATAAAAGCTGCCTGCCCCTGGACTGCTGCCGCGATGGCGGACGCTAGGGGCACCTCCAACGGGGCACACCCACACCCACGCGGCCCCACTTCCCCCTGGCGAAAAATCTGCCTACAAGGGCGAAAGTGATGGATTCGCTTCCAATGACAGGGACACCATTCTCTCTTCGTCCTCCGTGGCCTTTTCATACAGAGGGTGGATGCAGGGGGTATCTGAGAAGCCTGGTGCCTTCACCTGAGGTCATCTGTCTGTTCCTTTGCAGAAAGATTCAAAGGCAATTCGGTGTGATAACTTTGGGCAACTGGGATAAAGAGGAGCCAGCCTAATAAATGCCACTAAAAGAAATTGGAATTCTATATCAACAACACACACTACTACCACGCAAGTCGGTTGCAGGCCCTTTGGAACTCTTACCCACCCCATTCATAACTTCTTTAACCCCCAGCCTGACAGATTAGATGTCATCCCCCATCCTAAATTTCGCTTTCCAGAAAAAGGTTTTAGCATTCGGGTATTGCTTAAGTTGGCTAATTTATTGATTTGAGTTGTACTCCGCCTTTCTTCCAAAAATTGCACTCGAGACAGCTAATGGCACTTAAGGCTTCAGTGGGACTTATGCTTCTATCTGACCTAAACAAAACATTTTGAAAATAGGACTCATACCCACAAACACACGCACCCCAGTGGCATTTCCACGGATCAGCGATCAATCGCAGCTTCAAAGGATTCGGAGAGTTCCCATTGCTTTAAACCTGGTTCGGCGTCGTTGCTGCAATCGTATGCATGCTAGTGGGGGGAGAAAGTTCCGTTGGACTGGTAGGAGGGGGGTTTCCAAGTAAAGGTGCATAAGATCGGGCTTCACATCTCTTTAGAGCCGGCTGTCGGTGAAATGGGGTGCTGTGGATCTACAAGGAATGTGTGTGCGGGATGAGTGCTTGTCTTGTGTCCTTTCATTGCTTACAAAAGTGTGTGCGTGGTGGCGGGGGATCCTTCGGCTTTGTGGCGTCAGATGTGAAGTCAATGTTGTTGCCCTTGTTTTCATGTAGGCTCCTTTAAGTACCTGTAGAGCCGTGGCCGATCTCTGTGAGTTTTTGCCTTTCAGACTTCAGGGGGATGTGAGTGCTGCTCCCCTCTCCTGTGACACCTGGTGTTTGACTTGTATGTTTTGTGTGAGCGATTGCATTTAAACCACGTGTAGGTGTTTGCTGGAGATTTCCATGTTTTAATAATCTAAGATCAACTTGTGTGCGCGTGCCCCTCTCAGTTTGTAGATACTCTGCATAGAAATAGGGTCCTGTTCTACAACGCCAAGGTGTATTATTATATTTTTCCCATAGTTGTATTATCTGCATCCTGCAGCTCTAAACAGTGTGTGTGTGTGTGTAAGAATTAAAAACCAGTTAATTCGAATTCCTTGGCTTTAGAATTTAATCAGTTTAAATCCAGTACTGCCATATAACGTGAAACTGTCTATGTGTTGTCTATGGGCGACCCTGAAATGACATAGATTTGTACAAGGAAAAAATCTAAAGAAAAATGTATGTGGAGAAACAAAGTATATTTTTTTAAAAAATATATAACACTGCTGATGGTTAGCATGAAATATTAAGAACTGGGGTGAGGTGCAGATACAAATTAAAAATATAACGGATAGGAAAATCAATAAAATATTAAGCATTAACTCATGGCCAAAGAAATAGGGAGGAGGAAAAATTGTTTATAATTTAATGCGAAGGTCGGGAGAGGCCTGCAGTGGAATCCTAAGCAAATTTACTTGGGAGTAACCCCTCATTGAGTTCAATGGGTTGAGTGAACATGCATAGGATTGCACAGTTAGGTACATGTCTAATTTTCCTATCAAAATAAATGGGACTTAAAGTGGATCTTAAGGGCCTCCAGATATTGTTGGACTCCACCTCCCATCTTCCCCAACCATCACAGCCAACGGTAAGGAAAGATGGAAGTTGGAACCCAACAAAATTTGGAGGCCCACCATTTTAAGATTATGAGTGCAATTGGTGAATCATTTACTCAAGGGTGTTGTAAATGATTTTACCATGAGCTAAATGGACTTATTTTTGGACAGCAGGATATGGCAGCTTTTCCTATGAGAAAACAGGCAGTTAAAATCAAGGCTGCTATCCTTGAATAAGTAAGTTAAGGAGTATCCCGATCCTATGGAACTTCCTTTGGGCATAAGTCCCACTAAATTCAGCAAGGACCGAAGTTCCTCACTTGACTTCCCACTGTCGAGAGTTATGTCTCATTCATTTCAATGGGGTCTACACTTCGTAGGTCTAAGGTTGGATACTACCCTTTGTAAACAACCAAGGGGACTTCGTTTAAACTTTAGGACAGTTCCTAATAGTGAATAACATAATTTGGGCCAACTCAGTGTAGTTCGATGCTTGATTCTGCCTTTCCGTTTGTCTTCCTCTCCCCCCCCCCCCGGGTCTTCCCTTCCATCTTCTCAGTTCCCCCTTTGCCCCCGCAGTCCTTCCCTAGTCGCACCCTTGGAAGAAGCATATTTTGCCCTCACGGAGAGCAATGCCTTGGCCTAGTACGTCTATTCAGATAGAACTTATCTCTTCCCTAGAGCTGGAAAATGGCCTTTGTTCCTTCGGTTGTTGCTTGCAAGAGGAGAGAATGGGCGCATTATTCAAGCCACACAACGCTTCATTGTCCTCTGATAAAACAGTTACACATTTCCCTTAGAAGTCTTAGGACTTGTTTGCTTAGGTATGCAGCACACAATGAGATCTAGCTCATGATTCTGGAGGGAGATGGGGAGCCCGGCCTTTCTAGCACGATAAGGAACAAGAATCATGTGTCTCCTGGCCGGCGTCCTGGGTGTGACCAAGGCGAGTGATGGAGAACCCCTACTCGGTTCTATCAACCCAATTCTATACACCCGGGAGCATGCTCCATGGCTTACTTCTGAGTAGACATGCAGAAGATGACACAGTAAACCAGCCTTCTCCAACCTGATGTAGTTCAGATGTTTTAGACTACAACTCCCAGCATATCTGCCCACGGGCTGATGGGTCCTGAGAGCGCCAGGTTGCCCTAAGCCTTCTTCCACCGCTCTCTCTTCCCAGCTGAGTGTGTCTCTGAGCGTGTGTTCCTCCCTTAATCAACTGACCTCGTTTGGAGATGTTCGCAGCCCGATACTAGGCATCTTTACTCCAGCGAAACATAGACACATAGAATCCAATGGATTTTACTCCCAAAGAAGTGTCCATAAAGCCACGTGGTTAACAAATAAAGCAATCTGGACACGATCCATCGTACGTTATGTACTTTCAGAGTATCCTGGTTTTCTGCAGGGGAGTTTCTAACTGAAACTAAAGGGACTAATGAAAGTTTGGTTGTACGATGCCCTGTTCTCTGGACAACACAAGACACATAGCTTGGGAGTGGGGGGGAGAGAGACCCAGCACGAGCACCGAATTCTTTGCGTGAGTGGACGGGCCCAGAGTCCAGTTCAAGTCCCATTTAAACCCACCTCTTTCAGGTGCACGTGCGAATTCGACGGTCGATTGCATCAGCCGTTGATTGTTCTCGGTCCTCTTCCGGGCGCCTAGAATGTCTCCAAATGGGTCGTTTTTCGCGGTCCTCTGCGCTTAAGGTTCACGTAGCCCACCAGCGCTTTGCCTTAGCGGAATCAGGCTGGACGGATAGGGAAATACCGATCCTACGGAAACGACTATAAAAATCATTTGAAAGAAAGAAAGTGCGTACACTTTGGAAAGTGCGTACACTGCGTAGTATGTCAGCGTGACTTTAAAAAAAAAACACTAGTTCATTATAATAGGCTTCGCCTTGGAATTTGAGAGGAAACGTGTCACTTACAGTTTAATGATTTTCAATAATTTATCGGCGAAACATGAGTCTGTTTAGGACTAATAAACCTTCATAAAATCCACTCCGGGGAGCGGGGGGGGGGGCATCTAACATTGTGCTGCCAGGTGGCTTTAGAAGTCAGTTGTTGGGGGTGGGGGATGCAGGCTAAGTCAGATTTAAAATGGGGCATAGCAACCGTTTCAGTAATCAACTATTTGTTGTGGCTTAACTGGGCAATGGATTGGACAGTTAAGAGTGTGTGTGTATGCGTGTGTAGACTATCTTTTTTTTAAAAAATATTAACTCAAATTAAAATACATCAACATCACATTAAAACAATCAATCAAAGGAAGAAAAAAAATAAAAAAATAAGCTCAACTGTTTACATTTGTAATTTATGTGTGTAGACTATCTTTAAGCAGCAGCAACTATCAAGTTTAACACATTTCGTCGAGGTGGAAATGTGATTGTGGAGTGATCTGTTCTGCATAGTCTGTGAGCTTAGAAAAAGCTGCACTGGGTTTTAGTCGGAGTCCTGCGGTAGCATTGCAAGAGCTCTGCACAGCCTAACCCCAATGGGGCTGCTAGTTTGAAGATTAGCACGTATTTGAGAACTTGGCCGCTGCAAAAGAAAGAAACAAAAACACCTCGCTTGAACATGTATAGGATAGGATAGAAGAAGAAGAAGAAGAAGAAGAAGAAGAAGAAGAAGAAGAAGAAGAAGAAGAAGAAGAAGAAGAAGAAGTGGTGGTGTTGGTCTTTTCCTTACATACAAATCCTTTTAAAAAGGATTTTTAAATCCAACCATTCCCATCATTCACAAACCCAATACATATTTCACAGTGCCACTTCAAAACCACAATCTCCCGGGATTGTTATGCACGTGAAATGACTTGGTATTGGGTTCTGTTTTGTATCGATAGATTGATGGCCAGGTAGGCAGTTGGATTTACAACCGCATTTCAATCTTCCTGCATTTGTTGTGAACAGATGCTTCCTATCTGGAGCACATTTACAGAACCCCACCCACACCCGGTTTTGTTCCCATGGGATTATAGGCGTCTGGGAAGGGCTTCTTGTCATAGTTGACCCTGTCCTAAGCAAAGGGAAAGTGAAAAGGACGTTCAGTCAATTTCCCTACGGAGGTTTCGTTCAATCATTACTCTAATTTCAGTGAAACAGTCACAGGATCAAGATACTCAATGCCAAACACGTTCACCTTGAATTAAGCTCCAATATTAATCAATTAAAGCAAAGCTCCTGCAGATTCGAAATTTAGGCATAAATTTTACTTAGATTAAAAATTCGATTTTAATCTGAGTAGTTCCCTATAAAAGAGTATCTTTCCTCAGACCCAAGTAAGAAATAAGTATTAATGGATCCCAGTGTCACTTACTTCCAAGTAAGTTTAATTACAACACAATCCTATGCATTTTACTCATCAGTAAGTCTTTCTTGTTCAAAGGTAGCCCCTAGTAAGTGTGCTTGATTGCCGTTTTAGAGTGCAAAGCGCTGAATGTATACTCTGAAGTAAATCCCATTGAGTTCAGTGCAATTTATTCCCGGTAAATATGTCTAGGATTGGATCCTCGTTCTTGATAGCATTGCTGGAAACCATCTACAGATATATATTGCTTCTGGAAACACATTTAATACCGGACCATGGGAACATTACATGAAAGTAATTTCATTGAAATAAATAAGAAAGAATTCCTCCCATGTGCTATTTTAGTCAAGGAAAAGTTACCTGCATAAAAATGTTTGAGATACAGTAATGTGGTCACTTTTATAATGTGGTACGTGTGGGAAGTAATCAGAGTAATTTTGGTTTTCAGTGGGAAGGTTACAGGAATTCCTTAAAGCAAACAAGCCTCAAACTTTAAGGAAAACTGGAACAGAGTTGCACCAACCTTTGTATGGCTCTGAACCACAATCCAGTTAAAACGGACTGGTTAATTGATTTGTGCCGATGTGACCGGAATTCCACCGACTTCACAATCCAAGTGTTCAGGCTTAACAGTTTGGGGAATCAGCTCGAGCGTGTATGTTGCCTTGCATTTTATTTTATTTTTACCTGTTCCCCAAATCTGTATCTAGCCCCAAGGGAGATAAACTGATGATTTCTGTGATATTAATTAATGTACAGCAGTCCTTCCGCCCTGATCTAAACACATTTACTCAAAAGGGAGTCCTGCATTGGTTTCAAGAATCTGTTTCCATGTAAACATAGATCAGAACCCGGGGTCTGAGTCCATTTATCTGGAAGGAATCCCCAAGGTGTGATCATTGAGACTTACTAACAAGCAAATGTGGGTGGGAGAGCACCCGATTTGTTGTTGTTGTGGTTGTTAGAATTTCTCTTTGTTAAATGGAGCGTGATCCTAATTATGTTTCACAGAAGTAAATATCCATTGAATGTACATCGGATTGAAGGCTTGAACAGGAAAGGTGCTACTAAAATGCAACCTGATACACCTCCCTCTCTCCAGCTCCCCCATCCCAATCCAGGTTAATATTCTGCAAGGCACAGGCCTGCGGTTTCACTTCACCTCCTTCAGGTCACCTGTACTGATCTGCAAGCGCAAGTCCTGGACACCCACCACCACCACCACCACTTTGCCCATCTCTATGGAGCTGCCTTCTGGCTTCCTGCTCTCCGGAGTCCTTTGTCCCGGTTCGCTCCTCCTCATTCTATTCACCTGTCCGACATCTTCTCAAAAAGCACAATCCTGTGCATGGCCAGCTGCGGAATACTGGGGGTTGTAGGACTTTTTCCTGTCTAAGCATCTTTAGGATTGTACCCAAAACCTCTTAAGGCATCTTAATTAAATTTAGGCCCTACATCTCTTGCCCCTTTCCTCACATGCCACCTTCATGATTGATTTGATTTATAATAGCCTTTTCATGGTATAAATAATAATTAAACAGCAACAGCAGAACAAAGTATGCACCAACTAATGCATTTGATTGAAATTCAGAACGGAAGGTGAAAATCAGGTTAAGGGTGCAATCCTTTGCAGGTTTAGACAGGAAAAAATTCTTACAACTCCCAGTATTTCCCAGCACCCATGGCTGGCTGAGGGATACTGTAGTATCTTTTTCTTTCTAACCATCCAATAGGATTGAGCCCTAAAGCTGCTTAAAACTTCACTTCTTGATCTTTGGTTGATGCCATGGAAAAGTCTTCCCCAACCTGGTGCCCTCTAGATGCTTGGGCTTCAACTCCTATCAGCCCCAGCCAGCATGGCCAATGGTCAGGAATGCTGGGAGTTGTGATCAGCAACATCTGGAGGCCACCAGGTTCGGGAAGGCTGCCATAGAATTAGAAGAAGCCAAGGTTGAAATTCTACTGGACAGGGGATTAATTTTAGCCTGTAACATCACAGCCATTCATTAAAGGACTGTGGTGACGTCATGTCTCCATTTACAATTTCGTAATGTCAAGTAAGACATAGGGGAGAAAGAGCATTTAATTAAGGGTGAATAAAAAATAACCAGAGGGAGACAAGGCAATAAAAACGTACTTTGGACGCAAGCTTTTCATCATTTTATGGATGGGTGCCTCCTACATGTGTGCAAGAATAACTAGGCTTGATTCTGTTAGTAAAATGTTGGTAAGGTGAATTATGTGTTCCTTGTGGTCCGGATTGAGAGCATTGCCACATAAAGTAAACGTCAGACCGGGAATAATCTTTGGCCACTCCTTTTCAGACACCCCAATCCCACACGCTTTACACTGCCGCCACGCCTTATTAAGACAGAGATTAGCTGTGGCTGGGCATCCTTCCCAATTATTCAAACTCATTTGACACCTTACTTTGCAAACCTGTTTGTCCGTTCTTCTGTCTGAATGATTGCGATATTCCCACTGGTCGATGAAACAACACGTAAAACCTACAACCTCGCAGGATTCTAATACAAAGAAAACAGCATGAGAGTATGCATATATTAAATGGAAAGGCGGGATAATATACATAATTTGTATCAAATAAATACATAAATAGGCTCGTTAAACTTTAATCCCACGCCTACTTAACTCGGGAGTAGGTCCCATGGAACGCAATGGGATTTACTTCTGAGTCGATCTGCATAGGATTGAGCTGTCACCTGGGCGAAGCCCTGTAATCCTAGACATGATTACTTGGAAGAGAAATCCCAGTGAAAGCAGCGCGGTTGGCTTACGAGCAAATTGGTTTCTGGATGCCAGCAAATGAAGCCCGCACGTTAAGCAGCCTTACCTGGAAGCAGGTTCCAGGAAAAGCCAAAAGACTCCCGAGTCAGAAAAGTCTGGGATCGGTGCTGGTAAAGTTTCAAGTGCATGTTCAGTTACAACAACCCAGTCAGGTAGGTCACTGTGACTATCCCCATAGGATGGGCCGGGGTGAGGAAGAAGCGAAGCGAGACTGCGCGGGCGAGATTCGAACCCGCGGCCGCTGCCTGTTTCTTCGCTCGGCCGCGCCGCCCCAGTTCGAGTCCTACTTTGCTGGCGCGGCCTGCGGAGATTGGTCGTGGTGACAATTGCAGGCTAGCGCTCGGCTAAAGCTGCTAACCAGCCGGCGGCGGTCGCGCTGCTGTTTGGTTTGGAAAAAATTTCCAAGCCACAAACCCGAAGCTCGGACGGGAGGTTTCACTGAAAGCCCCCGGTCCGCCTCTCGCTCAACGTGATGGAAAAGGCTGCGTGACTTTTGACAGCGAGGCGAGGCGAGAAAGGGAGTCCCTCTGGCTCCGGCCGCCGCCTCCGGATCCCCCTCCGCACTTGGAAAAGATGAGAGGCTGCTGACACTGATCAATTCGAAAAGCGCCAATAGGGAAATGGAGATCCCGGCACGGGCAGCGATTTGGCGAGAGGCAGGCTGTGGGCACCGCTCTTTTAAGGCGGGGGGGGGGGTTGGGGGGACCAACGCGATCAAGAGTTTCATACATAGAACCCATCTCCCGAGGACCCGCCTACTCCCGCCCCACAGAGAGAGCCCCAATAAAGGGAAGCCAATTCAAAATATGGGGTAAAATCCAATGGATTGTCCACGGGACAAAATGACACATGGGGGCTATTGCAGTCAGTGGGTCTACATCGTGAGAGACAGACACACACGTGCCCCAATATATCTGTATAACTTTGTTGGGGGTTTGAGGATATCACAGACTAGATCCTGCTTCGTTCACATCGATTTCTGTACAGTAGAAAGAGAAGGGGTACCTCGTTTCAAGAAGGGGGTTATTTGGAGAATGCGTACATTTGGGGGGTGGGAGGTGAAAGTTCTAGTCAGTGAGAACGCTTTCTAGCCAAATAATAGTCCCTTTCGGGTGCGGGTATGTGTGTATCTAACATCGCGATCACTGGCTGAAATCGATAATATTTCAATTAAATGCCTTGTGGGAGGTGTTGCGCAGACGTTATTTCGAGATCAGGAAAGAGTTTTATATATCAAGTGTTCAGGCCGAGTACAAAGAGTTCGCGCAGCTAAGAAATGGCTGAATCGTCCCCTTGGCGCTCGAATTCGCTTCGAATTCGCTCGGGGACTTCGAACAAGCAGAAACCCTTGTTCGCTCGCTCGTGCAGAAACGTGTGTTCAGAGACGCTGTACATGCTCGTCTTAAAAGTCACGGCTTCCTGCAATGAATTCTGGGGACTGTAGTTCTGCTGATGGAAGAAATGCCTAGCCACCTTGCAAGACTACAATTCCCAAGGTATCTTGGGAAATCGTAACAAATTTGCTGAGGGGTAGCCCTGTTAGCAGCAAATGAGTCTTGTGCCACAGGATTCTTGGTTGGTATTGATTTGCAGTGGTTGGGAAAGTGCTGGCACTTAAGGGCAATTCTACAACAAGGCCTTCTTTTGCCACTGGATACTATTGGTCATGATTTTAAAGAGCCATCTCTTAGCTTCTGAAAGTCTGTTCCTCCTTGAATTAGTGACTTTTAAACGGGAGTCCAGTGGGCCGCTAAAAGAAAACAGACATTACTTTCGATAGCTAAAAGAGCTGATTCTACCAGGGTGATCCAGTGCTGATTCTGAAGATCTGCCAAGTAGATTAGCAGCCTCCATATTAGCATATTAACAACCTCAGGACTGCTCAGGGGACAATGGGGGCACTTTGTCCTTGACCTCTGAAGAGCAAGGCCTCCCTACCTCACCTCCTGTGCATATCATTGGCCACAGCCCTGCCACATTGCTTACCAGAGCCCCTCACATGCATGCATCCTTGTAAGGTTGGGGACCCCTCATGCCACCCCCTATATCTGCCTCAGACCCCATAAACCCTCTGGGTGGCCCTGACTGGGCCTTAAGATCTTCTGTAGCCCTTCTCCAAGTACGCTCTTTAGCAGAGGTACATTATGTCTTTTACAAAGGGGGGAGATTTTCAGTAGCACCTCAACTCTGGAATGTCAAACAGCCTTGACTGACACTGCAGTCTTTTCAGGGCCAGTTTAAAGTCTTCCTAGGTGCCCAAGCATTTTTCATGAAATCTCGCTGTTTGTACTTTAGTCTACCCTTCCCCAACCTGGTGCCCTCCAGATGTTTTGGACTACATTTCCCAGTCATCTTGACCATTGGTCATGCTGCCTGGGGCCAATGGAAGTTGGAGTCCAAAACATCTGAAGGACACCACGGTGGGGAAGTGTGTTTTGGGGTGCAATCCCCCATGCTGGCTGGGAGATGCTGGGAGTTGTAGGACTTATTTTTGTCTAAACATGCATAGGATCGCATTCAGTTATGGTCACATGTTGTTTTTATTGTATTGTATTTAGATGTTTGTGCAAATAGTTCTATTCACACTTTTCCATACAGCCCTGGAATATTTTCAATGAAGGGTGGTTAAGGAATAATATAGAGCAATGCCCTTTTAACCAAAACCCTTACTTCTTTTGTGGGGCTACAGTATAAGTTTCAAAAGCTCTAAAACACCTGCCCCCACCCCTGGTGCTCCCCATATGTTTGGGACTACACTTCCCAGTATTCTTGACCATAGGTCATGCTGGCAGGCACTGGTGGGAGTTGAAGTGCAAAACATTAATGGGAGGACGAGGTTGGGAAGCCTTTCCTACAGAAACCATTGAGGGAGAAGGCAAGAACTCCTCAACATTTTCTTGATTCCTTTTTTTCTCCCTCCCTATTCTAGGAAGCTGAAGTTTTTCCCACTGTCATGGCTCCTCTCCTCAAGGAATTATGGGAATTGCAGTTCAATAAGGAAGCCTGGGAACAATTTCCATAGATGCCATTCTCACAGTAAAACTGAAATTCCCAGGGTTCTTTGGTGAAGCCTCCCAAAAATAAAAATAAATAAAAACCAGAAATGGGAACAGATTTATATGTGTAATCCAGAAACTGCCGTTTACAAAAAAAAGGCATACTTACCATTTTTTGACAGATGGCTGCTTATCTAAAGTGCCTAAGAATGTGCACCTATTGATGTTAAAAAGCCGAGGAGACAGAAACTATTACTGGCTTCACTGAAATCATATGGAAGAGAGAGGAAGACATACCAGCTGTAGTTAAAACAAAAACAAACAAAAAACCCAGGGCTGCTGTGTAGAATATTTATAATTCTCAAAGTATCCTTTGGTTAAGATGGCACTGTAATCAATATGATTGATATGGAGATGCATATCAACAGGGGAGGGGATGTTTCCAATTTCTTTTCACAGTTGTGAAAAATTTGCATCTGTAAAAAAAAATAGAAAATAAACATAAGACAACAGGGTAATATGGAAATACCACAGGTCCATTAAGCTCAGTCCAGTCTACTTCAGTCTTCCCCAACCTGGTGCTCTCCAGATGTGTTGGACTGCAAACCTCATCATTCCCAGTTGGCTGGAAATGATGGGAGTTTCAGTTAAGCACATTTGGAGGACATAGGTAAGTGAAGGCAGATCTACTCTCAATCTTGCTGCCAATCCAAGTTCTGAAATAGCTCCCCCACCCCAGTCTGCTGAGATCTGTTTTAGCTGAAATGCTGGAGAATGAACCAAGGGCTTCCCCTTGCAAAGTATATGCTCTACTACTGTCCCCTCTCCAGTACCTTTCTTAGGGCCTACTAAAGTGCCACAAGCTTTCAAGTTCAGCAGAACTCTTCCTCTGACTAGATGTCAAGCCAACAAAACAAAAAGTGGTGGAGCAAAAAAGATGATGAAAGAGCCCCAGTCTGGAGCACTTTGCAACTAATTGGAGCTTTATCATAATGCACAGCATCTTTTTCTCTCCTCCTCTTCCATTTTTAGTTTTATTTTTTGCTCAACCACCAGCCTGATGAAGAGTTCTGCTGAACTCAAAAGCTTGCTCACTACTTTGCAATGATGCCATTGTTATGTAATAAAGGGATTAGCTATGGTTACTTTTGAATAGCTGTTTAGAAGAGAGAATTTGGGCTGGTTAGGGTTTCCTTGTCTTTTGCAACTGCCCAAGCCCAATGCCCTATTCTGTCCAACCCCATGCTGCCCATATGTTTTGAATTACAACTCCCATTAGCCCCTGACTATTGGCCATGCTGGCTGGGGCTGATGGAAGTTGTAGTGCAAAACATCTAGAGGGCACCAGGTTGCCTACCCTTGCTTTACCACTATTACAGGCCCTCTCTCCTTTGCCACACATAGGACCCTAATCATGTCATGCTCTCTAGCACAGACTCCTACCATCCACACAGGATGTGCTGATCACATCCTGCAATTCAGCTCCTTTGTTTTACATTCCATGAAACAATGAGTTATAAGTTTCCTCACCCCCAAGAAAAGAAACTTCAAAGTGTCATTACTTGCTTTGGAGTAGTTTTAGTGAAGCCTGTTGAAGTTTACATCATCGCAATAAATGATTTGTGGCTCTCAGCTTTAGACATTTATTGGAGACTGCCTGGCATTTTAAAAAACAAATAAAATTTGTGTGCAATATACCCCATGTTGAAAATGGTGGTTTCAGGCAATCCTATTCACACTTGCTTGGGAGTAAGTCTCTTTGAACTCAATGGGATTTATTTCTGTATAGCAGCCTTCCCCAACCTGATGCTCTCTACATGTGTTGGACTACAGGTCCCATCATTCCCAACCAGCTGGGGATGATGGGGGTTATGGTCAAACACATCTGGAAGGCACCGGCTAAGGGAGGCTGCTGTATAGACATATTTCAATTCACACCCAAATTAAGAGAAAAAGAACAATCAAGATTTAAGCTAATTGACATAAGTGCACAGTCATAAGCACATTCACTGGGAAGCATTTCCTTTAGATTTCATTGGTATTTATTGTTCATTAAACCCTTTGTAAACCACCCAGAGAACTTTGGCTATGGGGTGGTATATAAATGATGGTGGTGGTGGTGATGATGATGATGATGATGGTAAATATGACAACAAAGTATGTCATATTTTCTCACTGAGAATATGAGACCATAGGAAGTTACCATATAGAGTCAGACCATTGTTTTTCATATTCTTAGTGGCACTTGCTTTCATATGTTGTGTATGTTTAATATGAGAATGAAAGAATCATAACTGCAGAGGACATCACTCTAATACTTAACATTCCTGGTCTGTGTGGATCAGATTATAAGCTTGAAAATGTGTACAATGTGACAATGTTCATAAGAACAAACTCCAGACATGGTCGTTTCCAGCAGCATCTTCTCCCAGAGTAGAAAATGTTCTAAATCAGTCTTGTCTAAGCTGGTGTTCTCCAGATGTTTGTGACTCCCATCAGCCCCACCAATGGGAATTCTGGGAATTGCACTCCAAAACATCTGGAGGACACCACACTGGGGAAAGTTGTTCTGCATTGCCTTCTAAAGTATGGCAATCTTTCGAGGACCATAAAGACTTTCATCAGTATTGACAGGACTTGCTGATTAGATGATGGGAGGAAAATGCAGAAGAAGGAATTGATCTGGAGTTGATAATCAAACCTGCTGTTGTTCACACCTCTCTCTAGGACTTTCTGTATTACTTCTTATCACTTGGGAGTGAAAAGATTATAGACCCCTGCTAGTTGATCTCCCTTTTTGTATACACCACATAGGCATAGCCTAGGGCCTGCTTCTCAGGTGCATGCACATCACTTATTCTTTTATCTGAATTATCTCCAGTGACACCTACTGTGTTGAATTGGTGTCTGTCAGGGGCTATGTAAGCTTTCCTTGTGTTGGCGCCTTCGGGCATAATAGGCATTGATGAACAGGAACGTGTGGCAGCAGTCCTGTGGCCACCCAGTGTGCATGGTTGAGAATAAGATAAGGCTTGACTAGTTTGTTCCAGCATCTAATTCAAGATGAGATATTATAAGAGCCGGTACACCAGCTTCTAGGTGTTACAAAATATCGGTATTTTGCTGACTTCACAAAGTCTTTTGGCCTGGAAGTTCACAGAGAAATAGACACTTGTGTTTTACCACACACACCAAATGATCTACCTACCAGGTTGTATGTTAATTCCAAACCAGTGGTGCAGCTAGGCAAATTAAAACCCTGGACAATGATTTTACAGAGGGGTCCTTTAGACAGCCATGTAAAAACAGAAGTGCCCTGCTGGATCAGACCAACCTCCATCTAGTGCACCATTCTGCTCACACAGTGGCCAACCAGCTACCTATGGGAAATTGACAAGCAGGAACGAGTGCAATAGCACCCTCCACTCATGTTCTCCTGCAACTGGTAACACATAGATTCTGGCACAAGCTTGCATGGGCTGAAGTCCACTTCTGATGAAGTGCATCTGATGAAGTAGTGGACTTGAGTCCACAAAAGTTTGTGCCACAATAAATGTGTGAGCCTTTAAGGTGCCACAAGACTCTTTTCTTGTTAAAACCAAGACGAACAGGGCTACCCCACGCCCTCTGGAGGAAGGGGGCATGGATTTCTAGAGTGCTTTCATCCAAGGCAGTATATTTAGTACTGGAGACTCCGCTTCCTTCCGTTTCCTTTGATTGATTGATTGATTGATTGATTGATTGATTGATTGCATCATACTGCCTTTCTGAAACCAATCAAGCCAGTTTACAAACAGCCAAAAGCATAACCTTCGGTTGGTTTCATCCCCAACAACCCGTCCAGCCACCAAGGCTTCTTTTACATTAGAGGAGAACCAAGGGAATGAAGTTTTACTCGGTTCCTACCGCCTTGATTCACAGGCAGGCGAAGTGGGGGTGCTGCCAGACTGCCAGTGGACCCCAAAATCTGCCTACCTCGGTACTTTTGGACATTGGGCAGGGAGGGAAGACAGGAGATTTCAACGCACGGGATGGCAGGCAGAGAGGCTCTTTCCTTCTCAGTGGGCTTCTTCCCCACTGTAATAATTGGAAAACCAGATTGCGAGAGCTCTTAGTTCAATTTGAACATTGATCATAGTGTCGTATTTTTTGTTCTCTCTGTTGTTCTCTCTATAAGATTTAGATTTTTAAAAATACAGTAAAGGAGCGGAAGGTTAGGAAATGCTCTGATTTATTCGCTGCACGTTCCTTTCCAAAATGGAAAGAACTACATCCGCTGACCCGGAAGCTGTCCCTTAACATTAAATGTGGCGTGGTGGGGGGGGTCACTGAGAAGCAAGGAGAAAGCCCTCTGCACATGCTCAGGGGCATTCTTGTTACTTCCGGGGCTCAGCCTGTTTCTGTAGCAGGACTGAGCCCTGGCACAAATTAACAGCATGATCCTATCCATGACTACTCAAAAGTAAGGACCACTGACTCCCTGGGACTTACTTCCAGGTAAGGATGTATAGGATTGCAGAGTAAGCCCTGGATTTACTAACTTTCACGAGTTGGGCCAAAGAAAGCACAAACCCCAAAGGACAAAGTTCATTTCCCATGTTTCCACAGCCCTTTTGGCCTGTTGGCTCCTAAACGTCTTCCCCCAACCTGGTGTCCTCCAGATGTTTTGGACTACAACTTCCATCAGCCATAGCCAGCATAGTCATGGATGATAGGAGTTGTAGTTCAAGACCTCTGGAGGACACCAAGCTGGGGAAGGCAGGCAGATACAGACTGATAGGGTTACTCTGGCCAAAACCGAACCAATGGAATCTACCTCAGCTTAGGCCCAATCCTAAGAATGTATTCAGACAGAAAAAAGTCCTACAATTCCCAACATGGCTGCTTGGGGAATGCTGGTTGTTGTAGGACTTTTTTCTGTCTAAACTTGCATAGGATGGCACCCTTAATGTGCTGATGACAGGAAGAGAATGGGGAAAATGTTTCCAAAGATACTACTTTCAAAAACGTCATCAACAAGAGTTTGGTGTGTGAAAGTGTGAACAGGTGCATGTGAGAGTGGGAGTTGGGGATGCTGGTGACCCCCCAGGCCCCGCCCACCACCAGCTCTGGCCAATCCCATAGGCATGCACCCTCACTGCCCATCCAGCGCAGCCTGTTGCCCTCTGGGGGAAAAGACGGTCCACCCTTGCCTTGAAGACTAACCACTGTATTATGGCATCATCTTTCATGGGCTAGAGTCCATTTCGTCCCATGCACGAGGTGTTATCGTTGGCAGGTGCGGGGATGGGCACCGAAAGCTGTGAGGTCAAAAGGATGTTTTTAAAATGTCAGAAGATTATTTTCTTGCAGTATTCTGAATTAAGTTCACTAGGTTGCAGGCTTCTAAAGCGAAGGGCATCCATTAAGTTGTACGGAGCTTCTCGCTTCGGAAGTTAAAGAGGCCCGTTCGTGTGTGTGTGTGTGTGTGTGTTCTACGGGTTTCTGCCGCGAAGTTCTGCAGAGGGCTTCCTGGGCCCATTCTGTTCGGAGCGGCTGGTCAGAATGTTCCGAATTTAGGGTCAACCCTTTGTAAAACAAGGGTATTTGGTGAAGCTTATCAAGGGCTCGTTGCAATGGTGGAGCTCAAGTCTGGAGCTGCGTTTCACCCCCTTTCCCCACCCAGGCGTTGGAAGGATGCTGGACGAGCGATAATAAGGCTGGGTTAAAGAACCGTGGACTTTGAGAGTTGCCTAACCGAAACTGGCTTTTTTTGGGGGGGGGGGGGTGCTTTTGTTTTTGTTTGTTTTCTTTTGGAAAACTCCATTCCAAGGGGGGAAATTCCGTTTTCTCCCCCAAGACAAATCGGTGTCCTTGTCTCTGACATCAGCCTAGGCAAATATTTTGCCGCTTTAAAGTCCAGAGGTCGTAGGTTTGAGGCTGAAAGGTGGGGGAGAAAATGCAAAAAAAGAAACTCAGTCTCTGAGATAGCCACAACGTGTTTCGTCAACAGAAACCGATGATGATGATGATGATGATGATGATGATGATGATGATGATGATGATGATAGCGGCAGAGGATATGGGTGACTGACGAAGCATTTGTTTTAAGAGATCAGCCCCGCAAAGTATTGCATCGTTAAGATGCTGTTCTGGTTCAATCCGAGCCTAAGGAAGAGCAAACTTTACATTAATTTGCAGGCCCAGACTGGTTCCCTAGAATGATCTTAATGAAAACTGCTGGATCCTGTTGACCTCAATGTGCAGACGCGGATTTAAACAGAAATAGTTCGGGGGGGGTTATCCCCCACTTGGTGACTCTGGTGGCAACAACCCACTTTCAAGTCTCTTGGCACTTGAACCGATTTTGACACTCGACTCCGGAGCGGTGCTGGAGCAGGCCGCGGAATTCCTTGTGTCTGTCCTATCAGGAGCGACGGATCTGGATGTAGACAGGGTAGCCCTGAGTTCTCTTGTCTAGCAACCTCACAGGGGGTCTGCTTGCCGCTGTGATTTACCTAGTGTTTGCAAGTTGTGTGTTTTGGGATCCGAGCCTAAGCCACGTGAAACGCGCCGAGGTTGGATTAAGGCTTGAATGCTCAACACAAGGGCAGGATCTATATTACTGCTTTAAAGCGCACTTTATAACCGTTTTGACAACTGTTGGGTCTCAGGACACACTCCATATACAGTTGTCAAAACTGTTATAAAGCGCTTTAAAGCAGTAGTGTAGATCTGGCTTACAAAGCCAGTTCGAAGCAGGAAACCCAACGCGTCTCACTCTCAAACCGTGGTGGCTTTTCGAGAAGTGTCAGCAACCTGTTCAAAGGCCATTTCAACAGGGGAGTGGGTCAGCTTTACAGTTGTGTTCTCCGAAAAGTAATTTGCTCTGGAGTCATTCGGGGAAAGTCAGCCTGGCCCCTCTCCAGTCTTCATTCCGCACTGGGGCGGGGAGGGGGGGTAGAGATGAGACAATGGTGCAAGAGCCATAAAACAGGGTCATCAATGTGGACGTAAGGAGTTTGCTAAACCGAAACTGGCTTCTTGGTGTTTTTCTCTTATGGAAAAACCCATTCAATGTCACTTCCCCCACTCCCCACCGCCGCCGCCACCCCTCGCCCAAGAATAAGGAATTTGAAGGTGACACCGCACCCTTTCCAAAGTGAAAGACAAGGAGGGGTTCTTCGGGTCCCCAGGCAGTATTTTAGGCCAAGGAGAACGTGTTTCGAATCTGGCTGGGCCAGATGATCCTTAGGTAGCTTTTCCATTATTCTCTGAGTTGAGTCTAACCCACCACAGCTCCTTTAGAAACAGGACAGAGAAGGTGTTGTGAGCGTTGGAGCATATGCCTACCTGAGTCCTTCAGGTAGCGAGCGAGATCTTGGAAGCGACTGGCCTTCGAGAAGAAAAAAATCATCTGTGTTTCAGACGAGTTCTTCCCGGTTGCTTTCAAACGACGTGTATTCGAGGGCAAGGCGCTTAGGTTTGCCTTTGACTGCACATTAATGGACCTAGCGCTGGTCAGAGTGGCTCCTCTGGGCCGGATCTAGACGAGATCTGAGAGTAGGCCCCGGTGAACTCAAAGGGACTTGCTTCTGAACAGACATGTACAGTCAGCTGTGACAGGTAAAATTAGTAGAGCGCTGTTAGTTGAATTTCGGTATCACCACAATCAATTGGACGAGTTAGTCATGACTTAAGTCCCATTGATTTCAGTGGCAACTAACTTACTCTGGATCCAACCCGCAGAGTCCAAAACAGGCCTGCCTTTGACGTTGTTCAAGAACACACACATCACACACACACACACACACACACACACACACACGTCCTGTATAGGCATTTCTATTGAAATGTCTGTTCTATCCAAACAGAAAATGCGTAAGGATGTGCAATGCCCAATAACATTATTATCAATATTTATTATTGAATAGGTATCCTATTAATCAATATGTCTTAGCCGATGGTGGATTGGGAACAGATTGAAAGACCTGATCCTGAACATACTTTGGCCTTAGACGCTGAATATACACATGCACACACTTTCTGTATCTCAGGTTTGTCCAAGAAGGAAAGAGATGGAAATGAATGCAGAATTTAATACGCGCCAAGGCTAGCGAGTTATTTATATAGTCACGTGGAAGAACTATAAATACTAGACTCTATCAGAGTTACCCGCTGGTTCATTGCCATCCGCTGAAATCTCTAGTAATGGTATGTATTAAATTATGATGTTATCGTTAGGTAGCGATCAAACCAAAACTCATCTGCCCAGCAGGCCAGGGGGACGAAATCTTCAACAGCAAACGTGATCTCCAGTGGATCTGGACGTGGAGCTGTTGCGTTCTGTGTCTGGGGCCAAACGGCTTTCTCTTCTGCCTTTGAAACCGATGCAAAAGCCAGCCCCGCTTGGACGAGATCTTGCAAGGGACGGAAATAGGAGGAAGAGGCTTTCCCTGGTTTTAAATTTTCAGTGAGCACGCAAGCAGCCAGCTCCAGCGGTTGGCCTCTTGGGGTGGGGGTGGGGGGGCTGGGAGGTCAGGGAGATGTGGGGGGGGGGGGGAGAGACTCATTATGGCTTCACCAAAATAACACACACACATATACACACACAAACCTGGCATTAGCCAACCTAAGAAAAAAGAAGTTGATTTTGTCCCCGATAAGGGTCACAAAAATGGGAAGACAGGCTTTAAAGCAACTGGAAGATACATTTTAAGCTACAGGAGCAAAGGGCATTATTGGAGACTATAATCCGCCACAACCAGTTTACCAAGTAGTCTTCGTGAAGTCGTTGGCAGTGCTCTGTGGCATGAGTGTGTTGCAGAGTGGGGCAATCCCAATAAGCCGCCCAGTTAACCTGAAAAACTAGAATTTAAGGGCCCGTGGGATGCAATCTAAAGATCACGCTGAAAACGTTTCCCAAGTGTCAGTGTCACCCTGCGAAAAATTTACTCGGGAGAGCAGCTTCCGCTGAGTTCAGGATAACCCTGGTTAGAGCCGTGGTGATAAATCGGGAGCTTCACTTGTGAATCCTATGAAACGAAAGCCATCCATTAATCCGAGGGAGGCTTCCAGCCACGAGAATAAAAAGAATGCAAAGCCAATATACGGGACACATGTAAAAAAAACCAACCCACATCCCAAATATATAGGGTCGACATTTAATTGGAAGTGTTCTCTCTCCAGGATCAACAACTTTCACGTGTATCCTTCCCTGCAGCCTTAGGCAGGGAAGGATCCACATAGTGGGTTGGATCCAGACAGTTATACTCAGAGCTGACCCATTGAACTCAACGGAAGTTAAATTGCTCATGATTACCTTAAATCCTACTGATTTCACCTAAGTAATGCCTATATTTTCAATCATAAAAATCCTGCTCCCCCATTTGGAAAATTCGGGCTGGACTTGGAGAAATTAAGGGACAGTTCTGAGACAAGCCCATTGAAAAGGGGTTGTTAAAGTCTGCTGGGGGCTAAATTCCCATGTCCCCAAGGACTCCAGAAATGGCTGGGGGAAACGCCAAGTCCGCTGACCCATAAAAACACATTATTCTCATATTGTCTGTCCCCTCGCTAAATTCTAGGCCACTGGACAAATTCCTTCACTGATGCATTTAAGCAGAATCGAATATGTAACAATCTGAGAACTTTCCTATCGTCACCCTTTCCATGCCATGCCATGTGTTTCTCTGACAAATGGCTGGCTGGCTGTGGGGGGGGGGGTATAATTATTGCTCCAGTCAAGTTTAATTTACTATTTTTTTCAAAGCCCATTGATGATAGGGTTACTGTAACTGGGTTTTTCGATAGGGCTTTTAGATAGAAATTTGAAATGTGTGTTTCTTTTAAGGAGATATGTGTGAGAAGGTAAGAGATCTCTGAGCTTCAGGAGACAAATACGAAATATATTATAGAAGAACAAATCCGTTGATTTCAATCATGTTGATTTCCACGTAAGCAACAGCGTACCCCTTTATCTAGAATGAATACATTTGGAAGGACTACCACCTCCTAGTAGCTTACTCCCAACCCCTAAAGTAGTTTACAGTGGAATACTGTATATGTGTAACCAGAAGTAAGACTCACTGAGATTAATAATGGTTACTCCCAGGGAAGAAGGGATGGGACTGCAGCCTTAGGCATGCAGCCCTATCCATATAGTGGGTTGGATTCAGACAGTCATATTCAGAGTTGACCCATTGAACTCAGTGAGAGTTAAATTATGATTAACTTGTTCCCACTGATTTCAATAGATCGTCTGAGTAAACATGCATAGGGTTTGCTTGTTAGAAACCTCAATTCACATGCAGGCGTTGAACTGATGGAGAAAGAACACTCTTTTTACCACCTTCCAGCGCTGTCTTAGCATGCTTACTTGGAAATAAGTCTTATTGTCTTCAATAGGGCTTACTCCCTGCTCAGTGTGTTTAGGAAACACAGTCTGAATTATGACTACGGTGGGATTGTTATGAAAAGCCGTGTGGGTCGATCCTTTACACAGGATTTACTCCTAGTTAAGTTCTACTATATCCAATCAGCTTTTAGGGTTGCAGGCTTTAGAAAGTAACTGCTCTCCCAGAAGTGAGGCTTCCAAACAACCACTGTAAGCAGTCGGGGGCTTTGTCCATTGGGTTCAATAGGATGTGGCTGTGGCCTCAGTATCAAACCTTTCCTGGGCAGGGAGGAAACCCGTGCAGAGGAGGTTTCGGCAGGACTTGCTTCCACAGAAGACTGAACCTTGAGTGGGGCACGAAGGGGGAGAGGGATCTACTTCCACCCACCCCGGTGATGTCAATGGCAGACTGTCCCCTTGATTGGAATGGACCTTGGACTGCACCATAAATCCTGGAAAGAGGCAGGCAGTGATGGAGAGAGAAAGGGGTGCGATCTGATTGGCTAAAGTCTTCTCGGGGGAGAAGACGAGCGGCGTTCCAACACTCCAGGTTCTTTAAAGCAAAGCAGAGCGGAGAGCGCGAGAGAGGGCGAAGCCACTGGGGAGCAGAGATCCTTCCGGGCTGCAGAGCGGGCGCTGTCTCTTTAAGAAATGCGCCGAGCCACCAGCCGGAGAGAGCGCTTGCCCGGCCCGCGAGTTTACAGGCAGCTCCATTAGGCTGGGCAGAGCGCTCGGTGGACGTGATCTATTAGCCAGGCGAAGGACGGGGAGGTTTTGAACCTTGGGAGGGGGGGGCTGGAGGAAGAGGAGGAGGAGGAGGAGGAGGAGCTTCGCTTCAACTTACAGGCGTTCGTTCCCGGGCAGGTCACTTGAATCTCTTTCGCTCGAAACAAGCCACCTCGCTCGACTCGCCTAGAAAGGGGGAGGGGGGGCACCATTGCCACTTCCCCGCCTATGCCGCCGGAGCACTCCGAGGCTTGGCGGCGCCTGTCAGACAGCAAGCCAAGCCCCTGCCAAGGCCGAGTGGATTTAAAGACGAACGTAGTGACCGTAACAATAATAATAATAATAAAAAAGTAGACTGCTTGCAACCTCTGTGGAATAATCATCCTCATCGCATTTTATCTTAGTTTTTTTAAAACAGCAGCAGCAGCAACAACAACAACACACAGCCTACCTACACACACACACACACACACACACACAGAGCCGCTTCCGAAGCAGAACGCGATTGAGCCTTCTTCTTCTTCTCCTTGCTATGGATTCCTTTAAAGGTGGGATGAATTTGGAAAGGCTGCCCGACAGTTTAAGACCTCCCCAGGCTTCCCACGACATGGCTTCCAGCTTCCATTTGCAGAGATCTTCCGAAGCCAGAGAACCGATCGAGAACTCGGCCAGCGAATCCTCAGACACCGAAGTCCCAGGTAAGATCGAGGCAGCCCAAATGTGTGGTTCAGATTGTCGCCGCTGTCTTTGTTGTGTTGGGGTGTGTGTGGCGTGTGTGTTTTGCGTAACGTCTGCAGAAAAGGATCTTCTTTTTCTACCAAGGAAAGAAGTTTTTCATTGGAAGAAAAGGAAAAGAAAAGAGAGCTTAGGGTAGAAGAAAGCCATTGAATGCATTGCAATGGCAAGGAGGCATGGAGAGATTAAGGCTGCGATCCTACTCGCACTTACCTGGGAGTAAGTTCCACCGAAGTCAGTGGGACTTACTTCCGAGTAGACAGGCATAAGATTGTGCTGCTAGACGTCTTTCTTCCATGTATCCCATATGTGACAGCATATTGCTCTCAAACTCCACCCGAGAAGCAGGGTGCTGTTGCAAAAAAAATAAAAATGTTTTTGCAGCCATACTTTTCTTTGAAAAGTTCCATTAGGCCTGCGGTTTTCATAGAAAGTTTCCGAAATCATGTCAGCAATGCTGGATTTATTTTCCAATCTGGAAAGCAGTGTCCACATGTAAAAACATCTCTCTGTCAAAGGGGGCTGGGGGAGGCACCGATCAGAAAACAGGAAGGGATGAGAGGTGAGGGGCCAAGGAGGGGGGAACGGGAGAATTCCAGACCTCGGAATTCCATAGGCTGCAGATGACACAAAAGTGGCTTTTATGCAAAGCTAAGTCGTTTGGTGTTTTTTTAAGAAAAGGACAATAAAAGGGTGGTGGATGCAAATCTTATGCGGGTTTATTCGGCGCTGAGATCAGTAAAGCTTGGTCGCAGGTAAATGTGTGTAGGATCGCAACCTGAAAATGACTGCGACAGTTACAGTTTCTTTTACGGAGACTTTGGGATAACTCTCTCTAAATACGCCTGTGTATAGTTGGCGGGTGGCTCATATATGAAAAGGTCCCTCCACTGAAGGAGAGAATGAGATTCTCTTCTATTTCAGTACATAAAACAGAGCACCCAGTGCATGTCCCTAAAGTCAAACATACAGCAGCATTCCTTGATTTGAAAATCGCTTCAAATCCTGGGAAAGTTCGCCCATAGGAATTAATAAAACCAGCGCCTCGATGACAGATTGCAACCTGGAAGGCAACCCTACACATTTCTTTCCTCCGAGCAAGCAGGCATGGTGGAGCAACCTAAAATACACAGTATGGGATTATGGCTGTAATCCTGTGTGCCCTTACTCGGAAGTGAAACCCATTGATATCAAGGAGACACACACACCCTCTTTAATCGGAACTAAGTCCCACCACATGTGGTGGGGCTTACTCCCAGGTAAGTGTACATAGGATTGCAGCCCATTTTTCCCCCAGTACACACAGGGTTGTAAAACCTCTAGATTTCAATGCATCCAATGGCTCTGTTCAGAAGACACCTTAAACCACCACGGCTTTAACCACGTTGGTTAAGCCAGTGTTCAGAAGACGCCTGAACACCATGGCTTTAACCATGGTGACTAAGGCAAAAATTCACCCCGGTTAAAGCCATGGTTTAAGTTGTCTTCCCAACACGACCCAGCTTTCTGGTTTAACCACTGTGGTTAAAGCCATGGTTTAAGGTGTCTTCTGAATGGGGCCAGTATCTCAAAAGATCCCAGCATGTTTTTATAGTTGCATAGACAGTTGTGGCTTTATAAATGTATATCCACAAGGGTGCGAAAATAAAGAGTGGATGGTGTGTGACACCCACACCCACAATATTATATATATATATATATATATATAATACAAGGCTGTCACGCACCATCTGCTCTTTATTATATACGTGTGTGAGTGTGTATACATATGTACTATATATACATATTTAAGTGTGTGTGTGTACAGGTGTGTGTATATGTATATTTCTATATATACTCACATTCTATATATGACAAAAACACATACAGATATATTATGTATGTTTGTGGTGAGGGGGGGTGTATAAGTTCAACAGACAAAGATAGCTATACTACAACTCTACTTAAAACCGGACTGATGAGAACTATTCGAGGACACCTCTGGTAAACATAATCCAGGGCTCTAGAATTCGGAGCTGCTACTCCTAACCCCCGTGACCGAACTGGGTCCAGGCCAGGCCGCTGCTTTCCCCATCAGTAACCGGGCGCTTGGGTTCCCGCGGCTCCGACGCAAACGAGGCGTCTGGGAGCCAAGTCTCGTACTCAGCCCAGACGGCTGCGCTGGCCGAGGCGCTATGCGCAAGCGGCTGAACCTGACGGGCAGTGCGTGTCCGCCGCGGGAAAGAGGGGCGGCGTCGCGCCCGCGGCATCCCTCTCGCACCGTGGCTTGTAAATCTCGACGAGGCCGGGCGAGCAGGGCCCGGCTCGCCCGCGCCACCAAGGGTACAATGTGCCTTTCACTTCTTCTAAGTGGAAAAAATGTGCGAAGGAGGCCAATTACGCCTAGTGGTTTGAACACGGTAATCAGAGGCCCCGTTGGAGAAGGCGGCCTTCCCCCCGATAAGGGCTGGGGTAAAGGCTGGGGGATCAATCAGAGGTCAAGATCGCCTTGTCGCCTGGCCGGCGGAAGGGCGCTCGGAGGAGGCCCGGGGTCTCCACGAGCGGCTTTCGCCCTCTGTTTCCTCCTCCCGAGGCGAAGCAGCTCGAGCTGCCTCTCCGCCTCGCCTCCCTTCTCATCCCAGCCTCCTCGCCCCAAGAAAGCTCTCCTTCACCTGGCTAAATTACGCCCGTTTGAAACCCTTCACCGACACCGGACTAAGGGGTTTTAGGAGCCTACAATGAAGTTTGGCAGTGTGATTGGCGGCGCGGGGATGGGGACGGGGGCGGACGGATAGGAACTGAGCTAGCAGGGTCGCCTGGACACTACTTAGGAAACCTTTAACGAGGCGAGTGCGTCCCGGGCCTTGTTTGCTTTGCAAACCGCTTACTGGAACCGAGTGGCCGTTGGAGCTGCAATAAGGCCATTTACCACTTTGGGGTTTCCATTTAACCGCTTGGACCCACCTAGTTTACTTTCAGAGGACATGTGAGTGCAGTAGTAACTCACTCTCTCTCTCTCTCTCTCTCTCTCTCTCTCTCTCTCTCTCTCTCTCTCTCTCTCTCTCTCTCTCTCTCTGTGTGTGTGTGAGTGTGTGAGAGTGTGTGTGTGTGTGTGTGTGTGTGTGTGTGTGTGTGAGAGAGAGAGAGAGAGAGAGAGAGAGAGAGAGAGAGAGAGAGAGAGAGAGAGAGAGAGAGAGAGAGAGAGAGGGGAGCAGGGGTGGGTAGAAGTCGTTTATTTTGGATACATAACATCCTCAAGAAGTGATACATAAAATAAGTGGTCTAAATACATTTCAGGGAGACTAAGCCAAGTAGCGGATTTAGGATCAGTGTCGAAGATACAAATCAAAGTGAATAAAATTTTGTTTGCGTGCGTCCTTGAAGTGTATACATGTGCTTGTTTGTATGTGGTTTGTGTGTATGTCATACACACACACTTTCTTCTCTCTGTATAAAGTAGCACATGTGATATCTGTATTTTTACATAGCGCCTGATCCAGAAAAAGTTAAGCTCTTTGACATCCGCTCTCAGTTCAATAGGGAAGTTAAAGCGTGTAATTTAATCTCCACCATTGAAATCAATGGGACGTAAAGAGCTGGATTTTGAATTGATCCTGACTTATGTTTTTTTTAATTAAATAAATATTAGTGTATTATAGACATATTTAGGTACACATTCAGTTACAATGTTTGCGTGGCAATGCATACAGAAATAAGCTGACCATCCTAATTAAATACCATAGAAGGGGGATTTCAAATAATGTTGTTAAATATCAGGATGTTAAGAAAATATAGTTTTATACCCGATCCCCCTCACACTCTACTACACACACACACACTTGGCTGGAACCCACGTTTCCTTTATTCTATAACTTTTCTCAGACCGACACAGTTTGTTTTAACAAGGTTACTCAAAAGAAAGGCATTGTGAATTAAATAAGTTGTCTATTGCAGCCTGATGGTGGGACGTGTGTACAATTCTAACTGAGAAATTTGCATATGGGCTTCTATTAGCATATTGTGATAGACAACTACACTTAAATTTATTTATTTTATTTTTATTTATTACATTTTTATACCGCCCAATAGCCGAAGCTCTCTGGGCGGTTCACAAAACATAGATGAAGGCAGGTTTCTGGTGCTATTTCAAACTACTTCCAAAATATCAGTTTACATATTGATTGCAAGTCTTGGTTCTATAAAATCAGAGTGCTCCTGCAATAATGAAGGGATCTATTAATCCAAATTAATTAACAGACAGCACAAGCATGAACATTTCTACTAAGAAGCAAGTCCCGCTGAGCTGAGTTCAGGTACTTGCTCCCAAGTAAGAGCCTATGAGGGTGGCATTTAAACGGTTGCTACACAATCTGGTTAAGGAGAAGTACTGAGATTTAAAGCGCTCTCCATCAAAACACCACTGGAAGCAATCCCTTGGAAGTCAGACCCTTTAGAGTAGGGCTGCTATTTAATTTTGAGTAAACATGCATAGGATCAGGTTGGAAATCTGCCAGGCTAAAATCACTGACTTCTACATAAATGCATCAGCATCATAGAACCCTACCAAGTTCGCTGCCATTAAACTGGCCTGTCTAAAATATTTGTCATAACAGTGGAATCCTATACAAACCTACTCAGAAGTAAGTTCAATGAGGCTTTCACTCTGGTAAGTAACAATAGGATTGCAGCCTAAGTTGCTTTTGAATGGATAAGAAAAGAAACCATTGTTCCCCCCATCCAATTTTTCCAATATTGTAGAATAACTTTATACTCCTATAAAAATGTGCTTTATATAATTCAGTAGATATACTGGAACTCTTAACTATAAATAAAATCATGTACACTGGGAGCAATCTACAGCCAAGTTAACCAAGGTATATGCTGTGCAATCAATGCATTTTTACTCAGAAGGAAGTCCATTGGATTTGAGGAAAGTTACACTCAAATTGTGCAGATAGGATCACATCTGGATCACTGAAATCAATGGAACATTCAAGATCCGAGTTAAGCCTGTATTTACATTTCTCCCACTGAAACCGTGGCTGGCTCTAGAATGTTTGCTGACTGAATGCAGTGAAATCTTATACATGCCCTCCTAGTAAGTGTGTATAGTATTGCAGCCTTAAAGTTGTAGATTGAAAACATGATCTTCGCATATGTGAAAAATAGCTAGTACAAGTTGTAGCCATGAAGATACAAGTCAGGTTTTTTTGGTTTTGTGGGGAACTATATGTACAAATACACAAGTCTTCCACTTTGGAACTGAAAGGAATTCAAATAATATCCTAAATCTTATTCAAAAACTAGGTGGATATTAGTAAAGTATTTGGTTTTCTTTCTGTTCTGATGTTATTTTTAACTTCTAAAAAAATTCAAAATTTTGCACAGCTGAAAAATCGACTGGGTCTAAGAGCCCCAAATTCCCAAACAATATCGCCTTTATTTCAGTTTTATGAAAACCTTCATTTTTCTGGCTTAAGGAATTACACATTCCTCCCCAGGGATTTTTTCTTGATATTTGTTATTTTACACTTCTCCACATGATAGGAAAATATGCAACAACAACGACAACAGAAACAAAAATCTAGTAATGTATTTCTTAATATTTTGAGAGACCAAGGACTCCGAGATGACTAGTACAGTAGTTTTGTGAGTCCTTCCCCCTTTTAAAAAGGTATTTCCCCTTTTAAAAATTAAGTCTCACACACACACACACATACACACACTTTTTTTTTCTTTTTTTTTTAGCTTTCAGAATTTTCTGCATTAAGCAGGAAGGTTAAATAAAGTTCAGAATTTGATTGGTCCTTGGTTTTGTAATGGAAAAATCCTCTGTCCTGAGTTGTATTTGGTGAGAGTTTCTGAAAAGAGGAGCTGATTCCCATCCAACAATGGAGAAACTTTTGGCCCCCAGAAACGGAATTCACATTTCCGCAGGAGCGGGGTCGGTTTCGATGTCTTGGGTTGAGGGGATCTCGGGCATCATTGCGACCCTGCTCACGCGAGTTTTCTTCCCTTCGGTTTTGTCTCCGTGCGCTTGGCCCTTTCCTTTCCAGAAAAGGAGCGAAGCGGCGTGCAGAAGAGCGACGACGGGAACGCCGAGGACCCGGCCAAGAAGAAAAAGCAGAGGCGGCAAAGGACTCACTTTACCAGCCAGCAGCTGCAGGAGCTGGAGGCCACTTTCCAGAGGAACCGCTACCCGGACATGAGCATGCGAGAAGAGATCGCGGTGTGGACCAACCTCACCGAGCCCAGAGTCAGGGTGAGCCGCGCTCGGCCGTTCGCGTCTCCAAGGATTCGCCCGCTAATCCAGCCACTTCCCCGGCTGTCTGGAGACAGCTCGAAGCCAGCCCGTAAAAAAAGGGGGCTAGTCGATTGCAAGCTCCCCAGGGCGCTCGCTGCCTTTGACCAGACACTGACTCGGAAGTAAGTCCCACTGTGTTCAATTGGGCCTACTCCCAAGGAAGTGTGCCGAGATCGCGGCTCGATGGCCCGCGCGAAGGGTGCGTAGGATCGTAGCCTTAAGTCCGCTGCTTTCAATATCCAAGGCACCGGCCTGCAAAAGAGGTGAACGCGAAGGCAATGGAGGAGAGCCGGTTGTTGGAGGGCGAGGGAGGAAACGAGCAGGGGAATCTGGTGGCAGAAAGAAAGAAAAGACGTCGAAGGCGGTTCGGTGTTGTGTGTGTCCCCCCCTTCTTGTCATTCTCACCTAACTTTAGTCAATTTCACTTTATGCCAGGAAGAGCGACGGGTGGGGCAGCACCAACGGGTGGGATAAATGGGTGAAATCCAGCATAAAGGGCCACTTAGAGTAAACGCATTGAAATGAATGGGATTTAGTTAGTCATGACTAATTTAAAGCCCATTCATTTCTGTGGATCTACTCTAATTGGAGCATGAGAGAGGCGTTTACTCAATGTATCCATGTCTGTAATTAGAATGTGGGGCTGCCTCTCTAAGTACAGAGTCCGAAGTCAAGGGACACAACCCGCCTGGCCCTGTTTCAGTCTTTGTCGCTGAAGGATTGATGGCGGCGGACAAAATAAAAGCAAAAGGTCCAAGTTTGAGCTCGGCCTAAATAAAAGGTCTTCGCTGGTTGCGCCTGCTCTCTCTTAGGGCTCGCGATTTGAACGCCTTGGCCCGCAAAAGCCGGCCGAAGTCAAGACTGCGATCCTAGGTACCTTTGCTCTGGCGGGAGTCCCGTCGAACCAAGTGAGGCTTACTTCAGAGCATAAGAGTTGTCGGCACGTCCCATTAAATGGAGTGGGGCCTGCAATACAATGGGTACCGCCGAATCGCGGCCATTTATCAGTTTTTACTGGGAAGCGACGCCCCCTGCTCAGTGCCGAGCAACTGCGCCTAAGTTTGTAGCCTCCATTGGCGCTGCCTCCTCGTGCCCGCTTCCTCGGGAGTAAGAACTCAGTGGGATTTGCTTCGGACTCGGAGTCAAGATGGCTCCGATCTGGCTCCAGGCCTACTTAGCTGGCAGTGAGTGCCGGGGCAAACAGTGCTGCTCAATTGCCGAGCCCGCACGCCGCTTCGCAGGGGGCTGAGGGAGCTGCTGCCTTGGAAAGTAAATCCCACCGAAACCGCAGTCTGAATGGACGCGATCGGGGGGTCGCGAAGCTGATCAGCCCAGGCGCAAGAGGCATCGGAGCGCAACACGCCTTTGGGCGCCTTCATTGCTGGGGAAAGTCCGGCTCCGAAGCGTTGGCCTTCGGTCGATTCGGCGGGGCCTCCTCGGCGATGCGGGCTCAAGCGTGAAATCCAACGTAAATCCTACTTAGAGTAGACCCATTGAAATGACCAGGACTTCAGTTAGTCACATCTCATTTCTATCCCATTGATTTCAATGGGTCTACTCTAAGTAGGATTTACGTTGGATTTTGTCCAAGCTCAGCTGCAAGGAGGAGGTGGAAACCCGCCTGGCGCTTTGGGCAATTTTAAGGATGGTCCAAGGATCTGGGGTACTTTGCGATGGCGATCGGCAAACTCAGGTGGAGGGGGGCTTCTCAGGGTGGTTTATTTAAGATAAAATCGTCCCCAGCTCCTCCCCATGACGTTGATTAAAATATAATAGGAATGATAGCAACATTTGTCTATGGGGGAAAAGCCAATTGGGTCGTCAGCTATTGTCCTTTTTGTGCGTGTGGCTTGGGAAAAACCAGGCTTGGCTAGAGGAGAGGCATCTTTCAGGATTTACTGTTGGACCTTGGATTAATTAAATTCAGCCATTTAATACCAAGCAGGAAATCTATTTTCTCTTCGGGCGATTGTTGAGAGAGAGAGAGAGAGAGAGATGGGGAGGCGGGGGGGGGCATCCGGGTAAAGAGGTTTTATGAATGGGCGCTCTTTCACGCGGCTGGGGGCGGATTTCGAAGCACAAAAGTTAATTTCGCCCGTAGATCTCGGAAGCCAGCGACCGCGGGAGGTACCCCTGCGTCTTGCTGGGGATTCTTGCTGGGGGTCCCAGTTAAAAGGGCGGAGTTCGGTTGTGCGGTGAATTCTTCACAGATTTCAGGCGGTGCTGGGCTAAGAGCTGAGTAGAAGTGGGAAATTTCCGGAGGAGGGCAAGTAGTAGCAGATCGGGGGCCGAAGTCTCATCTTTAGTTCCCTCGGTGTGTGTGAGAGAGAGGGAGAGAAAATAAACCAGAGGAGTCCAGCGTGGCCCCTCAACGCATCCACAGAAGCCTCTGCAAAGCCATGATTCGTTCCCACCGGATATTGTTTGTCCCACTTGCTGGCGTCTTGGCTGCCTTAGCCGTGTTTAAAGATCGCAGGGCCTTTTTTAGGTAGAGGGCAGATGGCGAGTCACGTTCGTTTTCACGGGACAAGCAAGTGTCCCTGGGCTGCACATTACGCTCGCTGGCTAGACGGGCCCACCGGAGGTTGTCTTTTACACTCTCTGCTCAATAATTGTATCGCAGAAGATGTTGGTTGAAAAGAAATTAGAGCTGGTGTCGATTTCACGGGGAGGTGATTTTACCTCGGGCCTAAAATACTGGGCACGATCCCGGCTAGAAATAAGCACTTCAAAGGGTGGAAAGCCTGTTGAGTTCAGTGGGATTTAATTCCAATGCACACCACTGAATTCCTTCGAAGAAGTAGGCTACACTCCTATTCACGTTTATCTGGGAATAAGCGCCACTAAATTTAAGGGGACTTACTTCAAAGGAGGCATGCGTAGGATTGGGCCAAACATGTACTTAACTCTTGCTAGGGAGCAAGTTCCATTGCCATCAGCGAGACTTCTGAGTAAGCAAACTTCGGACCATCATATAATTTCGGCTGCATGTTGTCCATTGCATGGAAATAAATCCCAGTGAAATAAATGACGCTTGATAAGTTGGACTCAGGGTGCTTATATTAATAGGCGAGAAAGAGATGCACCAAATCCGTAAAATCCAGTGGGAGACCTTTGTGAAATCTAGGTAGCTTTTCTTGCAGGGTTCATTTTCTTTTCTATGGGCCACCCGTTAGAGTCATGTATTAGTTGTTTTAACACTAACCGACCCAATTCACAAAGTTGGCTTTTTGAGCGAGGGCCCGGACCACCATGCTGATCATGTCCAACTGATTTCAGTAGAAGTTAGTTTCCAGCAGACGGCCTTTAGACGGCAGGTTTCGGCTGGGGACAAATTCCCTGGAATGAAAGCAACATGAGGTTCAGTCTTTAGGATCGAGGTAACACTCCCATTGCTTTTGGCTTTAAATTGGGCTGGGCGCTATGAAGCTCAAACTGAAACAAAACAGATCAAAAGCCCGCTTTCCGCCCAGAAGCATTTAACTTGAAATGGGACATGCTGTAGATTGCGTTGAAACCAATGGTTCTTACTTCCACCTCCTGTGCATTTTGATAGGGGCTCGCTTGCACAGTAGCTACAAAGTGTCAATAGATTAATCTCAGCGTACCTGTAGAAACAAAGATTTGCAGAACTGATCTTCACGGGTCTGTTGCCTGCAATTGCAGGAGTTGTTGCTGTTGGTTGGTTGGTTTGGTTTGGTTTCTTTAAAGCGGCCAGTGGCAGAAAATAACCCGCGGGGGTGGGTGGGGAAGGATTAACATTTGTATTAGACTTTCTCTTTGCTTGTTTTTAGCCCTGGTTTAGTGCATTGGAATTATTTGGGGGGGGGGGTTGTCCCTCCCCCTCCCTGCTTTCTTAGTCCAGGATCTTTCCTTGTGCTTTTAGTAGAGGGAATGAATCTTCCAGGCGCCGGAGGTGTGGGTGTATTTAATCCTTGCCGAGTATAGTTTGCTAAAGAACTACAAGGGATTCAAGGCAATGTCAAAAACGCCCATCGAGTTGAATAGTTCTCTTGTGTTGCATCCTACTAAAGCCTCTTAGGGGGCAATCCTATCCAGGTTTAGGGGGGGGAATCCTACAACTCCCAGCATCCCTAGCCAGCATTTTGCTGTCTAAACATACACAGAATTGCACCCCTAAGGGGCCCCAATTGGTGATTCCTTAAACGTTACAGGCGATTCCCTAAAATCAACTGGGGAGACATGCAGGAAAACCCCATTTCTCCCTTAGAAGTCCATGGTCAGCCAGAATGTCCACTTGGAGTATCGTGTGTGGTTAAAACTGCGGCTCCTGTGTGTGTTTACTAAAGAAATAGTGGTGCGCTAGGGCTGGACCTTGGGATCGAAGCCTTAATTGGCCCAGAGGTCGGACTGGTAGAATAGGAAATCCTGAGAGGAAGTCCAGGGCCCCCAGCCCAACACCACCGCAATGACCACCCGGAGAGCAGTAGGTGATGGCATCTGGGCATCAGAAGCAAACTCTATTTTATTCCTGTAATGTTGTTGCTATAACTTAGGTGAGTGTAAATGCAAAAAATTACAAGCTCAATTAATTATTATTAGTATCAAATCAGAGTTAGCAAACAGGTTTTGGTGGTGGTAATGTTCTGACATATTAGGAATGTAGAAGCAGTTGTAAAGTATGGAATGGTTGCGGGGTGGTGGTGAGAAGGGTTAGTTGTATCGCTTCACAACTGAAGTAATGCACATGGCCATCTAAAGCCCCCATTAGATCACTAAAATTACCGAACTTCACCACTGCAAAAAAGAAGGAAAATCACATGAAGTGCAATGTGACTGCCAAATAAACCCGTATAGGTTCAGTCAGCTTCAGTCCCTGCATAAGCTTCACGCGTGTGCCAAAGCGGGACCCGGAAAAGAGGGGGCTGCTGGTTTCTTTCGAAGGAAACAGCCTGGGATCGAAGCCTTAATTGGCCCAGAGATCGGACTGGTAGAATAGGAAATCCTGAGGGGCTCAATCCTCCTCCTCTTCCCCCCCCCAACTGAAATTAGACTTCAAGCACAATCCAATATATGACTAATCCGAAGGCAGCCCCGTTGTGTTCAATAGGACTTCCTCCCAGTGAAGGACACATAAAATTGCAGCCTTGGGCTACAATGGAATTCTGACCTTGGGGGAGCTAGGGGTGGCGACGGCCGACAGAAAGCTCTGGCGTGGGCTGGTCCATGAAGTCACGAAGAGTCGGAAGCGACTGAACGAATAAACAACAAAAAGCTCATTTAACTCAATGGGACATCTGATTAGACTTAGATAGCATTGTGGTGCTTCAGGGAGGAAGTATGTTCTAAAAGAAATGGGTAAAGTTTGTAGTGAAGAGATGGAAATACTTGGGAGGAAAATCCCACTGAACTCAGCAAGAGAGAACTGTTGAGATCAGTAGGTTGTGCTTCTGCCTAAAATGGATGGGATCGGGCCCTGTGTTTTATTTTACTAGTGAGGCATTTAGGCTAATTTTAGTCAGATCCAGGCAAGGTTATGCACTTTTAAGCCCAGCTGATGTCACGGGTGGGCGTGGGGGGCTATGTATATCCTATACTTATTTACTCTGCATACTACCCGTCTATTCCAAAGAACATATTCCCAGTGAGTAGGAATAGAATTGTAGCTGCAAGGCCTACTTATCTACTCTGTGGCAGTCAATGGAATTAACTTGGGCTGAATCGGCCCCTCTTTAATTCTTATTGTAAATCCGTATATCATTTTCGGACATTCCACTTTGTCCTACATAAGACACCGAGAGCTGGACAAAAAACTGCGATCCTACATATTTACCTGGGATTGAACTCATTGAACTCAGGTGGCACTTACTTCTCAGTATTCATATTTAGGATTGAACCTTAAAGAATGAAGTCGGTGTACAGATGAAATTCTTGACCTTAATAAACCTTGACAAGGCAGTCGGTCCCAGCGGCAGGAAAAAAGGGCTATTTCCAAGTAAATGTAACTTGAAGGTTCGCCATAAACTGTACATTAGGAGGAAAACTTCAAGAAGCCCAAGAGTTGCCTTTCCTACAGCTTTATTTATTCTTTTCCTCCTTCTCTGCCCTCAGTCCATCCTTCTCCACTTCTCTCCTTTCTGTAGATATATTTTTCGGAGCTGCCCAATTCTAGTTTAGCCATCCCAAGCTTAATTTGCTAAGAGGACCGTCCTTTAAAACGTCTAGAAACCATCAATAAAACTATTAGCCTCATTTTCAGGAAATTCCTGCCTGAAAGCATCTTCTGAGAACTGAAATACAAGTTTTGAGTGCCTTCCCTTCCCTTTTTCCTCTTTTATATTTACAACGAATTTGCCCCACTTCCTCCATTCTTTCCCCTCGAAATTTGCTTTGCTGATCTCACAGTTTAAGACTAGTTCATTTCCCCTTAAGCCTCCACCCCGCCGAGAAAAAGCAGCAACCACACCACCCACACGAAGAAATGGGTATTATAATTGGGGGTTGGTGTTGGGCGGAGCAATCCTTTATACACTTACCTGGAAGTACACTGAACTCCGCGTGACTTATTTCTGAGCAGACATGTATAGGGTTGCACTGTAACTCTCTCTTGAATAAAAGATCAGTCTTTTCACCTTTCGGAGGCTCTGGCTTAAGGAAAATACGGTTCTGTAGGAAAGGGGCCACTACTCCAAGGTTCCATTGAATGACGTCTTGTATCTACTGGTTCGCCTTAGCTAGCACTTTAAAAGATCACACAACCCACCAGTAATACAGGCAGTTCCGGAGGCCGATATTTTCCGGAGGGGAGGGGAGGGGAGGGGGGGAGAGACATTTAACCTGGAGCAGAAAGCACGTGGGTGCCACCCAAGCTTCCAGTTAGATCTGCAGCAGCCTCTCTAACAGGGTGCTAAACCAGATCCGGCTGTGTCCTGCTCCGGGTTATGAGCTGGGTGGCTGTTCCTGTTCTCTGAGCCCTGGGTTTTATGAACGGCCACTCAAAGCGTTTTCCTAAAGATGCACTCTCTGAAAATCTCCATCAGATTCCTCCCCTCCCGTCCCCTTTGTTTGATGGTTTTTAGACCCTGGGGCAGCCAGCAGCCCCTTTCCTCTCCAGCAACGAAGCTGTAAATTCCGAATATTAAATGTGAAGGCAGATGCTGCCTTCATTCAAAGGCAAAAGACGTAGTGGGTGGTTGGCTGGCTCTGTGTTGGCCTTAGACTGGCAGGATCTACACGAGTGCTTTAAAACGGTTTATAACAGCAGTGACAACTGTTGGGGCCCAGGACACACTCCGTATACAGTTTTCAAAGCGCCATATCCTGCTTGGTGTAGATCTGGCATTCCCCAACTACAATTCCTATCATGTTTGGCAATTGACCATGCTGGTGAGGGCTGATGGGAGTTGCAGTCCAAAAGACCTGGATGGCATCATGTTGGGGAAGGCTGCCTTAGACATGTTTGTCCAATCCCACTTTTATCATTTGTTAAGGAGGGGTTGTGTTTAGAATAGTTTTAGCATAGGACAAGGCGGATTAGCCATCCTAACCAAGACTTGATAAGCCACAGAGTTTGGACTTGTCAGGGGTAGTTAATATTGAAGGGAAGTGAGAAAATGAAATTTGGAGATCATTAGCAGGAAACAAAGGGAATACCTAGTTAAGCCAGCAATCTGTAGGAGGCGATTTGTCAAGGCCCAAGTTTCCACATTGCTGTGTGCCAACTATAGGTCTTACTGCAGGAAAGTACCCCAGAGATACGATGCTTGTGACTGGGGCCATAGCTAGACCTAAGGTTTATCCCTGGATCGTCCAGGGGTCAAACCTGTTCATCTAGGTGACACACAGGGGATCCAGTGCTCAGGCAGGGGTGAACCCTGGATGATCCCAGGATAAACCTTAGGTCTAGCTGTGGCCTAGGTCTGAAACCTATTTAATTCATTTGGGCAGGGGTGTGTCCCAGGACAACTTTCTCTGGGGCTTTTTAAATCCAGTCCCTGTCCCACACATATACACACCTTTTTACAATAAGTCCCTGTCCAAAAGATGTACCCAGGCTTGCTCAGACACTATCAGGCATTTGTAGTGTGGGTGGTGGCAGCAAATACCCCTAACGGAGGCAACCGATGGTGTCTTACTGCTTGTCCTACTTTGCAGAGGTTTCCATTTGTCACAGCCTCTGAAAAGCAAACTCCAGAATCTTGCAAGTGCCTTTTCTTGAAGGCACATAGTTTGAGGTTTGGATAATATGAGTATTTATTGATAAATCAGTTAAAAGTTTTACTATATCTAAAAACCATTAATTGGTTCACAGCCACCATTTCCATGATAACTTTTTTGTTCTTTTTGGAAGACCAGACTTCGAGTGGGCTGAGGGTGGGGGAGAGAAAGTTGAATGTCTTCTCTGGCATATCAAATTATTGCATCCATAGTTAAATATTCTGCAGTGTGGCAGTCCTCCAAAGCCTTCTCAGTTCTGTTGAAAGGTTGCTGGAGTTGAGCAGTAGGAATATGGGGAAGAATGCCAGTGAGAAAGGACAGATCAGCTTAAAAAAGAAAGAAATCCAATGATCAACAGTCATGTTAGTATGTAGCAAAAGAATGACTAAACGTGCTGTTGAACCTTTTAAAGCAGGATTTCCCAAACTAGCGCCCCCAGGTGTGTTGGACTACAACTCCTATCTTCTCCAGGCAACATGCCTAATTGTCATGGATGATGAGAGTTGCCATTTAAAACATCTGAAGGGCCCCACATTGGAGAAGGCTGTCCTGGATCATGTGAGGAGTGCTTGAGGGTGTGCAGACTAGCTGCATAAGCCTGATGAGTTTTCACATATATTGGGGGGGGGGGGGGCTCAGTGGGAAATGGCTAGTCAGCAGATGTGTATTGAGCCTTGGTACCCCTTCTTTGAGAAAGAAGGGTAACTTTGAGCCGCATACAGAGTGCTTTCCCCTTAATTAGGTTGCCAGGAAAAGGAGTGACTGAGTCACAAAAGTGCCCGTTTATTGTGTGTGCATTTGTTTCACTTTTTAACTTCCCCTGGGAGGGTTTAAAGCCTCGAGGGGCAGGAATGCACCTGGTGATTCGTTAATCTGACATGAAGATGCAACAATTAGCCATCCATTGATCACTGAAAATGCAGCCTGTGGAGGAGGGGGGCCCTCCCCCTTGAACTCCATGCCTTATTACCACCTTCCCCAAGTTCTGCCCACAATTTCCAAGATTTCCAATCCCTGGCTATGGTGGCAGGGTCTGATGGAAGTGGAAATCCAAAGCATCTGAAAGGCCCCAGGTTGGGTGAGGCTGCCTTCCTGGGCTTCCATGCAGCATTTGGCTGGCCGCAGACTTTGTGTCCTTAAGCTCCACCGGTTGAACTTCTAATCTTATAGGCGATGTGTGTGGATGGGGGGGGGGGTGAGTGGCTGGCTCAAGCGGGGAGGGGGGTGGCAAGCAGAAGCTGCGCGTTGGCCGCCCCGTTCTAAGCCTGCGGGCGTGCCTTGTCCCTTCTTCTCTCCGCCCCCGCGCAGGTGTGGTTCAAGAACCGGCGCGCCAAGTGGCGGAAGCGGGAGCGCAACCAGCAGATGGACCTGTGCAAGAACGGCTACGTGCCGCAGTTCACCGGCCTGATGCAGCCCTACGAGGACGTGTACGCCGGCTACCCGTCCAACTACTGGCACGCCAAGAGCCTGGCGCCCGCGCCGCTCTCGTCCAAGAGCTTCACCTTCTTCAACTCCATGAACCCGCTGTCGTCGGCCCAGTCCATGTTCTCGGCGCCCAGCACGCTGCCCTCCATGAGCATGCCGTCGTCCATGGGCCACTCGGCCGTGCCGGGCGTGCCCAACTCCAGCCTCAACAACCTGAGCGGCTCGTCGCTCAACACGGCCATGTCGTCGCCCGCCTGCCCTTACGGCCCGCCGGGCTCCCCCTACAGCGTCTACAGGGACACTTGCAACTCCAGCTTGGCCAGCCTGAGGCTGAAATCCAAGCAGCACTCGAACTTCGGCTACAGCAGCCTGCAGAGCCCGGGCTCCACCCTCAACGCCTGCCAGTACAACAGCTGACGGGCTTCCCCCTCCTTCAAGGGACCGCCGCGGCTGCGCCCAGGGGCAGGAAGACGCTCCGGAGGGGGAACGAGTCGGAAGGGAGGGGTGGGGGAACGGACCGACCAGCCCTCTCTGGCCCGGAGAGAGGGAGAGGACGGTGCTGATGACGACGAGGAAGAGGATGCCCGAATCGAACCTAAGTACATGGATGAGTTGCAATTATTTTTTTTCTCCTCTGGATGATGCGGGTTTTGTATGTGTGTTTACTTGAACTTGCACAGGACTTTCTTCTCTTAGCGTCCACTTTATACGAGAAAATACGGTAACGGTGGGGTGGGGTGGGGTCAACGGCGGCGAGAGTGATGGTTTGCGTGAGGGGTAGGGCTTTGGGCGGGGCTCTTTGTGGTAGTGGGTGGGGAAAAGAGGCGTGGTTCCTGGTGTGCTATTTCAGGAAGAGGACAGGGGGCGGGGAGTATATCATTCAGCAGGAAAGGGCGGGACATGGGGGGGGAGGGGAAGTGGTCCAGTTATTAAGGATGAAACTCTACAAGCAAATTCTCCATGACAAGGGTCAACCACTTCAGTAAGGTTCTATTTATCTATTTGCTTAACTGTTGAATTACGATGTTGTTTTTCCAGTGCATGACTCTTGGTGAGGTTTGTTTCTTTAGCTGAAAGCGATGAAGATCCAATCATTCCGAGCACTAAGCAGCTGATAAGGTTCCTACCTCTTTCTCCCCCATTTATTCCACACACACACCACACCCCCGAGAGACTGCAGTAACCCCCTAATTTCTTCCCTTTGAAAAGGAATTTTAGAGAAACCTCCGCCCTCCTTTCAGAGTCTTACCCTGATAATCAAATTATCATTCATCCTTATTTAAAGGATTTTTTTTTAATTTAAAAAGAAAAAAAGAAATAATTCTCTTAGAGAATTTACAGGGGTGGGGATTTAAAGACAGAGAAAAGGACTATCCTAAAAGGTTGATGATACTGCATCTGAAATAGAGGAGTAGAGTAACCTTACAGATGGAGGGAAATGTTTGAAAAGGGACTAGTTTTTCCATCTCTGAACAAAAAACAAGGAACCCAAACAAGGAATCTTAAAGGTGTTATGATGTAAATGTAGATAATACTTAAAATGAGTTGTTTTTGTTGGCAAATTAAAAAAAAACCTATGGAAATGATGAATATGATCTTTATTAATACGCATACAAAACGCATATGAAGTTTTCTTGCAGACATATTTGTTGCTTCTTTCTGTCGATACTTATTACCTGTAGATGACAAAAAAAAACATAATATAAAATGCACAAGGTACTTCTTTCCCAGTGTATTCCCACCTGTGGTAACCGTTACGCTGGATGTTTCAATAATGCTGTTGTGGAGGATGCAGTATATATATTGTTTTATAAGTTATGTTTTTGTGATTTTTTTTTCAAAATTAAGAGCATGGGAATAAAAAAGAAAAAAACCCTCTTAAAATGTTTTCAGTCTTACTTTCTAACTACATTAATGTCAAAACCCTTTAATCCTGGAAGATATTTTAAAAGATGACATTGAACACTGCAATCTGGTGATTCTAGTTTTGTATTAGTTTTGTCAGAGAACTTTGGTTACTGTGCAGTTTAAAAGTGCAATAATTTTTTGAAAAAGCCATAGAATTATTATTCATTACAACTATGTAATGAATGAACCAAAAATGTAAACACTGCTATGACAGCTTTCTTTAAAATAAAATTATAGTATCCTGTGCATAAATTGGAACATTATTACTCTAACTTTGACCCTGAACACCCTTTCACAGTGGGATTTACCGTCATATTATTGACTTAGCCTCCTAAACACATTCCTTGGTGCATAAATTCCAGGGAATTTGTTTCCAGAGCTGTGATCTTAATACCACAATATTTAAAATACTTCCTTAGAAGTAAGCTCCATTGTAATTAAAGGGATTTACATTGCAGTTGTATATATTTCTACTCAGGAGTTAGTGTATACGGCCAGGGTATGTGTATAGGATTACAGCCCTTAATTTCTTGGTCAGGTGATGAGATAGAACATCAACAGTGCAATCCTATACATATCCACTCAGAAGTATGTCCTGTTGAGGTGAAGGGGTTAATCTCAGCCAGATAAATGGTGATAGGATTGCAGACAAAGAGAGAAAGTAAAAAAGAATACAAAGAAGGTAGGCTTTGCAAATATAATAGTGAAAATTTTCAGAGGCAGAGTATAAGTTAGGTTTCTCCTAAACATATTTGTAAGACCTATAGTTGGCACACAGAAATCAAGATTACTTACATTGCTGAAAGTAATCTTGAAACACCCATACAGATATCTATTGATGATGACTGAGTTGTGATACCTTTAAAGATTAACAATGTGAGCCAACATGTCTTATCAGAAGAAAACCCCAATCCATTCTGTGGGACTACTCCCAGGAAAGTGCCTAGTATTGCAGCCATTATTATGGCATAAGGTTTTATGGACATCAACAAGAACACTTTGAAGAGTTACCAGCAATTGGCTGAGATGCATTTATTTTTTTCAGATAAACGTGGATACAGAGGTTTTAAGAGAACAGTGGAGTTAATCTTGGGGGGGGCGGAGGAAGCCATGAAACGCAAAGGTGGGTGGAGGTCTATAGCCTTTCCTATGCAGGTCCCAAATGTATCCAAGCTGAGAGCAAAATGACCCATTCACAACACAACATGACATTTCCAGATAGTCCATTAAATGAGATGTGAATTGCTCCCACTATAACACTTCAATTTAATTTCATTTATTTTAAAATATCAATGCCCCACAGGAGAAAACTGAGTTTATTGATGCTATTGCTTAGGGCATTGCTAGGATAAGACCTCCTTCCAAATGTTCCAAACCTAAGAACAACTGAAAGTTAAAAGCTCCACTGAAATCAATTTGATTTTCCTGGTAAATGTTTTAGGTTGCAAAATTAAACGTGGAGGAGAATCTTTCAGATTGAGAAAGGAAGCAGAATTGTCCTCTTTCAGGTAAACATAAGGATCAGAAAGTCCTTTGTTGTATTGAAGGTCCCCATTGAAATTATGGGGTTTACTTTTAAGTACACATAGGTGGGCCTGGAGTGATTGTTTATATCAGTTTGTTTAGAGACTCTTCATGACATTCTAATCACATGGTAAGAGTGTTGACTTTTCAACAGACTGTGCTTTAAGCACTAACAACAGATCATTGCAATTAACTATATGAACAGATTGGCTATTTCAGTGGCTAATTCATTTGCAGGATCCATTATAGCTATTTCCAACCTAACATTTGGAACTCACCAAAAGTTTGTGTTGGGTTGAAGGGCTTCTTTCTGAAAAACGTTATGTGGGGATTGCTACCTTTTCTGTACAGATCTGTGTCCAAAGTCTTCGATTTCGTCCAGGCCTCATTGGCAGGCATACTTCCAGGAGAGTGGCATCAATGGCAAGCCCTTATATAATGTGTTTCTATGAGAAGGTGCTCAAGTGATTGTGGCAAAATGCAGGGTTGTTATGCTAAAGTGAGCTGAGAATGCCTTCATTGGCCCTGAGAAGGAGGGAGGGGAGGAGAATCTTAAATTACATTGTAATTTAAACTTTCACTGACACTCCAAACAAAGGGAAGGAGAAAGGCTTCCTGACCCCAACCGAGATAACAGATTAAAGTTCCAATCATTCGTATGTTTTAGAAAGTAAGTCCTACTAAACAGAGTGGGACTTACCTTTGTGTAAATGCCCTTACAATTGGGTTGTAAATGTATTTACCCAGTTCTGCAGTCAATGTTGTAGCTTGTTTAAATGACCATGCCCTTGGGAGGCCCTTTTCCATTATTGTATTCATCCTACATCACATGCCTTTAATTTCCTCCTATATACAGCCATCAAGTGACTGTAGTTTCTTTCCCCCTATACACACACCCCACCCCCGCCTTGCCCCTTTCTCTTCCCAGTATAGTAGTCTGGTTTAGCCGCTTAAGTTATCTGGAGCTCCATGCAGGGCTGTGCATACGTTGTAGTGGTGGTTTTCAAAAAGCAAAATCTTTTGCCAAGTGAAATCAAATTCTGTAATCTGTGGGACATTATGCAAATGATGTACACTTTGCATACATTTTCTTATTTTTGCATAAGTCAGCTTGCCTGTCTCCCAGGGGTGGAGAAGAAGTAAATCAGGAGAGCATCGAAAGCCAACTCCCTGCCCAAGGGGAATTCTACTGAGTTGGATTCAGAGATGTCATCAGATATTGTTTATGCTTCTTCCACATTTTGTCTTCATATAGTCAACTTTTTATAAGAAAATGATCCTTAGAGCATTGAAGATTGTATCCAGTGCTGTCCTCCCACCAGCGGAATGAATGCTGGTAGCAGATTTAATTCTGCTCTACACATACATACACACACACACACACACACACACACACACACACACGCAACACCCTGGATGCCATCCATATCTAGTCCAGAAGGTTGGGGGGATCCCCAGATCAGATTTGGGAGGCATGCATGGAGCTGCAAGGGAGGAGGGGAAGAGAAATTTCTATTTCATTAATGAACATCTGCTTGCATAACATTGGATTTAGCCCCGAAGGCTGCGCACATTGAACTGGTTCGCACAATACTATAACCCACAGTGAGCTGTCACTCATGTTTATTTTGGGGTGGCTTATCATGACATCCAAACCCAGCAAGGTTTCCTCACTGTGGTTTGTTTACCACACACAAACCACCCTGAGAACCCATGGCTCATTGTTGGTTTGTCCAGGGTGGCTTGTTTTCAAGGTGGGTTGTTAGAGCCTTCTGAACACAACAGAGTGACTTGTGAATGTGTTGTTGGAAAGGGCTACTAAGCCGCCTGGCAAGAATGGTGAAAACCCAGCTGCTCCTCACAGTGCCCTCAATCCCTCCCCTCCTAGCTCAGTGCTTGATTTGACAGCAACTGGTTTTATCCCCTTGTGAGTTTATTTGGCACAAATATGTGTGTATGCATGACTGACTTACCTCTGGGTAAGCAGGCACACACACACACACACACCCCTACCTCAGTTTGGGTCTGTGGTGATTTGGGAGGGGGGGTTAAGCTTTTCCTGCTCCTGTTTTCATGTCAACATTCCCCCCATGGAGGGGGAATTAAAGAAAGAACAAATTTATGTTATTTTTCACCATTCCCTGCTGGGAACAGGAAATTTTGGCATGAAAACAAGAGGGAGGGAAGCTTAAATCCCCCCTCCCAAACTACCATGGTCCTGAACTGGGGTGGGGGGGCATGCAGTTACCCAGAGATAAGTCAATCACGCATACAGGCATAACTGTGCTAGGAAGAGGAATGGGTTGTGAGGAGCAGCTAAGCAGGCTTTTAAAAAAAATGTTAAAGAAAATAAAATCCTCAGCCGCCTCATCCAAAAAAGTAAGTTAAGTGCCCCCCTCCGCTCCGAAGATAGGGCATATATTTTTCTTTTTTAAATTTTTTTTATTTTTAATTTGCAGATATATAACAATAACAAGCACAAACAAAACACAACAAAAGGGGAAGCCTCTAATAGAGAAGCAAGAAAAAAGAGGAAAAGGGCGGGGAGAGTAAAGAACATGTCATGAAATGTTTATTTTGTATGGATATGGGCACATATATTTCAACACAGTTGCTTCACATGGCAAGAAAGGGGGTGGGAGAATCTCATCACAGCAGGAGTATAGAAGAGTTGTGAGCAAAGGCTCCTGGGATATGTGCTAGGAGTGGGAAATAAACCTTGGCAAGCTGGCCGTGATCGTCTGTTGGCAGTAACATGGCTTAGCGAGCAATTAACCCACCCACTCTGGCTTGTTTTCAGTGTGGCTTATTGTGATGTGTAAACTAGCCCATTGGGTTGGACCCAGACTTAATCATAATTAGAGAAGACCCAGTGTGCCCCTGGACTCCTTTCTTGGCACCTGATGAGTCCTCTCCCTCCCACTTAAAAAAAAATACATTTTTCTAGTGGTAGCTGGGATAGCCTCAAAGTAAAGGCCTTCAAATCAAATATCACACAGTGATCATATAATGTTACTCCAATGGCTCTTTTGATTAACTAATTTATTTATTAAACCATTTATATTCCACTTTTTTTGCTGAAAGTTCTACATAGTTGCTTACAAGAATATTAAGCGATGGGCAGAGCAACCCTATGCTTTTCGAAGGAGTGGTCCGACATCAGAGTACTCCAAATTCCAATGGTCTGTTGGTCGACAACCAGGAGAGCAGAAGGAGCAACCAAGGCAATGTTTTCCTCTCTGCCCTCCTTTCTGGTGCTTTTCTCACTAGACACACTTTTGAACGGTGCCTATTGCCTCAAAGGGGAAACTCTGAAATATCCTATGGTTTCCGGGACACTCTCCCAGGGGCCATAAGATTGCTCCCTAATAGAACCTTAAAAATAATGATTATAGACAGAATAACCATGCAACAGAAACATAGCTAACTGAGCAGCAGAAAAATCAGTAACAATGGACCTGTTCAGAATTGTTCTGGGGTCTGCACCCCCAAGTTAAGCAATTTCTGAAGGGGGAGGTGCCCAACACAGGCTCTGACATCAGGCCTGGCTGCTCAAGCCAAGCACCACCGCTTAATACGCCTGAGGCGAGGGACAAACACCGCCTTTCTCCAAACTATGTGGAGAAAGGGGTTTAAATGGAGAAGGATTTCAATAATAAAATAATTAAAATAAAAATAAAAATAAGAGAGCTCCAGCTATTGGGCGGTATAGAAATGTAATAAATAAATAAATAAAGTGCTGTGAATTATATGTGTGAATTATAATTCAATAAGTGAATTATTGTCAGAGTGGGTGCTAAATGTGTAAAACTTCAGATGATAAATGCCAAACAGACATGTGGGATTTTTGTGGTAGTTAAAAACAAAATAATTAAAATTTATTTTAAAAGTTCACAAGCTTTGTTTCAAAATAAAACCTTTAAAAAACCTTTTTGAAACCTTTCATCCAGTTATCTTTGCAAAATCATGGAAGACGGGTGAGGTGCCGGACGACTGGAGGAGGGCTAACGTTGTCCCTATCTTCAAAAAGGGCAAAAAGGAGGAACCTGGGAACTACAGACCAGTCAGTCTGACATCCATCCCTGGGAAAATTCTGGAGCAGATTATAAAGAAGTCAATCTGTAAACACCTTGAAATCAATGCAGTGATTACTAGAAGCCAACATGGATTTGTCAGGAACAAATCCTGTCAGACTAATTTGATCTCATTTTTTGATAGGATAACCTCCCTTGTGGACTGTGGGAATGCTGTGGATGTCATATATCTTGACTTCAGCAAAGCTTTTGACAAAGTACCACATGACATTCTGATTAACAAACTAGCTAAAAGTGGGCTAGATGGAACAACTATTAGGTGGATCCACAGTTGGCTACAGAATCGGACTCAAAGAGTACTTATCAATGGAACCTTCTCAAACTGGGGAGAGGCAACGAGTGGGGTGCCGCAGGGCTCAGTCCTGGGCCCAGTGCTCTTCAACATTTTTATTAATGATTTGGACGAGGAGGTGCAGGGAATGCTGATCAAATTGCAGATGACACAAAATTGGGTGATACCCTGGAAGACAGAAACAAACTTCAAAGTGATCTTGATAGGCTGGAGTGCTGGGCTGAAAACAACAGAATGAAATTTAATAGGGATAAATGCCAAGTTCTACATTTAGGGAATAGAAACCAAATGCACAATTACAAGATGGGGGACACTTGGCTCAGCAATACTACAAACGAGAAAGATCTTGGAATTGTTGTAGATCACAAGCTGAATATGAGCCAACAGTGCAATATGGCTGCAAGAAAGGCAAATGCTATTTTGGGCTGCATTAATAGAAGTATAGCTTCCAAATCACGTGAGGTACTGGTTCCTCTCTATTCGGCCCTGGTTAGGCCTCATCTAGAGTATTGCGTCCAGTTCTGGGCTCCACAATTCAAGAAGGACGCAGACAAGCTGGAGCGTGTTCAGAAGAGGGCAACCAGGATGATCAGAGGTCTAGAAACAAAGCCCTATGAAGAGAGACTGAAAGAACTGGGCATGTTTAGCCTGGAGAAGAGAAGATTGAGGGGAGACATGATAGCACTCTTCAAATACTTAAAAGGTTGTCACACAGAGGAGGGCCAGGATCTCTTCTCGATCCTCCCAGAGTGCAGGACACGGAATAACGGGCTCAAGTTAAAGGAAGCCAGATTCCGGCTGGACATCAGGAAAAACTTCCTGACTGTTAGAGCAGTGCGATGGTGGAATCAGCTACCTAGGGAGGTTGTGGGCTCTCCCACACTAGAGGCATTCAAGAGGCAGCTGGACAACCATCTGTCAGGGATGCTTTAGGGTGGATTCCTGCATTGAGCAGGGGGTTGGACTCGATGGCCTTGTAGGCCCCTTCCAACTCTGCTATTCTAGGATTCTATGATTCTATGATTCTTTCACCCATTCACATACACGCTTTCCTTTCTCTCACACAATCACTCTTGAGCTTTCTTTATTATCAGTATTGTTTAATATACATCAACTATGTGCACACCATACTCCAAAGGCACCCCTCTATACGCTGATCCTCAAACTCTCCAGAACCACAATACTCTACACACCAAGAGCTCAAGCACTAAAGGCTAAAGACTCTAAGAGTACCTAAAAAGTCTCTCACAATCCCCTCAGTCATTCCCTTATATATCACTCCTCCCCCCTCCCCAGACATTCTAACTCCACCCACTCAGGCCAACATTCTAAAAACCACAGACTTACAAACTGCAGACATACATTTGGGAACTGACTTGTGGGGTGTAACCTATCCCCACCTGCCATACATAGATTCCCAACATGGGATCTCAACTTAGTTCTCCAGGTTCTCACGAAATCACCATTTGAGTCTCTCCATTCCATTTCCCCTCAAAGAATTAACCTAGAAGGTGGTGTTCTTTGTAACAATCACCTCCGCTAGGAGGTTTGGGGAACTTTGTGCCCTTTTTGTCCAAGAAGAACTGTGTGTTTTTCACCCTGACAGGGTGATTCTTCATACTGACCCAATGTTTATTCCAAAAGTTGACTCTGCCTTTCATCCGTCTCAGGATATTGTCCTGCCTATTTTTTGTCCCGACCCTTCCCACCCTAGGGAACAGTTATGGCATCAGTTGGATGTTCGGAGAGCACTTAAAATATACATCAGGTGGACACAAGATATCAGATGCTCTGACAGTCTGTTTGTCACCTACAAACTGAGCAATCAGGGCCATCAGGTATCCAGGAGTACTATTATCCTATGGAATTTCTTGCCTCTGGAGGTCAGGCAAGTGCCAGCTTTGCATTCCTTTCGGCGCCTCCTGAAAACGTCATTGTACCAGGAAGCCTTTCCTTAATGACCAGCCACGGTTCATGGTTCACCTTTCATTTTGCTTCTTTTAAAAATCTATTTTAAGGTGTTTTATTCTATTTTACCTTGCACACTGCTCCTAAATTTTGAATGGGTCGGAGACTGCATAACTTTGGCCTACTGTTCTTCTAACAAGCCTGATCTGGAGAGAATCACAGCCCATTCGATCAGCACAGCTTCTGGTGCACTAGCCACTAGCCCTTGGAAGATATTTGCAGGGCTACCACTTGGCTCATCCGGCATTACAAGATCTACAAGTATGCCAAAGCTGAGACATCCTTTGGCCGCCAGGTTCTGCAATAGGTTCTGTGAGTCACCATGCCCACCCTAGGGGGGATACTGCTGTTGGACACCCCTTCACTGTTGCGTCCACCCACTGCACTCCCAAATAGTGGGGAAACCCAGAGCAGAACTGCTGAAGCATGGGCAGGAAGGTTTACATGGTAGAAAACAGATATTGGGGTATCTTTGGCCAGAACCATTTAGGCCAGGCAAATTGTGATCTTCCAGATTTTCTGACCTACAACTCCCATCATATTCACCATTGGCTAGGCTAGCTAGGGCTGATAAGAGTTGTAAGCCGAAACATCTGGAGGGCGATAAGTTGCCCACCCCGATTTAGGCTTTAACGACCATTGGTCATTTGAATTGGGTCCAGAAACCAACTGGGTATGACGAAGTTGGCTTAAAGTCAACCTGTGATGTTCCCTGTGGCCTTCTCCACTGAACACCCTAGAGGTTGCATTCTGGGCCAGTTATAACTAGAGATGGGAGAGAAATTCATTCAGTTTGCATTTTGATGTGCACATACCTAATTTAGTACTTTCAAACCAATACACAATCCAAAACGTAACTATCCTTTGAAATTCGCACTTCTCCAAATTTCCCAATGGAGTTCTCCAATTTAAAAAAAAGCACACAAAAACTGCATCTATTTTTTTTACTAATATACAAAAATAGTAAAAAAAAAAAAAAAAAGTAATGTTAATAGATTATATTAGGAAAACTGCTTGCAAAAAATGAGCATATCAGGCAAAATTACATACAAGGATGCCTGTATTGGCAAAATATAGCCTAAAATTATCAAAGCTCAGGTTAAATCGAAGTGAAGATTGGAAAGAATGAGAAACCAAAATTGGGAGATTTGTCCATCCCTAGAGCCTTTATTTATTTATTTATTTATTTATTTAATCAAGGGCCGCATTTCCTCAGGTGTAATTTGTCAGGGGCTGAGCTGGTGGCAGGCTAGGCCAATGCCAAATGTGAGCAGGAGTGCTGTTTTCCTTTATCTTTCAGACACCCCCTTCTCTCCCTTTCCATCCAGCAGTCTGCCAAGGGAGGGACAATGACAATATTAAAATAGCCATTTCTGGGGGGTGGAGGGGGTATTCAGGACTGGGAAAGTGGTGGAGCAGCCTTTTCCACACTTGACATTCGCCCACACCAAATCACACCCACACATCTGGGTGGCTTTTCTCCTTGGGGAGTTTCAACGGTTGAGTTTGGGAATATTCCCAGCACTGCCTGTATGAACTTGCAGGCACCTTTTGGCATGGTGCACTTTCTCCACTCCTGCTTGGGAAAGGCTCCAGTTTGGATTGTGAGCATTTATTTGAAGGAGTCAATAGGCAAAGGACTCTATTTTAGGGGGCGTGGATTCGTCTTTTTGATAATGTGAAGAAACCTTCTAGCCAAACTAACAACATCAGTACTGTGAAGAAAGGTAAGGCAAAGTCTCCTTTAAAAAACAACAACCCAGGAATTAAAATGAGTAAAAAACAATGAAAGAAAGCATATATTTTGGCAAATTAAATGTAAGAGTATAACAACACCAGCCAAGAAGGAATTTGAGGAGCTACTAGCTAAGATGTTCAACACAAACAGCAACAATTACGTTTTCTGTTTTCTTTTTCTGGTCAAAATAAATTACAGAGAGGAAGCCTGCCAAAGAATTCCTGAAGTCCTTTGTAGACCACCCAGGTGAGAGCGAAGTAGTTAAGGAACACTCAGAGTAAAGAGTTAAGCAAATTCTTTGCTTCTGTCTACACAAAAGGGGCTGTGAGGAAGATACTTGTGTCATCCAAACCATTCTTTTCAGTTAGTAGACCCAAATAATCACCACAAATTGCCCATAAAATAGGTTTCACTTTAAAGCACATTGGGAAACTAAGTTATGCAAGATAGCTTTTGCCAAAAAAAAAAATTGGAACGCAGCTAAAAATTGACTCTGGTGTTACATAGGAAGTAGCTAATGTAACAGTAATTTAAACAAAAGAAAAACAAATAGCACTCCAGATCCTGGAAGTAAGTAAACTTGAGTTCTGTGCCAGGTAAATTGATAGAAATGAACAAACAGTATACACATGAATAAAAGCTGTGCTAGAGAAGAATGTTTTCAAAAGGGGACTAAGCGATGTTTAATATTAGGCATGTGCTCCGCTCTGATTAGGAGCGGAGAAGCAGTAGCGGATTGGCCTGCTCCGCCTTACCCAGAGGCGGAGTAGAAGCGGACCGCGGACCCCTAGAAGCTAGGCGAAGAGAAGAGGCCATTTTTCGGAGCTCCTAGTTCAGGCGGAGCGCTCCGATCGCCATCTTGAAACATTTCACCCATAGGATTGCATTGCGGAAAACAATCGGGGATAACTGGGTTGATTTTTAAGCTATTGTTCTGAAAATTCTTGTGCACAGAGAGTCGTGGATGGGGGTCATTTTGAGACTACTCTCACCTCTCTGTGTCATGTGGTTCGCGTGCTATATTTTTTAAAAAATCGGGTAAACAAACATTACAAACAGGGACAGCGCAGGTCAAACGGAGGTTTTCGCCCATAGGATTGCATTGCGGAAAACAATCGGGGATAACTGGGTTGATTTTTAAGCTATCGTTCTGAAAATTCTTGTGCACAGAGAGTCGTGGATGGGGGTCATTTTGAGACTACTCTCACCTCTCTGCGTGGTGCGGGTCGCGCACTAGAATTTTTGGAAAAATCGGCAGGAAAAATACCTTTTTCAAAAGGCTGAGGGGCAGAGTCAGCTCCCGGTCATGATCACATGATCCCAAAGTTAGAGGAGGGCATAGGCAAAAAGGGTAACTTGGGATTCTGGGAAACTTCTCTTTCTTCATCTAAACGGACTTTTCCCAGTGTTTTTTAACACAGTAGCCCCACCAAATGCACAAACACAACCTGAAATCATATACTAAGCCAAGAATAAGAGATAGAAACACAGCACTGCTACCCACCCTAACTTTGGGGAACAACTGAAAAGATGTGGTGCAAGGGGATGAGCTCCCCTAGGGCATCTCATCGTAGACGTGCCCCCACTCTCTCCTGCACTGGAAGGCCATTAGAGCCTTCCAAAGAGAGTAAAACGGTGGAGCAATGCCTATCATGAGTCGAAGTGAGCGTTTACTTCTTAGTGGTGGAGCAATGCCTGTTATGAGTTGAAGTGAGCGTTTACTTCTCAATCTCAGAGCTGTTGGTGAAGCAATGGCTTTCTTGAGCTGAACTGGCAGCTGCTTCCCCCTCCCCCGGGCACGTCCCCCTATTGCTGGTAAAAGACAGATATAGCCTTTTTTAAAAAATTCTTCTTGCTGTTTATTGAGCAACACTGCTGCTTTTAATTCCACCCCTCCTTTGTTTATTTATTTATTCCATTTTATATGCATTACTGGCTTATCCTTGGCTCACTTCCTTATGCCCCCAGAAATGCCAGCTGCATGCCTGCCTGCCTTCCCTCCCTCCTCCCCTGCCCACCTCGCAGGGATGTTGTGTGTGTGTGGCTTTGACTCAGGGGAGAAGTCCTTCCTGCACTCACTTGGAGTTTTGGAAGTTCCAAATTTTGCAGGTTTAAGCCCCGCCAAAAAACAGGGGATGATGGGACTGCCTTGAGTCTCGGCGTGCGGCGTATGTATCCCTGGATAAGCTGTCATGGTGGTGAGTTTGAGGGGTTTTTTTAACGTGCAAAATTGACGGAGCTATGGAAAGGGGTGTTGGATTTTCATAAATTCCCCAAAAATCAGGGGATGATGGGACTGCCTTGAGTCTCGGCGTGCGTATGTATCCCTGGATAAGCTTTCATGGTGGCGAGTTTGAGGTTTCTAACGTGCAAATTGACGGAGCTATGGAAAGGGGTATGAATGGGTGTTGGATTTTCAAAAATTCCCCAAAAATCAGGGGATGATGGAATTTGTTTGAGTCTCGGCGTGCGTATGTATCCCTGGATAAGCTTTCATGGTGGCGAGTTTGAGGTTTCTAACATGCAAATTGACGGAGCTATGGAAAGGGGTGTGAATGGGGTGCCCGATTTTCAAAAATTCCCCAAAAATCAGGGGATGATGGGATTGCTTTGAAACTTGGCATGCTTGTGTATACCCCCATGAGGTGTCATGGTGCCAAACGTGAGGTTTCTAACTTGAACAGAAAAAAAGTTGTATAATTTTTTAGCTTTCAATGCAAGCCTATGGGGGGGAAACGGAGCTCGGATCCGGAGCTCCGAGCGGAGTGGAGTGGAAGTGGGCGGAGCGGGGGTGGGGCGAAGCGGCCCGCTCCGAAAATCGCGGATCTGCAAGTGAAGCGGAGCAGGGTGTCCGTGCACACCCCTATTTAATATATGAAAATAGATATTTGAGTGGTTAATTCCTAGCAGGGTAGCTCCCCCCTAATCCTAGTTGTTTGGAGGTGAGCTATAGATAGTGCTAGGGAAAAGGCACTTTACACATGCTCTGTGGTAGATGATGATGATGATGATGATTTACATTTATATACCGCCACATAGCCAAAGCTCACTGGGCAGTTTACAAAGATATTTATTGCCCCCACTTGAATATTCTGGGTCTGAGTCCTGCATTCAAACAAACTCTTGCGCTGAGTGTTAGTGAGGTCTGTCTCAAATTTATAATATTTAATACATAATGTAATTTTAAAATTAACACTTAATATAATTTCAGAGAGCACTTTTTATACACATTCAATACAAATAATACAATAAAAACCATGCTCAGTAATCACAATTAGCATAGGCCAAACGCTTGGACAAGTTGTCTTCTTCAGTGGCCAATTAGCCAGGCTGTTATGCACTTCCGAAGAGTTATTTAGAAAAGGGGGGCTGACCTGGTTGTTCCCAAACTTAAGGGATTTATTATTTATTTCCTTAACTTCTTTGTTATCAATTGTTTCATTTTTGGTTAAAACTAGCACCTGTTTTTTGCGTTACTGTCTCAAATTTAGCCTTGATGTGCACCAGTTAAAAGTATTTTGAGTTTTTCAGAAAAACCTGAAAGTTTCCTTAGTAAAAAAAAAAGAATTAAATTAGCAATGCAGTGAGTTCCCTTCCTAAATCAGCACTTACCAAAAAAGACAGTGGAAGAAATTAGGGGAAATGTGGCTAATATTTAGAATGGATAAGAGCAAAGTCAGTTTTGAGATCCATGCAAATTAACATATTCATTAACAACTACACAGAAGGCAACATACTATAATGCCTACCTTTAAAAATTGCAGAGAGTGCAAAATATTCAAAATCATTCAGTCTAAAGCAGGCCATGCCAAAGGAAGTGAGGCAAGCCCCTGCCAAAGGAAGTGAGGCAGGTGGCTACCAGGAGGAGGGCCTTCTCTGCTGTGGCAACCCGGCTGTGGAATGAGCTCCCTAAGGAGGTTCGCTTGGCACCTACACTATATGCCTTTAGACGCCAGGTGAAGACCTTTTTATTCTCCCAACATTTTAACAGTCTATAAATAAATTTTAACTGGTGTTTTAAATTTGTAATTTTGCATTGCTGCTGTTTTTATCTGGTTGAGCTTTTATATTGTATTTTATATTATGGTTTTATACTGTTGTTTTATACTTTGAATGTTTTTAATTTTTGTGAACCACCCAGAGAGTTCCGGCTATTGGGCGGTATAGAAATGCAATAAATAAATAAATAATAAATAAATACAGCCCTGGAAAAACTGACAAAAGAACAACAGATTAATAGCATTGCACTATGCATGTTTACCCCAGATGTCCCACTGAGTTCAACGGGACTTATTCCCAGTATGTATAGCAAAGCAGGCCAACCTCCATCCTGCACTGTTGCCCAATCCAGTCTGCATTGGGTTGAGCATCCTCCATGGGCCCCTCCCCTTCCCCAAGCATCCCCATGTTATCTCCAGTTGGGCTGTATAGGATTGCAGCTTCAATTTGATGTGGATGGGGCAGCTGACAAAATAGCTTCAATTATAATTATACAAGGTTAGTTTGGGCTGTAACTGCTTCTTAACATGCAGGAGGAATCCTTCAGAGCGACTGCATGTACTTTCTGGAGGTTACTTGTGACTTGCCCTCTGAGAACATCTCAAAATTCTACAGGCAAAAAAGGCCATTTGGATCAACAAACCATGAGCAGAAGGAATACATAGCACTAGCCGCTGGTGCCATTCTGTGGAAGCACCTGAAATTGCCTGAGCCTATGTTGCGCTCTGAGGTTCTATAGCAGATCTCATGCAGTTACAAAAGGTTTATTTATTTATTTATTTAAGGATTTTTATGCCGCCATTCAGCCAAAAAAGGCTCTCATGGCGGCTTACAAAAGTATTTCTTGACAGTCCCTGCCCACAGGCTTACAATCTAAAAGACATGACACAAAAGGAAAGGGGATTGGGAGGGAGGAGGAGGAGGGGGGAAAGGAAAGCAAATTCAGGCACTACAATCTTAGTTGGAAAGTTCAGCAGTTACAGGAGACAGCAGGAGGGAGGGGTGCTCTCAGCTGGAGAGGTGCCTGGCTGCTGCTTCCTCCCTCACTGGTGGCCTCTGCAGAGACAGTTGGTAGCAGGAGGGAGGGGGCTCTCAGCTGGAGCTGGACCCAGGCACGGTGGAGAGGTGCCTGGCTGCTGCTTCCTCCCTCACTGGTGGCCTCTCACTTTTTTCACTTGACACAGCCATCCCCAACCTACTTCCCTCCAGATGTGTTGGACAGCAACTCCTATAATTCCAAGCTTAGAGGGCACCTGGGGGCTGTCTATATGCAGCCAAAGCCCTGCAGGGGCTGAGAATCTGTGCTGTATCAGTTATACGATGCAGCCACAGATTCGCAGCTTTCCTGCGAAACTGCACAGAAAAAAAGTTGGGGACTTACCCAATGCCACCCCAGGTAAGTAAAACTTGGGGGAAGGTGGTGTTAACTCGGCGCCGTGAAGGCACCTGGTTGGCACAGGCTGCTCTAGAGTGAGATGTAAAACTGGTCTCCTGTAAGTGTAGGGATGCTGTTCACGCATGAGGGCATCGGTGGATCCAACCCTTTAAAAAAAATCTTGCTCCAAAAGCCCTGGAAGTTGGAACACAACCATCTGGTGAATGAGGGTTTTGCTGCTAACTGCAGTGGCACCAGTTCAGGATATATTTATGCTTCTATTTTCAAATTATATAAATAAAAATGACTTTACTGATTAGAAAAAGATTTTGTGACAAGATTTTGTATCCAAACTGGCAAGCTGCATGCGAAACATGAGTCTGATGTCTTCAAAACAGCTTGAGATCCTGTCTCATAAACCAAGGTTTACTCATGCAATTTTTGAAAATTAAATTACATGGTGATTTTGCAAACAAAAATGGTGTTTAGCAAACAACATTGAGAACAGTGCTCCCTACACATGCTTCATATCTGTACATTAACAGAAGCATCTTAGGCTGCTCCAAAACATTTTTCTTTTCACACCCCCAGAAGGCATCGAAAATCAAGGCATTGCCTTGATTTTATTATACATAGATTTTTTAAAGCGAAAACCACTTTTAGTTAAGACAGCTGCAAAGTAAAACAGTTGCAGCTGCAACTATCCTTTTTGGGTTTGCAGTTTTGCAGAACTGACTCGAGGAAGTTACACTTAATCCTTTGCACATGGTCTGAAAACTCTATCCCTGCTCTTCCTGCCCCAAATTCCATCCATTCATCAACTCTGTGTGCACAGAAACTACATGAGTTCCACAGCTCTGTACATGCATGCATGGATGAATGTGTGGAGGCCACAGGCAAGGACAGTGGACATGATCCTGCTCTCCCTCCACATGTTTATTACACAGAGTTTCAGACCATGGGCAGCATCTAGTTTTGCCATGGCACATCTGCTAATTTCAATGCACCAGCAAGACCCACCACTAGTGCAATAGGGAGCTAGTGTTGCCTAGAGAGCAGGCCCAGAAAGGAACAGAAATGTTCATTTCCAAATCAGGACAGGTTAGCAGAGCTCCCTCTAGGAGCCCTACTAACCTGCCCCATTCCAGAAACTCACGTTTCTGATCATTTCCAGTTGCTTTAAGAACCGCTAGCTCCCCGTTGCACTAGCAGTGGGTCTCACTGGCACACTGGCAGTGCAGAATACTGCTCCCATAGGAATAAGAAGCAGAGAAAATCCCTACACATAAGATTAAGAATTTCTTCACCTCCTTTTGGGTAAACTTTGTATTGGAACACTCTTTAATATTGAATGAAGTCCATGTTCTCCTAAACTATTTACCGGTTTCTTAGAAGTTGACATATGGTCAGTGTGAAGGACAGGGGTGCAAATTTGTGCCTCTAAACCTGGTTGTTGCTATAGTGTGGTAAAATCTGCCCCTATGTATGATCTATGGCCTATTGTTTCAAAGTGGCTGTTTCAGGCTTGGGCGGGAAAGGCGAAAGTTGGTGGCTGCCAGCCAAGGTCATCCCTGCCTCAACCCAGGCTAACTCCCACCAGCACCTGGAGATTATCAGGGCGGTGGACAAGCTAACGAGATTCAGCTGTGGGGGAAAACAGGTGGCCTGTCTGAGAAGGGCACGGGTTGGCTTGTTAGGGTCATGGGACCAAGGGTCCCAAAAGAGATAAAAAGCTCTATGAAGAAAGCCCTCCATCTTCCTTTGTGGTGTGTGCGTATGTCAACTGGGAAGATCAGGTCCGAGGTAACCAGGAGAGGGTTCCTCGGAGTTAGAAAGGTTTTTTATGTTTTAAACGTGTGTGGGTATCCTGGAAAAGGCCAGCCGTCGTTTTGGCTGGATGTGGGGACGTATGATTGCTTCTTGGGGTAATGGCTAGAGATTAGAGCTTTTCCTCACCTTCTTTCCTCACTCCCCCTTTTCCTCATCTCTCCTTTTCCCCTTTCCATTTTTAAAAGGCTGTTTTACTGACCAAGGCCTTACGTGTGAGTTTTAGTGGTAAAATTAGTGATTGCAATAAAATTCCTTTGGTCCCTAAATGTGCGTTTGTGTGTTATTCCCTGAATCTCTGGCTCGTCCCGGTTGTGGACAGGGTTTGGGAGGCGGGTTGCTGGGAGTTTAGGATGTTTGGTCCAGGAGCCTACCTTTCAGGGTTGTCAGGTGGACCCTGACTTCCGTTACAGTCAGTACAAATGGATTTTCTGAGTCCTTAAGACAGCCAAAGACTGATGCCATAACATTGCAAAGATAAATGTTCACCTCCCATTATGCAGTGGACTGAGGACCTAACAACACCATCAACATTTGAACCAGTGTTATATAGGCACCAGTCGCTAATCGATAAATATATGGATAGTTGGTCCGCTTTTCTTGAAACTTATGCATAACTTTTTCTTTTCTTTTTAGAATGTTGTACTTGATGGAATATTGATATTTCTAACCATATAATTGCTTGTTCTTTATTTCTTTTTGTGGTTTTTCATTTTGTTTTGTTAAATTCACAATAAAAAGAAGAAAGAATAATAATAAAAAAGAATGTCTTCTGTATGCCACCAATTGCTCACTACAAGATGGATGTCTGCATATATGAGCATTAGCTTGCCTATACCAGGGGTGGGCACACTTCAGGTTTGTAGGATGTATGTTTTAGGGTTTTTTCCTAGAAACCTGGGAGATCCTCCAACCAGAGCCTGCTACAAAAGATATATTCTTAAAATGAAAGACTTCTGAGCCCAGTAACTTGTTTTCAGTACCAAAACTGTATGCAGCTCACAGTCCTTATCACAAAAAACACTCCTGTTTACCCCTAAGCTTTCTTCATTTCAGCAGTATAATTTAGGACAGGAGAAGAATCCTTTTGCTGCTGCTGTTAAACAAGTGAAAGTCAGAAATCCCTGTTGATCTACTTCAAATTACCCAGACATCTACTGGTAGGTTCAGTTTTACCTCCTATGCCCCCCTAGCCTACACTAAATAAGGCCAAGTACACACAGCCCCAAGTCAGACCTCAACATATGACAAACCCATTGGGATTTCAATAGCAAAGCAGCTATATATGAATAGATGGTTTCTCACAGGCCTGTCCTTTCCTCTTTATATTTATTTATTATTTTGTTTTACTTGTGACATTCGTATACTGCTGTATATAAGAATAAATAAAACCTCAGAGGTTCACAATAAATACATTTAAATACAACATTAAAAACACAACCTTACAAATATAACATTAAAAGCACGCAATTGAAACAACTACAAGCAAACAATCCAAGGTGCAGCAATGGGGAGAGGCATTAGACCTTGCAACCTTCCTGGACTGCTGCTATGCATGAACAGTAGAAATGTGGGCATCAGGATTGCTTGACGGAGGGGTGAAGATCTTGCTATGTTTTTAGAGTGAGATCCCCCCTCTGTTTACACACGGCGCGCGACAACCTCAGAGGGAGAGGCATCAAGCCTGCCATTTTGGTTTTTTTCTTAAAGGGGAAGGTCCCGGCTCCTCACAAGGAACTGGGACAAACCGCGGTGCCCGACCACACATTTCGCGGTCTCGGGCTCAGCCCGGGACCGTGGAAAAACTGGGCTCAAAGGGTAGGGTGAGCTCCCGGGGCAAGGGAGGGATCATCCCTCCCTGATCCTGAGATCCCCTGTGCGTCATGTGGACTCACAGGGGCGATCCCAGGGATTGCCCCGGGATTTTGCCCCGTCTAGCTATGGCCCAGATCTTCCATTTGCTCCTTCTGCAAGAATGCTGCCCTAAGCAGCTGCTAACAGTTACATACTTAGTATTAGGCCTGCTCAGTTTCTGTAGTATGTGCAAGCCTAAAGAAGAGTCTGTGGACCAGGTGCAAAGATGCACTTTTACTCACGGAAAGCCTCTTCTACTAACTTGAAAATAGCTCTTCTATGAATGGAAGAGTGTTGCATGAGGAAAAATGGACCCCCAAATCCAAAAGCATTTGTCTACTTGCTCAAACTCGTGTAAGACTTTGCAGAAGCTAATTCTCAAGGCCTTTGATGGCCTATTAGAAAGTATACATTTTCCATATTCACTGCTGCACTGAGGCAAATCTTCCACTAGCCCTTGTGCAAGACTTCATAGAATGGCATATTCTCGTGGTTCTTGAGTTCATGGATCTAATCATTTTATTGGAAAAAAATCAAGAGTAAAGACATACTGCCTGTTAGAAATATTCTTTTAACCGCTTTTTCTGTCGAAGACCAGTTGATCATTTTATGATGCTGAGACTGAGGTCAGAAGCAGGTTTTGTTTCTTACCAGGATGTTGAGATCTTGGTTTAGTGTTTTCCATCAAAGGCTAATCAAAAGGGAAGGCAAATGTTGTGCCTTGGGTGGCTTAGTACCTGCAATCAAAACCTAGTCCAAGTTTAGTGATGAAGTTAGCATGCATTTGAATTCTTTATTTTCTGCCCTCAATTATTGAACGTTCCTATTAAGACATGTTTTGATTCAATACCTGACTTTTGGCTGGGTTGGTTGAAGGTGTCAACCTATGCTTCTTCTCTGATCCTTTAAATACCACTGGTGGTTACCCAGAAATGCAAAAAAATGTGGAAGCAAAGGTTACTTGCACATCTGCTTTTTACTGCCTCTCATAATTAGAAAAAGAGCTTCTCTACAGAACAGAGCTCCATTAGAACAATACTGGTCCCGTGCCATAAACATACCCCTAAGAAATCGCACATGGACTAAAATATGGATCATCTAACTCAGGGTCCTATCTATGGCAACCGCTAGTGGCTGATATTTCAGAACAATTATGGAATAATCCATCTCTTTCCATTCACTCATCCCTTTTACAAAGCAGAGATTTCCAAATACTTGAGTATGAAATTGCATCCCGCAGTCGTCTTGGCTCTCAGCCAATGAAGGATTTAATCACTATGAATTTGTTTAAATCTATGTTGAATCAAATGATATAGCCTTGACAATGTCCTTTGACGGTGGGTTCCAGAAGTGCTCACAGCATGGAAAGGTACATAATTACTTTAAACCTGATACGTATTAATGTCATCATGCTTTCCTTAGTTCTTGCTTTACAGGAAAGGAGAAATAAGAGTTCCTAATTCATCTCTTCCATACTATTCTTGATCTTTTATTGCTCCATTATATAGTTGAAAAGCCCACTACAATCTGTCAAATTTCCAGCTGCTGAAGACCCCCTTGTAAAAGGACTACCAAGACATGAAATTCAGCCCTATAGACCTATAATTTGATTGTACACTCCATTACACATTAGTGCAGCATGTTCTGCATAAATCCAGTAATCAAATGGGATACATGCTTGCCAGCAGTCTCCAAGGCAAATCCAACAATACTTCTTTCTGCTAATGCAAATGTTAATTGACCACAAAAAGCACAATCCTGATAAGAAGATTTAAGATGATTTCAACAGCACCTTGGATAGCACCTTTAGTGTTCTGACTGGAACCTGGAGTGGATTCACCAGCCCACTGATATCAGAGCCACCAGCCTCCACTAGTATGTATGATCCATCCCTTCATCTTTATAGTGACTAAAATAGAGGGCTCTAATATAGAGGGCTCTAGCCTTTGAAAACACATGCACTGGATTTCTTTTTGGAGGGATTAGTAGGTTATACATTTTGCAGTAACTAAAGAAGGGAGTCCATCCAGGCCACTGCAAACAACCAGAACATCTGGAAGGCATAGAATCTTAGGGATGGAAAAGACCCCTTATAGAACATTTAGTCCAACCCATTGTTCAATGCAGCTACAGCATCCCCACTGTTGAACAGCTCTTGCTGTTCGGATGTTTCTCCGAATGTTTAGCCAAACATTCCCTGCAATTTCTATCTGTTGGTTCTAGTCCTGCTCTTCAGAACAACAGAGAACAAGTCTTCTCCATTTTCTGAATGGATTTTCTGATCTTTCCAAAAGTTGAAGGCTGTTATTTGTCTATATATCTATTTTTATGTTATCATGTCTCCCCTTAATTTTCTCTTCTCCAGGCAAAACATACCCAGATCTTTCAATCATTCCTCATAGACTTGGTTTCCAGACCAGTCACCATCTTGGTTGATCTTTTCTGGATGTTCTCCAACATGTCAATGTCCTTCTTAAAATGGGGCAGGGGCAGAATTGGACACAGTACTCCAAATGTGGCCTGACTAATGCAGAATAGAGCAGAACTATTACTTCCTATGATCAGGGCACCAAGCTTCTGTTAATGAAGCCCAAGATTGCATTAGTTTTCTTAGCTGGCAAACTGAACTGCTGGCTCATATTCAGCTTGTGATCCACTGAGGCCACAGCTAGACCTAAGGTTTATCCTGGGATCATCCAGGGTTTGCCCCTGCCTGAGCACTGGATCCCCTGTGTGTCACCTAGATGAACAGGTTTGACCTCTGGACGATCCAGGGATAAACCTTAGGTCTAGCTATGGCCTAAGACACCTAGTTCTTTTTCACATCTACTGCTCCCAAGCCAGGTATCCTATACTTGTGTCTTTGTTTTTTGTTTGTTTGTTCTTAATATATTTATGCCCCATGTATTATATTGTATTAAATGTTGTTTATTTATTTATAATAAATAAAAATTATTGTTATTATTATTATTAAAACATTTATATCCTGCCCTATTATCACTAGGATCTCAGGGGAGCCTACAGATAAAATCAGAACAATATAAATAATTTACACAGCTAAACATGTGTTGAATCATTAACAAATTAAAACTGGTAGAAAAGTTTAAAGCAATAAAACAATTAAAAACAATTAAAACTATGTATAAGCATGGAGAATTTAGCCCTCAAATGCTTTGATAAAACCCCTTGTTTTAACTTGGCCCCAAAATGAAGCCAGTGTCGGCGCCAGTCAAGCCTCCAAGGGGAGGGCATTCCGCAAGCAGGGTGCCACAAAAGAGAAAGCCCTCTCTCACGTCCCACCATAATGTATGTCTCACGTTGGTGGGACATGAAGGAGGACTCCTCCAACAGATCTCAAATCTTGGGCAGGCATATATAGGGAGAAGCACTCCCTCAAGTACTGAGATTCCAAACCATTTAGTTCTTTGCATGTCATTGCCAATACCTTGAATTCCGACCGGAAGCAAATAGGCAGCCAATGCAATTCCTTTCAGACCAGTGTTATATTGTCTTTATAAGATGTTCCAGTGAGCAGTCTAGCTGCTGCATTTTGCACCAGCTGCAACTTCCAAGTTGTCTTCAAGGACAGCCCCATGTAGAGTGAATTGCAGTAGTCTAATTGGGGAAATTACCACCATATGGACTACAATGGCTAGGTTGTCCCTGTCCAGGAAAGGCCATAGCTGGCGGATCAGCCAAAGCTGACCACAAGTACTCCAGGCCATGGAGTCCACCTGGGCCTCCAGTGACAAGAATGGACCTAGGAGTACTCCCAAGCTATGCACTTGCTCCTTCGGAGGGAGTGCAACCCCATCCAGAACAGGTTGCTTACCCAATTCCCAGACTCGTGAACCACCAATCCACAGAGTTTCCATCTTATCAGGATTCAGTTATTAGCCCTCATCCAGCCCATTACAGCCTCCAAACACTGGTCCAGCACCTTCACTGCCCCAGCTGACTCCGATGACAAGGAGAAATAGAGCTGAGTGTCATCAGCATACTGATGGCACCCAACCCCAAAACCCCTAATGACCTCTCCCAGTGGCTTCATATAGATGTTAAACAGCGGGGGGGGGGGTAGAATAGAGCCCTGTGGCACCCCACAGATTAATAGCCATGGGGTGGAACAGGAATCCCCCAATACCACTCTCTGGAATTGGCCCTGCAAGTAGGAGTGCCTCCTACTCCCATCTCACAGAACCAATCCAGTAAGATACAATGACCAATGGAATCAAAAGTCGCAGAGAGATCCAGGGAGATCAACAGGGTAGCACACCCTCTGTCTTTCACCTGGAGTAGGTCAACAGTCAGAGCAACCAAGTCTGTTTCAGTGCTGTGCCCTGGTCTGAAACCAGACTGAAATGGGTCCAGATAATCCGTTTCCTCCAAGAACATCTGAACCACCACACGCTCAAACACCTTGCCTGAAAAGGGGATATTAGGGATAGGGTAGTAGTTCTCACATGCCTCTGGATCCAGGGAAGTCCTCTTCAGGAGAAGGTGCACTACAGCCTCTTTCAAGGCAGCAGGCACCACCACCTGACAGAGTGAGGCATTTACCACCCCCTGGACCCACCCAATCAATCCACCTCTGCTGGATCATATCAGCCAAGATGGGCAAGGGTCAATCTTACACGTGGTAGGACGGACTGATTTCAAGCGTCTTGTCCACATCATCAGGCTGCGATAACTGTGACATCAAGTTCTGAGCAAATACAGGCAACTTTCTCCTTGAAGTGCCTAAGTATTTTTGGTACTTAAATGCAAGTCAAATTTATCTCAGTTGTATCTCATCTTGTTTGATTTGGTCCAGTGTTCCAATCTATCCAGATCCTTTTGAATCTTGATCCTGTCTTCTGTGGTATTGGCTATCCCTCCTAACCACATGTCATCTGTAAATTTGATAAGCAACCCCTCTGCACACTCATCCAAACCATTTATTAAAATATTGAACAGCACAGGGTCTAGGATAGAGTCCTGTGGCACTCCACTCAAGACCTCCTTCTAGGAGGATGCAGAGCCATGGATTAGCACTCATTGAGTATGTTTGCTCAACCAACTGTGGATTCAACTAACTGTGGTATTGTCCAACCCATTTTTTACCATCTTGTTAACAAGTATATCATGGGAAACCTTTTCAAATGCTTTGCTGAACTCAAGATCTATTATGTTGACTGCATTCCCATGATCTATCAAACTAGTAACTATCAAAAAAAGAGCTAACGTTGGTCTCCATTTCTGAAATATGTGAAGCTATAAATGAAAGTTCACAATCAGAAGCTATGGCTCTTTCACACAGAGATTAGAGAAATAAATGTGCTTTAAACTATCTTGAAACGTGCATTAAGCTATTTTAATAGTCTGTTGCAGCAAAACCAACAAATAATCTTGTGACTAGTCTTTAAGGTGCCACAAGACTTATAGTGTTAAGCTTGTACTTATAGTGTTAAGCTTGTATTTTCAAGGCTATTATTTGGGACATATAAATAAATAAATAAATTATTATTATTATTATTATTATTATTATTATTATTATTATTATTTATATAGCACCATCAATGTGCTAAAATGAGTTTGCATAACTCATTTTCCCTATGACACTTGCAATCTGCTGCTATGCATACTTACTCAGAAACAAGTCCCGCTGAATTCAGTGGGGCTTGCTTCTAATTAAGTAGGATTGCAGCCTCACTGTACACAATCATGGTATACTAGTGAAAGCTTCAATGTCATAATGAAGTGTAACTGAATATCCAAATTTATTGCTACTCTTTAATTACATTATAGGAATGTTTATTTTCAGAGCTTTTCCTTTAACAAATACATGTTTCTTTTCTTCTACAAGATAATGCTGCACACTGTTTACAAGACAAGATAATAAAACCTTCTTTTTTATTTACACCAATGTTGATGGCTTCTATTTTTAACATTTAGTTTATTACCGTTTTTTCCAGTTAGGAAAAAACCAACAGAGGCCCTCTTTGCTATCTTAGGGTACAAAAGCTTGCAGCTCCTTCTCCAGCACTGGGCATGTTTGCAATTTACTCTTTCAAACAAGCGACGACACTTAAAATAGTACTTTTCACAAATATACTCGACAATGCAATTTTATATACTAGTATAAACAGGACATTCCATGTTCATAATGTAGTACGTTTATATTTGATAAGAAATTCATTGTTGTACGTATTGCCATTTCTCCCAACATTTCAGTTTTTCTTGGGGGAAGAAATGCTTTTTATTTTCATGGTTTAAAATTACATTTCTTTGCATCCATACATTTTAAAATAGCCCACTTGATTAAGGCAGCAAACCTACAACTTGTCAGCCTCTGATGGGCTGTAGGGGTGTTGTGGAAGTGCTACGTGTCCCCAGGGGCCAGCAGAAAGTTCCATGGCATAGATGTCCTGCCAATGGTGTTTTGCCACCAGTGGGGGTGGGAGGGATGTAAAAGAGGGCATCCGGAGACGTGTCAAGGCAGACTGGGGAAGACCTTGGATCTGCAGGATCAAAAGCCCCCTCATTCCCCAACATGCCCCCAACAAGGGGGAAAAAATTATGCCAACCTTGGGCCTGACTTCACGGCACTGAGTTGGCTCCACCTTCCTCCTCAATGTACATTGATGGTGCTATATAAATAAATAAATAATAAATAATAATAATAATCAACCCCACGCTTTCCCTCTTCCAGGGTGGCGTTGGGTACTCCCAATGCAGAGGAGGGAGCACAGGGTTTCTGGGTGGCCATCTGTGTCCCGGTCACCTTCCACCAGGCTCCACCCTCAGCTTGGCCATGGGTTGGCCATGGAGTAACATTACATGGCGGAAGCATGGTGTTGACATCGCTCCCTTTGGAAAAGTCAGGGTAAATCCCTGATTTTTTCAAACTGGAGCATCACAGGGAAGCCCTGTGGTGGCTGCAAAGCTGCGCCTGCACCATCTTACCAATGGGGCACAGATCCACAGCCACCACAGGGCTTTCCCTCCATGTGGACAGCCCCTTTGTTAGCGGGAGGTTTGGAACAAGGGGTAAAAAGAAAAAACGATCCCTGTCCCTTCTGCCCAGGGTTTAGGAAGTGGCAGTCCCTTCACTACAGATTCTCGTCCAGCCCCATAATAGTGCTGTGTTAGGTTCTGCTATGGTCTCCACCACTGCAGTGGCTCATTTCCTTCTTCCCCTCAACCCCAACCCTGCCTCCACTTTCAAGTCTGGACTTTAAAAATGTATTTTTGTGTCTGATGAAGTAGACAATTGCCTACAAATGCTAATGCCACAATAAAAGCGAGTCTGTGATTTATTTATTTTTTATCTGCTTCTTCCTACATGTTAACATCTGGAACAAGCATTTGTTAACATGTGTTCAAAACAGGGAGGAAACGCTTTTTAAAAGCTCACTCGTATGATAAAGCCTTAGTCTGGATCAAATCAAAACATTCCGAGACCAATTTCATGATGCATAAAAGTGGCAGTTGGGTAGCGGGCAAGTGGCTAAATCCCCTCTAGAAAATAACTGTTTGGCACACGGTCATAATCTTGTCCTTTGTTTATATGCGATGAAACTGGTTTTAGAATCCATATGTGGGATTAATCTGTGGCCAAGTTCTTGATGTGAGAGATGCATCTTTCCTGCACTGCTTTAAGTTACAACTCTGGCCCCTTTTCTCTCCTAGGAGCAATAACAGAAGTACCAGAACATGTTGCTAAAGAGGGCTTCAGAACAGAAAAAAAGTCCTTTGTTTTTACCAATAACATGCTGTTCAACACTATTTCAATGTAAAACAGAGATTGTGGGAACACGTGAATAGACATTTGCCATTGCATGAATCCTTCCCCAATGTATGACTAGCCCATATTACAAAGGATCATGCCTTCTGCAGTGGCAGTGGCTAAGGTGCAGAGTTCTGTCTATGCAGAGACACAACAGCAACAGTTCTGGCCCAGAATTCATTGAAATCAGTGGTGCGCCTCCCTCTCATCTCGCAAGGCCATTAGTGCTTTGAAAAGCCAAATAGAAGAGAGGACACATGTTCTAGCACTTACCAAGTGGATATCACACATGTTGCCTTGGAATAGAGCCTGTGCATTAGTGCAAGTACAGCGTGTGCAAAACTGGATTCTTTAGTGTAGATATTGCTATTATTACAGCAACGAAAGCCCTCCAGTCTTTTGGAGAACACCTGAGGTGAGAACACAGCAAAAAATAAGTTAGCCTAATTACTCACAGTTTGGAGTTTCAACTGATAATCAACATTCTTCAGGCAAAGGCCTTTGTTTGCCCAGATTAGCCCTAACTGGCAGCCAGGACCTAGTACAAGACGTGAGTGTTGTTCAGCTGATTGGAACACTGACCACAGAGTATCAAATTAAATTAATATGCAAGAGGAAAATTGCCAAAGACATCCAAGATAATTACATTTATAAACAACAACAACAACAAGCTTGGTTAAAAAAGAAAGAAAGAAAAGTTTAAAGAGAAAGTCAAGAGAATCTAATTTCCTCAGAATCTTTAGGGATTACTGAAAAGCACAATAATAGAAGCTCATCTAGGATATGTACCTCAGGTCAGGAAAGGTACCCCCAAATCAAAGTGGTCATTTGTATGGTTAATGAATAATGTCAAGGAAACTATTAGATCAGTCTTCTCCAACCTGGTGCCCTCCTGATGTGTCAGACTACAACTCCCATCAACCCCAGCCAGCATAATTAAACTGGCATTTGCTTCTACAAGATTTAGTGGCTACCACCATCTTGGATGGCTTTAAAAAGGTATTAGACAAATTCATGGGAGATAATGATTACTAGTCATGATGGCCATATATTAACACCAGTTTCAGAGGCAGTTTGCACCTGTATACTAGTTGCTGGGGATCATGAATAGGAGGTGGCTGTTACACTCGTGTCCTGCTTGTGGACTTCCCAAAGGCATCCAGTTGGCCCCTGTGGGAACATCATGCTGGACTAGATGGGCCTTTGGTCTGATCTAATATGGCTCTTCTTAAGTTCTTATCTGCATTGTCCCATCTATTTTAGTAGAAGGTTGGAGAACGATAAATGTATACATACTTATATATGCTACATATACTTATGGCTTATTATTTATTTCTAACCTATTTCAAAAGCTCAGGTTGTGTTACAACTGAATTTTGAATTAATCTGTTGTCTTAGGATGGTTGTGTGTGGTTTTTATATACGTTTCTTAATAAAAATGTAATAATTACAGTGGGACACACACAGAGAAATTTGGACAAACGTAAAAATAAATATAGTGTCTCTAAAATATTAGGGCAAAATCCAACTAAATCAGCACAAAGCTAACTCCCTCCCCAACTATAACCCATTCTCTCTCATTTTTCTTCCGTATTCTTTCCTTCCTTGCTTCAAGGTCAGAAATATAATATCCCACCATTCGGTTGCTATAGTCCAGCACCCACGAAGCTTATGTAAATATTATGCAATCACACTAGTTAGGTATAAGTGAGACATGCATGTGAAATGTCCTCCAATTTCTGCTTCTGATTTTATAAGCAAGATGCCTTCTTTCCCAGGACAAAAGGTTTGCAAGGTGACCTTTGCATCCTAGCGTTTTTGCCTAATTATCTGGGCTGGGAGTGGGGATCCTTGCATTTGAAAGGGTAATAAAACTGAGAATCAACTCTAAATGCTTTTGGACCAATGAAGTATTAAGAGGCCAAGCAGCTCCGGGAATAAATTTACCACACGACATTGCTGCTGATTCAGTTGACCATTGCTAAAAAGGAAAGAGCAAAGAATAATCTGCAGAATCCGTAGAACTTCCCAGTTATTCAGAGGATAGTCCCTTGGCAAACACTTAGGAAATGATAATAAATTCTTCTTGGGCTACATTTAAAGATAGCAGGGCTTACGACACACATGGCAGTTTGGGGTTCAGGATCAGAAATGTGTGTCAGAACTTTCTTGCCAATTAGGACAACGTCTAAGCTCAATGTGATGATAAAAGCAGAAACAAAGTCCTTGTCAACAGCAACAAAACAATGGCTACTTAGTGAAGCTCTCAAAGCTATCCATTATCTTTTAGGTGAACCTCAAGAACTCGGCGTTTTAGATTGGATTCCTGGGCTCGGGGGTTCCGTAAATTTAAGGAGTTTTAGCACATTGGGAGGGGAAATGAAGCTCTCCCTTCACTATTCTCCACTTCCAATGCCACAATGTGTGTGTGTGTGTGTGTGTGTGTGTGTGTGCATTTTATAAAAAATATTGAATTTCAGCTTGCAGGATTATGGAGAATACATTTAGGGGCTCCTTTCTGGGGGCAAAAACAAAGCAAAGCAGCTGGGAGGGATTAGGAAAGGCTGGTGTCTGCTTTTCCAAACCAATTCAATTTTGCTCCACAAGACATTGTATCTTAAGCCTATTCAAAGCAAATAATTTTCATTTTACCATGGGGTAAGTGTTCAAAGTCTATTTATAGTGTGTTGGAGGCACCGGTTTTGAAAAACCAAAAGCAGGGGGGAATGCATCGTTTTCTCAACTGGGTTTCTACATTTGGAGGTATCAAGAACGCACATTTCAAGGGTGTGCATTTCAATTCACAGTGGGCTTCCTTTCTTAACACTGTATGCCTTGTCTCAAGATGGGGATGGGGGAATCAAAGAAAATTCACATTCGCAGGATGGCTGACTACAATTCTGTTAGCTTTGAGGAGGATTCCTTCCTCCTGGACTTCAAATCCATATTTTTTGTGGTGGAACCTTACCAGAACACAAGTGGTGGTGATAAAAGTGGTATTATATCGCTGTGCTAATTTCTATAGCCATTTGCATTCTCATCCCCCATTCATATGGGTTTTGATGTAACTGAGAAACTTGCACAGCCGGGATTCCAATCCTCTCTATTGGGCATTTTATAGCAAAACCTCTCTTGCACACAGCAGGAAATCACAATAAATAAACTGTAGCTACAGTTATCCATGCTCTGATAACCTCTCGTTTGGATTACTGCAATGCGTTATACGTGGGGCTGCCTTTAAAAACGGTCCGGAAACTTCAACTGGTGCAAAACAGGGCAGCACGCTTACTAACAGGGACTGGCCGACGAGACCACATTACGCCAGTCCTTTTCCAGCTCCATTGGCTGCCAGTCCAGGTCCGGGCCCGATTCAAAGTGCTGGTATTAACATTTAAAGCCCTAAACGGCTTGGGGCCAGGTTATCTGAAGGAACGCCTCCTCCCATATGTACCTGCCCGGACCCTAAGGTCATCCTCAGGGGTCCTTCTCCGTGAGCCCCTGCCAAAGGAAGTGAGGCAGGTGGCTACCAGGAGGAGGGCCTTCTCTGCTGTGGCACCCCGGCTGTGGAATGAGCTCCCTAAGGAGGTTCGCTTGGCACCTACATTATATGCTTTTAGACGCCAGGTGAAGACCTTTTTATTCTCCCAACATTTTAACAATCTATAAATTTTAAATAACATGGTTTTAAATTTGTAATTTTGCATTGCCGCTGTTTTTATCTGGTTGAGCTTTTATATTGTATTTTATATTATGGTTTTATACTGTTGTTTTATACTTTGAATGGTTTTAATTTTTGTGAACCACCCAGAGAGCTCCGGCTATTGGGCGGTATAGAAATGTAATAAATAAATAAATAAATAAATAATGTTATAGCTCAGAAGAGTTGCGTTTAATGAAGATTATTTTAGAACGAAAAAAATGGCAGAAGGAGCCGGAGATGAGTGGGAGACGCACAGGAGGAACACCGTGTCGTCAAAATGACCCATGAAGATCCCTGAGTGGCCACTTGCTAGCATTTTTTAAACACTCATCTGAAGAAGCTCATCATCTTGCTTACCCATTGATTGGCCGAGATCATGCACTGAGAGGAAAGAAAATGGTACCTCAGGAAAATGGTGGAATACAACCCCCCTCCGCAAAGGCACATTGCGGTGTGAGTGGGTGGGTGGGATGGGGAGTCTTTGCAATCTTTCCAAAACCCTTTCCCCACTGAAAATTTTCACAAGAAAAATATCAGTGCAGCTCTAGTAGAGATTTCCTGATTCATAGTGCCACCCTGCCCTCATAATCTAATATTTGCTGCAAACACAAGAAAATGGTGATGAAATGTCATCTCCTTCAATGCCTCGTTAGTCAGGGATTGCAATGCTGATGCAATCCCCAAGTAAAGAGGCGTTGACACTAGTGGTTTACCCCAGAATAGGAAAATGTTCGACACTCAGGCCTTAGCTAGACCTAAGGTTTATCCCGGAATCGTCCCAGGGACGTCCCTGCCTGCTCCCAGAATATCCTGTGTGTCATTTCCATGAAAGGGGATGACCCCGGGACGATCCAGGGATAAACCTTAGGTCTAGCTAAGGCCCCAGTCTCAACTCAAAAGTTATCTGAGGCAGCATGAACACAGAGGCAGACAGTTTTAAAAATGTCAGCATGGACTGAATGTAAAGACAATGACGCAACTGATGAACAGAGATTCCAACTGGGCCTCCAAGAGACACAATGGTAGCATGCAAAATCGGCCAATGGCTCTATGGCGGAGCACTCAGACAACCCACTGTGTCACCTCCATATTCAACAAACTGCCTGTCAAAGCTGCTGTTGCTTGGACATCAACCTGTCAGGGGCTATGTATCTCAGTCCTGACATTTAATATCAAGCAGCTGGCTCCTGACTAACAATGGGGCAAAAGGAAGCAGGCTAGCACTGGGGAACAATCCCAGCAGGCGCAAGAGCTAATGTGAGTGAAGAGAGGAAGGAATGTTTTAGCCACTCAGTTCAGTCATTCATGAGCTAGGCTGTGTATAGGATCTTTGGCGATGTGATGGGTCAAGGCTGTAGTTTAAAGGTAGATGGCATACTTTGCATGCAGAAGCTCCCGTGTTCAATCCCTGGCATCTCACAGGAGGGCTGGAAAAGTCCCCTGTCTATAACCTTAGAGAGCCACTGCCACTCAATGTGTACATAGAAGCTGCCTTATACTGAGTCAAATCAATGGTCCATCTAGCCCAGTATTGTCGACACTGACTGGCAGCAACGGCTCTCCAGGGTTTCAGGCAGGAATCTTTCCAGCCCTACCAGGAGATGCCGAAATTGAACCTGGGACCTTCTACATGCAAAGCAGGTGCTCTACCACTGAGCTATCGCCTTGGTATAATGTAGCTACCCATGTCATGAGGAGATACCTAGGCCAGATCTACACCAAGCAGGATATGACACTTTGAAAACGTTTTGAAAACTGTCTATGGAGTGTGTCCTGGGCCCCAGCAGTTGTCACTACTGTTATAAACCTTTTTAAAGCACTAGTGTAGATCCTGCCCTAGGTAGCTGGGCAAGTTTGGAGGAATGATCAGAGTTGTGAACAATCTCAGGAGACTCAGGGTGGCCAGAACTCCAATCCCCCTGGACTGCTCCAGATGAGACGTCTACATACCACTCATGTTGCTCTAAAAGGCTTAGTGCACCAAATCCGTGCTAGAGTGTATTAAGTGGCAATCTCAGGCTGAAGGTAGAAGATTGTTACATGCCCATTTTATTCACATAGGAGAACTAGGTGGTCATCTAGGGCACCAAGTTAAGTGGGCACCAAATTTGAGGGGGGAAATACGTTTAATAAATAAATAAATAAAATACAAAGATGCCATTATTTTATTTTATGTTTATAATATACTGAGTGCCATGAGCATCCACAGGAATTTAAGAATTACAAAAATTGCTCAACTGTATATCTTGGCTGAAAAGGATGTAGCAATTAATTTTTTAAACAGAGGCAAAATGTTTCCCAGTTTACCAAAAATCCTAGGGCACCAGTTGTGGGCAGCTAGTCTAGGGCCACCCCTGCCTAACCAGCTGATGCAATCTGATCAACAGTACGCAACAGGAAAGTTTAATTGTTCTTAAATCTTAATTTATTATTGTTCTGATAATAATTAGCAGGCTTCCCTCCAATCTAAAGTACACCTGTGGTCAAATGTGGGCAAGTCACTAAAAAAACCCTCCCTTTATGGAAAACTCATATCTAATTTAATTAGACATTTTGTTTAATTAATCACAACATGAAAGTAGATCCAACTGCTGAATGAGGTTTCCATATGCATTTTAAATATGTCAACCAACACTTTTTTAAAAAAAATTCTTAGGTAGATAGGAATTAACACTTACTTTGCACTCCTATCTATGTCTGCCTAGAATTAAATCCTTTTGAGTTCAGTGAGAGTTACTGTCAGATAAATGAGCATAGGATTGCAGCCTTAAAGACATTCATTGTCTTTGACCATACTTCTTGTATAGGATAAGCTTGCATTGCTTTTATACATTCCATCTAGGTGCCCCCACCCCCATGAAAATGGCTTTCTGGATGAAGGAACACGTACACCAATGGATATTATGGGTGTAGTTCCTGGCCTGATTCACTCGCCAGTACATAGTCCAGTGATAGCACTGATCAGCCATTATATATGCATCTAAGACCTGGATTTTAACAAGTGGGTCACAATCACATCTAGTTTTGCCCAAAGTCACCCAGTGATCTTCTATGGCTGAGGGAGGACTAGAACCGTGATCTCCCAACTCCCTGTCCAACACTCTAACCACAGCCAATCAACATTTATAAACGTCTAGGAGATGCTTGGTGCTCCGATCCAAACCCTAATCAAGAGCCAGAACTCTCAACACAAAAGAGGCAGAGCCATCTGTGTCAGGAGGACCATTTTTATAAGCGTGGATTCAGACCAAGTTCATGACACCGTAGCTGGAGCCTGTGAACCAGGACCCCTTCAAGCCCCACCCCATCTCCTATACCAGGAACCTCTTGCTCACTAGTGCCTGCCAATGTGGCTGATAGGGCGAATCCAATGGGTCACTAGATGTGGAGCCAACTACATCTGGTTTGTTACACAACCTCCTTCCTTGCTACATCTATGCTTAAGCAATACATAAACTGAATAGTGTCTTACCTTGTTTCAGAAAATTTGGGTGCTGTTACACATGGCTCTGTGCTGGAAGAAAAAGGGTGCGGTTCACCTCTTCCCATTACAGCCACCCTTTTTCTCCACTTGAGCTCATTACTCTTATCTACACTACTGCTTTATAGTGGTTTTGAAGTGTACTGATAACTATTGGGGCTCGATCCACATTCCATATACCGCTTTCATAGTATTATTTCCTGCTTTTCATTCCACAGTCATATCGATTTGACACAAGATGTAGATCAAGCCCTAGAAGAACTGCGCCCACATTATGTTTTTGATTAGGAATAAGCAAACCAGCAGAGATCATGGTCACTGAGATTCTGTGAACTCCACTTTGACTCTGAGTCTAAAATGAATCATAATGAAATTCTCATGCATCCCTATCTTGGATCCCCTGAGTAAATTCCTAGTGGCCACTGGTGGAGGTGTGGAAATTCAACACTGTGATGAAAGTGATCCATCCATATAGTAAGTACTGGAGTTCTAGATATTAGGGCTGGAGGTGAGGACCACATGGGGAGGCTGTTAATTTTAGCAGCATCCCCCTGGTGAGTGCTCTGTCCTGTTGGCCCAGCACTTGGAAGCCATTTCCTTCACATCTGTAGTTCCTTCACAACCAATGTGGGGCACCACAAATGATGAAATACCAGTGCCAGCAATATTTCTAAGAGGTTGAAATGGAGCTATTTCTTATTAACTATAGCCTCAAACCCCATGATGGGCATTTAAATGAAAATGAGAGAGAAACTGCCCACAGATTATTTATGTCTACCTCTCTATCAGCTCAAGATTCAAGAGAAGCATGTGAAACATCATCATTGTCTCAAATAACTCAGTCAGCTCTTTCCATGAACAAAGGACAGTGGTACTGCATGAAAGTAAGGATGCAATCATTACGCTTTGTCCGAAGGACAGGTAAGATAAAAAAAGGAACATTCCTTGTTTATAGAAAGGTAATGGACTGAGTCCACACAATCTTTTTCTTTCTTTCTTTTTTTAAGTAAATGTGGCTGGATTGTTTGTTTGGCAAGCATTGTGTAGGTGAATTGAGTGAAGCAAAGAATCCAGGGTGGAGACTTTAGGAAAAGATAGCAGGAGGTCAAGCATTTTCAAGGCATGTTTAAAACTTCAGAAGTTTTAGTTACATGTTACTGCTTGGTATTTTTATAGCACTTTTCCTAAGCATTCAAAGAGCTCCAGGCACATTATCTCAGTAATCCTTGCAATAACCCTATAAGGTAGGCCAGCCTTGTTAGCTCCCAGGCATGGCTGAAGCTAAAATAAGAATGCTTTTTCTAAAGCCATCTTCTAAGTTCATGGCTGAGGCTGTAAGTTTATTGGTATGAAACACAGTGGCTACAATACAAGTCTCCTAAATTATCATAATTTAGTTTTAAAGTGGGAAATGGAAGAGAGTCCGTCAAAAGGAGCAATGGTTTTGGACTTTAGGGATAGTCTTTCAAATGTACAGAGATACCCCTTGATTCCAAGGAAGAGCAACAATTTATGAACTAAAAAAAAATACATGAGGATTGCCTCCATAACAATGGATTCACTGGAGAACCATTAAACAGGACGTGGAACTCCACAGGTGTATCAGAGCTCACATACCTGTAAGGCCTGAAAGAATCAGAGTATTTACTTATTTCAAATTATTTAGTAATATTTGTTAAATGTATTTCCAGTGTGCGTTCTACTGTTTGGTGCACTACTGCCAGGGCCTAAGAGCACAGGCTACACAGTGTCTAACAAGAATTCATAGATCTTTGAAGCTAGGAAAACCATCACCAATACTTGGAACAACACGATTCCTGCATCTTAAGCATCCACCTGATCCCATTGGTGGGGCTGCTTCTCTTTTCCCTCCCCACCCCCAACTTAATCACAAATAACAACACAGATAATGCAGCCCATACAAAAGCAGGTATCAGAGCTATTTTTTGTGAGTCCAGGGGCATTGTTAACGCCAAGTGTTTAAAAATCCTGAGTCAGGCCTTCAAATATCATGAGGGTAGTTATTGCAGTATTGAAAGTTTTCAAAACCAATAAACCTTTTTTTTCCCCTCCCCTTCAGATTTACCTTATAGTTTTTACAATATTTAGAGAGCCCTTAAGTCACATTTAAAAGCTTTTCTTGGAAAATATGAGGATTAAATAAGCATTTGGAATAAAGCAACAAATCCTCCAAGAAGGCAGATGGGGATTTTTCAGATGGTTGCCCCAAAGGGGACGCCAATGCTTGAATAGCTCCATGGCAGATGAAAGTGAGGAAGGGCAGATTCCAAAGGACTAGAACCATGGAAGAAGCTGGAACCTTTCCCCTTCCATGCCATCCACCTATCAAACCAAAGGATGGAAAACCTACCTTTTAGAATAATAGGATTAATGAGAAAAGTTGGAACCATTGGCAATCAATGGCTGTCAGCAATCTCCCCATATTGCCCCAAACCATGGTATATTGGACAGATAGTCACTGGCCTGGTTTGCCCATAACACTAACCCATGGCTTATTTAACCTATGATTTGTTGTCCTACTCAGGGTTTCTCTGGCAAACGATCAAACAAACCATGGTTGTTTTCTCAGTCCCTGAGTTGTTTGTTTCCCTCCTCCTTTGTCCGCTCTCTCCCTGTGTCCCAAATGCCTTTGTGGTGCTGTAGTATTGGAATGCAGAGTGACTGGTTTGGTTTTGCTTTTAACCACACTTGCCCACCACCTTTGTAGCCTGGTGAAACAACTCACAATTCTGTGTTCACACATAACGACAACCCATGGTTTAAACAACCGAGTTTGCAACCCAGCAACAAACCATGGGTTCTCTTCCTGGGTTGTTTGTGGCCACATTCACACATCACGACAACCCATAATACAACAATCCATATCATGGGTTAGTGTTATGTGCCAACCAGGACAATGAGATTGGCAACCTTATTCCTGAGTGCTCATTTATGTTTGACAGTGAGACTTTACAGTCATCACACAGAGAGGTTACCACTTCAGTTTTCACATGTGGAGAGAGTCTCATGTAAGTATTCCACATATTAGAGAGACTTTAAAATGTGGCTTTTCCACGTACAGCAGAACTTGCATGTGGAGGTTCTTTCAAACAAGTTACCCTGCAGATAAAAACTGAGGGCTAACACCTATGTGAGAACTGCACCCTCTCATGATTGCACAAATATATCAGCCCTCAGTGACAGCACGGAAGCTCCTCACTACTTTCTATAGTAGTCTGGAGCAAGTGTTTTGTGCGTAGGGATATTATGAACTGCACATGTGTGGGAGTTCCTGAAATCCCTTACACAGAGTCATTCATGCTTTGACTGCAAGTTGTCTACAACTCCTTCTCTGGGCTATTCCACAGAGTTTTTACACTGCTATCAACATCCTACAGACAAACCTTCCCTAACCTGGTTCCTGAGGCTGATGGGAGTTGAAGTCCAAAATATAAAGGGGCAACAAATTAGGGAAGACTACTATAGACTGTATAGCAGTTTCAACATTGTGGAATGGACAGGGCCACAAGATGGTGACCTGTCCATCGTAGGGATGCCAGAGAAATCCACAGTGAAACCAAATGACTTTGGATTTTTATGATTTCAACCCGCGAATTCTGCAGTGGACTGGCTTTTCCTGCTGGGTAGAGTCTGCGAACTTCAGTAATTTTGTGCAGGCCTTGTCATAGAAAAATATGCTAGTTTAAAAAAAACAGCCTAAAGTACACATTTCTCCCATAGGGTAAAATGTGAAAATGTGCATTTGGGGGGAATTTGCACAGGGGGGTGGGGGAATATGTGCTCTTGCACAAATTTGCGCAAATTTGGAAACTAAAAAAACCCGTTTCCATCAATGGGCGGATTGTGAAATTAAAGCCATCTGTCAACCTCCAGAACACAAACGGAACAGATTTTGCACAATCTGTACATCCCCAGTCCAAGGCCATCCAATGAGCCCTGGAGTAGGAATTGAATCTGGCTTTCCTTCAGATACACTTCATATTCTAGATGCTTTATCACACTGATGCTGTAATGGGGAGAGGTACCCTATTCTGCGTCTTCAAGTGACTCCCCAGTAAAGATAGTTGTTCACTTGACATATCATGCAGGACCAATCACTAAGTGCCCTGATATATGTTACATTTTCCCACTAGTAGTTCCCACCCGATCCCACAGATATGCTCAACTCTCTCTGGGATGTCAGAATTCTAACAAGTCACTGCTGAGGGACAGTCTGTATCTGGGTGACATAGGGTGCCATCCTACACATGTTTAGATGGGGGGGGCATTCCTACAATGCCAGCATTGCCTAGCTACCAAGCCTTGCTGGGGAATGCTGGGAGCTGTAGGACTTTTTCTGTCTAAACATGCATAGTAGGATTGTGCCCTTAATTTATTACCTCTGCATATTAAGGAGAAAGGATGTCATTTGGGAAACAGGAAAATGTGGGGGCTCCTGCTTGAGGTGAGAACTGTCTCCTGCAGTGGTCACGCCACCTGGTCATTATGTAAGGAATGCTACCTGAATTGTCTTCAACTCCACACTCCACTTGGTTCCCCATTCCTTTTCCTTTTGCATCATGCCTGTTAATTAGAAACAAGCAGACTGAGGCCATTGCTAGACCTAAGGTTTATCCCTGGATCGTCCAGGGGTCAAACCTGTTCATCTAGGTGACATACAGGGGATCCAGTGCTCAGGCAGGGGCGAACCCTGGATGATCCCAGGATAAACCTTAAGTCTAGCTGTGGCCTAAGTTACTGTTAAATTTAAGGAGAAGTGTTGACACCCTCCGTTAGAAACTTGCAAAAATCTAGCTAATTTATTTGTGTCAATTCTCCAAGGCTGCCTCTTAAGGCTGCACATAGCAGAAGGACACAGTCAACATACCGACAAAGAAAAGATTACTTACAAGCTGCAGTAAAGGGGAAACTCTGTGCATCAGAGAAGTTGTAGGGCCAGGGTGGGTGGAGGGCAGGAAAGCAAAGCACTACTTGTCCTTGTAAAAGGTTTGCAAAACAGTAGGTAATATTATGCTTTCACGCAAGCTATGGGCACCCATGCGCAGAGCTTTTACTTGTGCCTCTGCAGTGAACATCTGAGAGTGCAATAAATGCATGGTATGCAGCACTATAAAAAGAGAGAGAGAAGGATCTTTTATGCTGAAAAGAACTGGAACAAAAGGAAAGCTCTGCTAAAAGAGAATGATGACAGAAGGCATAAGCTCTACCAAGTTCTCTTTCAGTTGCAGGGGGAAATACAGTAAAGCAATTTAATGAAAACACTTAAATAAGCAAACAGGAAAGTTAATTGAACCCATATGTATCAGGAAGGAAATCTAAAGTATACGGATTCATTAAGTTTTATATAACTGTAAACCCCTAGTCCCTAAGAAAATACAAGAAGCCATGATGAAGTGCCAGCTAAGAGGAGGTTCTTGACCAAACTCCCTTCAAACTGGTTTGCTTTTGGCAAGAGCAAATGGTTTTCATGAGTACTGCATACGTTTAGATTCATCACCGATTTCAGGTGCTTAAATCTGGGGGGGGGAATAATGTATCTCCCTGCCCCCATGAAAGTGAACAACAGACTTGGATTGAGGATTTTTTTAAAAAATAAATGTTTTCATTTGGGCAACATTCCTCCTGATATCAATATCCATGGATTTCTGCCAAAGGCAGACTAAGTAGAAACTTCAGTCTTCTAGCACTAGTTAGTAATTTTACAACCACATTCTGAATCAATTGGGCTGTTTTCATGGGCAGCCTTATGTGGGACTGTAATATAAATCTACTCCAGAAGTTATCAAGGCAAGATCCCCAACTCCCAGATAAGAGAGCAGCTGGATAACAAAACACTCTGGAAGACTGCTACCACCCAGGCAACCATGAGTAGAGCCTGATAACTTTTCCTTGTGAGTGGTATATGGTATATGGGTCCTAAATGCACATGCACATGCGCGCACACACACACACACACACACACACACACACTCTGCAGGAGTGGGATTACAAATATAAGTTTACTATAAATTATACTGACTCCACTCAAGCAATGATAATTCTGTTGTCAACTAACTACTATGGATGCCATCATTTATTTATTTTTAAAAGAAGAATTTAACTTCCAAATCAGAATCTGAGTACAGTGAGCAATGGACTCGTCATTTCCAGCCAATGCAAAAATAAAGTTTTTAAAGTTCTAATTCAACCAGGTTTTGTGGAACCTTAGTGTTCCTCAGAAGCTTAGCAGTGGTTCCTCAAAAGAACAGCAAAACTACCTAAGAGACAACAGCAGGATCTCTACACTACTGCTTTAAAATGGTTTATAACAGTAGTGACAACACTACACATATACAGTTTTCAAATTGTTTTCAAAATGTCATATCCTGCTTGGTGTGGTTCTGGCCAACATGTCCAAGGTTACCACTCTTCCCCTAAAATATGCACCTACTCTCGGGTGTCATGGAATAATGGTGGAGCCCATCAGACCTGATCAGTACTCTGTGTGAACTACTGCACACTCAGGTAAATGTCACAGAATCCCCTGCAACACACAAGGTTTCCCTTTCAGATACACAAGGGATTCTCAGCATATATATTAATATAGATAGAGATTCCTTGAAAGCTACAAATTAATCTTCTATAACACCACAGCATTAATTTCCATTAATATTCCATTTTTCAGATTCCACTACAACAACAAGTTTAATAGAGCAGAAGCACATAAGCGATCCAATGAGGTCTGTGGATACCTTGCACAATTATTTGAAGCATAGAAGGACATCCGAAACAAGGAAAGGAAGGGACATTATAATCAGAAAAATACTATTGGTTCTCCCTATAATTTTCCTTTGTACACTCACCACTTTTTATTGAAAAGTACCCTTCATCATACTTCTCAACCCTTCGGACTATGGAAGTACAAGGGAACTGAAATCATGTACAGTGCCTGTTTACCCTACCCTGTGCCTGTTTGCATTCTCTTCCCCTCCTTATTGTTTTATTATGATTTTATTAGAATGTAAGCCTATGCGGCAGGGTCTTGCTATTTACTGTTTTACTCTGTACAGCACCATGTACACTTATGGTGCTATATAAATAAATAAATAAATAAATAAATGAATAATAATAATAATAACTCTTGTCTAAGGCCAGGCATTCTCTAATTTGGCTATTACGTCTACAAATTTAGCCAATAAACCAGAGGCTAATGTTCCACAAGTAGCAAGTAGGAGGATAAACATGCACCATGACAGGGATACCACTACAACAAAGAGTGTGTTTAATAAGATAGGCACATGAGCAAATTGTAACAAGTATGTGTTTAATGAACAGACAAATTAAAAAGAGAAAAGGTCCAACAATAACACCTGGATCATTATCATACAGCCAGTGTGGTGCACTGCCTACAGTGTTGGGTTGGGAGATCCGGGTTCTAGTCCCCACTTGGCCATGGAAGCTCACTGGGTGACTTTGGGCCAGTCACAGACTCTCAGCCCAACCTACCTCACCGGGTTGTGGTTGTGAAGATAAAATGGAGAGAAGGAGGATTATGTACGCCACCTTGGGTTTCTTGGAGGAAAAAAGGCGGGATATAAATGTAATAAATAAACAAATAAAGTACAGAGAAAGAATCCAAAATACGTTTGGATAATACGTTGAGGGCCCTACACACCTATGGAAGGACCCTATACAGCTACTCTGGAAAATCCTTCCTATTCTCGGATTCCTGTAGCCACTCATAAGAACAAAAGAAGGGCCCTGCTGGATCAGACCAAGGGTCCATCTAGTCCAGCGCTCTGTTCACACAGAGGCCCATCAGCCATCGACTGGGGACGAACAAGCAAGACATGGTGCAACAGCACCCTCCCACCCATGTTCCCCAGCAATGGGTTCTCTTCCTTAAAAGAAACCGCTCGTCCTATTCTCTCATCTCTTCCACAGGTGCAGATAAAAAAAACCCACCTACCTGAAACCCTCATTGTGCATTCTGCCATGTATCATGGACACAAAATCTTCCTTTCTAGCAGATTATATATTCCTTAGCTAAATTTGTGATGTAGACTTTTTAAAATTTACCTCATATCTACATCCTTCAAATGCAACTCTTCAAAAACAAAGTGCTACAGATATTCCTACTGGTACAGTGAAAATGCCTTCTGTATTCAGCATCAGTTCCCAGTCCTAAACTGGAACTTACCAAGAGGCAAAAATGCTAACATCTAAGAATTAATCCTGTACTTGCCTCTAACCTTGATCCCTACCAGAACGTTCGCCAAGAAAGGCAGGCAACAGCTTAAAGCTGATTTACCCTAAGCAAGTCCTCATCAGGATTTGATTGGTAAACATTTAACAAGAGAACTCCCTATCCTCTCCTGGTACATATTAAACTAATGCCTTTATTTTAACAAGGGAAACCATTTCCTCAGGCCTCTGTTCAGTCTGAGCCCTGCAAAAGACTAAGCAAGAATGAGATTTCTGGGGTTGTTATAACTCAATGGGACAAAAAGAAAGAAAGAAAAATGGCTGTAAGTCAACATGCTCACAGCCTGAACTTGGGGACCTCCCTCAGGCTGAGGAGACATGAAAGAGGACCCTTCACCAGCCCTTGATAAAGAATGCAAGTAAACCTGATAGTGTCTTAACTCCTTTCTGACTCCCAGTTTCCCCTCATTCTCCCACCCTGTGTGCCAAGCCAAATATTATTACTAGTAGATGACTCCATTACAAACTGACTTGCTACGATTATACAGTTTTGTATATATCCAGTAACAAACATGTCATATTCACCAACCCACCAGTTGACAAACAACCAGTGTTGTGTAGTGATTAGAGGTTGGCCAGGGACTCAGGAGACCCAGGTTCAAGTCCCCACTCAGCCAGGAAGCAAACTAGGGCAGAATCTACACTTCTGTTTTATAACAGTTTATAAAGGTTTTGATAACTATTCAGGCCCAGGACACATAGTGAGCTCTTTCCAACACGGGGGAAATTGTGTTTCCTTACTGTCACTGTTGCTTCCTGCTTCTCTTCCACAATATAGATGAGAAGAATCACACAGGGGAGAAAGGGGGAGTAAGTAGCAACCACATAACCCATTCAATGTAGTGGGACAGTGCCCTCTAGTGGGTGTTTTATAGCAAAACTTCTCTGCACATGGCAGGAAATGGCAACCAATTTTGCAATAAATCAGAAGTCACATGTTTTGTGGATTATTTTAGCACGAAAAAAATGGTAGAAGGAGCAGAAGACCAGCGAGAGACATGCAGGAGGAATACAGTGGCGTCAAAATAAAAATGACCCGTGAATAGCCAGTAATGTGCGTGCTATGAAACTCTCATCACATGACGCTTTAGATATACTGTTTTCAAACCATTTTCAAAGTGTTATATCATGCTTGGTGTAGATCTGGTGACTTTGCGCCAGTCACTGACTCTCATACTCACCTACCTAACAGAGTTATTGTCCAGGCAGAATGGAGAAGAGGAGGATTATGTAAGCTATCTTGGGCTCTTTAGAGGAAATGTGCCATATAAATGCCATAATTAATTAATTGTTCACATTTTATGGTTTTTTGAAACTCAACTATCTGGCAAAATCGACATGTTCCAGAAATGTTTGTCATTCTTCATAATAGTCAGTTTCATCCTCCGATGAGCCTTATGTCCATTTCAGCATGTCTTTTTATCTATGCAAAGGTTATATTTGTGATCTGGTTTTACCAATGGCACTATTCATATGCATTCTCAATCTTATATTTACTTCATAACAAAACCAACAAAAAAAGCAGGGGTGTGTGAGAAAAAAGAAACATCCCTGTGCCCTCTAGATTAGATTATTTCTTCAAGCAGTTGTGAGTTATGGGAATTTAGCATTCCATTTGTAAATCTGAAGAATTAATGCTGGCTCTGTAATTGGAAATTAATAAACTACTGTGAAGGAGCGAACGGACAGACTGAGATTTAAAAGATCCTATTCATAAGGCAGGCATCATATACTTATTTCTCTTCATAGCAATACTGTGTAGGGAATCATAGTTATTCCGATTGTGTGATGAACTCTGCGTCACCTATCCTAGAAAGTCAATGGCCTGAGGCGGTAGACAGCTGTGTCATTCTGCTGGCATAAATGATGTTGAGCTAGCGGAAACTACGTTCCAAACTATGTGCAAAAGGAGAATCAAGTTAAAGTTATGTTTGCGCGTTATGCTTGCACATCCTCTGTGCAACCGATTGTGCATTATGCACACAGAAACACTTGTGCAAGTGTAATGCACATCCACTTCTGCAACCGATTATGCATTACATGTGCTCAGCTGCTTGCACAAACATAATGCACAACCGCTTGTGTAAAGGAAAGATTCCGTGAATCTCCACTAGTGCTATTTAAGTGTGTGGAATGACACCATTGGATACTGCCCCTGGTTTATAGATAATGCTAACCCATAGTTTATTTAAACCATGGTTTGTTGCCCTTCCCAGGATTTGTCTAGCAAACAAACAAACCATGCTTTGTTTTCTCAGTCCCTGAGTTGTTTGATTCCCTCCTCTTTCACTCACCTTTCCCTGCATCCCAACTGCCTTTGCAGCACAGCAGTACTGCATAGGATGACCATATGAAAAGGAGGACAGGGCTCCTGTATCACAGTTGCATAGAAAAGGGAATTTCAGCAGGTGTCATTTGTATGCATGCAGCACCTGGTGAAATTCCCTCTTCATCACAGCATTTAAAGCTGCAGGAGCCCTGCCCTCTTTTGTATCTGGTCACTCAGGGCAGGGCTTCTGCAGCTTTAACTGTTGTGATGAAGAGGGAATTTCACCAGATGCTGCATGCATACAAATAACCCCTGCTGAAATTCCCTTTTCTATGCAACTGTTAAGGATACAGGAGCCCTGTCCTCCTTTCCATATGGTCACCCTAGTACTGCAGCTCCTACGCTAGATTCACCTGTTTCACTTGCTGTTGTCCATTCATTGCACAGCTGCCATTCTTGTCTGCAGCTCGTCAGTGTTAGAAGTGTCTTAAGTATTCCCCATCTTGCCAGGACTTTGTCCTCTCCAGCAAGGCTCTGGGTTTCATCTAGCATGTGCCTAGTAAAATTCCCATCACCTTTCCCTTAGTTCCTCCCATGCTTCACACAGGTTCCATCTTCAAAGCCACTGGGATACATAAGGGCTCTTCTAAATGTCAGGGGTTAACTAGTTGGAGCAGCTTCCAACAATCCCTGGTAAAGTCATTGTGGATTGTGGCCACTTCCTGTGTGGAGTGAGTCTGGAATGTACCTCCCATCTTGCTCTTACATTCAAGCATGTAAAATCCCTTAAGTAATTCTCCAATCCCACTGGCAGGAATAGTTAACACATCTGCTTTTCCTTGCACTGATGAAACTATATCACCATCCTGCTAGAAGACAATGTCCATGGCTTAGAACCTTGGTCTTAATTTCACTGTCCATGAGATTCTGAAGGATAGAGAATTATTAGCCAGCCTGATCTCCACATGGATTAAACAAGTTATTAAAAGGAGGAGGAGGAAAGAAGGTATGTTTCTTATGTGGTTGAAAGGCAGCTCCAGGCGTTCTTAGGTGACACTGATGAACTGGATCCATTTCCATCTGGTCGCTGACCTGCTTTTAGCATTGAAAGAGAAGCCCTTTAGATTAAAGGGAAATTGTGTTTGCTTATCGTTGCTTTGCTTCCTGCTTCTCTTCCACATTTGAAATGAGCTGAATTACACAGGAGGAGAGCAGCAACCACACGGGCTATATGATTTCCCAGGTCATATAGTTGAATGGGACAGCGCCCTCTAGTGGGTGTTTCATAGCATGACTTCAACTGCACACAGCTGGAAGAATTGGGATGTTTCAGAAAAATTGGGTTTTCCAAGGTTTATTTTTAAGTGGAAAAACCAAGGGATGGAGCAAGAGACATCAAAATGACCCACAAACTATAAATCACTCGTTTAAAGAAGCCCAGAGTCTTGGCAGTTCTGATGGACAATCTATGCTGGGAGAACAAGAAGGGGAGTGAAACCCTGTTAATTTCTTTATACTGTCTGGTGGCTTTTGATATGGCATCCATCTGGACTGTGCTCCAGTAAGGAGGCAGGGCTACTCAATGTGGTCCTGTTGCTCCTTGTGTGGCGAGTAATACTCATTTCAGTAATCCAATTCAGCTTGTGAATGTGCTGAACCAGTGTCATGAAATGATTGAATGAGAGCCATTTTGAATAGGGGTGTGTCCGCTCCATTATGGATCCCTGGATCCAGAGTGGAGCGGGCCGATCCAGACCTCCGAAGCCCGGTTCCAGAGTGGATTGGGGAGGTCCGGATCAGCTTGAAGCAGTTTGGAACAGTCCAAAGCGATTCCAACCGTTCCAAAGCTCCAGACCCAGGTAAATGGGGGGAGGGGGCATACCTGGCACCAGCAGTGATGGCGCAGTCCATGTGGCGATGCTGACGGAACCAGGTAAGGGGGCAGGGGCAGGTGGGCTTACCTGGCGCCAGCGCCACAGTCCAGGCGGTGCTGGTGGTGGCAGGTAAGTGGGGGAGGGGGGCTTACCTGGCGCCGGCGCTGCAGTCCGGGCAGTGGTGCGCCGGCAGGTAAGTGGGGGAGGGGGCTTACCTGGCTCCGCTGCCGGCCACCACCGCAGTCCATGCTGCAGAGGATGGCGGAGCCAGGTAAGGGGGGAGGGGGGCTTATTAGGCCCCCATTTTGTCCCCCCTTCCCCACTTACCTGCCTCCGCCGCCCGCCGCAAACAAATAAGTGGGGAAAAGGGGGCAAAATGGGGGCCGAGTATCGATCCAGACCTCCAGATCTCGTTCCGGATCTGGTTCCGGAGCAGACTGGTGGAGGTCCGGATCAACCTGAATCAGTTCGGGCCCGATCCGGAAGGTCTGGATCGGGTTCCAAAGCGGTTCAGGGAGTGGGTGCATAGCCCTAATTTTGAAGCTCAAGCCCAATAAGATGGAAATACAGTTCATAGGCAGTTCATCTGAATTGGGAGGCATGTCCAAACTGTTCTGCATGGAGACGGAGTCCCCCTAAAGGATGCTGTTTGCAGCTTGGCGGTACTTATAAATCTGGCCCTAGCATGGGCTGCCAATGTGGCATTTGAGCACCAGCTGTGGCAGGTCTAAAACCTGGCTATCATTATCCACACTGCACTAGAACTACTGCAATGCATCCTATGTCAGGTGGGTCCATTTCCAATCACAATTCCAAGTGCTTGTTTTAATAGTTCAAGATTGGGACATGAATCGCTAGAAGGACCACATGAGTCTGCCCAAATGTAAGACGTTTCCCCACGTATACACTTTTATTCTTGTTACGGGCATTTTTGTCCTCTGCCAGCAGGGTGTGTTAGCCTTATAAAATCTTGACAAATGTTATCTTTTGTATCCCTTATCATTGGATCTGTGTAACTCATAAAAGTGTGCTCAGTGCGTTAGGATGTTTGAAAAAAAGAGCTTTGTACAAGTTTTGCAGTATTTCTTATTAACTCCGAATCCAGTTTGTCATCTTTCTGGTTATATTCTCAATAGCCAGGGACTAGCTACATTTTACAGCTAAAATCTGGAGTTGCAAGACATCTAATAAACCTTTCCCATTTTTCAAAAGCTGTGATGTATTATATATCCTGTTAAGTGAATATTTTCAAATTGCATCTCCCACGCCCTTTGGCATTTTTTAAAAAAAAGCATTGCCATTTTTCATGCACTTTGTAAGCACAGATTAGCAACAAACTTATTTCAGTCAGATCAAACTTACAACAGTAACATGAAGTTCATCATCCACTAATGTCGTGATGTCTTCAGTCATGTTCATAATCTGCCATGTAAATCTGACATAGCATGGACCATCAAAACAAATGGACATGCCTTAAGGAATATCAGTGTTCAGATTTATTTCTTGTTTTAATATTCCTTTTGACTGGGACATTAATAGATCTTTGACACTAAGTAGAGTAATAATTTTGAAGGGAGGCCTCCAAGGAAAATTCAGGATCATCAGGAACTGGCATCAGCAAGTGAGCAGGTAACACCTGTCACTCTGTTCACACACAGAGCCATTAATGAAACCAGGTGGCAGATGTGCACAGACACCTAACACCACTGTTAGAAGCTCCCTTAGAGCATAAGTGAATGGGTATTAGAAATATCTCAACTGTGAGGAATGGGAAATTACTTGGTGCTGAAAATTTGTGGGAAATGTTTTACTCTCTGGAGTTGCAGAGAGTTACTTCCTGCAACATGTGAAGCGCGGTGGGGGGGGTGGGCAACGAGATGACATTTGTTTCCCATTAATAAGGGATACATATTGTAGCAGAATCCCTTCCTTTGGAAAACTGGTGACACGCTTAATACAGCAATAGAATGTTTGAAATACTCACTTCCAAATATATTGTTTCATATGTTCCCCAACTGTCTTGAACAGGAGGAAGTTTCAAGGTTGCAGCCTTTTACTGTCAATTTCCTTTTGAAGATAGAATTTTGGAGGTTTTGTGATGCCAGTTTATTTACAAATACACGTGCCGCATTAAACTTTAATACAACATCAAATACTTCCCCCTGCCCCGATGCAAACAACATACTCTTGAGGCCCCAAGCTGTTTTCCTCAAGGATTTTGCTTTGTGTGTGTCAAAGCTAGCAGTCCCCATCAATCCAAAACCATTTTAAAAAAACATCTGCTATCCATTCATGCCTACTGAGAAAATATATTCTGACTTTAAAATAGAGAAATTATTTGGCAACTATACATTTTCCTCCACACACACATAAATAAATGTGTTATTTATCACACTGAATCTCTCTCCCCAAATATTATTACTTTCAGAATTTCAAATGTCTGTCCACATTTACAAAGTCACACAATGTGTTTCTCCCATCAGTCTAATCTGGCTAGCGAGGGCCCAATGTTCACAGGGGAAGCTGACTGCAGTAGAGGCACTTTCTGGTGTGGCAGGGCCTCACCTGGTACCTCAGGGTAATGTCCAATTCAGCAGAGGCTGTCAGGATACTGGAGAGAGCACAAAAGGAGGAGGATGGCTGCACCATTCCTACCCACTTAAAGAGAGATGTTGAATCAGCAAGATGCAGAGGCCTTATGAAGGCTAGTCTTGCTTTGGCTCCATTCCTCTGAGAAGCCCAGTTCTGCAGCCATCAGCTCCTGTTGCATGGCAGTGATAGGAACTGCACTGGGAGTATGGCAAAGCAATATCGTCTGAACCAGAAGGTCCTCGAGTGGCAAAAGATTTGATTTGATTTATTTCATTTATATACCACCCCATAGCCGAAGCTCTCTGGGCAGTTTACAAAAGTTAAAAACAGCGAACATTAGAAAGTATACAAAATTTAAAACCATCAAAAACATAAACAGTATAAAAACAATGGTATCCATTGAAAATAACATCCATTTAACATCCATTTAAGACAGCCCCCATTCATGCCTTCCTTTGAGCTTGAAAGGGATTGAAGCTGGATAACATGACAGGGTCTATCGTAAGCTCCACCATTAAGTACAAATTCCATACATATCACAACCTGGAGAAATAGATACTGCACATGTTAAGTAGATACAGTTGGAGAGTATGAAAAACATCTGCCTGTATAGAAATCTCTCCATTTACCCCAGAAAGGAGACTTGGCAGATACCACTAAGCTAGAGTAAGGCCACAAGCATATGGAACATGCAAAGGATCTAAAACACATCTACGCATCCCTGGTTGTTTCAAACATTCCCCAAAATAGACAGTTTATTCCCTTCCTATGGAAGGGCATAGACATGTCCTACTAGTTCCTCGCTAAGCGCTTAGGGAACATTGGCTTCTCTCCCCTTTTATGAAGGCAAGGAAACCCCATGGCGGTAATGCAACTTCCTGAGATTGGCACAGTCCACACTATGATCCCTTCTATCCTACAGATGGGTGAGTAGCCAACCTATTATTGTGGGGTTAGATATGCTGCATGCATCTGATGTCCAAGAAATGTATGAAGCAAAAGCTGCTTTTCCTAGCTTATGTGAACCTCTCCACTTCAGGTGTTCACTGATATTTGTAACCCTCTTTGTCCCGAGGGGCTTAAAATAAGTAAAATGCATGATGTTACGCTTTAAAAAAAAACAACCATTCTGCTAAGAAAAATAACAGTCCTCCTCATCAGTCATGGTCTCGGACCACTTGTCAGAATATTAAAGGACTTGCATATATAATTCCGAAGACATCCCACCTCCACTCCAAAAGGTAGGGGGAGCAGACTGACGAAAGCAACATTATCTTTGCTAAGTAACTTTGGAAGTAATTATGGAGCAGCTTTATATGTAGAAGAACCTGCTGTGCACTAGACTAGTAAAACTGGTTTGGAGTCTTCCGATCAAGGTGTGCACAAATGCTTGTTAACAGATGGCCGCACAACTGGCAGTGGGAGGCAGGGGGTTCATATTTCTCCACTCGGAAGTGAATAGATGCTGGTTCTCCTTTCCCATCTCCCCGTTTCAAACTGTTCTTGTTCTACTCACATCACACTCTAGAGTATGTGGGTAGGAGTAAATCAAAGCATTTAAGTCAGCTTTATTTATTCATTTCCTGCATTTCTATGCCACCAAAGTTCTCTGGATGGTTCACAAGAAAAACAATAAAACACACAAATATAAGAAAGCAATGGGGTGTATCCAATGCTAGTCCTACTTAGAGTAGACCCATTGAAATGACAGGGACTTAAGTTAGACTAACACTGGATGCAACCCATAAATTAAAGCAAATTAAAACAGACACCAAAGCAAAGCAAAGCAAAATACAACAGCAGAGGACAACAACCGTGCAAAGATCTAAGAAGTACAAACACATCTTTAAAAATGAAAAGAGTAAAAAGACTGAGGGAGTTAAAAGCTCTTCACCTGCAACCAAAAAGGCCACAACTTTGGCACAAAGCAAGCCTCTCCGGGGGAGGCCATTGCTAGGAATCACTAAAAAGGCCCTCTTCTCTAGTAGCTACTGACCTTGTCTCATTCAGTGAGGGCACCCAGAAGTGGACAACTCAACTAGCTTCCAAGGACCACCTCAGAGGCAGTTTAAATGTTATTTTCATCACAGGGTTTGGTATCTTCATGACAAATATTCCAAAGCAAGCACCCACCCCAAGCTTTCTTTTCAAACGGATATCACCACCATCATGCAATGGGTTTCCTTGCCTGGAAAATCATATGCTGGGGTGGGACGGCGACTCATATCCCAACCCAGCATATAACCAATGGACTTGATTATATGACCAGGTGGCCTGGAGTTCATCATAGGCATTAGCATCCTCGTTGTGAAGATAATAGCTAGACCAAATCTGAGACACTTCTTTTTGTAGTTTATTTCTTGTCCCCCAGAAATATAGAATGAGCTCGAGGGCTTTGCACTCCTCTGGGCCATTGTGTCCAGTTCTGGGTTACTGCATTTTAAGCAGCATGTAGACAAATTGGAAAAGGTTCAGAGGGAGACAACGAAGATGGTCAGGAGTACGGAGAACAAGTCCTATGAGGAAACATGGAAGAGACTTATTTATCCTGGAAAAGGAAGGACAGAGGGACATCATACTACTATTCAAATGCCTGAAGGGCTGACATGTAGAAGAGGGCAAAGACTTGTTCTTTCCTGCTCCAGTGGGCAGGACTAGATCAAATGGGTTTAAATTACAGGAGGGAAGATTTAAACAGGAGAAAAGTCTTAACAGTGAGAGCAATTTAATAGCGAAGCAAATCTCTTAGGGGAGTAGTACGCTCTGGAGGTCTTCAAACAGAGGCTGAAGAGAAGCTCTTGCTATGGATTTCCTTCATCAAGCAGGGAGTTGGAGTAGATGGACTATGAAGCCTAACTCTTATGATTCTATGGATATCCCAATATTTGGTGGAGAAAGTAAATCTAAATGAATTCTGAACCCCTGCAATGCAGAGCCGGCCCTACCATTAGGCAGAGTAGATGACCTCAGTGTTTTAGCTATTTATTTTAGATGTATTATTTTTATTCCCAGGAAGAGGTACTTGTGGTATTTTCTGTCTCAGGTGTCAGAATAACATGGACATTTGGACAGTCTTGTGGACGATGTGCCATGTCTTGGGGGCAGGGCCTCATTTGCTATTCCACCTCAGGCAGCAAAGTGTCTGCAACAATGATTTTCATAGGTAATCCACCACGCATATTTTTTGTGTGGACATAAATCACCATCAGGTTCTTTTGGGAGAGGGTTGAATATTTTCATTTTCAGGACCAAATTTCACCCACTGTGAAGCATGTCAAATTCTCTTTCTTCAGCTTTGACATGCAACTATCCTATACTGTGAGGCAAATTTAGAAATAATTAAATTAAATAAACTTCAGACCCTAATAAATTCAGGGATGTGGTGTTTTGTTTTGGGGGTTTTGGCCACAGTTTTCAGAGTCTTTTAAATATTAATAAAAACCAATATTCTCCTTCAGCCATATATTGAGTTTTTTTTAAAAAAAAAATTTAAATCATAGCCTTTTGAGTTTGGCTACTTAAGTCTAAAAAGTATTCAGCGTATTGTGAAACCCAGCAGCCTCTTAGTAGTCCTCTGTTAGCCATTCAGAATTCAAATGTCCTGGTCCTAGTCAACAACATGTCACTATTGCAAGTCAGCTAGTGTTGATTGGGCAATGTGAAATATTCTCATCCACTCTTAAGCTCAGGTTACATGATATATACATGAGCACTTGCAAAGTACCCAGCCATTGCATTTTGCAGCCCCTCTGTATTCGGGTAGCTCACTGGGAGAAGGATCTGCTTGGTTAAATAATTCCAGTTGCTCCAGTTATGCCTTTTGAGAACAAGGCAGTAATTGTAACATGACTTACAGCTTCATACCTATGTAAACAGACCCAAATGCAATTTATTTCCCCATCATTGTTTAAATTCTATCACTCTATTCTAAACACCAGAGCTACAGAGAACACACCAAAAGATACAGACTGTGTTTGCACAACATGATAGTCAATGGTGGGATAATAATCAACTCGACAGTTGTTTATCTAGGGGGTACTCCCTGCACAACATGATAATAATCAACTGTGGAGTGTGTTAGGATCAGCGTTGAGTTGAGTATTAGTCCATGCTGAATTGACTCACTCATCCCCCACCTTGTCTCCCCCTTCATTCTCCCATAAGTATCCCATCAGCCATTGCTGCCAAAAATCTATCCAGCAGGCTGAACTAGAGCAGCAGCCACCACTTTGACTTACGATTCTGTGGCTGCTGAAATAACCAATGGTGGCCAAGGAAATAACCAGTGGTGCCCTCCACACAACACGATAACCAACAGCGGTTCAAATAGCCAATACTGCACAGTGTTGGTTATTTGTGTTGGTTACTTTGGCCAAATAACTACCGATAACCCACAGTGGGTTAAATAACCAACCATAGACTATTTAAACCACGGTTGGTTATCGTGCTGTCTGAACCCAGTCACAGACAGATCCAAGTGAAGACTTGGTATGTACTTTTCATACTTTTCAGGCTGATTCAAGACAAAATATCTTCTGTTACATCTGGGTTTATGGCTTCACCATTGAATTTAACAAATACCATCTTGCTGTTTGTTCTGCACTCTGGCTTCTTTAACAGAAGAACAGCCTTGTTGTGTCCAAGCAAGATCCACCAAATAAAGCATTCTTTGCAAGCAATTCTGCATCCAGCTCATGCAAGATGGTCCATTGGAAATTGGTCAATGATCCACCTACTTGTGGTTCTATCCAACTCTGCTTCTATCCAACTCTGTCCTAAGGAAGTGTGGAATAAGGAACAATCCTCTGAAGTAAGGCACTTCTGACAACCACAGGTGCTCCACCCTATTCCACCAATTTCTAGCTTGGTACACCTGAAATACCCCTGAAATCAACGATCAACGCAAATAGCAAGACATAGGACTAGGCAATATCACATTGAATCCAATGCTGAGTGACAATTTTCCATATTCAAACACTAGTGTAGATAAATCACATTTAATTATGTTTTCTATTTAATTTGTCTATATTTCCTATTGTTTCAGATAATATAAATATTTCAGAAATTATTAAATATGAAATAATTTCAGATAGCATTGGGAGCTGTACATGAAAAATGGCCATCATTAAAGTGAGAAGTTCGATGCTTGATAATATTCTTCCCATTTGTCTGTCTTGCTGAAATGTGGTCCATATAACTGTCAAAGGTTTTTTTGTGTGTGTGTTTTAAATGAGGCTTTGATATACTCTCTCCATGAAAACGGTCACGTATTGTCTTCTGGCGCTACATGTGTTTTCATTATGCTGCGGAAGTTTGAGAAAGTGTTCTTCATAAAACATGAAATTACTACAAATGACAACATGAAAACCAAATTTAGTAGGAACGTGTATCATTGGTCTGTAGGACTTTTATGAGGAGCTTCTGTTTGCAGTTGTAAATGTCTTCCCAAAGAAAAAGGGTAGAAAATTGGCAACTGCAGATGGATTTGCCCTTAAAATCTTGAAGTTAAAAGATCCTTAAAAGAATACTATCAGCATAATGCAGCAGAGTCATCTGGGTGGAAAGAGGCTTCCACATGTGGCGCAAAGGGAGGCAGCAAGTGACCAAAAAAATGGTCCCCCACTGAACAGGTGTTCATTGTTGTTAGCTCTAATAGTTCTGTTCAGCTCTGTTACACTAAGGCCTTAGCTAGACCTAGCAGTCTAGTGGGATGGAGGGGTGAAGATCTCACGATATTTTTATCGCTAGATCTCCCCCTCTGTTTACACATGGTGCGTGCCGATGTCAGAAGTCGAGGACGTCACGGCCGCCATTTTTTTCAATAAAGAAGAGCACACGAACGCTCATGCGCAGAAAGTAGGTCTTTTTAAAAAAAATAAACTTAATTTCCCCCTCCCCCCACCCCACCCTGATGGGTGTGGGACCCGGCTCCTCGCAAGGAACCACGAGGAACTAGTACAACCCGCGATGCTCACCCACACGTTCCGCAGTCTCGGAAAAAGCGGGCCTAAAGTGTAGGGTGAGATCCTGGGGCAAGGGAGGGATCATCCCTTCCTGATCCTGGGATCCCCTGTGCATCATGTGGATGCACAGGGACAATCCCGGGGATGGCCCTGGGATTTCGCCCTGTCTAGCTAAGGCCAAAGAGGACTACCCCATTTCTAAACACAAACTTGTGCACGCACACACAGAAAGCTGTCAGTGCTGACATTCCCAATTATCTGAAATACCAAAAGGTCTCAGAAGATCCAAGGACCTAATTGACCCTCTGTATCAGTCCTGGGAAGAGGAAAGTGCTGAGGACCTCAGAGAGGCTACAGACATCGCCAAGGAGAGCAAAAGTGAAGAGGAAGATGACTTCTTGAAAGGTGAAACTCCTCAAAATGATGGCCTGATTGGTATGCTGCCTGGCTCCTTCGACTCAGCTCTTCAGAGTCCAGAAACGCACATAGGGTCACCGCCAGGGCCGTCTCCGCAGCTCTGACCTTCCAGGATCAGCCAGACAAAGACTTTGGGAAATCATCATTTTTAAGAAAGAGAATTTGGGGGGGGACACTTTCTAAACTGAGTAAAAATGTGGGGGACAGGGACAGGGCGTGAGGAGCATTCCTCTGTCTCACAGCGATGATTTGATCATCCTTTTTACCGTACCCAAAAGAATCTTTAGGGAGAAGACCTGCTAGCATTCAGCATCATTTCCTTTTCATTTCTGCGTCTTGATTTGCAAGGGCTACGATCCGGAAAACTGTGCGGCTGTTTCTGCTTGTCCAGCCTGCTTCTTTTCCTTTTTTTACTCCCACTTCCTTGGTGCAAAAACTGTGAACCGCCCAGAGAGCTTCAGCTATTGGGCGGTATAGAAATGCAATAAATAAATAATAAATAAATAATAAAATATCTGTTCAGCTCATCCACAGCAGCAAGAATAATCTGTCCATTTATTAAGATCTGCTCAGAGCGCACCTCAACTTCACAGGTGAAACAGCAACATCAGACAGGGTCTTCTCAGTGGTGGCACCTCAATTGTGGACCACCATCCCCCTTTCCATTTGCTCAATGCCCTCTTGACTGACTTTTAGATACCATTTAAAAATTCTGCTGTTCGTGCAAGCTTTTAATAGAGTTTAGGACTTTTCAAGTGCGTGTTTATTGGCTGCAAACGTACATTGAGCTCTTCTTGGATGTTTTTGTTGCAGCTACTCTTACCCTGTTTGTTGTTTTAATGTTGATCTGTTTTTGCTGATGTTTGGTTTTATCAGTTTTATGTATGTAATAGGGATTGTGTTGTTAACCACTTTGAAAATTAAGATTGAGAGGCAGGATATAAATATATCAGAAATAAGTACAATCTGCTTTGCATATGAGGCTCTCAGAATTAGGACCCCTCATTTTTAAAATGTGATGAGGAATTCAAATTGAAGCTGTTGAAATAATTTGGGACATCCAGTGTTACAACGAAAAACAGTCCAAATAAATATACTGAGTGATCAGACTAAATTGCTCAGTCAAATTTAGGTACTGCTCCCTAATGGAGACTGCACTTGTGTAGTTAATAAATAACGCAAAATATTCTAATGTAGAAGAATGACCTATAAAGCAGCATATCAAAACTAATGGTTTATGAAGAGGAATATTTGTTCATTGACAGTTCACAACCCAGCCTCAAAAGGATTTACCTGCGCAAACCAAAACCCAATTTGGCTCAGTGAGTTGTACTCAGAAAGATATGTGCAGCATGATAAATGAACTTGTTCTGTTAAACTTTTTTTTTTAAATCACCCCATATCTCTGTCAGAAAGTGTCAATAATTTTGCTTTATGGGCATCATTTTTCAAACATTTCGGAGCCTAGAATTAGATACTGTTCACGTCTGTTTCTAATTTATTTTACTGCTAAAAAGCCATCGAGTGATCCAGACTAACCACTTACTATTAAAAAGGAGATTTTTCAAGTTGTACTTTTCGTAATATTATATGCCAGTCCACTACATATAATCATAAAGTGCTTCACAGCTGTAATTTTTTTTAAAAAAAAAATGTGCGAGCTTAGAAAACTCAGCACCAAACATTGTAACCTTTTCTTTTCTTCCTTGAGAGGGGATTGGTAAATTCTATCCGTGAAATTCTCAAAATACTTCAAGCGCTGAAGATTTCTCCATCCAGTAGCGTCTAGAGTGTTTACTTGCTATTTCTCATAGCAAGGAGGGCATATGCTCAACATCTGCATTCTCCCTGTGAACAGGCAGCGTCCCATGGCCCCTGAGTAATGGACTTAATCACTACAGAGATACTTTTCCATTTTGTCCAGACTGGCTAAAGATACCATTCCAAGCATGTGTTTCAGCTGATTCACTTCCAAGTATAGCATCGCCTCCCATGATGACTTGGAAATCAAGTTCCATTACATGACCATGACTTCTCTCCCCAACCATCCCTTTTCTTCTAACCAAGCAGTAGGCAACCAGGTGTTCTGCTGATGGCTTGGACTATAACTCCCATCAGCTCCAGCCAGCATGATCAATAGTCAGGGATTATGGGAGTTGGCATCGAAACCATCTGGAGGGCACCGGGTTGACTACTACTCCTGCTCTAATCCAGGCATGCTATGCAAAGGTATTGCATACATTTCATTTGCAGGGGTGAAGAATACACCGGAATAGTTAAGCCATAGGCTACTCCTGCATATGCATTGCATTAGAACTGGGAGTAGGGTGTTTCCCATAGCCTCTAATAAAAATAGATTTTATTCCCTTGAATAAACAAACCTGAAGGCACCAGACTTATCAGAAAATATAGGATCTTACAATACTAGCTGTTATAAATTAAGCATGTTATCTTCATTAGTGACTTCAGAAGAAAGACTCGTTGGGGCTGAATTGAAACATATGCATGGAAGCATCAGGAATAAAATCAGGAGACTCTGGGGGGCTGTCTATACATCCTGTGCAGGGGCGCTGTGTCATTTATACGATGCAGCTGCCAACTCACAGCCACCATGGGCTTTTCGGGTGAAACTGCACTGTAAAAAGTAACTGCTTATTGCAGCTTTTCCTTTTGCTGTGAGGTCACCACCTTCTTCCCACCATCTATTGGTGACCTCGCTTTGCACCGAGGCTGGGGGGTGCTCTGGGGTGGATTGAAGCCCACAGTAGATCGGGGGGGCTTGCAGCAAGGCCAAGCAGAGGTCAGGGGGTGGGCCCGATGAGCTTAATGGCCACTGGTGTTGCCCAGAAAACCTGCACTCTCTACTTCAGTGGAGATTTGCCGCTTCCATTCCACAGCTGCGATGCCACAGGGTTTTCAACGAACAAGCAGCAAAGCAACGCCAACAAGATGTCCCCTGGGGATACAAGAAACTCTAAATTGGTCCTGTTGAAGAAAGGATCCCTGAAATAGAAAAGGGGGGAATCTGGTTTTTCCTGTAGGTTATTATCCTGATGTATCTACAACATCCTTCATCTTGAAGGTCCCAGAGAACATCCAAGTATGCGGTCAGATGAAGTTAAAGAAAGGACGTACCTCAAAAAACTCGCAACCCCCCTGAAAGGGTTTTTTTTTTGACTGACACTCACTGCTGCACCCATGTATCCAAAATGTGGCTGTTCATATCACCACCAATCCATTTTCTAGGTCATCAGGGCATAGAATGATGCAGATGTATAACTGCTTAAGGGGCAGCTTCAGTCAACATGTGCACCCAAATTCTATCATACAAAGCAATTGTTCATCCATATCTTTTGTGTTGGTGGTTGCCATCATGCAAGCCCTCATTTGTGCTCTGTGCTCCCATTGACTGCTGCATGAGGGAAAATTTCACACAGCCACCTATCCTTGATCCACAACAAATGACAGAAAAACACTCCCACATACACAGAACACCGCTGTTCATTTGCAACCCATCTGGGTTTACCAGTTAACAGCTACCACATGGCCTCCTAGAAAAATCACAGGATATGATCTAACAGTTTGACCTAAGCCTATAAAGATCGGAAGAGATACAGCCGCAAACACAAAGACACATTAGCAAAGCAGCCAAATTATGTTTATATTTCCCAAGTTGTGAACAAACTGGGTAAAATCCTAGCTCTGCTAGATGATCATGGGACCTTTGGTGTTCATTTCAGTAATTGTTAAGCAGTGAGCCAGAGGGTCTGAAGTATTACAGCACAGGCCTGTGGAGTTACGTTGACAGAAGACTGCCCGGGCAAAGCAGGGCTTTGCTGTTATCTTCCTCCCTGTTAATTGACCATTGTTCAAATGCTAGACATGTCCTGTTGCCTTCCAGTAACTAACATAGAATCAACAACCAAGGCAGACTAGCTCAGCAAACAGAAGGGATTAAAGATGTGGATTCAGGATACAAGCAATGTGATCCAAGGGGTTTCGGCGGAAAGGGAGGGGGGAAGAAGGAGGAGATTTTTTCCCTACTTAAACTCTGTGTATGCTCAATAAAGGCACTTGAGTGGCCTCGGTCGCTTCAAGTCACTTCAACCATCAACCCTCAGATGTGTGCGTGAGTATTTACTACAGAGTGGCGCTCGCTCACAGGGACCATCGCAACCGCCTAACATACTTGCCGTCAGCCTGGAACAGGCTTCCAGTGGTGCACCCTCGTCTCCTCGAGACCCCCGTCTTCAAAAAGACCCCAAGCGGTAAGTATGGGTTGCAGGTTATCAAGCCACCAGCAGAAGCACGCGGTAGAATTGACCCGCATAGTCAATAAGACAGGGGGGCAAGCCACATTGTCCTCGCTTCAGAAGTTGGTTGGTGAGATTGGGAAATTTTGTTTATGGTACCCGAAAAGCGGCTCGTTACTCTTACGTGATTGGGAAAAAATAGGGGAGGTTTTACATCAAGAGCCCCGGGCCCCGGTTGAGATTTTACTTTCCTGGTACCAATGTAAAGTAGCCTTGGAAAAATTTCACCATCCCCCCTCAGCTGCCTTGCCTACTGGAAGTTTAAGCTTTAATCCACCTCCCCAGTACCAGGCAATCGAAATCTGTAAACCAGCGCCTCTTGAGGCTCCCGCCTCAGCGCTGGCAGCTGCTCCCAAGGAAAACGCACCTCAATATGTCTCACCCCGTCAAGTTTTAGAAGCTCAGTTAAAAAGTGGGCAGGGAGATGTTGTAGAATTGTCGGAGATGCTCTCCTTGTGCCCTGTCCAAGACACTGGGCAAGTAGACGCCCAAGGCTCTCGCATTGTGGAATACAAACCCCTATCCTATTCCGTTTTAACAGAACTGCGGAAAGGGATCAGAGACATGGGACTCGGAAGTAATTACGTCAGGGGAATGTTAGAAGCTTTAATGCGCAACCATCTCCTTGTCCCAGAGGACTGGAAAACCACAGTGCGAATGCTTTTAAGCCCTGCGCAGTATGTAGTCTGGGACAGTGAGTTTCGCCAGGCATGCATCTCCAGTGCAGCCCAGTCAGGCGGTGCCTACATCCCTGAGCAACTCTATGGGGCTGGAGCTTTCTCTACGCCCCAAGCGCAGATAGTTCTTCCCGCAGTCACTCTGCAAATCTCCTCAGAGGCAGCGTTCAGAGCTTTCACCCGTGTCCCAGCCTCAGGGCAACCTAGTCAAGGGTTCTCAACCATCAGGCAAAAAGCCAATGAGCCCTTTATAGATTTTGTAAATAGGCTCCAAGAAGCCCTCCGTCGCCAAATTGACAACCCTGTGGCTCAGGCAGAATTATTGTTAAAACTTGCTAAAGAAAATGCCACCTCTGAATGCCGCCGTGCCATCACGGGATTAGGCATAGACCCTGAATTAGCACAAATGATTAGAGCCTGCCAAGACGTGGGCACAGCCTCTCACCATGCAGGGATTTTAGCAACAGCCTTTGCAAAAGGAGCAAACCCTAACCCTAAAGGAACCTGCTATAATTGTGGGAAAACCGGACATTTTAGAAATAATTGCTATAGCCCTGGTGGGGGTGCCGCCAAGGGAAGACCTCCAGGTAAATCTGGGTCTACCCCCCGTCCAAAAACCAAGTGCCCTAAGTGCCAGAAAGGTTTTCACTGGGCCAGAGATTGCCGCTCGGGAAACTTCCAGGCGGGCCTGTCCCTGGCCCCAGTACAAACAGGGGCAGCCCCCCTGCAGCCGCAAGAGGTGCAGGGATAGACCTTATATTGCAGGAGGAAGTAGAATTTAAATTTCCTGGAGAAATAAAGATAGTTCCCTCTCAATTTTTTGGTCCCTTGCCTTCCGGATGTGTAGGCTTAGTTCTTCCCCGCGCAAGCAGTGGGAAGAAAGGGATTTTTATTGTTCCAGGAGTAATTGATGCTGATTACACCGGAACCATTTTTGTGCAGATTTGGACAAATTTGCCTCAAACTCTCCCGCTCCACGACAGCCCTGCTCAGCTCTTGCTAGTTCCCTGTAATGTTTCTGCAGGGGGGCCACCAGTGGAGCGTGGAGCGCAAGGTTTTGGCTCAACGGATCCTAACCAAGAGCCAGTACTTGCTGCTCTAACCACACCAATTACTTCTTGCCGGCCTCAGTTACAGCTACTTCTAGAAGGTAAGCCCTTTTTAGGGTTACTTGATACAGGAGCTGATTTGTCTGTAATCGCAAAGAGATTTTGGCCATCTGAGTGGCCTATAAATGATTGCCCTAGTGTCTGGGGAGTTGGGGGGCGTCAACTAGCTAGTCAAAGTGAACAATTTTTGACTGTTACCTGCCCTCCATCAACCCTTTCAGTTAAAATCCGCCCTTACGTCCTCGATATCCATGTCAACCTCTGGGGCCGGGACCTCCTTGGGCAGTGCCACTCCTCCCTTACCCTGGACATCTAAGCCTCCTGCACCCATCCCCCTTACCTGGCTAACAACAACGCCTGTATGGGTTGAGCAGTGGCCGCTCCCTAAGGAGAAACTCACTGCTCTGCATGAGTTAGTTCAAGTCCAATTAGACGCCCATCATTTAGTGCCCTCTGTTAGCCCCTGGAATACCCCAGTATTTATTATTAAAAAGAAAAATAATAATTGGAGATTATTGCACGATTTGAGACTAGTGAATAAGTGTATTCAGCCAATGGGCAGCCTTCAATGCGGTACGCCCAACCCAAATTTAATTCCAAATGATTTCCAAGTCATGGTGATTGATTTAAAAGACTGTTTTTTCACCATTCCCCTGGCCAAAGCTGACCAAGAAAAGTTTGCTTTTACAGTCCCTGTCCTCAATCATGATAGGCCTACTAAGAGATTCGAATGGGTCGTGTTACCACAAGGTATGGTAAATAGCCCGGTCATCTGTCAGACCTTTGTATCGCAAGCGTTGGCCCCTTTTCGAGCTAGACATCCAGAAGCATTAATTTATCATTATATGGATGACATTCTTGTGGCCGCGCCCACTTTAGTGGCCGCATGGCTCCCTGAGCTCCATGACACGTTGCAGGCAGCAGGGCTACGAATAGCTCCTGAAAAAGTCCAGTTACACCCTCCCTATAATTACTTAGGGCACAAACTGTTAATTTCATATTCTCACCCAATAATCCCACAGCTAACTCTTCCCCCAAAGATCTCCTTAGTAGAATTGCAGCAAATTCTAGGCACCCTGAATTGGGTAAGGCCGTATTTTGCCTTAACTACTGATCTATTGTCACCGCTCTTTCAAATGTTAACTCTTAAATCTCACCCGGCTGACTACATCCAGCCTGGAGCAAAAGCACGCCAAGCCTTGCGTGCTATCAATAGCATTCTAGCCTCACGTTTTGTGGACAGGCTACCTAATGTAAATAAGCCTTTCACTCTTTTTATTCTTCCTACTAAATTGCTACCTACAGGCGTCCTTGGGCTAACTCATGAAGGGAAAACTTATTGTATAGAATGGTTGCATCTCCCTCATACGCCCCCACAGAACCTTTACACTCCAGCCCACTCTTATGCAGATTTGATAGCCGAGGGCAGGAAACGTGCCTTACAAAGGGTGGGGGTCGACTTGGGAGAGATCTGCTTTCCTCTTACTAAGTTGCAGATTGAACGCCTCATTCAAACGTCTGTTCCTTTGCAAATAGCTCTCGATGGGTTTCTAGGAACCTTTTCCTTTCACCTCCCTCCAGACCCACGGTTTTCCTGTGTATTAACACACCATTTCCCGCTGCGGGATCTCCGTTCCAACGTTCCCCTTCCTCATGCACCCACCTTATACGCAGATGGGGGGAAAACACGAGGTGCCGTAACACACTTAAATCCTAGCACCCAGCAATGGGAAGCTAGGTATACCATGCCTCAGGGAACTCCCCAGCGAGCAGAATTGGCTGCAGCTATTCTAGCGTTTCAAATGTTTCCACTTTCAGAGCTCAATCTCATTTTAGATTCTCAGTATGTGTGTTTTGTGATATCTAATTTACCTGGAGCTTATATTACCCCCCAAATTGATGCAAACCTCATGGCTCTGTTTTTGACTTTGCAACAGATTCTGCAAGCGCGGAGGCACCCCTTTTTCGTTGCCCACATTCGAAGCCACTCTAGCCTTCCCGGATCTCTTGCTGAAGGGAATGCTCGAGCAGATGCAGCCACAAAAGTCACTTGTGCCTCTCTGTTTTCAGATCCTTTTAGCAGCCATGCTTTCTTTCATCAGAATGCGCGCGGCCTCGCCCGTGAGTGTCAAATTCCCCTAGATCAGGCTAAAAGGATCGTGGCTGCCTGCCCTCAATGTGCTCAAAATTCACCCAGTGGAGAAAGCGGCGTAAACCCCCGTGGCCTCTCTGCTAATCAATTATGGCAAATGGACGTCACACATGTCCCAACTTTTAATCCGTGGAAGTATTTGCATGTCACCACGGACACTCACTCAGGAGTTATATGGGCTACTCCCCAAAGAGGAGAAACAGCCAACCACGTAATCGCTCACCTCTATTCCGCGATTACTGCTCTTGGTCGCCCCAAGAAAATAAAAACAGATAATGGGCCTGCCTATGCTTCTAAAGCTTTTCTAGACTTTTGTACAACATGGGATATTGTTCTTATTCATGGCATTCCTTATAATCCACAAGGACAGGCCATTGTTGAGCGTGCAAATCGCTCCCTGAAGGAATGCCTAGCCAAACAATTACAATCCTCCAGTTTGCGAGTACCTACTTTAAGCTGGGTCCAGCAACAACTTAATAAAGTCCTTTTTACTTTAAATCAATTAAATGTGCAGCCCTCAGGGAATACTGCATATCAAAGGCATTTCCAAACCCAAGAGCCTCTTCCCAGACCAAATGTGTATTACAGGCAGTTGCCTGACAAAACATGGCTTGGTCCCGTCCCCCTTATAACCTGGGGACGGGGCTATGCAGCTGTTCTTACTCCCACAGGTCCTGTGTGGATTCCAGCCCGTGCAGTGAAGGTCGCCCGCAATGGCTTGGCATCAACCCCTGAACAACCCGGTTCCGGAAATCGCAATGATCTCTCTGCAGCCCGCAGCACCTCACCTGTCCCGCCGGCACCCGAAACATCCAATGACGTGGGGCCAAGTCAAGCGCCTGACAGCACAGGCCCAGACCCTGTTGCAGCAGCAGCAAGTAGAACCAACCCCCGAGAACTTCTGTGCTGCCATCTTTGCGGCTTTAGCTGCAAATTCTCTGCTCATAATTTGTTTTTTATGCATAATCCTGTCCCCTTGCCCAGTGGGGGGAACGCCTCTCTTGAAAACCGAACCTAACATGTGGGAACAGCTGGCCCGTGCGATCCCCACTGATTCCTTGTGCTTGACCGAGACCACAGACATGGAAACTCTGCTGGGTTCTTGTCTAGTCCCCGTATGCACTCCTCCTATAGTGCTGAAAAACATTATAGGTTTTAACCAATTTTATGAAAAGAAGAATGATGCTGTAAGGTATAGCACGATGTATCTTTGGGGAAAACCAGTCACCCGCCTACCCTTTGGAGCTATTTCAGTGTCTACTCCTTCTATAGCAATCCCTCCCAACACAACTTGTGTTCGCATTGTTGATTGCAAAAACCACAAACCTTTCACAAGATGCTCCTCTCCCGGGTCAAACGTTCATTGGAACTGCACCCACATTACTGACATGCCTTTTGCCTTTTCCCATATTCTCCTTCCTCCAGGGTGGTTCTTTTCCTGTGGTAGTACCACCACTAGTTACATTCCTGCCAATCTAACAGAATCTCTTTGTTGTTTAAGCCGCCTAGTACCTGTGCTCCCCTCACGGAACCAGTTAATTGAGTCCTCAGTTAACCGCCGGCGGAGCCAACGAGAAGCTATCCAGCTGCCCTCAGACTGCGACAGCGAAACCGCCCTTCTCACAAGAGGACAGTACATAGGACTCGCCGCCTCTCTGGTGGGAGTTCCAGCTCTGGCTGTTCGCAACTCTGCTAATCTCAACGCCATTGCGTGTGCCCTGGTCAAAACCATAAATGCTACATCTACAGCCATTGGGCTGCTGAATGAGGAAGTTGGAGAGCTACGCCATGCTATCCTGCAAAATCGGGCTGCCATCGATTTCTTGCTTCTGCAGCAGCACCTGGGCTGTGATAGTGTGGAAGGAATGTGTTGTTTTAATTTGTCGGACAATTCCCACAGGGTTCAGCTTCAGCTCAACCAGTTACAAACTGTCGTGGCACAAATTAAGCAAGATGTACCTGGACACTGGTGGGAGGGGTTGTTTTCCTGGATCCCTCTCGGATGGCTCGGCTCTATCCTGAGATGGGGCATTATATTAACCGCTGCATTAATCTTACTGTGTTGCCTTATTCAATGTATTCCTAATCTGGTGCAAATGTGTAGCCGCTGCTGGCGGAAAAACACCCCTCTGAGACCTTATCGTCCAGAACACATACAGATGTTATACAAACAGCTGTCCAATCATATCCCGGGAGTTCATCAGGACAACACCAATTCGGCATAATAAATTAATAAGAAAAAGGGGAGATGAAGTATTACAGCACAGGCCTGTGGAGTTACGTTGACAGAAGACTGCCCGGGCAAAGCAGGGCTTTGCTGTTATCTTCCTCCCTGTTAATTGACCATTGTTCAAATGCTAGACATGTCCTGTTGCCTTCCAGTAACTAACATAGAATCAACAACCAAGGCAGACTAGCTCAGCAAACAGAAGGGATTAAAGATGTGGATTCAGGATACAAGCAATGTGATCCAAGGGGTTTCGGCGGAAAGGGAGGGGGGAAGAAGGAGGAGATTTTTTCCCTACTTAAACTCTGTGTATGCTCAATAAAGGCACTTGAGTGGCCTCGGTCGCTTCAAGTCACTTCAACCATCAACCCTCAGATGTGTGCGTGAGTATTTACTACAAGGGTCTTCTTTTTTTTCCAAATAGGAAGAAATTAACTTTTTAGGATTTTTTATTCAGTATAGTAGATTGCCTAGATTTGACTTTCAAAGACTGCAAAGACTGCAAAGACTTTGCTTGAGATTCTCGCAGCAGGGTGGTCAAAGTGGCAACGATTTCATAATAGAGTTCTTGCAGCCTGGAAGAAGCAAACATATTCAATCATCATTTCAGTATAACGAAAACTTGGCAACTCTAATGCAATCTATATATAGTTCCATTGAAGCTGGAGAGCCCCCTTTCTGTGTGGACGTGGGCTTTTGAAGCACACCTCAGAGCAGGCTCCTCGCCTGCTCCCTCAGCCCTTAGAGCAACCCTTAGTGGGAGATAGACAAAAACATCTAATGCGGAGCGACTACCCTAAAAAGTAAGTTTGAGCATTCCAACTCCTTTGAATCAGGGCCTTCATCTACAAGCTGCCAACGTACTCTTTTTCATGGTTTCCTTGATGCAGGCTTAGGGCTACGTTGTTCTTAGGATTCTAAGAGCAGTTTCAGACATTTGAAAGAGCAGCTTCAGACATTCAAATGCTTTCAAGCTTCTCTGTAACCTCCCAAATGTCAGACTCATACATCTATTCCACAGGGTCCAGGGCATCCTTCCCCAACCTGGTGTCCTCCAGATGTTTGGGACTACAAAATCCAAGCATTCCTGACCATTGGCCATGCTGGCTGGGGCTGATGGGAGTTGGAGTCCAAAACATTTGGAGGACACCACGTTGGGGAAGGCTGGTCTAGAGTAACTACGGCAATGGTGGCAAACTTGTGGCCCTCCAGATGTTTTGGCCTACAAACTAGGGATGTGCTCCGCTCCGATTAGGAGCGTAGAAGCAGTAGCGGATTGGCCTGCTCCGCCTTACCCAGAGGCGGAGTAGGAGCGGACCGCGGACCCCCTAGAAGCAAGGCGAAGAGAAGCGACCATTTTTCGGAGCTCCGAGTTCAGTCGGAGCGCTCCGGTCGCCATCTTGAAAACATTTCGCCATAGGATTGCATTGCGGCAAATAATCGCGCATAACTACGTTGTTTTTGAAGCTATCGTTCTGGAAATTCTTGTGCACAGAGAGTCGTGGATGGGGGTCATTTTGAGACCACTCTCACCTCTCTGCGTGCTGTGGTTCACGTGCAATATTTTTTTAAAAATCGGGTCAACCGCGGGGCTCAAACTGCGTTTCGGCTTTTCGCCCATAGGATTGCATTGAGGGAAAGAATCGGGGATAACTGGGGGGGGGTTTAAGCTATCGTTCTGAAAATTCTTGTGCACAGAGAGTCGTGGATGGGGGTCATTTTGAGACCACTCTCAACTTTCTGCGTGCTGTGGTTCACGTGCAATATTTTTTTAAAAATCGGGTTAACCGCAGGGCTCAAACGGCGTTTCGGCTTTTCGCCCATAGGATTGCATTGAGGGAAAGAATCGGGGATAACTGGGGGGGGGTTTAAGCTATCGTTCTGAAAATTCTTGTGCACAGAGAGTCGTGGATGGGGGTCATTTTGAGACCACTCTCAACTTTCTGCGTGCTGTGGTTCACGTGCAATATTTTTTTAAAAATCGGGGTTTGGGTTTTTTTTTTTTATTATTATTATTTTTTTGGAAGCGATGACAGGCACATTCAACTCCCAATCCTGATGAGAATTCATCTCCTCAGAAAGCATCCTCCTCCAATCCCAGCGTTGGAGGGGGGACTAAGGCAGACCCACCCTGAGAACTTTCTGTTTTGTGTCTCTTTGTGGGTTGGCGTTCGTGGAGGGAACACTTACTTAGCTAGTGCTCCTGCTTTGGAGATAGATTAATTTAATATAGGTTTAGTTTGGCGCGTGTGTGTGTTTGTTTGCTTCTTTCTGACTTGTAGCTTAGTTTGCCCTGTGTTTTCCCCTTACTTTGATTTAATATAAACTTTATTTTTGAATTTTGGAGTGTGTGGTTGGGTTGGTTGCCCCCCCCTTCCCTGTATTAAAGCCTGACTGTTCTGCTTTTGTGAAAGCTTTCTTTTGAAAGCATACACACACTTTTTGTCCCATTTCCCTACATTTATATTCTTAAACATATTTTATTATATTCTTTCACATAGTCCATTAGTATATATTCTCATACATATTATATTAGTATTCATATTTTGTTCTTCTTATAGTAGTGGTTGGTTCTTTTTCCCCCTCCCCTCTCTTAAATCCTGATTGTGTTTCCTTCTATCTTCTATATACCAAATATACCAAAAAAATTGGATTCTCTTTTTCTTCTCTGTGTAACTTCGACGGAGTGGGCTGCTTTTGTCAAGTTCAACAGGCAGCCACAGATTGAGCATTTTGGGGAAAGCATACGCACACCATTTCCCTATTCTTAAACATATTATTATTATATTCTTTGACATAGTCTTAGTAGTCTATTAGTATACATTCTCATACATATTAGTAGTAGTATTCATATTTTGTTCTTCTTATAGTAGTGGTTGTCCCATTTCTTGTCCCATTTCCCTACATTTATTAGTAATATTCTAAAACATATTATTATATTCTTGTAGATATTCTTAGTAGTATATTCTCATACATATTAGTAGTAGTATATTTTATTGTTCTTGTCCCATTTCCCTACATTTAAACATATTATATTCTTCTTATACATATTCTTAGTAGTACCTTATACATAGTATTAGTAGTATTAATATTTTGTTAGTCATCATGAAAAGAGAAAGCAGGCGTGCTGAAAGCAGCAAGGCTCAGTCTGCCAGCAGGGCTTCCTCTCCTCCTGTGAAACTCAAACGGGCAACTCCTTGGCTGACTGCTCCAAAACAGAAGCAGGACAAGCAGCAGGCAGAGCCACTCTCTTCTGCAACTTGTGCCCGGCGTTCTCTTTTTGAGGGTGGGAATGGGAAAAGTGCCCGTTTGCAAGAGGCACGTGGCAGCAGTGCCATTAGAGGAGGAGGAGTATCCCCAACTCCTTCATTCTCCTTTCAGCCCACGAGCCCGCTGATGGACCTAGACGAGGTCCTCAGCACAGTGGAGGGGGGGGAGGAGGAGGAGGCGGTGGGCCTCCAGGATGTGGGGGCTGAGGAGGAGCAGCAGCAGGCCGAGGCTCTCTCCCCAGTCTCATCCCACACCCCTGTTTCTGTGGCAACACCAGAGAGCTCAGGCGGGCAATTGGTGGTGTCACCACAGAAACGAAAGACAAGCATCGTGTGGGACCACTTTGAGTTGGGAGCGGATCCCCGCTTTGCTGTCTGTCGCCACTGCAAACTCAGCCTAAGCAGGGGTTCATCGACAGGGCATTATGGAACCAGCAGCATGAAGATGCATCTTCATAGGCAGCACCAGGCGATCTTGCTGGGGAAAGAGGCGGGCAAGGCGACTGGTTCCAGGGGAAAGCCGAAGGCTGCTGCTGGCACTGCCACTCTAAGCTCTCCATCTCCCATCCCCACAAGGGTTAGGCAGGCAACCCTGCAGGACATGGGGTGGGGGAAGTATTGACCCACAAGATGGCGTTTTCCAATGCCCACCCAGGGTGCTACTGTGTTGGGGCATCTGCCGGGACTGACTCCTCCCCAATACTAGATCTATGACATGTCACTCTGCCTGCCCCTCTGCTAGCCTGTCCTCCTCGGTGACCGACTCGCTGGGATGGTTTGCGTTTGCAATGCGTGACTAACTGCAATGCTGGCTTAGAAACCAGCCATCACTTCCTTGTGCCCCCAGAAATGCCCGCAGCCTGCCTGCCTGCCTGCCCGCCTCCCCCGGGGTGCTGCTGTGGTGGGGCATCTGCCAGGACTGACTCCTCGCCTACTCTGCCTGCCTCTCTGCCCGCCTGGTGCCTGGTTTGCTCCCAATCGTCCTCCTCTGTGCCCCTCAAGGCGTAACTGCTGGCTTAGAAAGAAACAACCAGCCATCTTTGCCTCACTTTGCGCCCACTTATGGGTTGGTTTGCTATGCGTTAGTGCTCAAGCCATCCTTGCGGCACTACAATGCATGCTGCCTGCCTGCTTTCCATTGATGGTGCTATATAAATAAATAATAATAATAATAATAATTCTCCCCTTCCCGCCTTGCAGCGATGGTGTATGTGTCTTGCTTTGACTCAGGGGAGAAGTCCTTCCTGCGCTCACTTAGACTTTATCAAATTCAATAATCCCTTTTTCAAATGTGCCAGAAGATTTAGGGTTATCTCGTGGCATGTTGGGATTGCCTTGGAACTGGCCCCATTGAGCTGTCTGCAATTGCAACTTTAAATCCCTGACATACTGGAGTGTTCAAATTTCAAAAGTTCCCCTAACATCAGGGGATGATGGGATTGCCTTGAAACTTGGTGTCCATGGGGACACATGGGTAAGCTGTCATGGGACCAAAGGATAGGTTTCTAACGTGCAAATTGACGTAGTTGTAGAATGGGACTTGATTTGGGGTGAGTTAAAAAGTTTAAGCCGCGCCAAAAATCAGGGGATGATGGGATTTGCTTGCAACTTGGCGTGCATGTGGACACATGGATAAGCTCTCCTGGTGCCGAGTTTGAGGTTTCTAACATGCAAATTGACGGAGCTATCCCAAGGGGTGTGAATGGGGTGCCCGATTTTCATAAATTCCCCAAAAATCAGGGGATGATGGGATTGCCTTGAAACTTGGCGTGCATGTGGACACGTGGATAAGCTATCATGGTGCTGAGTTTGAGGTTTCTAACGTGCAAATTGACGTAGTTGTAGAATGGGACAATTTGGGGTGAGTTAAGCCATGCCAAAAATCAGGGGATGATGGGATTTGCTTGCAACTTGGCGTGCATGTGGACACATGGATAAGCTCTCCTGGTGCCGAGTTTGAGGTTTCTAACATGCAAATTGACGGAGCTATCCCAAGGGGTGTGAATGGGGTGCCCGATTTTCATAAATTCCCCAAAAATCAGGGGATGATGGGATTGCCTTGAAACTTGGCGTGCATGTGGACACGTGGATAAGCTATCATGGTGCTGAGTTTGAGGTTTCTAACGTGCAAATTGACGGAGCTATCTAAAGGGGTGTGAATTAGGGTTATGGGAGGTGCGTTAGAGGGTAGAGCCGCGCCAAAAATCAGGGGATGATGGGATTTGCTTGCAACTTGGCGTGCATGTGGACACATGGATAAGCTGCCCTGGTGCCGAGTTTGAGGTTTGTAACATGCAAATTGACGGAGCTATCCCAAGGGGTGTGAATGGGGTGCCCGATTTTCAAAAATTCGCCAAAAATCAGGGGATGATGGGATTGCCTTGAAACTTGGCGTGTGTGTGTATACGCCCATGAGGTGTCATGGTGCCAAACGTGAGGTTTCTAACTTCAACGGAAAAAAAGTTGTTTACTTTTTTAGCTTTCAATGCAAGCCTATGGGGGGGCAAAAACGGAGCTCCGGATCCGATCCGGAGCTCCGAGCGGAGCGGAGCGGAAGTGGGCGGAGCGGGGGCGGGGCGGAGCGACCCGCTCCGAAAAATGGCGGATCTGCAAGTGAAGCGGAGCGGGGGGTCCGTGCACACCCCTACTACAAACCCCTACAATGACCATTCTAAGAAGTGCTACTGGGCTGGAATGCTATCCCTGAAGACAGAGGTGCTTGCCAGGGCCACTTACTCGCAGCACTTCAAGGAAGAGGAGGCCAGAAGGGGAATGGTGCAGACTGGCCAAGTAGAAGACTTGTGTTTCTTTATCACTTCCTATATACAAAACGAGAACTTGGAATAATGGAGATTTTTCATACAAGACTGGAACAAAGGAATTTGGAACCCGGCAAAGCGAATTATGATATCTGTTGGAGTAAATCTGTCCATCACTAGAAGTAATGTGAGCATGATCCATTTCTTATTCTGTTTTTCTACGAAGAGTTACGTACTTATAAACCGTGGCATCCTGCCGGTCTAGGGATGTCAAATAGAGATCAATGAAAGGTAGACTGGCACAGAAGTCTTCTAAGATCACAGGATCCGAGTGATGCAGGGTTTTTTTAAAGTCTTCCACCAGCTCATCAAAAGTTTGGTATTCAGTTGATTTCTGGTGTGAAAAGACAAGCATGCTGTTTAAACACCAGCATGATGATATCACAGAACTAAAGACCATGGCCAACAATGTCACAAGTGGCAAATAACTAACACTGGGAAGGGGCAGGCATTAGTTCTTTAAGTAATAGAAGCCATACCCAGACCAGGATTTCTTCGCTGTATTCAGGATGTTTTTGTGAGATTTAAATAGAATACATTTTGGGTAGACCCTTTAAAATTTTAGGAAGTTTATCCAGTCCCCACCACTGAGACTTTTAAAGAAGAGGTGGGGCAGGGTCAGAGAGATCTAGAAAGCTGCTAAGCACTGTGTTTCTCAAGGAGCCCCCTGCATCTCCATGTGTCTCTGCTTGCCTTTCCAAGTCACACGGGGATGGATAAGGCACCACCAAATTTCAAAAGGGCCCTTGGCACCCTGCTGTACATGGCAATGTGAGCATATGTATGAGTGAGGGATGCATAGGTGCAACTGATCATAAAGTAGAGAAAACGGGGCTCACTTATTGCGTTAGATGCAACATTATCCACCATAACCAGAGGGTCGGGGTGGTGGTGTGGGTCTTTTATTATCTAGTTTGTGCCAGTTCCAGCCTCTTTCCATTCCACCATCACATTGTTTCTCCTCCTTTGAGGCACATGTGGTGAGGCTCTTCGCACCATTGCGACTGCGGATTGCAGTTTTGTACCGCCCCCCAGGCTCATCCTCAAAATTCCTCTCTGATTTTGATTCGTGGCTGTCCTTTTTCCTCTCTGATAACTGTCCTACTCTTATCTTGGGTGACTTCAATATCCATGTGGATGACCCTCAAGACGCTGCAGCTCTACGATTTCGCTCCTTATCTTCCTCTTATGATCTTAAGCTTTGGTCTGATGTACCCACACATTCCCTTGGACACTGTCTGGATCTTGTTCTCACTCGGAATTGCTCTGTTTTGGACTTTTCTACTGCTGACTTTCCTTCCTTCCTATCTCTCCTCTCTCATCTCACACTATTGCCCCACTCGTGCTCTTCGCTCCTCTGACACCATGTTTCTCGCCTGCCCAAGGGTCTCTACTTCCCTTGCTCGGCTTCGTCCATTTTCTTCTGCTGCCCCTTACGCCTGGAACGCTCTTCCAGAACATCTGAGATCCACAAGTTCAATCGCAGCTTTTAAAGCTCAGCTAAAAACTTTTCTTTTTCCTAAAGCTTTTAAAACTTGATGCTGTTTGGACTTTATACTGTTAGTTTTACCCTACCCTGTGCCTGTTTACCCTACCCAGTGCCTGTTTGCATTCTCTTCCCCTCCTTATCGCTTTACTATGATTTTAATAGAATGTAAGCCTATGCGGCAGGGTCTTGCTATTTACTGTTTTACTCTGTACAGCACCATGTACATAGATGGTGCTATATAAATAAATAAATAAATAAATAAAATAATAATAATAATAATAATAATAATAATAATAATAATAATAATAATAACAACAACATAACATACCACAAGACTAACACTTGGAAAGACTCAGATCATTTCAATAATCCATTTACTTTTGTTAGCTCAAGCCTGGGCATCCACAGATTCCTTGGGTGCTCCTGCTTTTTATTTTATTTTTTCAAGATAGTATTATTAATATTTATTTATTTATTTATTTATTTATTTATTGGCTGGGAGGCTGACATGCCTTATCCATCCCCCTATGATTTGGAGAGGCAAGCAGAGACACATGGAGATGCAGGAAGTTCCTTCAGCCATCTTTGGCTCAAGGCTCTCTAGCACCATCTTCATTTGGGTTCAAAAGAGTGGCTTTGTGTCTTGGAATTCAACCAACCCTTCCCCCAGAGTCTTCTGCTTAGGTTCTTGGGCAAGTTACTTTCCATTTAGTCTCACCAGTTTGCCTTCTCAGAAATGACCAGCCATGCCCCCATGGCAGCCACATTGTGAGAGCACCTACAACACTCTCTCAAAATTCCAAAGGCTCTGATCATCCAAAGAAGTTTTGGGATCTCTGTCTTAACATTGGGTAGGTGTACCTGTTGGCCAGTTAGATAATGTCTGGCCCAGGGCTGGACCTGTGTACTCACAGAGTGGAAAATAGCTGCTATAATAGGGTGACCATATTTGGGAAACCAAAAAAGAGGACACCGTGTGTGTGTGTGTGGAAGCAGCTTTCTGAGTCCTGCAGAAAGTACTTTATTCCCCCGCCACCTTAAAGAACCCGATTGGAGTGGAGGAGGGGAAAGGATTTCATTCTGCACCACCACCATCCACTCCAATTGGGTCCTTTTCTATAATTTCCATGAATGACCCACTTTCCCCTTTAAGACCTCAATTGGAGCTCGGGGTGGGGGAATGATGTGCTTCAAGAAAGCATGTCATTCCCTCCTGCCATGCTAATGGCAGCCTTAAAGGGGAACGTGTGTCATTCCAGGACATTATTGAAAATTATAGAAAATCCCCCCTGACACTATGGAAAGAACAAAAACCAGGACAAATCCGGGGAAATCCTGACAGTTGGTCACCCTATGCTATAAAGCCAAAAATAACTTTTCCCTATTTGCAGGCGAAGTGAACCGTTTCAGCTTTAAATGTAATGAAAGCTACAATTTGCTTTACTTTGAAAACTCTATAATACTTATTAAATCATAAGGGCTAATTAATAAAGTCATGGAGTAAAAAGAAAAGCCCATGCTGTCAAGATAACAATGGGAAAATACATTGCTAACCTGTTGACTGAGCAATTCTTTGATTTCTTCCTGTTGCCGTCTTAAAATCGCCTGCTTCTTTGCTATCAGAGCAGCCCGTCTCTCCGCTTTCAGCTTTTTCTCATATTGCTCCGTTGAATCCTACACATACAAAAGCAAGAGATGACAGATGATCTTGGTGGAGACAGAGGTCTTCTTTGCTTCCTACGTTCGAAGGAGAATTGCTCGAGCCAGTAAAAATCTACAGTTGTTTTAGAAGCAAATGTAAGAGGGGTGACAGACATCCTCTAAGCCTCAGTTGTGCTTTACGTTTTAGATGGGACAGTTTTCAAAGTCCTATTCAGGAGCGCAAACCTCATACAATGAGAGTCACCTGAGGCGGAGAGCACCCTCTGTGTTCACTGACGATGCCTCCTCCATCCCATCCCCCAACTTTTTCACCCTCCATTCATTGGAGGAGAAGGAAGGAGGAGGTCTAGAGCAGGCAACTGCTCTGTGTATCTTCACCACATGATTTAGAAGCATGATGGCACAGTAGGGCTCTATCCTGTGTGGGGATTCTAAATGCATGCTCTCCGCCTCAGACCTTCCCCCATAAGGCATGGATGGCAGGCCAGCAAGCACAGTGGTAATTATACAGTGGCAATCATGACGAGGCATAAGGTCTCCATAGGGTCCAAGTCTCATCAGTTCTGGAACATTCCCAAGGTACCCCCCTCCCTACACAATATTCCCTGAATGCAACAATATGTATCAATTTGCTAAGCAATGCAATGCCTCTTCTCAGTCTCCAGAAGCCCTCCTATGAGAAAGGGATGGAAGAAAGGAAAGGAGTTTAATTAGTTTCTCCCATTTGTTTCTCTGTTTTCCTTTGTTTCTCATTGAATCAAAGTAGAAACAAACAGTGGCACATTGGTTTCATTTTTCATTCATTTTAGAAACAAATTAGCAGACACCCTAGGCGTCTCCACTGAAAAAGATTGCAATGTCTGCTTATTTGCAACGATGCATATGAAGGTTGTTGTGAGCAAATGCAGTCTCAAAGCAACAGCATCATCAATGAAGGCTCAAGATTCAAATTGCTTTCTCTGTCTAAAGTCAAGGGCCTCCTTTCTAGGTCTCTCAGCACACACACACACACACACACACACACACACACAGAGAGAGAGAGAGAGAGCCAGGTACACACACACATAGAGTTTGCATACAATGGCAATCATGGGTCATGTGTCACCACTATTTTAAGTACACAACCTCCCATCAGCCAAATCAGAGGTTGCTCAGTGACATGCGAACCTGGACATTATGAGTTAATCGTGGGTGAAATAGCCCACAATTAGTTAAATTAACTGTGGGTTGCTCAACCCATGATTATTCTTTAGTGTCCAGATTCAAAAAACAGTAGAATGCATCAGGCATGCACTGCAGCAAATTGCAGGTTAATTAATCCTTGATTTGTGGCTGTTGAATGCAAATGGAGCCTCAGATTCTGCAAAACAGTCTCTCAGCTTCTTTGTACTTTATAGGATGGGTGTTATCTGCAAATCCAAATGGCCAGAGTGATCTTCTCCCCCAATAAGCCCATTCATTAGCATCCATTATTAGTGGACCGGCCATACTAGAGCCACAGGGATACTCTGCGTAGCAGAACATCCTGGTGCATAACAATATTCTATTTATCTCATATCAAAACAGTGATAAATCATCCCGCAGCTTTATAGGTTTAATGATCAGCATAATACATGAGCTCCCCCACCCCCGATTTTTCCACTTCTTTCCCATATGTTTCATTTATGCTGCCAGCAGATGGCACTATTTTATTGCACACTTTGAATGTATTACAGCATTTTCGGGGGTTTATATAATAGAAGAATCCCGCTTGAAAATGGCGGGAGAGGCATCGGAGGTTGATGACATCATGTAATGGACTTGCAAATTTCCAAGCATGTCCAATCTCAAGTGTGCAATAAATTGCTTGTGTGGAGAAGCTCTCAGGCAGGGCCAGTTATCAAATAAACAGACTTGCACAGAGAGGAAATTGCTAGCGGCATCGCACAAAGGCAACTTACCTGAATATCCATAATGACAACACCAATAAACATATTGAAAAACACAAAAAATCCCAAAAGAATGAACACTATTGTGAATGTCCGGCTTGTAACAATTTGTTTGGTATCCAATTCCTCCTGTAGGTCTGTCCAGCCATCAACCTGCAAGTTCATCAGATCAGTCATTAAACTCTAAAGGCGAATCAGTCAGGAGTCATATAAATCACTGCCTTACATGCAATACATGCCTTCCCATAATAACACACATACAAACTCCAACCAATGCCTACACTTCCAGATTTAAAACAACTGCTCTTACTTCTTAATAACAATTACCATTTGGCAATCATTATTGTCTCTTTGGTTTTGCCCACATTGTTGCTCTTTCCATTGCGTTTCTTTTCATTTTGGTTTTCTCTGTTTATATCTGTTCCTCATTGCCCATCTATTGACAAATTAATGGAGGATATGGCTATAAAGGGCTACTAGTCATAATGGCTATATAACTACTTCCCAAATCATCAACATCCTGCCTCTGAATACCAGTCACGAGAACAACACTCTTCTTACGTTTCTTCCTGCACTGCTCTTTGTGCAGTCTCTACACATGCACAAAGGTCAACACAGAAAGACTCAGAGGCAATCGATAAAAAGAGTCATCATAATATTGCTCACAAAGTCTGTCTAGACATTGAGAGGATATTGGAGGAAAGTTAGGGTTGGACCACAAGGCCGAAGTCCGGGACATCACAGCCGAGCGGCAGGTGATAGGAGCAGTGGCACACAGGCCTGGTGTCAACCTCTGGGCTGGTATGGGCATCCCGGAGCGCACTGGGACTGGGGCTGCTCACCACCACATCTTTTCTTCCTTATTTTTTCAAAACATTTTATAACCTGGGGGCAGCCAGCCGGGCATGCAGATAGCTCATTTGATTATTATTTTTTACTTGAAAACATAATTGCCCCCTTTCTACACCAAAATGGTGCTTATTCCCAAGCAGATATCTTTGGCCTGAGAGCAGCAGAAGTAAATTCTGTTGTATTCCGTAGCATCATGATAGTGCTATGATCAAAATGTGGAACTGCCTCTGCTCAGAGTATTCCTTTTACCTGGCAAACAGATTGTTTGTTTGGATGGTTGGTTGGCTGGTTGGTTTTTGCTCCAATGTGTCAGGAATGTAGAAGGAGTTGGAAAGTATGAAGTAGTGGTTGGGGGTGGGGAGAAGAGCAATGTTACAACTGCACTAACATGTAAAGCCCCCATCCCTCTATGCATACACTCCTGTAGGATAATTAAGTCCAGGGTCTAAAACTGCCTAGCTACACCCCAGGGGAAAGGGTTAAGCACCCATCCTGATAATGCTGTGGCAAATTATCAAAACACACCACCCGTTGGCAGTTACATTTGCCTTCTTATAAGCATGCAGGATCACAATGCAACTCCTGATGTCTCATTTAGTTGTGCTACAAAATGGTGTCTATACAAGGTAATGGCACTGCTAGGTGGGACTAACAAGGAGAAAAGTTTTCTTAGCTTCAAAGTCTTTCTTTCTTAACCCGAGTCAAGACCATTACTTAGCAACGTTTGTCGAACAGAACTGAGTGAAAATTGAAATGCTTCTGAAAATTACCGTTACTAAGCTGAAGAGTGTGAAGAAGGCAACCGCTAAGGTGCCCCAGTTCTGAGGGTCTCCATTTTCAGGGTCTTTGTACAAACCATGACCCAAAATTGCAAAGATAAATATTAACAGGAACAACAGGACAAGCACATTGATCACATTTTTCATAGTCTTGGCCAGTGCTGCCATCAGAATCTGGAGACAACGGGGAGGAGAGAGGAGAAAAGCAAGTAATTTACATGACCTCGTGCAAAGAAAAAAAGTTTCTTGAATTGAAACAATGGGGTAGGAAAGTAGAACGGGAGATATCCTTTTTCCAGCCCAAATAGATGCTGCTTCACAAACTGGTTGTCAATGGCAGGACATGTCTAATTATGCAGGGACTGAACCAGAACTACCAGGCCTCTAGTCCATTTTAAGTTGACATTTTGGATTTGGGAACTGATTCCAGAGAACAAAATACACACTTGCCAAGTCCTTTCACAGGGTTGGATAGGGGCTCTGCTTGCAGAAGGTTTCTCCGCCCAATTTTGGGGGATCTCTCTCCCCCCTACAGACCACAACTCTCCCCATTCAGCAAGATCTCCTGACTCTCTTACCTGGTTTGCACTATTGCAGGATGGTTAATAAGCTATGGTCTATTGTAGGGTTCTGGGGTGGCTTGTTAACCATGGCAACAAGCCACCATGGCCGGATTCACATGGCCTGCAGAAGGTAATTATGCTACACACACACCCTGGAAGGAAATAAGCCACGATTGTGTGAACCAGGACTCTATGTAGCATTTCTTAGGAGGCTGGAGGGGCTGCCATGAGAAGAAAGGAGCAAGGAAGTCAATTTCCACCAGCACAGTTGATCCAGCTTAAATCCGGATCCAATCCATAGCCACTGGTTATGTTTATTTGACAAGCAAAGTCTATAATATCCACACATGGACATGTTTGATACATGACACCATGCCCTTGTATTGTGTATGCAAGACTGGGCTCTTCCCAGCAGGTACAAAATGTATTGTATGAATCAGTCTCAGACATGGCTACATGTGGAGTTACTGTTACAAGTGACAAGCCCTTTGACAAGACATGGGAAACTGCTGAGCTGGCGATCTCCTTGATCTAACGAAACGAAACAAAAATTCCTTTGCCATAAAAAAAAAGATACGGGGGAGCATCTTATCCTGGCTTTGCACAAACCCATTAACCAGGAACTGACACCTGAACAGACTAACAAATGGATTTTGGATTTGAAGTATGAGACAGTGTTGGCAGTCACAGATGTTTGTTTTAAAAGAACCAGCAGATTGTATAAGAACCCCTTTGGCATGTGCATTTGGCATCTGCCTGCTTTCCGTAGTGAAAGGAAGGCAGCCAGCCCATTCTTTAGTCAGTCTCTAGAGTAATATAATACTCAGGCAGCGCAGAGCTCTTCTGTAGTTCCAAGTTAATAGAAATGTTTGTGATCTTGGCCAAGATCCATGACCAACAGTCTGACTCAAGCGGTATTCCCAAGTCGGTATTCCCATCAGCTCCTAAGAGAGTCTAGTGTACATTCTGATGTAATTTGTAGCACTTTATATGAGTTCATTCTGTTTAGAGTTCTTACCCAGTGACCCTGTGCTTTGCAGTGCTTCCTCTAGGGGCATATTAAGCGGAGTTATCGTAGTGCAAAAGACCAACAAGGCCAACATCTGCTCCATAACAGACAGCACTGATGGATTCAGTCCACAGTACTGTGGTAGCTTTGTTATGGATGCAGGGGTCCTTGAGAAGCAGCTACTTCCCTTTTAAGTGGGATTCCTCTATGTGGGACTAGTAAGTCAGGTGAGGAAGAGAAGCAGTTAGTGCAATGTTACCGCTGGCGCTAAATGCAATGCCTTTCAGGCAGAGAACCATACGCAGGGTTCTGCTTGTGAAATGGGGCTTTCCTGTCCCACTCCCTGCTGCAGGTGTTGAACCTGCTGAAAAATTACTCCTGAGAGTTACATGACCCTTGGGAATGGTGCACGATGTGGTGTATTGGAGGAGAAATCAACAGAAATAGGAACATCTCTTCCCTTTGCCCAGAGAGAAATGCTGAATTAAGGGTTGAAGTGTTACAGGTGAGAAGGTTGCAATAGTCAAGGTGGGAGACTCCTCACCCATGGGGAGAAGAAGAGCCTTATCCAATGACGCTTTATCCAAGGGTGTATCCAACAGTGTTCTTCTGCCAGCAGAATGGACATTGCTGATGGAAACAGGAGGAAAAACTGCTTTCCCTAAACAGTGAACCTGGTGACAGCTGAGTTCTGATTCAATCAGTGCAGCATTTGTTGCCAGTGAAGATATAGAGAACTGCACATCCCTAAACACTACAGGACATGTATTAGGGAACCATATACAGTGGCTCTAAGTACTGTACTAAAATAGGGAGCCCATGTGGCTTAATAGATAGAAAATTGATTCTGGACCAAAAACAAACAACCCAACAAACTGAATTTGAGCCACAGCTCAGCTACAGACATGCTAAGTGGCCTTGGTCATATCAGTTATCATTTCACAATTAACAGCGATTTAATTCATCACAGTCCAATGCACTTAAATGTATTTAATTCCATTGCCTTCAATTCTTGTATTGGACTATGGCCAAGATGTATACTATACTAGAACATGCACAAACATTAAGGACATGATCCTTCCCCATATGTGTGTAGTACCTGTGCATGAACAGACTGCCATAGGGCCATAGGGAAGTTTCCCACATCCTTAATCGTCTGTAATCATCTCTACTCCTCTCAATCAAGTTTGAATTCCTCAACTGGTTGGGAAAGATGTACTGGATGTAGATGTGGTTTTCCCATTTCCTATAATGGCCTGACATTGGTACCAGTATGTATCTGTGTGTACACCAAGGGGCAGGATTAAAGCGCTCTCTTATGCCCCATAGAGATCCTGCTATGAGTGGCCAAAACATCAACTCAAGGAAGAATCAAACCTTAAAGTGGTACATTAATAAATAGTCCCCCACAAAAAAAAACCCACAAAAAATACAGACTTAGCACTCTGCATGATCAAACTCTTAATCCTGCCATTAGAAAGTGACCCTCAAAATGAGAAGGAGGAACAAGCCCATTTACACTCCACAGCATGGGACATTTTTATAAAGCTATGTAATGGCGGTTCAGTCAATCAGGGCTTTAGATACAATCTTTAAAAAGTCAACCTCCCTTAAGGTGAAGCCAACAGGAGAGCTATAAAAGTGCTGGTGGCAGCGACATGCCAACAAGCACCCCCTGCATACATCTATCCAATAACATTGTTACCCTGGTCCACCTTTGCATCTTTCTACACCTTAGGAAATCCACATCCTTTCCTAGAGGGGTCTGTGATGTGTGCCTCTGAATATTGTAAACAATGTTGAAAATAGTTCCCAAGATCATCTCCCGAAATGGCCATTTTTAGAACCAATTTGGCATTCCAAACATTTATTTGCAACCCAAAAGTTGGATGAATGGAGCCTCCATCGTCAGCAGGACTGTGTCTAACAGAACCTCTCTGTGTGGAATACAACAAGGAAATTATATCCTCAAGGTGGAAATTTATTGCACTGAAGTGGAAGGCAGAAAGTTGTTAAGAGCTTGTTGCTTTTTAATTAATAAAAAGGAACCATAGTTAGACAGTGTGACCTGTTTTTCAGCCTTGAATGCAATTTCCTTGCTAAGGGGTAATTTAGGTGGCAATTAATAAATTATAATGCACATACAGATATAAATAGCCTCCCACATCTTTGGTTGGGAGTGGGGAGGTGGCCCTTGCTAGAACATAAGGTATGTTTTTAGAAAAATAATTGCACTTCTTCGAACACTGGAGGATCGTCAGTCTACTTTGGGCCAAAGGCCTGATAAGTCTTTTACCTTTGCCACAGTCAAGGGCTTTCGGAAGAAAATGCAGGATGAACACAGTGATCCTGAAGTTGGATACACTGCTCCAAAGCTAATCTTTAAGTAGCCGGGAAATTGCCAGTGCCTAGTATGTATGTTCTGCTGCTCAAGGATTTATATAGCCTCACAGTGCAATCCTAGGCATGTCTACTCAGAGGTAAGTCCCACTGACTTTACTAGGACATACCCCAAAGCAAGTGTGTACAGAATTGTAGTCTAGCTACGCAATCCAATACATGTCTACTCAGCAGTAAGTCCCATGAAGTTTAATGGGACCAGGAAAGTGTGTGTAGAATTGCAGCTGGGTAGTATGACATTAAATAATAAAAATGTAACTCAGGTTAAAAGTAATGTAATTCTATGTGCACAGATCTGCATAAATGAAGTGGGGTTTCTCAATTACAGGCTGAAAAAAGTGACTTCTACAGGTTAATTACACACTGTATTACATCAGTTTACTCTCTTCCCAGTTTTATATGAAGTGTCCCTTTCTTCTAGTATTATTAACAAAGAGAAATCGAAATGCATGATTTGCCTTCTATAAACTGTGGGTTGTTTTATATACCCCCTTCTCAACCTTTTTTCCAGAAACACTGGGTAATTAGCATATAAAATCCTGGTGATAACTGAAGTCCCAAGATCAAGAGTAGCGGGATAAAGGCTCAAAAGTGATCATTATAAGAGCTTTGTGCCTATAAATGTCCCACTTCTGGTGAACTCCCAAGCCAATTAATGACAAGCAGAGACTTCAGCTGTACAGCTACACCACACGCATTAGCTCCCTACTGAAAACGAAACCTCCAAGGTTGCCAGGAGAAAACCACGAGTCAACCACCTTCAGACTTGGTGTGTGATCGTTTACTTGCTGATGTATACGCATAGCTGTGCACGCCTGTATATATTTATGCCAGTTACACACTGTCGCCACTGCTCCTTTATATTGATAGGAAGACAGAAAGGGGTTGTGTTGAGTTGAATAATTGACTGGGTTAAATGATGAATATCCCTTTGATCAGTTAAGGCATTGCCCAATTAATTCGGCAACTTGTTTTCAAACACACCGTTATCTATTTCTAATACAAATATGGAAAGCAACGGTGGGCGCCATCTTAGGAGAGGCAATTCTCCTCTCACACGTTGCAGGGAAAGCCTCTTCCCTCCTACAACATGTGCATTGTACAACTAAAATATATATGTTTGTTCCACTAAAAAACATATGTTTTATCTCCAGAGATACTTGTACACACGTGCAGGTTTATACAGATTTAATAAAATAATTGCTTAAAACGTATATCAGGGTAGACCACACTCAGGACATGGGCTGCTTGTGCTCCCCCACCCTCTGGTGCAGCCCCCACCTCCATGGAGGAAAAAAACACCTGGCAAAACAAATCAGGAGATTGCTACTGAACTGCAGTGGCAAATCACCACAGAGGCTTAGAAAGGGCAGGTTTAAGCTCATTGGTTTCTTTTTAAACAGACAAACATAGAGACAAGGCACATGTGCACATATATTCTTCTCTAGTTACAGAATGCTGGAAATTGAAGTCCATTTCCAAAGCTAGTTTTTAATGCCAAGCAGGTAAATGACCAACTCCTTATGAGTCCTCAGCATGTTAAGGAGCAACATGAAGAAAGTTACCCACATGTTTGCAAACGCTATCTGAAAATAGATATGCCAACCTCAATCTGAATGTCCTAAGGTTCTCACTGGTTTTTTATTTATTACATTTCTATACCGCCCAATAGCCAGGGCTCTCTGGGCGGTTCACAACATGTCCTATGTTAAGGGACATAGGAACTGAGGAGTCAAAGAATTAGTCCATCTAGCCCAGGACTGTTGATACGAACTCGCAGTGGCTATCCAGGGCCTTGGGCAATTTTTTTTCCTCCCTAGTCCTACCTGGAGAAGTCAGAGATTCTCCAGGTGAAGCAGGGCTGCTCTACCACTGGGGTCTTGCCTCCTACTCTGATTTACAAGGCCAAATGACCCTATCCTGCCAACATAACAAATGATATGAATCTATCAATACTGTGCGTGTTGGTAGGAGGCGAGGCTTGTAAAAAGTCACTCCAGATAGGATAAGGCAATAATGGCATCATGCATTAGAGTAAGGCAAATCAGTTCTGCCTAATAACATCTCATTACACTTCTTGGCGAAAACATGAGGCCGGCTGGCTGGCCAGAATTCCAGTAATCACTCCCGGTAAGTGACAAGCAGGATGCAGACAAAGGAAAGGATCATGACGCGCACAAACTAATCGTTAATGCCTTCAGTGTTTAGGGCCTTTTATAAAAGGAAAGCTGATCATACTATCAAAATCATAGCCACTATAACAGAAGTGGACAACTTGTGGCCCTCCAGGTGACTTGGCCTACAACTCCCGTCAGCCTCAGCCAGCATAGCCAATGGTGAAGGATAATGGAAGTTGTAGGCCAAAACATCAAGTTGCCCATCCCTGCACTATAAGTTCACTTCATTACATCTCTATCTTCATACCATTAGACTACAAATATATTAAACAATATTGGCAGTACAGTTCAAAATTACACTACATTTGTGAAGGTGAATCAGGCAAAAAGAACATAATCAAATTTAACTACCATGGGTTGGATTGAGGATATGTCTCACGCAGGAGTAAGGGACCCTCCATGAGAGGAAGTCCTCTGTCTTCGGAAGGTCCCTCCCTCTCCCAATTCAGCAGGGTCTCCTGCCTTTACGTGTAGCATTTTCAGTGGGGCTGGGAGGACTGCCCTTGGAAGAGGTGGGCAAGGAAGCCCACTTCTGCCAATGCACTTGATCCAGCTTAAATCGGGATCCAACCCAATGTCATTATAATTACTTCATTATCAGAGATATTTTCCTTGAGAGTACATCAAAACACAAATCCTCCTCAGATGCCTATTTTAGACGTTCATTTGTGAAATGGGCAGACATTAAAAATGTCAAGAGTTAGGAATATTACCTGATCTGAACATCAGATGTCAGCAGTGAGTACAGCAAACAGAACCCAGAACAGATTCAACATTGGTACCATACCATTTGGGTTGCAATACAATAATAACAATAACAATAATAATAATAATTTATTTATTACCTGCCTCTCCCTCTGGATTGAGGTGGGGAACAACATTAAATACAATATAATACATAATACTAGTTAAAAGAGCATATAAAACCAATACAATATTAAAATAACTATCACAACAACTTAAAATTCTTATGTTTAAAATTCATCTGGGTAGGCCTGCTGGAAGAGACTAGTCTTTATGGCGGTCTTAAACTCAGAAAGAGTATTAAGCTGATGAATCTCCTCCAGCAGGCCATTCCACAGTTTGGGGGCGGCAGAAGAAAAGGTCCTCTGGGTAACAGTTGTCATCCTAGTTGTGGCTGACTGGAGTAAACCCTTCCCAGAGGACCTGAGTGTGCAGGGCAAATTGTATGGGAGAAGGCGATCACACAAGCAACCTGGACCCAAACATTGTAGGTCTTTAAAGCTAATAACCAACACTTTATACTTTGCCAAGAAACGAATTGGCAGCCAGTGAAATGATTTTAAAATTGGCGTAATATGGTCACCCCTAGGTGTACCGGTGACCAACCTGGCTGCTATATTTTGAACTAGTTGAAGTTTCCAGACTAGGCACAAAGTAGCCCTATGTACAGCACATTGCAGAAGTTGAGCCTTGAAGTTACCAGCATGTGCACTACCATCTTTAGGTCTTCCAACTCTAGGAAGGGGCGCAGCTGGCATATCAGCCAAAGCTGATAGTGGGCACTCTTGGCTGTCACATCTATCTGGGCTGTCATTTGGAGCGATGGATCGAGAAGCACCCCCAAGCTGCGAACGTAGTCTTTCGGGGGGTGTAACCCTATCCAGAATTATGCCTGCTTACCAAGTACTATGCCCACTGAACTCCATGTGACTTACTTCTGAGTAGACACATAGAGGATTGTGTTGTTAGTCTTAAATGAAGAACATCTATTTTCTTCCCTAGTGATGAAAATCAAGCCGAGTTCAAGCATATAGAAATAGCACATGCTTCCCCCCCTATATCCCTGTAACAGAAAATTACCATGTAAGGTGGAAAACGGGCTAAAATCCATGCTCATTTATTTATTTATTTATTTATTTATTACATTTTTATACCGCCCAATAGCCGAAGCTCTCTGGGCGGTTCACAAAAATTAAAACTATCATAAAACAACCAACAGGTTAAAAACACATCATCTGCATGTGAGGAGTTTGTTGGGGAAGTATTCAAATACACAATTCCCACCTGCACATTTGAATACCCTTCTCAACAAAAGAGAATGGAATTAGTCCTGAGTGGGAAAAGGGGGTGGGGACAGCATATGGTGTTCAGGGGAAAACAAGATGTTAGGATAGAAGAGAGAAAATAAAGCACTATCTACAATTGCTTTTACACCAATAACAAAACCACATCCACTTACTGTCATCCCTGGGCTATAATAGATCAGTTTGAGAACCCGTAATGGCTGGAAACCTTTCAGCACCGTCGCAACATGGTGCATTTTGGGGTTGCTTCTGTTAATGGTGTATGGGAGGTAAGCAATGAGAAGGACAGCAAAATCGTAGCGTTTATAACCGTCCTTCCAGTAATTAACGGGGTCCAGATAAAAGTTCATCAGAAACTCTGCTGTATAGATGGCTAAGATAATCAGATCGGATACCTGAAAAGGAAACAAAATATCAGTGACGTGTGTTGTGGGGAGGAACGTACTTGGAGACTGCATTAGAAAGGAATGTTCAGTTGCTGCTCAAAACTACCTACATTGGCGGTGTTCAGAAGACACCTTAAACCACAGTGAATAAGGCTTTTTTGCTTTATTCACCATAGTTAAAGCCATGGTTTAAGGTGTCTTCTGAACACTGCCATTATCTAGAGCAGGGGTGGGAGATGTGTGGCTCTCCAGATGTTGCTGGGCTGCAACTCATAGCATCAGCCCTAGACAGCAAAGCTAATGGTGAGATTTGATGGGGCTTGCAGTCCAATCACTTTTCCCTATATCCCTCAGATAGACCATAAGCTCATTGCTTCAGAAATAATAAAAAAACTTCTGAAAGTGCTGCTTGAGTCCTCAGCTTACCTAATACAGCCAGATCCTTCAAAGCTTCCAAAACATGGCTTCCATTTTGTCAGAAGTTTATTTGCTCGTTTTTTAATGCAAGTTAGAATAACTAAAACAATATTGTTTTACCACCCTTTTACAGAAAAGTCTAGCAGTTCAAGGCTGCCTTGGTAGGACAATGATTTGTTTGTGGGATCTTACTTTTTTAGGGGAAAAGAACATCCTCAATTATGTGGTCCATGAGATGGAAAGGACTGAGACAAGCCCTAATTAACCCAGCAGGAATTGACCTTTCCACTCATTGGGTTGTAGAAATTCTGTAAAACTGAGATGTTTGATAAGAGTCTGGCATATGACAAATTCCACAGCCAATGATCTGCAAAAACTAACTGTGAAGGCTACTGGGCATCAGTCTCCTTCAGACAACATAGTTACATTTAATTTTCATAGTATGGTAACTGTAAAGTGAATGCATGTTGGGAGAAAAAAGGAATGATTGTCTGAATCTTACACAGTGGCCCAGTTCACACATAATGAGAAGCCACTGTGGGTGAATTTCCCTGCGGGTCTTCTTGTTGCAATGGAAGCTGCCATTTTGAATATTGGCAAGCCATCTGCAACCCTAAAACAGTACATGGGTTCTGGCTGCCTTGCCAACCACTGCAACAGCCTATGCTCACCGGGTTCACACGTAATGAGAAGTGCCAGGGTGGGAAGCTTGGATTGGCAACCTGGTGCCTGCAGGCAACACAGGGTGCAATGACTGTGTGAACCAGGGAAGTGTGAAATAGCAATAGGACTTCAAGAAATCCAGAGAAACAAAGACAACCAAAGAAAATAAAACAAAATTTGACAGTCAACCACCTCACAGAATAGTCTACTGGAATAAAAGCTACCCAATCCAACCCAGAAAGATAGTCATGCCCTCTTAAGCTTGATCACTCATCTTCTCAAGAAGTCTTTTAAAGGCTCCATTCCATTAAATTTGAAAGCTCTCCAATTTCATAAGCCACCAAGGATTGACACCCAGGCCCAGTAGTGCTATGATAATTTATCAGCAGATCAAATCTAATCTTTAGATTTCCTTTCCCCATATTCCAGGAATAAACACCACAAGGATATCTCTTTTGTGTAGGAAGTAGCAAATGTTCTGTGTGTTCATTCCATCATAAGAGTCATACACACATTTCTATTAACTATCTCCGGTTTCCAGACAGGCACACTCACCATATGTGACAGGGTACGCAATATTTCCTACACAGAAAGAACAACAGTGTAGGAAAACCGTCTTGTGAAGCAATGCTAATTCTTGGGTTGTGGTGTGTTGATTGTGACTCCATTGATTGTGAAATGTGATCAAGATTAATAGGCAGGATGATCAGCTGAGATAGCAAAAATACATTCAATATTAGTGTTAATGCAATTATGTCCTACAGGGAATAACAGATGTGTTTCTTTTGGGAATGAAGTACAAGTGTGGCAATTAAAGTGCAAAACACTTACACATTTCCCTCAATGCTCAAGATCCAAGGAGGAGTTGCAAACTCCCCTTCTCAAAAACTTGACATTAATTTTTGTTAAGCTTTTAAAGCAATGAATGGACTTCTTGATATTAGCCAGACTTCTCTTTTGGCTTCCATGCTGCAGGAATATATAATTAAAGCTCAGGGGTTTGTGTACAGTAGCCGACTTCAAGTAAGTACAGACTTTCAAGGTGTGTGAAAGATAAGTGCTTCTCAAGAGGAAGACTAAATCATGAGAGAGTGGTGATTAACAATGTGAACATGTTCACTTCAACTTCAAAATTGGGTTCAAGACCAGATGGTAAAGTAACAATCCTTCAAATGCAAACAAATCACCAGGCGGCATGTAGAGCACTAACGATAGATACTAAGGGCCAGTGTGCAAAAATTGTTGTCAGCTAAAATAGGTCTCCATCATATGAAATGTGCAGAATAGAGTCTCCACCAGCTTTGTGGAATAGGCGAGATTTTTCGATTGGTAAATGAGGGAGAGCATGTATGACAGACACAATGGGTGTGCCAGGTTAGAGGGAAGGGGGGAAAACAACCGCACAAGTGGGTGTATGCAGCATCAGATGGGGTGATATCAGAGGACTTGGATCATACATGCCAGCATCAAAGGCAAGAAGCCAGCTTTGCAGAAGTCCTGTTTTCGAATTATACCGCCCTCCTACAGTAAATATAAAAATCCCAATAGTGATTAGATGCACGTGGTAGAGGATTGTTGTTGTCATTATTAATTGTGTTTCTATGTAGCCTTTCAGAAATGAACCAAGGTGGTTTACAAAAATGTCAGAACATCAAAAAAAAAGTTTTTTTAAAAACCTAATAAAATATTTAAACAATCTTTAAAAGCCATCATAACCATAATAACTATTTTAAAAGGCATATTAAAAAGATGGCCGAGGAGTAGGAAAAGAGATGAGAAGAAAGAAGAGACAGTGCATTATTGTTTCATGCTATGGGAACACCTTGCCTTTCTGCCTCCAATCCCTTGCGCTAATCAAGTATGAAAGCAGTCAGAAGATACAGCTGAAGAGGCGACGTTAATTCATTGCTCTTCTTGAGAGCTCTAGGGGTTTCCGAACTGAGGGATCATGCTGAGGCCACAAAGGGGAATAAGCACTAGGCCATTTTAACCTCCTTCTAATTATTTCCTCAGCTGGACAGTGCTGGTAGTAAATTGGAAGATTTGATGCAGACTACACATATATCTGACAACTGGGATTTATGGGAAGTACATAGAGACTATCTGATGAATGCCTATAGCTATTGTAAGAACAAGTAGCATCTTTAACTAGACGTGCAAAAATTTTATGCATCCAATATTAGTCCACAATATTAGTTGGATATAGTGCTCACGTTTGTTCCATTACATGGCAGAATATTAAGTTTTGAACCCATATTCGTATGAATCTGCCAAGCCAGGTTGTTCAGTGAAGGTAAATATTAATTTTCAATGAAATAACACAAAATATTAAAGCAGCTAAAGGCAGAACATAAATCTTTTGGACCCAGAAAACTGGGGACACATACGACACAGGATGAAAAGGCCAGACTGGGAAATTGTGGTCTACCATTGCCTCATGATATCATTAAATACTTTTTGCTACTTTATCCATTTTGCTCTCATTTTTAATCTCAAGTCTGTCCTCTTTCTGCAACCTTGCACATGTCCAACATACATAGTAAGCTTTCTGAATAGCAAACATGTCACTTCTGTTTCCGCTGCTATGGCAAAATAAATCTCCAGTAGTACCAGCCAGCCATCAGCTACCTCTGCCTTTCCTTTTCATCAAACCCAGGTGAGGCAGTGGCTGTTCTGAACCAGTGCCTGGGCACGACTGGATGAGGGCTAACAAACTGAGACTCAATCCAGACAAGACGGAGGTACTGTTAGCGGGTGGTTCATCTGTCCGGCGAGGTGATGTTTGCCCTGTCCTGGACGGGGTTGCACTCTCCCTAAAGAATCGGGTCCGTAGTTTGAGGGTGCTCTTGGATCCAGAACTGTCACTTGAGGCACAGGTGAACTCAGTGGCAAAAAGCACCTTTTATCAGCTTAGGCTGATATACCAACTGCGCCCTTATCTAGACAAAGAAAGCCTAGCTACAGTTATCCATGCTCTGATAACCTCTCGTTTGGATTACTGCAATGCGTTATACATGGGGCTGCCTTTGAAAACAGTCCGGAAACTTCAACTGGTACAAAACAGGGCAGCACGGTTACTAACAGGGACTGGCCGACGAGACCACATCACGCCAGTCCTTTTCCAGCTTCATTGGCTGCCAGTCCAGGTCCGGGCCCGATTCAAAGTGCTGGTATTAACATTTAAAGCCCTAAACGGCTTGGGGCCAGGCTATCTGAAGGAACATCCTCAGGGGTCCTTCTCCACGAGCCCCTGCCAAAGGAAGTGAGGCAGGTGGCTACCAGGAGGGCCTTCTCTGCTGTGGCACCCCAACTGTGGAATGAGCTCCCTAAGGAGGTTCGCTTGGCACCTACATTATATGATTTTAGACGTCAGGTGAAGACCTTTTTATTCTCCCAGCATTTTAACAGTCTATAAAATTTTAACTTGGTGTTTTAAATTTGTAACTTTGCATTGCTGCTGTTTTTATCTGGTTGAGCTTTTATATTGTACTAGCTGTACCCTGCCACGCGTTGCTGTGGCTCAGTCTGGTTAAATTGAAAAGAAAGAAAAGACAAAGCGGATGTTTCTAATATGTTTAATTTCACAATGCTTGTGGATATACAATATTTTTAGTTGTTCCATTGTCTGTGTAGATATAGAGATTGTCTGGTTCGCCAACTCTAGAACACGCAACATATAATTGTCCATGTGAGAAGCAATCTGTGTCTAGATCTAAACCGCACAATTCTAAAGATTGGCCCTGAGCTTTGTTGATGGTGATTGCAAACGCCAATCGAATGGGGAATTGCAATCTCTTAAATTGAAATGGCATATCTGTGGGTATCATAGGAATGCGAGGAATGAGGACATCTTCACCTTTGAAAGGTCCTGTCAAGATTGTTCCTTCTATCACGTTGCTCAGTAATTTTTTTACTGCAAGCTGCATGCCGTTGCAAAGTTTTGTGAGAGAACATGCAAATAGGAGAGGAGGCAGAGGCAGTGGATTGGCCTACTGTTTGGTTTTTAAAAAAGGATGTTTTTACGGTGAGGAGGTTAGTGGAAACTGCTGGTAGTTACCTTTTTTCAGAACGTGTAACTGTCACAGGTGTGACATCTATATTCACTCAGCCAATTGTGAGAGAACATGCAAATAGGAGAGGAGGCAGGGGCAGTGGATTGGCCTGCTGGTTGGTGATGTCACAATGACCTATAAGAGCAAATAGGAGAGAACATGCAAATAGGAGAGAAGGCAGAGGCAGTGGTCACAATGACCTATAAGAGCAAATAGGAGAGAACATGCAAATAGGAGAGGAGGCAGAGGCAGTGGATTGGCCTACTGGTTGGCGATGTCACAATGATCAGCAGGACTGGTTTTTAGGAGGCCTATTTCTTCGATTTTAAGACAAACTTTTGACCCCATATAAAACATAGTTACATAACAATGCTCGCGTATTCGAATGCAACGTTGTGTCAAAATTTCAAAGCAATCGGTGAAGAACTTTCGGAGATATAACGTCTGTTTCGAACGAACATTTACATTTTTATTTATATAGATTTTATAGTATGGTTTTATACTGTTGTTTTATACTTTGAATGCTTTTAATTTTTGTGAACCGCCCAGAGAGCTCCAGCTATTGGGCAGTATAGAAATGTAATAAATAAATAAATAAATAAATAAATAAATCAGCATCAGTGTTTGGCCTACCTTACAGAGTTATTGTAAATATTACTGAGGTTATATATGTGAAATGCTTTGAGGACTTAGAGCAGGAGTGAGCAATACATTCCCCCCACCCGGATGTGTTTGCACCACCCAGCACTCACCCACCCAATTTGCTGTGGTGGCAGCAGCAGCAGCAAAAACCCTAATTCAGCAGCACAGGAGCCACAAACCAACTGGTCAATTTTGCTTTAAAACAAGACACAGGGAGCAATATTGCTCAAGCACAATTGGACTCCTGGCACATTCGGTGGCAGAGTGGCAGTGGCGGGGGCAGATTTGAGCAGGGGGGTCTGGGGGCAGTGGACCCCCTCCCCGACCCACAGAAGTTGCTCATCCCTTACTTAGCCCCTGACTCAGTTAAATAAGGTACTGTCCACATCTTGGCTTGAAGCTGAGAGAGAACCTTACACTCCCCCACCCCTCATCCGCCCACCCGTTTATTCCTGTGTTCTTCTGGAAAAGAGAAAGTGTCTTCAGAACAACCAAGCAAAATAAGAAATCAAGGTAGCCTCATTAATCTGAGGTTTTTGTTACCTCCAGGAAGAAATTTGACTCATAGCGAACTTTATAATCCGTTTCTACAGCCAAAAAGATTGCATTGAGTGTGATGGTGCTGATCATAATGGACTTAAACAGAGGGTGGTAGAATATTGTCTCAATGAATTTATATAGATCATTGTCTTTTCTCCTGAAAGAGAAAGATAATGAGACAGTTGAAACTATAAAACAGAGATATTTCCCCTTTATCTGAGCAGCCAAACAGATCTCTAAGCAGTTGCTTATTCAAAAAAAGACAAAATCATAGCATGCACTGACAGGGGCTATGAGAAATGCTTTGGACTGATTTTATACAGTTTTTCTTCTCTCTTTTTTCTTGTTTAAACCCAAAGCACTTCCCAAAAATAACATCTACAAAATACAGTGAACCCAATCATTAATACAATAATAAAACAATGCTGAAACAAAACATTCCATGAAAATCACCAGGAGTCGCAAACAGCCAGGAAATTGACCAGGCAAATAAGGAAACATTCTACACAGGGTTGCTGCGACAGTTCAATAGAGGACAGTTCATTGGGTAGGGCAGGGATGGGAACATGCAGCCCTCCAGATATTGTTGGACTGCAACCTCCATCATCTCTCACCTTTCGGTATGGTGGCTAGGGATGATGGGAATTGCATTTCAACAAAAGCTGGAGAGCCACATGTTCCCCAACCCTAGAATGGGGAGAAACTCCAAAGTAAAGCTACTCCTTCAGCAAGGTAACATTGGTGGGTTTGTCATTCAATTGGGCTGATCCAGCAATGACAGTTCATATTTCATGTCGATCTCATGTTTGCGTGGGACAAATTGGACCTGTAGCAGTTGTAACAACCTCCTTTTGTTTTTCTTCCAAAAGAAAAGCCACTTTGGGAGAGGGGAATTTAGAGCAAAAGAGTGTTAAGAGGACTGAATCCCATCGGAGGAAATCTAGTAGGCTGTTTGTAGCAGAGAAATAGAAAGGGGAAGAGATAAGTACCCACACATACTTCTCCACTTTCCACCATCCCTTCCTCTTGAAGGAGGAGGAGGGAAGATCTGTGGGGATCCCAGTGCACCTATTTGCATATAACAGGTAGTTTGAGATCCTACGTAGGGCAATTCATGCACAAATCCACCACCACTGGCCTTAGCTATGGTTCACTCTTACCACAGAATCTGAAACCAGCTTCAAAAAACACTGGCTTCAAATACAATTTATAAGCAAACCCTAGTTAGCATTAACAATGGGGTGGTGGTGATACAATGAAACCCTTCACCATGATTAAGATCCATGGGTTAAGGACATGATACCTTGGCCCCATGACTAAAGACTGGGAGTGAGACTTCTGCATTGGTTCAATGATGGTACTTGAAAGCCAAGAATGTCCCCATTATCATCCGGGGAGCCTCGTGCTTCCACGTTTGCAAAGACACGCAGATGTTTTCCAATTTAAAGCAAAAAACAAAAGAAAAGAAAAATTCACTCTCACCTCAAAAGGGTCCCTTTTCCAGTGTGGGGGATAAGTTATTTGGGGTGCTTCCAGATGAAACTTTTATTGTGCAATCATCCTGCCTCATTCATGAAATTTTAAGGGGACCAAATGTCTTCCCCTCGTAATCCTCCCATGTTTTTTAGCTTTTGATTTCTTTCTTTACACACACACATACACACAGAGGAGAAGACAGAATTGCTACACAATGCCTTTGGACGGGTAGTGCTAAGAGCTGTCCATCAGGAACCACCCTTGGCCATAGAAAAGCCAATCACTCCCTGAGCTTCGGGAGACCCATGTGTGCCTGCTGATTGGAAGCCTAGAGTAGTGAATTATGGGAATATGAGATGCTGCCTTATACCAGATCAGACTATTTATCCATTTAGCTCAGTTATTGTCTGTTCAGACCACGAGGCATCTCTCCAGAGTCTCAGGCAGAGGTTTTTCCAGGCCACCCAATCCTTCCAGCTGGAGATGCCAAGGATTGAACCTAGCACTTTCTGCATACAAAGTTTGTGCACTACTCACTGAGCAATGGTCCCTCTACAAAACGCAACAGGTTGCCTCCTCTGAGAGAAGGAAATTTAGCTGCATGAGCACATTGGGACTCACTGAATAGCCCAATCACACCAATGAGCCATCCTCAAAGGCAGATTGAATGATTCACTGCTCTCTCCTTGTCTCCTCTCAGAGATGCGGCAGGCACCCTTCTTTCTGTGGGGAGACTTTGGGCTCACAGGAGCCTTTCATAGAATTTGAAGAGACCTCAAAGGTCATTTAGTCCAACGCCGCCGCCCTGCCCCCCCCCCAATACAGGAAAACCAGGTATTTACTTCTAAATAACATTTCTTAACATGGTTCCCTTTAGATTCTGTGAGCAGTATCAGAACCCATTTTTACTCAAGAGCAGCTGGAGAGATTCTTAAGCTCTTTCATTATCCATCCAGAAAAAAGAACGGAGGTGTTTATAGTTGTAGCAATGTCACCAAAGTCCACAATGCCTTTATGTTTATTATTTTCTCAATGTGGGACAATTTTCTCAGTTGTTTCTTGCACATATTTTGGAGATGGTGGGGGTTTTCATTTTTAAAACTATTAATGTAAAACATTTAGTGTTGTTGTCATCCCATATTTGGATCTAAACTCTCTTCTTTTTCCTGGGTTTATTTGCCTGTTTGAAGAAAAGCAGAGGTACATTTCCAGGCATCACTATATCTGGTGCTAGGAACTACAAATTCTCAGAATGGTACATGATAAAGAGCATAAACATGGCATCATCAAGCATGCACATGCCCAGATTATCAGAGAGACCTCCCACAAAATACCATTTAAATTTATTTCTCACAACACACAAGCAGCACTCTGGTAGAAAAGTTAGGTATTGCTGGAGTAGACTGGTGTCAGCTCCTCCTGCCAAAGGCAAATACCGAATTCTTCACAGAGAATAAAGACAGGTCAGTGCCTTACCACAAGATGTTGTTCAAAACCTTTAGAATTCTTAGAAAAGATTGCACCAACTATATATTTTTTGTAGAATATGTGATTCAAAGTTCTGTAGAACACCTTCAGAAGAAAAAGCAACATGTGAAGCAGAGTTGAAAGGACCTGATTGAAATCTTACCTGTATCCAAAGATAGTGTGTTTGATTTCAATTTCAGAGCCAGACTTAAAAGCCTCAAAAGATAGCTTGTCAATAAGTCGAAGTTGTTCAGGCAGTTCTATCACCTCCAAAACCATACTTTCAGACTTCTGAACTTTGCTTATGCAGGTATGTGCCAGTTATATATCTTTCCACTTACGAAACACGGGTGACAGGAACAAGAAAACCCAGTTGAAAAAGAACTGGATTTCCTATGTGACCTCACAAAGTATACACTGATACAGTTCTAGAATGGCTCATACAAGATCTAGAAAAAATATGAATTCTCATTTAAAACAAGTGTACAGGACAAAATTATGAACTAGAACAAAATAGCTACTGAAGGAAAGACAGGGAAACAAAGTAAGATGGTGTCTTGAATATTTTAAATAAAAAGGAACCCCAGAAATCCTAAACAAGCCTACTTGGAAATAGGGATTGGGGAGAATGTTATTTGGTCCACATTTTTAAGTGAACTAACCTAATTCACACTTCCTGGAATAATATGCAGATCTGAGCACAATTCTTCAGACTGTGCACCTCTCCAAATTTTGTGATGCAGTCCTCAGATCCAAATTTGCATATATTAGGCAAATTTTAATTTAAAAAGGCATATATTAGGCAAATTGTGTACACACTGACCACACACTGAGCCATGGTTAAGCCACTAAACCTTTTCCAACACACAATTAGTGTACATGTTCAAAACATGGTTATGAAGCCACCATGGTTAGGAATGGTTCACACAACAAGCTAAACTATGGTTTACAAGACACGCTAAGCCATAATGTTAAGTTCAAAATGCTTAACCGTGGCATAGCATGTCATCTGATTAGGGTCAATGAGTATGTATGGGGAAATTCTGTATGAAAATAAATGCAGAAGTTTGTACCTTCTTAAAATAGTTTGCAGACTGACATATTAACTGGACAATAGACTGAAATAAACAGATTCATCCATCCCTGCTTGGAGGTTCAATTAAAAATGGGACTTCAAGGTAAATGTGTTTAAAACTAGGATATTAGATCTGACTCCTAAAACCAGTGGGATCCAGAGAACCACAAAACCAATTGCCACCTGCCCAAAAGAACTTGGGAGTTCTCAAGAGCAGCACCCACATAGCAAACTGCCTTTGACACTGAGGCTACTTATTTTCTGCTTTTGCCTTTCTGACCTCATTCCTACATTTCTGGGCTACAGCTTTGTAGACTTCCTTGGCCATAAGCCTTTCTTTCCATTTCCAGAAAGCATCCTTCTTTAGTCTCAATTCCTTTGCGTAGTGCTTGTTCAACCACATTGGCTTTAGATGTCTCCTTGTTTTCTTCCTCATTGGTATTCTTTGAAATTACGCTATCCTTAATTCCTTTTTTAAGAAATCCCAGCTGGCTACAACACTTTTGCCTTTAAGATTTTCTTCCCAAGGTATCTTCCTTACTATTTCTCTTAATTTATTAAAATCGGCCTTCCTAAAATCCATGGTTTGTGTTTGCTTTTTATCAAACTATTTGTCAAAATCACGAACTCTAACAATGTGTGGTCACTTGTACTCAAAGTTCCCACCACTTTAATATCTTCAACCAACTCCTCCATTAGTAAGAATCAAATCCAAGGTAACAGATCCCCTAATGCCCACCTCAACCTTTTGAAAGAGAAAATTGTCTGTACTAAAATGTCAAGAACCTTTCTGACATCTTCTGTTTGGCAAAATTAGTCTTCCAACAAATACCTGGGTAGTTGAAATCTCCCATCACAACAACTCCATGCTTTTTTGAGGCTTCAGTTATCTGCTTTAGTAAATCTTCATCTACCTCTTCTGACTGGTTTGGTGGTCTGTAGCAGAGACCTAATATCCCTTCTAATAGGTTGCCCTTCCATCTTAACCCAGAGGCGTTCAAGGCTTGTGTAGCATCAGTCCAGTGGACCTCTATACAGGTAAGTTCATTCCTGACATAACAGAGCTACACCACCAACTCTCCTTTGTTGCCTCTTTCTCTGAAACAAGGTGTACCCATCAAGCCTAATGTTCCACTGGTGGGATTCATCCCATCATGTTTCTGTAATTTCTATGATGTCATACTTGCTTTGGTGGCTTACGACATCCAGCTCATCTTGCTTGTTTCTCATACTTTGCGCATTAGTGTAGAGACATTTTAGATAATGGGTTAGACTTCCTGTGTTCAGTCTCCTTTTCTCTTTATGCCTGTCTTCCCTTTGTTTCTTTGTTAAACTAGTAATTTCCAATATAGAGCAGAAGAACAAATCATTGGTCAGGAACAAAACCTGGCCCTCTTAACATCACAGCCAAGAAGACAACTTCCACTCCCCCCACCTCTTTACATTTCTTTCCTCTAAAAAGAGAAATCCAGGAATACCTGGGTCTTTTTGCTTGACTGTCAAGCTTGATCCATTGTTGAATCTTTGATATCTGAATGAGAGGCACGAAGTCCACATGGATCTGATCTCCATATGGATCTGAGGGTCTAAACACAAGTATGAAGTCCTACATGTTCTTCATCTAAGTTAGGACATGTCTACTTAAGGCCAAAGTACACCTAATACTCAGTTATATGAAAATTTCCGCCCAACTTTGTTTTTTCAGCACAGGAGAGATGTGTGCAAAACTCTTTCCACTGATATTTTTTTAATGAATTTATCCAGTTCCCTACTCTCAGACCTAAATGCATTTTGTAGTCGGAAATCTGAACATTTCTGAAATGTTCAACATGCCCACATTTGAAAAATGCACAAAGAAAATTTGTACATTTCCAAAATGTGCACAATTTTTTTGTCATTGAGTGTACATTTTGAAAAACGCATACAAATTGTCATACAGATTTTTAAAAAAATTGCAAGCTCATGCAAAAACAAGACAAAATCAGCTTAACCTCAAAAATCCTTGGCGAGACAGAGAATGACAGATCCATCCATCACTATACTTTCCCTATTAGGGTTTTTCTGCTAAAAATTGCCCCAAGTACCTGCAGGAGAAAGATATTCACTGGAGCAGAAAATATTAAGAAACCCCTTTTCCTGTGCCACTCTTCTACTCCACACTGCAGATTCTGCAGCTGCATTTGGTCTTTAAAAGGAAAAGTGGAAGGAAACTACATGAGACTGAGCATCACATATAGCTTAAGCCTTACTGAATAATTTTACATGTCTGTTTTGTTTTGCTTATACGTACGTGTGTGTGTGTGTGTGTGTGTGTGTGTGTGTGTGTGTGTGTGTGTGTGTTTTGCGTGTATAGAGTGAGCTGTTGCTTAACAAATAATTCTGTTTTAATCTTCTGGCTCTTGCTTGGTAAAGCAAGGCTTTAGCTCTGCTCTCAGACCTTGCCTAACCTGCTTCTCCTATTTCATTGCTTTATGTGGATTGTGCCTTTGAGTCATCCTAAAGCATGGGTAGGCAACACTTGGCCTGCAGAATGCATGCATCTCCTGCTGACCCCAAATCCTAAAAAAAGGTTGTTTTTTAGAAACAAGGTATTGCTTCTTAGCAGCTACAGAGCACTAAAAGGGTCAAATAGCAGGACAGAGAACAGTCCCCTTGGGCCATGTCATGGCCTAAAGCAAGAGTTAAAGGTATATAAAATCAAGAGTTTAATTAAATTAAATTTAGTTAGCTTGTACCCAAAATGCCTTATGTTTATAAACTATTATAAATTCCAATGCAACTTTTGTGCACACAATTAATGACAGTAGCTGCTGGCTAAAATCCAAAGAGCCCCATGCACAAGTCAAAAGCATGTCTGCACACACTTGGAGAAGGGGATTTCATTCATTTCCCCCTCAGCTGCATCCTCTGCCACATTGCATGCCACTCCAGTGGGTCCTGTCAGTCTCAGAAGCTGCTGGGTGTGTGGAGAAATCAGGTGTCAGTGTGAAAGTGGGAGGGATGAAAAAACACCACTACACACATAGAAATTGCACAGGCCCCTTTAATTCCAAGCAATGATTTGCCAATTGCCACGTTAGTTATTGAGCAAAAGCTGCTGTTACAAATAATGCTATCATCATTCAATGAAATATCAGAAATTCAGACTCTAATTCCCATACTGAGTTGTGCTATTTCCACTACTATAGGTTACAAAGGACAAAAGAGAAGCTTGATTGGTGAAGTGGAACCTGAGCCTGCCTCTAAGCCCAGATCACTGGTGCTTTCTAAAATCTTCTCTCTGGGAATTCCTGATGGAATGATCAGCATTAACCAAGGATAAAGTAGGGGAAGATCGTTACAGTGTGAGAGATAGACAGGATGAAGACAGTTCAGAGCATCTCAGTCCTCTTTACCTAGTACCACCAGTATGCTGCCTACCTATGGAATCTCTATAATTTCAAGCCCTGAAGCAATGGGGGAATTTGAGGATTAACATCTTTAAAAGAGAGAAGACTGAATTAGGGTGACCATATGAAAAGAAGGACAGGGCTCCTGTATCTTTAACAGTTGCATAGAAAAGGAAATTTCAGCAGGTGTCATTTGTATATATGGAGAACCTGGTGAAATTCCCTCTTCATCACAACAGTTAAAGCTGCAGGAGTGACCAGATTTTAAAAAGGGCAGGGCACCTGCAGCTTTAACTGTTGTGATGAAGAGGGAATTTCACCAGGTTCTCCATTTATATACAAATGACACCTGCAAAAATTCCCTTTTCAATACAACTGTTAAAGATACAGGAGCCCTGTCCTCCTTTTCATATGGTCACCCTAACTGAATAAATATCTTATACAATGCAAAGGGAAACATTTTGAAGGAAATGCTGTTTTGTGATGATTTCAACACCCAGTTGTTAGACAGATGCGGCAGCTTTGTCAATAAACTGAGCCAGCTTGACATCTCGCTTCGTCAGCCCACCACAGTCATGGGAAATGAGAGTTATCTGGACCTGTTGATGAGAGAGAAGAAAGAACATTGCAATTCACCAGCCAGCGTGTTCCCAAGCAGGCAGACAAGATCAGGATTCGGTTTGAAACTCTCTTTCACATGCATTTTGATTTGTATATTTACAAATTGTGTTGTTTTTTAATTCCTGTCTGCTGATTGTAAATTGGAAAGGCTTTTTCAAATAAAAGCCATCACATAACACAGCTGTCAGGTGAACAGCCTTGAGAGAACTTGGAGACTAACCAAAGAGAGCTCCAGCAGAGAGCACAGAACACTTTAGGGTTGGGCTTCTTCCAGAAAGAGGTGTCCAATTAAATTACTCATTTTTAAAAAGCAGTTGAGCATATTGAATTTCAGAAGGAATTCAGGTCCTAACTCAACTGCAAATGCTAAGTTGTCCAATTCAAACCAAAATCCTAAAGTTGTAGAGCCCGGCAACACCTTGCAGGTCAGTTCTAAAGGCAAAAAGTAAAAGACTGGCATTCTATTAGTATCATGCAGCTGCTCTCTAAGGGATTATTTACACTTCCCCAATAGAACGTTATGTGCTACTATGCTAATTTTTCCTAGTTAGCAAAAAAAAAAAAAGTGGAGAATAACACAGTTCATAGGTCTAGATGACCTTGTCTAATTCTCAGAAAAGTGTGTGAGAAATAGCTAGAAGTGTATTTACTCTGTCTTTCTGCTTTCTAGTTCTTCTGAATACTAGATTCAGAACAAACCCAGCAGTTTGTTATCACCAGAAATTATGCTGTGCATACGCAGCCATACAAGCCACCCCTTAGATTTGGTGGGAAATGGATGACATATATTTCTCTGCAAGTAAACATCTCTTAGGGTGAAATGTGAACAGTTACAAAATAGTATTCATAATATCCAAAATGTCTTTATGGAAAGTTTGAGATCTTCTTCAAGTCTTTCATATTAAGTTTCTTTCCTACAACCTACCCCCTCCTCCAGATGCTTTGTCCCTTACTTCAGAGTTGATAGATATATCTTGATTCTATGTTTACTAAGAGTCTGTTGTTCCCCTCAAAAATTATTTTTTAACTAACTATATCAACTGGAAAATTTACTTGAGATATTTGAAGGCAAGAATGTCAGGTGCCTTGTTTTTCTTTACAGAGACTGAGTGTTTTCCTGAGAAATAAACAGGAGGTCTGAAAGAGGGATTTGTTCCTTGAGGTGTGTAGGCTCATCCTACTTTTGCCTCTTGTGAACAGAGCGGTGGGGGGGGGGATTTCTATTGGTTGAAAAAAATCTGCACAACCTGCTTGATCCAAAGTGACAGCAGGACAAAAGAAATATGCCTGGACATCATGGGAAGCAATGCGTTTCGGAAACCACTTTCAGAAATACACAGGATTTTCATAACTTGCTGTGAATGAAGACAGCACATTTTGAAAAAGGTGAGAACAAATGTATGATATCAGTGACAATGAGTAACGCTGGAAACCAAAACTCACATTTACTTTTCTTTTGAAAAATTACTCCGTTTTTCATAGATCTAGCCAGTTAGAGCCTCCAGCTCCCAGTGGCCAATGAAATCATCTAAATTATTATTAGGCTCCTTACCTTATTGTATACATTAAACCACTCAGGGTGATGATTCATCTTTTCAGCTTGAAGAGCAATACGAGTCATAAAGCCAAAAGCCTGTGTTAAGGGGGGAAATGCAGATTTTACATATGTATGAAACTTAAGATATGGCAATTTATGGTGCCATCATGAGGCTAATAATAATAATAATAATAATAATAATAATAATAATAATAATAATAATATCCTGGCAAAACTTGACTTGTGGAATAGAGAATGTTAAAAAGGAGTTAGTTCCCAATGTTCATAAGATTTTTGCCAGTTGGCCAAACAGTAATTCTTAAGGTTATTAGCAAAGACATTCAAATTAAATAATAATAATAATAATAATAATAATAATAATAATAATAATAATAATAATAAATGCTATTCAAAATGTCCAAAAGTGTTGAACCCACATTATTTCAGTAATCCTTACAAAAGCCCTCCGAAGGTAGGCTAGTATTATCATCATTATATTGCAAATGGAGGGGAGGGCCAAGAAAATTCTGGCTTGCCTAAGACCACCTAGTGAGTTCATGGCTGATTTGTCATTTCATCCAGAGACTTCCAGACACAAGGCACAAACACACTTAGCTGCTGTGCTACGATAGGTTTATTTTGTACAAACAATAAATATATACATTTTACATACATACACACAATGTATGAGCGCCTGAAACATCAGGCATCTAATTCTATAAGGTAACTTCCAATACCGAAACAAAAAGTATTGATCTAAGCACAAGATTGCAAACCTATTTAAAGATTATTTAAAAAGACATTGCATTCCATGCGTTGTTTTAAAATACCTATTCATAAATTAATATCTTAACATTGAGCAACAGATGACTCATTACGAAAAGCTCTGCATAGAAACATGTTCAAATTTACAATAGCAATTTTGAATAAACATATAATTAAGAAACAGCGTAATGGTTGATAATAGTTCCAGTATTTTTTCTCTCCGCCACTGGAACCTGAATGAAGTATGACTTTGCAAGCCACTTTGTCAGTCAGATGAATGCAGTCATTACAATCAGAGCAAATTAGCCCAATGAAGTTTTTCATTTACAAATCACCAAACTGTCAGCAATTGAAAGGACCAGGAGTTTTCCTATACTGGGAGAATGCTAACTTTCCATGAAACTCTTGTTTGGTTAGTAGCCTGAACCTATTCGTGTTTATTCAAATATTAGTCCCACTGAGATCTAGGGAACTTGCTCCCAAATAAGTGTGCATAGGATTGCAGCCTTCATTAACACTTGTACTAAATAATTATGTTTCAAAATGTTGTAGAAAGTGATATGAAACTTAGAAGTATTGCTGTCTTCTCTTAAAAGTAGTCAGCACTCATTTATGCAAAAGGCATCTGTGGCTAGCTTCAGATAAAAGCTCTGAAATATGCATTTTCTATATATTTTTAATTTAAAATTTTAAATTTAATGATTTTAGAGTTTTTGCTGTCCTACCATTTTTTTAAAAAACAGAAAATTACTAATACTTCAATCCAATGCACACTTACTTGCAATAATCTTCTAATGAATGCGGAAGGACTTACTTCCAAGTAAACATGCAGAGTATTAAGTCACGTAAAGAATCCTCCTCCCCCTAATAAAAGCCTCACAACATTTCGGTGGTATACTGCCTTTATTCTGACATAAGATGAAAGGAAATAAAAACCCTGCCCAAGTCAACATGTATCCAGTAGATATCTATATATCTGTACACATGGTCCACATAAACATCATAAATATTTTGGCTGTGAAATTATATTAAAAATTAACATTACCTATCATATTTCTAAAAATAAAATCTTCACACAATTGACACAAAATGGCATTTTGGACATCATGCTAATATCCAGGTGCGAAAGTCTGTCCACATAAAAAGTTCAAAGCTCCAGCTTTCCACTATACAGTATATTTTACTCCAGATGTATTTTGCACCGACTTATGGCAGAACTTAAGAGTTACAAATATTACTGGAATTGAGGCTCTTATTGACTTTGAAATATTTTACTACTTCTAACATATTTCTCAGTCCTCGCCTATGGCTCTGTCCAGCTCTGTGTGTACCACACACTTCTCTCTTCAGTCAAGTTCTATAATGATAGGTTGCTGAGCAATCTCTTACTTACTTAAGCCAGAATTTATATAAGTCAGCAACATTCAAATGAAGTTTCTTTGGCCATTCAGGACACACATACCCTCCCACTGACTTTCTACCACACAACTTGCTCACTGCCTGACTATCAACACTTATTTTGGTCCAAAAAGCATGCAATTAAAAGAAATAATTACGAATGGCCTATAATTAAGACACAAACACTCTTTACTTCTATGGAACAATTCCAATGCAAGCCAGCAGCTTATGTCCCTATCTGCTTCAACAATAACAAATCACCCTGAACACGAAAAGTGGAAAGTTAAATTTGGGAAAAATCTGAAAGGCAGCCAAAGTCATGACCACCAAGAAGCAACATATCCTAAAGCAAAGTTAAGTGTGCCTAAGTCTCATTGGTTTCAATGAGACATAATCATGCTTAACCTAGGGTTGGACCATCATCCAATGGTAGTGCCCATGCTTTACCTATAGAAGGGCCCAGTTCAATCCCTGACATCTCCAGGCAAAAGAGTTAGGTAGTAGATAATGATCCTGAGATCCTGGAGAGCCGCTGCATGCCAGAATAGATGATGGACAATTGCCTGACCTGGTATAAGGCAAGTTTTTATGTTTCTAATATAATTTGGAATGAACCCAACATCCATCCAGTTCAGGCCCTAAAAGCAGAGAGGATTAATCCACATTCCAGTGTCTTAAAGATGCTCACTAATGATGCCAAAATAGGTGGTGGCTACATATGCCCATAGCACTTACTGTTTAGTATGGTGTGTATGTCTCCTTGTTTGTAGTATCTGGCCATGTTGGCGAGGATATTTTTTAATCATGCTTCAGCTACCAACTACAATTACAGAGAAACAGAAGCAAGAAAGGTTGTACTCAATGCACAGTTGGCCACTATATATATAACCAACTTCCTATGTTGTTACAAGTAGACCATAGTCAGAGGACAAATGGTAGTTAGGAGTTAGCCATCTCAGTGGGAATCGATCAGCATTAGAATGTAGGCTAAACAGCCCTGCCTTCAATGGAAAGGGCATTGGACAGAATATAGAGAAAGTTAAGTACGCTGAAGTCCTATTGAAACTAGTAAGTATTATGAATCAGTTCATTTAATACAAGAGCATTTGAAGCATCCCCTGGCATTCAAAGGTATTTTAAATTAACAGTGTTTTGTGTGTCAGTTGATTTGCATAATATATACTATGAAATATTAGCCTGTTCCAATCAGGTTTATAGGCGCATGTAAAAGACGCATAACTTGGTTACAGTCCATTTTAAACACAGAGCAATCTCCCCATTACAAGCATTTTTACCATGAAAATGAGAAGCAGGTCCGCTGAAGTAATTTCAGCAGGGCAATCTCTATTAAGCCCCCTAAATACTTCCCTTGCTAATTAAATGAAATTAGAACTTTATTGTTTATGGATCACCTTTTGTATCTGTAGGCCTGTAACCTTCCTTTTATAAAATACAATTGGCAGTGTAGGGAAAAGCTATTTAGGACTGATTATATATGAAAACATTATTACATAATCAGTTTGGACATTTCTTCACGTCTTGAAACATAATCAGTAATTGGGTGTAATTGGTGATCAAGGAAACTATCTGGTGATCAATTAAAGTAATTACCAGATTCCGGCAACACAACCAATCTTAATTTGAGCTAGAGTCTGCACTTCTTCAACTTTAATTTAAAATAATGAATATTATTAAGCAGTCTGCGAGCCAAGATCATGGTCAAGCATATATGATATGGCAGTAGTCAGATTAGTTTTGGTGAGTTGTGTTTACCAGCAAGCCAAACACTTCATGTTGGAAAGTGTTTTGTTTATTCTGAAAAAAATCCACCATGGCCTTGACCTTCGTCTCAGCACTGTGAGTACTCTAAACTTACCACAATGACGGTTATTTTAGCATCTGGATTTTTCTTTTCAAATCATCCGACAATATTTAAAAACAACTCAATGGAAAATTAGTATCAAGCTCAAATTAATAAGCATGATAATTTAAGACATTTTTCCTTGTCCTAGACACCAAAAATATCTTTGGGGGACTTTGTTAGGGTTGAAAGGTGGTATAGAAATGTTTAAATTTAAAAAAAGACAAATAAAGCCTAGCCAAACCTTCATAAAGGTTGAATTCAATAGGACTTGCTTTCTCCTAACAAATTCAGGATAGTAGAGTCAGTAAAATTATTTTTAAATGATTAAAATACTTCATTAGTAGAATGGGCTTGTTGATGCTGTTGTCTTAATTTGTGCAAATTACACTGAGAATGTATTTTATCCACAAAAATAACGTTGGTTTTAATCCTCACTGCAGTATACTGGAAGGAGGTGGGTATTAAAACAGTCCCTATCGATTCTTCAAGTTGACCTGTGAAGATCATGCCGGGGTGCAATCCAGCACTTGTGCCAAAAACAATAGCCCACCTCTGAGTTAACCGAACACCTCTAATACACTGGGTGAAGCAATTCAGATGGTGCTGGGAAGAGCAGCCACTATTTCTGGCACTGGCCAAGTTCCATGCTGTCTACATCCCCACTGTCGTGTCTGATTGGAGACTGACGATTCCTCCAGGGGAATTCTTCCAGGGGACAGGAACTTGGAGACCAAGCCCCATCCTTTGGAGGAACCCTAGGAGGGGTCTCTGGCCCAGTTTGGGAAGCCCAGCAGGACAGAGTTGGCCCATGGGCCCTGCACTCCTGTTCAGGCATTCAGTAGAGGGGGGAATATGCTAATTCACTAAGCCTGTCACTTCCAATGTGTCAATATTCTATTGAAAGTTGTATTAACCTTAACAGTAAAGGTTATATCTCATGATAGCTTCAAGTAATGAAAATTGCAGCCATATCATTGTATTTATTACAATATAATAAAGGGCAATACATGACATAATAATAAATCCCTACTTTAAAATATATGGTACTTAGTAAGTTTGTTTTTATATTGTTAAAGCATTACTGTAGCACACCATATCCTATGATATAGTCAATTACATACTATTATTCTTGCGAAATTTTGAATTACACATACATACTATTTACTTCAAGAATTAATGCAATTTCTTTGGGAAATTTAACAAAATTATTGAATGTTATACATTTAGAAAGCTATTTATTTTCCCGTTTATCCTTCACTAACTTGGATCTGACTAGCTTCTTGATATTATATTTTTATGCTAACAGCAGCTACTGTGATACAACACACATTGGTGGCATTAAACACAATGAATATCAATGGGACATGCTTCCAAGTAAGTGAGTGTGAAATGAGTGTTAGGGTATAAAATGTAAGGAATGAATAGATTATATTATTTTTACTAAGCTTTCTATAATTAATCATTAAATCGAAGTTAAGTACTCCTATGGTATTCATCAACATTACATGTAATGTCTGCCCTGGTAAACAAGGGAAACATAGGAATTAGTTAGGAAATGGATCAGAGCAAAGGCCCAATAACCCATCATTCTGTTTTGAACAGCAGACAGCCAAATGTCTCTGGGAAACTCTCAAGCAGGGCATGAAATGACAAACCCTTCTGTCTACAGAAGGGCTATAAACTGAGGTCTTGATTTGATTTAATGAAACTATATACTGTTCTTACAATTAGGTTTCAGTAAGGTTTATTAATTTCTTGATCTCAGATCAAGCATACTGAGAAAAGGTGTCACATCAAAGAAAGATCTTTGTAGTATAGGGGAGGGCAGAAGGTGTGTCTCCAGTTTTGGATTTCAACTACCAGAATCCCCTGCCAGCATAGCCAATGGTCAGGAATGATGGGAGCTGAAGTCCAAAACATCTGGAGATCTACTCTCTGCCCACCCCTGGTGTAGGATACCAAACCTTCCTAAAACTACACTCAAGTTATTATAAAATTGACTTCTCTTTCACTCCTCAAATTACTTGGACTAGGTAACGTGATCTACACATCTTCAAGAATTGATTCTGGACTTAATAGCACATTCAAGGATTCATGCCACATGATTGCACTGGCAACACAGAAAACGGGGAACCAGACAAAGATAGTGAGTGTCAGGGTAACCAGCCCACTGTAGGAACATGCTGCCACATCCTAGAGGAGGACTCCATGGGCATCCATGAAGATGAAATTTAAAACGTTTTGTTTTCCGGGGAATATAAAAATACATTTAAAACTACATGACACCTTCATACAACTTCAACCTCTTAAACAAGGTACATTACATCAGAATGCTACATAACTACTAATGTCCTTATTTTTACATCTTGTTCATAGAAAATATAAACTTGATTCCAATGATGCCATTCGACTCATGGAACTGCTATCAGTGGAACTGGGAAGGGAGAGATTTCCCCCTCTTCCCCCTGTGTGCCCACAAAATCTGCTGAAGAGGGCTGAGAAACCCTCCAGAGCAGGTTTCTGGGCAGCGCAGAGGGCTGCAATGGGGAAGAGAGAGGGAGAAAATCCCATTGAGTTAGTGGACGTCTGCTAATATGACATTGGATTTAACCCAGAGTGTTTGGTATGTTTATGTCCAACAACAGGTCAGATATTCATGTTCATATTATAAGCTCTACATCCCGATTCTGTCCTCTTCCAAGACTATTAGGAGAATGTTAACAGTATATAGACTTGTAGGCTGCTCTATAGCTTCCAAACTTGTTTACAACTATGCTGGTGTAGAAACTAGCTAGCCAGCTCTATATCAAACATTTTGACAGCAAAAGCACAAACACTGATCTATTTTAAGTAGTTTGCCACTCGGTGTAATCTTGTAAAAGCCATTCTTGCCTTTGATATTTAGAATGTTTACATTTTGTATGTTATTCAAACAATGTTTTACATATTAACAAATAATGTGAACAAAACTTCACGTTATATCAAATTCTTTAACAAGTGTCCTGCCAAAATGCTGTGATTTTCCTATAAAATTATTCCAATTTGTTGATCTTACATTGGATGAAACATACTGTAACAATCTTCATAATTTATGTCCTGTTGGGACACCATGATTTAAAGTAACATAATACAGACCAGCACCACTGCTAATCTAAACCACCTGACCAGATAAACAACGGTTTCCCCTTCTCTCTTCACTGAGGGCATTTCTGTTTATTGTCATATGATTTGCTAATTTTCAGGAGATGAAGAATAAATGCAGCCAAGTCGAACTGTGGGTAAGAGGAATGGCCTGTTACACAGTGCAATATTTTCACATGCAGGTATTAGCACAATGTCAAGAGCTTCAGGAAAGGGTAGACAATATTGTTATAAGTATATATATAAAAATAAATCATGGTGAAGAAAAGATTAGTTTAAATCAGTGCAATTTAATCCTGGTACAGTTTTAGAAAGCTACATATTTCAAAAGACATCAAAATACTGTTAATCCCAGAAGAATAGGCTTATAGACACTTTCACCACATCCAGTAGAGAGCTAAGAAGTAGTGGAAGGTCAGAAAACAGGTGGAAATGTCTATTTGAGGCAGTATGATATGCACACAGTTGGCATTAGGTGGCTTTGCAAATGAATACCATTTATATACTACAGAAGTCAAAAGGGGAAGAAACTAAGAGGTTAAGAATATTTTGCAATTATATTTTTGTTTATATTTTATTGTTGTGAGCTACTTTGAGTGCCCAAATGAAGAGTTATAAATGATTTATATAAACAACTGATAACAATTAGGCACGTACTCTTTGATGCAACATTTCCATTTGTCTGTTCAAATTCCATAAATAATCCCTTGTAAGATGTATGCATTTCTCATATAATAGTTCACACATATGTGAAGTAACAATACATCTGCATTCAAAAGAAGTTTGCAAAAGTACAAGTCCATTTAAAATGATAAACTATGAACAAAACTCAACTAAAAGAATTTGAACTAGGATTCTAAGAACGAAGAATTTGGACTTGGATTCTACAGCCAGCATCCTACAACCCCATGCAAATAGTTTTGTGAGCCCAAAGGGCCTCGATTTTTTCTATTTCCTCAAACAGCATTCCCCCCTCCAATTCCAAATGAAAAAATACATTTGATCTGGGGGGAATTTCAAAAAGGTTTTGATAAGTCTTGAAGGTCCGTTTTTCAGGGGTGAGGGAAACTGCCATTCACATGTTTCTGAGTGAACCTAAAATAGTTTTATTTATTTAAACCACAAGATTTCTGGCACAGATGTTTGGTTAGAAATCATGTTGAATATATAGGATATCTACTCTGCTCACTTGATGTTTCAGTATATTGTACAGAGGCCACTTTATAAAGTTATACTTTTTTTAAAAAAAAAAGTTGTATTTCTTCAATATGACATTATATTACAGTATTCTCCACATGCGTAGTGTGTGTGTTTTAAATGATGCTTATCTTTCTATTCAGTTGTTTTTACATAAGCTATGTTAGAAAAATATTAAAGAAATAACAAAAGAAAGACAGAAAGATCTTCTATGTCTGACCAGAGAAGAAATGAAGATTTCTCTTGTATTTGTATCAGGAAATATGCCAGAATGATAGTGGAGTGTTTGTTTGGGGGGGTTGTTTTAAATAAATGGATTTATTTAAAAAATGGAGTCTTGAGCACCCAACCAAAACATTCCACTTGATTGAGAGTTTGCCTGTATAAACTCCATAAGCTCTAAGCAGCAAAGCACCTGTTAAAGCAATCAGTTGCTTTAAATAATAAAGTCTCTATGCAATTCAAAAGGACAATGATAAAGCTACTTTGTCCAAAGTTAATCAAACTTGCTCAAAGCACTGCCACACTGCCATCAAAGAAAACTAGACATTTTGGGGCCACTTCTAATTGGAATATGTGCTTTTGAACTGTTGCCTCACATGGCTTTTACTCACCTGAATGTTTGGTATACTGTGCAGTGTGTCAAACACCCTTTCTCCACAGAGATATGTTGTCTAACAAAGGCCATAGCTAGACCTAAGGTTTATCCCAGGATTGTCCTGGGGTCAAACCTGTTCATCTAAGTGCCACACAGGGCATCCAGCGCTCAGGCAGGCACGAACCTGGGATGATCCTGGGATAAACCTTAGGTCTAGCTACGGCCAAAGGATAAAAATGACACAAAGCTGCATGGTTGCAAAGATCTTAAAACATGCTCTTACAGAAAGAAGAATCTAAATGCAAAGGGCTAAAGAATATATCTAACACACATTATTTTGGAAGGGGCAGGTTAAAATACCTGCTTAGATTTTATTCGAGTTGCGAATTTTGGATTTGATCCAGAATAAGTTAGTTGTGTATATTTTCAACTGAAATCAATGGAACTTAAATTAGTCATGATTCATGACTAATTTTTTACACTGATTTCATTAAGATACAAGTATGACTAACTTATTCTAGATTCAAAAATTTAACTGGCATGATTAGTCAGCAGTAGGCTGCTATCCTATACCCACTTACCTAGAAGTCCTAAGAACAGCCATGCTGGATCGGACCAAAGGCCTATCTAATCCAACATTCTGTTCACATAGTGGCTCACTATTGTTCCGCAGCAACTGGAATAGAGGTACATTGACTCTGACACTGGAGGTAATATATAGCCAACTTAATTAGTAGCCATTGATAGCCTTATCCTCCATGAAGAATGGAAGCCTACAACACCTAATATTCCCAAGCAGTCTGCCATTCAAGTACTAACCAGGCACAACCCTGCTTAACTTCTGAGATCAGATAGGATCAGGTGCTTTCAGGGTGGTTCAACCCTATTAATCTCAATGGAACTTGCATCTAAGTAGATGAGTATAGAATTGCTCAGTTAATTTGTTTAAAACACACAAACAGGCTAACTGATGGGACTGATTATAAGGGAAAACTCAAATTTGGGATCCTTAAGGAACTAGCTAAACAACATACACTCCACATTGATGCAGTTTCTTCTTTGTGTTTGCTAATGGAAAGAAAGACAGTTTCAACTTTTAAATTACTTCACATTTAAGGGAAGCTGCTCCCTTTAGGAATCTCAAAAAAGGTACCTTCGTTGAGATTCTACAATATGCATGGTTATTTAAATGTAATAAATCCATAGACTAAACGTCAACAAAAACTTTTTGAAGACATGTGTCATATATAACCAGTTCCAGTTAAAGGAATATGGACCTTTGTATGAAGAATCTACTCTAATCCACTTCTAGTTTTACTAGCACCTTCTTTAAGGAAATAAGATCAAATCACAGGAAATTAACCCCTAGCCTCCTTTTACAATTTAAAATGTTATTAGTACTTCCAGACACTTTCACCAATAGGCAGCATCAAAGTATGTTAAATACAGACTCAAGGTAATATAGACACAAAATACATAATAAGATCTAGATCCAGCATTAAAACTCTTAAGTCTTTGGTTTCTAGAGAAAAAATTCACCCAAGTCCCCCCAAAATTTTAGACACATGCTACTTGGCCATATCAGCAAGTTTTCTTCCTTGGCCCCGCCAAAACAAATAGACGAAAACAGCAAGCAGGGAGGAAATACCAAAATTTGAAAGCCCCAGCAAACACACGTAAGGCTGATTTACAGCTTTATGAAAAGACAAAATGAAAAGCTGTACTTGATCCCAACTGATAAACTGTGGAGCTGCCAGTGGTTTTTCAGAGCAGATGTAACATTTTAGCAAATGTGATTGTTTGTGAAAGAAATAATTCTGATCAAAACCGAAATTGCAGCCAGCACAAGCTCTGTGCTTTGTCATTGTAATCCACTCTGACAGGAAGCAGTAAGTGGAGATTCCTACTGTGAAAGGAGCAGATGTGAAAGGTCAGCCTTGGCCTGGAACTTCAAAACCGTTAACGTGTAAAACAGTGTGCATTAAAGCCTGAAACAGCTAACCACTGGATTAACGGATGTCCGCTAAGTGGGTTTGATGTTCTTTTGGCAAGTAATGGTTAATTTTTAAAATAGGTATAATTGTCGTTTTACTCCCCCCCACCCCAATACATTTTTACCATCCAGAGTTCATTTTAATTACAGAGTATAATTTTTAAAAATGCTTTTAGGGAGAAAGGGGGGAAATGCTACGCACAGTTTTTATTAACTTGTTCATGGCCACAATTTCAAAGTAGGTGAAGGCTGTTAAAAAGATTTAGATATAGCCTCTGCAATATAAGTTACATCCAAGTTGCCAAATATTTATCCAAAAATGTTCATTAAATCTACAAGACAAAATGTTTATTAAAATTTTTCTAAAAGTCCAATTGAGATATCATTGGAAGACAAAGATAATGCAAATCTTATTCAAACTTACATAACTGAAACAAAGTATCTGAAAATAATACATGGTACAGATGGAACAGTGATGGGTTTTTCAGACATGGCAGAAATCCAAATTTTAGTTAATCAAGTCATCTTACAAGTATTCAACAGCTCAAATTAAGAATAAATAGCTACCTTCCTTCTGCAATTGACCCAACCATATGTTCCTCTTCTTTTGAATGTAATGAGTAATGGTGGATTTACAAAGCTAGAAACCATAATATACTTGTGGATTTGGCACTACTAACCTTGTGGCCCTGTGAGAGGTTGAAAGGTGGATCTAAAATAAAGATATTTATGTGGAAAATTAAACTTATTATATATAAACGTATCTCTTTTAGCCCTTTCAAATAAACTGACAAGACAATGGTCACTATCACAACGGATACTGGGTGCGGCTTTTGACTTTCCCCCGCTTCAAACAGAGTACAAAGTTAAGTTTGAAATTCTCCCAAGATTCAAAAGGCAGCATGCTATGTGGGTTGAGGGCTTCTATTAAATTTATGTTTATTTTTTACATTTATATCCTGGTTTTCTTCCAAGAAGCGTAAGACAATGTACATGGTCCCCTGCCCCCATTTTATCTTCACACCAATCCTGCAATGTAGGTTAGGCTGAAACAGAGTAACTGGCCTAAGGTCACCCAGAAAGCTTCATGGCAAAATTGGGATTTGAACCTGGGACAACCTAGCCCTAGTCCAACATTCAGACTACACCATCACACTAGTTCCTAAAAGGGCCCAGATTTTTTAAAAATACAGTTTCTTTAAAACTTGGTAATTCCCACTGAGAAGCTAAGATCATCACACAGTTCTTTGGATTTCAGCCAAGATTTTCACATATACTTAAATTAAGATCCATTGTAGAATATGTATTATAACATATTATAGTTAATAAATCTATACTACACTTTCAAAATATTTGTTTTTAAAAAAACCAAACAGAATATGAAACTTCCTGGCTATATTTTCTTTGGAAAGACCAGGATTAACATGCCTAAATCTGAGTTGCAATTCTCACAATAAATTCTAGAAAAGCATCTTTTATTTGAGTATTTGTGTGTGTGTGTGTGTGTGTGTATGCACACGTGCACACATAAACATACATACATATTTATTACTCAAGTGAATATATATGTATGTGTGTGTCCTGTACAAGTAATCATTATCTTTATGCTCCAGTGGCATCCAAAAGCACACTGGATTCCTTTTGCTTGGTTGTATTTTTTTTTTAGTCTTACTAAAAGCCTAACCCCACATTAAGAAGGCAGAATGGATGAAGATACTAAGAGAAGCCAGCTATCTAAATTTGATAAATGTAATAAAGATTATAGCCAGAACTGTGTTAATTTCTCTCTCATAATCATGTTGCTATTTGCAGCAGAAGTGAATTTTGAATATGAAATTTTGAGAAACCATGATTCTGTGACAGGTATCACTTGTGAATCAAAGTTTAACTATAAAAATGGGACTAATATGAGGTATGTTCACACTTACTCTCTCACACAGAAATAGCTTACTCCAGCACTAAAGTTATTTTTTGCACTGAAGTTCTCGTCTTCTGTACCATCTCCGGTGGCAAACCAATGAAGAGTAACCTACTCCTTTCATTCCATTCAGACTGACCAAAATAGCTACTTTATTGCTGTTTGAGATCATACATCCAAATGGACAAAATATTGCTAATGTAGTGTGAAATGCTACTGTTTAAATGTAGATATATATCTGATGTTATTTTAAAACAACCGGCATGTAGGGCAAATGTTGCCTTCACCTTCAACAGAACCAGCTTTCTACTGAATTTTCTACCCTGACTGCTGTGAAGTTAACATTTTAATGTAGATAACTGCAACAACTTGTGTAACTTCATGGATTCTGCCTTACCAGAAAAAGCAACAACAACTTCATAATTTATTTTTTAAAAAAAACAAAAGCAAAAAGAACCTGTTGATAGGTACACCTGTTTCCTAATAGTCTCTTTAAGCCAGGAAAGATAATGTTAAAGATTAAACTTAAACTTCATTTAATCATTATCCAAATAATCAGCTTTTGGCACTAAGATCATGTTAAAAGCATGAGTAGTTGGAAAGCTCCCAGGTCTCACAGCTAAAATGGAACCCTGTGAGCTTCTGAGTCAGATGCAATATTTTTTTCAACCAATGAGAAGTTATAAAACAAAAGAGGATCTGGTCACATCAGAACTACATGTTTTTACTATATATTCTTGATCTTGTATTACCAGTCTACTCTTGCACTACGTTTTTGATACAACTGCACCTGCAAATTTCTATCTGTGAGTTCTGGAAATTTTGCCATCAGCATTTCATAAAAGAAATAACCTCAAACATGCACAAAAACCAGAAGTTCAATATTCAGCCATCCTTTTCAAATACGGAGATTTTTCTCCACTTTCAAACACTGGTCGTAAATAATCCTGATTTATAGCAAATTGGCTATTTTATTCCTATACACGGGGAGGCTACCCATCAACCTAACTACCTAAAGAAATACTGTTAAACTTTGCAGGTGCACAAATCACAGCATATGGCAGAAGACTCAGAGGATAATGGGAAATGAGGCAGCTTAGGAAAGAACATATGAAAAACACAGGGCCAACCAAGGTGGATATTAAACTCATTCAAAAAGTAATCAAGTGTAACAGTCTAAAAGAGGGAACTTAATCAACAGCAATGTTTAAGACAATGAATCTACCAGGAGAAATGAAAATGAACTTACCTTTTAAGTAGTCAAAACTATAAGATCTTCAGTGTTTAGCTTTGGAAAGTAAACACAACCGACACAAGCTACACCTGAAACCAGGTGTGACTCAAAGAAGATTCACGCACAAGGACTAAATTTGTCACAAATAGATTCGTTTCCGATCCTAATGTAGCCAAGTTGCATTACTCTGACCTCCATTTAACAAATCAACTTGATGGGCGCTGGGAGTGCCATAAAAACTTAACAGCAGAGTGATTTTTAAAACTTTTAAAATATAGTTATGAAACAAAATGTTGGGAGAACCCCTTCAATGCTGGAAATCAAATTAAATCTAGACATTTCTAACAGTCTTGACAGATATAATCCTGGTTACCATGTAAATTTATGGTAAGCTGCTGTGATATTAGCCACAGGTGCTACTTTTAATATATGGGCCGCATCTGGCTGGGAATAAAATTTCTCAGAGGACTAGAAATGACCTCACTATCAGACAATAGAGGGAGAAAATACAAGGCCTCTGTGGCATATAAAAAGCAAGAGATGTGGTCCATAAATGAATATCTGACATAAAATTCATTTTAAGTTTGCAGATTGTAGGCTAAAAGATATTATGTTTTCAGTACATTAAAAGGCGTGGACATTTTTCAGTCAAACAGCCAAAGATTAAATATGCAAGACTGCTATGAAATACTTTGACTAAGACCATAAAATTAAATTTGCTAGACTTTGATCAACAGAAAAGACAGTCATGTAATCAGAAAGTGAAAAAAATAATATATCAGATCTGATTAAGTTATCAAATGTTTAATAACATTACATAACAAACTAACCTACACTTAAGGAATAGCTGACTCCAGCAAAGTGCCAATTAATTAAAAACCTATGCCAAAAAATTCCAATTCCATAGAATTTGGTAAAATATTCCCTTCATAGTCTTTAATTAAGTACATACAGAAAGAACTTATGCCAAGAAACCATCACCACGTATGAAGTTTACTGTAGGTGTAGACCAGTCCATCTAGTTCACCACTAATGCTTCACTTATAAGCTACTCTGGTTGTCCCTGGGCTGCAAAGTTCTAAATTCCACTTGGAGGGAAACAAAATTCTTCAACTTACATTCTGTACTCAGAAGTATTGACATTTTACAAAACTTGCGTAATTCTAATAGTTGTGGGTTTTGATTGAAAGAGCACTAAACAGGAATAGAGGGGTCATCAGCTTGCAGTAACAACCCTGGACATCATATTGAATAGCATTGTGGCTGGTCTCTTGATCTTCAGAAACAACTTTGGCAGGAGAGGTTCCCATGGTGGGAATAAGTGGCCGGCATCAAAACCCCGGTAAAACACACACTAAATGCTGTGTGCAGCCCATCACACTAATAATATTTTGGTGGTAGGCAATTAGGAAGAGATACTAAAGACCTTTAACAGTGCAATACTATACAAGTGTACTGTGTTCACTGGGGATTACTCCCAGGTTAAGTGTATATAGGATTGCAGCAAGTGTAGCAAGGAACTTTATAGAGCACTGAATCCTTGCCCCCAAAAAGCCTGTTTGGTTGCAGAGCCAGTGTGCAGAGCCAAAGCACCAAGCCACTGTCTGACTCAGCTTTTGTCACGTTTGAGAGGGCAGGGACAGGCAGAGGTGAAGCAAGCTGAATGTCCATTGCAGGGAACACAGCTGAAATGAATAAATCATACTCCAAATAAACTCCTGTTATAACGTAATGGAACAAGACAGTACAAGATCAATACATATGAACCATATTATATACCATACTAAATTTCGATGTATTTATAGGTCTATGGATTTGCTCTCTCCTTTGCATACTTTGGTCGGGGGGTGCCTCACAGGATTCCTCCCCGACATCCCACTAACTCCACACTGGAACATTGGGTACCCATTTTGGGTTGGTGGTATAGAAGCATCAAAGGATTTGGGTTTTCTCTTCTTACTGCTCAAGAAGGCAGGGATCATATGATTAGTGATCTTTGAAGATAGCTCTGGTTCTCTAGCTCTGCCTCCAGTTTCTGTGCATGGCCAAGCTTAAGGCACAATACCTGGAGGAGAGACCAGGACAGGATAGAACAGTGGAGCCAGAAATAAATTCAAAAGGCAAAAAGGATCCCTCAGAGCAGGCAAACACCCTGTTTCCCACTAACTCAGAATAATATCAGATGTTCAATTCTCTGGTTACTGAGAGGAGGCATCCAAGGACTGAAATGTGCCAAGCTACTCCCCTTCTTACAAGTGGGCTAGAGGCTGATTCTATTCAGGAAGAATCAAGCTCTGGCAAACTTCTCCCAAAGGCCACCTCCACTGAGGCAAATTTGTCTAGTCTGTAGCGATGTTAAATGTGTTAGGGTTGGCCCACATTGCTGCCCTGCACATTTCCACTAGTGGTGCATTGGTGGAGAAAGCTGCTGAGATAGCTGCAGCTCATATGGGGTGCATGTAAGGTGTGACAGCTGTGATAGATGTTGTGAGTCATATGCCCTGACAATATAGGCCTTAAGCAGTCTAGCAATGGTGGATCCAAACACCTTGCTGTCTAGGAAAATCGGGTGGAAAGATTTGAATTATGAGTCAAGACATTTGAAAGATCTGGTTCTACATATGTAGATTCTGCACAAATCCATCTTTTGCCACTTCCTGGCAGATGGGTGGGAGGGGTTAGGGAAGAAGAGAGGAAGCGTGAGCTCCTGAGAGTGGTGAAACAGTGAGTTTGCTTTATAATGGACTGACAACTTGCATGCAATCTTCCTCCATTAAATCATTACTCCTATATTTAACAGAGATAAAGAGTAACCCAATTATGTTTCTTAAAAAAATCAAGCTAGTGGCCTTGAAAATGCTTTCCTTTTTTAATATACAGTTCTGACACTCAGATGCAGTTTACTTTCTCATATCAGATATAAGAGGCAGAAAAGTTGAACTAAATGAAATTTTTAACTTAAAACCTTTATTTAATAAACATAGTAGTTTTTATAACCTGCCTTCAAGTATTTCAATCAGTCCTGTAGTTCTTTAACTTGTACCCCTTTTCTAAATATCCTTCTCTCTTCTATTTCCATTTGGCCAAAATAAACAGAAAACCTGGCTGACAATAAAGGAGAAAGGAGGAAACTCCTCAATAGCTTACAAAACAAGGAATCACTGGGAAATATCCAACAGGGTGGTTATGCCACTGCTGACTCTGTTGCAGAAATGGTGGGTCCTGCTGATTCCATTGCACAACTAGTACCCACCAAGTCTGCAATAGAGATTTAACATGTCCTAGAGGAAGCCCTGAAACAAGTGGAAATACTCAGTTCTGGTTCAGGACAAGTCATTGGAGCTGCCTTATACGAGCTCTGATGACCTGACCTGTTTCATTTCTGATTTGCCTGGGAAGTGCTGAATCTTCATTCTGCAAGAAGTGGGCACTGCTTGTGGAAGAGAATCGATAGGGTGCAACAGAATTGGCAGGGGCAATAATAATTATGGTAACGGGGATAAGAAAACAAGGATCAATAAGAAGATATGGTATGAATCTCCAAAAGTGGGAGGATTGGGTCTCCCCAATATAAAGTGGTATTACATTGCAAATCAATTAAGATATGTGATAGAGGGGATGATAGGAAATAAAGATTTGGAACGGTTAGAATGGGAGACGCAAGAGAAGAAGTATAGGTTGGAGAACATTTTTTTTATAATTTTAAAAAAAAGAAATGGGGGGAATAGAGAATCCCCTGATGAAAAATATAATAGAGATTTGGGCCAAATATAAAGAAAAATTAATGCCAAAGATATCACCCCTAATGCCAGTGGTGATGATGGGGAATTTCCCAGAGAATTTGAAGAAAGAATTGGAGAAAGATTTAAGGGAAAAGGGAATAAATAAATAAAAAGATTGGATGAAGGAAATGGACAAAGACAAAATAAAAGAGTTAGTAAGAGAGAGGCGAAATGCTTGGATGGAGGCACCACAACTAGAACAATGGACAAAAAAGTGGAAAGAGGAAAATATAGAGTGTAGAGAGTGTCCAGAAATGGATAGGTTGATTTTACAAAGAGAAAACAAAAATGGAAAGTTAGTTGGTAGGGGTATAATGAGTGCGGTGTATAAGATACTAATGAGCATGGAAAAACAACAAGAACATATTAACATGATATGGGACCAAGATATGGTAGGACAGTTAAGTGGTCAAGAGTGGGGAAGATATGGAGTCAATGTATATTAAAGACTATGTCGACAAGAATAAAAGAAAATTACTACAAATTAATATGGAGGTTGTATTTAACACCAGTAAGATTACACCAGATAGATAAAAAATATTCAGTAAATTGTTGGAGAGGGTGTCAGGAAATAGGTACGTATTTTCATATGTGGTGGGATTGTAAAAATATTCAGAAGTTTTGGGAAATGGTATTTAAAGAAATAAATGAAATAATGGGATGGAAGGTAGAAATAGGCCTGGGGTCCAATGTACGCAAAATAGTAAAGAATTAATAACTAATTTACTAACAGCAGCTAGACTGATAATTGCTAGGAATTGGAAAGAACAAAGAGAATATAAAATAGAAGAATGGTATAAAGAAGTCTGGGATATTGCTATTAATGATAGGCTAACGGGGTGTATGAAAGTTAAGAAATGAATATTAAACGGAATGATTTTGAGGAGATTTGGAAACCATTTTTTATTATTATTATTATTATTATTATTATTATTATTATTATTATTTATAGCACCATCAGTGTTATTATTGTCAAACTTGTATTAGGAAAAGGGAAAGGGTGTAAACCATCACAAGATGTGTTACAATTTTGGAGTGGAGAATAATGGTCCCAGGGGGTGGGTTGCACCTTTTATTATTATCATTTTTATTATGGTTATTATTGTTGTTGTTGTTGTTGTTATCATTATTAGATTATTGTATTAAGTAGGTTTTTTTCTTTGTTCATCGTTATTATTGTAGTAAAAATAAATATATATATTTTTTAAAAAGTACCCTGTTGGATACTGCTCTCTGTTTCCTCGAGGATTTAACTGTAACCATATTCTACATTATCTACAGAAAGGCAGAAGAATCTTTCCAGTCCAGCACCTGCACTAAATCCAATATCACACGGACTTCCACTTATGCAATTGGACGTCTCCATCCTATCCTCTCCCTTGTAACCTCCCACACCCATCCCATATCTGCTCTGGTGGGTACTCCAACCATCCAGAGCAGATGGGCAGCAGCAGAATCATCCCGCCATTCGGCTATTGGGCGGTATAAAAATGTAATAAATAAATAAATAAATAGGTTTCCTTTCTACTGGCGGAATGACATGATTGGCTCCAAGTCATTATTTTGAAGGAAACTCATTTTGCAATGCAATCCAAGTTTTTGTATGATTGCCTTTTTCAAAAGGCATACTATGATACAAGCAGAAACAAATAGGTGATGTAGATGCAGAATCAAGATGTCTCAACTACAAAGATTTGGTAATAAGAGCTTCTGTAGTCTAGATTTTTGGAAAACTTTTGTTATGTACATCAAGAGGAAATAGAGTTAATGGAAAATTGTGCCATACAAGTAATTAGTTTTTAATTGATAACTGTATGTTTTATAAAATAGTTACATGTACAGAACTGCATACAAATAATCTAGGAGAGTAATATATGTTTAGTTTCCTCATATCCCCATTTTCCTGTTCTTTTCTGGAAAAGAATAGACACCCCCCCAAAAAAGGAGTCAAGGCTTGCTAACCACAGCATCAGTACAGTTTATAAAAGGCAAAGCATTCAAGCAAAGGTTTCTAATTTGCCTCTAATAATTTCTCTTTGCCCCTCATTCTAAAAAACAAAGAAGATATTTTAATGAACTACATCAGCTACATTTCCTGGCTTAAGGGGGATCTAGATTTTCCTCTAGTGACTGGTTTTCATTCTAGGCTGTGTATAAATATAGGACTCTCTGCATAGAGCCCAAGTGAGCTATGAATCAAGAAGTCCCTCATTTGAATCTTGCCTTTACCATGAATTCACTAAGTGTCCTTGGGCCTCTCTTAGCCTCAGCAGCCCCCAACTGTAATATAGAAGTTAATAAAACTGAATTACTTTACAATGTTGCAAGGATTACAACCAGATAATGGATGTGAAGCACTCCAAAGTGTTGCAGAAACGGTAAGTATTATTATACTTAAAAATTACTATCAGATTCATATGCACTTGCAATAATCCCCACTCACAGTAATGATTTTTTCTATTGGTACAAACATATGGTCACAAGGACTGAGTTGGTTTGAGACATGAATTATTCAGGACAAAAACAATGTCTGCATTATGTTTACAAAGAAAAACAAAGGCAATGCTATGGCAACAGTGACAGGGTACCTGTAGACATCACTGAAATGACATCACTACATTAGCAAAAAAGAACCAAGAAAGTCCCTATTCCAGCTTCTATGTAAAATATCAATGTATTCTTCAACTTAGGTTTGAACATAAGCCCACATAACTAATTTTTAACACATTAAAAAAGTAAAGATTGTCAGAATTCCTAAGAATGGTATTATAGAACAATTCTACAAGTCTGTTACTTTAAATAAATTCTTATTATCGATGAATAAATATGATACATGGGGTCTTCAGCAGGAATGGAACAGGGAAATGGAATGTCCTATTTTATCTAATCAATGGACCACCATTTTGGCATCGGTATCTGATATGTCAATGGAACTCCGGTTATGACTTATTCAGCAAAAACTTTTGCTTCAAGTCTATTGTATGCCACAATGTCTCTTTAATAAAGGTTTGTCTAAGTCGGCTAATCGTTGGAGGTGTCATACAGCTAATGCTTCTTTTGTTCATGCGTTCAGGAAATGCCCAATAGTTGCCTCCTTTTGGGAGGAAATCATCAGACACAAACTTTGTATTAGAAAGGTCGGTGTAAATGAAATTTTTGCGCCTTCTTGACTGCTAAGACTGATACTACAATATTGGAAAGATAAAAGCTCACTGCCTATAATGCAATAGATTGTAGACCTAACAACACTAGCAACGTTTGAAAGAGTGGTATACAGGCGCTATTTACGAATGGACATATATTTGAATATTTGGTCTGCTTTTACAAAAGATTATGCGTAATTTACTCCTCTTTCCCTTTCTTCTTTTTTCATTTAGAACGTTGTGATATTTGACACTGAGGCTTTTCAAGTATGTAGTTGCACTTGTTTTGTTGTTGTTGTTTGTTTTGGTTTTATTGTTTTTTATTGTTTTATGTTATTAAAACTTAGAATAAAAAATTATTTTAAAAATTCTTTACTTCAAAGGCAGCTCACTAGTGAAATCCAACTATCTCTGAGCCATATTTATCCTAATTTCCAAAGAATCTGTCCCTTCTTCTCGCTACTGAAAGTAATACACAAAGTAACACAATTATGTCTATGGGCTTATAAAATTTTGCAATAAAATATGTTAACGTCTGTTGATACACAGTCTTCTATGCATCATATATCATTTGTGTTATCTGTGAAAGCAATAAAATTTCAGTGAATAGATTATTCAACTCAGTATCATCTGCAATACATAAATCAGAAATGCCTTTTATGTCAGCTCAACTTGTCAGCTTTTTACACACCTGACTTTATGAAATCTGTGAAGGGCAAGGTGAGGATCACTGAGGAAATTATACTTTTCAGCTCTCTGACTTTTGTTATACAGTTACACTATGTTCTGTAAACAGAAGGTTTAATGACTTGAGGAAGAATGCTGTAGCTAAATTCTGCTTTTATTCTATAAAACTGTACTGACTGAGAACTCGCGTTATGATACTGGTACACATGGCTGAGTTTTAGGGACATGATGTCTTCCTAGATCTGTAGTCTGCTGTATGTGTGTGGCATGCGTGTGCATGTACTTTTGGATGTTTCAGTAAATTAAAAGCATTGGGATAAATATTATCAAGAACACAACTGAAATCGTAAAAAATGTAAATATCGCCTAATACCAAAGACAAGTATTCCAATTGTCCTAATCAGAAACTTTGGTGAGCTCTAAATGTATTGAGGGCATATTTGTTTACACAGATTTTCCATAACTTGTAATAGACTATTGTTTCTGCTGTAAAGTTTTAAATTAATTATTTAATTATATTATATTGTTCTTACATGGTTTTTATATTGGTTTTGTATTGTGAACCAATTAGAGATTTTAAGATATTGCATTATAAAAGTACTATAAGCAAACAATAAATAAATTGTCACCTTAAGGTAAATAGATATCACAAGATATACACAGATCAAGTACTCTTTCAGGGTCTAACTAAATGTGATGATGGTACAACCTGTGTGTTAGAATATGAGTAATACAAAAATAGCATTTAAAGCAGAGTAGTCATGGGTAGGAAGGGGTCACTAAACTTTCCCCCTGCTTTTCTACCAGTGCAGCTTTCTTCTAGTCTCAGAAACCCATTAGGAAAAAAGCAGCTAGGAGAAGTGGATTCTGAGTGGAAATGTGCAAACAGGAGATGGGTCCAACATTCTACTCTCACCACAACTTCTCCACATAAAATCCACACGCTCACTGCTTTGTATCTGGTTAGATATGTTTTAAAAGATGGCAGCCAACATATCAATCTAGTCTCGCAGACTGGATAATAGGGTTTTTACAGAAAACACTAGCATATCAGGAAGACATCTAGCCTAGAATATAGGAAACAACTTCATACACACATCACCACAGAATGTGAGGAACTGCCCAACTTGCCAAGAGCTCTGTGTTTGTTGACTGGATGATCTACAAAACTCTGGGTTGGACAGAGTCCAATAGAGTCCAAGGCCGCAATTCTAAACACATATGCTTGACAGTATGTCTAATGAAAGCAATGACTTCTGAATAACAATGTTAAAGATTAGGCTGTGATTATCCCTTATTCTGTTCAGTTTTACCGTCTTTTAAAGAAAAGACCATTTATCACACAATTCTTCTCTGCACTTTTCATCCCCGAAATTTTATTTGCTGCCATTCAAAGAACTGGTTCTGGCAACTAATGGAAGGTTTAGCTATAAATGGGAGTTAAGACAAATGCATTCCCTTTAAATTAGGAAAAACGAACAGTCACAGTATTTACCTGATTAAAAGTTTTGAAGTTGAATTCTTTGTATATGGCATCCCTTTCAGTGAGCTCAGACCAACCTGCAGCTTTGAGGTCATATAAAACTTGGTTCCTTTCTTCTGTGGTCAACCAGTGAGACTGTGAAGACTATCAAGGCAGAAAAGAAAGAAAGAAAATGCATTCAAAAAACAAATGTAACATGTTCTGCTCCTTATTAACAATAAGAATGTCAAATTGGTTTGTGTGTTCATAAACAAAAGTTGGCAGAACTACAGAAGCAGAAAATGTATTAGATGACTTCATTATATGTTTAGAATATCAAGCAAGCAAAATTCATCCATTTACAGCATCTCAACTAACACATCTTAGGCTACAATCCTACACACAGTTATAGAAAGTAGATGGACCCTTGATTTGATCCAGCATGGCTCTTTTTATGAAATTTGAAAAATCAGTAAGTATGTAGTTTAAATCAGAAAGGCATATATAATAGTAAAGATGGTTATGCATATTTTATATAATTATGCTACTCTCCCAAAAAGCAGGATACCCTTTAAAAAAATTAATGCAGCAGGATTGTTGGTGGAAATAACATTTTGTGATTGTGCATATGTGATGCTACTGATCTCCTAATCATGATTAAAGAACAGGGGCAGGCTGAAAATAGCACACTCAATTCTCTGAGTGCTGGCCTTATGTAACCAAAACAGCAGCATCCATACACAATGGGAAAGTATTACCAGGCTTGAAGGAACCCCAAGGTTTGCAGAAATGCAAAAAACCCCAACCCTAAACATTTTGTTGCAGATTCCACTTGCTTACTCTAATACAGAATGACCTTAAAATGATATAGAGCACTGCTAAACTGGGGCTGAGAAGTATTTTGAGGTCCATATTGAAAATATATTTTCTCTGAATATACACTCTGATAAGATGCAATCATATCATATTCTAGACAAAATATAAGACATCCAACTGTGAAATTAATACAGCACTCTAGCATCCTATTATTTAATTGCATCCTATTATTTAAGTTGTGTGAACCGCCCAGAGAACTTCAGCTATTGGACGGTATAAAAATGCATTAAAAATTAAATAAAAATGCATTAAAATTTAAGGATTATTATTATTATTTATTTATTTATTTATATAGCACCATCAATGTACATGGTGCTGTACAGAGTGTTCCTCTCTTAGTTCACAATTCAATGTGTACTTAGCTGAACTCAACGGCACTTACTTCTGTGTAGATAAGCAGAGGATTGCACATATCCTGCGTTAGAGACACAGGAAAGCCAAATCTGAACAGTTATTAAAACACAAGAACGTTTTACTCAGAGTTGGCTTTTGGAGGCCAGGATTAGTCAAGGTTTGGGGAAGAGGGTTGTTTTACAACCATATAATAAATAATTACATTTGTAAAATGAATTTATAAAAACAACCAGAATACACAATACATAATGAGTTTTAACAACCAGAATACACATTACATAATGAATTTTGACAATGTCCTGAACAAGATTTTTGCCTATGCCACACAGATGGTTCAAGGAAAAGTCTTGCTCGGAACACTGCTAAAACTAATTATCTGATTATGAGTATTCTGATTTGTTTCTATCCACTCGCTGTATGTAATCTACTTCCTTTTGCTTTTACAATTTATAGAAAATAAACAGAAAAATCTTCCATTAATAATTTACCTTGGACATCCAAATAAGAAACCTAATAAATCCATTCTAGGGGAAATTGATACTTAAAATGCCAGTTAAATGTGTGAAGTTCTAAACTCTGAAATTCAATTGCATACTCATATATATATGAACAGTGGACAATTTTTGAAACTCAAATCCTGTATATTTAAGAAATTACATTTGCTATATGAAAAGTTAATTCTGACCACTAGATGGCTCAGTACTTCAAATCTAAATAACTATTTACTATTCACACAAGGGCAGAAGGGGGGCAAATGGGCACACACAAAACAAGCTTTTAAGATTTCCCCTTATTAAAAGTTTTCTAGACAGTAAAACAAACTTGTGACTATGTCATTTATGAGCATCACATATAGGAGCAAAACAGCCACACAAAACAAAAAAACTACATTTAACATAATTTTATAGCAAAAGTCCCTCACTTATTCACAAATCCTTCAATTAAATACTTACTTAACAGCGACAGACTATGCTTTCACTAGTTCTATAAGAAGAAATTTAGATATTTAGTAATAGAAATTATATACCATCCAACTCCTATTAAGGCACTGGTATAAAACAGTGAAATTTGGTATAGAATGACCAATATAAAAAGGTAAGTTTCATAAGCCATCAAGATGCTTTAGGCAAGAGTTTCTTCCCATGATATATTTCTAAAGAATTGTATTTCTCAATTACTCAAAGTATGCAGACTGCAATAATATACTCATTTATTGTAAAGTTTTGTTAATATCTTAATAAACCTAAAAAAATGAGATTGGCTAAAAAAAAAAAGCATGGAACATTGTTATTTAGTGAAATTAATTGCATATCAAAATATTGACAGTAATTATCAACACATTTTAGATGTCATAAACAGTGACTAATTCTAGCCAGTTAATAATGAATGTTTAAACTTTATATTAAAGATGCTATTGATGACATAATGCATATTTTGAGAATATATTTATCTTTAGGGAGAAATTTGCTTCGATTGATATGGTATATTTTATGTCTGTATGATTATTTTGTCTGTGCGCATTTATTTTGTATATAAATAATAATACTTAAAGCCTCACATCTGATCTAAGGGGAAAGGTAGATGCAATATTATTCAATATTATTAAAAAAAAATCACAGGTGAAGTTGTGGATCAATGGGTCAGGGAGAATTGCCCATGGTTTTCAGCCACTCTGAGAATTTTCAGATGTTTTTCTGGAACCTGTACCAAAAGGTACTTATGTCAAATAAGTGCTCTCATCCCTCTGTTCTCTCCAACATTCCCCTTTGAATATAATTTAATATTAACTACTAATACTGATACAGGGGACAGAATAGATTAGCACATAGCCATACTTTGCGTTTCCTGTAAGAGTTCAAAGAAATCGCCTTTTATTTACTTAGCATCTAACCCAGTCATGTGGTAGGATGCAATCACCAGATCATGGGTCAAGCATGGTTGTTTCTGCTGTTTGTCCAATGTTTACATTTCAATGTCCAGGCACTGTTTGTTTTCAATGTTGTACAATTCCACTTCCCTCTTCAGCAGTTTTGCATACAAAAACCATGTCAGACTAGTTTGGCCATAACTTATTTGAAAATTCTCTCCTGTGTATTTGTAGAAGCCATCAATAAATTATATCTCCCAACTCCACTATGAAATAGAAAAGTCGTGTTTTTTCTTTCTTTCTTTTTAACATAAATGGAACAAGGCACAGATTTGATATATGACTTGTTCAGCTCACAGAACATGTTCATGGCAGAGTCAAGAACAAACCCCAGGCCTTCAGATTGTACAAACATCCTGTATATTTTACTAAAGTGTATAACCCACAAAATTTACATTGCAATCTATAGTCATGCCCAAACTTTCTTCTAGTGCCTACCAAATTTGCATGTTGCTAATTCAGCTATCGTTCAGATAATCCCTACAGAGAATTATTTTTAAGAATATTTATACTTGAGGGATCTTTGACAACAAAAAGGTATCAGAAATGCTTGTTAATCGAAATCTAGATTACTCCTGTCATAAAGAAAGCTGGGAGGGGGGAATTAAAACACCTGGGATGCTCAAGGTTCTAGGGCTGCAGAAAAAGAACTCTCTTGTATTGGTCAATGCCGACCCGAGGCTCCATCAGACACCCCAAACTAGATTGCTTGCACAAAAGCAATTTACACTAACTCAGAACACAATGTTTATACCCATCCAGAAATTTCATCCCATAATAAGGTTTTCAGGCTTAGTGGACACTGAAGATCTAGTGAAACAGAAAGCAGATGTAAAGAAGGAAAAAAGGCTGATTCCAAACCCACATCTCTCAGGTTACTACATAGAATGCATATATCCTGGAGTACTTTTTTTTTAAAAAAAATCTATGACTAGCATTATATATCCAGTATAAACTGCACATTATATAAATTTGCAGAGTTATTGCATAAATTATTCTGCTAGCCATAGATGAGTCAACCACAAGTGGTTTGCCCCCACTGGAAACCCTGGTAAGTTCTCCCAATGGCTTTCGAGATTTCACCAACAATTGACCACACATTTTCAAAATTCATCTTTGTGGCCATTAGGTCAGAAACTTGATTTTAAAAAATATTAAATGAAAGCTGAAATTCTCAGTCAGCTGAATTCTGCACCCAATACTCCATGCTTGCACAGCACAATCATGTTACTCTGTGATGGGGAGTAATTTGTATTGAAGAGAATTGGTGGAAGGAATCAGTAATTACTCTGCTTTTGACATGTGCACAAGCCTTATATTATCCACCATTAATTTATACCTCTACATATAAAGCCTGAATTATATGCCTGAATTCATCCACTCTCCTCTTTTGTATCTATTATCACTGCAATAAGCAGTCTATATTTTTACAGCAGTCACCACACTTAACCTATCTCATAGGATTGTGAGGATAAAAGGGTAAAAATATTTATACCACCCTGAAGTCTATGGAGAAATGGTGAAATATAAATGAGGTAAATTAAGAGGACTTCTTACTTTTAACCATAAACAGGCATGAACTGAGTTAATACCAGTATTATCCAGTATTCCTTATTTCACTGTACTACACCTCCCTGCAATTTAGAATATCTTCATCTTCATTCTTTGACCATACAACACTGATAAACCTGTGACTAATACAGCTTCTCTTCCAATTGATTTAAACAGTGTTACAATTTGTACCTCTGAATTCAAGGTTAGTTATTTTGGAATTAACTATCACACTTATAATCACTAATACTGTTTCATATCACAATTTCATTACCTATATATGTGTAATATGCAGCAAGCCCCTAAGAATGGATTGAAAAATTGGGGTAAAGTCCACCATGATTACACTACATAAGATAAGGATTCAAAGGCTTCCAGTCCCAAGCATCTTTCTTGAGAGTAAGTCCGTGGAGTAAACACGCATATAGTCAGGCCACTAATGTGTTTATGAAAATTCCCTGTCTCCCCTCAACTTACACAGGCACGTTCATCACTAAAAAGTGCAGCATCAAGCAGTCACTTGCATGTGTGGAAATAGCCATTACAGATCAGAAACCACTAATAAAGATGACGAGGGCCAAATCCTAAAAAGAGGAGTAATACAATATCAGGTAAGTGTATACTATGAGAACTGCTACGAATCACACATAACCTATTCAGTCTTAAGGGAAGGCTGCAGTGAAGCAATAAGTTTTCATGACCTTCTTAAAGGCCTGTACTGATGGGGTTAAGCACAATTCAACTGTCTCTCCCGTTCCCCAAGCTAAGTAATTTTACAAGTGAGCATAAGAATAGGGCCTCCTCCAAAGTCGACTGGATAACCATGCAGATGAAGGCAGTCCTTAAGGCAGGGGTGGGCAATTTGAGGGCCCTCCAAAAGTTTCGGCCTAAACCACCCATTAGCCCTAGCCAGCATAGCCAGTGATGAGGGATGATGGGAGTTGTAGGCCAAAATATCTAAGGAGCCTGAAGGTAACCCAGTCACAAGTACAACACTTTGAATTGGGTTCCAGCCTGCCCTTCTCCCTGATATGCTGGTTTGCTGTGCATAATAATGCCCCACCAACACCAACCAGGAGTACTCCATCAGTCTGAAGTGGCAGTTCAGACACAGACTTACCACCTCAGTGAAAATTTGGGTAGGAACTTCCTTTATGTATGTTACTAAGGCACGGCAAGAAAACAGAAGCGCGCCAGTTTTGAACTGACTATACATTCTCACCAGTAAAGGCTTGACATTAGGATTAAAAACGTAGGGATGCAACATTCGTGTCAAGCCTCTGCCGTGTGCAGGGGGGGGCGCTAAGGAAAGATTTGAAGCTGAAGCTCCTGCATCCTATAGTCTCGGCCTGTCGGAATCGTAGTAAGAATATATATTTTAAAAGGTATCAACAAAGGTCGCCGGATCCTACTTCGTGCGGAAAGGGAGCCTGAAGAAACCTACCCCCGCCAAAGTAACACTTGGACGGGTGTCGGGTTTGGGGGTGGGGGTGAGAATGTACGTCTGAATCTCGCTTCTCCTCTTCCCTTCCCTACTGCTCAGCCTCTCACCATAGCGGAGAATTTGTTTCTGCCGCCCCGTCCCGCCGCAGCCAGCAGAGCCGCTCGCCACAGCCACAGGCTCCTCTGTCCCCCTGGCCCGGTAATGCCCAGCATGGCTTCGGCGTGCGTCCCCCGCCCCCCTCAGGCCGAGCGCCTGCGCCACGCAGGCCGCCGCCGCCGCCACCTACCCTTCGCGGCCACGAGGGGGTCTCTTCAAGGCTTTTGCTGGGAATCCGACGCGAAGGGAGTGAGGCACGAGAGGGGCAAGGGCGTGCGCGTGCCTGGCTCGCTCGGAGACAGCACGGCGTTACAGATTTGGAAACGCAACACCAGAACCCGTGGTTGTGCCCCTCAGAGCTTGGCGCGGGTGGGCCGCGAGGGAGAAGAGTTAAGGCGCTACGGTTTTCCGCCGCCTCCTGCCCACCCTCTGTTGCAGCTATCTCACTTTTTACAGTTACACAGTTACCTGCCACCCTCAGCAATCTCTCAAGCAACAACGGCGTTACTACTGCTCTCAACAGCTAACTTCCCGGGTGGGTGGAACAATCAACAATGCACGGCGGTATTGTCCACGCTTAAGTCCCTAGGTAACTTGTGGATTGCTTTAAGAGTGGGCAACTTGTAGTTCGGACATTTTAGCCCAAACTCCCATAATCCCTCATCATTAGCTATGCTGGCTAAGGCTGATGGGAGTTGTAGGACCAAACAGGAGGGCAACAAATTGCCAACCCCTAAAGCAAGCGATTTATATTTTACCTAACCAGAGAGAAGGAAGCTCACCCGTTCCGTTGCTACTGGGTATTTTGTGTACAAGAGTGCATGCAATCTAGCAGTTAAGAGTCTAGCTTTATGAGTGCTTACAAACTTCAGTCACCGTCATTAAGCACAAGGACAACAATCCTTTGTGGATGTTTTTTCCTCCAGATCTAACACTTGCTTCATTAGGTTTTTCTTGGTTCCTGTTATCATCATTGTTGGTATATTATTTACATTTTTATACTGCCCCATAGCCAAAGCTCTCTGGGCAGTTTACAAAAATTGATTGTTTTTGTAAAAAGATTTTGTAATTGTAATAAGGATCGTTATACTGTGTGATACAGTAATGTGATATTCTACATTCAAAAGCATGCACAGACTAATGAAGATGATAAAGAAAAAAGTTGAGATGCTTTGACATTTAAGAAGTTTATTGTGATACAGTGGTCTCAAAAATGCCACAGCATTTTGCTGTTGCTGGATTCATTATAGCCATAATTTCGTTTACATTGGATGAATCCAAGTCCAGTGGAATTTTATTTGCACGATGGGACTTTCCCCTCCTCTTTTCCCCCTAACGCCCCCCCCCCCCCAATAAATCTGATTTGGATGATCACCCAACTATCTACAGCAGATTTTCAGAGCACCCAGAAAGTCATTGTTAGCGGGAAGAACAAATTGGATGCAACCTAGTTTAGAACTGAGTACTTTTACGTTTCCTGTTGATTCAAACTATTTCAGTAAAAAAAAAAAATCAAAAGAACCATACTGTTAAAAAAAATCCTTTTCAAATGGTATAATCACACACTTATATTGCAAGTTCAGCCTTAAGTAAATGGCATGTTTACATATCAGAAATTACTGAAACTTTCCTTACTAGTCTTGACTGTGATTAAAGCACAAGTGTGACAGTGTCAGGAAATGACATTATATGTTTAAACATGGGTTCAAGAACTTACCTATATACAGGTAGACACCTGACAAAAGGGCTAATTCTGATACATTTCCTACTTACATTAACAAATGTGCATTGGGAAGCACCTAGTTCATTATTACAGTCCAGGTCTAATGTAGCTTATACAAGCATGCAATATGCAAAAACCAAGGTAGAAGAGTCAGGGAGCTTTCTAAAACCTATAGCTTATACCCACATCTGATGTTTCCATGTTACAATCTTATGCATCTTCAGTCATCTTCCAAGGGCAAAACTTTCTTGTAATTTTCTACAATATGAAGCAGCAATCTGTTAACTTTACCAGAGAGCAGGTAACCACAGAGAAGTCTTGATCTAAACACACATGCCAAAAAGAGATTCTGAGTATATCAGAGACCTACAACAGGGGTAGATATTTTTGTCACACAAAATTGGTCCAGCCGCATTTTATTAATCATTTCCATCTATACAATTTCATATTGGTACTATAAATAATTTCTGCTGAGTGATGTCATGTGTTTTGGAACATGTGATGAACAATGTAGGGTCCTGGCTCACAAAATGTCAGAACTAGTTGACCCACTGAACAATTTTATATAGTTTAACATGTTCTGAAAGCATACAGTTCTGTTCGCACATCATTCCTGATGCTCCTGATCTTGACCAGGTATTAACCACCTGATGCTCTCAGTCCGAACAGTAGCATACATGATGAAACTGATAAGAAACAGTAAAGAAAATAAGAGGAGCCAATCTATTCCTCTGCTCAGTGTGCTAGGCAGGGGACCAGCTTGATCTTCCTCAGTCACTACCACATCAGCCTTGGGCTCTATTCCTGAGAGAAAATAAACATTTATTAATTTGACACAAGATTAAACAGAATCACGCTATAGGTATTTGTATATAAGTACCTCCATTTTCAATTTTGGAACTTAGGCTCAAGAAATGTCATTAATATTATCCAAGCTCTGTAGATTTCAAAACATATTCCTCTGCTCCATTACAGGAACAGACATTTCTAATGGTATCATGCAAAAATTGTATACATTTTAGTGATGCTTGTGAACTGTGTTATTTCCACTTCTCCCTGCAAATATATCCATAAAAATATATGCATTATCATAGCATTATCAAATAGCCATCTAATTTCATTATGGCTTTTTTATTAGCCCATTATACATTCAGTTCTACATTACTCCATTTTTCCAAAACAAAAGCAACAGAAACTGGGCAGACAATGTCCTTAGTCTTTTTAATTCTAATAAAGATCTGAAAACACATCAGTATAGGACAGGGGTCGGCAAGATAGCGCCTGGCAAGACCCATTCCTCACCCCACCACCTCCCACCTTCTCACCACTTCTCCCTACCTCTGCAGCCAGGAAGCAGGGAGTTGGCAGCACAGCAACAATTGGTGAAGGAGCGAAGCTGCAGCATGAGTCGACAAGAGGACATGCACGCAAGAAAGCAGATAAGCAAGAATTCACCAGCTGGCAGGAGGTGACGGAAGCAAGCAGATAGAGATGAGCATGGCAGCAGTGGCAGGAAAAAGGAAATTGTGGGCAGGCAAGGAGGAGGAGGAGGAGGAGGAGGAGGAGGCAGCACCAGGGAAGGAAATCACAGGTGGGGGGGGGGGGCAGAGGAGAGCATGGCAGCAGGGAGAAAGAAGGAAGGAAGGAAGGAAGGAAGAAGAGATGGTGTGAGAAGGAAATTTCAAGCAGGGAGGGGAGAGGAGGAGGAAGGAGGGCAGAAAAGAGACTCCTTTAAAAAATGGCAAATGTGCTGCAGGCCCGGGTACAACAAATATACCCGTGGGTCCAAAAAGATTGCCTCTCTCTGGTATGGAGAATAATATGGCGTTCTTCTCTCTCTCACTCCTATGAGCCAGTGAAAAAGACCAGAACTTGCTTGGGTAGGTCTATTTCTATCTTCACTTTCTCAATTATTTGCTGTAGTACATGAGATGTGGTTCCATACTTACCATCTATCTTTTGTAGGAGAACACTCAAGACACTGCTAACATGGGCAAAAAGGGCTAACTTTGACAATAGATATCCTTCAACTTTTGCACTCAAACCCTTCCCCTCAATTAATCCAGGAATCAAGTTCTCATATACACTAGACATGCCTAGTTTCTGCTGCCAGAGAGGGGTTGAAGGATCCCTAAGTCACCTTACAGCCAGATCCTATAATCAAATACATTAACTGATAGTAAACTCCAATGTTATGATGGCTCTGTAGCCAAAACAGGGCTGAGAAAAAGAGGGAAGTACCAGTAAACTGGGGGCAATAGGGGGACCCCAAGGTTTGCAGAAGTAGAAAAAACTTTAGGGAGGGGAAACCTAACAGACAACCCACACCCACACAAACAGCCCGATGAGGATGAAGTTTGTCCAATGTACTCAGATCATTGAGTGCCTGCTGGGGGTGGGGAAGAACAGAAAACCAAGGAAAGGAAGGGAATAGAGCATCCAGAAACAAGGTACAGCTAGTTTGCTGGAAAAAACTGAGCATTCCACACTGCATTTTGTTGCAGATCCCACTTGTGCATTCAGAAGCATCCGTACTGTTTAGTGATCCTTATTCCCAATTAAATGTGCCAAAGATTGAAGATTAATTCTGTCGTCTCTCAAAATCTCGTAACATGATCAAAGCTGAAAAATGCTTCCCAGTGCTCTCCTAACTCAAGACAACATCAAGGTTCATGTGGATCATAAATAAACTTCTTAAATCTAGACCTAAATGGAACTGTATCAGACTATGAACTCTGCAGCTCTGTTAAATGAGATAATCTTACCTGTCTGATTAAAAATGAAAGCTTTGAGCGTTTCCAGGGTACGATCTGTATGGTTAAATCTTGCCATAGGCTTAGCTCCTTGAAAAAGAAGGATGTTAGGAACAGCCACAGTTCCAAACCTTGTTGACAAACTGCAAAGGCATAAGATAAGTCAGCTTTATTAAATAAATGTTTCACTTAACCACATAACAAAATAACTGAAAACTTGGTTTTCATTACGAAACTGAGGCCATTGCATAACTTCAACGAGGAGGTTAAAAAGTATTGCAGTGGGGAAGGGTACCTTTTTTCACTTTGGTCACCACTATCTTAGCCTTAAATGTGCCCTCAAGACACTCTATGGGATAGTGGAAAAACCAATAGGATGTAGTAAATTTCTTATTAGAATTAAGTAACTTACAGTTTGGAATACTAATTTATAGATGAAGCATTATTCAGTTAAAAGTACATTGCAAGAATTCGAGTATTGAAGAAAGCTGAAGGAGATAGAAACTTCTCTGGCAAAACCATACACTGAGGGACACAATCATTCTCTACTTTTGCACATCATTACTACATCTGTGTACTTTAACCACGCATTAATCAACATAAAAGATGAATGACAAACGTAGTAGCAGACTAGTTCTGAAAGGAGAGAGAGATAAAAGTTACCTGCTGTGCTGAGAGGCATCCAACGCCAAGAAATGAAGAGTCGGGAACGCTCGTGGCAAAGAATTAAAATGAGGAGCCAGATTGGCAGAGAAACGACACCAAGGGGTAAAGAAGAGGACTAAGGTACAGTCACTGCCATTTGGATTTAAGAATTCCATTAAATCCTGAGGGGAGGAGACATTTTTTTAAAAAAGATTTGCTATTATGCATTTTTATATTATTGTTCACATTTCTTCCTCAGGAATTTACATGCAAAATTAAACTTTGCCATTCCGTAAAAAGATATATTTTCCAATTTACCTGCACAACAGTAACAGAATGAATTAGGCAGCTTTAACTATCATTGCAATCATGATGTTCAAGAGATAAGTTAGTATTCACTAACTAACCAATTTGTTACCTCAGTATCAGTATGCTTGTTGTCCCCTAGCAGCACAGGCACAATAATTCATGCCTTATGTTGGTTTTCTTTTATTGGTGGTTGTTGTTTTTTTGCTTTTTTTATTAGAGGATGAAAGCTTTGAAGAGCATGTATGATTAATTGAAAAGACTTTTTAACTATCACCTATAACAAGAAATCCATAGCCTACCAAATCCTAATGTAAGGACCAACTTTGCTGCAAATTCCTACTAAAATAACGATTTATAGAATGTGGAAGATTATCAAGTGAGTATCGCTGAGAAACAATTATAGGCCAAATTTACCAGCCTGGATTAATGGTGCATATCCTACATCCAACAGTGGTCTATACTACATGCTTCAAAAGAAGCACTTTAAACAAAAATACTAAATATTTAGCAGTTATATCGGGGTGCAGAACTGCGACCTGCGGGGCACCCCAATCCAGCTTGTGCAGCCCCTTGGGGTTCCTCCAGGGGACAGGGCTTAGGCTCAAAGCACCATCCCCTCAGAGGGCATCACCCATCCCCTGCCCTGCTATCTGATCTGAGGTCAGGGATAACAGCAGGGATTCTCCTGCTGGCATGCACCAGCATCCTAACCCTTGCTGTCATCACCAATCTCAGATTGAAGATAGCAGCTGACATGTGGGGCAGCAGGTACTAGGACACTCCCATGCCAAGGAGTACAGCTGTTTTTTCCCATGTGGGTAAATCCCCTTCTACTTCACTCACCTTGCCTCCTTCCTGCAATGGGGGATGGAGGCAGGGCAGGCGAAGTAGCTGAGTCTGCCCTGCTCCTCCCTCCGAGAAAAGAAGGGGACCCAGACATTTCTGCTTTGCCCATTCCACCTCATTCTCCACCCCTCTTGGTAGGAAGGAGGCTGTGGAGGGGGCAAAAATGAGAGCAAAGCTGCCCAAGCTGGAGGAGTGATGGGAACTAGTTTGGCTCAGCTTTGAAGCACACAGGATTTCCCTAACCAGTAAAGTCCATATACTGTGAAGCCTGGTCCCTGGTACAAGCACGGGTGGAAGAACCTTCTGGGGCTTGGGGCAAGGAGCAAATGACATCAAGGATGTCATGTGGCCTATGGAGGGCTGGGTGTAGGTTCATCTGGACTCCCACCCGAAACTAATTCTGCACCCAATTTTACAAAGTGCTTCAGAGCGTGCTATATTACTCAAGCACTCAACAACTGTGAAAGCAGGTCAGTAGGTGAAGGCCAGCTGCAAAGGAAAACCCCCAGAAGATTTGCCTAATGTGAGATGCAAGGGAAGTGATACAAAACTCAGCAGGAGCCTTCAGGCTTGAAGAAAAGAGATACAAACAACACATAATTGGATCTATTCTCTTTATTTTACTTGCTCATACCTCCCAGATTTATATGCAAATTGTGCTGTGTAGGATGCTGACAGTAAAAAAAAAACCAAAGGAAAGTCAATTATTCATAAAATAAGATTAGATAACTTAAGTAGAAATTGATTAGAATGATTTCCACTTACCTGGGAAATATTCAAGATTTGTAATGTGAAATTAGTCATTCCTGTAATGTTTCTTTCCTCACAATTCACTTTTGGTGTTTTCATACTGTCTGTGTTATTAGAGTCCTCTACTGATGAAGGATGTACGGCTTCAAGTATTACAGGTGGATCTATTATTGGCTCTTGAGCATGAGATCCTGGCTGAGATAGAGTTGAAACAATACCCTGTGTACTGCATTCACCATCAATTGCTGCATCACAAGTGTCTGTGTCTGACTCAGAGAGATGTCTCTCCTTTGTCTCACCTGGAATAACTGACAGTACTACAGGCTGACCTGCAGGCATGCTGCTACCCATCATAGCATCAGCAATCTCTGCAGTTCTGTACTGAACCGGTTCCTTAGGCCCATCGCTGTTTGTGTGTTCAGAACTGCTTTCTACAGTGAATGGCAGGATAGTTTCACTTAACTTTTCAGATAGCAAGTCAGTAGTTTCATCTGTTTCAGCTGCTGCTACAAAAATATAGGAATATGTAACAGTCACTATAAGCAATATGAGCTATCTTCACTTGTTTCAGCTCATTGACATAATTACCTCAACTCTATTATGCTTTCACTTACTTCCATTTTTGTTCACACAGTCAAGGTTAAATGCAAGGATACCTCTGAATATTCAGAAGCTTTCACTTTAGCTTTATTCTCCTTAGAATAAGCAATGGTATAATGGAAAAGCATTTATACCAGGAAAACAGAAATGGATGGAATTTACAATCCAGTAAAATATAAAGTAAATTGAGAAAATTCTAAGATAGTAAACCATTGGCTGTTGCTCACACTCTGCCCACCCCAGCTCCATCCTATAAATAAGGACTGTAGCAACAATATGACATAATATATTCAGTATTGTTGATCAAAGCCTAGTGCATTTTAGAAACATATTTCTGACACATAACTGACAGAATACAATGGTGAGTTTTTCTTGCTTTTGTCACACTATAGGCTGCATTGAGCTACTAACCTTGTCTCTGCGCTATGCTAGACAAGAAGAATTTCAAGTGTGTGCCCCCCCCCCCCACAGCCCTATATTTTTTGTCTATTGTAATGTCCACGGACATAAGGAAACTAGTGAAACCTTTCAAAAGTCCTGCTAAAGATTGGTTTCCCTCATTATTCAGCTGCAAGAAACATTGCCATTTTACTAGTTTTACAGCATTTCAGAATAGTTTCAGACCTAGATAAATGAGCTTCAAGCTGTAATTTTTAAACCAGTAACATTATTATCCAATTCAATATTCATATAGACAAGGAAACAACACTATCCTTGCACTACATGAACACAAGTACAACTCTGAGTACCATTCTATATATTCTACTACAGTAAGAGTGGGGCAACTTCAACCTTGCATAGTCTACTATTTTCTAGAATTCCTATGATCCATCAGCATGTTTTAAATTTATATTTAAAAAGTGCACACTCAGGATCTCGTAAGGCATAAATAATCTGTATTAAGTGCTCCTAAGCATGTCATTCTTGCTTAAAAGGGGCTTGCCTTGCTAAACTCCACCCGGGTCCGTGTTCTTTGCAACCACAATCTGTCTTCTGCCCACTTCATCACTTTACTCCTGAGAGAAGCAGAGGCTCATTTGGCTCTTTCCTCCCAAAGCTCGATAGATACAAGGAGTGGCGATATATATGCCTAGCTCAGCTAGTCTGGTCTGGTTTCCTCCAGCAGCAGGTGTATCCAAGCGAAGCCCCTGCTTCTCTCAGCTCCTCTGTCGATTGACACCGGTTCATTCGCCCCTTCCCCACAACCGCGTCGCTACCATGGTAACCAAGCCCTCCTTACCTGCTAAAAGGCTCCCAAGCAGGCAGGCCACCCATAGGCGCCACCCCCGCCCGCGCGAGGACAAAACCATCCTCCTCGCAAGGGAGGGGGGAAAGAAAAACAACCAGCAGAGCAACCGGCAAACAATGCTTAGCCCAACAACAGTCGCTTCCGGGTCTTCGCTCCTTTCCGCTTCCGGGGCACCCCGAAAACAGACCCAAGTCTCTATGGAAAATATTCAGATGGGGAGGGGTGTTTTGTGTGCAGACCGGATGTCCTGGTTATTTTTCACGCCCTTTATCTCCCTGGGGCGCAATTCTATGCATGTTTAAGCAGCCCAAAAAGTCCTACGATTTCCAGCATTCCCCAGCCGGCATATGCTTGTAGGAGATAATGTAGAAACCCAAGGCATTGTCTTTGCAAAGATTTGGTAGCGCTGTAACTCCCCCTGACCCTGCTTAAACAACACATTAACGGAGGAGTAAATACAGAAATACGTGTTCTTTCAAACTCGGGTGTTGTCGAGTGGGGGAAATGTCTCTTAATTTTTTCCCCCCAATTGCTGTGCAAAAAGAAATAAACTTGATCCCATGTTGCTAATTGGATGGGGCTGAGAGATATTATACCCATATTGAGGGAACAGGCAGAGACTGCCCTTCGTCAACTCTGTAATATCGTGCAGTTGGTTATCCCCTTGTTGCCGGGGTCGGGAGCAGAAAACTTTTTGTTTATTTGTTCAGTCGCTTCCGACTCTTCGTGACTTCATGGACCAGCCCACAGAGCTTTCTGTCGGTTGTCGCCACCCCCAGCTCCCTCAAGGTCAAGTCTGTCACCTCCAGAATATCATCCATCCATCTTGCCCTTGGTCGGCCTCTCTTCCTTTTGCCTTCCACTTTCCCTAGCATCAGCCTCTTCTCCAGGGTATCCTGTCTTCTCATTATGTGGCCAAAGTACTTCAGTTTTGCCTTTAATACCATTCCCTCAAGTGAGCAGTCTGGCTTTATTTCCTGGAGTATGGACTGGTTTGATCTTCTTGCAGTCCAAGGCACTCTCAGAATTTTCCTCCAGCACCACAGTTCAAAAGCATCTATCTTCCTTCGCTTAGCTTTCCTTATGGTCCAGCAGAAAACTAGGCTGAGGCAAATGACTTATCACAATCCTCCTGGTCCATCCACTTACATATAAACACGTCGTGCTTTTGCCACTCCAACACTGATCAAGTGGATCTCAAATCATTTTGGCTTCCATATGGTGGGTATGCTATTCTAGACTTGATCCTAGCAGTAGGCATCCGGGTACCCTTCAGAGGATTTGGACTACTACTCCCACAATCCCAGGCTATTAGCTATGCTGGCAGTGGTTTATGGGAGTTTAAAGAGAGATCCATTTTAATGATGTCAAAGGCTGATGTGACTTCTATATCACGGGCGGAACATTCGCCCCCATTGATTTGCTTATGGGTGCCATCTTGGATTTGAGCAGAAAGGACCCATCTGTCCTGAGCACGAATTTAAAACGAACGAACATCGTGCTTTTACTGTACCCCGGGACGCGGCGCCTCCCTACCGTATGAGATAGCAGGGAAAGACAGTCTGAAAAAGAAAGGAGGCATAATGTAGTCCAAAGGTAGCTGCACGGAAAATGTGGCCGGTAGCGGCCGCTATAGCACTATTTTTCATTCACAGGAATGGAAAAGAACAATACCCAAGGCATGCATATGCCAATTAATAACAGTGTTAACGTAAGATAATTAGCATAAATTGAAAAATCCCAAACCCCGATTCTGTAGTCCAATAAACTCGAGGCGAGGGGTCATCGGCATTGTTTTCAAATCGTAGAATTATTTGCTCAAAGATCAGGTGACTGTTGTGCGCACATCCAATTGTTTGTTTTTGTATGGGTTTTTTGTATTTAACAACAAAAATCAGAAGGCTAATTTGTACTGATTCCACGGAATCGGTTTGTACAATTATGTTTATCCTGCCTAGTGACAACCTTCCCCTGTTTATTAAGACAATATCACCTTTATACAATTTGGAGTTCAATGCCTGCTAAATTTTCATATGGTGAAAGAAGGTAAACGTTTGTAAGTATGATGCCATTTCAATGCTACTGATTACACACACACACAAATCTCCTGATGTCAGAACATTCAGTTTCTTCATGCAAATAATAGTTCTTTGGGAGAGTTGTATGACACAGCAATAAATGTTTAAGATAACTTGAGTGTGGCATGCATTCTATTCCTAAAGCATCATTCGCCAATGTAATAAACAGAGCTTCCACAATGCTATAAAACACAAGGAACTTTATTGTCTAAGAATTACCTAACAGTTTATGCCTTTAACAAGAAGACACAGATGATATTTGGAGTACAGCTCTCTAGTGGAGATTCTGAAGATGAATCCTAGGACTTTGTACAAGCAGTAAACTATGACTTTAGTCTCTCACAAGCAACACAATTCTGTTCTCAGCTTCATCTTTGACTGGATAGTGCTCTCTACTTTTGAGGATATTCCTGTCATCAGTATTATCATGAAAAAGAAAAACCCTGTAAGAAATACATTTTTGAGAATTGAGCATATGGAAGTCAATTTCCTGGGTTCCTTGTATTATACAGAATTTGCATTGGTAAGGGTCTCAGCAATCATAGTAGTATTGATGTTTGTTGCCTAAACTATGACCGGAAAATGTTCTGTTATTCCGAAATGGAGCTAGCAGAGCTATTTGATTCCAACATATGAAGTTATAGCCACACTAGAGCTACATGACCAAAGGATTACTACTTTCTCTCAAAGATTTGCCCAATGCACTGTACTAACCTCAAAGCCAAAATTAAAAGGCCCTGTTCTAATTATATTACAAGGAAATAATTTCCACTGGAAACCAGTGAGGCTTACTTCAGTATAACACATTTATTCAGTACTTATTTCACAGACGTGGAATAATTCCAAAGCTTCCTTTTCCTTTCGTGCAAGCACTTGAGTCATTATTGATTCCTAGAGGGACGCCTGCTTTCACTGACGTTTTCTTGGCGGACTTTGTAGCGGGGTGGTTTGTCATTGCCTTCCCCAGTCGCAGTTACCTTTCCCCCAGCTAGCTGGGTACTCATTTTACCGACCTCAGAAGGATAGAAGGCTGAGTCGACCTGAGCTGGCTGCCTGAGAAACAGCTTCCGCTGGGATCGAACTCAGGCCGTGGGGAGAGTTTCAGCTGCAGTAACTGCCGCTTACCACTCTGCGCCACACGAGGCTACTTACTGATATATAAAAGGATTATGTATGTCAGTTTTGTGAAAAACCAGAATTTTGCTGGTTCTTGCTGTGTTGCTGTGTGTGCGGCGTGCTGAAACATATTTCTGGCCATGTTTGCATGTGCCTTGTTTCTGCCCATGTATATGTAGTGCTTTCCTGGGAATGTGATGTGCTACTGTTGTATTTGCATATAAGCAGTGTGTATGTATTTGATAGAGAGAAGGCAACAGTGCCACGGCTTCATTTGTTTTGCAATCTCTGGCTCGGCTCACTCCATCTAGTATGCTGCTGTACATCTCAGGTTGGATCCAGCACTGAAGTGGCACCAGCAGAAGGACACCACTTGCAAAATGGGACTTCTGCATCCTTTCCTTTGGAGGGTGCATGGTGGCAAGGGAGCATTGCTGGCAGAATGAAGGTGCTAGATCTAGACCCTGATCTCTTGATATCTCTGATATATTCACTTAATTTTCAGTCTATGGACAATTTAACAACTGTGGACTACATTGCTACATACAGGGTTGTTGAAAGCACGATCTTAGGTTCTCTGCACACACACCCCACTAATAAAAATGGAAGAAATAGATACATTGTAGGCCTAATATGTGAGTCTGTATTAAAGGGCACATGAGTCTCTCTCGCGCGCGCGCGCTCACACACACACACACACACACACAGAGGATCCGTCATTATAAGCCTCAAAAATCTACTGCTTATAAAAATGACCTAAAACTCAGCATCCTTCATCCACCTGATGATGACAACTAAGGAAAAGTGTGTGTGTGTGTGTGTGTGGAGGGTAATACAACATCATAATTGATCACAGGACATGCCAGTTGAACCATCAGCCTTAGCTTCCAAATTCCTGACTTAGTGAAGTTTAAACCAACATGAGATCACCATAACTCTTAAACCAGTAGGTATTTTAAATAACCGAATATTGTAATATATTATAATGTTTACATGACATGGAAGTAAAGACTGAGTCAATGACTTAACTTGCAAATTGCCATCTACCCACCAGACATGTAATGGCCCTATTTCAATGTATTTCAAAGTATTTGAATGCAAAATTAATGAGACTTTGAAACAGAAGAAGAGAGCCACACACACACAGTTTGCTATACAGAAGTGTCTGCTCCAAATGAACTGGGTTTTATTGTTATTTTCACCATGACAAAAAGCTTCAACTAATGCATTAGGCAGTTTTCATACTATGCTGTTGAAGCCAGAGAATGGCACAGAAAGAGATCTGTTTGCCTAAGACAATGCTAACCATCTTAAGTGAGCTTACTTGCAACTTCTATTTTGCTTTTAATCTTGGAAACATCTTACAATTATATAATTTACAAGAAATTTAGAGAGTAAGTTGCATTTTTCCTATACAATTATAAATGAAAAAATCCTGACTATAGTTAGCACATTACCATTTATTAAACATAGAGAAGAACCTCGAAAAGCAAAGCAAAAGTAACATGCCTTAGAAAGGGAAAAGCCATTTTTAACCCAAGAATACAACCCTGGAAATTATGGGTTCAGACCAAATTTGGCTAGTAGATGCACCTTCCATGACATCCCTTTGCAAATTAGTTTCACTGGGCTGGGAAAGTCACAGGTGTTGAGATTGGCTACAATACTCCCTATTGAAAAAGTTATGCCCAATAGACTGTACTGCCTGGGCAGATTTTTAACTCCAAGGAAATGAGACCTATTGGGTCATATATTGTACAAACATAAGAAAGCTTGCCTGTGCTACAAGGTGGAGAAGGGAAGTTTGAGGTTGTCTCATTAGGTAAGCAGATAACTCTATGGGTAAAGCAAAAAAATAATGCCCAAATATCTACAAGTCCCAAAGGACTCCCTAGATGCTCTGATGCCATCAGAACAATGTTGCCATGAGTAGCATAAAACATAAAAACAAAAACAGGCAGACGGTCCTGGAGGCTCAAGCATGAATAAATCATAGGGTAGATCTACTACCAGCCGTTCTGCACCTGACAGAACGCCCAGTCTAAAAACTCAGGGAGTACATTTCCTTGCCATTTCTATTGATAAATCATATGACAGTAAGAATAAACATAAAAATAGTAACCCAGCTCCTTGTACAGATGAATTGAACAGCTTATTATTGTGATATTAATGGACAAAAAATATTTATTTGTACAGACTACAGAATATGTTTATGGGTCTCTCTCTTGCAACTCCAATGCCTTAAAACTGCTAAAGGAAAATTATTCTTATGTTAACATTAGAAAAGTTATTTTGGGTTAGGTATACTATATTGTTACAGCTTAGATACACAAGCATAACTTTACACATTGTGACGGCAGAGAGCAGTGTGCACACTCACTCAACAGTGAGTTTTAAAGTGATATAAAATTCATATTAGATTATACCATAGGCCAGGAGGCCTCAATCTCTTTGGACCCATGTGTACATTTAGGAATTTGAAATATTGCTGTGGGCCACCACAAAATGGTTCCCACAGAGGATGTGGCTAGTCACATAATGGCTGCTTTGGAGGCCCAGTTAGTTAAAAGTGAATTAAAGATGTCAAGTGAGGGGTGGAGAAATAGTGAGGCTAGTCACTTAATGGCTGCCTTACTACTTCCTCTTTGGTCCTAGCCTCACTATTAATCTTGTGAGACTGATTTTGTGATAATATCCACAGCAGTTTCTCAAATTCCCAGATGTGCCTATAGGTCCAATAAGGTTGGAGACCCTTGATTAAACAATGAAAACATCAGGGAATTAATAGTTGCTTAATTCACCTCTCAGCAGGCAAATTGAACAGGTATTTGGTGGGTTCAACTCACTGGTTTAATGTAAGAGGACACAAAACAATTAAGTGGCAATAATACCATCGACCATAGTATCCTCCTTGATCAACTCCGTGAGATGGGAATTGGAAGCACTATGTTACAGTGGTTCCAGTCCTACCTGCAGGGTTGATTTCAGAGAGTAACTTTGTGTGACCATCCTACAGCCCCTTAGCAATTAAGCTACGGGATACCACAGGGCACCATCTTGTCTCCAATGTTGTTTAACATCTACATGAAGCTGTTAGGAGTGCTCATTAGTGAATTTGGAGCAAAATCCCCTACGCTGATGACACACAGCTCCGTCTCCCTGTAACATATGAATCAGGAGAGGCTGTGCAAATCCTGGATCAGTGCCTAAACTCAGTAATGGACTGGATGAGGGCCAATAAATTGAAGCCGAATCCTCGTAAGACAGAAGGGTGAGTGGTTCCAGAATCCAGGAGATCGACTCAGTGCCTGTTCTGGATGGGGCTGCATTCCCTCTGAAAGATCAGGGTCGTAGTTTGGGGGTACTCCTAGATCCATTATTGTTGCTGGAGGCCTAATTTGCCGTGGCAGCTCGGAGTGCCTTTTACCAGTTTCAGATGGCTCACGAGCTACAATCTCTTGACAGGTATAGCTTGGCCATAGTGGTACAGGCATTAGTAACCTCAAGAGTGGATTACAGCTATGCATTCTACGTGGGGCTGCCCTTAAGGTTGCTCTTGAAGTTGGAGCTAGTGCAGAATGCTCGGCTATTGTCAGGAGCTGCCTCTTTTCAGCATATAAGGGAATTGCACTGGCTGCCTATTGGCTACCAGGCCAGGTTTAAGATTTTGGTACTAGCATGACAAAGCCCTAAACAACTTGGAACCAGGATACCTGAGAGAGCGCCTTCTCCGTTACAAACTTGCCCAGGCACTGTCAGCATTAGAGGGCATGCTCCTGCTGGTTCCACATGGGTTATTGGCCCGATTGGAGTCCACCAGGAGAAAAGCCTTTAGTGTGGTGGCCCCATCTCTTTGGAACTCCCTGCCCCTGGAGGTCAGGCAAGCACCAATACTAGGCTGCTTCTGACACCTCTTGAAAACTCTTTTCCAGGAAGCAAGGGCCAGCCAATGTTTTTATTGGTCCTTTGTTTTAAATTGAACAATTCTAATTCGCTGTTTTTAATCTTTCTTTTTACTGTTTTATTCCTATGAGAACCACTCCAGAATCTATTTTAGATATGGAGCAGTATATAATTATGAATAAATAATGAATAAATAAGAGTATAAAACATAAAAAGCATTTGGTGTTTAAAGCAATTACTTTATTAATAAATATACATCCATATGATGACGTAAATACAGATCATGAACACTACTCCATTCCCATACAGACAATTGCACACGAGTAGCTGAAGTTCATGGACGTAAGAACATACACAGTATCTAATCAGACTTTTTACAGCAGAAGACAGGATGATGTCATTGAATGAGCAATTGTTTCCACCAAAATAACCTGTCCCATGGGAAAAGCAACTTGTGGAAGATGAGAATCTTAAAAAGGCCCATTAAAGCATAGATTTCTTTAAAATTTCATAAAATTATGATAACTTTCAAGATGAAATAGATTACACATTGCAGAACCGAATTTTATCTATTTGAGGAAAAATCAAAAGGAAAAGCCGCTCTAGTAATTTCTGATGTGTATAGTGTGTGACCTATGTTAAATATATGTATAATAAAAAAGCATAATGTCTAAGAACTCCAAAATTCCGACTGCAAGCAACAGTTTTATATTTAGTAAGTAGCATGATGCTGCACTGTACATACAGTAATAAAAAGCAGAATGACAACTTAGGAAATAGCAGTAAAGTTATCTCTACTACCCTGCCTTTCAAAGCCCTTCAGAATAAAAATTATGTATATTAACTGCCTTTTGCATTGTATATAAAGGAAATTCTCATCCCATATGCATTACTCTGACTGTCCTGGTTTTGTCCCAAGATTTTAAACATAACATAAATGTTACACTGCAAAACAAATGCAAGATGGTTCCTGATCAATGACATTTTATCTTAAAAAGTTGCAAAATGTGTTCTAACAATCAATGGGCAGCCAGAGCGTAACCCATACCTATACCTATGAGCTTGTAGGGAGAAATCAGGAGAAAAGAAGCACTACCTTCACAATAATTAGCATCCTTTGTGATTAAATGTTTACCAAGGTGTGTGCATGTGTCAAAATTTTGAAACTATCCAGTGCAAGACTTCAAAAATAGCAATATAAGTTATTTGGTTCTACAGTTTAAGTAAATTTCATCAGAAAGTGAACAGCAATTTCTATGTGTATTTAAAGTAGCGGTGGTAGTATAGATCCATATTAATGTTTAAGTATGCTAAATGCTTTATCAAAAGTTGAAACAAATTTAAAAAATGCTATATTTAACCAAAAGAAAAGTAAAGCACAAATTTGACATGTAGTTTTTCTGAACAGTGCCAATACACATCAACAATCCTAGCTTATGAAGAGCAGAATTAATGCATATAATATAAAATTATCAATTTGCTTTACAAATCAGATATTAATACTATGGTGAGAAAGAGACATTCCTCCTCCACCTTCCCAATAATATCAAAGTATAGGAATTAACATGCTGTTTCAGTGTTTGTTATGACAAGAGACAGTGTTACAAAAGAAAAAAGAAAACACAATGTATTCTGAAGATTATATACAGGAGTAGCAAAAATATTTGAATATATCATTCAAACATCTCAAGTTCTTGACTTCTGCATTCCCCCACAGCATGGCACTTGTAAACCGCAGTAGAGGATAAAATGAACTGGAATCAAGGAATGCCCAACAGTGTTCTTCTGGCCTCATTAATAAATCCTGGGCGTTAAACTGCCCTTTAGAGCAATGGAAGAGGTGTTTTTCTGTTTATTTTTCACAACTGACAATATTAAGTCTTTTAAATGGGTGTGTTTTCCATTTGATATAATTAATAAGCGTTATAAATGAGCATAAATTGCTTAGGTTATTTCATTATTTTCTCAGCATACTTGAATACAAAATTCATTATATTGGAGCAATAATGCCTCTGAGTTATTTCCCAACACACTGCACGGCACCACTAAGTAGATGCATACGTGAGAAGTAAAAGAAGAGTAGCATGAGAAAAACAGGAGGAGTTAAGAAGAAGAGTTACTCAAAGGTACACTGGTGACATGCAACTTGCTCCTTGCCATAAAGGTGTGCCATTCTTGTAGTTTTTACATTCAGCTGCTTTCCAAGAGAGTTCAGAAAGGGTCTGAAGCAGCCTTTTGGTTGAAAAAAATCATTTAACAAAACAGCCAACACAATATATGTCCTGAGGGTGAATTAGCTCACATTAGCATTGTGTGTCAAAAGTTGCACCACTGTGGGAAAAATTAATAAAAGTTTCATACTTCCGAAGTTTCTTGAGGAAATATATAATGAACTTCATAGCTTCAGCAAAAATCTATTTTTACTAGCAGTTTAGCTGCCATTAGTTTACATGACTAAAGAGCCTTCCAGTACTGTTGAGGTTCATGGTTGCCAGTGCATACAAAGTCCCCCCAAAACAATTCAACACACCTATTATAAAATACAGGATAAAGTCCAGCTCATTATGAGTTAGGCATCACTGGAACACCTGAAGGCTTGCTGCTTTTTTCCTGATAAAAAAGGCATGAAATGACATCCATTTCTTAAGTTGTCATTACTAAAATCAGAGTTGTCATCAAAATGTCAGCAGGCCACAACATTTATCTTACAAAGAAAAAAATCAATACTGTTCATTTTCATCTCTCTTATTTAACCTGAAAGTGTTCTGTTCCCATGAATTTGCAAATATTTATCTATAACCTTTGTGTGTGTGTATTTGAAGATAGAAATTTAGATTTTTAATCTATACCTATATGTAAACTTACTTTCAGAATAGCTTTAGTTCTAAAGAAATATTTGGAATATATTCAATATTGAGAGTTTTTTCAGTTACAATGTAATGTGTGTATTATACATCGTCTCTTTTTCTCTTACACACATTTAAAAATAACAACACATACCCAATTCAATGTAGAACATTTATTTTAGGTGCACAAAGTGTCAGAAAATGCATTTATAGTTTTGCACCTCCATGCATAGATGTATTCCTATAGTCTGTTATATATTCAGGGTCTACAAACACATCAAATTGCAACTTGCTTGTGCATCAACTGTATCATTTCCAATTATGAACCATGAAATGTCTTCCTTTGGTAGATATATGTTCTCTTAGCTACAGTATGTGTGATAAATAATAAGACTTCTACTGGCAAAATTATTAAAAATGACAAGTTCATCTATCTGAAAGGTATAATGTTCAATCGAACCAAATATCTGAAATCCTAAAAAACTGTGGCCATCTATGTAGATATAGCAAAGTCACTTAAAATTCATACATTTATTGACATGTTTTGGAACACAGGCAAAAATCCTGTACACATTTGTGCATGCCAAATGTCACTGAAATCAGTTGGATTTATAAGCATACAAATGTGCAGAGTCTCAGCCATTATCTTCACTACGCTTGTACACTGTATGTATATTTTATAGCACTTTTTATAAGTTAAAAAAAATTCAGATATTTAATTATTAGTAATTTGGTACGTGTAGTCTTAGGCTTTTATAAATTGTAAATTGCAGTCCAATAGTTAGCATATCCAGGAGAGCTACCATACTTTAATGGCAAAATAGAACTTTGAATATGTATCAGATGCTACATAAGAACTATTTTTACAAATGTTTGGGTTACTTGAAACTGATAGCACTTTAACACAATGACTGCCTGGAATGACCACTTTTTTAAAAATATAGTTTTGAAGTTTTGAAATATCTACAAATATTTGAGGTCCGTGTTAAGTTCCAGCAATTGTGGAAAATTTAGTTTCTATTCTCTCCTAGTTAAAAAAAAGAAAAAAGAGAGAGAGACATTGCAAAATTTTCAGAGCTATTACTGGTAAAACAGTCCTGAATGATTGGTTTCTATTAGTCTATCTGATTTATTTTTGACCAAGTCTTTATTGTAACCTTAAATAACCTAGGAGTCAGAATTCTGATATTTTGAATTGTTAACCATTCAACTAAGATGGCCAGACAATAACTTTGTCACTTAGAATATTAGTAATTACTTTCTGCAAACACACAAGGGCATCACTAAGGAGTCCACTTGCAAACAAAACAAACATTACATGATTATGATATGACATCTCTTTAAAAAAAATAAAATGTAGGAAAGAAAGTTATGGAAAAGTTACAAAAGAAGTGAAAAAACATGCCACAACTCGGATAATTTAAAAAGAATTACTGAGGATATGTTATCTAATTCCTCTTTTTTCACTCAGTGGGTTGCTTGATTTTGCTACTTGTTTCACCAGCAGCATGCACTCCTCTGTTATGCACCACAGAGTAGGGAAAAGCTGCACTGCTACAAGTATAACTTAGATTTGCAAGCCGTGATAGAGCTTTAATGCTACCTGGAGGTCTCCCTGGGCTGACTTTGTATCCTGCAGCTTTAGTTGTACCCAAGGGTCTACCTGGACTTGTCTTAAATCCAGCTGCTTTGGTGGTCCCCAGCGGTCTACCTGTGCTTGTTCTGTACCCCGCTGATTTTGTGGTCCCCGAAGGTCTTCCACGTTTACCAGATCTGTTGAGGTTTTTCTTTTTCTTTAGTTCATCTTTTGTCTCTATACTCCTGCCACTTGTAGTCTGCAAATGTGGTTCATTTAATGCATCTTGTCTCTGGCATGGTATTGGCTTGTGGCTGACTGTGTGGCTATACTTGGTTTGTTGCGTGGAATATAAATCAAACTGATCAGCGGCTGTCCCGTTGTCATCATTAAGGCAAGAACTCTTTCCGGTCCCACAGAAAGGGGAGTTACCACTGGCAACAGGATGCATCATTTTCTATCAAAAGAATAATTAAAAAAAATGAAAAATTGAGACAGATGTATAAAACCAAGACAATATTCAACAGGAAATTATTTGTTTGGTTTAGGGCTGTGAATGTCCTCTAAACCCTTAAACATGTCCTTTGAAGCAAAGGTCACTCCAAATTATTATCAAAGAACATCTGCCCTTTGACTTATTCCTAATTTTACATTTTTGCACTAATCTTTGAGTTAGCACAAATAATCTTACACAAAACACCAGCAATACTATTATTAGTGCGTTTAAAATTCACAGTGCTATCTCCAGTATCCGAGGCAGTAAAACCTGTATGGACCAGTTGCTGGGGAACATAGGTTGGAGGGTGCTGTTGCACAGTGTCCTGCTTTGTTGGTCCCGGGCCAACAGCTGGTTTGCCACTGTGTGAATAGAGTGGTGAACTAGATGGACCCTCGGTCTGATCCAGCATCAGGGCACTTCTTATGTTTCCACTCTCAGAGAAACATGGTGCCCATTGGAACACTGTCCTGTACCGTTGTCCGTCTGGTTTACTAAAAAGCTGAGAATGATCATCAAGATGATAGACTAGAGCATAAATGGACCTTGATTCCTACCAGAACCAAATGTGGTAAGCAGAAGAAGTATTTAACGCACATGCACGCACACACACTCAAACATGCTACAACATGGCAACAAAAATATTTTCATTCTACTACCATTGTATTTGTAAAGCATCATCCAGCAAAGCTATTCCCCTGATTAATTGGCCTGGTGAATCGGAGACATTTAACTTTACAGACAAAATAATCTGCATTCACCTTGACTGACAGTGCAATCCTATATCTGTCTACCTAAACATAATTCCCATCGAGTTCCCATGTAAGTATAGGACTGCAGCCTTAGTGACTACCTCTTTAGACATGAAATCAGAGTTCAGGTTAACCAAAAGCACATAGTACAATTCAGTACATGCTTATTCAGAAGTAAGCCCCACTGTATGCAGTGGGATTCACTATTTTATTTTGCTTAGAATAGCAACCCTAGACTTCTGATATCTCTTTCCTATTATGCCTAACATAGAATTTGCCTTTTTCACAGCATCTGCGCACTGGGTTGACATTTTCATTGAGCTGTCCACCACAACCCCAAGTTCTGTTTGTTGGTCAGTCACTTTCAGCTCTGATCCCATCAGCATATACATGGAGTTAGGATCCTTTGCCCCAATGTGTATCACTTTATCTTTGCTTATACTGAACTGCATTTTAAACTGTATTTTTATCCTGCCTTTCTTCCATGATGAAACTCAGGGTGAAGTATTCTTGCTTTCCAGGTGGTTTCCTATCCAGTCAATGACCAGATCCACACCTGTTTAGCTTCAGCAAGGTTGCGGCATCATCTGTTCTCAGATAATGCCCTAGACCTCGATAGTCTGGTAAGCAAATCTCAAGAAATAGTCTGCAATGCTTGTTCATAAGGAAATCTACTAATGGGGAGAATTTCCTTGCAAGCAGCTATCTTCTGGCCTAGTCAATTTCATTCCTAAGGGAGAGAAAGCAGTTGGCATGCTGTAGTTTCTGGCTTTTACCATTAAACAAAAGATTGCATTTGCAATTCACATACTGTAAGGTGTATAAAGCAGCTTGATGTACATTCTTTGGAATATGACAGCTTCCACTGGGATCCTTACTATTAAATGCATAAATCTATAATTTAATAATTATTGTAATTTAATAATTTAAAAATAAAAAGTAATAATCTGAAGATGCAAAATGAAAACAGCAAAAGAACATTAAAGCATGCCAAAAACTGTACTGAAGATGATCAGCAAAACGATGTTCTCACAACTATAACTTGAACATAAATTAGCAGAAAATGCAATGCCTCTTCCTAAGCATCTACAGTACAAGTTAACACATGAGACCAATATCATGTGTTATTCTGTATAGCTAAATGTGCAGAAAAGATTAACAGTGCAACCTTATATATGTCTACTTAGAAGTAAGCCTCATAAAATTCAATTGTATTTACTCCCATGTGTGTACAGGCTTGTGGCATAAATCTTTATGAGCATAAACTTAGGCCCCAGCTATAATCAATGGTACTACACATACACTAATACTACTACTCAGTCCAAACTACTACTTAGTCCAAACTAAATATACTCAAAAACCAAACCTTAATAAAAGTGAATTACATTTATCAAAACGCTATTTAAGGAATGAGAAAGACAAATACTTATCCATCTGATGTATTAGCTATAACCTTTCAGATATGTACAAAATTCAGGAACAGCGAAATAGTTTCATTAAATATGTAGTAGATTTGAAATAAAAAAAGAAAATAACTTACTACTTACCCTCCCTCCCCCGAAAGAGGGAACAGCCAATATTGGATATTACTGTTATATTGGGTAATATTGTTAATACCCAATACTGAGTATTAACAGTGCATTGAACAGGGGGTTGGACTTGATGGCCTTGTAGACCCCTTCCAACTCTGCTATTCTATGACCCTACATGTGCTACTCAGAAGTAAGCACAACTGAGTTCAATGGAACTTGCTTTCAGGTAAGTGGAATAGGATTGTGCCCTAAGACACTTAAGAAGATGGAACAAATTCTACAGAAGTATTGTGTATGAGAGCTACAGTAGCTGTCCCTGCACTTGGGTGGCCACAGCAGTTAAGTAACACTGAGGGGACAGAGTGTCAGCAGTTTACCTCTGCTCTCTCCACCCACCAGTGCCCCACAGAACACTGGAGCCTTAGGACCGTGCTGAGGCATTTATAAAGGAAATTGTATGACTGAGTATTAGAGGGTGTCTGATTATCATCACTGAGAAAAATTAAATATATTAGGGGACATAGGATTGATGGGTTTTGCCACCACTCTGCATCAGGTAAATAACTTAGATCTGCACATCTGCCTTACTCAAGATAGTTTATCAAACTAGTTATCCTTTAACATGTTCTTACCCTTCTTTTTGTTCTTACTAGTAGGATAGTTAGTAACAGAAGGGTGGACTTCTTTCTCGCTCGCTTTCAGCATATTTTTGTTTGTTTTGTTCTGATAAATTCCCCTGACGGCAGGACTAAGGGTGGTTATTCCGAAATCTTCTCCTCCAGAACAACAAAATCGTAGCTTAATCTTGCAAAGGCCTCTTTGGAGAGCAAATGAAATTAAAGGGGTTGGCAAGACTCCCTTTTGTATTCTCGGGAGGGGGGGGAATATACAGGATCATCTCTCCTCCTTCCCCACCCCAACGCCACCCACACACACACACACCAAGAAAAGAGGTTCCAGATCTACTCCAGTCCTTATTCTTCCCTCCAGGTATTAATGGGGTGGGAGGTATGAAGGGAAGGCCCATAATTGTGCCCCCTTGTCTCAGACACAGAAGGAGGGAACTGTTCAACGTTTTCCACCCCAACCCCCCCCCCAAAAAAAGCAAATGGGGTTGGGGGGAGGGGGTTCGTCCTTATTTCAAGAACTGCACCCGGAGGGAGGGAGGGACGGAGCTCCCTCGGCCCTTTCCTTTCTTTCTTTCTCTCTCGCTCGCTCGCGCGCGCACACACAGCCGACTGGGCGAGGCTCCATCTTGCCCGCCCGCGAAAATCAGGGAACGGAAAGGCGACAGTAGGCCCGGGGCGGCTCCTACCTGGGGGATTCGGGGCGGGGGGCGGTTGGTCCGAGGGGCGCGAGCTCAACGAGGGTCCGAGAGATGCCTTGCGGGGCGCTGGGGCCCCTCCCGGCGGCCGGCTTCCTTCGTCCCAGGCAGGCGGACAGGCAGGCAGAGACGACAGGCCGGGCAGAAACACAGGCGGCGGAGCGAGCCGGGCCGGGCCGAGCAGCTGCAGGGAGCCGTGGCGGCAACGTGCGCGCTCCTGGTCAGGGCCGCTGCGCCGCGGGAGCGAGCGGGAGAGGCCGAGGCCGGCGGGAGGGTGGCGGTTGGTCTGGGAGGAGGAGGAGGAGGAGGAAGGGAGCGGCAGGCGGACGCCTCCGAAAGGGGCCGCTCGCTGGGGTGGGGCGGGGGCCGCTCGGAGGAAAAGAGCCGCCGCCGCCGCCGCGGGGGCCTGGCCTGGCGCATTCCGCGGGGATGGAGCGTCACATGGTGCGAGGAAAAGGAAAATATTGAGGGAGAGAGGAAGTAACAAAGAGCCTGGTGGCACAACTCCGTTTCGTCGACTGGAGTCCACTTCATCAGATGCGTAAAGTGTTATCCTCAGCTGGGAGACATATACATGCACGGGTGGAGAGAGAGAGAGAGAAAAATCATGGAAACTTTGAGGTCAAATGGGAAAGAAATGCAAAAAGCACGGTCTCTCTGTGACCATCCAATTAAAGCGGAAATGAATACAAAATAAGTCCAGTGCTCGTTCACAACAGCAGTAAGTGGTGAGGGAAAGTTGTTGAGACCCAAGAGCTGGAATCCGAAACCTGGTTACTAAGGAGTAAGCTCATTAAACCTGATAGGATTGGTATATAAATGAATTAAAATGTGTTCCAGTAAATACTTAAACTAAATACTATTTATTTATTTCTAATATTAATCACCCTATAGCTAATAGCGCTCAGGGCCACATACAATGAAAGTACAAATCCAAATCTGTACAAATCAAAACAAAAGCAGCATGATAAAACAATGAATTAGCTGCATTCTGTTAAAAGCAGCAAAGGCTAAAACAACAGGTATCAAAACAAGATCGAAAGTATCAGAAATAAAACTACCTAAAAACACAACATAGCAGCAAAATGTACAAATGGTTAAAAGCCTCCTGTGAGAATTTTTTGTAAAAAAAATCTTTATCTGCGCCTTAAACGTTCTGGAAGCTCCGAGGTGGCTCTGCAGTGCACTGCGTCAATTATACGACACAGCAGCCACCTCAAAGCCATCGCAAGCTTTCCAGAGAAGCCCTTTTAAAAGTTGGGGACTGACCTTGACTTTTCAGGATGGAGCAAAGTGAACACAGCCCTTCGGCCATCTAACCTCACTCCATCCTCAATGTGGAAGTGTGCCTGAGCAGATGGTGACCCCTGATTGGTTGCTGTCCACCCAGGCAGACAGCGGGGGCCCGGCTGCCAGAAACCCCATGCTTTTGCTGTGCATCCGGACTAGCCGCTGGCCACCCCAGTGCAACAAAAGCATGGTGTTTAGTTGATTTGCAGTTACATCAAGATTTGAAAAAAGGTTAAGTGTGTTGTGGGATGTTACTGGGACCACAGAGCACGGAGTGGAGGTTAAAGCTTTTCTGTCCCTGCTATGATCCTTTTTTTTTAAGGGTCCCTGTATTGCAGTAAGTGATAGAAAAAAGCTCCCACTGGCACCAGTGGAATCTTTCTATCTGTATTTTATCTCTATTTTTTGTCAGAGATTTCTATCTCTGATTTTTATTGGAAGCACACTGCACTCCCAATAAAAATCAGGGGGCCTTCTTTTAGTACTGTTTTTTTTTACAAACAACAACCAAAAAACACACTTTTCAATATTGCTGCAAACAATGCATTTGAAGTACCATGAAGTTAGATGCTGGAGGAGGATTGAAAATGGGTGACATGGCATTCTGTGGGCGGTCTTTCCTCCTATATATACATAATTTACATTCCCCTGAACAGTGAAAGGTATTATAGAAATGATAAAGTGAATCAATATCTGCATCTCCTTACCTTATTTTTACTTAGTTATTTATTGCAATTTAAATTTATAGTATTGCATCCCACCCTGACTTTCACGATTGGTCCTTGCACCATCAGTTTGAAGTAGATGATCAGATTTGGAGACATTGTTTCTAACTCTCAGATTTCTTTACCTTTCTAGAGTGGTCTCTTCAGAAAATTAACACTGTTACTTTCTACAAGTTATTGAATCGTCAGCCTAATATAGCTTGATCCTAAATGTTTGAGGAAGCATATCCATTTACAGTACTGGGCAGGATATTTTGCCGTTTTAGAGGGGTAGCTGTTTTAGGCTGTTGCAGCAAAACAACAAGAGCCCTTCCTGGCAAATAATTTATTGTGACATAAATGTTTATGGGTCACATGATGCTGTGGTCTATAGCCAACAAAAGCTTATGCCACAATGAATTTATTAAGGTGTGTGTAGGACTCTTTGATGTTTTGCACTGTGGTGGCTTATGCAGCAAATGGTAGGATCACACTATTTGTTAACAATTGGCAGTTTATTGAGTCTTGAGATGCTATGAACTACAGGCAGGCATGTGAACGGTTAAACTCAATGGAAAATCTGCCTTGCAATAACAACAAAAATCTTTTACAGCATTCCCCTCAAAAGGTTCACCTCCCTTACAATGTAAACAAGCATAAGGTTTTAAGAGTATTTTCAAGGAAGTCGCTGTATAGATTTTTTAAAAAACAAAACAAAACACCATCTTGTGTTATTTTAAACAGGGAAGACAGCCGCTTCCCTGCTACCACGCCTTACATATAAGTAGCTGCGTATATACAGCATGAGGCAGTGGAATCTTTGCAGCAGCAAATAAACAATTAAATATTAATCTACTGCACTTTTCATGATACGGCTTGCAAGCAGAATGGAGCCAGAGTGCAGTTCCCTCGCTGTGTTTTTCCGTAAGAGAGACTTGTTATAAAATGGACTCCCGGCCTTTGCTCAGCTCTTTAAAATGTGAGCTGATGCACTGAATCAGTCAGATTGCTGTACTGTCCATCCCAGAAACAAAGTGTTATTTAAGGGTTACAGAAACTTCATGCTTCTTCATTTATCTGTACATATTCTTCATGGCAGCAGCAATAAGATTTTTCTCCCTAACATGCAACACATCCATGCTTCTTTAAGTTAAAGCAGGCCCAATTTTTGTCTTACAATAGACTCCTCTCCCTTCTGCCACTAATTACTTATGTAAAGTGTATCTATGTAAATGCATACTTCCATGGATGTACATCCCAAAAAATTCCATGCGAGTTATAAATCAACATGTATATGATTTGCCATAGCTGGTTGCAGGCAAATTTCATTAAAATCACTAAGATTTCTTTCAATATCATCACATCTAAGAGTGGAGTAGAAAATTGCTAGCCAGTATTTCTAATAACTAGATTCTATGACCTACCAGAATAGCACTGCAATATCAGGCTCAAACTAAATAACATAGTGTGCAATCTTATGACATCCACGCTCAATGCTCATAAGCCTCTGAACTCAGGGGCTTACTAGCACCCAGTGCAGAGCGGGAGGAGCAGCAGAGGCAATTGCCTAGCCAGGTAGCCCATCTAGTTGGGGTGCATTGCAGGGGGAGGAAAGGAGGCTAGAGAGGCCTCAGGATAACTCTATCCCATCCTCTCCCTTCCCCACCTACAGAACACCCTCCTTTATCCCATCTCCAAGGTTGCTTTTCCAACTTCGGAAAGAGTTTTCTCTGCATTGGCTGCCAGGGGAAAGGGGGAGTGCAGATTACTGGATCCAAGGTCAGAATGCTTTTTCCACCTTGGATTTATTTATTTTATTTATTTATTTAAAACATTTATATCCCACCCTATATCAATAAGATCTTAGGGCGGCGTACAGATAAAAGCATACAGTATAAAACAGTAAATATACACAGCTAAAAACAAATTAAACCATAAATGTTGTAAACCGCCCAGAGAGCTTCGGCTGTGGGGCGGTATATAAATGTAATTAAATAAATAAATAAATAAATAAACCAAGTCAAAACAATATATAATTTAAAAGCAGTAAAGCTATTAAAACAGTTAAAACAATGTGCCAGCTTAGTGAATTCAACCATTAAAAGCTTTGTTAAAAATCCATGTTTTCACTTGGCGCTGGAATAAAATCAGTGTTGGTGCCAGTCAGGCCTCCAAGGGGAGGGCATTTCACAGTCGTGGTGCCACAACAGAGAAAGCCCTCTCCCTTGTTCCATCATAGCAAATGTTGTGCTGGTGGGATGTGGAGAAGGGCTCCTCCAACAGATCTCAAGTCTCAGGCAGGCATATATAAGGAGACGCAGGCGCTCCCTCAAGTATCAAAATCCCAAGCCGTTTAGGGCTTTAAACATCATTACCAACACCTTGAATTCCAACCGGAAGCGTATAAGCAGCCAGTGCAATTCCTTTAAGACCGGTGTTATGTGGTCTCTGTAAGATGTACCCGCCAGGAGTCTAGCTGCTGCATTTTGCACTAGCTGCAACTTCCGAGTCATCTATGTGGGGACAGCCCCACGTAGAGTGCATTGCAGTAGTCTAATCGGGAAGTTACCAGTGCATGCACTACTGTGGCTAGGTTGTCCCTTTCCAGGGAAGGCTGTAGCTGGCAGATCATCTCATTATACTTATCGTTTTAAACTGTTTTCTATCATATTATGTATTTCAAGGCATAGTTACTTGGAAAGTGTTTTCTATTGTAAATATTTTATTGTAAGTTTTTTTTATTTTCAGATAAGCCCTGAGGAAGGACGTTTTTTGTCCAAAATGCATAGGCACCTTCATTAAACCTTTTTCATACCAATAATATTTTGCAAAGATTATCCTTGGTTCCGCCCCTGCCTTCTGCTTGTTTTTTCACTCCATCAGAGGAAGCGCCACCTCATCCAGAACAGGTTGCTTACTCAATTCTTGGACTCAGGAACCACCAATCCACAGAGCTTCCATCTTATCAGGATTCAGCTTCAATTCATTGGCCCTCATCCAGTCCATTACAGCCTCCAGGCACTGGTCCAGCACCTTCACAGCTCCAGCTGACTCCGATGACAAGAAGTAGATCTGAGTATCATCAGCATACTGATGGCACCCAGCCCCTAATGACCTCACCCAACAGCTTCATATAGATGTTGAACAGGCATCCGAAGTACCCTATTCCTCCCCCCCCCACCCACCCCAATGATGCCTAGGGGCCATAGGATTGTTCCAAAACTTACCATCATTCTACATTACTTTCCTGTCTCTTCCTTGAACCATCCAACAAAAACAGGTGATGTTACCATGCTCTACGTCTCTTCTCTCTGCCCACCCATCCACCCAACCCACAAAGCAATAATGTGAGGTGAGAGAAGAAAGAAAAATGCACACCATGCAATGTCGTCAATCTCTGTCATTTGCATTGGGTATTGCAGAAGAGATGGAAAATGTGTGATGTAATAAGTGAACATGGTACCACCACATCTCATTCAACCCCCCCCCCCCCTGCTTATTAGCAGCAGCATCCTAGGACTGGGTGACTTAGCTTCACAATTGGCACATTAGCCAGAACCATTACTGCAGTGGTGAATGCCAGGATGGAATTGCCATTTTAGTTAAAGCACTCACTGTTCAGTAGTAGCTAAAACAAATCCTTAGGATTTATTTCTACTGGAATTTTTAGCTAGAATTTCTGGAGCTGTTAAATTGCTCCAGTCTTCTCCAGCTTCCCAACTTCCATTTTTTAAAAATAGGCAAGTCTCTAGCTCTTGTACTTATTTATTACGTTTCTATACTGCCAATATTCGAAGCTCTCTGGGCAGTTCACAACAATTAAAACCATAGAATATAACATAAAATTTTAAAACTACAGAACCGAGGATACGAGTCAAAACATGCAGCTACTATTCTGCCCATTTGTTTTGTGAGAAACTAGCCTGCTTCCACTTTTCAATATTTTTAGCCAATGAATGAAGTCATAGTAATGGCTAACACACACACTATCTGGGCATATTATCCTTCTTGGTGTGTTAAGCCTTTGGCGTTTTCTGTTTGGTAGCCTAATTTAAGGAAAAACACTATTTATTTATTACATTTATATACCGCCCCATAGTCAAAGCTCTTTGGGCAGTTTACAAAAGTTAAAGTTTAGAAATTCAGGAGTTTAGTGTAGCTGAGTTTGGGCAGTAGTTTGTCTACCCAAAAACTAAAGGTAGCGTTAAAGACAAGAGTTCATGATCTGACTATGGTCTTGTTAATAATTTTTTCCTGAGTTTATAAACATTTAAAAAAAGTATCCCAGCAATGTGTGCAGATATGATAAAGCATCATTATTATGCCATTATTGGAGGAAGCCAGGATGTGGCTGGGAAAGCATGAGTTATACCAATCCTGCAAAGCAACCCAATATTCTTTGTTATTCTCATTTTTTTAGGGAAGGGGTGCTTAGGACAGTGTATGACATCTCTGTAGTGTAGTCCAGTCAGTGTTGTTGATTAGAGAGATGAAGTTGATTGTAGCAGCAATGCCATTAAGGGCTAGAGCGGTTTGTTTGTGTGCATATAGCTTTAAGAGAACTTGCCATTTTTAGCCTCTCCCCATCGCTCCCTTACTGCAGACCTTAGAGCTGAAACAGAGTGACACACAGCTCCTCAGAAGTTAGTGTTTTCTCATATATTGTAGCAATAAACAACCCTGTTGCAAAGGTACCTGAATCTATTGTGTGTTGTGTACAGAGCAGAACCTAGTAGTGGACTGCAAGCTGAGCAGGTCACACCTGTTCCTCTCTCCCCACATTAATCATGCCATTCACCCTGTAGTGGCCATTGGCCCAAAGCAAGGCCATTACAGAGGTGAAAGGAGTCAAGGAAAGAATTGAGGGTTTCAGCTGCAGGTTGAAAGACATTGTTCAGTAACAGTCCACAGAGATTTGACTGCTCTCCAGTGTTTCCAAGATGAAGGAAATCATTCTAGGCAAATCATATGAAGTTCTCAATTTTATAAGGGAAATGATGTGATAAAAATATCCACATCTATTTTTTACTGTGTTTCAACAATAACAAAAATCGCAAGTGTAACTACTTGCTTTAAAGGCCTGAGTTTCAAGTATTACAACATTCTAAAATAAAGGACAAAGGAACAGATTACACATAAACTTCAGTTAAAGCAGACCAAATATTAGTCCACTCGCAAGTAATGCCTGTATACCACTCTTCGAAATGTTTCTAGTGTTGTTAGGTCTTCAATCCATTCCATTATATGTGGGGAGGTTTGATCCTTCCAGTAATGTAGTATCAGTCTTTAGCAGTGAAGTAGGCATGAAAATCCATTTACACTGGCTGTGTGTTACATTCCAAGAAGCAGATAAATTATTTCAGAGAACATGTACACTAGTAAATATTAAAGATCTTTCCAATACAAAGTTTATCCATATAACGTCATCCCAAAAGTAAGTAACTATTGGGCATTTCCAAAACAAAGAAGCATTAACTTATTACACCTCCAACAACTAGCCGAGTTTAACAAACTTTTATTATAAAGACATTGTGCCATCCAAAAGACCCGAAACAAAAGGTTTTGCTGAATAAGATGTAAGTGGTGGAAACAACCTCCCACCCCCATGTACAAAATACATCATTAATCTTTTGGAAATATTGTGGGTTCCTTGTTGGCCACTGTGTGAACAGAGTTCTGGGCTAGATGAATCCATGGTCTGATCCAGCATGGCTCTTACATTCTTGTTTGCCAAGTATAAGTAACGGGATTCCACATATAACATAAACAATTGGAGCTATAGAATTCATCTTGAGTGTATTAACCTTACCCCATAAACTCAACTTTAAAGATGCCCATCTATCTATATCTTGTGAAATACCATTAAACAACTTGATTAAATTTAACTTGTTCATTTGAAATATGTCTCTAAGGATAACTATTCCCAAATAAGTGAAAATATCCAGTATGACATTCCAACTTCAGCTGTACTGTGTTTGTGCATTTGGGTATTGTTTGTTTTAGGTGTGGTGTTTTTTTAATTCCACACATCAGATAAAGTTTTGTTGAGTTCATGATGCTTTTTGAATATAACATTCTTCTGCATTAGTACTGTTCAGTTCCCAGGATCATCATCTACTACTCTGTGTAGTTTTCTAAATGTCATAGAATGTGACACTAAGTAACAAAGCACACACAGAAGACAAGTACACAAGTGTGTTGTAGCTGTCTTCATATCTTGTGTGTGAATTACAACCACAAACTGCTGTGCACTGCAGCTTTGTCCTCTGCACCTGAAAAACAACCCTATGGATGCCTATGATTAATGTTTTCATAGAAATCTGAATACTTTTATAAGAGCAAAATTGATAAATATGTTAGCTCTGGCATCTTCAACCTTTTTGGGCCAGGGGTCACGCTTGGAATTTTAAGAGTGCCATGGACACTTTCACAAAAAGGTGAGGGTGGGGGGGCTTGGTCATTCATAAAACGGCTGCTATGCTGAGCATTGACAATCACAGAAAACACATATTTCCCAAAGGCAAACTGAATGGGCAGAAATAAAAGTGGGGAAAAAACCTAGGTACAAGAGAGGTGTAATCTGCACTCCAAAGCACAAAACCACTCTTCTGAATCCAGTTTTCAGCTCCAATGCCCATTTCAGAAGGCAAATGGATGAAGCTCTGAGACAACGTGGCCAAATATGAAGCAGAGGGAGTTTGAGCCCAAAATGCCAAATCTCATATTGGGGCCCCCAAAACACCTGTTTCACAGCAAAACGTTTCACAGGAGGCATAGTGGTTATGCTCAGAGAAATACACATGCATAGTAAAAGGCCAGTGCAAAGAACAGAATTGTGTAGGTTGAAAAACAGTATTGCCTCAGGCTCAGCCCCTAGAAGAAGCCTTGCTGAATTTGCCCTTTACTTCCCATTGTTCAGCAGATGCTGCCTGCATGCACATTTAATTTTTTCACCATAACAATGAAGTCTAAACCTTTTGTTTTTTAAACAACAACAACAAAAAACTCTCCACAGAATTTCCTCAGGAAACCAGATTCTCCAGCAGACCTGATATGGGTGCAGCCAACCAGCCTTGAACAAGAACATGGCACTTAAAAATAACAGCAACATGGACATCCCCTTCCCCCTGGGTTGTGCGGTGGCTTTTGTTCTCTGGGCCAGATAAATCTTTGCTTAAAACAGTGCAGCCCCTTGGAATGAAAGCATCTGTAGAAGCTACTCATTTGTCTTACCAAACCCAAATCCTGTCCTTGATTAAAGAATTAGAAAGGGTTGAAGCAAGAGTGGAAAGGTTTCTTTGCCTATGTTTGTGATACAGTAAATGGCAGGGAGAAGCAGCATTTAAAAAGGGTTTTCAATCAAACCTGCTTTCATACTCCATAATGATTTTGTTAATTATGTATGAGACTTCTTTCTGCCTCAATGATTTTAATCTTTTTTCTGGGGCCTTCCTAGACATCTGCAAGAAAGGCAGGCATTGCACCAAGTCATACTTAAGTAGGACAATGTATGGATATCCCTTTCCTTTAAATAATTCCCTACCCTACCCCCACCTCATAAACAATATTGCCTTGTATGCTTGCTTGCTTTCTCTCTCCCCCCCCCCCCCCCAGTGGTGGTTCTCCTCCTTCCCTCCTCCTTTGGGGCAAATGACATGCAATGCAATCACATATAGTTTCCCCCCCCCCTTCAGCAAGATGTAGCTCTCAGTACTCCAATCTGCAAAAGAAGACCAATACAGGGGGAAGCCATGATCCTTTCCTAATCAGTGGTAACCAAAGCAGCTGGCTGCATACATGATTTTTTTTTCTTCTGCAAAGAGGAAAAGGTTAAATCATCCCTCCACCACCCTGCAATTACCAATTCCTAGGGCTGCATTTTGTAGAAGAAAATATCAGAGAAAAACTACACAACTGTATGTCAGGTAATTCAGCCCTTTAGATATGAGCTTACAATTACTTCATTTACCATTGTGGCTAGTTTTTATAACTGCTCAATATAAAGGCTGTGTACTTTTCAGATGACCAGTATGAATGTTAACATAAATTTGTCTGGCAGCCTTAAATTAACTCCTGCAATCTCCACTAACTTTTTGAACAGTTCCTACCTACCTCTAAATCTAACATCCACGATATATCAACATTCTAGTTCTTCAAGCAACATCTCTATTTCTGTGTGTTCCCTTCCAAGGAGCCCAACCACTCTCTAAGGTGAGACACTAAGCAGCTACTTAGTTTCATAGCTGAGTGGGCATTTAAGTCTGGTTTTCCCACATCCATAATAAATTATCCCATGGTTGCTTCCAATAATATATTGGTAAAAAATTAATGAATTGATAATCACTATACTTTTATTTGCAAATGTGAATTGGGCATGGCTACCATGGGAATCAGAGGAACAATGTGGTCAAGAATGTCTTTGGAAGCTTCTAACTATTTAGCTACCAGTGATTTGGGAAGGAGATGACGAAATTTACACAATAGAATAGTCTCCACTTATATACTGTGAAATCCAGCATATAAAAGGTTTCTGCTATACTTTATCAGCCATTACTACTATTATTCTTTTCTGCTTGTAATTTCCATCTGATATTTCTATCAAGTTGTTAAGAGGATTTAAAAAGAAAAGATTGATCTACAGCTAAGTTACTACCTCTGCAATTATAATTTATTGAAAAAATATACATTCTAAACAAGTTACCATAACCTCATTTTTAAAAATATATATATATATATTCTAAACTACAGTTGATTTATACATTTTTACATATTTGAGTCAGGAGTGCTAAGCAGAAATGAATTTTCCCTGCCCTAAACTAGGGTTAACTAGAAGTCAGAATTTCTTCTACAAAAATCTAGCCTTTAAGAACACAAACTTGTTTAAGCAGATACCATATTTGGAAGAGAGCTTGGTCAAGAAAAATAATCATAAGAGCAGCACATTCCTTTTTAGTCATGTGACAGGGAAAAGCAAGCAAGCTTGCCCTAAAAGGTGGGGCAGAAATATATTAAACAACTAATAAATGTGCATGCACACACAGAGGCCTGCAGTCACACTCTTCCCTTAATATCTGTTAAAGCCAAATGCTACCGACAGGCTGCACTGGTAGAAGATAATTTCCATCTTCGAATACTAGGTGCTTCATATAAGATGACAAAGGTCCTGCCACAGACTCACAATCTTAGGCAAGACATTGCAGACAAAGGAAATGGAAGGAAAATATGAGATCAATTAGAAAATGCTGGTGTAAAAAAGCAAGTTTTAAAATCAGGCATTTATTTTACTTTTTGGGTGTTTTTTTTTAAAAAAAACACCTCATACCCCACTCTTCCACAATTGTATGTTTCACTCAAAGCAACTTACAATTAAAAGCAGTAACAGTACTACAAAATAAAACATAAAAATGGAAATAAGCTTAGCAGATAAACATATTGGGAGCAGATCAAGCATTCAAACAAATTATATAAAGGAGCCAAATGTCATGTGTTAAAGAGTTCCAATGGAAGGGAGCAGCAAGCAAGAACTGGTGGATTCATGAAATGGAGGATGCTGTACTGTATTTTCAGAAGAAAAGGGTACTGGAGAAGTGAAAAATGTATGAAAGGGCATAAAGAGCAAATAAATAAGTGAGAGTGTGAAAAGTAACACGTCCATAGTGCAATGGATTATGCAAACCCAAGAATTCAAGACAGAGGAAAGAGGCTTGAAAGAAAACAAGGCTGCACATAAGTGTACTGTTAATTAGAGATGAGAACACACAAGGTGCATAGATTTTATAAAAATGAAAGCAAAAAGATTTAGTGATTGAGTTGAATATGTTGAGTCAATTGTTTGTCAATACCTAGAGCCCAAATCCTTAAAGTTGATCAGATTTAATGCAGTCTCATTATGCAGTTTAGTATAATGAGGCCGTGGATAAAATAATACAAGCTGATGATACCTAATTATTTAGGTTGGTAAAAACCAAAGCAAACTGGGAGCTCCTCCAGTGGGAAACAGGATGCTAGACTAGGTAAGAGCTTTTATCTGACCCAGCAGGGCTCTTTTTATGTTCACTTCGGCTATTGGGTGGTATAGAAATGTAATAAATAAATAAATATCTGTACTGATAAAAACTATATATTTGATGTGTCTTATAGCACACCTACAATGTAGTCTGAGTCAGGAAAACCTAATATACCTCATGCACTAAACAAACTTCCATACAAATGAAAGGAGAAAGTTCAGCCTTATGTTTCTAGATTTGCCATTGTAACCAATTGTGTCCTCTCCACTGATGGAAGGTTCTTTGATCAAGTGGAAGCTTCCATGAGCAGAAGGGGGGTGGTGGTAGTAACATGTTTTGTGGTTTTATAAATTTCCCTTTCTTTTGCAGCCCTGTGTCATTTCCCCTGTTGTTCCAAAGGGTCACCCAACCCTCTGGAGTAGATTTGTAGGGGCAGAGGGACACAAGGGGCTCCAGAGGAAAGAGAGAATAAGCAAAATTTGCCTCCTCCGTCTTTCCACTCACAGAAGTCTCCATTGGATAAAACAGTCTTCTCTCAATGGAGGGGACACAATTGGATACAACCCTTAAAACTAGTTCTTGCATGGTGCTATCATTAAAGGTTTCTTGAATACCGTACCTCATTAAATGTAACAAAATTGCTTGAGAGTAAAATACCAACATCTATAGCCAAGCAAGCAGGACAAAATCTCTTAAGTTATTCAATGTTTTCAAAAAAGGAATACACAATGACTTTTTTATTTTATGAGGACATTAGAAAACACATATATATTGTGAAAATGTTCTTTACAAAAACCTTGCATTCGTTCTTAAATGGAAACTTACAGGTATGGTAAGAGTTAAGTTTTTTTTACAATGAAATGTCTCCATCATCATGGCTTCTCCAAATAGTTGCCAACACAAAATATTTTAAACGAAAATCATCTCTTTCCTTCAGTGAATCTTGAAAGTGATTTGGATTTTTTTTTAAATAGCCACAGTCCCACAACATGACAATTGTCACTGCCATTGTTTAAATACAGATACCACCAGTGATGGAATAATATTAAAACTAAAATTACAAGGAAGTGAGAAAAGCTATCCTTTAAATTTTCTTGTGGGAATGGGTAGAACCAGGCAGAGCTAGGCTGCAATCTGAGATCAGATGAGATTTGACTTCTCAGTCAATGTACACCCCGGACCAAGACTGGCATATAGACTACCATATTCCAATACAATAGTCACCAACACTGGAGGTGGCTGATTAGCTAATTATTTTCTTGCGTGCACACACAAAAAAAGGAAGTCTTGGGGAGAAATAAAGAATATATATATATATATATATATATATATATATATATATATATATCATTACACACACACACACACACATACAGCTTGACTAACTCTGTCCTTCCTGATGAAAATGGTGTCAAGTTACAGAAGTGCATTCTCTCATTAAATAATAACTTCTTATTTGGCAAAATCAATCATCAGATGTTTATGGAAAGCTGCTTTTAATCTTCCAAATTACTCATTTTGCAGAAAAATATACAGACATAACTTTTTATTGTTATCCATTGACAGAAGTCCATTAAGATAACCTCTTCAAGGTTTCCAGTCCATCTATACGGTTTTAGAAGATTTAGAAGATGAAGGACAAACATTTACCCTTCATTTTAAAGCATTTTGTGTGTGGGGGGATTACTACAAAATGTGAGATTGGAAGTACTATACCTTCCAATTTTTGAACTGGGATTACGCTACATTTTTTCAGTAAAGTAATAACTAGTTTTATTTAGTATGTTTAGAAGAGAAAGCATACAAATTAAGAAGTATAATCATGTCCTCCTGAAACTTGTCCTATGAGCTGAAAGCAATCCCCGACAAAGTGATTTTGATCTTTAAAAAAATTCAGCATGACAATATTAAAAAATGTAATTTACAAATAAGCAGCAGTGTAAACAGTAAAGATAAACAGAAATGACAAAGTTTCACAAATGAGAAACTGGCAGATCCACTCCAAATATTTATAAAACTTTGTATCTTCCTTTGTTGGTTGGTTGGTATGAATTTTGCTGTAAGAGAACAAAGGAGTATGCAGTTAATCAGACATGTAGTTAATAATGCACTTCATTTGGATCCAAAGTTGCACAACGTGAAACTTTATGAACTGGATGAACCTATGTGTGGAAGGGGAGGGATTCTCCATCCCCCTGAAACCCTCTACAACCTTGAAAATCTGCTCTACATGGTTGGAAGACTCCAAAGCCCAGAGGCTGTTTCGGGGTTGTGGGTGGTTTGTTAACCATGGCAACAACCCACCCTGCGCCAGGTTTGCACATCATGATAAGCTGCAGCAACCCTCTGCCATGGGTTGAATATTTACAATGGCTGCCAGCATGCACCACAAACCAACATGGCTTAAGTAAGCCATGGTGGGTGAGGCAATCATGCAAACCAGCCCAGTATGTGATGTGTTGCTGGGGGATTGCAGGGCAAAGGAGAAATAAGTAAAAATTGCTATCCTGTCCCCTTTTTCCAGCAGGGAAGCAACTTTGGAACCTGTTCCCTCTGCCAAAAGAAGAAACCTTGGAGGTAACACTGTTACCTCCAATCTGTGATTGGATCTGCTTGTTTTGCCTATTTGCTAAAATAGGCTAACCAGAAAGTCTGGGTTGATTGTTCCAGAGGTAACAGTGAGGATTCTACCGCATCCAGCTCCCCTTCCCAATTTGGAAGGCAAGTAGTGCACAGGGGAATCAGCGCTCTTCTCTCTGATCAGATCAAAGATAATGGGGATTCTTTTTACTTAGTGTGACACTCCTCTCCCAATTGAGACAAGAAGCAGTGCACTAAGTGTGTCCTCCATAATGGGTGGAAGGCATGCGGGTAAATGGTCTTGTCTCTCTGTGCAGAGGGAGGCAAGAACTATGCTCCCACCTTTCTCTTCACGGAAAAATGTATGATGTCAGGAGGTAAGGCTTCAGGGAAGGTGCCCTGCTTCTGAAGGGATATTATCTGCCATCCCAGGGCTGAGCCAGGATGCAATCTGGTTCCCAGGGGCTAAACAGTTTCCCAACTCTATTCTAATGCCATCAAATCTTACAGAAAGTACGAAATAATATTTCACCTACCAATCTGATGAGCTCTTCTTTGATAAGCCTTGTAATTTCTGCCTTTGCTTTCTGCACAGCCAATTCATTTGCACCTAGGAGCAGAAAGGAAAATAAGTAATATATAAGTCTACCTACAAAGCACAGTGATGAAGCAAACAGTACAGGTGACAACTGTGCTACATTGGCAGTTGTGAAGTTTCAAAAAGTCATATAACCTATATTTTAAATTCCATAATTAATAAATATTTGGCACCATATAATGTAATTCAGTGCAACGTATTTTGCATCAGGATGGAGTGATTGAAATCAAGTGTAAAGGATATATAATGATTACATTAAGTTTCTTATTGGTATTTTAGATATTTCATAAACAGAAATGGATGTTAAGTGATTGATGTAACCATTAATGTACAATAATGTTGCAGCTAAATAGTGCCTTTATTTGCAAGCCTGCTAACTCATAAGCTAACATTATTGTTTGCACTATCCATGATGACAACCTTTGTTTTGAAATAGGTAAACCCTTTTTGGGGCCACTGTAGCAGATGAAGAGACGTTGAGATCTGCGTATGGACTCCATACGGGACTTGTAAAATGCAAGTGCCCCTCTTGCAACCAACATATGCAAAGATCGCTCTATGTCGGATGTAGGCGATGGAAAAAAGGATGGGAGGATGATGTCCTGGTTGATGTGGAAACCAGAAACTATTTTGGGAAGGAACTGAATGTCTGGACGAAGATCCGCCTTATCACGGCGAAAAATTAAATACGGTTCGTCTATCTTCAGTGCTGAGAGTTCACTGGCCCTTCTAGCTGAGGTAACTGAGACCAGAAAAACAACTTTGAACGTTAAAAGTCTCAAATCTGTAGTAGCTAGAGGTTCAAATGGCTTGGTTAATAATGCATGTAATGCAACAGACAAACTCCATGACGGAACAGGTGATTTAATGGGAGGATGTAAGTTCAAGAAACCTTTTACGAATTTTTGAATGATGGGGTGTGTAAGCACAGAACACCCCTCCAACTTTGCATGGTATACAGATACTGCAGCCAGGTAAACTCTTACCTGAATATTTTAAACCTTCCTGTACTAAATGTAACAAAAACAATAAAATAATATTTACATCACAAAAAACTGGATCCGAGTCCTTTTGTATGGCAAATTGAGGGAATGCATCCCATGTTCTCTTATATGAAGCTCTAGTAGGTTTCAAGGCTGCGTCAAACATTGTTTGGATTTCAGGTAAGTACTGGGTCTGATTCACATTGGCACTAGCCTCCACGCTGTGAGGTGGAGTGAGTCTAGGTCCGGATGTTGGATCCGTCCTTGGCTCTGGTAGAGTAGGTTCGGCCGCACTGTGAAGTGGTGAAACCTGCCCTGAGCCCTGTCCAGAAGAGGTGCAAACCAAGGTTGTCTAGGCCACCATGGCGCTAGAAGGATGCAAATGGCATTGTCTGTTAAAATTTTCGCTAGGGTCCTTGTTATTAGAGGAAACGGAGGGAAGAGATAAAGCAGGCCCGAGTTCCACTTGCGAAGGAAGGCATCCCCTAATGAGTGACGTCCTATCCCCACTCTGCTGCAGAAAAGTTTGCAGATGCTGTTGTGTGCCGTGGCAAATAAATCGATGGAAGGGGTTCCCCACATTTCGAAGATGGCATTGATCACATGTGGATGGATTTGCCATTCGTGGACAGTGCTCACAGTCCTGCTCAATTGGTCTGCCAGGTGATTGTGTTCCCCTGCAATGTGGACTGCGGTGATGGTGATGCCCCGAGTGATGCCCCATTCCAATATCCGAATAGTTGTTTGAACCAACGGTATTGACTTGGTTCCCCCTTGCTTGTTTATGTGAAACACCACCGTAGTGTTGTCTGAAGTTACCTGGATATGTTGGCCATATAACTGGTTTTGGAAAGCCTTAATTGCTTTCTCAACAGCGAGCAATTCCAGCAGGTTGATATGCCTGCTCTTGTCTTTGTGTGTCTAGAAACCTTGTACTTTCAAGTTCCTGTAATGGGCGCCCCATCTTGTATTGGATGCATCGGTTGTGATGACTCCTGTGGGCGTCGGTAGCAGGAAGGGAATTCCAATCAGTAGGTTCTGTGTCGATGTCCACCATCGAAGGGACCTTGACACGTTCAGTGGTACTAGAAGGGAAACACGTCTTGCATTGTTTGTTGGGTTGTGAGCTCTGTTAAACCAGAGCTGGGTCGTACGCATCTTTAGTCGAGCAAACGGAACAACCATTGTACTGGCTGCCATGAGACCTACGATTCTTTGTATTGTAATGGCTTTGACCTTGTTTCGTGCCATTATCCGTTGAGCCAAATTGATTATGGACTTTGCCCTATCTGGAGGCAAAAAAGCTCTGCCCTGGGTTTCATCGAGTAGAGCTCCAATGAATTTTATGCTTCTCTTGGGGGTCAAGCATGACTTTTCCCAGTTTATATACAATCCTAGATCTTCGAGAAGGTTTTGTATAGTGGCCAAGTTGCTGATCAGAGATTGACATGAGTTTGCTACCACAAGCCAATCGTCTATGTATAGGTAAATTTGGATTCTGTGTTGTCTTAGGTATGCAGAAATCACGGCCATACACTTGGTGAACACACGTGGTGCCGTCAATAGCCCGAAGGTAGAACCCTGAATTGGAATGCTTGATGCCCTTTAGCAAACCGTTGGTATTTTTGGCTCTGGGCATGTATATTGATGTGGAAGTAGGCATCCTTTAAATCGATTGAGGCAAACCATGCGTGTTCGGTTAGTAATGGCAGGATTCCCGCTAGAGATATTATCCGAAATTTCTTGGGGGATATAAATGCGTTGAGATCGCGAAGATCTAATATGGGTCGGAGACCCCCATCTTTCTTGGGGACAGTGAAGTACCGGGAATAAAATCCTCGGCTCAGTTGTGATATTGGTACTAGGGTGATGGCACCCTTCTCTAACAAAGTCATCACTTCTGCTCTCAACAGTGTTGATGGTGCAGTCGTCTTGAAGATGCCTAAAGGTGGAAGGATATCGAATTCTATTTGATATCCCTCTGAAATGATAGAGATGACCCATGCGTCTGTAGTGATCTGTGCCCATGCTGAAATAAACTTTGGGAGGTGTTGACCGAATGGAGTGGTAATTGAGTCAAAGAGGCCGTTTGTCACCAAAGTCGCTTTTACGCCTTTGGTATCGAGGGCGAGATGTTGAAAACTGCCCCTTGTTTTGCTTCTGCTGTTGTGGTTGGTGGTTTTGCTGAAATCTTCGATCATTTTGGAAACACGGATATTGGGATTGTGGTTGATGGTACCAGCGTCTTGGTTTGAATTGCTGAGTTGGAGGTTTCAAACCCATTTTCTTAGATGTAGTTTTGGCTTTCTGTACCAAATCCATGGCCTCATCGGTCTTAGAATTGAAAAGACCTTCCCCATCGAAAGGAAGATCTTCTATGCGGGTCCTAGCCTCTTGTGAAAGCCCTACAGACCTCAGCCAGGTATTTGTAATTTTGCATTGCTGCTGTTTTTATCTGGTTGAGCTTTTATATTGTATTTTATATTATGGTTTTATACTGTTGTTTTATACTTTGAATGGTTTTAATTTTTGTGAACCGCCCAGAGAGCTCCGGCTATTGGGCGGTATAGAAATGTAATAAATAAATAAATAAATAAATGGCGTCGTAGTGCTACCGCACCGACAATCAGCTTGGCACCACAATCAGCCTGATGTTTTGCTGTACTGATTTGTTGTTTCGCAAGTCACATGGCCTCATTGGAGAAAACACGAGTAAGTTCCCTTTGATCATCATTAAGATGATCGCATAGTGATACAATTTTTTCTAGCAGGAAATATTGGTATCTCACCATCATTGCTTGATAATTAGAGACCTTTAGGCTTAACGATGCTGATGAATAGAGCCTCCTGCTCATGAGATCTAGTCTCCTGCCTTCTCTATCAACTGGAGCAGAGTGAACTCGTTGGGAGCGGCCCTGAGCGGATTCTACAATTATAGAGTTTGGTTGTAGTTGTTGGAAAAGAAATTCAGCATCCTTTTCTAAAACCCGGTACATATTGTCGAGACGTTTAGATGTAGATGGCATTGACGCTGGTTTTTTCCATGAATGCTGCACTGTTTGCAAAAGGGTGGGGTAAAAAGGAATGGCTACAGGCAATGCAGATTCAACATTAATGACATCAAACACTGGGTCCGTAACTGTTCGCATTGGTTGTGAGGTCTGAATTCCCAAAGACTGGGCCATTCTTTGTATTTGATCGGAAAAATGAGCAAGGTCCTCTGATGGAGAAGCCGGATCTTGTGAGCCCACAATGCCTTCTGGAGAGGAAGTGGATGGGGCGACAGATGAGTAGGAGGCTGTTTCAGATTGATAATCATCAGTTACTGATGCTGGAGATATTACCGGTGGAACTGGTTCTTCTGGTAAAGGCGTTTTATCTATTGTCATGACTGGCTCTGGTCTGGTCTCCCGTTCTTGCCTCGTTGTCAGTATCGAAGTAGGGATCTGCTCCTGTCTCGGTATCAATTGTTGCACAACTGGTGGTTGTGGAGGTAGAAATACGTGCTCTTGCACAGACATCGATGGTGGTGGTAGATGTGGAGGCGGTGTGTACCGATATTCATAATATGGGTCTCTGTATCGGTGTTGTTCTACCCAGTGGCGAGATGGTCTTGGTGGCGACGACCAATCGGAGCATCTATCCCAATCAGATAATGGGGATCGTGAATGATGCCGATAATAATGGTCAGCGTAGCGCCGCTCCTGTGAGCGTGCTCTAGATCGAATAGAGTCTGGAGATTGACGTCGATGTGGACGTTGCTGAAGGACTTGTGTTATTGCCGCCGCCGCCGGCAGCGATCTTGGCGTGGGGCTCACAGCAGGGCTTAGGCTCCTAGGCTGTCGGCCTGAGGAAGAGTCCCTTATTTCTCCCTCCGATGTCAAGAGCGTCGGTATGGTGGCTCTCGGTATCGATGGCGAGGGAGGCGTCGGTACCGATGTTGATTGCCTTGCTGGTATAGGCGATACAGTTTGTTCTGGAACTGTCGGTACCGACGTTGCTCGCGTGGGAGATTGAGAGATCTTCTTTCTCTTTTTCTTTTGTGCCTCAGGGGCTTTGTTTGCCCGGGCTTTTTTCGCTAGTTTTTTTTGCTAGTGAAGTGGTCAGTCCCTTCCCTGGTGTAAGAGGGGTCTCTCTCGACGCCGATGCCAGGGGCGGAGTTTGAGATCTGACTATTGCCGAGGAGGTAGAAGCCATTGATGTTGATGGGACAGCTTCTAATGCCTTCCTCCAAAGCTCAGCTTTTAGCCAATCGGCTCGGTTTTTTCTTGTTTGCCTTGAAAAGGCTTGGCAATTAGTACAAGAGTCAACTTTGTATCCTTCTCCGAGACACAGCAAACAGAGGTTATGGCCGTCTGATGGAGGCAATTTACTGCCGCAACGAGCACATTTTTGAAAGGGGGCCCTCAAGGCCATGCAAGTTGGGAAAAAACCGCGATCAGCGATCGCTAACAGTCTACTATCTACAACAATATATATTTAATTTAATTTTTTTAAAAAAAAAAAAATTAAGGAAAAAATAGTGAATAAAGACTAAGGAAAGAAGAATTAAGTAAAAGTTGAAGAAAAAAGATGCTCAGCTAACTATTATAACGTTTTGAAGAACGACGAAGTTCTTGACGATGTAGCTGTGAGGCGTTCGAAGGAGAACTGGGGAAATGGGCGGGAACCCTCCCAGGCATGCGCAATGGAGAGTGGGGGAGGGTTCCCGCCAAAACTCAGCTTTAGAAGTTTTCCCGATAGTAGCTCCGGGCAGGCGCAGAGCCCATATGTGTGACCACGAAGAGACCACGAAGAAGAACCAGACCGTGATCTTACAAGTCAAGCAAGTGAGGGAAATCAATCAAGCCGCTGGCTGGCTGAAGGCCTGAGTGGACTGGCTGGGTGCTGCTGCTGCCACCTAGTAGACTGATGGGCAAAGTATCTTGTGGTAGGCTTGTCAGATAACTAGGCTCCAAATCTGACTTCATAAGCACAGGTTGTTTGGACTCCAGTAACCATAACTGAACCTTTCCCCTTAGGTATCATCAACAGATTAACCTATAGAGAGCAGGGAGTTTGATGCTTGGATAGCAGTACTGAAAAAGTGTATACAAACGCTATTGCTGCTCATCTTGCTGAGCTTGCTCCTTCCTTTTTATCTGGCAGTAATTTTGCAGGCTCTGGTCAGCAGTGAGCTTTGACAGTGCAGCTGCCCAGGTCTGATGCCAACTTCCCCATCACACAAATCAGGAAATATGCAAACTGGCTCACAATTGCAGATTTTCTACACCTTGTCGCAGAAGTACCCCCCTGAGCACTGGCTGGTGTCAAAGTCGGTGTTAATTTCAGCACACTGAATATGCATTGAATCTAAACTAAGTCATATATAGAGTAGAACTTCAAAATATGACAAAGTCTGGATCCAATCCTAAATACTTAATTACTACAATTAATCTGTGCTTTAAGCATTTCTCCTGTTCCAGTGAGATCTACAACACATATCACCTGCTGCTTCAACTCCTCTAGAAAAAGGTAGGGTAGCTTTCTCTTCCTCTTATCAGCAAGAGATATGTCTGAACTTTACTAGGAAACTTTTTTCACAGGAATAACATTCATTTGATTTGTGTTAGCTTGGTATGAAAGTGCCAAGCGTGGCATTTATTTTACATTTTTTCAGACAATTGTAATGGGGCAGTATCCAAGTCAACACAAGTGCTAACAAACTATGTTGCAAAAAGGGACTTCTAGTTGTGCCAGCTAACGCTACTTACTGGCTTTGCTCTAAAGGTCCCTTATCCTAGTGTAACATAATTTATGTTAGTGCTCATGTCGACTTAGATACTGATCATGCATTTTTTTTGGCAGCAATTTTAAGTCTGTACTAAGAATATCAATAACACTCACTCTCAATAGCCAAGTAAATTTTTCGTTCTCCTTCCTTGGGTTCTTTGCCTGGAGGAAAGTATGTTCCTCTGATCGTAATGGCAGCTTCAGAATATTCACTTATTCTGTGCAGAGCTTCCTTTGATGTTACTTTCCATCTAGCAGTCTGCAAAATAAGAGAGGCAAGGGAAAGGAAAACATATTATTAAATCTACAAGGTCAAGTGAAATTCTAAACAAAATGACTTCACAATTTGCACAGCGGAATGATCAGAGACCAAAAATGGGGAGAGTGTATAAGTGATTTATGTTTTCATTTTTGGAAAGTTTTTAAAATTATTCTTCGCAAGATGTTATCAAAAGTATAATAAGCACCTTTTAACAGTCCTAGGCCAGATCTACACCAAGCAGGATATAACACTTTGAAAACAGTTTGAAAACTGTATCTGGAGTGTGTCACAGCCCCCAACAGTTGCCAATACTGTTATAAACCATTTTAAAGCAGTAGTGTAGATCCTGCCCTAATCTCTCTCTTTCTGGAAATGACATTTGGGGCAATTAAAAAATACAGTTAAACATTTTTTTATGTACCAGAATTCTTCTATACAACGGGATGTGCAAGTGGTTCTCTCCCTAACTATTTTTAAAGGGGTTTTAAAGACTTGGATGTTCCAGTCTGCTTTTATATGAATGCATTCCCATTTTTCTTTTAGGCTGCTGTTTTAATTAATTGTAACTTATTTGCTCTGCCTCAAAAAGTGGATTTTTTTTAAAAAAAATCTTTTTATCTCCTTAAAAATCTGTGATAAAAATGTAGATTTTATTCATGTATAAGGTTTCAAAATGAATACCCCATTTGTCTCCAAATGGAATTTGTTAAAGTGCCTTTATTAAATTACAGCGAGAGAATTATTTGATAAAAGAATTATTATGTGTGATTGTCGTAACAAAAAACTCAAACAAAAACAGAAGAAAACCTATTCATGCAGTGCAAGAGTATCAACTTGAGTGGTGAAGTTCCACTCTTTCACTGAAGTAGCAAAACGAGTACTTAGGAAGAAAAATTAATGGACACGGGAGCGGATTACGTAGCTGTAACAAGGTTAAGAATAGATAGAACAATTAGGAACATGGGAAGCTGCCTCATGCTGAGCCAGACCACGGGTCCCATCTAGCCCAGTATTGTTGGCAGTAGCTCTCCAGGACTTCAGGCAGGGTTTTTCCTAGCCCTACTTGGAGATGTTGGGGATTGAGCCCGGAAGCTTCAGCCTGCAAAGCAGGTCCTCTTCTGCTGAGTGACAGCCCCTTCTCTGTCAAAAGCTGAGCTACAGAGAAATTGTGAGGGTTTGGGAGGAGGGGAGGGAAATCACACAATATATACAAAGATAATCCTGTGCTGTGTGATTAAACAAAAATATTCTTGCCTGTGGGAAATCATTGATCTCCAATTCTTCTTCATATCTCTTAAAAGATTCATTTTGTCCCCCCTCCTGTTTCTCTTCCTCTTGTTTCTCTATGGGCACATAATTGAGCTTGGCATTGATCTTCTCAGCCAGTTGTTCTGCAATGGTCTTAGCAGATACAGTTGGAGCCTGAATTGTACCGCCTCTCAGGATAGCATTCGTAGCTTGTTGCATCACATCCTGTAATAAGGTATTTAAAATAAAACAGAATCTAACTTCAGACGCATACCATAGTAAAAGTCAGTATAAGTATTTGCCCAAAATTTAGACATCATTTTATAAACTGTGTGCACATCTATATATTCTAAAACCCACCTGCACAAAAGAAAAGTGCAAGTCGTGTTTACTACACAGACCAGAATTTGGAGAGAATTTTCTCAAAGAGAATTTTTGGAAGGTGCAGGATGAAAGGGGAATTCACAAAAATCTCTCCACACACCCCCATTATGCAAATGAGAATACCCCACAAATGGAGTTCTGCTCATGGAAAGTTCGAATCCAAGTCTCTGTACATAACCTTACTATTTATGTTAGAGGTGCTGAATCAGAACAAGGGCCAAATTTCATTTTGGACAAGCTCTTGACCACATTTCAGTGGGCCAAGAGATGGGGCAGAAGGCAAAAGAAGCAGGGCCAAAACAAGAAATACCACAACATACCAGCATATTTTGGCTTAAAGCTGTTGCTGCCAGTAATTAAGCCTCAGGAGAGGCATATTAACTTTCTGGAACTGCAGGGAAATCACCAAACAATTGGCTGTTGGGACCCCCAGAAAGTCCGGTGGGAAACCAGGTTTGAGATTCTGCACCACTGGTTAATATATCAGTTAGAAGAACCCCAAATTGGCAACTTTTATTTCAGCTTGATTTACCCTCCCCTCCCCACCCACCCTGGAACACAGAACCAAATTAAAGGCTGAGGTGAAACAAAGGCGTCGTTGTCCCAAGGTAGCCAGTTGTATAAAGAGGATTGGGTTCCAGTTAGCAATGTTAAAAAAGATAGGCACAACCTATCTGACATAAAGCATCTGCTATGGTTACTGACAGAACCACGTAATCCTGGCATTCAAAATAAAGGATAAATCATGGATAGCCTTGGATTTCTGTTTTTGCTTCTTTTAAATTTTGTTTTAACTGTTTTATTCTGTTTTTGTTTTTATTTTAGCTTGTACACCGCTCCGAAATTTTTCAGTGGGGAGCGGTATATAAATAAATAAATAAATAAATAATACACATGGCTGTCCCGTCACATCTAGCTTAGCCTTAACAGGACATAAAAAGAAAATAACTTTGGGAAGTATAATATACTGCACTCACAGTAGTACAAATGGACCACTAATGAAACAGGAAGTAGTGGTTTCTGGGAGGGAAACCAAATGGAAATAAGTGGCAACACTCATTTCCAGAATGAGGCAGGTCAACGGAACTCACAGAAGGGATGTCCTCTGACCTGTTCTGTTCTGGAAATGAACATTGGTGCTCATTTCCATGCTTATTTTAGGAACTACCAGTTCCTGTTACACCAGCAAAATGGACCGCTAGAGCAACAGAACAAGGAGATGTGCAGTGGTAGTATAGGATACTGCTCTTTGCTACTGATTATGTTTTTCAGAGAAACTAACAACCATCCACACAAAAATCTGTTCGTGCAGAAATACTTTTCCAGCAAAAATTACAAGCAAATACACACATTCCCTTGCAAACAAGAGAAATATTAGCCAATCAAATGTTTATTATACCTTCCTTAGAGATTGCTAAAATCCAGTTGTTGGTGCTAGTATTTTGAACTTCTTTATCAATAGTCACATTCCCATAACATTTCAAATATAGGGTTACTGAGAATAGGAATTTGTACTCCTTTTCCGAGACTACATAAAGTAGACTCTATGACACGGTTCACATGATCACAGCATCTTAACAGGCCACAGTGGGGCCCAATGCACGTCAGGTGCCATTTGCTTAATTACCCACCCTCAAATAACTCTTGTTTAAGCTGCAGTGATGGTGCAAACCAGGTCAATGCAAATCTAAATTGAGCAGGTATTAACACAGACCTGTATAAACTATGTATGTATCTTTTCATTCTCCATTGGTAATGTTAATGTTTAGAAATGTTTGCTTTGTAAAGGAGACTTACCTTAAATTGAAATGAGACTGATACTTGAGCCTCAGCTCCAAGATTCTTCTGTGCATTGATTCTCAATGCCAACCTTTTAGCAATTTCTAATTTTTCTGCATTGCCTGCTGTTGGGGCAGGAACATTAGATGTCCCACCACCAGACGATGCCATGTCCTTCACTCTTTTCTTTGAATTGAACATGCTTTCAATCTGCTCATCAATCTAAACAAAAATGAAAAATCAATGTAACTTCAATTATGATATATATATATATATATATATATATATATATCTCAAAAAGTAAAAGGCAGTATCTAAAAAGCTCCAGGTATCTCGTAGGAATGAGTGGCTTCCATTTCAAATATTAGAGTGCACGATCCTTTTGATGAATAGAAGACGACCATCTCACTTTAAGTGAACAGGAATAGAAAATGAATCAAAAGCTGAAAAACTATGCATGACCTTAATTGGAAACAGAATTATTTCAATTTACTTTTATCCAACCTTAATTTAATTTCAGTCCCATTCATTTCAATGGGTCTACTGTAAGTAGGACTAACACTGGATATAATCCACCAGAGAGATATTTAATATAGAAAGCAAATTTAAAAGAACATTTAGCTGAAAAAAGATTGCCACCACATCTATAAGACATTTCTATGAAATCAGTCAGATGAACAGGAGCATAAAAAGTCACAATTCTGCATAATTGTATACGTTAAGTGAGTACATAACTAAAAAGCAGTTTTATAAACTTACATCAACTGCGGTATCTTCATCATCTGAATCCTGCAAGCCAAGTGCAGCTTTCTGTAGTTTCTTTCTCTCATTAGCCAAAGCTTCCTCTGTTTCATCAAACTTGAATCCTTTACCAGAGAACCCGCTGCTCTTTTTAATTGTCTTCCCCTCCTAAAAGGCAAATATCTTTTGAAAAACCAGTCCCAATATAGAACCCCCTTTTAAAAGATGAAGTTTTAAAATGCTTATTTGTAAAAGTTTCAAGATTTGTTGCATGAGATATTTTAATGTGAAAGTCTGCCATTTTAAAGGAGACTGGCTGTAAAGAAGTGCTGATAAGCACCCAAACACATAAATACAGAAACAAATTTAACAGACAACATATATTAAAATCAAATTAATACTTAAAGCAGGTGTAGAAATAACATTCACCCTAACATAGAGATTGGGCTGCACCTGTAGAACATATAAGATAACAAACCCACATATTCTTATTCGTTTTTAGATATCTCCATATACACTAAAAGCCTAAAAAATGAGGCAGCTTGTTAATAAAGCCAGCATTGTTTTTAAGAAAAAATGCTCAGAAGTTAAACTACCATCATATACTATGCTTTTCAACCTACGAATTGAGGCCTAATCTAATGTATACTACAGAATGAAGTGGTAGAATGGACTGCACGAATTAAGTACAATGTGATGCCATTTCTGAGTGCTCCGCCATGCACAAACTATCCTCGAAGTTAAAAAAAATCCCAGCACACAAAACAGGAATATTCTAGCATAGAGCATTCCCTTCTGTACTACTTCTACCTGTAGGGAATTTCTTATTCAGGAAAGCATTAAAATTTTGATCGCCAAACATGCAGTCTGAAGGTCCAAATTCTACCAGCTCACAACCTCAGTCCATTACATTCTATTCTTATTACATTATTATCAGGCCTAACTCTATAGCAAAGCCTCTGAACTTTAAAACTATGGGTTAGATCCAAAGAACCAGAGCAAAAGGAATATAACTAGGTAGCACAAGAGGTCACACAGCACTGTAACAGAAAGGTTCTATTGCAGTTCTCATGCTTCATTTGTGCAAGCAGAAGAATATATTTGGATTAGTTTCATTTCTGTCTAACCACAGTTCAATGTGATGTGTAAACAATCAACCCATGAGCGAAAAACACCTTCAGCTTTCAGAAAGACACTTCAGATCCAACCACATCCAAATAAAAAATGCCCAACTGAAGTTTATTATCTGAATTTAACTACATATGTTAGTTAAAATCAACAACAATGGAAGGATGGGTTACTTACAGCCTTCTGCTGATCTTTGAAGTCATTCCAAAGCTTCTCCAGCTCAGATGGAACTGAAGTACCTGACAACTCAAAGGCTTTAATTATATCACCAGCATACCGTGCTTGATCTTCAGTTATAAAAGTATATGCATATCCCTGTTAATAAAATATTATGTATAATTTCAATTCAACATATAGTACACTAAGTACACTAGCTATTTTCTTGTGTGCATGTATGTAAAATACATGTAAAATACCTTTTGAGATTTTTACAAAAAACAAGTTCTAATATAATTACATAGTAGTGATTTCTTGTTTAAATTAATCAAGATTATATTTCCATATGACAACATACAGCATAGCATACTTTGCCAAGCTGTGGAGAACTCAATTCACTGTTTTGGGACAACTAAATATATACCATATGTGGTACCACATGTCTGTGTCTTAATGCTGTGGCAAGTTCCTGACACCTATTTGAATCAATGGAAATATAGTTATATGGTTCTATGGCATCACAGCTCCATTGCTGAGATTTCTAAATAAAGTATCAGCATTCCGGGGTGGATAAAAGTCAATAATTTGTATTAACAACTCCCCACCCTGATTTTTATTTCTCTGTTTTAACTATAATAAGTTCCACTTCTTTAAAAAAAAAGATTTTTTTTTTAAAAAATGAACTTAATTAATCCATATAGGGTTGGAACAAGAATTAGCCTCCTGCTGACAGAAGGGCTCTTTCCATCCACATACAGCTACAAAAAAAACCCTCTATTTAGTTGCAAATTAAGGAAGAAATCAGTCTTGCCAGCGGTCTGAATTTAGGGCTTGCAGAGGGCTTTTGAAATTAGGCCAAGAACTGCACTCCTACTGTATTTAGTTGCAAACCAACAAGTTCTTATTGTTAAAACTCAGAAAATATTCAATTTTTTAAATGGGAAACATGATGTAAACCAATTATTTTTTAAAAAATAATATTGGTGACTTACACCGGAGGTGCAAAAAGTATAGCCTGTGGGTCAAAGGTAGCCCTTTCCCATGCCCTGTCTGGTGGCTCCCCTGGCCTGCAGAAAAAAATCTAGAAAAAAAGGAAAAACACTCTGGGAAAGGGCTCATGCTCTAGAAGCCTCATTCCTAGAGCATTCCTAGTGCCCTAGGATGTAGCACTTGAAGGCTCCTGCCTGCTTCCTAGGGCGCTCTAGGAATGGGGCTTTTAGGGCAGGAACCACAGAACTTGTTCCTTTTTTTTCTGAAAAAGCTGCAGGTAACAGTGTGAGATATCATGATCCTTCAGCAAAAGAGTGGATTAGAGAAAGGAGTGGGGGTAGGAACCAGGATTTCTAGATGGCCTGAAAGCTGAGATTTCTAAGAGGAACATTGGTTTTATCTGATCAAAACAGATGCCAGACCTCTAGAAAGCTCTTGTGCAGGAGCTGGATTTAACGGTAGGGTGTGTGTGTGTGTGTGTGTGTGTGTGTGTGTGTGTGTGTGTGTGAGAGAGAGAGAGAGAGAGAGAGAGAGAGAGAGAGAGAGAGAGAGAGAGAGAATGTATATGTTGTGAGCTGCGCATGTATCTGCAGATGTACACACATGCACACATCCTACCACTCCAGCAGACACCTAATGCATCACTCAAACAAAGAAGGTATATTCCTTATTTAGATAAATGATTTAACATGACCTTCATTTAAAAGGCAATGCAGCTGCAATCTTCTAAAAACATTCCCACCTATAGCAAGCAATAAGCTCTCTTAACCCGACTACAGTTTTAAGCACTTAGTTAAACAATATCATGTACATACTTTGTTGCCGGCTCGTCCAGTTCTGCCTGCCCTGTGCACATAATCCTCATAATGATTGGGACAGCTGTAGTTGATTACAAGCATAAGATGTTTTACATCAAGTCCTCGGGCTGCTACAGATGTGGCAACAAGAAGTTTGCACACTCCATTCTTAAAATCATTGATTATACTGTCTCTGTCATACTGGTCAATGCCTGCAAATTACAACATATAAGAAAGGTGTTGAGGAACACTTCATGGTTTATTTTTTTAGTTAAATATTTAAAGTGGTTTGAAGAGTGTCTACTTACCTCCATGAAGGGACAGGCAGGGATAAGAAGCTCTCATTAAGTCTTTCAGCAATCCATCAGCATGTTCTTGTTTATCAACAAATATAATGACTGCTCCTTTTTCCTGGTAATGTCCTAGTAATTCAAGTAACTTCAAAAATTTGTTCTCTTCCTCTATGACAACCTGAAAGAGCAATTCAATTGAGGGAGACAGCATCTCACACAAAGTTTTAACTTGTTCCCAGTTAAAGTGACAGCAAAAATGAATACAACCATCAATAAGCAAATCTGATTCAAGTATTTTAGCACACACTTCTATGCCAACTCACCCTTATAAATCTTACTTTGATTTTTACAATTTAAACTGTTTTGCCAGGTAATCTACAGCTGCATCTAGCAGGTGGGGTAGGGTTCTGCTCTGCTTCTCTTGCCCTTGGGAAAAAAGCCACGCTACTACTACACAGATGTACAACAAACATGTGCCACTATCCTTAGCCAGAATTCAAGGAGCTGCTCAGAGTCACAAAAGTACTTGTGCTAGCCATGTGGAATGTTCTGAATCTTCTCTGAACTGCAAACCTTACCCCTGGCATATCACCCCACTCAGTTTCCAAAGCCATTCCAAAGTCATGCAACACAGAAGCTATTGTTCAAGAAAATAAGTCTAAAGCCCCATTCCAGAACGAATTTCATTTTATTTGAACTCTAGCTCTTGGCTCCATGACTGATAAACCAGTACAAGATGCCATTTAGAAAGCCACCATCAAACTCATTCTACTCTACCACAGAGGAATTCTGGCACAAAAGTGCAGTTTTGGGGCTGAGTTTCAGTCCCTGCCTCAGTGCGAGGGAATGTGCACAGGGACCTCTCTGCTCATTATATGAGCTGCCTAGCACAACAACTCATAGGCTGGACCTATACTATTGCAGGAAGGACTCTCAATAGAAATAGCATTATTGTGGTGTGAGGGGAAAAAAAATTACCACCAGAAACTATTTTGATCAACCTATTCAAAGTCATCCAAGGCGAGGGTAGACGTAATCAATATTTGCTACACTGTGAAGTTAATTTATCTTAATGGTTTATTTTGCAGAAATAAAGGCATAGCTGTCCTGAATACTTAATTTTGCTGGTAACACTGTCTTTTGAACATTGTCACCACAGCAGCAGATACAAAAGGCGTACTTCTGCAACTTACCACATTCTGTTCCACATCAGAACAGACAACACTCCTGCCACCAACCTGGACCTCAATTGGCTTACTTAGTATTCGACGAGCTAAAGCCTCCATGGCTCTAGGAAAGGTAGCGGAGAACATGACAGTCTGACGATCAGGTCTCACATTGTCTACAATGCGCATAACCTACAAGTGTAAAGTTGGGGTTAACACCATAATCTTTCAAGTCAAATTACTTGATTTTTAAAACAAGGCTCCTATGTTTTACATCGGGGTAGGCAAAGGATAGATCTCCAGATGTTTTGGCCTTCAATTCAAAGAAGCCCCTGCCAGCATAGCCACTGGTAAGAAACGCTGGAGTTGAAGTCCAAAAGATCTGGAAAGCTACTTTCTGCCCATCCTTGTTCTATAGGAGATCATTTCTTCTGCAAGATTCAGTGTTTAGAGCACTGCCAGGCAAAACTCCTGGTAAGTTTGCCATACATCCAAAATATGAACTAGTGCTTTCTACAACTCCATACAATACACATGCAAACTCCACCCCCTTTATTGCCTTGGTGTGATTGTGCATATAGCCTATTGAATTGAGGAGCAGGTAGTAGCACAGGCTTAAGTATGAGCTAGTAAGGCCTGTGGACTCACTATTCCTGGTCCCTTGCTGCCAGTACCACTTTTGGCATCCATATCACAGATTAACCGCATATGTACTACACTATATGTGTTACTGGGAAAGTAGCACCTTCTGCGGAATCATCAACAGAAATGCCATCACAGGGCAAAACTCAACCGATACTGTTTTACTCAAAATACCTTTTCAGCCTTAAGCATAAACGTTACAGCTCGGTAATTTCCCATTCTCACCTGAGGCTCAAAGCCCATGTCAAACATTCTATCAGCTTCATCAAGGACAACGTATGTCACTCTCCGAAGATTTGTAACCCGGCCTATAGAAAGGAGAGAGAAAACAAAGGGAAACAAAAATAAAACTAAAGGCTATTTTCCTTCAACAGGAAATGTAAATAAAAAGGTACATATTTTAAACAAACATTTTAAAATTATATTTATTTTAGAAAAACAATTCACTAAATGCCTTATCTCTTGCTCCAATGACAAACATTTTGGCAAATGTGTACTGATGCACAAGGCCCATTATTTTGTCAAGCTCTTCTTTTGTATACCAGTACAGGGCCAGAAAACCTGTAAAATTCAGAAAACAGCCCTCACCAAAACACATCATAAAACTAAGACTGAGGTGAAGCAACGAGCCACATCAGCCATTATCTGTGAGCGCCACCTAGAAAAAAACATATTAGAGATTACAGCGCATGTGTGGAAGGCAAAGTTCAAGTGCTAACTGAAGGAGCCTTACAAAAGTATCCCTGTAGATGATAATTTCAATACTTATGATAGGTGAAAGCTAACCACATTGAAGGAAATGAGAGCTTTGCCACCAATTTCATCAGCAGAATGACTTACATTGATGGGTAGATTCTAAATAGTAACTAAAGTAGCATAGATATTGTTAGATTCTAAATAGTAACTAAAGTAGTATAGATATAAATGCATAAGCAACACTTTCCACATGTAAATACACAGCTTAAAAGTTTTTTAAAACTCAGAAAACCAGGCATCCCAGTCATAGTAGAGCAGGAGTGGGCATGTGGTCAGGAAACAGCATTTTTCCCTCCTGAACTTCTGGCAAACTTCTGGCTTGTTTAACCAAGGGTTGTTTTAACATTTGAACTGGCCCTATGTTTTGGATTCAAAAATCCCAACATGCAAGCAGAAAACACTTCCATGCACACTGGGTGTGTCACTGATCCAACCCCACCAGCTGCAGCACCGCAAGGCCTCTGTGCTTGCATTTCAGGTGGTCGGGAAGCAGTGTGTAACGTAGCACAAGAGCTGACAACTAAAGTGCTGTGAAGGAATCAGGAGAACACACATGTATGGAAATGCATTTCTCTTCAGATCTGATTTAGGATTAGAAGAGAGCAGATTTAAGCTGTAAAACATCAAAATTGGGAAGAATTATGAAAATCCATTACTATAAAACAGGGTTCAAGGGATCTTTCAAATGCTAGTGTTGCTAGCATTTCTATCACTTTAGTTCTTAAAGGGACTATAGAGAGAATGGAAAACAAACCCTCCCCAACCCCCTCTAAATCTGAGGAGAGCAGAAACAGGAAATTCAGAGATATACTCTAGACTAAGGAAACAATGAAATTCCTTCCAGGTGATGCTCTAATTCTGCACAGACTCCAAAGACACTTCCATTTCACTTAGTGAATATACAGAAGGTATTAATTTCACCTCAGCAACTAATAGTTATCATTTGGATGTTGGACTGGGTTAGACCTGGCTGCAGCAACACATGATTTAGTTATTTTCAAAGCATACCTCTTCAAAAAATAATTTAAAAATAATGCTGTTTTAACACAGTTTGTAAAATAGCTAATTCAAGGTGAATATAAGCTAATTTTTCATCTTCAGCTCTAAATGTGTTTACATAGCAGATTAATATCCTAATACTCCAAAATTAAATTGGCAACATTTCAATTATTTTTTCAGCTCTTAGAAGTGGTATGTTACTTGGGAACAGCATTGATATTCCTACCTTTGCTGGCTTAGTCTTGGAAGCCCAGTTCTATAATTCTTGGAGGGACTTTTTCCACAGAAGTCAAATGTCAACAGTTTAGTAGAAGTTTTGAAGTACAATATTTAAACAAATCATCAACCACTATCTGACAAGCATGCAACACTGCAGTAAAAAAACATTTTAAAGCTGCAATATCTTAGTTTAATTTATTCATTTGAACTAAGTAGGAATACTTTTAGTTATGACAGAAATTTCCATTCTAAAAATTGAAAATAATGCATTTGCCTCAGTTTAGAAATGTAGAGCTAAATTTCTTCACATGAAAAGTAAGTTGTTATATTGCATTAATTTCAACAAGCACCAAACAGGCAGCATGACTTTAAAATGAGTGATACAAATAAACAGCTATCCTAAATAAGCCAATTCTGAAGTTAAGGTATAACTCCAAAATGCATGTAATTATTCTAAGAAATTCTTCAACTGTCTTTCAAACATCTTTGAGACCTACATCAAAAGCTACTGAAAAGAATCACTTTTTTGACTATACAACATGATAGATATCACAGCTTCAACAGATACATTCATTCCAGAAGTCCATTTCTGAAAGGGGAGGGATAACCCTGTCAACTTTATTTCACATATAGTATGTCATTAATTGAAAAAGTCTCTCCTTACCGTTATTAGCTGCTAACATATCTATCATACGGCCAGGTGTGCAAACGATTATTTCAGCACCCCTTTTCAGTTCAGCAATCTGGTTATAAAATAAACAGAAGAAAATATTTAAAATCTGTGACATCAATGACAATATAAATAATGCTTAATCATTCTAGATAGTGATTCATGATTAAAATAAATGTTTTATCCAGTAATAAAATGCCCCCAGCTGAAAATATTTAAATATTTGTTTAACAGTTTCTTATAGATTTCCAGTTCAGGGTAATATTCCAATACAGCAGGGGTGGGGAACTGGTGGCCTGTTGCCCATGTCCAGCCAACAGAGCCTCTCTGTCCAGCCTCTCTCTTCTTCCCCCACTCCCACTGGGGAGCCTACTGCCTCTGTATGCTGTGTCCTGGGAAAGGGAAGCACACAGCATATAATCGCTGAGCTGCAGGGAGGGGGGAAGTGAGACAGAACGAGCATATCGGTGGCTGCACCCACTTTTTAATTCTGCCCTGCTACAAGGGACTGCGGCCCTCGGGATGAAAAGGGTTCTCCAACCATGCCCTAGAGCAGTGATAGGGAACGTGTGGCCCTCCAGATGTTGCTGGACTGCAACTCCCATTATAAATAGCCAGCACAATCAATGGTGAGGGATGAGAGTTGCAGTCCAAAAGCACCTGGACAACCACAACTCCCCTACAGCATCCAATTTTGCTCATGTGTCATGTAAAACAACACAAACATATAAGAAGGGTTTGTAGGCACCATACTTTAATGCGCCAATTCTCTGCTTGAGGCATATTGTGATCATGAAATGTGTATAGATCAGGGGTCTATACGATCATGATCACTACTATAGTATTTTTACAGGCACCTGAAAATATTTATTTATTAAAAACATTTGTCCATTTTTAATATACATACATGGATTTATATGAAATGCATACGACTTTCTAGCAATTATACACGGGCTGCAACAAAAGTGGACCAAATAGCCAAATAAACATCCATTTGAAAGAGACATCTATATACCACCCTTTCAAATAATGAAAGCATGGTAAGGTCCTCAATCCACTGCATGATAATATCAAAAGGGCACAGAGAATCTATTTATGCTGACCATTTGTTAATTTCCATAAAGCATGTAAATAATTTAAATGAGATATTACAACCCTGGAAGGATAAATGCTCACCTCCTATAATGCAATGGACTGAGGATCTCACAATGCTTTAGGTATTTGAATGGGTGGTGTATAGATATCACCTTTGAATGGATACTTACTTGGATATTTGTTGACACTTAGGTATAATTGCTAAAAAGTTGTATTTACATACATATGCATTTTGTATGTATTCACTGATATGGATATAAACATATCTAGGTATGTAAGATTAATAAGATACAAATTGTGAAATCTGCTTTGTAGTCAACATTAGTCAAATAACAAAACTGAGATTTCATTAAAATTTAACCAAAATATGCATATGTTGCTTTTGCGTAATACTCAGCAAAAAGTTTCCTTTGCTAATGAATCAGAGAAAAACTAAATTTCCACACACAAAAAAATAATAATTAACCCATATATTTCAAAACATCAACTTGGATCTAAATGGGTCTTGAGCCAATGGAAAGACACTTCCACTTCTGCAAAGTAGCCTCCCTGAACTCCCAACTTTCCCTCTAGTCCACTGTAGCCACACACACACACACATATCCCTTGACCCTCAGAAATAGCTTTTGTGGAGACACAGGGGGCTGCAGTGGGGAACAGAGGTCAGGAAAGCCAGGTTGCATAAGGGGAGTTCTACTTGTGCTTCTCTGAATTCATCCCAATATCTGAACACTTTCTGAAGTTAACAACTAAGCGACAGAGAAGCTGTTAAAGGTTCCAGACAAATTTTGCCTTGGTAGCAACACAAGTCATGGTTACAATGAATAAGATACAAATTTCATTATGTACCTGTTCACTTATTCCAGTTCCTCCATATACACAAACAACTCTAACCCCAAGGGTCTTTGAGAATTTCTTACACTCCTTTGTAATCTGCAAAGCCAGCTCTCGAGTAGGAGTCATAATGACCGCTAAAAAAGAAAAGGTTGTTGTTATTATTATTATTTATTTATTTATTTATTTATTTATATAGCACCATCAATGTACATGGTGCTGTACAGATTACACAGTAAATAGCAAGACCCTGCCGCATAGGCTTACAATCTAATAAAGTTGCAGTAAACAATAAGGAGGGAAAGAGAATGCAAACAGGCACAGGGAAGTGTAAACAGGCACCGGGTAGGGTGAAGCTGACAGTATAGGGTCAGAACAAACTCAATATTTAAAAGCTATAGGGAAAAGAAAAGTTTTTAGCTGAGTTTTAAAAGCTGTGACTGAGTTTGTAGTTCTCAAGTGTTCTGGAAGAGCGTTCCAGGCGTAAGGGGCAGCAGAAGAAAAAGGACGAAGCCGAGTAAGGGAAGTAGAGGCCCTTGGCCAGGCGAGAAGCATGGCATCAGAGGTTGCTACAGGTTAGAACTGTAATCACAAAACTGACCACAAAATATGTTTATGTCAAAGCAAATCCCACCAATTTCAGTACAACCTATTTACAACACATTGTGCTAAGGCTTGCAAAGGGGCCGTAGCTCATATAGGGCAGCTGTTTACATGCAGAAGGTCCCAGGTTCAATCCCTGGCTTCTTCATGTGGGGATGGGTAAGAATCCTGCCAGAAACTCCGGGGAGCTGCTGCCAGTCAGTATCAACGACACTGGGCTGGATGAACCAGTGGTCTGACTGACTCAGCATACGGCAGCTTCCTAAGTTCCTGGGTCAGGTATTGTTCTCTACAAAATAAGCCCAGTATTTGTAATGATATGAACCCCATAACCACCTACAAAAGATGTTTTCTGTAAGGATATTAATATAATTTACAGATGAATAGTATTTTCTGCACAATTTTAAATAGTGCGAAAAATAAACAAGGTAAATTTGAGGAAGCTATTTTCCCATTAAGTTATGATCTTGGGTTTTTTTAATGAATAAATTCATGTACTACTTTGTTGCAGACACCTCTTAACTATTAATTTCTTCTAGCAGATATAGGCTTGGATTAGTTTATGACATAACCTCAAGATTCCCTACCCACCACACACATCTTCCTTTCCCTGCAAAACACCACATCTAATATATTGAAATTGGAGCTGCTCAGCTGTATCCCAAGTTTATTAAGAATAGAAAACTAGCTTGCAGTTCAGGTGAGTATAGAGCACATATGTTGATGTCCAACACTTGAAATTGGGATAATGAGGGTCAAAGCTGAAATAAAATACAAGAAATGCTAATCTGAATTCGATTGTAAACTGGTTAGCCAGAATACTGGCATTCTCCCCTCCTCCTGGTATGGAGGAAATAATAACCAAAATCAATAGTGAAAAAATAGATCCATAGCACAGAAAGGCACTTCCTCTCATAGTTCATTTCCACCTCAATCTTAATTCACTAAAAAATAACACAAATAATTATTTACTTATTTTATATCCTGCCTTTTTTCCTCTAAGGAACCCAAGGCTATGTATATAATCCTCCTCTTCTCATCTTCACAACAACCCTGTGAGGTAGGTTGGACTGAGAGTCTGTGACTGGCCCAAAGTCACCCAGTGGGTTTCCACGGATGAGTGGGAACTAGAACCCGGATCGCCTGTTTCCTAGTCCAACACTCTAACTTCTACAACACTTAAACAACAATGGACCAAAAAAAATGTCACTATCTGTACCTATTGGACCTTCCCCTTCTTCTAATTGTCTCTGATCCATGATGTGTCTGAACATGGGCAACAGAAAAGCAATAGTCTTTCCACTTCCTGTTTTAGCAATGCCAATTAAATCCCGTCCACTCATAATTGCAGGTATGGCTTGAGCTTGGATAGGGGTGGGCTTTTCATAGCCATGCCTTGAAGGAAACAAAAAAGTGCATTAAGAGCATGAAAAAATCTCTATATTTCACATCAAACTGCATACAGTTATTTACATAATCTGAATATTAAGTACAATTAAAAATATAGAACATTTGTACAATTAGTGAATAAATGATACATGAATTAATTCTCTATCTACCCTGTAATGCTGGATTACATAGTTTGTAGGCAATTTCATGTACACAGTCGCTCTATGACATGAACATGAACTACCAAACAAGGACTCTGTCCAGGATACTTCATATATACCTCAAAACGTGCACGCTGCATTTTCCTATATTGCTTACTTACTTTTTCAGGGAATTCAGAATTTTCATGGAAATACCACATTGTACCCAGGTTTTGATTGGTTTGGGACATCCTTTACCCTTGACTGAAATTCCTTCCATTTCCAGCCTATACGCAGTCACCTCTGCAACACACAATCTGAATTAGTATACAAATAATTTCTACATTAGTTGAGGTACTCTTGTAATATGTACTTTGTAAATGGAATGTTATTGATTTTTCAGCATCATGTTTTCAGAAAAAACATATAAAAAATTCTGATGAGCTTTCTATGTTGCAAGTGCGACTATATAATACACAGTAATGCATTAATATAGACCTAGGATGGGGAACATGCATCCCTTAGAGGCATCTTGCGCTCCAGATCACCCCTTTGGGAATTCCTTCCAGTTCTACTTTATGTGTATGTACATGCAGAGGAGAGAGAGAGAGAGAGAGAGAGAGAAGGCATGGGCTGGCACAGAATAAGAGCCATGCAGTCCTGCAAAACTCCACTTATCATTAGCTTTGGCCACATCCGCCTGATACAGATCAATTCGGCACACCTGATACAGATCAATTCTATCAATGACCCCTCTTTCCTAATATGTCAAATCTCTCCTAAGTTTTTTTTATCCACGATCATCTGAAATGCAGCAAATCTGAAACTACAATAGATAGACTTCTTACTGGTCTACAACAAACACATACACTGTTGGAGATGGGTAAGAAATGGATTGATAGACCTTTGCCCATATGATTGCTGATCTACCAAAAGAAATTACAGGCTTCTGTGGGGATCTGTAGCCACTATGAACAGAATGGGGGAGAGAGAGAAAACAATAACCTTTTTGGGGCTGCTTCTACAAGAAGGCTGTGTAATAAGAAACCTATTTGGGGCTGCTTCTACAAGAAGGCTGTGTAATAAGAAACCTATTTGGGGCTGCTTCTACAAGAAGGCTGTGTAATAAGAATCTCATGCAGATCCCTACTGATCCAACACAGGGAAAGGAGATAAAGGCCTATTGGTCACAAGAAAGAAGGGACTTTCATCACACACTCGCTCTCTCTCCCTCTCCCCACCTCTTCTCCCACTCTCCCCAATGTAAGCCAATTGCTCATAATTTCAGATTCTTGCCCTTACAACTGAGGGGAATCTTGGGAAAGAGTAGGAAGTGCCTAGTGATTTTTTAAGAAGCCAAACAAGGTAAAGCAGGACGTCTAGTATCCAGGATTCATGCTTTTGCATAGTTCTTTGTCTCTTCTCATTTAGCAGTAGAACAATTTATCTTTAACAGTACCCAAAGACCAAGATCCTAAGCGTGTCTACACACGTATTGGAGCTTCTCAGACATCTGCCATTTTGTATTGTAGCCCCAAAACATGTATCTCCACAAAACACTGCTCCCAAAAGTAAGAACACTCTCTCAAGCAGCCTCCAAAACAGAATAAAGTGCTCTAACTGAAAGAGGACATTGTGAACATTTTATGACGACATTGGTTTCGATTTAGAGTAGCCCCTTCCATTTGCAGAAAGCTTGACAATCTAGAAGAGGCTACCATTCGTGTAAGAGGAAGGGGAGTTAATTCCTGCCATTTCCCCCCTGCCCCTGTGCAAGCTTTCACACTATTCCGAAGAGTCCTCCAGTCCTCCAGAACAGACTGTGGTGGTGATGGTGGGGCTGGGGCAATAAGGGAAGAAGCTGAGAAAATTGCCTCCACTCCTGACCCCCACACCTAGACAAGTAGGAAGTTCCTCGAGCAGAATTCTGGTCCCAAGATCTCTGGATCCAACCCACTGAAGTTAGCGTGTTAATTTGAGAATGTATTTTATATTACCTTCTTGAGTCATTTTAGCTAGCTCTGGAACTTCAACATAGAAATTTTTCCTGTAGGTTTCATATTCAATCTTCCCATGATCCACTGGTTCCAGCAATTTCCTATGTTTAGTCTGGTAGCCTGTCAATGCAGTCTGGAGGTCAACTTCCTCCTCTTCAGAGGAATACTGAAATCACAAAGTCAACATGTAGGAAAGGTAATCTTCAGTGACAATCTGCTTTGGGCAGAGCACATTTATCTCACCTTGCTCTCCATGAAAGCTATACTATGATTGACCATCACCTAATCCTTCTTGATATCTTGCTTCACTTGCATTTGAGGTCTATTTCTCTCCCCCCCCCTCCAAAAGAATGCATCCCCCTTTACTTTTTTTCTTCATATTTCCCCAACACAATTCCACTTATTCATTCACTATGCTTGGCATTGTAACTGAGCCGCTGTCCCCTGGCAAGAGTGACAAGTAACCATACTTATTCTCAACCCTGAAGTTGCAGAGGCTGCACAGGGTGGGAGAGCATAGTCTCAGGAGCTGTGTGGCTAGCCCCAGCAGACCCCCACCTACCCAGTTCCAAGGTTGGGTGGAAGGCTGGGAGATTGTTTGGCAATTGTGTGTCCAAGGGGCTCAGAGCACCTCAGCCCTTCACAGCCAAACCAGCAAACCCCTTCTCCCCTTGCCTGCTTCAAACGAAACTAGCAGCCAAAGCCAGCACATTCCCTGCAGGAAAAGGCTACTCTGGCTGGAGACATGCAAGTTACACAGAGATATGCAAGTTAGACAGTGGCATACGTAACACTATATCCATCTCCCATAGCATACCTAGTACTAGTGATTGTGCTGACACGGCCCATCCTAATCTCACACTCCTTTCCCTCCCATTCCTATATGAGATTCCATATACAGAAAAAAAGAATTTATGAGGAACTTATTATAAAATTTAACTACACACACAAGTTTAATTTTCACAATTCCAATGGCAGGATTTTTATTTTCCATACAGACTGGCCAACTGAACAAAGTGGGTTTACTCCCATGGTTAAAATAAAATATTTTCTAATTTACCTTCAAGAGAAGTGGGACTTCGTTTGGTTAAAAAACAAAATTTAATACGTTTTAATTACCTCCATTGCATCTTGGTCATTCACCATGAGCTCGCCTTTCTTCTTTTCTGTTTCTGGAGATGCTTTTTTAGTTTTCACCACAGTTACTACTTTAGTAACTGTTGGCCCAGATTTCTTTAGAAAGAAAAGATCATACTTATTAGAAATTGTACCGAACTTGGAAGTTTACTACATAAAATGATCTAACCATCTACACAACTCTGTATACTAGTTTTAATCCCATTTCTTTCAGACGTATTGCTCAAAAGCTCTTTTAAACCCTGAACAGCAATGCAGAAATGGTTTACCTTTTCACTTCCACCTCCTTTTACGCTCCTCATATTAAACTTCTTGACCTCTTCTTTCACTTCTTCCATATATGCATCTAATGGATCTAGTTCTTCATCTTCAATCTCATTACCTTCCTTTTCCCCTTCTGCAGCTTCTTCATCATCATCTAATGTGAACAGATTTGTTTTAGTAGTATTTAAAACCATTCTGGAATATACCTAGCTGTACGTGCACAATTCATGCTTTCCTAGTCAAGTGTATTCAAATGTTTTTGCTTGGAGACCAGTAAAACAAATTTCTGTGTAAGCAGAGACCTTTAAAGTCCTACATAATCTGGATTAACTGAATTTGAATTTGTCTTACTAAACAACAGATCCAACATAGTGTCCTTCCCTGTCCCTTTATCCACCTTTAAAGCAAAACAAAAACAAAACAACAATGCCATAGCAAGCCATTTGCTCTGCATACGTCTTGCGAGAGCCAACTCCTCCCACCCACTTCATAGAATTTTTCTCCTGTCCCTGCATTTTTATGGGCTACCTTCTCCAAAGCCACCATGTAATCATGATGCTCACCCAGTCCTGGTGCCATTTTAAGTTTCCATTTGCACACAGTAGGTTTTCATACCCACAAGACAGGCCCTACCATAATATCTTCTTCAAACCTTTCCTCATACTTTGCAGGGGAATATTAGAAAATCAGAAATTTTGAAAGACTTTATCCACATGGAAACTGTCAACTTCCCAATTTCTCTCCTGAAGCTAAAAGCTGGGCAGGCTTAGTACATATGAAACAGTTTGGCATGTGATCTCTCACATCTGCATTGTGCCAGGTTCAACAGCAACATGAAGTCTACTTTCTCCCAATTAATTATGCAAAAAGTTAATACCATCATCATCTTCTAAACTCCATTTTTTCCCCTGCTTCATTTCTTCAATTTCTTTCTTCAGTTCTCCTATATTTTCCATAGCTTTCTTGCGCTGTTCTTCTCTCCATTTCTCTACTCTTTCTTTTCGTTTTCTCATTTCCTCTTCTAGTTTGTTCTGATCAAAATTCTATGAGAAAGTCATCCAATGAAAAATTGCTTGTCAAAAGGATATGCAAGATCAATTTATAGCATGAAAGCAAACGAACAGCAAGACATAGCTACCAGCTACATCCAATACAATAACATCTTGGGAAACTGAACTTTCCTCCTGACTTCTAAAGAATAGTACAGTCACAAGCTACTGCAATACCTTGATTACACCTAAAACAGAAAATCATTAGTGATGGAAAGAGCAAAGAACAGCCAGTGTTCTGGACTACTGAATGGCGACAATTAGGAAAATGGAAACTTCCACATATATATTCTCAATGAGGTCATATGAATTGTGTGCTGCACTGGAAGCACTCTACCAAAAGCTCTGGATCCTTGCTGCTTGGCTGGCACATAGCCTATAACAATATAAATTCACTCTCCTTGAAAGTTAAGTAATGTCTATCTATGGAACGCTACTCTGTTTTGTGGACTAGCAAAGCAGGACATAAGTAGAAGACAGGAAAAGCAAACATGTTCCAGCTTCACTAGAGTAATTACAAGAGACAGCACCAATAGGGACCAATAGGGACCAATTATTGACCAATAGGGATGACTTAGTGGATAAAGTGGCAGTTACGGGAACTCTGGGGGAAAGTGACCACGTCATACTTGAATTCTTGATTATGAAGGAGACAAAAGTCGAGCGTAGCCATACACGTACTCTGGATTTTAGGAAAGCTGATTTTAATAAACTCAGAACTATAATAAGTAAGGTCCCGTGGCAAGGGAGCCTAAAGAGAAAAGGAGTGCAGGATGGGTGGGAGTATCTAAAAAATGAAATTTTAAAGGCACAGTTACAAACAATTCCAACAAGGAGAAAAGATAGAAGACAACAGAGGAAACCAATGTGGCTCCACAAAAAGCTTATTGATGAACTGAAAACAAAAAGGGATACATATAGGAAGTGGAAGGAAGGCCAGGCTACAAAAGAAGAGTACAGACAAGTGGCGCAGAAGTGCCGAAATGGCGTCAGGAAGGCTAAAGCTGTGAATGAGCTGAGATTAGCGAGGGATGCTAAAAGCAATAAAAAGGCTTTCTTCAGATACGTGAGTAGTAAAAGACAGAGGAAAGAAATGGTGGTTCAACTGCTTAATGAGGATGGCAAATTGATAACAGATGACAAAGAAAAGGCTGAAGTGCTCAATTCCTACTTTGCCTCGGTCTTCTCCCAAAAGCGGGTCTATGACCCCCCTGGAAAAAGTGAAGCAGAAGTTGAGGGGGCAGGATTGCAGTTTGAGATTGATAAACAAATGGTCAAAGAACACCTAATTTCCTTGAATGAGTTCAAATCTCCAGGGCCCGATGAACTGCATCCAAGAGTAATGAAGCAGCTAGCGGAAGAACTCTCAGAACCTTTGTCTATTATCTTTGCAAAATCATGGAAGACGGGTGAGGTGCCGGATGACTGGAGGAGGGCTAACGTTGTCCCTATCTTCAAAAAGGGCAAAAAGGAGGAACCTGGGAACTACAGACCAGTTAGTCTGACATCCATCCCTGGGAAAATTCTGGAGCAGATTATAAAGAAGTCAATCTGTAAACACCTTGAAACCAATGCAGTGATTACTAGAAGCCAACATGGATTTGTCAGGAACAAATCCTGTCAGACTAATTTGATCTCATTTTTTGATAGGATAACCTCCCTTGTGGACTGTGGGAATGCTGTGGACGTCATATATCTTGACTTCAGCAAAGCTTTTGACAAAGTACCACATGACATTCTGATTAACAAACTAGCTAAAAGTGGGCTAGATGGAACAACTATTAGGTGGATCCACAGTTGGCTACAGAATCGGACTCAAAGAGTACTTATCAATGGAACCTTCTCAAACTGGGGAGAGGCAACGAGTGGGGTGCCGCAGGGCTCAGTCCTGGGCCCAGTGCTCTTCAACGTTTTTATTAATGATTTGGACGAGGAGGTGCAGGGAACGCTGATCAAATTTGCAGATGATACAAAATTGGGTGGGATAGCTAATACCCTGGAAGACAGAAACAAACTTCAAAGTGATCTTGATAGGCTGGAGTGCTGGGCTGAAAACAACAGAATGAAATTTAATAGGGATAAATGCCAAGTTCTACATTTAGGGAATAGAAACCAATTGCACAGTTACAAGATGGGGGACACTTGGCTCAGCAATACTACAAACGAGAAAGATCTTGGAATTGTTGTAGATCACAAGCTGAATATGAGCCAACAGTGCGATAGGGCTGCAAGAAAGGCAAATGCTATTTTGGGCTGCATTAATAGAAGTATAGCTTCCAAATCACGTGAGGTACTGGTTCCTCTCTATTCGGCCCTGGTTAGGCCTCATCTAGAGTATTGCGTCCAGTTCTGGGCTCCACAATTCAAGAAGGATGCAGACAAGCTGGAGCGTGTTCAGAAGAGGGCAACCAGGATGATCAGAGGTCTAGAAACAAAGCCCTATGAGGAGAGACTGAGGGAGCTGGGCATGTTTAGCCTGGAGAAGAGAAGATTGAGGGGAGACATGATAGCACTCTTCAAATACTTAAAAGGTTGTCACACAGAGGAGGGCCAGGATCTCTTCTTGATCCTCCCAGAGTGCAGGACACGGAATAACGGGCTCAAGTTAAAGGAAGCCAGATTCCGGCTGGACATCAGGAAAAACTTCCTGACTGTTAGAGCAGTGCGACAATGGAATCAGCTACCTAGGGAGGTTGTGGGCTCTCCCACACTAGAGGCATTCAAGAGGCAGCTGGACAACCATCTGTCAGGGATGCTTTAGGGTGGATTCCTGTATTGAGCAGGGGGTTGGACTCGATGGCCTTGTAGGCCCCTTCCAACTCTGCTATTCTATGATTCTAGGTAACCACTCACAACCCAATTTGTAGCTTATATCCTACTTGTTATGAAGTTCTGTAGTATGTAGTTTAGTTCTGTCCTGAAGAAAGCACAACTATAAAGCAGATGTTTGTGCAATACCCAATGCAGAAATTAAGAGAATTCTGTGCAGACTTCAGAAACACTATGAATTTGGTAAAATATTGTGCCTGCAATTTAACAATTGTTAGTGTACATACATTTACATCTTTATCCTTTTCCTCTTCTTTGTCTTCTTTCTCTTTTTTCTTTTCTTTGTTAGCTTCCACACCTTCTATTTTTTCTTTAGAGCGTGATCTGAAAGACAGTGCCAAGAGTTGTGTGACAGTATGTCAGCTTCCACTGAGAGGCTATACGTGGAGTGAACAGAAACAACTGCGGTATTATACATAGACCTTGTTCAGACCTATTAAGCAAAGGAATCTTGGACTTGTCAGATCCCTGTCCCCTTTCCTCCTCTAGCATACCTGCAAAGAGGTCAGAAATGTTCACTCCCATTTTTAACAAACTGGACTTTAGCATTATGTTCAAACCCAGACAAACTGTTGTTAGTCTTAACTTTGGCTTAGAGAAACAAACCAAGTTAACACTAACCACAGTATAGGGTTCAGAAGCAATGTGGTTAATTGAAAGCAGAAGTTAAAGCTTCCAAACTTCTACTTTTGGGTGAGCCAGAGGAGAGGGGGAGCTCATGAACCAAAAGCTCATGCATATAACTGTTGGAGTCCTGAATTAGGACTGGTTTTTGTGATTTCCATATCTTTGTACAAGCCTGCAAAACCTGGAAGAAACTGAAGACTCAGTATCAATCAATCAGCTTAAAGGTCAAGTTTGCAGGTGGACTTTATTGAATTATTGGGATGATGCAAAAGTCTAATTGTCTTGCCATTGCCAATTAGTGGTTTCATCATTTGTTCAGGGAAGTGTATATAAAGAGAGTTTTGGAGCTTTGTAACCAGATTAAAATATTCCCTCTCTGCTGCTGTGAGCCCTGCTGTAACGTGTATGACCAAGTGTGTGAGTATGTTGGTGTAAATTTGTATTGCCATAAACTGTGTTATTTTCTATCAGTAAAATACTCTATTTTTGTACCAAACAAAATAGACTCTGTCTTGAAGTTAATTTGGTCTTTGCTGACTTTCATAGTTAAGAACCGCTGCTATTCTGCTAATTCACTGGCATAGTGAACAAAAGGGTTTATAAATAATATACACCCCAAGAATAACACTAAAATATAGTATAGCATTATGTCCAACCAGGACATAGGCTTGTATTCCTGAAATAATGGCCACTGTAGTACTATGTAGTTAGGCACATCTAAGTCCACTGATTTCAAAGACTTTAGATACACAAAAGTGTGCATGTAAAGAGGCTACACATATACTTGCAGCCCAATTCTATCCATACATGTTCAGAATTTCACTGAGTTCAGTAGGATTTACTTTCAAGTAGGTGTGCACAAGATTATAGTCATAAGCCAGGACATGCATTACAGCTTTTCAAAACCCCACCATACATAACAGCACATGCATACCAGCTTTTCACACACACCCCTCCAAAAGGGGGAAGGGTTGGGCCAGGATCAGGTTGTGAGAGCAATCAGTTGCTAAGCAGATCATAGAAACAGAGATCTGCCAGCTGGAGGAGAGTGATGGCAGAGGTTTTGACCACTCTTGCCAAGCAACTCTGTAAGTGACCAAAATAATCCACGTAACCATTACACCAAATGATAACCCATAATGGGTTAAATAATCCACTCTGCAAACCATCGGTTATCAGAATGGGTTATTTTGGCCAAATAAGCCATCATGGGTTAAAAAACTCCCAACACACAATACGCTAACCCACGATGGGTTAAGTAAGTCCTTGTGACTTATTTAACCCATTGTGGGTTACCATGGTATCTGAACTCAGTCTCTGTGAGAGTGCTGATTGCAAATTTCATTCCCAAAAATACTTAGAAGTAATGCTCTAATAGTTTCAGCATTTATTTCACACCTCCTTGAAGGCAGAGGTTTGTGCAAATCAACTAAAACATGCACACTTGTTTCACTAAGTGATTTAGCACTTGCTTTGGAAATCTTAGTGTTCTTCAAGGAATCACTGCTGGCTGAAAAACTATGTTTAAAAACACACACCTTCCTTCCCCTGGAATCTGAAAGATTTGGCTTTGATATGAAAGCATTTTATCATCTTGATTGTGGATTTTTATTACTCCCACCTCTTTTCCGACAAAAAGGGCAAATCCAATCCAAACATGTACTAACCCAAGGCAATAAATGTTGTAATAATTTTTGGCTGAAAAAATATCTTAAAAGTTCTCATTAAAACCCACTGAACCAATTTTAACAAAAAACATATGCTTATCTTAAGTGACAGAATTTATATTACTGAGAGCTTAAATCATGATTTTTGTAAATTTAAAATAAGGTTGGTAAAAGAAACTAGTCAATTTTCCTGCTGCAGTTACTGTATAAACTGATTGCATGTTTGCTAATACTTTTCATTTAAAACACCTGTTTTTACATTTCAGAAAGCAGATCTATAGAACAAATGGGACTCGTTCAGTTTCTCTCAGCCTAGTAACAATAGCACAGAGGTCCCAAAGGAAGAAGTTTGAACGAAGGTAACAGTTTTAGTTTGAGAGGACAGACAATCATGAGTGCCATTTTCTGGCAGGCCAGTATAATAATGCAGCAGATAAGCTCAGCTTATCTCCAACTATATAGGGCAGCTCCTCAGTGCACAATCCTAAATTTCCAATACTAGAACTAAAACTTCTCCCCACCCCCTCACACCACTCTTTTACAGATAAACCTGCTTGACTCCCTAACATAATGCTAGATCTACCAACATCAGGGCACATAGACTAGACTACAGTGTAACACTAAGACCCTGACAGAAAGAACAGCGGGAGTTACTTGGTTACAAGTGCAAAACCATCACAAGAAAAAAATGGGTCCATCCCCCTAGAAACCAGCCAAGTACAGAAACATCTGTTTACTCAGGTGTTGTTATTCTGCACCAGTGTCCTCCACAACACTTAGGGCACAATCCTCCAAACCTGGAGGCTGAAGGGAATCCTATCCACAGCAGGAGCAGCATGGAGGTAATCTTAGCCTTCGCATTCCCCACCCCACCCCTGCATTTTAGCTACACAGGCATCTGTAACTCTCCTGAACAAGCTGTCTTCATCACTACTGTGCAGTAAGACAACAGCATCAAAATAACATGACTAGGGAATAATGGAGGAGGAAAAATTAGTTTCACAATTTCTTCCGTGTCTGGTCAACTCTACAGCTGACAACAAGAATGAGTCCATATGTAGAGAAACAGATGAAAAACAAACCCTCTTACACGCTGAAAACACTTCCTATTGTTCAATTCTCTCCATGTGTATGTTTAATTAATAATCATTGAGTAACTATGACTATTTTATTAGAACACTTGGATAAAATGGCATGTAGTAGTATGTCAGTTACCTGTTTTCTACTTTCTTGTTCTTGCCAGGGCTGGAAGATCGGGACCGTCTCCCACGGCTTCGGCTTCTGGATCTTCTTCTCTCTCGACTACGTGATCGTCTCCTCTCTCTGCTGCGTTCCCTCTCTCTACTTCTTGAACGCCTACGCAGAAGCAGATTTTGGGTCATACTGTAAATAAAATATTTTCTGGTTTAAAGAAACTTCATTCATCAGGGAGAAAGTAGAAAATATTCATTTCAGTAGCAGTCTACAAGAGTGAAAGTGAACACCAAAGGATAAACATCAAAACTAATTATTACAGTTCATCAAGTTCTCAAAGGACTAACTCTAAACACTTATTTCATTCTTCCAATAGGAAGCAAGCTCTATTACCAAAAAAATCTAACATCTACTAACATGGGGGCAGAGATGGATGGATGGACTATTTAAAAAATTATTCAAGCTTCTTTTGCTAAATACATTAAGAATTTGCTGCTCACCTCACACGTTTTCTGTCACGTGATCGAGATCTCCTTTTGTCCCTGCTCCGTGATCTCTCGCGTCTGCGATCTCTGTCCCTGCTTCTAGAACGCCTATCATCTCCACGTTTTGCTCTTTTGTCAGGTGGAGAACGACTTCTAGAACGGCTACCAGAGCGCCCTCGTGATGAGGAGCGCTTCCGATAATGCCTGTGGGGGATATCATAGAATGGTCAAGATATCTAACAAAAAAATTAAGACTGTAAGCTACACAATAAACATGTTTTCAAAGAATACATTATAAAGCTTTTAAAATGGTTTTCAAGGATAATTAGTTCTAAAATTAGCTTGTGATTTATCTTCAGTGCTATTACTGAGCCTTAGACCTCAAGTCCAATGAAAGTCAATGTGGTGTTTTAATTAGAGTGCTGGACTAGGACTGAGCGAGCCAGGTTCAAATCACCACTCATCTATCAAACTCACTGAGCCAATTGTTTCTCTCAGCCTAAATACCTTACGGGTTGTTGTATTTTAATGAGGCTAAATGGCGGAGAAACCATGCATGCTACGCTGTGGTCCTTGGAGGAATGGCACAATAACATGTAATAAACAAAATACATCAGATACACATTCATGACAATGTTGTATTGATCCCTTCCAACCCTATTATTTTTTATGTTTGATTTGAAGTATTTTCTATTCAAATGGAAGCATGGCTCAAGGCAAAGAGGCATAACAATAACAAAAGGAAAACAGCTTAGGAATTAATGGTGTAATGAAGACAGGGCTAAGCAAATGATACACTAATATCCTTTAAAGCATTTCCAATCAATAACTATATATAAAAAATTTGGTGGGGGGGGGTTTACATCTTGTACATTATCAATTAGTTCAGCAGATTACATGATCCAATTGCTGGCAGCTTCATCAAGCCAACAGGTCTGGCTCACTGCAATCTCCAATAAATTCTGTGCTCACCCCTATATATATTGGGATACACACACACACACACACACACACACACGCGTTGGCAAATCAAAATGAAAACTAATATGCAGTACAAACAAGAAAAGTATTTTTATGCCAAAAATGTTAATGAATGTTTGGTCAAGCACTGTACTTTACCTCTACAATACATCACTTAAATTAGCATTAACTAGTTAATTATGTAAAACATGTGCCAATCAATTTCCAAATAAAGATCTGCTAAGAATCTAAAAAGTAGCCAAGGCTGCTAAGTACAAAAACCCAAGAAAATAAGCACAGCTTCAAGCAGTAATGTGCTATTTAAAAACACTGTATCCTATTTAACTACCTTGCTAAAATCTTTTGTGGAGCTAAGAATACTGAGAATTTGAGGGCTATGGCTTTGTAGTTCCATAAAAAATCTGGCAGCTTCTGATGCTAGCAACTTCCTTAGCTTCAATAGCACTTCACTTTGAGCAGGGAACCACCATATACAGTAGGAAAAAAGCAGCTACCAAAAGCCCTGTGAACCTCTGATGTCAACTTCATATAGATGTAAAGAAAGAGGTGGGAAGTATTTGACTAATGCATTCATTCACATAGTACATTTGTGCATATAAATTGTGAGATTAAAAACTAGTATTTTAAATAGATTAACTCACTGTTTTTGTTTGGACAACTGTTGCTTTGTTGATCTAAGGAAATGAGATAAAATTAGGTAAGCAAGGTGGTACCTTCTACTAGACCAGCTTCTGATGATTTCAACATGAAACCTTTCAAAAACTGCCTGACACAAATGGGCCATGCCCATGACACGCAATATTGGACTTTTCCCATGATATCATGAAACCATGTCTACCATGCAAGCTATTCCTGGCCCAAACTATGTACCATGGCACTCAAGGGTTTTCTTCCATTTGGTTAAAGAGTCATGAAATTTACTTTCAATTATTGGCCAATGTGAAAATCCATTTGCCTTGAGGCCATGCTGCACTATACAAAATAACAAAGTTGTATCAGTTGCTCTAACATTATATCACCATTTGCAGGGCAAATCTTATGGATGGTGGAGGAGATAAAAGTCCAATTGTTAAGATATACACATTTGGATTGGCTATAAATCCCCAAGCACAAATTACACACTCCTCATTAAACAAAAAAGGCATAAGGAATTTAATATGCACCTGGTTGTATGTATTTTAAAGTAAAACAGGATCAAATCTCTCCTTCTCCCTTATACTCACACACACCCTTTCATATTTATTTATTTATTTATTTATTTATTTATTTATCATACTTATACCCCGCTCCTCAGCCAAAAAAGGCTCTCGGAGCGGCTTACACTTAGCAAAAAAGACAGTCCCTGCCCTCAGGCTTACAATCTAATAAAGACATGACACACAAGGAAAAGGAGTCAAGGAAGGAGGGAGGGAGGAGAGAGAAAGAGAGAGAGAGAGAGAGAGAGAGAGAGAGAGAGAGAGAGAGAGAGAGTCCAGCAGGAGCAGGCCCCGATGTTACTTCTGCCTGCTCCTGTCCCCTCGGTCCTTCTTCTTCCCCGCAGGGCCAAGATGGCAGTTTGCCCTGTGGGGGGGGGGGGAAGAGTCCAGCAGGAGCAGGCCCCGATGTTACTTCTGCCTGCTCCTGTCCCCTCGGTCCTTCTTCTTCCCCACAGGGCCAAGATGGCAGTTTGCCCTGTGGGGGGGGGGGGAAGAGTCCAGCAGGAGCAGGCCCCGATGTTACTTCTGCCTGCTCCTGTCCCCTCGGTCCTTCTTCTTCCCCACAGGGCCAAGATGGCAGTTTGCCCTGTGGGGGGGGGGGGAAGAGTCCAGCAGGAGCAGGCACCGATGTTACTTCTGCCTGCTCCTGTCCCCTCGGTCCTTCTTCTTCCCCACAGGGCCAAGATGGCAGTTTGCCATGTGTGTGGGGGGGAAGAGTCCAGCAGGAGCAGGCCCCGATGTTACTTCTGCCTGCTCCTGTCCCCTCGGTCCTTCTTCTTCCCCACAGGGCCAAGATGGCAGTTTGCCCTGTGGGGGGGGGGGAAGAGTCCAGCAGGAGCAGGCACCGATGTTACTTCTGCCTGCTCCTGTCCCCTCGGTCCTTCTTCTTCCCCACAGGGCCAAGATGGCAGTTTGCCATGTGGGGGGGGGAGAGTCCAGCAGGAGCAGGCCCCGATGTTACTTCTGCCTGCTCCTGTCCCCTCGGTCCTTCTTCTTCCCCACAGGGCCAAGATGGCAGTTTGCCCTGTGGGGGGGGGGAAGAGTCCAGCAGGAGCAGGCACCGATGTTACTTCTGCCTGCTCCTGTCCCCTCGGTCCTTCTTCCCCACAGGGCCAAGATGGCAGTTTGCCATGTGGGGGGGGGGAAGAGTCCAGCAGGAGGAGACCCCGATGTTACTTCTGCCTGCTCCTGTCCCTTCGGTCCTTCTTCTTCCCCACAGAATTTGTAAATATTTAACACATAGTGTGCATTTTTAACTCAGGTATTCATGCCCACGTACATAAGAAACAACTCACTGTTAAGCAAGTGTGGACAGTGCCTGACAGGTTATTACTGTCTCATGTAAGTTTCTCAGAGCTTCTTAAAGGAAGAATGGGATGTAGCCAATAAGAATAAAGACAAAAGCTATGCAATCTGCCATGTTGCTGCAAATGTTTTCTCCATAAACTACAGCCAATAGTTTGGATCCTGATTCTGATGTGTGCAACTGAGCTGTTGGAAGTAGACTTTTCCATTCTCCCTAGAGAAGGCAGCCCTTCTAGCCCCACAAAACAATACACAGGGGTTTGCAGGACTCTGCTGAATGAAACAGACTGTGGTGAGGGGGAATCCCTGAAAATCAAATGCGGGCACCTTCCATGAGTGGCAGAACGTACCTTCTCCCTATTTTCAGAGATCCCCCATTTTACACACACCACAGTGTTTCCCACTGAGCTTGACTCCCTGAACCCCTATGTAGTTTCATGGGGGGGGGCAGTTGGAAAGGCCGTCATGGGGAGCAGGGAATAGGAACCCAGCCCATTCGCACAGACCTAAATCTGGATCCAACCTACTAATTACTAGCCATGGATGCTGCTTGTTTTGAATTGCTGTAAACCTTAGCCAAGAATCCCTATTAGTTTCTAGTACCGGTTAACAGCAGTAACACAGTGGAAGCAAATAACATACCTGCATTTAAAAGAAAAAGGAAGTTTAAACTTGAAGTTCCCATAACCTTTGAAAATCAATCTCACAATAGCATTTAGTTTGGCAACATTTTGTTGAACTTGACTGACCAATCCATCCTTATGAGTAGCTATGTTAAGTTTATTATTCATAACAATACCGGTCATCCCAACTTACCTAGAAATCATACTAGACAGATACAACAGATAAATACATATAACTAATTTAAGTCAGTGGGAAGAAACTGTAAATTAGAAAGTGACAAGTAAACGAAATTTAGTGAGCTTATATTACAATTGTGAGCAAGTTGTGGGGTACAGCAGTGATATCAATATGCACTATTCCAAACATCTGGCAGCTGCCCTTTCAGAATAAAAAGTAATACTTAAGACCATTTTATTGGGTTATTTCAATTACTGCTACCTGAATATTGGCCAATAATGATATGGCATTATTCAAACGAAGAGATTATTAACGTTCTCAATGGAGAGGATGCTTTCAAGCACCGTAGACAACCAGAAAGCAAGAAGGCCTGAAAGACCAAGGAGAAGCAGAGCGGGGCACTACCCAAACCCTGCTCGGTTTAGTGTTGGAAATCGCTCTGGGTAGTTGTTGCTTTTAATTTGGAGGGTGCTATAACAAGGTTTGAAATAAACTGCTTAAAAATAACAATAACAGCACCGGACAACCAACTGTTCTTAACGACGAGCTCTGAGGGAACAGCTCGACCCCGCAGGAACCACCCAGCGGCCTCCCAGCCTTCAGGTTTCTCCCACGCCGGCTCCCCTCACAAGGCGCCGCTCCCGCTCCCACTAAAGGCCTACCCCGGTGACAGGGTTCCCCCCCCCCGGCTCCGCAACTCACGGAAGGCCTAACGGGGCAGGATTCGGGAAGCGCCGGAGCCGAGCCCGGTTCCGCAGAGGCCTCCCCCTCACCTGGACTCCCGACCCATGACGGCCCCACCAGACGGCACCGAGCAGCGGCCTTTTCGTTCGGGCTTAATCTCTGAAGGCTAAGCCTCCACAGCAGCCACTTCCGAAGGCGTAAGCGGGGCGGAAATGAACCGACCTACGCAGAACCAGAGATGAGGGGCGTCCCCTCACTTCCGGAAATCGGTCAACAGCGGCCTCTGGCGTCTGGAGGAGCGAAATGTAGACACTGGCCCGGGCTGTGCTGCGAAAAGGAGCCCCCCCTTTTCCAAGGTGCGGGAGGGAAACCAACCTCACAAATCTCAGCTAAAAACTTTTTTTTCTAAAACTTTTAAAACTTGATTTTGATCTGACTTTTATGCTGTTAATTTTACTCTACCCTGTGCCTGATTGGTGCATTCTTTTCCCCTTATTGTTTTATTGTGATTTTATTAGAATGTAAGCCTATGCGGCAGGGTTTTGCTATTTTATTGTTTTACTCTGTACAGCACCATTTACACTGATGGTGCTATATAAATAAATAATAATAACAATAATAAATGGATGCTCAACAAATGACTAATAGTACGTAGTATTGTAGTTGGGGGTTTAGAAAAGGCAGAGGAACTAGAGACCAAATTGCCAATATCCGCTGGATAATGGAGAAAGCCAGGGAGTTCCAGAAAAACTTCTATTTCTGTTTTATTGACTATTCTAAAGCCTTTGACTGTGTGGATCATAACAAACTGTGGCAAGTTCTTGGTGGTATGGGGATACCAAATCATCTTGTCTGCCTCCTGAGGAATCTGTATAACGAACAAGTAGCAACGGTAAGAACAGACCACGGAACAACGGACTCGTTTAAGATTGGGAAAGGAGTACGGCAGGGTTGTATACTCTCACCTTACCTATTCAACTTGTATGCAGAACACATCATGCAACGTGCTGGGCTTGATGAATCCAAGGCTGGAGTTAAAATCGCAGGAAGGAACATTAACAATCTCAGATATGCAGATGACACCACTTTGATGGCTGAAAGCGAGCTGAGGAGCCTTATGACAAAGGTGAAAGAAGAAAGTGCAAAAGCTGGGTTGCAGTTAAACCTCAAAAAAACCAAGATTATGGCAACCAGCTTGATTGATAACTGGCAAATAGAGGGAGAAAACGTGGAGGCAGTGACAAACTTTGTATTTCTGGGCGCAAAGATTACTGCAGACGCTGACTGCAGCCAGGAAATCAGAAGACGTTTACTTCTTGGGAGGAGAGCAATGACAAATCTTGATAAAATAGTTAAGAGCAGAGACACCACACTGACAACAAAGGTCCGCATAGTTAAAGCAATGGTATTCCCCGTAGTAACCTATGGCTGCGAGAGCTGGACCATAAGGAATGCTGAGCGAAGGAAGATAGATGCTTTTGAACTGTGGTGTTGGAGGAAAATTTTGAGAGTGCCTTGGACTGCAAGAAGATCAAACCAGTCCATACTCCAGGAAATAAAGCCAGACTGCTCACTTGAGGGAATGGTATTAAAGGCAAAACTGAAGTACTTTGGCCACATAATGAGAAGACAGGATACCCTGGAGAAGAGGCTGATGCTAGGGAAAGTGGAAGGCAAAAGGAAGAGGGGCCGACCAAGGGCAAGATGGATGGATGATATTCTGGAGGTGACAGACTTGACCTTGAGGGAGCTGGGGGTGGCGACAACCGACAGAAAGCTCTGGCGTGGGCTGGTCCATGAAGTCACGAAGAGTCGGAAGCGACTGAACGAATAAACAACACCCCGAGCAGTACTGAGCTGAGTGTACTCATTCATGTTATCCTGCTGCACTTTAAAAAAAAAAAGTTTGAGTCTCTTTTTTTGCCATGACTTGCAAATCACCTTTAAATAATTCTGGTAACCCAGGCTATATGTGGTGAAGGATCACTCAAGAAAGGAAGGGAGAGCAAACGCACACACCGTTTGCCACAAACTGGCAAGGAATCTCCTTCCAATCAGAACTGATTGGCAGGAGATTCAGGACAAAGATGCTTCTTCATACAGCACATCATTAACGAATAGAATTGCTGCCATGAGATGTTTGCCACTGGCTTAGATGGTTTTGAAAGGGGATTAGAGAAATTAATGGTAGATAGGCCTAGGAGCAGCTATAAGTCGTGATGTCTATATGTAACTTCCAGGTTCAAAGGGAGAATGCCACTGAAGAGCAATTGCTGGGAAGCAATAGCAGGAGTTGTCTATTCCACTCTTGCCGTTTGTAGGCCTTCCAGGTAGATCTGGTTGACCATTGCGGACCATTGCAACAAAATCCTGGACTTGATGGGCCTTTTAGTCAGCCTGGTAAGGGCTCTTATATAAACCATGTAGTGGTGTAGTAGTAAATTTTAAAGTGCAGGTGCTCATCTTGAGAGTCCCTGTAGCCATGTCCCCAGGAAGAGTCCAAAAATGCAAGCAGATGAATTGATCCATATCAACGAACCACTTCAAACAGTTTTCAGCTCCACCAGGAGCAAGTCATTTAAGACCGATCCAATCCAAAATACTTTGAATTACAGGAGGGTGCCATTACACTTGTGTCCTGCTTCTGGGTTCCTGGTCATTAGCTCATTGGCCATTGTGTGAACAGAATGGACTCTTGGTCTGATTCAGTATGTCTTAAGTTCTTATGAGAGATAGCTCAAAATAACATATTGTTGCTGAAAAATCCATCCCTCCACTGCCCCAGCCATTGTGAGGATTGCACCTAAGCTCAGAGGGAATTCTAAGGAGGATCGTAGAGGTCATCAATTCCTGCTGATCAGAAAGCCCCAGTACTTCGACCCTGTGAGCCCTGGCTACACTATCCACTGTGCCCATGACTAAGCTCACTTCCTAGATATCAACATCCTGAAATACTACATGTCATCATTTTGTTACATAACACCTTCACAACAACCAGTGTGTTCTATCTAATAGGCCCAACCCCAAGGGTTTAAGTTTGTTACTTCAATTCTATTGTTACTAATCTCAGGCATCACAAATTCCCAGATGTGCAGGCTTTTCTAAATGCTGAAACATTATGAAAATTGGAAATGATAGTAAAACATTTGACAACCTGAGCAGTGTTTTTTTTCTTTTAATTGAATAGTCAAGTAGTGCCAAAGTATATAAAAAAATGGCAACAAACGTAACTTTAATAAATTTAATAGGACCAGGGTAGAAATAATTACAATGATGGGCATACATGACCACATGGGGTTTATTGAATAGAAGAGCTCCAGTATTTGCAAAAGGAAACATACAGAACACCTTCTGACTATTCACCTGTTATTCCACCCTGTACATCACTTTTCACAGCGGACAAGAAGGCTATATAGAAAAGTTCTATGTTCTACAAGTGTGCCTTTTGAATTTAAAAAATCCAGTTAGAGCTGAGATGCATACTGTTTTGCCACTATTTAAAACTCCAGTGGAGCAAATTTGAATTGCAGGAATTCAGACGTACTGGATGAAAGCTCATGATTTTGATGACTAATAAGAACGGCTTTAACCGTGGAAGCTGAAACTATTCGTTTGGAATGATGAACTGCTCAGGGCATTTTGGAAGTTTCTGTGATGAATCTCCAATAACCACTCACAGCACAGAGAATTCTAAATGCTAGCTGAATTTCATCCGTCACTTGCAAAGCAAATGCTGAATCTTTTGATGTTCATCCATTAGTTTCAAATACGACCTTTCAATATATCAGAGATATAGTCATACCTGATAGGGGCTACTTTACTTTAGATAACGGAACATATATGATTAGATATTGAGATTTTAGGGGAGTGTAAACTGACCGAACACAATGGAACACACATCAAGGCCAGAATCTAAAGAGGGAAACGTGCACAGAACGAATATAAATACAAATAGAGCTTTTGCTTGCTGTTTTTGCCATATCAGTGAAGTGGCTTTTTAAACAGAATCTTGCCTTTTATGATGTACAATTGTGATTTACTGAAGGAACTTGGAAATTGCTGTGGCAAAAAATCAAGTAAAATGTCATCTCTGTACACCCTTCTCTCCTGTACATCCATGCCCATTTTAGGGATCCCACTCTAAGACACTTTTCTTCATCTAACAGATGTAATTACAACAGCAAAATTATATTCAATGAATACAGTATTAAAATTATAATGGAGAAAGGTTAAAAAGAAACATAGTAAGGAAGAAAAGTCTTAATTGCTATTAAGAAACAGTCAATTTTGCTTCCCACCAAAACCCACAACCATCTCTAAAAGAGAAACTACTTAGCCTGTGTAATCACAGAGCTTTAACAAAAACTAGGTAAGATTCAGATGCAGCAGGAATTTTCAGAGATTATAGCTTGATGGTGGCAGCCAAGGTTCCATATTGTTTGGATAGGCCACTTGGACATTAGACTCCTACGTGTTTTAAGAGCCAAGGTAAAATCCACTCATCCTTGAGAATTTCTCACTGACTCCTAAAGGCTGGTGCTAATGTAACTTAGAACCACATGTAAGGATTGTGAATCGGCCACAGGTTCTGTACAGGCAATTTAGGCACACTTGTAATTAATGATGGCAGCAGCCACACACTTCACCAAAACAGAACAGATGAAGATAGAAAGGAATTCTCACAAAGAGAAAATGAGAACTGTGGGTATATACTACCTCCGTCATGGTTCCATGTTACATCTGCACCAGCCCTTATACTAGTCATATGTTATTCAAATCCAGATCAAGTGATAAAATCGGTCATCTTTTATGATGTACAACAATTGTGATTTACTGAAGGAACATGGAAAGAAAGGCAAATGTGTGGGGGACATCTCGCTTAACAAAATAAATGAAGGATCCATTAATTAAAGCCAAGCAAAGACTTGGTTATGGTACGGACCAGCAGACAGAAGCCTTCAGTAATGAACATAAACATCAAGTTGCAATTGTCCTACTGATTTCAATGGAATATAGTTCAAGTAATTGCATTTCACATGGGTTATCAGAACTCATTTATACAACATCTTTTAAAGTCAGCATTTCCAAGTGAACTGAACATGTTCTTAGTCATCCATTTTCTAAACCAGCATGCACACTAAGCAGCAGATTAAAATTGGGGGTAAAGACTAGTTTGTAGCCTGCCAAGCCACAGTGCTCCCCTATTACTGATAAATGTAATGATCCCTCAAATGTCCAGGCAAAAGAGGCTGAACGGTACATATTCTTGGGCAGGAAAATACCAGAAATATGATGCAGAGGCCTGCCTTGGTTTATACTACAAAGATCAAAACAATAAAGCACTTGAAAAGCCATAGAGGGATGAATAAAACTGGTGACACTTTTAGGTACAATAATCTAATTACCCAAGAGAGCAGTATTATTTTAATTTGCAATGTTCACTCTTAATGCAGCATATTACATTAGATCATGTAAACACAAGTAGTTAGGATTCCAACTTAGATGAAAGAGTTCATGAATACTCATTGGGGTTGGATTTCACAGATCAATATTTTAGCTCTGGCATTCACATTTCATATCAACCCTTCCTAACAATAATAAAACAAACAGAATATGTCCACTATTAGGGAAGGAGTAAGGTGAACTATACCTGGCCTAATTCTGTTGCAGAAACAGAAGTCTAGGGCACTGACAGAATTTTTGTCAGAACATTCTGACTGTAAAATGTATAAATTGAGTGATAAATAAAAAACATTGGAGCAGTAATCCCTAGGAAGTTCCTCTGCTTGGATCCAGACTATCCCATCTGTAAGTGGAAGATCTCCTTTCATTCGTGGAAGGGATCAAAATCCACAGGAGACTCCTGCTGGAGGAGGCATTTTCATCCATTTCCTCTTCCCACTGTAGCTTCCCATACCGCCTCCCACACTGTTTGAGAGGGTCCCCCAATCCTGTGGAGTAACCTTTCAGAGAACCTAAGGAGGACGAGGAGCTGGCAAAAATTGTCCCCCCTCCTTTCATCAAGCAGTAGCATCCCGTGGGCCAAGTTCCGCTCACAGGAAAACTCTGGATCCAAGCCATGAAGTATAATGCAATTCTGCCAAGCACAAGATCTCAACTGTGCTGTGTTCTCCCACGGGGAAAGATTAGAGTTTAAGGTGATGTATGGAAGGGGGAAGGTCATATTCTAACATAACGGCCATGACTTTGGAATGATATCAGTATTCTATCTTCCATATTTGAGACCATCATGTTCTGTACTCAAACTGTACCACTTCATCTTCAAAGTTGGGACCATGCCTTTCCCTTCAGAAATGTATTTTAAGCTGCACTGAAACAAGTAAGAATTGGATAACGGTTTAACCCTGTTTATATATCCAGAGGCGTATATGAAATCAAGACTGACACAGTCCTGAAGCTGTCATACTGAGTTCCACAGCTATCATGGCACTTCTGACCCAAAAAACACAAGCAGTTCATGGCAGAAGATGAAGGTAAAGAAATAAACACAAAGGTCTGTAAACACATCCCCCATTTTGCTATAAGTGTCCATGGAACGACTAATCACTTCTGCAGGGATCCCAGACAGTAAAAGAGCCGCAGTTAGTACTGTAGTCTTTGTCTTCTTTTCACTCTGCATAGGAAAGAAAAAGATGGTTTCATCTTCCATAGTTTTCATTTTTAAGTGCATTATCAGAGTTTGAATATGTTAATTTCAGGGTGTACAGGATACACACATCCCCCATGTTTCATGAAATGTGCATATTCCCCAACTCTTTGCAAACATGTAAAGCAACAAAACCAATACCTCTCACTGAAGTTATTTAAAAGTTGCATAAAACAAAAATAAATAGTAAAATGGGTAAGAGAATAGCCTGCCTTTACAGATTCTACCAGGGACTACATGGATGGCAGGGAAATGTCTAGGTTATTGTAAGCATTTTGCTTTTCACAGCCAAAACAGCTGCAATGCAACTTGCTCCCAAATAAACATAAACCAGATCAGGCCGCATCCTTTATATAACAACAATACATCAGTGCCATGAACACCTACAAATGAAGATGTGTGGCCTAAACTCCCAATACCTCTGAGAGAACTCCTGTAATATCTTGTCTGATGTTTTAGGAGTCTCTTACCTTAATATGTATTCTGAGACAGACTAACCCAACTATTTTAATTCCCTAAAGTTAATGCATTATTTCTCCTGTAGATCAGATACTCAGTTTTCCTAGCAGAACTGTCTGCCGCACAGCCTTTTCTTTAGGTAAAAGCTGTGGAAAGACAAACGTTTATCATTGATGAACATACTGTTTCACACGTTTCAGGTCTTCCAATTCTGTCCTCTACATTTAGGGCATAATCTTATGCATGTTTCGACTGGAAGAAGACCTACCATTCTCACCATTCCCCAGTCAGCAAGGTTTGGAAGGGCTCATATAGTTGCATTCAGCATAGTAGACAACAGCATACATACAAATTTCTTTTCAGAAGAGATGACAACCTGCTTCTTCTATATCAGGGGTGGTCAGAAGGTAGATCTCTAGATGTTTTGGACTTCACCTCCCAGGAGCCCCTGCCAGCATGGTCATTGAACAGAAATGCTGGGAGTTGAAGTCCAAAGCATCTGGAGATCTACCTTCTGCCCATTTCTATCCTAGAGAATAAACTATTTCATTTCTGCAATGGCTAAATGTTTACCAGACCTGGGAGTAAATTGTGTTTGGCTGGTTGGGACACTGTTTTGTTTCATTGCAATGAAATAAAGAGGCTCATGAAAGGCGACTTCTAGGTTAGCTCATCTTATATAGCAATCTTACATGCATCTTCTCAGAAATAAGCCCCAATGGAATTTTCTCCCAGTAAATGTCTATAGAATAGTACACAAAATACTCTTAACACCATCATCTATGACATATATACAATCCAAAAATATTCTAGAACAGCAGTTTTTTGCTGCATTTTTTTTAAAAATTGGACATGTAGAAAATACATTTGTCCTAATAAAAGACCTTACCTTTGGAAAATACTTGGACAACCCCATGTATGCAAGCTGTAAGGTAAGAAATGGAGCAAATATAGACTGTGGGGGGAAACAGAAAAGGTTATATGGATTAGAAATGATATACATTTGCAAGGAAAGGCCTATTTCTTGTGACGTGCATTAGGCAACGTACTAAAAATGTTTAGAGAAGTAGAACCAAGTTTCAAAATACCACTGTCCAAATAAAATGTGCTTATATTTAAGGATGATCCAGAGGTCACCAACATACACGTAATGTACTACTATAGAGCTTGTGTGAGTGTTAAAATAAGAGATGGAGCTATGGTGGTATCTATCCTGAAAGTGACTTTTACATGAAACATTCAGTCAAAAGTCATTATTTCATATCATATATGAAGGTTCAACATACTATATTATTCCAAGGTATTTTTGTAAAATGAGAAGTAACAAATTGCACTTTATATTGTTGGGAATTGGTTGTCTGTAATATCCAATTCCCTTAAATGGAAAAAAGCCTGTGAGTGCCTCAAAATGGATTGGATAGTTTTAGATTATTTTTTGATGGGTGATGATACAGTTCAACCCTCTCCATTTTTGCTGTTTTATAACTGTGCATCTGTTGATAATTTGATCTCAGTCTTGAAATTAGATGGGTACAGATTCCTTAATTTTTTTTGATGATGCTACAGCAGAGAGGTCGTTTTATGTGATCAGTTCACCACTGAATTAAAACAAGGCAGAAAGCTAAGCATATTTTGTAGTTTATTTATTATTTATTTATTACATTGCAATAGCCAAAGCTCTCTGGGTGGTTCACAACAATTGTTACAGTTTACAGATCCAGAACCCAAGTTTGTACTGCTATCAAATATTATCACTGACTGTAATGATCAAGCCAGCTAGCTTCTAAAGTAACTATCTGCTTCAGAAAGAATTGGCAATAGTACTGGATAGACATATCCTGAAAGACATATGCATAAAGGATAAGTACCAGAACTGGGGGGGATCCTATTATATATTGATTATATATGAAGCCATGTGGCTCCCCCAGCTATAAATACACTAGGCAACTTCAAGTTCAAGCCCCTCTTACTTCAGCCTACATCTATAATATGGAGCTAATGACATTGACCCACTTTACATGGTGGTTGCAAGAATGATTGAGATAACTGCAAAGAACTTTGAATAATTGAAATGCATTATGTGAGTGTATTATTTGAACAAGTCAGGACTCCATTGACAAAATGATAGTCAGCTGCGCTTTAGTACCAGCTGATTGGACTGGGAGGGTAGTACACACAGCCACAAAAACACAGAGACCTGGGGTTTCTGTTCCTTCCCATAGATTAATTGGTGGCAAGAGAAGAGTATCAAGGTGCAATAATTTCATGACAGTTTCTAGGCCAAGGATTCCTGTGACTCTGACACTCTTGCTACTTGGCCAACTCTAAGGGCCTTGAAATAACCATCACTTGCTCATTACAGGGATGTTTTAAACTACAGACTTTTGTGTTATCCTTAAGAATTACTACTTGAGGAAGAGTTATGGATTTGAACCTGAACCTAAATCTTCACTTAACCATGTACTCGCTGGGTGGCCTTGTGAAAGTTATCATTTTTCAGCATAAGAACCCCATCTGTGAAACAGGAATTCCAACGCCGATAAGAAAAAAAAAGGATACTAAAAATGTAGTAAGATTTTTTTGTACTCACCAAGTATTTGCACACAAAAGCTCTAACTCCGATGGCAAGTAGTGCACACCCAACTAATCTAAAAATACGGAAGGAATCAAATTCCTCCACAGCATTTCCATTTTCCTGGTTTGGCTTCTCACTCATCAGCTGGTTTCTTAGCTTCATCGCTTCATCAAATCTTGATAAATACTGGTCTAGCCCATGGCGAGATGCTCGCTGTGGAACTTCCATCAGATCCCCTCTACTGCGCTGCCGGAGTTCACTGGTGCTGTCAATCCCAACCTCAGGGGTTTTGCTAAACAAGTCCTTTTTCTCTCCCTTGTGCTCTACCACACTACTTGCATGATCGGCTGTCCCTGCCAAACTGCAGACAGTATCACCAAGCACAACCCGCTTGGAAACAGGAGTAGAAAGGGGGCTTGGTTTATCTTGCTCCAGCTGAAGCTTTGATTCTGAATGGCTGTCATCATCTAAAGAGGAGACAAAAAGAAAGGAATCATGCTAAATATTTTAGGTTGGTCTTCAGGTTCTACAAGATTTAGGCCATGGAGCTACAGAACTAAGTATTGTCAGGCAAATAGGGGATGAAACAAGAGCTACATATACTCGGCACAAAACAACAACAACTATGGAACCAACCCAGTGCTTTTTCCCTTGAAAAATGCTCCCTCCAAAGACACAAAAGCACTTTCCTGCTGGCTTTCAAGAGACACAAGGGCACTCCCCACACAACGTGTTCTAACTCCACCATTATGTGAGTGTGGGCTACCGTGGAGTTGAGTAAAAGTCAACACGGTGTTTGAATGACAGTTCCTCTTCCCTCCCCTGGTCCTCCCAATGGTATCCCATCAGCCACTTCTGTGAAAAAACAATCCTGGCACTCCCTCCTTTTGCCACCCTTGCCAGAGAACTCTATAGCCAATGGGAAAAGTCAACGCAATGGAAAACTCCACGGAGCCTGGCATACAACGGCTGTGGAGGAACTCTCCTCTGCACAGTGTGGATATTCTGCATGGAGTGTTTTCAAAAATACTCCACCGTTGCGTGAAGTTTTCCTGCCGGACAACACACTTCTCAACAGTGGTGTAAAAACTCCACTGTGGAGTTCTAAAACCACAGTTGAGAAATCTGTTGTCTGAACTGAGCCAAGGACTACCAATTCCTTGATCATTTCAAAACCTGTAATCATGCTGCTTGTGTTTTATTGCTGGTTTAATTTTCTTTTATTATATTTTAGATTAGTTCCCATTATTGAAGCGTTTATTTTTGTGAGCAGCCTGAAGCACAGCCAATTAAACAAGACAATTTTGTAAGCAGTACATAATACTAATTGCACTGTTTGGAGGTAAAGATTTAAATTTCAGTTGTCTTCCATTGCAGAATGGTAAGAAAAAGGAACTATCCTTGGTAACAGACGAAGTTTACATTAGACACCAGCTATTTAGGACTTCTGTTCCACTTGCAGAATATAAGAGACCTTATTTGCTACTTTACTTAAATAATTCATTGTTTTCAATATGCACTTGCAACGTTAAGATTTTTTAATTTTCATTTTATTTTAGCTATTACATTTCTATACCGCCTTGTAGCCAAAGCTCTCTGGATGGCCAGAAAAAGTTAAAACCTTTAAAATACAATATAAAACATAATATAAAAAACTTTTACAAACAAACCCAATTTAAAACAATTAACAATCCTAGGACCAATTAAAACATTATCATATGCTGACAAATGCCTGGGAGAAGAGGAAAGTCTTGACCTGCTTCAGAAATTATGACCATGTTGGAGGCAGGTGGACCTCACTGGGGAGAGCATTCCATCATTGGGGAGGAGGGCACCACTGAGATGGCACTCTCCGTTGTTAACATACTCCAAATCTCCCTCAGAACAGGCACCTGGAGGAGGGCATCAAATGACAATTATAATGGAAAATAACTTATCTGGGCCAAACAGCTGGGGGGCATAAGATATTTCGGTTTCCTGGCTCCGAACTCAGAGCCAAGAAACTGCGCTCCCCATCTCCTCCCTCACCCCCTTGCAGCCAGCCCAGAAAGAACTGTGCTGGCTGCTGTTACAAGCTCATGAATGTGAGCTTGTGTGTGGGTGTGAAAGGGGCGGGGAGATACAAGGTATCTCCAGCTGTCCCCAGCCTCCTTCCCTCCCTCTCCCTGAAGCCTCCACTGGACAAAATCACCTGTTGCGATTCCTGCTCTGCACTGGATCCTCATAAGCCTCCAAGTTCAGAGGCTTACAAGTACCTGGGCAGATTATATTGGATTGTGTCCTAAATTGCCCATATTAACACATACATATTTGGCCCAAGTCATAGACAAAAACAAAAAGCTGCCTGCAACTATAATGCTCTTTAAACAACAAGTTTTGCATATCATTGAGGACTGAAGAGAAATGTAATGGATTTTCAAAGTCAAGAATTGCTTGTAGCCACAAAGAACAGAACTAATCAGAAATTCCATCTTTAATATTGATGAAGTGTCAACAGTACTTGCTTTCATTCTGGTTCTGCCAAGGACTGAAACAGACTCATTAAAATACCAAACAAACAGGCTGCCCTGCAATGTTTTATAAACAGGGAAGAAAATCCACGTAGATTCAAGTGGAGAGAGATAAAAACCTGGATCCATGGACAGGCTCTGAAGGAAGCTTTGGGTGGTTCAAGTTGTCAGCTTTCTTAGAAGGATCACTGAGATTCATGAGCTGCTAGACCATCAACTATTTTGATCTCCAGTATTACAAGCAAACAGAATGGTGGGAATAGTTACTGTGGTTCAAAATCAGAAATAGTCGTGCCAGTCCTGGATAACAAGAGACTCTTTTGTGAGGCATTTCCTATTTTAATTCTCTCTTGCGATATCATTACTGTACTTCTCCCACATTATGTTTACAAAAGTGCTCTAACAAAGGCAAATACAGGAAGAGCTACAAAATGGTACTAGCTGTACACCCACTTATAGCCTAAGAAAAGATATTCCGATGTGCAGCCATCATTTATGACAATCTACACATGAGTTCCATGGTATTTCCTACACAGAAAGCACTTTCATCTAAAGTAGATCAAACTAGGCACACCACTGCCATTTTCTTTTCTTTTTTTGAAGGGGCAGGGAAGGTTTTTGTGTGTTTTTAGGAGGAAAGTTGAATGTTATTTTAGGAGGATAAGGGTTCTAGTTATGATGGGCATATACTGCCTCCAGAATAAGAAGCAGCTTGCCTTTGAATACAGTTGCTGGGGAACAGGAGCAGGAAACAACTATACCCTGCTTATGGGCTCCCCATGGGCATCTGGTTGGCCACTGTGGGACTAGAGCTGTAAAGTTTCTGGAAATTATGAAGCCGTGGGGGGTGAGACTGAAGTTATTTCTTGGTGGATGGGTGTAGTGGTAGTGTTTTTCCATCAGGGAAAAAAAACGTTGGCGGGAAATGAAAAATAAGCAATACTTATGTTTTACATTCTTTACACATCTAAATTCACTTTGTTGCTTCAGGACTGAAACAGAAACATAGACAAAACCAAACTCTCAAGAATGCACCTTCTCTTCCATATTACCATATTATGATTAAATGAGAAACGAAGCAGTGTACAATAATAAAAATGATCTATAACTTTGGATTCTTCATAGGAGAGCAGGGAATAGGTCCCACTCCTAAAAATAATTCATTGTGTAGCTTCAGGCAAATCATCTCTGAAGTCTCAGTTCCACATTTTAAAAATTGTGATTCATTTTAAATGATTATTGCCATGGCAGTGATATAGCTGAAAACAATAAATAATAATAGCTGAGAGGTTATTATTATAGTGATGGACCTGGGGTAGAGACTCGGGAGACACTCATTGGGCATTCTTTGGCAATCATTATTTCTCTGTCTAATCTACATCACTGGGCTGTTGCAAGAAAAAAATACAAAAGATATTTATGCCATCTCCAAATACCTAATAAGTCTTACAAGAAATCCTGGAAGCCAGGATTTGCAGTGCTAAAATGAGAGGAGCTACCACTTTTGCTAACAATATCTTTAAAAAAAGAATACAAGGAGCGTTCAGCCTTCTCCGTTCCAAATGGAAATGCACACCCTTCGATTTATCAGCCATAGACTGTTCTTCTCAAGCAAGGTGGGCAAATCTGCTGGTATGACCGAAGGACATCGGGTTTTTTTTTGTTTTGTTTTTAATATTTACAGTACTACAGACAGAGGGGAGTGACTAAACCGACATCCAAAGCGTCTGAGGTGGCAAATCTACACTGCCTATTTAAGATAGCCATTTACAACTGGGTGGTCAGCCCGAAGCATATTAAATCAAGCGCCTTATCCCCCACCTTCATTATACAAAATACCCTTGGAAAAGGGGGAAAGCCCCCCAAAAGCTACTTTTAAGAGGCCAGATTAATTAATACAGGCTGGTCTCCATGCAGAGTGCTGATCCACGTTTTTGGCTGTGATGAGAGAAGGACCGGCGAGAGAATGCGGTACGCCCTCCACCCCAGCCCATGCCTCGGTCCGCTTCCAAATCGGAGGACATGGTTCTCTTCGCAAGGAGGGCGATGCCCCGCGCACCCCAAATCAAGCCCTAGCCACGCCCCATCCTCACCCGCCTTTGGCCGATGGAAACCCATTATCCGATTGATCCGCTCTTCCGAGTTCATCAGCAGCTTCCTCCGGCGAATCTCGGCCCGACGCTGAGAAGGAGTGAGTCCTGCGGTCGATGCTGAAGAGCTGGAAGCCCCCTCATGGCCGCTGCTGCTCCCGTCTCCTTCCAGGGGGTCCGGCTCCATCTCTCCCTAGAAAGCAGCAATACCTCAAAAGCTTTCTGTCCGCGGATATACACACACACAATGGAAAGAGCCAGGCCCCGCTCTGACAACCCTACACTAACGCGCAGGCGCCGCCGCCACCATTTTAAGTACCGCCTCCAGACGATGAAACGGACGGCGCCATTTTGGATGAGGGTTGGAACTGCTGTTACCACGAGAGCAACGGCTCGAGAACTGAGGCGGCTGCTTAGAAGCGGATGCCCTTAGCAAAGATGGCGAGAACGACCTCGCTTGGAAAGAGCGTGTGTCAAAGGAGGGAGTTGCCGCAACAGATGAGCCGGGAATAGGCAATGATCTCATACACTCAGGAGTGTATGGCTATAATCGTCTCTATGGCGTAGGTAGGTGCTGGTCTCTGTTGCCCTAAGCGAATGCAAGAGAAGGTACCATCCTCCTTGGTACAGGACAAGACATCGTAAAGGCAGTGGCATTTATCACCACTTTCTAACCTAAAGCCAAAACATATTTGAGGAAATGTAAAGAGCTCCACCACTTAGGAAAACTGAGCCAAGGACCCCTATACACACTCACGCGGGAGTAAACGCAGGTGGCCACAATAGGTCTTACTTCAGTGTAAACATGTATTGAGGACCAGTTCCACATTGCGTAGCCTGTTCAGAATTCAGGAAAGGTGTAAAAGATGGAACAGCCCCCTTATTTTAAAAATACATAAATGCTGAACACTATGGCATGTCTGTCTTAGAGACACATGAGAACAATGTTTTAGGATAGAAATCCTTTGGGGGAGGGAGGAAATCATGTTATTAACCCCTTAATGCCCAGAACACATCTGGAACAGAACAGAATGGCCCAAACAGCTGCTTCAAAATGAGCCAAATCAATCAAATTCAGCAGACACACATAACTACATGGAATTGATGCAATAAGCCATAAAACTTCCACAGAAACCATGTTCAGGTACTTGTTCCAGAAAATAGTCTGTTTTCTTGAAAAATGGCCCAGAATGGCAACTTCCAAGCAAGCCAAATTAACAAATTCGCCAGTCACATATGACTATTAGAGGGATGCAATAAGTCACAAAATTTCCACAGAACTATATTCAGATACCGGTTCTGGTAGGGTCAGATTAAGACATGCTGAGGCCCCAAGCTATGTCAAAATTCAGAGGCCCCATATTATAAAAATAAGGGGGGAGGGGAGAAAGCATATTACATTATAATAAAAAGGGCAATGAAAAGGTATCACCCATCGTTAGGGCTGCTTGTAGTAAACCAGTGTTAGATAACCTCTGAAGATGTGCTTATTATTTTTATTTATTTATTTAATTTATATAACACCATCAATGTACATGGCGCTGTTAAGAATAAAACAGTAAAACAATAAATCCCTACCACAGAAGCATACATTCTAATAAAATCACATTATAAAACCAAAAGGAAAGGAAGGGAATGCACCAAGCAGGCTCAGGAAACAATGTAAAATAAATGTTGTAATAATAATAATTTCTTATGCGCCTCTCCTTTTGAATCGAGGTGGGGAACAAAGTTAGTACAACAAATCAACACATCTTAAAAATTCTTGATTTCACATTCATCTGGGTAGGCCTGTTGGAAAAGGCTAGTCTTTAAAGCTGTCTTAAATTCAGAGAGTTAATTTTACGACTCTCCTCCAGCAGACCATTCCACAATCTGGGGGCAACAGAATCATAGAATAGCAGAGTTGGAAGGGGCCTACAAGGCCATCGAGTCCAACCCCCTGCTCAATGCAGGAATCCACCCTAAAGCATCCGTGACAGATGGTTGTCCAGCTGCCTCTTGAAGGCCTCTAGTGTGGGAGAGCCCACAACCTCCCTAGGTAACTGGGAGGTCCTCTGGGTAACAGTTGTCAGACTAGTTTTGGCTGACTGAAGTAAATTCTCCTCAGAGGACCTGAGTGTGCGGGGCGGACTGTATGGGTGGCTTTTATTCCTCTCCCCCTCCCATACCACCCCTCCAGTCACTTTTTGCTTTCACTCATGCACTTGGTGTAGGCATTTGCTCATTAAGCACCTTTCTGTATGCACTTATGCTCTATGGGTAACAGGGTGGTAGGCAACTACTAAATTCTTGATACACACATTTGAGAAACCACGGACTAAAGGATCCCTAATACGTGTTTCCTACCACATGTATGTCTTCAGGGGTTCGAGGCAAGTGATCATTCCTTTGCATTTTGCTAGAGCCCTAAAGAATGGCAATTTTTCTAGTACCTTCAAGAGAAACTTGATCAAACTATTCATTTCCAATGGAAAAAGTAGTATGTACTCTGCAACATTTGAGCAGTGCTGAACACAACACTAATGTAAATGATGTTGCACTACCATAAACAATCTATTGCACAACACCAACAGTGCATGATGGTGCAATGTGTTTCCCTGGAAAAACCCATCATGCCACAGCAGATACTACTGGCTTTGCACTAGCACATCATTTACTTTAGCAGTAGTGTCACATTGAATACTGCCCTTTATTAGCACAATTGTAGGTTCGTAATATATTTATCCCAGAGGGTCATATCTAGCCCAATGGGGTTCTCCATTCAGCTGCACTCTCTTTCCAGGTAGAGAAAACCCTGTTGTATTCAGTCAGCAGGTGTTTTTTTTATTCCCATCACAGTATGCTAGAGGGATATATTGGGGATAAAAATGCCCCCCCTTCAGCTGATCTGCATGGATTTGCTGAGGAGAGGAAATGAAAAATCAACTGAGGGAGTGTGTGTATATGACAGAAACAGAGAGCACACTGTGAGGATGAGTGGGGTAGGTACACCTACCTTGAGCTCTGGCCAAATACACTTTGGGCTTGTGGCCCCAGGGGGCAATCCAGCCCTTCGGCTGAAAAAGGTTCCCCACCTCTCCCATAGAAGATTTATTGGTAGCAGGGAGGAAAAAAAGTGCAGTTAACAAGAGCAATGCACAACATGTAATTGATACAAGTTTACGTAGCAGCTACAATATTTCCCCTCTGATCATCAATTGTGCATCCTGGACAAACCAGGAGGAAAGGATTTAAAATACTGTTATGAGCTATATCTGGCAAGCTGAAGAGAAATTAAATACCAGTTACTGGAGAAGTACAAAGAAAAATATGTGCAGTTATGAATGTCATCGGCCATTATGTTGAACCTTTGTATAGAATGTTTTGAAGGAGGTTCTACAAGGTACATAACACTCAGCACGATGCACTGCAATGCTATTCTATATAGTTCTTGAAGCTTTTACAACAAAAAAGCTTGTATTTAAATTGTATTTGTTAGAATTCGGTGACATCTTTTCTGGTATTCTTTACCTTGCACATGTTAATAAACTTTTCCATTGTGCTGTCCCTATTTAGAGAAGCATGGAAGTACTGGGTGTGATGATACAACCAGATAATTTCTATGTTGAGTTCATTTACAGTAAGTTGACTGAACTTCTAGATTTTTGTAGGCTGATGGGAGATTCACTCTAGATAAGTACTAAAGCTTGATATTTTATTCTGTAAACTTAAAAAAGCATTTACAGTATGATTTTGCACTTGTTTACTCAGAAGTCTCACTGAATTCATTGATGCTTACTCCAAAATATGCAGAAGTTTCCAGCATTAGAAGAATCAGTAACTATTAAAGGGTTTGCCCAATATAAATATGTTCATCTCCCAACCTGTACAGTATTTGCACAGTATAAATGTGGCAATAGACACTCGCCATAAGGCCATTTTTAGTTAGTCATAGAAACCCCCCCCCTTAGTGTACCTAAGATCATTTCATCCATTAAATGGCCAGATATTCTCGGTACCTTCCAATTTCTGTTTATAAAAAGGACTGATGAAGTTCTATGTAAGCTCTTTCAATTAATTTTATTGAGTAGCCAAATTTGATAAATTAGCACAGCTAAAATAAGCATTTGCATGTGTTACAAATGACTTTTTACAGGAATAAAACAGTGAAAATTACAAACTGTAAAAAGGGGAACAAGTAAAACCTTGCCTCCAATTCAGAAGAGCATGGTCTACAATTTCACACTGAAGATCAATGTCTGAGTTCAGAAAACAAGGATTAATATTACAATATTTTACACTACTTTACAAAATCAAATTTACTATAAGGATTTAATCTGTAACTAGTGAACAGAAGCATTGTCACATTTGATGGTCCCTTAACATTCTGTATCTAATTATATATCCTGTTAAATTAACTTTGAATAAAAGGAAATGTCATCCTTATTATTGCAAAACAGTCAAAATTTATATAAATTACAGGAAAGTAAATGCTAATTAAAATGCTGATGCATGACTGAATTTAACATATTGATCATACTGAATTGTTTAAAAAATCTTGAACTAGAAAAATATAGAACATCTGCTGTGGACTGCCATGCTAATATGGAAGCATCAGGGCCACTCTTGACTGGTTAAGTTGTTATAGATCTTAAAACAGACAGTTGTAACTTAAAGTATAGCACAGGCAGTTTTACCCAAGGGCCTGCCCTGCTATTGCTATCATTAAAAACTTGTATTAATACAAGTTGAAGCAGATGTCATTTTTTCCATCACATGGAATAAAATTAGAAAATTCAGTATTGCAAAAAGAGTATGAACATCCCAAAAAGCATTCTATTCAGACAGTATAATGTGCTCACTTTAAAATATTTTAAAGGGATGGTGGTTAGGGATGTATTCTTGAAATAAGTTTCTTTCTGGTAGGCTACTTTAAATATCGTGGCTTACATAAAGTTAAGCCATGTCCACCACAACCACATTCAAAAACAAAAATCTTTGTACACAGCAGAATTCTTGGCATGGTGCAGCACATAAGGTTTTCCTGACACAAACAGCCCTCTCAAGAATGACACCAACCAGCTAGTCAGCATTATATGTATGCAGCAAAGGTAAAGACCCATCCAGCAGAAGGGACTGGATGCATGCTTACCCATGCATAGCATCTGTTTACATACACACCTGGACCAGAAGGGTAAGCTACACACAGAGCCTTGTTTCTGTGTGTGGATTGCTCTTGGTCAATTGATGTGAACAAGTACAATTTTGTTTAGAGGAGTCCATGGAACCATATTCAAATATAAATATTCAGGCTTAGGAAGTATGGTGAGGCACCAAATGGATGATTTCCATTACTCACAAGTGCACATCTCATTATGATCGTATGCTTCTAAGGTGGATTACCATTATAACAACGTACCATTAAATAATTAAAATACTGCTTTAAAAAGAATGACACCAGCAAAAAGGTACTGAAATTTAGCAGATTTCAACAAGTATTTTAATCCCTTTTGAAGAGAGATTTTGACCCTCTCTAACATAAAAGTAACAAGTCTATAAGCAACTTTTCATAGATCACTCGGGCAAGCTGAATAGATTAGCAGGCAATGAGGTTATAACTATATAGTTCTTATGCCAATTTGAAATGTTAGTTTCTAAACACTACAGTTCCTTAGAGAACTTCAATGCTTTTTCACCATTAGGGGTTGGATCCAAATTCTTTGTTCTTCCAGTGGAAGGAATCTAGTGTCCTTTTGTTAATGGAACCACGGATCTGGATCTCACTCATAGGGTCTAATGAGGAAACTTTAGCTGAACAAAAGCAATAGTCTGAAAATGGCTGCAAAAGATAATTCCACAAAAGGAATAATGGTAAGGAAGAAATGCAATAGGAAAATATTTCCAATTTACTGTCCTTGGTGGGGTGGGGGGTGCAGTAGGAGGGGAAGTAAAAAACCATGGCAACCACTTTAGTTATGCCACTAAAGAAGGATGTTACTAATGCAGGTTGCCTGTTGTGACAATTTATACGAACATGTCATAAACACACTAATACTATTTGTCATGATTTAATTCACAGTAGTTTCCAGGGTATGAGTAAAACTAACATTTATCCTACGTGCTCAGTAACTATGCAGTATTTGGGCTTCTTGCCTATTGAAGTGGGATTTCGGAAAACCTTTCCCATTAAAGCCACAAAATACTTGCCTGCATTTCCACCCCCATCCCACCTTTAAAAGGCAACATTACTATTTGATTAGATGCTCTTCTGAATTTCAGACAAGTTACTCAACACTGCTTCTAATGAGGTGAGAACTGTGGTTTAGTTCATGGGTGGGCAACTTCCAGGGGTCAGGGAGCCATAATGCCCCCACTGGGAGATACACTCCCAACCCCACTGAAACTGCTGCTGCAGCATGTGTAAGTAGCTTTCAGGAGTATGATTCTGCTAGCAAACAAAGCATTCACTCCTTGCACGCCTTGTTTCCTTAGAAAATTGCTGTGATTTTGGCCAAGATGAGGGATCACAGAAACAGCCATAGGGGCTGCATATTAACCCCCTCTGGTTTAACGACAAAAGTAAGCATTTTTATAAAACCTTAATCTGTTAAAAAATATGACTTTAAATTTAACCAAACAATCCATAAAAAGATCATGACTTTTGCTTGAACTGTCTGTTCCCCTATTTACTTTCAATTAATTAAAACTAAACACACCACGTTAACATCCAAGACTGGGATCCATGTTCACCACTTTCGCAACTGAATCAGGTCACTGATTATAATTTTCATTGGACGTAATGCAGATTCATTGTTCTTCCAGATACTAGAATACTGATGCATCCTAAAAAGTTTTTAAAATGAATTATTTCAGATTCATTTTTAATCCAGATAGACTACTTCAAGTTCACTTTTAATCCTGCTCATCATAATCCATTTTAAAAAGCACTGGAAACTAAGTACATTTTTAAAAATGTAAATATTTTGTTCACTTCACAATGAATTGTTTCATTGCTCCTTTAAAAATGTATTTCTTAATTAGTGATATATTATATAATCAAGACAATATAGTTTCCCTGCAAATCAGTCTTGGGAGGTTTTAATTCTAGCAGCAAAACAAAGCAGAAAAACAAAAATAAGGTTAAAAACACATTTTGAACAAAAACCTAATTTATAAAGATTCATTTCTTCAATATCGCCTTGATAACTCATGCCGCAACTACTTACAGTGAAACATTTTGCAGCAAATTAAAGGCATCGAACATGTTCAAATTGATTTTAATTGTTTAATGTACAACTACACGATAGTGTACTTGTGATTCTATGGTCCTTTATTTGCTTTGCTTTTTGGGGGGGAAATCACAGTGAGATTCTCGTCAACTGCATCAGGCCAAAAACTTTACGGGAGCATTACAAGCACAAGTGTCCTGTACACAGGAACGTTCCTTTGAGCAGATGAACCATGTGACAGAAGGGCTCATTTAGTCACTTGCTGCTGAATATGCAAAAGAAACTCATAGTATGATAATGCAGATTCTGTTCTGTCTTCTATCATGTTTTGTAGAAAACTTGGTTTCCATGGACTTTCATCCCTTCAAGATAAAAACAAACAGAACTTTGTATGACTGAAAGAAACATCCAAGTTTAATGCTTTATTCCTAAACAAAACTATTTACAATAGGCTATTTCTCATGACACAATACACACTGTGGGTTAATTTACCTGTGGTGGCTGCTGCATTCTTTTAGGCACCCGTGGGCACACAGCTTGCTCTGAGTTGTCATGTCGTGCAAATCCAGACAACAGGCCTTGTGAGAGGGTTACACAACTCTTAAGTAATCCACTGCCTTTTTAGGTTGTCCACCCCTCAAATAACCCTTGTCACGGTTCACTCCGCATGACAACCCATAGCAAGATGGCTATGCTCATAGGTACTCAGCATGACACAACAGCCTTGGCAGGTAAATTAATCCAGGGCAGGATGCCATATGAACCAGGTCAAAATGGATTGTCTGACAAAAAGTAAAATGAAGAATGCAGCTGCATAGTTGCTAACAGCGGTCTCCTTTTGACAGCATGCTACACTGTTGTGAAAAGAACTGCACTGGCAGCCAATAAGCTACCCAGCCAAATTTAAGGTTTTGTTGTTCACATATAAAGCCCTAAACAAGTTGAGACCAGGTTACTTTATGGATTGCCTTACCCCCTTATGTCCTTCCCTGTCTTCGTGATCCTCCAAAGAAGCACGTTTGATGCTGCTGCATGGTGCTGAGGGTCACTTGGGAATACTACTAATAGAGCACTTAGTGCTGCAGCATGCACGTCTGGAACAACCTCCTAATTGACATCAGACAGGCATGTACAGTTTTTACATTATATCTCTTTATACGCAGGCTTTTCCTGAGGTGTGGCCAAGCCAGTTAGTTGCAGCTTTGTTGTTGATCAGTGATTTTATTGTTATATTTTAGTGCTGGTGTTGGCGTTATGTTCACTTCAATAATTTTGTTGGCAAGCAGCATAGAAATTTGTGAAATAAAATGTATCTGGGACAGCTCTGCATGTTCAACAGGTTATCATGGGTGGCTACTAAGAAGAGGGCGGTTTCTGCTGTGGCAACTCGGTTGTAGAATGAGCTTCTGAAAGAGGCTTGTTTGGAGCCTATGTTGTACTTTTTTTGGCCCCAGGTGAAGAACTTTTTATTTTGCCAGGCAATTTAGTTTTACAGTCTCTGTTTTAAATCTCGTACTGTATTTTAAACCTTTGCACTAATGATAGGTTCTATTTGGTTATTATTTTTATTTTATACTGTAGTTTTACACTTTCATATTATATTTTAGCATCTTATACATTATGGTTTTAATTGCTGTGAACCAGCCAGAGAGCTTTGGCTATTGGGTGGTATAAAAATGTAATAAATAAATGCAGCAAACGGTTTCTAATACTGAAATAGAAGGGAAGTCCTTGCTTGTGTGTGAATCCCATGTACGCTAAAATGATCAATCTTACAAATAGGTACCTAAAGGTTTGATCACCCCTCCATTTGTGCATCCCCAACCCCCTCCTTTTCTCTCTTTCCATATAAAACCTAGAGCTGGTTTGCACATAGTTATAACCCATGGGATGTTTAAACCAAGGGTTGCCAGACATGAGCAGAAAGCAGTGAGCTGCCTCCAGCATGCTCCTTACTTCCACTTTCAATTAACATACAATTGCTCCATTCATAGGTTGTTAGCATGACAACCAAACCCAGATACACTGGGATGTTCAGGCTTTAAACCACCCCAGAGTTAACTTACATTTTGTTGTCGGGTTATCTCTGGGTGGTTTACCCCTAAACAACCCAGACCATCCAGATTTTAACAATATTTGTAACAGCCTATGAACGGGTGGGTGGGTTGTAGGTTGTTAGCTGAAAAGGGAAATGAGGAGGACACTGGAAGCCACTCACTTGCTCACATGCCAAAGGTTAATTTGGGGTTGTTTAACCCACAAACAACACAAAGTGCCCAAGTTCAGATGTCACAGAAATTACCTATGAATGTGGCATTTCCATTGTTGCGGGAAACCAGAAGTGGTTCGTGTACAGCATGTATCCCCACAATTTGTGAGTTAATTAATGAACCCACAAATTGCCACCGAAAGCCACCTTTATGTAAGAATAGGAGCACTGAATGTGCCCTCACTCATAAACAGCTTGGTACCTCGATACTTGAGAGCGCCTCTCCTTATATATGCCTGCTCGAGACCTTAGATCTGTTGGAGGAGCCCTTCTCCGCATCCCACCAATGCAACATATATGCTATGATGGGTTAAGGGAGAGGGCTTTCTCTGCTGTGGCACCCCGATTGTAGAATGCCCTCTCCTTGGACGCCTGATTGGTGCCAACACTGATTTCATTTCGACGCCAAGTAAAAACATGGCTTTTTAACAAAGCCTTTGATGGTTAAACTCATTGCCACATTGTTTTAACCAGTTTTAAATTATATAACATTTTAACTTGGTTCATGGCTTAATTTGTTTTTAACTGTGCATATTTATTGTTTTATACTGTATGCTTTTATCTGTACGCCGCTCTGAGATCTTAATGATATAGGGCGGGATATAAATGTTTTAAATAAATAAATAAATAATTCTCTCTCTCTCTCCCAGAAGCAAGCAAAGCTTTAATCGGTTAGAACATTAATAGAAGTAGATTGCAACTAAGCTATTCAAAAAGATACAATTGCTTCTTTTCTCAAGTAGGCAGCCACACCACCGTGTGGCTCAATCTGCATGTTGAAGTACTCCATTATTTAAAATGTTACTTACCTTAGTATATACAATATAGGAAAGAATGGCCTTTGCTCCCTCAGCCAAGAGATAAAAGCACACACTCTAGAAGATTCAGCGGTGTCAAGTTCTGGAAGATGGGTCTGTCAAAAATAACCCAACAAGTTCTATATTCAAAGGCTGGAGCAGTATACACCATTAGTTCTCATTTGTAAAAAGTTTTTAGGGTAAAGGAAAAATCCTTTCCCTGCTACATTACTTCAGACAATGCAGTGCTGCTATTCTTAAGTAACTTTGAGAGGTGTTGTGCAACATGTCCTTTGAACTCCTTCAAGCAACCCCTTTCAAGTCTACTTAGTATGATGCAAGAGCTATCATCCTGGATCTCAAAAGACTCATCACCATCCTGGGGGAGGACCACTGTAGTGAATGAATCCAGTGAGATTCACTGTGTAAACTGACCTTTCTCTGGAATCAACTGCTAGCTCATTAAAAGTGAGCAATGTACATACCTAGAAATATATGCACTGTGAAAAAAATGCTCGCCTGGCTAATGGTAAATATTTATTGGAAGACACAATTTAGTGCTCCTAAATATGAAAATATAAATTCAGGCAAACTCAAGGGACAGAACGTGTAGAGTAAAGTGAGCTCTCTGTAGGCCAATCCTGAAAAGCACTATAATTTACATAATATTTTCACTATCATGCCTTAATTGTTTTGCTTAGTTCTAACTACAGTTTTTCTAAATTATGTTCTTACCATATTGTGTGGTATTGATGCATAGTTTGGAACTCCAAGGACATGGTTGATAAAGTTCAGTCCACAATTCTTCCCAACCCATAAAAACATGACCTGTAAAGTCAAACATAGATAACCAGAAAATATTAATCTCTGTATTACAAACTCATCAACTCTGAAGCTTCAAGGAGAATGTGCTACATTTAACAGATGGAAAGAATGGAATGTCATCACGAAGAACCTCGACGACAGGCCTTCTATGTAGCGGAAAAAACACCCTTGTGCAGTTCAGGAGGCAGAAAATTTAACATCCTTTAAGTCCTGAAAACATCTTTTCATCCAGGCTTTCCCTGGGTTATAACTTACTTGATTTTATATAGCATTTTTTTAAACTTCTAAAGTTTAAAATTTATTTGGATACTTGACATATTTTATGGTTTTAATTATGCACTGCCCAGAGTGCCTCGGCTATTGGGGAGTATAAAAATGTAATCAATCAATCAATAATAAAATAAACAGACAATATGAATGTTATCAGAAGGTAACTTACAGAGCCAGCATCCATAAGGTAAGCACCGTCCCTGTTTATCTTCTCCACAGATAATTGGAGAATGGGTGGCTGAGGTATTGTTCTGTCATTGATGTTGAGGCCCCCCTAAAGAAATACACAGATTACACATATCTGAATAATAGGCAAATAGATCAGCAGATCTATTAACAATGGGAAAAAGCCCTTTACTGAGTACAAAACAACTCGCATATACAAAGTTGTATGTCCATAAACTAGAGGGAAATAATCCTCCCCCCACCCTTTTAAAATATACGTCAGAGGGGAAACTCCATAGATGGATTTAACAATCTACAAGGCTTTGTAACAGAATGCATGTCTTTGCAGAGTTGTCAATTTAATAAATGCTTATTTAACGATACCCAGAGAATTGTGGGCTCACAGCTTTGAAGTATGGATTTTCCAAGAACTAGTTCATGTATGGTCTCAGGAACACATATTTCTAAGTTAATTTACAAACTTTTATACAAGACTCCTGTTCCTTCCAATTGATATGTACGGAAGTTTGCATCACCCTGTATCAAAGCACCCTTGAAATTGGCTGTTCCTTCTTGAAAATCTTAGATACAATCATTTTAACTTTATGTATTAGGAACTATTTCAAGTGCTAAAATGTATGAATTTCCACAACTCAGGCCTCATGTGCTTGTTAATAATGTTACTGAGGAACGGTGTATAATGATTCAAATCTAGTTTTTGTATTCATTTACAATATTCTCCCAATATCGAATCCTAAAATCCACTGCTGTTTGTAGAGCAATCCAAAACTCAATAGATGGGTCTCCACTTATTCAGTTTACCAACACAATAGATTGAATCCAGATTACTGAATGTTTTAAAATAAAATTTGACAGCTAACACGAAAGGTGAAGTAGTTAATAAAACATAAGATCCACAGCACACAGCACAATCCAATTGCCGGTCTATACATGGAAAGCTTCATGCACACAAATAGACCCTAGAGCTGGCTTAAAGAGCCATCAGCATCTACATCTGCTTCCCAAGGACTGACATATATGGAGCATCATGCCAGGTGTGAAAACAGGAAGTCACCAGGAAATCACATAAGCAAGGCCCAGACTGTTGCTGCATACACCAATTATTCCAATTTAGTGTGCCCAGAGTGCACAAACCAGGCTAGGTAGGAGTGAAGCGAAAGAAAGTCTCCCTGGAGGCCTGCTAAATGTAAGATTGCCAAGTGTTGTAGGACGATTCCCTCTGCAATTTGATGCTCCCCTAATAAAGCATACAAATATATACCTACATTATCCAATTAGCATGGAGGAAAGCTGCATTGTGTCCTTCATCACGATTAAAGTCTTTAGCAGAACTTATAACTGCTCAAAGCAGAAGACCTAGGGGTAGGAGGATACATGCAGCATTTATAGGACAAACTTAAAAGAAAAACATACCTCATCTGTGAAATTGTCAATTCTATACAGATTAGGATGCATCATAAGCATGAGGTACACTAAAGGTTGGTTTTTCACTTGACACATGGTAAAGATGCGATCATCTAAACGTGCGTTTGTCCCAGTCTGGAATGCTTTCTGTGAATAAAAGTGGTAGTATTAACATTGTGATTAGGGATGTGGATGGCAGAGGAAGATGAGAAGACATCTCAAACACATTTCAAGAGTAATGAGTTTCAGGCAAATATTTTATGCCTAATTCAACAAGATGTATTCGTACAATGAAAGTTTTTCTGGATTTGTTATTGTGTATAAAATCAGTATTATGCTTTATCTACTACATTGTAAACACATCTCTCTAGCCAAATTGATAGATTTGAAAGTGTAGCAACAAATACTAGTTAAATCAGCAGCTAGGATTCAAGGGGCCATGCAGAATTTCTGCTCAACCCAGGCACAGCTTCCTATCACAAACTACCATAAAGCTTTGCCAGAGTTTAGAAATTTGTTGGAAAACTGTAATGTCAAACTGAGAGACTCCATGGCAAACAGGGATCTGCAGTTAACAGAGGAATGTAGGAAGCTGCCTTTTACTGAGTCTGACCACTGCTCCATCTAGCCCAGTATGGTCAACACTGGCAGTGGCTCCTCAAGGTTTCAAGCAAGCGTTTTTCCTGCCCTATGTGGAGATGCTAGGGATCAAACCTGGGACCTTCTGCATCCAAAGCAGATGCTCTACCACTGAGCAGAAGCCAGTGTTGACATACAGAAACATTTAGGTGCACACATAGGAATGTTTGTACCCCAGCCACTCAACAATTTCAAATGATGCAGATTTGTGAAAAGCAGGCAGATTTCTCATTTAAATTACTTCCACAGCAAGAATATGATAGAGTGCCACAGTTTAACTGTAATGTGATATCTGCCATGCCCATGAAGATACTGCAAGAGCTGTTGAAAAAGACGATATGAATATTTTGAACACCAACCTAAGGGCTTGTATGGTATGGTTAACTTGCAAGAAAAAGCAAACAGCTTGGCTTTAAAGAAATTACTTACTGGGTTTGCATGATTGGGAAAGGATAATTAGCCACCATGGCTTATTTCCCCATCACGCACTGCCTAATTGTTATAATTGCCCTTGCTGGGCATGGCTTGTCATGACGTCCGAACAAACCATCCTGGAACCCATGGCTTGTTCCAGGGTTACCTAGTGTTTAAGCAAATTTCACTTTTGTTCTTACCTGTTTTAAGAGAGCCAATACATATAATGGGAAGAGACGTAATGAGACGGGAGCCATGAGACCAGGCTGCTGGATAGTTAGGACAGAGGACCGATATGCAGACAGGGAATCTATTACAGCATTCACCAATGCATCTCGAGCATCACTCAGACTAGCAGAAACTGACCGGTCAACAGCTGGGGAACAAATAGTACATAGTAAATTTAATTATTAAGAGAGGTGCTACTGATAAAATATAGGTCTACAGCTGCTGAAGTCTGACTGTCTGTCTCTCTCTCTGTCACACACACACACACACACCCTACCTCTCTACCTACAAACAAGAAGAATGCAGGACAATAATGTAGAATGACAGCCCTTCAAACACTGATTCATTGTTCTAAACAATTGAACATAATCTGCCAGAGCAGAGTATTATGCATTCTACATCAATCTCAACTAAAACATTCTCATTGCTGTGCCACGACACAGGCTCTTTACCACAGGCCTGTCCACAGACACTCCCTGCTCAAGCTAAGCGCCACCACTTCATGAGCCTGAGGTGAGGGACAAACACCACCTTTCTACAAACTATGTGGAGAAAGGGATTAAAGAGGAATAATTTCAGGAATAAAATAATGCGCTGTGAATTATATGTGCTGATGGTGAATTAATGTCAGAACGGGTGTTATATGTATATAACTGCAAAGATAAATGCCAAGGAGACACGTGGGATTTTTGTGGTAGTAAAACAAACTGAATAAAAAATTATTTCAATGTTCACAAACTTTGTTTCATAATAAACCTTTTCAGACCCTTGTTAAAACTTCTCTTCCTCTCTTCTCATACACGCTTTCCTTTCTCTCATACCTTCACTCTTGAACTTTCTTTATTATCAGGATTGTTTAATATACACCAACTGACTATCTGCACACTGCACTCAAAAGACAACCCTCTTTACCCTGATCCTCTAATTCTCCCTTGAACTAAAGTACTTTAAAAACACACCCATAACACCTCAGTCATTCTCTTATATATCTTCCTCCCTGCTCCTAAGATAATCAATCTCCACCCACTCAGATCAACATTCTAAACACAATAGACTTACAAATCCCTAGACATACATTAGGGAACTGACTTGTGGGGTGTAACGCCACAATTGCTACCTTTAATCTCTCAAGAATAGTATGGTGATAATAAAGTATCAATTGTTCATTGATAATACTATGCAATCTGAACCAAAAACTCTTAAGCACTTACCCATATTAGCTAATAGCCCCGTAATAGCTTGCACATCAGCTCCCAGATATACATCACTCAACTGGCTAACAACTGGTAAACACAGAGTGTGGACACGAATCCTCCTTTCACCTGTATAAAGAACAAAGCAATGCATAGTTTCTGAACAGCATTTCACAGATTTGTTCAGGTTATGCTTCAAAAACCATCACAAATATAACACAATTATACATTTTTCTTCAAAGTAGTTTTTCACATTATAAGTTAAATAAAAATTGCAGTTTTCCAACCAAAGCAGTTGTTCTATTTAACGATGTGGATACTGGACTGCAGTTCATGAACATAATAATTAAACTACTCCCAACAACAAATTAGTGCATGTTAATTTGTTAGAGTCATGGGTCTGTGAAGACTTACGACCAACTCATTTGTGTAATCAGAAAACATGGATCAACACACATGCTGTCTTGAAGCATATACCATCAGTAGCACTTGATGCCCTGACATAGTTACCTTTACTAGATGTATACAAGAGGGCTGACTGAAAACAGACCACCTGCATATCAGTCAGACTTTCCTCCACTGACATTTGTACAGCATATCCTGCGTCTGGGTTCACATTGGGTAAAGACAGGAGATCTGTTGACCGTACAAAGAAGTTGCCATGGAACGTATGAATGGAAAGGCCTATAGGAGAAGAAAACACTAATTTAGGAATGCTATTGTAACACAACTGATTGTATAGTTGCAATGGTTTGAAAATCTGCTGGTGTTCATTATCCAGACTTCCAACACCACAAATGCTTCATTTATTGCCACTTAACCTCTACTTATACTAGGTGAAATCCTTTATACATAGAACCAATGTAAATTAATGGCTGAGATATGAAGGGCCATTGTCTGGCATTCCAAGAACACGCTTGGAGGTTTCAGGCATCCCATTTCCACTGCAATTCCTTACATTCCTGAAAAGCTTTAGAAGTAGCATTCAATGCAGTGTGAGTGGCAGCAATCTTTCTGTGCGTACATGAAAGCAATTGGCACGCAAGAAGAGCTATTTGGACTCAGACATCGTCTCTCAAAATGTCTTAAGTAGATAATAAGAAAGAATTACACAAATATACCACCACTATCATTATCATTGAGAGTCAAGATAAATCCTAAGAAGTAGAATTGGCAACAACTTAAATGAACTGAGATCAATGTACAATTCATCATAGCATATAGAATAGAGAAGCTGCCCCATTATTATTTCATCTGATCTGAGTCTTTCGTTTAGGAAACTTAACTCTCCAAAGGTTAATTAGTGTTCTCCAATCTCAATAGGCCATATATCATCATCCAGGGCATGCACTTATATCGAACCATTCTTTCACCTTCTCAGGATTAGGAGAGTTGTTTCATCATTCTTATTTTCTTTAAGGAAATGTGTTAACATAATTCACAGGTGCAGGTTCATTTTTTAGCTCTTACATGTGAAATTGCCACCACAGATTACACATCACAAGCAAAGCTTTCGCAATACTTCATATCACCTGAGGTATGTTTTCATGAAAGCAGTTCATATATTCAGCTATATATCAAAAGTGCTAAGTCATCAAGTGATAAATACGCATGTATCTGTCACCTGTTAGAATTTCAAATTTATAATATCTAGCTTTCAAATATTGACACGCCCATTTGCCAAATACACATTATGGCACTTATGGAAGCCCTCTGATTAAGTTAAATTGTCTCTGACCTTTGGTACACCTTATCCGCATGACAGCCTCAAAACCAATCTTTCTAGTCAAGTATCGTTTAAGCTCTTTCTGTAATTTCTCCACCAGAAGAGGATTATGTTGCTGATGGTAAGATTGGTAGTAATAGACACTACCAGCTGAATACCTTGATATACATCCTAGAAGACAAAAAACAACAACCCAGTTAACATACTTGTTTATTTTACTTGCTGGAATTATCCAGCTTAATGTGTAGATGTTAACGATCTGTCATTAGGAACAAAAAATAGTTTCATGAGCAAAAATAGATGGCTAAGGGAGCAATCATATGCTCCCTGGGAAAGTGTCCAGGGACTACAGGTTATTTCAGAGTTTCCCTTCTGAGGCCATAGACACTATGGCCTTAGAAGGGGGAATCTGAATGGGGATTGTGCAGTGGCTTGCAGTGCCATGGAAAGCATTGCATTGGCTTCCGCACCCAAGGTCAAAGGAAGAGGGGGGATGGGATAGGAAGGCACCAAGGATCTGCAAGCTTCCCATCTCCTGTCCCTGCAATTCCACTAGACACACTCAAAAGTGCATTTAGTTTTCAAAAAAGAAAGGAGCAGAACAGAGGAAGAAATGCAAAGATCACTTCGATTGTTCCTTCTGCTCTGCCAGGTGTCTGATGGCAGAGCGCTGGAGTATTGGAAAGCAAAGGGTTGCTCTGTCCAGTACGGAAGTGTTTACCTAAATTTGTGTGTTCAGACAGCATCTTTCAATGGAATAATCCTTATCCTAAAGAGTGACCTGATACAGTGATCAATCAATTGAAGATGGACCATATTAAGAAGAAAAAAGTCAAGATTATCTTTATAAAATAATCAGTCAGGGGTACACTGTCAACTAAGTATGTTAGCATTTTGTTCTAAGCAAGTTACAACACAGGGCATTTTTCTTATTTAAATAAAAATTCAAATACAAGCTGAGAGAGATGAATAGTGAACACAATTAATGTATTTCAACACTGATGATTACAAGAGTCCATGAAAAGATTTCCCAGCAATACTGACAGAAAGTATGACCTAGGATATTCAGGTGATTAGAAAACATTGTTAGGGATTCAGCTTGTGTTGGATGGGGTTACACTCCCCCTGAAGACACAGGTCTGCAGCTTGGGTGTACTTCTGGATTCAGCCCTGAGCCTGGATGCCCAGGTTTCAGCAGTGGCCAGGAGTGCATTTACACAGTTAAAGCTAGTGTGCCAGCTGCACCCGTTCCTAGAGATGTAGGACCTGGCCACGGTGACACATGCCTTAGTTACATCCTGATTGGATTACTGTAACGCGCTCTACGTAGGGCTGCCTTTGAAGAGTGTTCGGAAACTCCAGCTGGTTCAAAGAACTGCAGCCAGATTGTTGACCGGGGCTGGTTACAGGGAGCATACAACTCCCCTGTTAAAACAGCTGCACTCGTTTCCAGGCACAATTCAAAGTGCTGGTTATGACCTATAAAGCCCTATATGGCTCGGGTCCAGGTTATTTGAAAGAACGTATTATCCCTTATGAGCCTGCCTGTGCTTTGAGATCTTCTGGAGAAGCCCTTTTTTCAGTCCCACCATCTTCACAGGCGCGCTTGGTGGGAACATGGGAGAGGGCCTTCTCGGTGGCTGCTCCAGTGCTCTGGAACTCTCTTCCCGGGGAAGCTAGACTGGCTCCCTCCTTGATGGGTTTTCAGAAGCAGGCTAAAAAAAATTGTTCCAGCAGGCCTTTGGAGAATAATCTGGCCCTCCATCTATGTCTTATAATTTTGTTGTGTATTTTAAATGTTTATGGTTTTGTCCCCATGTATGTTTGTAAGGCCGCCTTGAGGCCCAGCATTGGGCAAAAGACGGGATACAAATAAATTTTATAATAATAATAGTTTTTTGGGGGAGGGGGAGGGGAATTGTAGCAGCATTATTCAAATTGTAGTTCCCCATACTCTGATAAGAAGCTATGGCTGAGCTTCAATTTTTACCATTTAAAACCTATTACAGTAAAAACAATGTTGATCTTTCTCCCTTCTACAATCACACACCAGAAAACACAGAAAATGTGAGCGTGCCTTACCTAATGAAGCCAAGTCAGAGTACTGCCCACTAAGAAGAAACAAGTCAACAGCAACCTGCTGCCCTGAGCAATCTAAAGCCAACTTTTTATAGAAGTCAGTAGATGGTGTAAGATGTATATCCTGGATAAGAAAGTCAAAATGAGAAATCCAAAATATGCACAATGAAGTCCACCATCATTTTCATGAATAGAAGCAGTAGTGCTGCTTATTTATAAAAATGGAGAAGGTCTAGGCTTCTGTAGTGTGAGTTTGACACTAGAAGAAATGGTGAGGAGTTAGGTCAGATGTTGAACTTATACAGTTGCCCTATATGCTGTTTATTAAATGTATAAACTTCTGTTTAAAGGGAAGGTTTTTGGGGGGTTTCTTAGAGGAGGCCCCAGATATATTGGGTAACTCTGTTTGCAATCAAGCAAGCAGGCACCAATACACCTGATGACAATTGCTAGCAGTCTGACACTGATAAGGGTATAATCCTCAGCTGCCCAATTTCCTCTGTTTGCTTTACTATTTTATCACACTGAGGAAACCAGGATTTCTCTCCACCTCCACCTATGTTGGAATCTATTAATCTCAGGAAAAGGCAATTCATTTACCTGCCTTTAATATTGCAAGCACATACAAACTATTGGAAAAGGGTATATATGATGGAGCTGAGGCCTAACCAATTTGGCTTCAGTCCAGGGGGAACATGCACACCAACCTGGAGAACTTTGGGTTCAAGGAACGATCTCTATTTGCTGTTGATTTGGAACCCCAGCAAATGCCAGTTTTGGGGGGAGTTGCCAGCTCCATAGGTTGAAGATATGTGTAAGCTTTCTTTGCATTTTTATTTTGAATCCATTTTCTATCAATGAACTGTCATTCCTTTCACAAGTGATCTAGTTTCATCCTGGCAATCCAAAGAATCTACTTTGACTGGGTCCTGAATAGATTAGGCGTCAGAATAACACATCTTCCTATCAGCCCAGACCCAGTCCACTTCAGAAAAATTATTCAATTACTAAATAAAAATTACTAGCATCAATAAAGCAAGTTTTATTTTAAAGGTACCGGGATACATATAGAGTGGTTGTTTTGCTAACCTTTGCAGATGCTTTTTGGTTAGGTTCTTCGCGAGGTTTAAGTGCACCTACTCCAACAGATGGAAGCTGTGTCTGGAACACAGAAATCCGACCACCCGTGGGAGACATCAGTTTAAAAGCAGCCTGTAGTGCAGGTCCCAGAGCACTCTGAGTTTCCAGGGAGTTAGTAAACATCTCAGGCAAAGTCCTCAGCAAATCTTGAATTAGCTGAAGGAAAAGAAAAGGTTTTTATTTTTTGAAAACATTAGAACATTCAAAAGACATGTTGAGTAAATAAAGCAAATTTCAACCATGTTGCCTGACATTGTTTATTTATTACATTTCTATACTACCCATCAAAGCTCTCTGGGTGGTTCACAAAATACAGTTTAAGAAGAAAGAAGTTATGAACTTTATAAAAATAGGACATCTTAAAAAGTTAAGGCAATAACAGAATAAAACTAAAGCAAAATGGCAGCACAAAAAACTAAAAACAGGCACCTTAAAAAAACCCTGAAGGACTAAAACACATAGTAGACTAGCTTGAAAATAATGCAAAGTTGGGGGTTCCCCTAAATTTTGAGGGCTGCTGGGCAGCATGCAGACCAGGGGCCACATGTTGCCCACCATATGTACACCAACCTGACCAGCTTGAAAATAATGCAAAGTTGCCCAAGTGGTACCCCATGCAGAAACACTCTGACCTGGATACAAAGCCCTCTTGTTTCAGTGGAACATACTATACTATATGTGAGCTTTAAAGCAGTCTTGCAGACAAACACTACGTATGCTTACCTGGAAATAAGTCCTGCTTATGTGTAACTATGCATTCACAGGACTGCAAGTCTGTCAGACTATATGGTAACATGATCTAATAAAGCTAAAGACTTTGATAATTTGGAAACACTTTTAGCACTACATTATCTGATAATTTAAGATTTATCCCTGATTATCCCAAGCATATTTTCTAAAGCAAAGGCTTTAGAAGATACTATCTCTGAAGATACAGGCTGATCATCACTAATTTAGAGGAGTTCATCAAATTGAGCCTGTTAAATTAAAAAGCTGAAGTTTCAGAATTTACTTCATCTCTCAGGACTCACGCACGTGGTTTTACCACTTACTTTTCTCTAGAAAGAACTATCATTAAGTAATCAATTGCAGGAGAACTGGACATAAGAGCCATGATGGATCAGACCAAGGGGCCATCTAATCCAGCATTCTGTTCACAAAGTAGCCAACCAGCTCTTGATGAGAAACCTATAAGCAGGACATGAGTGCATCAGCACCCTCCTGTCCATACTCCCCAGCAACTGGTGCACATAGCCTTACTGTCTCTGAAGCTGAAGGTAGCATATAGCCATCAGGACAAGTAGCCAGGACATAGGTGTGCACAAGGGGTGTGCCCAGGCACACCCTAATTTCTCAAGCAATAAGCACCAAATTAGGAGGGGGGCATTGAGTAGGGATCCAGAGGGGGAGCCAGATGCAGCAAGAACTGCCCTCTGGCTGCTCTGCTGCCCCCAAAAGGAATCGCTCTGCTGGGAGCCACACTTCAAAGAGGCCAGGAGGAAGGGCCCCAAAGGCTAATATCACCTCTTAGGCCCCTCCTCTGGCCAGTGTCACTACAAAGCCCCACCAATGCTGGGGCTTGAGGAGCAACTCCTCATTCCCCCTCTCACCTACAATGGCCGTACCATGGTCAGGCAAGCCGAATGTGGAGCAGGGCATCAGTGTCTACAGTGTTTAATAAATAAATGAATAAAAAGAATGTCCTTTACGATCGAGTAGTCAATAAATATTCACCTTTAAAAAAAATTCCCTGGGTGCCCACCCTAATGAAATGTGCTGCATATGCCTATGGCCAGTGGTAGCCTTCTCCTCCAGAAATTTGTCCAATCCCCTTCTAAAGCCATCTAAATTGGTGGCCCTCACTACATCTTGCGGTAGTGAATTGTGTGTGAAGAAGTACTTCCTTTTATCTGTCTGGAATCTCTCACCAATCAGCTTCATGGGATGAGCCTGGGTTCTAGTATTATGAGAGAGGGAGAAAATGCCTCTGTATCCATACTCTCCACACGATACATAAATTTGTACACCTATATCACGTGTAGCCTTACCCGCTATTTTTCTAAGCTAAACAATCCCAGCGGTTGTAAACTTTCTCACAGGGGAGTTGTTCCAGCCCCTAGATCATTTTCTAGCTCAACAGTATATATATAGTGACCAGAACTGTACACAGTATTTGAAGTGTGGTCACACCATAACTTTCTATAAGGGCATGTACACAATTGCAAAGCAAATTAATGGAGTGGGAACGGCTTCTGAGTTATGCTATGACTGTATATGTGATAGGAAAAACTGTGATGTAGCTAAATATCACCTATTTAAAACATATTCTCGCAAAGACTTCCGACTGCATAAAATCACTCTTACCTCTTTGCTTTCATTTAAGTTTACTAGTAGATTCTCTGGCATTGGTATAAACACATCTGCAAAATAAAAAAAACCCAATGCTGATTATTATAGAAACATACACAAGTTTCTCAACTACTAAATAGCACTACTAAATTAGCACCCACCCAACATTCTATGCATATTGCCTGGGATCCAACGAAGTATACTGAAAGCATGCACGGAAACTGGGCTTACATTTATGCCTGCACCCGATACAGAGCAGCTGAATTTAGGGCTAGAGCAGGGGTGGCCTACAACTCCCATCAGCCTCAGGCAACATGGCCAATGGTCAAGAATGTCACAAGTTGTCATCCAAAACATCTGCAGGGTTGGGGAATGCTGATCTGGAGAGCCACAAGCCACAATCCCTCTCTCATTTGCCAGATCAACAGCTACATCTTTTTCAATTCTTGCTGTTACTCATTCAACCTCAAGATTAAACTTGTCTCCCTCTGGGCCCAGAGAGGAAATAAGGGGTGGTGTCCCCATGCACCACCTCTACGCAGGCTGGAAAGTTGGTCTGGGAGAGAGGTCCACTCCTGTGAGGAAAAGCAACTTAACCCACACCAAACAAGGCAGCCATATCTAAGGTGGCCAAGACTCCAGAGTCTTCCACATCCAGGTTTTTACCAGAGGCTCTTCTAGACGCTATAGAAGCTTGATGTCTGACATAGAAGACATAGAAGCTATAGAAGCTTGATGTCTGAACCGCCCAGAGAGCTCCGGCTATTGGGCGGTATAGAAATGCAATAAATAAATAAATAAATAAATAGGCCTAGGACAAGTGTGGGGAGACATGAATCAACGTGCTCCATAACATTATCCTTTTCCTGGACCTACGGCCAGAAAGGAATGGGGAGAGGTGTACTGAAGCTGCAGAGCCATGCGTGAAGTGCTTCATTCCTTTCCTGCTCTTTCTGTTGGAACGGGGAACAGTCACAATGTTTGAGACACAACAAAGCAAGGAGGCCTCCCTAAATCTCCGCAGCCATGAGCTCATGTCTAGATCCCAGCTCAAAAAAAACTCCCTTCCCCAGCTAGGTAGGAGTGTAGGGGGAAGAAGGGGAGAGGAGAGGAAAAGCTCTAGTGAGATTTAAATATATATATATATATGTTGGCTTCGCTCTTGAGCACAGGTTAGCAATGAAAAGGAGGCCATGTTTTCAAAGGGAAAGACAGAAAAACTGAATATAGGAGGAGTCTGTTTCTCAGAAAGGACATCAAAGTTGCTGACCCTGCTTTCAACTGGAGGATGTCTGTTCTCCTGCACTGTGATTGAGAGTAGCCTTGTGCAGCCCTCCGACACTATTATTTAATAGACATATTTTCTTTCTTTGCAGTAGCAGAATTTGGTCACTGATGGATTAATGTTCTAATCTAGAACTGTATGTGTGCCTACTTCATACGTCTAATGCTACAGATTATTTCTACTCACCTTCAATATCTGAAACTATTAACATCTGAGGCTGCGAGAGACCTTCCTGAAGGCTATAGAAATGGATTGTGCTGTCAAAAGTTATGAAGCCTACTTTCGTTCTAGTGTTTCCTGGGAGTCTGAAAATTAAACACAGAATACATGTTTAGTAAGGCTCTAAGACCATATTCATGTCAAATAGATATGTTTTACATAGGATAAAACTTTTGCAACTTATTGCATTCTGGATAAAGATGTAATTTCTTAGCACACAACTATCAAACTGACATTCAAATTTGTTAATGTCCACAGTAAGCTTGTAAAGAGTACATATTACAAGGATGGCAGATTGAAATTGTATTAATTGTTGTTTTGTATGTTTAACACATGAACTAGTAATGAATTGCCTGAACCTATCCTAAGAATAACATGAATATTCAAAAAGATACAGATTAAAAAGATGCACAGGACTTACAAATCTAGGTTCTCCAACAAGGTCTTGCATACAGTGTTCAAATATCCAGTTTCTATCGCATTATGAGACACATCAAATACAAAGAGGTACACAGGAGGCTGAGGTGGACGTAACTGAAAATAGAAACAATGATCTTCATTAAGTTTTCATCTTTAAACCTGATTAAACAAAGCTCCTAGTTTAAGTTAAAATTGCTAATATAAATGGAAAAAGTTTGGTGGAGCTCATGGGGAGAGAAACAGACTGATAATGTACAGACATTGTACATTCTCTTCTATCTCTTGACCATATAACATGCCAGGAATGGAAGTCTTCATTTTTAGGAAGACTGTAGAACTAATTTCTTAACTTGATTTATTTATTTACAGTATTTATATACCACTTCATATAAAATAGATTCCAGAGTAGAAAATATAAAAAAATAAAAATAAAATAGTAAAAAGATTAAAACAGCTTATTAAAATTATTCATTTTGAAACAGACGACCAATAAAAACTATGGCTGGTCAGAATGCTTCCCAGAAAAGAGCTGTTTTAGGAGGCGCCGGAAACAGCACCATGTTGGCGCTTGCCTGACCTCCAGAGGCAGGGAATTCCAAAGAAAAGGGGACACCTCAAACTCAAGACATACTGCTTAAAACAGAACAGGGTCATGGTGGAATGCACGAGTTTTAAGAACTAGTCTGTGGGTGTGCTGTGAGAGACGGAGCCAAATTTCTCACAAAGCTGGAATATCCAGCTGTAAGTTTGCATATTGGTGTACAATATTTCAAGTTCCAAACACGCCCGAGATTTGAAAGTAGGTTTTTTTTTAACATTCTGAGACGCATTTTAAGGGATGAGAAGCAGAACAGGTTTTTCAAATTCTGCAAACCATCTTTCCCTTGAAAAGTACAAGATATATGTTGGTGCTTTAGGAAGTTTTAAATAGAGTAAACTGAACCCTGAGACACTTCAAGATCAATTGTGTTCCATAAATGTAACTGAGTGGGAAAAGACTGTGGCTCAGTATTGGACTAACTGCTTTGTATGCAGAAGGTACCGGGTTCAAATCCTGGCATCTCCAGGTAAGGCTGGAAAATTACTTGCCTGAAACCCTGAAGAACCATTGACAGTCAGTGTCAATGATACTGGGACCAATGGTCCAACTCAGTATAAGGCAGCTTCCTAGGTTCCTAACCAATCTACTAGTTACTATATGGGTGTGCTATAGAAAAAATAGTGGGCAGGATCCTACATGGCACGCGTTCTACATGAGCACTAGGGAGCTTATCTATGTGCTCCCTCTTTCTCTCTTACACGCACACACGCTACTACTTCCTGGAGTAGGATTCAACGTGGTGTAAATGGCTGCAATTGAAAAAAAGGTAAACCCTTTCTACTGCAAGCAGCAGTATTTTCTTACACTTGGCACACCTAAATTAAAAATGAGAAATGTATAAGTATCAGCAACTTTCACCTATAAAATACAACTACCAAAATACGTAGACCTCAAGTCTTAACAAAACCGGAGGTGAATTAACTCCAGGAAAGTAACCACAGTGCTACATGTTTGTTCTACATCAAAATGATTGGTGTAGTTTTTTGCTTTCTTACAATAAAATATCACACTATTTGAAAGGTGCTTTTGACATTTGGGAAACTTCAAAGACTTGTTTGCAAGACATTACAAGAAGCCTGTCTTAGAAAGGAGAAAAAGTCAGAAGACCCAACCAACCATGCTCAAGCTCTTGTGTGCAACAAACAGGGTTCTCTGAATTGTGGCCCAGAATTACAGCCACCAATCATTTGATTTCAACTGAACTATTATTTATTATTTCTGGAGCATCTATCCAAAGCAGGCATTGTGCAAACAAAGACAATGAAAGAACATAAGCCTAAGACCAGGGCCAAAGACAGACAATAAAATAAGGGAAGGGGGAGTAGTGCGAATATGGTCCTGCTAAATACAACCTGTTTCTTATTGGAATACAAAACTTGAACTGGGGGTTGAGATCTCACCATGTATTCAGAAGGAGCCATAAACTCAATTGTGGCATTTTGAACTTCAGGTCTTTTATGAGGTTCTCCATAAACTCTCGTCACAGGATTGTACATAAATTCTTCAGGAACTGCAAGAGGAAAAAACTACTCTTTACTACAAGGTACAAGCACTCAAGGAATGACAATATTTTACATATACGTTGTCACATAACATTTATCCCCAAAGCATATCATATTTGCTAGTACTAGAAGTTAGAAACAGCTGGCAATTAATGTCAAAATTATGCCAGGCTGGAATCAAGTAATATATTGCAGTTATTCAAAAACGAATTCAGTTGACATTTTATTGGGTTCATGTTCACTTTTCCAGGTAAAGCTCCAGCCGGCCAGGGGAAGGTGGGGTGTGCTTGCTGCTTGCAGTGGGGAGAGAAGACCTTGGGGCTGCAGGAGCCTGGGCTCTGCAGTCTCTTTCCCCCAGCTGCTGAACATCTGCTGACTAGTGCCCCGCCTTGCTTCCAGGTAAAGCTCCAGCCGGCCAGGGGAAGGTGGGGTGTGCTTGCTGCTTGCAGTGGGGAGAGAAGACCTTGGGGCTGCAGGAGCCTGGGCTCTGCAGTCTCTTTCCCCCAGCTGCTGAACATCTGCTGACTAGTGCCCCGCCTTGCTTCCAGGTAAAGCTCCAGCCGGCCAGGGGAAGGTGGGGTGTGCTTGCTGCTTGCAGTGGGGAGAGAAGACCTTGGGGCTGCAGGAGCCTGGGCTCTGCAGTCTCTTTCCCCCAGCTGCTGAACATCTGCTGACTAGTGCCCCGCCTTGCTTCCAGGTAAAGCTCCAGCCGGCCAGGGGAAGGTGGGGTGTGCTTGCTGCTTGCAGTGGGGAGAGAAGACCTTGGGGCTGCAGGAGCCTGGGCTCTGCAGTCTCTTTCCCCCAGCTGCTGAACATCTGCTGACTAGTGCCCCGCCTTGCTTCCAGGTAAAGCTCCAGCCGGCCAGGGGAAGGTGGGGTGTGCTTGCTGCTTGCAGTGGGGAGAGAAGACCTTGGGGCTGCAGGAGCCTGGGCTCTGCAGTCTCTTTCCCCCAGCTGCTGAACATCTGCTGACTAGTGCCCCGCCTTGCTTCCAGGTAAAGCTCCAGCCGGCCAGGGGAAGGTGGGGTGTGCTTGCTGCTTGCAGTGGGGAGAGAAGACCTTGGGGCTGCAGGAGCCTGGGCTCTGCAGTCTCTTTCCCCCAGCTGCTGAACATCTGCTGACTAGTGCCCCGCCTTGCTTCCAGGTAAAGCTCCAGCCGGCCAGAGGCAGCGCCTCGGCGCGCGCCTCGGCGACGCGCAAAGTGCGGCGCCGAGTGCGCACTTGGCGCCGCACTTTGCGTCGCACAGAGGAGCCACCCTGTTTTGAAGAACCCTGTTTTGAAGAACACCAGCCGACCAGCAACCAACAGCAATTTTTTAAAAACTTTTAATCAATTTTTAAATAATTTTTAATATGTGCCTGGGGAGCTCTGGGGAATATGGGGGTGCCTGCATAACTGTGGTCACGGGTAGGGGGAGGTATGGTGCTGGGGGAGGAACAGGCCAGATGAGGAGAAGAGGGGACAGATTCCTTACAGCTATCCCCTCTTCTAGTCCTTCCCCCAACCAGATGGTTCCTGGCGGCCTTATCAGCTTGCTCTCGGGTCTGGTGGTGCTGCTGCTGAATGCCAGGTCAGTCCAAAACAAAATCTCTCTCATCCATGATCTGATTGTGGATGAGGGGGCTGACCTGGTATGCATCACTGAGACCTGGGTGGGGGAACTGGGAGGGGTTGCTCTCACCCAGCTCTGCCCTCCTGGGTACTCGGTGCAGCACCAGCACAGACTCGAGGGCCGGGGAGGGGGGGTTGCCGTGGTCTATAGGAATACAATCTCCCTCTCTAGGCTTCCTGTTCAGTCGAGTGCTGATCTTGAGTGTCTGTACTGTGTGTTGGGTACTCGAGACAGATTAGGGATTCTGCTGGTGTACCGTCCACCCCGCTGCCCCACAGTCTCCCTGCCTGAGCTGACGGAGGTTGTCTCGGACCTGGTGTTGAGAACCCCCAGGATGGTGGTTCTGGGGGATCTCAACTTCCATGCCGAGGCTGCTGTCTCTGGAGCGGCTCAGGACTTCATGGCTGCCATGACAACCATGGGGCTGTCTCAACATGTCATCGGCCCAACACACGCAAAGGGACACACGCTTGATCTGGTTTTCTCGACTGGGCAGGAGGATGGTGATCTGGAAGTGGGGGAACTAACATCTACCCCCTTGTCATGGTCAGATCACTTCCTACTGAGGTTTAGACTCTCGGCGGCCTTTCCCCTCTGCAAGGGTGGGGGGCCTATTAAAATGGTCCGCCCCCGGAGGCTAATGGACTCCGATGGATTCCAGAGGGCTCTGGGGGATTTTCCTGCTGATATGGCCGGTGCTCCTGTCGAAGCCCAGGTCGCTCTGTGGAATGCAGAGATGACTCGGGCGGTTGACACGATCGCGCCCAAACGTCCTCTCCCTCTGAGCAGAGCCCGGTCAGCTCCTTGGTATACACCTGAGCTGAGGGCAATGAAGCAAGAGGGGAGACGGCTAGAACGCAGGTGGAGGAAGACTCGTGCTGGGTCTGATCGAACACGGGTTAGAGCTCACTATCGAGCCTACTCTGTGGCGGTGAGGGTGGCAAAGAGGCAGTTCTTTTCCACCAGCATTGCGTCTTCTCAGTGTCGTCCGGCGGAGCTTTTCCGGGTCGTTCGCGGCCTGTTACACTCTGGGCCAGGGCGAGAGATGGTGGAACCCTCGGTAGCACGCTGTGACAAATTTGCACGGCACTTTGAAGATAAAGTCGCTCAGATTCGTCATGAATTGGACACCACACTTAATGCAGCTCCACTAGTAGAGGTGTTCAGAGCGCCGTCTGGTTCAGTTTTATTGGATGAGTTTCAGTTAGTGAGGCCCGAGGATGTGGACAAGGTGCTTGGCCAAGTCCGGTCGACCACCTGTGTGCTTGACCCTTGCCCCTCGTGGCTCATTACATCAAATAAGGAGGGGATCGCCGGCTGGGTCCAGGAGGTTGTAAATGCCTCCTTGAGAGAGGGAGTGGTGCCGGCCTCTTTAAAAGAGGCGGTAATTAGACCACTCCTGAAGAAGCCTAATCTGGACCCGGAAGATGTTAACAACTACAGGCCGGTGGCTAATATCCCTTTCCTGGGCAAGGTGCTTGAGCGGGTGGTTGCAGGACAACTCCAGGCACTCTTGAATGAAACGGATTATCTAGATCCATTTCAATCGGGCTTCAGGCCTGGTTTTGGAACAGAAACTGCCTTGGTCGCCCTGTGGGATGACCTCTGTCGGGAGAGAGACAGGGGGAGTGCGACCCTGTTGGTTCTCCTGGACCTCTCAGCGGCCTTCGATACCATCGACCATGGTATCCTTCTGGATAGGTTGTCTGAGCTGGGAGTTGGAGGTACTGCGTTGCAGTGGTTCCGCTCCTACTTGGATGGCCGATTCCAGAAGGTGGTGCTGGGGGATTATTGCTCTGTGCCGTGGCACCTAAGCCATGGGGTTCCACAGGGCTCTATCTTATCCCCTATGCTGTTTAACATATACATGAAGCCGCTGGGGGAGGTTATCCGGAGATGTGGACTGAGGTGTCATCAATATGCGGATGATACCCAGCTCTACCTTTCCTTTTCATCAAACCCAGGTGAGGCAGTGGCTGTTCTGAACCAGTGCCTGGGCACGGTAATGGACTGGATGAGGGCTAATAAACTGAAACTCAATCCAGACAAGACGGAGGTACTGTTAGCGGGTGGTTCTTTTGTCCGGCGAGGTGATGTTTGCCCTGTCCTGGACGGGGTTGCACTCCCCCTAAAGGATCGGGTCCGTAGTTTGGGGGTGCTCTTCGATCCAGAACTGTCACTTGAGGCACAGGTGAACTCAGTGGCAAAGAGCACCTTTTATCAGCTCAGGCTGATATACCAGCTGCGCCCTTATCTGGACAGAGATAGCTTAGCTACAGTTATCCATGCTCTGATAACCTCTCGTTTGGATTACTGCAATGCGTTATACGTGGGGCTGCCTTTGAAAACGGTCCGGAAACTTCAACTGGTGCAAAACAGGGCAGCAAGGTTATTAACAGGGACTGGCCGGCGAGATCACATTACGCCAGTCCTTTTACAACTTCATTGGCTGCCAGTCCAGGTCCGGGCCCAATTCAAAGTGCTGGTATTGACATTTAAAGCCCTAAATGGTTTGGGGCCAGGTTATCTGAAGGAACGCCTCCTCCCATATGTACCTACCCGGACCTTAAGATCATCTACAGGGGGCCTTCTCCGTGAGCCCCTGCCAAAGGAAGTGAGGCAGGTGGCTACTAGGAGGAGGGCTTTCTCCGCTGTGGCACCCCGGTTGTGGAACGAGCTCCCCAGAGAGGTCCGCTTGGCGCCTACACTGTACTGCTTTCGTCGCCAGCTGAAGACCTTTTTATTCACTCAATATTTTAACACTTAATTTTAACTTAAATTTAAATTTTACTGTTTTAACTCTGTATTTTAATCCTATATCAACTTTGCTGTGTGGTTTTATCCTGGTTGCGCTTTTTATACTGTATTTCGTAATTGTGTTTTAAACTGTTGGGTGTTTTACTGTGGTTTTAATTTTTGTGAACCGCCCAGAGAGCTTCGGCTATTGGGCGGTATAAAAATGTAATAAATAAATAAATAAATAAATAAAGAAAACTCACCATCATTCACTCTGTAACATAAGTTGCATTTCCATCTCCTTTGGTCAAGGAAGCTGACAAAAGGATTGATATACGTCCTACAGCTACGACATCTCACAATTGTACTGGAGGTTACCACAGGCAATTGCTGAAAAAGAGGAATGCCTTCATAAGTCATATATTGGGAATACATTACCCACGATGGTAATTTGGGTGTCTGCCTTTGGCTCAGATCTAAACAGATACAGTGTAATTATCAAAATATAAGTGCCTCCTGTAGCTAAATGTTGGCTTCCACACAATTTATATCAGCAATTATGAATTCAATCAAGTGCTTTGTTGTCACTATGCTCAAAATAAAGGAAGCAGTCATGCTCTAGGAGTCTGGGTACATTTAAAAGTCTGGATACTTCCCAGGCAATGCATACAATTCAGCTTAGACAAGTTTCACAAAGAAAAGTTCATTCTAAGTGATGACTCTTGAAAGTAGAAAAGGAATACTGAAAATTCATAACACATCCCTTAAGAACTTTAGCAGATAGTGCTGATTAGACATGGAGACGAAGCCACTTGGCATGACATGCTTATCTAGCAGATAAAGACACCCTAGATAATGTCATGGGCTGAGAACATCTTTTGCTTCATCCGAGGGAGAGGGGTTTCTTTGTGTCTGAAAAGGGAGTAGCAAGTGAAATGCCAAGGCCGCACTGAGCGAGAAGTGTCTGGCGTCTGATAATGCCTCCCCAGGCTGGTACTGGGGGGAAAGTAACAAGTTGCAGCTGTGCAGTATCTGGGAGCATTCCCCCTCCCTTCGGGAGAGGTGTGGGTTACTATGGGGTTTCTATTGGTCAGGGTGGGTCTGGTGACAAGGGCCCCCCAGAAAGGGATAAAAGGCTTAGGCACCTAAGAGTCCAATCTCTTTCCTTTGGGTGTCAGGAGTCCTGTGTGTGTGTGTGTGGTGAGTCAGAGCATCCAGGCCAGGCTGGCTGGATGGTGGAGGCTCCCCATGGCCGCTGAGGGAAGGAGTCTTAATTCGAGTGGCGTGAAGCCAAGTTGGAGCGAGCAACAAGAGGTTGAGTCACAGAGTTATGTGTTTGTTTTGTTTTAGTCCAGGTTTGGGTACAATTGGGCAAGGGACCTTGCCGGAGTTACGGCTGGTGGGTGGTAAAAGTGGGGAGTGAGTGCGAATTCTATTAGGCTTGAGCGTGTAAAGGGGGAGGATAAGGTATTAGTCCCTGCTGTCCTAAGTGTGTCATTCCTTTGTCCGTGTTTCCCCCCCAAACCTCTTACGTGTTTACCTTAATGTGTGGATCCTTATGAAAGTGTGTAGTGTGAAGAATAAAAGTGTTTGGCCCCTATTTCTGGAGTGTGGCGTGTTTCCTTGAGAACCTAGACTACAAAGGGTTAACAAGCGGTAGTGAAGGGGCGTGAGTCTGGGCTGGCTGAGTCAGACCCCCCTTCTCCAGCCAGGGAATCGTTGAGTCAAACGGAGCGATTCCACCACAGATAACATATACTGCAAGTCACATTGATGCATACATTTTTGTAAAAAGGGATTCTGATATGGGAAAGCAGGCCAGAGTAGCTGTCTACATTTATAACTACTGATGCCACAATTATTTCCCACAAGGATCAAGTAGTTATTCCCCAACCTAGAAACCCTCTATTTGCAAACAGCAACCATCATAGCAGATTAAAATCAAGGCATGGCATATTTTGAAAGCACGCTTAATTTGATTTAAGATTAGCAATTGAAATCCCTGACAAGATAAACCTAATATTGAAGACTTTAGTAAACCTTGAGCAATGCACAAAGTTATTACCATAAAGATACAGATAAAATGTCTAAAAGCAGAAAGATCTCCATTAAACAGCTGTTGCAAGTGGACCTCTGAAATGTCATCTTGTAGGAAAAGGTATTTTTCTAGGGTGAGGCTAACTAAAACATTCACAATAGTCCACATTCTCTAAACCAGTGGTTCTCAACCTTCCTAATGCTGCGACCCTTTAATACAGTTCCTCATGTTGCGGTGACCCCCAACCATAAAATTATTTTCGTTGCTACTTCATAACTGTAATTTTGCTACTGTTATGAATCGTAATGTAAATATCTGATATGCAGGATGTCTCCACTGCTGGCTTTATACTCAGGTATTTACAGTTGCAGAAACTATGAAGGTTAGAAGAGCTGTGCTAGAATAGACCAAAGGCCACTCCAGCATTCTGTTCCTACAGATGCCAACCAGATGCCCCAATGGGACGCCCACAAGCAGGACAAGAGGGCAGTAGTACCCTCTCATTGATGTGCCCTGGTAAACTGGTATTCAGATCCGATACTGAAAGTGTCCTGACTAGTAGCCATTGCTAGCTTTATCTTGCATGAATTTGTCTAATCCCCTTTTAAAGTCGTCCAAGTTGGTAGACATCACTACATCTTTTAGTAGCAATTTCCGTATCTTCACCATGGGTTGTGTGAAGAAGCACTTCCTTGTCAGTCTTGAAACTCCTACCACTGAGCTTCATGAACCCTGGGTTCTAGTATTATGAGAGAGGGAGGGAAATGTTCCTTAGCCAATCTCGGCACACCATGCATAACTTTCATAGACCATATCTAAATTTCATGCAACTATATTTTATACACCCATCTTTTGCTCGCCTTTTTTCTAAGCGAAAATGTCCCAAATGTTGGAAACTCTCCTCATAGGGGAGTCGCTCCATTCCCTTGATCCTTTCCCCAGCTCTGCAATATCCTTATGCTTAGGCCAGGCATTTGACCCCTGTAAGCTTATACCGAGCTGGGCGCGCCGGCCTACCCTGCTGCGTAGGATCGGGCTGGAAAGCGGCGTCTTCGCTCCGAACGCAGCGGCGGCTCGCCAGGCTGCCCTCTGCGCAACTTGCTCTTGCAGCCGCTTGGCCCAAGCCCTCGGCCGCCACGCGTGCCCCGTCCGCCTGCGCCGCGGCCGGCCTTCTGAGAGGGCGCGTGTCTGCATTTGTGTGTGCGTGCGCGCGGCGCGGGGGTCGGTGGGTGGGGCCGGGAGTCCTGTTATGTCTGCATGTACGCATGCACAGGGGCGGCACGCGCGCGCCTGGCATCCCCTTCGCCCCGGCCGCAGGCTCGACGCTTCGCCTCCTTTCAGAGGAGCCGGTGCGGCAGCGGTGGGCGGCTAAAAATAGCCGCCTCTGCTGCAGGAGCTACTCGAGTGGCGTCCGAGTGTTTTCCGATGGTCTTAGGCAACCCCTGTGAAAGGGTTGTTCGACCCCCAAAGGGGTCGCGGCCCACAGGTTGAGAATCGCTGCTCTAAACCATGGTTTGGTGAATAGTTCCACTCCTAGGGCGTAATTCCTTTCTTCTTATTTGAATCAAACTACAATTTGCCATGACATTCTAACTGGCAAGCTGTTGTTTTAAGCGTTTTCTCCAGACCAGGATCAATCCTGGGTTTGCAATCCTGACCTGTAGGCATTGCCCAAACCATGGTTTAGAGCAACAGAGCAAACTGTGGTTGATTCAAACGGAATAATAAAAAAATTAAGTCCTGTGGGGGGAGGATCAAAGGAAGGGGAGGAAAAAGGAAGAAGGGAGGGAGGGAGAGAATGCCTTTGCACAATGCTCATTCATAATCCTCCAGACATGGTTAGAGATGTGGAGGCCCAGAAAAAAACTCAGAAAAAAATCCGGAAAATATTTCCCATGGACTGTTTTTGTTTCCCCCTGAAAAACTGGAGAAATTGAACAGCTTGGATTATGAAATATTAGAATTTAAGACAAAGTATTTATATATTGTTACCCAGCCTTTACTTTTCCCAAAATGATTTCTAAAAACTATGTAATAAGAACACATTTATAGAAAGACTAAAGATGTAAAATGCCTGGAAATAACGTAGCCATAGGGGGAAAAGCTTTTTTAAATCCTCTCTCTAAGACTCCTGCATAGTTATTTCTTTCTTTCCTTATTAAAATTATTGATCTAAAATATGTGAGTAGAGTCATCATTGTGCGTTCTTTACTGCTTGGGTTTTGTTCTACAGAGTCTTGTGCTTCCGATGCTGTAGCAGTCATTTAATGTAGTTCTAATCTATTCAGACAATATTTACCAAGTTTAACTTCTAAGAGTTTTAAAATATAATGATAATTTTATGAACAAACTCAGTTAAACATAAAATGACTTCAGGAACAGAAAGGCTGCTTTATCTTCCTAAGCATCCCTCCCCAACCTGGTGCCCTCTGGATGTTTTGGACTACAGTGCCCAACGTTCCTGACGACTGGCCATGATGCCTGAGACTGATGGAAGCTGAAATTGAAAATATCTGGAGGGCACCACGTTTTGGGGAGGCTGTCCTAAAGTGACATTCAGAACTGTAAAGAGTGCTAAAAAATCTGGAAATTTTACATCTCTATGGTTTGGACGATCATGTGGATGCAACTATTGACGGAATTACCTTATTTTAAAAACTACATACCAGCAACCACAATGTTATGTAACATACCGATAGGTCTTTGAAAGGATGAAGCAGGAGACCCAAAGGAAGTTTGGCTTTGTTCAGTAACGCCTGAGTTTGAGGAATGTTAGTCAAGGTACATCGGAACAACCTACACAAGGGGCAAAGGGTTAAAGTCACTATCAATTTTTCCATCCCTGACCAGCATAGGTGAGGCTGCTGCAGAGCACCCCATGGCTCAAGCTCACTTTCCACCAGACCAACTACACACATCACCAGTTGAAAGCATTGGTTTAGACCCTCTGTTAAGAGGGGGCAATATCCACTTGGTAAATCTCTCTAGACGTTACAGTTGTAGTGTGGAGCATTATATATTTATTTAAAGTATTTCTTGGCTACCTTTCAGGGGAGAAGCACTCCCAAAGCGGCTCATGGAATAAAATAGATAAAAACACTTAAGATATTAAAAGTGATATAAATGTAAAACACAATAAAATTGCAATAAAACAAACAAAAGCCAAAAATAAAACCAGCAGCAACCACAGCAATAGCAGCAATGATAGAAATCCCATCAAGAGAAGGTCAAAGGAAAATAATATATTTTCAAGGCCTTCTTAAAAGCCTGCAATGACGGAACTCTGATAGCAATTTATCCTGAAGTCTTCTGGCTGGCTGATATCAGTGAAGGAAGTCCAACTTGGTCCCAAACTGTTTAAGACTTTAAAGATCAAAAACAGCACTTTAAACCAGTCTTGGAAACACACCAGTAACCAGTGCTGCTGGGGCAGTATAGGCATTATAGGATCAAATCTCCTCACCCACACTAACACTCAGGCGGCCACATTCTTCACCACCTGAGGTTTCTGAACAATTTTCAAAGGTGGCCCCACATATAGCGCATTACAGTAGTCCAGCTTGGACATCACCAGTGGGTAGATAATTGAGGCAAGGTTCGTCCTCTCCAGACAGGGTCATGTGGAAGCTGTTTACACAGCCTGTAAGTGACAAATGTAATTAAATAGACCAGTCCTCTGTTAAGTCAATTGAGGACTGTGCAGTTGGGCTTATTTGTGTTTGCTGATGCTCTTGTGAGACCAGTGGGATAGCTACCTATTGTCAAAAAATTTGCAATTGTTTCCTGGTCCTTGAAACTTGAGATCATGTGGTCTTGCTAGCTCATATTTTAACCTACTTAGCCCCAGATTTGGAATGCCAATCTCAACAGTTCAGATGTTCATTTCTTCTGTAACCATTTGGAGCCTTTATAGAGTCTAAGTATGTCAGTGGTTTAGGTGGAAGAATTAAACTAATGACTTTTCTCCTTCCTTTGATATATTCATACCAAAAATCATGGCATTGACATGGGAAATATAGAATATAATGCAAAGCTAATGTTGGTGATAACATTAGTTTGTTAAATGATCTGAGATTATTTTGTTTAACCCTATGTTTTTATGCCACTAATTTTTCACTATTATTTGCTTTTCTTAAAGACACTTAGAACTGGAAGCAATGCAAATTTTTATATGCAGCCACTATCTTCAAGACACATAAAATTGAATATATATATTATATTTCAACAAGTCTTAGTTAAGCTTACTCTGGACTACAGTTGAGTTTCTGTATATCTTCATGCAAAATTGGAACAGGTGCTTGCAAGGGAGTTGCAGGAAGAATATTTCTGTCTTGAAGAAGGTTGATAGGTCTTAATCCTTCTGGTTGAAGACTCAGTCCACCCATAGATGCACCTAAGGTATTTGCTCCCAAGCCAGGCTAACAGAAACAAAATTATAAAGTTAGACTGCTTGAATGAAATCCAAAATTCATTAACAGATACAGAGAGTGGGGATTTCACACTTACTAACTGCAGAACTATTACAATTTATGGTTCACAGACCACTTGCATTCAAATATATGGACCACTGTGAAAGTGGAATATGAACTAGCCTGGCATAATTTACTGGCATAGTACTGTACATGCCAGTACTACAGTTTATTCAATCGTTTGCCAGAGAAACCCTGGGTAAGGCAATAAACTGTGGACTGACAATGGCTTAAATAAACCATGGCTTGGCAATATGTGCAAACCAGATCATCTGCACCAGAGAAAAGTATTAGATAGCAATCACCTATTTCTGTTGAGATTGCCTTATTCACAATCAGCTCAGTTTGTCAATTGCTATTAAAATGTGCTCCATATCTTTGGCCCCATACATATTACTCTACATAAGATATCTATTAAGACAAGTCAGTGCTGCCACATCATTTTGACAATTTCCTCTTAAATCTAATCTGATATTTAAATAAGTCTGTACTATCATGGGTACGTTTTTTTGTCATAAAAGTAGTTTCCACCAAGGTCTACACAGGGAAAGGAGCCGCAGGCCTGTGAGCAGAATGCAGTCCACCAGACTCCTCCCAAGCATTGCCCATTTTCCATGCTTCTCAGCCATTGCTTGGGGATCTGCTGAGACAATGTATGGGAGAGGAGGAACCCAGATTTCTTATCCCTGCCCAACTGATCCCCAAGAAACCGCTGAGAAGCAGCGCTGTGGAGGGATGAACTGCCAATGGAGGAAGATCCACTTGAAAATAGTTTTTTTGAGGGGGGGAGGGGACTGGAAAAACAAAACAAAACCAGTCTCAAATGTGAGACATGTAAGGACGGTCTAGAACAAAAACAGAGCTAAAAAGCTCTTGTTTTCATTTAAAACTGCAGAACTAACTTTCTGAACTATAAAACAGGGACTGGGTCATACAGCCACTTTAATCTGGCCACAACAAGAACATTTTGAAGAGTCTCATCACTTTTTATCAATTCTGCACATGGCACCAAGCAGGCTGTAATGATCATGCATCAGCAACCTATAGGAAAAATTCTGAAATGTGGGAGGAGTGTATGGATGTATAACTGAGTGTGAATGGGGTGGGGAGAGGGCTTGGGTCCTACCAACTTTGGGCTTTGGCTCCATCCCTTGCTGGCATAAAGCTCTTAGGGTCACAAAAAAAATCCCCACCTCTGGGCTTCACTAAGCCAAAGGCCAAATCAAGTGCAACACTGTGCCAACTGCTTCAAAATGGAGAAGGCATGATAAGGAGAATTTTCTCTCATTATGAAGGATTGTAGACACACCAGAATTTTAGCAACAGATGGCCACAAATCATTTCATTTCACCTTATTTCCACTAATGTTCCTCTGATATGATACCTTCCCTTCATGCTATATTTAATTTGTTAGTGTTCTTTTGTTCACGTGATCAGAGCTACAAGTTTGACGATATCCCCAGCAGCCCTTCCCTTGAGATGTTTATACTTCCAAGTATGGGACTGTTTAGAAAAAGCCCACAGTCAGACTTCTTCCCACACAGCACCAAGAGCTTAGGGAAGTTACATTTGCTTATAAAATCTGATTTGCAAAATCACACAGTAAGAGACACATCCAAGGTCACTTCGTAAGCTTCATAAGTCAGCAAATTTCAGAGCCGAGCAGCAATTTGAGCTCTGGCTTCCTTAGCCAAAATCAACTCTCTCCACCACGCTCACAAGATTCATGCAGCAAACAGGTCAGCAGTCATCCTCACTGAAGTATCCGCTCCCCCATTTCACAACCTTGGCAAAATTTACTGTTGCTTTGTTTTCAGTTTCATCTCTACATCCAATGCTAACATCTTTTTCTCCCTACAGTATGACTATCATTTAGGAAGGCTTCTATAACCCCCCTCCTTGCTGTATTCCTCCTTCTTCATCTGTCCAGAATTCCTTGGCTAAGTTCATGCTTTCCTGTCATGCTTTTGCACCTCCAGTTTTCCATGCCTGGTGGTAAGCTCCTCCACCCAATTACTTCTCTTACTATACCCATTTTTCATTTCTCACTAATCATATCCCAAATAATTATTTTGCTACAATGCTCCATTGTCTCCTTCCCCTTTTATGACTTGTACCACATTGCCCATCTGAAGTCTAGCATAGCTTCCTATTCTCCTCTAAATTCCTCCTTGAGAGCCACTTATTCAACATTTTTTCAAACTACCCTACTCTCAACTTATTCATGCCCCCTCTCCATGCTCACTATTTGTCCATGCACCCACTGTCATATCTAATTACAACTGCAAGCCTACTAGCAAGAACTTCTATGTCCCTTACCATGGTTAGCACATTACTGACACTGAAAGCCTTCTCAATTGGTAAAAATATTGGAGCCTTCTGGGCCATGGAAGATTTAAAAAGTCAGCAAATCTATGGACTCACATAATAGATTGGATTACATGGTCAAGTCAACATATTAGTAATATTAAAAAAAAGATTTACATGAGGGAACTGCTGTGGTCCACCTGGATACTGCATTCTTGGTGCTCCAGGTAGAGATGCATTTTGGTAGCCTGGTGGCAAGCTAGGATACGCACTCCCAACATGTCTATTCATTTTAAGATTCTGAGGGGCAGAAGGGGTATGTGTGGTTGCTAAAAGAAGAATTTATTCATTAAAAGATAATCAATAATACAAACACTCCAGTCTTAACACATTTATATTTAACAATTGCAGTGTAATTCATTTATTTTTATTCTTATTATTTATACAGCACTAGTAGTGTGCATGTTGCTTTACACATACTTAGAAATTCTACACATTGAAATTCAAGACAGGCACTTTTTGAACAGACCATTTCGTAAGATGCTTGTTTTACAGTTCAATCCTAAAGCTTGCTAAAACAGCACTGTGCACTTAAGAGTGCTCATACAGCAGCAGCAATTTTATTAGAACATAGTACTAAACAAAATCTTAAGTATTTCTACATATGGCTAGACAAATTTGATTAAGTAGTCAATAAAGTAAAAGAATCATTTCATTTCCTACAATCCTAACAGAAATGTTTTATTTTATTGACAGCAGATTGGTTTCTAGCTTGTCTGGCTGCCAGTGTGTCTTGTTTTTTAAACAAATGATTAACCGTCTCCTTAAGCAGCACGATGTAACCATGACTGTAATATTTTAACTTGTGTTAGAAAAAGCAAAGACCTTATAGTTCTGCTCAGTTTTATATGGCTTCAGTGTTTGGCCTATACTTTAAAGAATATTGCTAAGGATCTGTTAAATTATTAAAATCATACAGCTTATAAAGTGTCTAGCTTTATATAATGTATAATCTGCACTGTATGTTCACTTTCTAGTCCTAGAAAATGAAATTCCTAACTTCAGCCTCTTACAATAGTGTTATATATCTTCTTTTTTAACCCAAAGATCACACAGGCATTGCAGGGGCACTGACCAGACATATAGGTTTAGAATGCTTGAAACTGTTAACTCCATTTATTTTATGTTTAGGCAATGGAACAGGCCTTTTGCAAAAGCCATCATAAAGTGGCAATAAGATAGTAAAGAAGTTGAAGAAAGTGTATTACCTAGGAAACCACCACCTTCTATTGTATCATAATTGTTTTGGACCAATGATCCATCACTGGCAGTGGATGTAGCATCACCTGCTAAGAAAATCATCTATTAGAAGCAAAGGTTTAAAATCCAGTGAGACTGAGTAGTACTTGCTTACTGGGCAGCTTTCCATTAAAAACCAAATTTGTATAATACAGGTGATTTAACATTTTGCATACTGATGTTGTGCCCAGAATGTAAAGCATCACCACAGAAATAATCCCCATTAGGGAAAGATTTTTTCAGCCTGGAAAGAATTCTTCAGTAATTCTCCTAAAATAAGTTTTAGAATACCCATAATTTCACAGACTAGTTTTCTCAGCATTCTTGAATGAGCAGTAAGAGAAGATATATGGTGGAGAGAGCTCTTCACCTTTAACAGAGACTCCTTCCGAATATGTTTTCAAGCAAAGAACCTTGTTTATACTGAAAATCATGGCGCGGTAAAATTGGTGGCTACCTCTTGGCCTCTGTCCCAAGAAGAGGGTAGAAGTAACTATAATCTATTAATAATAATCCTACAAATCCAATGCAGATGATTTTGGCACTTTTAAACAGCATCCATTGGGTTAAAATCAATGCTAAGGGACCGCTACTTAAGAAAAGTCAAAATGCTTAAGCATATCCAAATACACTTGCAGCCAGGATTTATTGAGTCACAAAATTACTACTAACACCTCAGTTTAGAAGAATAAATTAAGTCATGCAGTACAATACTATGCATGTTTACTTGGAAGTAAATTCCACTGCACTCAATAGGGCATGTTCCCTAATAAGCATTTAGTATTTCAGATTCACAGAAATACTGAAGTGACTATTTTAACCCAAGTGACAGTCTCTCCTTTAATCTTCCTACTGCTGCAAACATACTTCTGTTTCGGAGTCAGGGATACTACTGGTTAGAAAATAATTTATGTTTAATTGCAATACACATAATAAATTTATTATTCCACTAAAATGAAACATTTGAAATGCTTCTATATGAAGAATTCTTTGGCAAGCTACCACACTGACTCAACCACTGTTATGACCATATGGAAAATGCTCATGATGGCCTGAGATATCAGCAAGTCCAATGGCTTATGGTAGGAAAGAATGTGGGATGTACAGCAATGACTCAACTGCTGTTTGCTAGGTGCATATGAATACGAGGGGTGTGCAGAAACCTCAGACGAGGCACAAGTCTGAATGCAGAGTGACATGTGTCAGAAGCAGTTCAAGGCGAAGCAGTTTGGTCTTGAGGCTTCAGAACCACCTGGGAGATCAGAATGCCTTGGTCTACTCTCTTTCAGTTCTTGCTTTTACTTTTTCTGACCAATTTGATACATTTAAGCCCACACGCATCTCCACAAAATGGAAAACACTGACAGATGGTGGCAGCGCTGTGAGGGACAGCTGTAGCTCCCAACCATGAGATAACTTTTAACAGAGCTCTCCTTTCTACTTCCAACTACAGTGTTTTTGAGAGGGATGTAGAAGGGACATCAGAAGCTGTTTGTGTTTTCAGTTCACAGCTTTTTGTGACTGTATGTGGCAGCAGCATTCTGGATTTACAAGACCAGTAGCTGGGAGATGCCTGGTGTTCCCCTGTCTATTATATTATTATAACTAAAGGTACAATCCTATGCATGTTTAGACAGTATTCCCTAGCCAGCATGTTGGCCATTATAGGACCTTTCTCTGTCTAAACATGCATTGGATTGCATGCTAAATGCTTTATCTTTGACAGAGCACTTCAGGATTTGTCTGAATCTGATGCACACACCTAGTATATATACCTACCATCTGAAGGTAACACCTCATGGAACACGTCTAGTCCACAAAAGCTTATGCCTTAATAAATACGCTAAGCCCTTAAGGAGAAACAAGTCAGATTTTGCTACTGAACGAGCTAACATGGCTATCTCTCTGAATGCTTTTATAGTAACTTTAAACAGATTCAAACCGATTCATCATTCCAGTTATTTGGATACCTGTTTCTATTTTTATTTTGTCCCGAGTGAATTTACTTAATAAACCAATTCTTTACCTTCTTGCGTACTTGCTGAGTTTTGTACAGCTTGGGATGTAATGCTTGGTGGTGGAGCTGTCGGGGGAGCCAAGGGCTGTGTATAGGCAGGACTTCCAACAGTAGGAGGTCCTAAAGGAGGCCTGACTGAAGGATATGTTAGCTGATTAACTGGTAGAGGAACAGAACCTGCAAGAACAAACCAAAGTTTAACTTTAATATAGCCACTGAAGAATTTTATTTTGTGACAGCTTTAATAAAAATTAATTTTATTCTGGACAAGGTGCTTTTTGGAGTTATTTAGCTATCAAGTTCAAAGAGTAACTGGTTCTGCCTCTTTTTAATCATTCAATACCATCTGTATATTAATCCAAAAGTCTTTCTTGCCACCTGTTTTCATCACGTATTAGATTTTCAAGTAATAGAAAAAGGCATTAGGAGTTGGATAATCATTCCCAACTTAAATCATGTTATATCAATATACATATGGGATTAAAATGGGTAAAATGTATTTTAATGGGCTAGCTTAGATTGTTGTAGGAACAGGCAAACATTCAGATTTCACAAAAGTCTTCATCCGTCAGAAGAGAAAGGGATACAGTTACCCATGATACAATAACATCATATGAAGTTGCTGGATCAGGCAGAAAGCAAATCCAGTTGTAGCTCGTACATGTTACAAAATTTTCACATCAATTTATAATAAGCAAGACTCAGAAGAAGAAAAATGTATTGGGTTACCTATTTCACCAGGTATGGTTCTGTTCATTTTGTTCCATAAAAGTGCACCACCTTATTCTGTAAGCAAAGCCATGGATGGGGTAAACCCATTCCTTTTGACACAAGACACCTAACAGAATATACATTTGAATGGTGCCAATGAAGTTTGGGTTGTCACATAAGCCTAACCAACAGGTTAGTGCTATGTACATGAGCAGAAACGAGTCTGAGGAAAGCTTTTAACTCACATGCTCCCCACTCCCTTCTCCCAAATGACCAAGAAGAATAAACCAGCATTCAGTTTCACTTGTCCTTATCATGTGAGATCCATGAATTATGGGTTAAAATAAAAACTTGCCAATTGCTAAACAAGACACCTACAAATATCAGCTGACTTGTTTAAGGAACCAGAGTTTATTTGAAACCACAATTCCTGGTTTGGACACAATGACAAGCTAGGAATCTGTGAAATGAAATGGAATCCTGGTTTATTCTTCTTCCCAGTCACACAGGAAGAGCAGCACTCAAGCCCAGCGCTTTGCGTGGGCGCCATGCTGACAATGCAAATATACTATTTATTTATTTATTTCATTTTTATGCCACCCAATAGCCGAAGCTCTCTGGGCGGCTCACAAAAAATAAACAATAATAAAAACCAACAGGTTAAAAACACAAATATGCTACTAAACTAACATAAAAACAAATGAACTATGCAAGATGACCCTGTAACTTCAAGCCCAAACATACACGAAGATAGGAATTAAGGCTTGGATCCAGGAAGAAAAACTGACTACATTTGATCAACTAGAAAAGCCAAATCCTCTGGAGGTTAAAAAATGTTTTGGCCAAGTCCCACTGGGATTCTGGTCAAATCTATTTCAGATACTCCTCATTCGTAGGGAAAACTGCTTTCCCCTGGGGAAATCAGCAGATTTGGAATCCTTGAACCTTCAATTAGTCAGCTAAATTGCCGGATCACCTTTTCTCCTTGGATTGGATGAAATACTTCTGTCATGCCTGAATGTTTATTTGGACTTTGGAGTACAGAACCAATGCTTCAAGTTTCTATGCTACTTTATGGATATTTTTGTTTATATAATTGAATGCATGATACTGCTTAATATTTTCTTAAGCAGTATCAGCAACAATTTTGGAGCATCTTGGTTATTGGGAAAGAGGGATTAAAAATACTACTCAGTATTAAGCTGATAGGTCTCCTTTGTTCTTGAGCTGATTTTCCCCTTGCTCTGGTAACATCTTCAGGATCTTTATCTATTACACTTTCAAAACTCATTATCTGTAAGTATGTTGTGTTTTTAAAGGGCTGGACTCATGAATACCTGGGATGAGTAATGATCAGGATTCTTTACATAGAATAGAACCACTGAAATGAATGGAACTTGTTAGTGATTTTAATGACTCTACTCTATATAGAACATCAGATACTACCTTTGGAAATAAAAATATGTATTTGAAGAGTTACTTTTCTTACCTGGGCTTGAATAGCTGTTTTGAACTGGAGGACCTCCAGCGGAAGGAACATGATAACTTGCTGGTAGATTTGTATTCCCTGATGATGACAATGGCTGAGTTGCTGCTGTGTGAGCAAAATGGTTTGCTTGAGAGATCATTGTTGGCTGATTCAAAGGAGTCTGCCCATACTGCCAGTTTGAATGTGCTGGGAGATTAACTCCAGAATGAAAGCTACCAGCAGAAGTTGATATAGCAGCTGAGTTCTGCAATGGAGGAGGCATTTGGGCAACAGGCCCCGGTTGTGCTGTTGCCAGGGAAGTAGATCCGATAGGTGTTTTACTAAGAGTCTGCCCAGGTCCCTGATAATTACCAAAACGTGAAACATTCTGAGATGCACCATGGTTATACAGTTCAGAAGATGAAAGCAGAGGATTCTTTGTTGCCATTTGCTGGGCATACGTGCCTGGAACCAAAGAATTGTATCTCTGTGATGAATTCATCAGTGGACTCTGCACAGGACCTGGGAGGTTAAAAAAACACCCTTCAGTGAATAAATACTGTAATATTTGCCATTGAGAAATCCTAAGTCCTAACATTTCAGGTTAGAAATGAAACAAAATTTGCCTGAAAAACCAAGTTAGGATAGAAAAGAAAGCCACTACAGAAAAGCAATATAATTTTTGAAAGACACCCCACCCCCACCCCATAGCAGCATTTATTGTTGGGTAAAATTCAATAAAAATAACTCAAGATGCTTAAGCAAAAATAGCGTGAAATAGCTAAACACATAGAAGATGCATCCAGTGCTATCACAAACAGGAAGGATGGTTGCAGAAAGAAACACTTAACCCTCTGCAATGCACTACAGTTCTCTGCGCCTCCCAAAAGCCTCACTTAAGGCCGGAAGACCCTAGGTAAAAGCCTAGGATGTGGGGGCAGCAGTGAACTAGAAAACAGGGGGCATAGTCTAAATCAAGAGGAGGTAGCATCCATGAGCATATATTAGTAGTACAGCAAGTTGTGTGGTATAGACAAGGGGAGACATTTTGCCAACAGGGAAGCCATCACATGTCATTTGAAACTTGCAGCAGCAAATTCAGCATGGAAGGGCACTACCTGTCAATAACAGGGAAGCTTGAGTTTTTGATGGGGGCAATTGGGTCACAGGATTACAGGGAGGAAACTGAGGGGTAGGGATAAGTCATGCCAATCGTCTGCAACAGAGGAATGATACAGGAGATACTTGGAGTATTTTGCAACAATTGTTGTTATTTTGATGCAGTTGCAAGAGCTCCATATTTGGTCAGAGCAGCAACAGGAAGGGGGTGCTTAACCTTTTCCCAACTGAAAACCACTTCCTCCCCCCACATATATTTTTCTCCTCAGAGAGGAAAAGGTAAGTGTACCTGGCATCCTTTCGCCTGCAAATGGGAAAGCAGATTTTGAGGGGGCTAACTAGCTGAGAAAGGGTTAAGTGCCCCTAATTTCCACACCACTGTTCTAATCAAATTCAGAACTCCCTGCAACTGCATTAAAGCATGAACAAACACTGGCAGAAGACGTCTCCTGTGTCACAACTATTGCTTAGCCCCAAGTTGCCAAGAGGCAGCAAGGGAAGAGACCACATTTAAGTTAATTTGCATCAGCCATAGGCCCTAAGCAAAGTTACAAACAAATATAGACATAAAATAAAAACACAAGGCAGACAGCTGCAAATAGGTAAAATAACAAATAATTGTAGGAACAATTCCTATTATAGAAGATCCTAACAACAACAACAATAACAACAACCCACCTCTCCCTCTGGATCGAGGTGGGGAACAACACCAAACACAATATACCCAATTTCTTCGATTCTAAGACACACTTTTTTTCCTATATAAACATCTCTAAAAATGGGGTGCGTCTTAGAATCTCGGGTGTGCCTTAAGGTTTTTTTTTCTGTTGGTTGTACTGAAATTTGTGTGCATCTTACAATCAAAGCAATACGGTAATACATAAAATTAGTTAAAAGAGCATATAAAACCAATACAATATTAAAATAACAATCACAGCATCTTAAAATTCTTAGGTTTAAAATTCATCTGGGTAGGCTTGCCAGAAGAGACTAGCCTTTATGGCTGTCTTAAACTCTGAGAGCTTTAAGCTGACGAATCTCCTCCGGCAGGCCATTCCATAGTCTGGGGGCAGCAGAAGAAAGGGTCCCCTGGGTAACAGTTGCCAGCCTAGTTGTGGCTGACTGGAGTAAACCCTTCCCAGAGGACCTGAGTGTGTGGGGCGGAGGCAATCCCACAGGTAACCTGGACCCAAACCATGTAGGGCTTTAAAGGTAATAACCAACACTTTATACTTTGCCCGGAAACTAATTGGCAGCCAGTGAAGGGATTTTAAAGTTGGTGTAATATGGTCACCCCTAGGTGTACCGGTGACCAACCTGGCTGCCATATTTTGAACTAGTTGAAGTTTCTGGACTAGGCAGAAAGGTAGTCCTATATAAAGCACATTGCAGAAGTCGAGCCTCGAAGTTACCAGCGCATGCACTACCATCTTTAGGTCTTCCGACTCTAGGAAGGGGTGCACCTGGCTTATCAGCCACAGCTGATAGTAGATATTCCTGACTGTCACATCTATCTGGCCTGTCATTTGGAGCGAAAGATCCAGAAGCACCCCCAAATTGCAAATGCAGTCTTTCAGGGGGAGTGTAACCCCATCCAGAACTGGTTGACACACCTCCAAACCCAGGTTGGGGCCTTTGACAGTAAGCACCTCCATCTTGTCTGGATTCAGCTTCAGTTTGTTTTTCCTCATCCAGCCCATTACCGCCTCTAAGCATTCATTCAGAGGAAACACACTATCCTTAGCTGACACTGTCGTTGAAGGCATAGAGAAATATATTTGGGTGTCATCAGCATACTGATAGCACCCAGCCCCATGCCTCCGGATGATCTCTCCCAGCTGTTTCATGTAGCTGTTGAACAGCATTGGGGATAGGATGGCGCCTTGTGGTATGCTATACAACAGCTCCTTCTTTGAGGAGCAGCTATCCCTAAGCATCACCATCTGGAACCTACCCGAGAGGTAGGCCCGGAACCACTGGAGCACAGTGTCCCCGATTCCCAATCCCCTCAGACGTTCCAGAAGGATACCACGGTTGATGGTATTGAAAGCTGCTGAAAGGTCCAAAAGCACCAGCAGGGACACACTCCCCCTGTCAATATTCTTGCGAAGATCATCCACTAAGGCAACCATAGCAGTCTCAACTCCAGTTTGAAATGGGTCTAGAAAATCTTTATCATACAAGCCAGCTTGGGGTTGGAAAGCAACTGCCCTCTCAATCACTTTGCCCAAAAATGGAAGACTTGATACTTTTCTGTAATTATTAAGATCCAGGGAGGGCTTTTTAAAAAGTGGCCATACTACTGCCTCTTTTAAGCATGATGGAAAACTCCCTACTCTGATAGATGCATTAATAATATGCTGTAGTTGTTGTCTAACTGCATCTCCTCCCTGGATGACCAGCCATGAAGGACAGGGATCTAGAGGGCAAGTTGTCCTCCTCACTCGTCCAAGCAGCTTGTCCACGTCCTCCGTACTCACCAACTGAAACTGACCCAGTGTAATCCTACTCGGGAAGTTGCTGGACACTCCATTGTCAGCATCTAAGTTGGCTCTTATCCAAGATATTTTATTTGTGAAATGATTGTTAAAAGGCATCACAGCGAGCTACCAAAGGCTCTAAAATCGGGTTCAGGGGGGAAGGTGTCTGAGTTAAACCCCTCACCACCCTGAACAGTTCTGCTGGATGTGAATTTGCTGACGCAATGCGTGCAGAGAAGAAAGCTTTCTTCGCTGCACGTATTGCCACTCCATACGAAAGAAGATGTTCTCTATGTCGTGTCTTGTCGGATATGAGTCAAGTTTTCCACCATCGGCGCTCTAGTCGTCATCCTTCCCGCTTCCACTCCCTAAGATCTTCTGTATACCAAGGTGCCCGTTTAGAAGCGGGTTGAAGAGGACATTTGGGAGCAATGATATCGATAGCCCTAGTTAGGTCTTGATTCTATCTATTGACCAGGGCTCCAACAGGATCATTGACAATACCAGCCATAGAACCCTCTAAGGCTATCTGGAATACAAGAGGATCCATCAGCCTTTGAGGATGGACCATCTTAATAGGTCCGCCACCCCTGCAGGGGCGGATAGTAGCCATGATACTAACCCTAACCAGAAAATGATCTGTCCATGACAACACAGAGGTATTTATCACCTCCATCCACAGATCCATCTGTTCGGAGCTGAAAACAGCATTGAGGGTGTGACCTGCAGAATGTGTGGGTCCAGAGACCAGTTGGGATAGGCCCATGTTTGACATGGATGCCATGAACTCCAGAGCTACACCTGCCAAACTGGTCTCAAATGGGATGTTGAAGTCACCCAAGACCAAAAGCCTGGGCGAGTCCAACACCAACTCCGAAACCAGTTCTGTGAGCTTGGCCAGGGAGTCTGATAGGCAGCAAGGTGGCCAGTACACTAACAGAATCCCCAGTCTATCCCTGGTCTTTAGACTCAGGTACACACACTCTGTGTGATTCAATTCCTGGTCAGGAATTCTGGTCAGGTTGGGATTGTCTTTGTTGACCACAGCTACTTTTCCTCACCTGCTCACTAACACAGCACCCAGCTGGGAGGGCCTGGGCCCATGTTGGGCCACTGTCATCTCCCAGCCAGGTCTCTGTGAAGCATGCCAGGTCAGCCTCCTCATCTATAAGGAGGTCATGGATGATATTTATTTTGTTTTTAAATGACCAGGCATTACATAGAAGCAAGGAGAGTGTCTGTGGGTGGCCTGATTGGTTCTCCAATATCCCCAGGGTGGCAGGGTGACCGGAAGGTAAGACACGTGTTAAATAACTATATCCTTCCCCTGTAAAGGTACTTCACCCTGCCATCGCCATATCTCCCTCTGCCCTGCACAACTCGTATTGCCGCCCCCTTTCCCTTACACATTACACTCTATAATAACACAAGACAATACCCACAATAGCAAATACAATACGACACAGACACACAAAGCCAGTAGAGTCAGTCAGGGAAGATAGGCCAGCAGCAGTCCAGGCAGAGGTGGCGGCAGCAGCAGCTGTAAACACACACACACTTCCCTGGATAGAAGCCTCCCCCTTCGGGTACTGGCTCTCCCTGGCACCCTCAACCAGCCAGCATATATATCCCTGTCCCAGGAGGGGGACAGATGGAGGCAATGGCTGGCTGAGCAACAGGTGGAAGCAGTCCTGCCTGCAGACAGGCTGACCAGAAGGCAGGCAGAGACAGGTAGGTGCTCACAGGGTGTAGCAGATGCTGACCGTATAATATCAAATACTATCCAGTTGATTCAAATGACTATCAAGCACACAAGCTTTAAGAATTTAATAATGTTTCAGTCAACACCAAGGTAAAATCTGCTTATTTTAATTATTAAGAAAAAAATTCTTCTAGATTTGACCAGTTGCCATGGGTTTTTTTTATGAGTTGGCAGAGAAATGTATTCCCAATACCCGCAGTTGTGGAACAAGTAGTAAGAAGTTATGTTCTCAGTTCCTCCACATCCACAAATATAGAGGTGTAAATTCAAGGGGACACTCCAATATATCTAAAGAAGATTTGCTGGGAGTATTTTGTGCAAGAGTAAACCATTTCTCAATGCAAATGTTAATATCAGTTAAAGAACTTTCAACACCATGCTAGTACTGAAAAATACCAAGGGATCAACTTCAAGCAGCCCTTCCATCGTGCAAGACAGTTTATACTGAATTTATTCTTCTCTCAGCCTGCTTTTAAACCCCAATATTGCAAAAGCTGCACAACTAAATAATCCACTAAATACCATTCGGTCAAATTAGCCATGCATGACTAATAACCATGTGATTTTTATTTATTTATTTAAAATATTCCTTGGCCGCCTTTCAGGCTGAGCTGATTCAGTTGGCTGAGCTAGATTGTGTCCATTCCATTGAACAGATTTTTTCTGGAGTCTATTTTTGGTTCCATATATTCATTTAGTTCATTTGAAAGGAACCTAATGCACCCAAAATTCCATCAGGAAATATACTCGTCTCAGCTCTCAGAAAAGCTGGCATTCTTTTGGGTAGGGGAGCATACCCAGAATAGTTAAAAAACAAAAATTATTCTGAGAAAACTTGAACTCAGTAGGCCCATACCACCCCAAAATTTTGGCTTAACAAGACCTGTGACATAACTTGGACTAGACATTTCTAAAATAGGGCAATCTGCTAGCCAGCGTAAATCCCCCCAGAATTTAGAAGGTCTAGAACTGAGTTTAGTTTTTAAGCATTGCATATTTCCAATTCCCTAAGAAACCAGTTCCTAAAGAGACAAACATTTATTTGTTTAATATTTTGCATTAATTATTGATCAACAACTATGCATTATTGATCAATAATTAAAAAAATACACAAAGCTTACAATTATCTACTCAGACCTAGCCAAGTATGAGAAATTAGTACCATATCATCCACAGAAGTAGTATAGATACTTTTTTCTGTACAATGGGAAGAACTGATCTCTGCTGAATTCAGAAATTTTAATTTATTTAACTGATTTCTAGCATGCCTTTCCTCTGGGGGAAAAAGGCACTTTAGGCAGCTAATATGTTATTTATGCAAAAAGTAAACAGAAATGGAGCAAGAATACAGCCCCATTCTATCCTCGTAGTCTTGGAATAGCGTTGGTTTAGAAAACAGCATGTGGAAGATCTAATTTTTAGTCAGGTAACAGATTAAAGATTAATTGCAACAACTAATGAACTAAGCTTGCGTACTGGAACTTTTCTCAAAGCTTCTCCCCAGGGGCACACAAGTTTTGACTAGCTGTAACAGAAAGGGCAGGCAGGGTTTCTACAGATAAGATGCTGGGCTTTCAGATGACTTTGAATTCTGGTGCAAATGCAGGGTCAAGCCTGCCTCCTCTCTCGTACACCAACTCTCTACTGGCAAGCACTTTTTTTAATCTGGCAGGAATTCCCTTCACCAGAGCCTGGAGAAGGAAAGAGCTTCATGTAAACTTTTTCTCATATATGGGAGAAGGACAGGAGCTGGTGCCTGCAGTAATGCTGGATTTTAGATGCATTCAGAAGCAAAAAGTGGCTTTCGGATCTACCAAGGCAGCAAACAACCCCTCCATGATGACATATTTGCATATAATCTGAGCAATTACAAAACAGCACAAAGGGAAATCAACAGAGATTTCTCTCCCCTTTGAGTGGCATGCAAAGGGGAATTCCCAGTGATTAGAGATGAAAGCACAGATTCCTAGCAGAGAGAGGACAGAGCCTGGGGATAGGATCCTCAAGGATCAGATGGGGAACCTCCTGGTATAAAGGATGTACCAAAAGCTATGAGAATGAATAAGGACCACCAAAGCGAGAGCATCCAGAATGAGAGAAGTATATTACCAAGGGTAAACCCAGTCCGACCTAAATGGAATGAAAAGGAAGAGCTACTAGAAAAAGTTTAAATACAGAGGGAACATCTGTATGGGAGTTTGTCATGGAAGCTTGAAGCAGCCTCTGAATAAAAAATAGCTAGACTCAGACCTGCAACAGATCAAGATTCAAGCCAGAGAGGAGAAATTTCAGTTTTTCATCTCATGAAAATGACTCTGTCCGGCCTAACTGCCAGCTAGTGTTTTTTGAGCATTCTGGGTTTTCAGTTTTCAGGGTGAATTTGCATGTAAATTAATTTAACCTCATGATTTGCTGTGCACAAATGGGACTGAGCGAGCAAGCTGCCCCCCACATGCTCTTCATTTCTGTTTTTAATCAACAACCTACAATCGGCTGGTTCGTACATTGTAAATATGACATGCGAACCTGGATTGTTAGTTTGTTTAGGGCCTAAACAGCCCAGCGGTTAACTCACCATGGGTTAACCAGTGAGTTATTTAGCCCCTAAACACATCACAATCAACAACCTCAATGGACCACAGATTGTTGATTAAAAGCAGAAGTAAGGAACTCACTCACTCTTGCGTGTGCGTGGCAAATCATGAGTTAATCAACAGTTATGTGCAAACTGGCTGACACGCTGCATAGGTTGGCTGTTGTTTATGTGGTGGTGGAGCCAGGCCAAGCATGACAGAGAAGTTGGGCCAAGAAAGGCGGAGCAGAAGGACAATATACCAGGTTGATAATAATCAATGATAAAAAAAAACAAAAAACAGGAAAAATACATTAAAACTTTCAAAGCTTTTTTTGATGTTCAAGAAAATGTAAATACTAAGTTTTCTCTTAAGTAATATCTAAGTTAACATTAAATAAACTGGCTATAAACATATTAATTCTACAGTTAATATCTAAACTCAATCAACGCCTCTAGCAGATATATTGAGACAAAGGAGACTTTTCTATAGAAATGAAGAACCAATCTGATCATTTCTCAAATATGAACATTTACACTTTACCTATCTACCAAATGCATTTCATTTTCACATGATGAAAACCAACTGTTCTAGTCTGCCCAGTAAGTCTCAAACCTTGGTTCAACCTATCTGTCATGGCCATTTCATTTTGTTTTTGTGAGGACAAGGCTGGGCTACAACAGAGTGAAGTAGAAAGGAGCAACACTTGAAAGAAAAAAAGACAACATAAATGTCCAGTATTCATCTTTCTGTATTCCTATAACCACTTGCCTGGGAGTAAGCCCCACTGAACACAATAGGACATTTCTTGTTAATCTCAAACTGCATGGGTGCTGGTCATAAAATAGATCCTATATGCAAATATTGTGAAGACATTTACTGTATAGGTAAACCATGAACATATGCAAAATATATACAGTGAGACAAAGAGATGCAAGGTATACGCAGAAGTTATTTAAGTTGCCTTGATTTAAATCAATCCATTCTGATTACATCTTTTATCTGGTTGAGCTTTTATATTGTATTTTATATTATGGTTTTATACTGTTGTTTTATACTTTGAATGGTTTTAATTTTTGTGAACCGCCCAGAGAGCCCCGGCTATTGGGTGGTATAGAAATGTAATAAATAAATAAATAAAAATAAAATAGTTCATCATTCTACGTGGAGATACATAGTAGTCTCCTTGTACCAATCTCAAATCCTAGAATCATATCAAATGCTCTGCTGTATCCATACAGCTAACCATAGTATCAAGGAGCACATGCTATAACACCAATTTATTATGCAACCAGTTTTGAGAGGACTAATTTTATTTATTTATTTATTGTATTTCTATACCGACCAACAGCCAAAGCTCTTTGGGTGGTTCACATAGATGCAACAGTAAGAAACTGAGTGATCTCTTCACTCTACGCAACAATGCCCATAAGATTTTCAGGATTAAAACCAAAAACTTGAAAACACTGATCGCATTTGGAATCCTATCTTATTACAGAATTTCCATCTTAAATACCAGATTAGCTTTTAATAAAACAAAACAAACAAAAACTCTACACAGAAGCTCTCTTTCTAATATGGGGTAATTGCCAAACCAAAGTACATTAGACAAGTTGGAGAATATGCTTTAAATGCTATGACTGAATATTTTGATACTCAGAAGCTCACAAACTGGGCAAAAGAAAGCCTATAAAAAAACTTGGGAAATTCTGTATCCATGGCTATCATAACACAATTAAATCTCTAGATTAGCCTTCCCCAAACTGGTGCCCAATACCTGGTACCCAACCAGGTATTCTGGACCTTAACTCCCATCAGTAAAGCCCTAAACGGTTTGGGGCCAGGTTATCTGAAGGAACGCCTCCTCCCATATGTACCTACCTGGACCTTAAGATCATCTACAGGGGCCCTTCTCCGTGAGCCCCTGCCAAAGGAAGTGAGGCAGGTGGCTACTAGGAGGAGGGCTTTCTCCGCTGTGGCACCCCGGTTGTGGAACGAGCTCCCCAGAGAGGTCCGTCTGGCACCTACACTGTACTGCTTTCGTCGCCAGCTGAAGACCTTTTTATTCACTCAGTATTTTAACACTTAATTTTAACTTAAATTTAAATTTTACTGTTTTAACTCTGTATTTTAATCTTATATCAACTTTGCTGTGTGGTTTTATCCTGGTTGCGCTTTTTATACTGTATTTCGTAATTGTGTTTTAAACTGTTGGGTGTTTTACTGTGGTTTTAATTTTTGTGAACCGCCCAGAGAGCTTCGGCTATTGGGCGGTATAAAAATGTAATAAATAAATAAATAAATCACCCCCAGCCAGCATGGCCAATGGTCAGGAACCTAGGAGTTGTAGCCCAAAACATCAGGAAGGCACTTTCCTGTTTTAGCTTGCTCTAAAGTGTTTTCATTATTCCGCCCAACACAAGGTTAAATCCATTAATCCAGATCTGTGCATTTTTAACAATAGTGCTTTCTTATTCCAACTGGTAGCCTACTATCTGCCTGTACATTGTTCTATTTAGAGTGCAATTTATTCAGAATAAGGGCTGTCTTTATACTACAAAAGCTGTTCATGATGTTGGTAAAAGACAAGTCACATTCAGAATTCAGTACCATCTATTCAAATATGATTATGAATCTCTTATGAGACAAAGAAGATTTAGATTCTAATTTTATGAAACAACCTTTTAAAATTGCCATTTTAATTTCAGGTATCTAAGAATAATTATTTATAACCAAACCTTAAGATCCTTCCTGTGTTACAAATGCTTATTACAATGCCACATGTACAAACCAAGTTCAAAAGGGTGACTGAGGCCTATGCTACAGCTTTTTTTCAACTAGGTGAAGATATCCCACATATTACACTGAATGTATATCTACATTTTCCTCACCTATTCCAAAATAAATGTTTTTAAAAGGAACAAACCATGCACAAGTTTCAGACACTGTTTAAAAAAGTACTTAAGTGATTAACTTCTCTATTGTTAGAAGGAAAGACATAATTAAAACAAGATTATTATATTAGCATCTGGCAACATAATTTTATGTTTATTATATTTATTATCCCACTTTACTTCCATGGTAGAACACAAGATGGCATACATAGGATTCCAAGGCAATCTTCCATCCAGTCACTGACCAGACCTAGACGTGCTTAGTTTCATCAAGGTGGCTATTTCATTTGTTTTCAGTCAAGGCCTGGGTATGACCCAGTTCACATGTCATGGCAACAAATCATGGGTTACTTAACTGCGATTCACTGGGATGCATATTGCCTGCAAGCCACTTCTGGGTTTTGCAAGTAATCTCTGATTGTGATGTCCAAACCCAGACTGATGGGTTGTTTATAGGGCCTAAACAATCTATTGGTTCAGGTTTGCATGTCACACTGACAACCTCTGACTGCACTGATCAGACATTGCTTATAGAAAATAGAAAAGGTGCGCAGGCATCCCCGCAGATCTTGGATTAATTAAATCAAGATTTGCTGCCAAATGCCACTTTGACATGCAAACAGACCCTAAACGATTACTGAATTACTCTGCTACTAGATATATGCGGTGATAAGACAATCACCCACAACTTCAGAAGCCATGGTCAAGTACTATAGCCACACACTCCTCTCTTGCCCCTCTTCAATTTCACACTGGCTTCAATGAAAAGATCCTGGTGATTTAAGTGAGAGTCCCCCTTTAAGTCCAAACTGGGGAACTGACAGTGTCACTTAACAAATCTGAATAATTGATATTAAACTTGAGTTTCCAAGTGTTTTTTTTTTGGGGGGGGGGGGAGAATCAGGAACTGTAGCTTAATACAACTGTCAAAGCCAGTGTATGATAGCAAGAAGGGAGAAGGAAAGAAAGAGTGTGCATTCATGTTGCTCATCTACAGCTTCATAAACCATAGTGATAATTAAATGCAGCCAGTCTTCCACTGTTCTAAGGAACACAACTCTGGGCCCATTCCATAGGTCCAAAAGATACTTAGAACCAATGAATTCAGGAGGGAAACATGTGACTTCCTGGCAATAGATTTCCTAGAGCTGGGACACATTTTGCAGACATATATAAAGTACCTTCTGTCAGCTCCATCCAGCAGCACACTGGACTAGATCTAAAGGTTGCTTATTGCTTTGCTTCACCCAGAAAGATCTGTAGGTGTACACGTGGGTGAAGGGGGCATAGTTCATACAGTTCTCCACCCAGACTCAGGTGACAGTTTTGTCTCCACAGTAAAGGAGCAAGAATTAAGCAATCAGCCATTTAAAAGAGATCCTATGTTACACTTATGCATCCAAACTTATACCAGCAGCTCTTGGTCATGAATTGCTTAGATTCTTTGTAGCCACTAAAGAACACATTAAGGAAGCTACTGCATGTGATCCTCTTCACACATCGGCACTTTCTTTTTATGACTAACTGTGGGATACCTATTCTGAAGAAGCAATGTCATATAAGTGATTGATCCACTGATTGTCCAATCAGGAAGTTACCTTAAAAGGGTACATGGCCAGTTAGCTGTACAAAATAGCTACTCAGAACTTTTTATTTTCTTTATATATTTATGTATTACATTTATCTCATCTTTTTTTCTCCTTAAGGAACCCAAGGCAGAGTACATAATCCTTCTCCCCACCATTTAATCCTCATAAAAATAAGTGAGGTAGGTTGGACTGGGAGTCTGTGACTGGCCCAAAGACACCCAGTGATCTTCCATGGCTGAGTGGGGACTATAACCCGGATTTCCCTATTTCTAGTCCAACACTCAAGCCATTACACCACAGTGGCTCTCAACAATTTTCTCTAGCTCCTTTACAAAACTCTGGGAGCAAGCATTTCACTTTAAGTGTACCACTTAATTAGGAAGTTATAATTAGGTAGTTATAAAATTAGGTTGTTATAAAAGCCCAACATAAACACAAATATTCCTCTTCCTCAAAGCACTTCTCTAGTACTCACTCTTGACCAGAGACTTCCAATCAAGGATCCAGTCGGGAAAAGAAGTCAAGGCCTTAAAGTCTCTAGTCTCAGTCTGGACAAGAGCGAGGGAAACCCTGTGGCCAAAACCCAATAACCCACGGTGAGACAACCCGTCCAGCGCCTCTCCAGGAGCAGCAGGCCCAGCTAGCTAACAGGAGAACCGAGAGGCTAAGTGGGGATTGACCATTGCGCCGCCAGCCCGTCTGCCTGTTCACACCCTTCCTCCTTCGCACCCAAGAGCCGTGACACCGGCACCCTCCGCCTTGCTGAGCGAAGGTTCTCTCCAGGGGCTTCCCACAGGGCTGAAGCCCCTGGCCGCTGCCCCCTCGCACCGCACCCGGGCCGCACTCACCGTTGCTGTACAGCTGCTGCGGTGGCGGCGGCTGCCCGGCCCCATTCTGGCTGCTGTACGCGGGTCTTCCCGGCTGGGCCATGGCGATGGCGGGAGAGTCGGTGTGCGGGTGCCTGCAACTGCTCGCCCAGCCTCAGCGCCAAGCCCAGAAGGGGAGGCATTCACCCTCACACCGGAAGGGACTGGAAGAGGCCGCGCAAGCGCTCTCCGTACACGTGGCACTTCCGGGATGGAATGGCCCGCAGCTGTGGGCGGGGCTTGTAGTTAAAGAGCTGCGGTCCTTGTTTGCGGGGCAGAGCGGCGGAATTAATGGGGTGGCACGCTGGACGTCTTGACAGCCGCCTCTTCTTTTCTTTTCATCTTGGTATCATTCTAGAAACCAGGGCTCACCGAATCCATTTTCAATGTAAAACCGACACATAGTATTGAGCTGCATTGCTCACTGGGGTTTGGATAGCTTTGTAACACGATAAAACATAAGAGATAAAAATAGAGAAAAGCTGACCGATAGCCCAGCTGACGTTGATTAAAATGAGGTGTCTGTGAGTGTGAACTTAAAAACATAAGAAGAGCCACGGTGGAGCAAGCCAAGGGTCTATCTAGTCCAGCATTCTGTTCACACAGTGGTCAACCAGCTGTTTACAGGAATTTCAGAAGCAGGACACAAGTACAACAGCACTCTCATACCCGTGTTCCCCAGCAACTGGTGTACAAAGGCTTACTGCCTCTGATACTGGAGGTAGCATATAGCCAACAGGACTGGTAGCTTTCTCCTCCATTGATTTATCCAATCCCCTTTTAAAGCCATCCAAACTGGTGACCATCACTACAGTTCCTTTTCTAATTAGGCCTAACATGGAATTTGCCTTTTTCACACACTGGGTCAACGTTTTTATCAACCTGTCCACCACAAACCTAAGATTTCTCTGTTGGTCAGTCAACACCAGCTCAGTTCCCATCAGATTATAGTTGAAGTTGGGAGTTTTTGCCCTAATGTGCATGACTTTACACTTGCTTACATTGAACCGCATTTGCTGTTTGAATGCCTATTCTCCCTGTTTGAGAGGACCTTTTGGAACTCTTCAAAATCCCTTTTTGTTTTAGCCACCCTAAATAATTTGGTGTCATCAGCAAATGTGGCCACTTCACCACTCACTCCTAATTTCAGATAAAGTATGAATAAGTTGAAAAGCATTGGTCCCAATACAGAACCCTCTGGGATCCCACTTTTTACATCCTTCCATTGGGAGAGTTTACCATTTATTCCTACTCTCTGCTTTAACCAGCTACTGAGCCATAAGAAGACCTATCCTTTTTTTTCCATGGCTGCTATGTTTGCACAGGAGTCTTTCGTGAGGGACTTTGTCAAAAGACTTTTGAAAGTCCAAGTAAACAATGTCTTCTGGATCACCCCTCTCCATGTGTTTATTGACACTGTCAGGGCCTGTTCACATGTCACCCATGGGGCTAAAAAACCTCTAAAAGGTTAGTGAACATTTACCTTTGCAGAAGCCATGTTGATTCTTTTTCAGCAGGGCTTGACTTCTATATGCTTACTCATTTTATCTTTAATAATACTTCCAACCAATTTACCTGGAACAGACATTAAGCTAACTGGCCTGCTATTTTCCAGATCCCCACTAGATCCCTTTTTTTAAAATTGGTGCAAAAAATACATTAGGCAATCTCCAGTCCTCTGGTACAGAGGCTGATCTTCGGGACATGTTATATATATATATTTTTTTAGAAGATCAGCAATTTCATATTTGAGTTCTTTAAGAACTCTGGGATGAATACTATCAGGGATCTATTAACTTCCAATTCATCAATAAGATTAAGAACTTCATCTTTTGTCACCACTATTTGCCTCAGTTCCTCAGACTCCCTCCCTGGCACCTTAAAGACTAAGCCTTTGATCCTATGCTCACTTACCTGGAAGTACTTCTGAGTAGACATATGTAGGATTATGCTGTACAGATTTAGTAGGGCAGGGTAGGTCCAAGACACTTTGCTGCCTGAAGGGGAGCACCAAATAGAGCCACCACTCACCCAAGTTAAGGTGCATAGTACCCAAAGCCAGCCAAGTTACTTTGGCACATTAGGTGGGAAATCCCACAAATACTTCTCTCTATCTCTGGCAGTAAAAATAATAATATAATAACTATTATTATTATTATTATTATTATTATTATTATTATTATTATTATATTTACTTCTAGTTAAAAGTGGTTTGAAAATAGGCTTGGGCTTATTGCACTTTTAATTTTAGACGTAACAAAATAAATTCTGACACCAGAATAACATGCTGTGCTTGGAACAGGGTGAAATATCCATTAACTGGGTAAGGAAAATAAAAAGATAAAAGAACATGTCCTGAAAGCAGAGTGTACAGGTGATGCAATAAGTATAAAAGTCAACAAGATCCGCTCGGATTCTTACTATAGATTAACAAATGCCCTTACTTGACTTGTGATCTGTTGGGGGAAGAGATGATTCCATGGGCTCATCTACACCTACTGGCTATCCGGGACGGGGGTGGGTGGGGGTGGGGAGGATCCCAGGCTTTCTCACTTCTGGGATCGTCCCCCGGCATGCACATGCCAGCACAACATCCCAGAAGTCAGGAGGGACACTCTGGTACCACATTTTTTTAAAAAAGCAGGAGCTGGTCGCACAACTGCACGGGTGTGATCCTGTGCAAAATGTATATTAAAAACAACAACAACAACAACCCAAAACTCGGCACCAAAAAGGGCCAGCAGCCATTCTGGGGATGGCAAAACTGCTGCACTGCCATCCCCCATGCAAAGCCCCACTACTCGCGGGGAGGAGGGACACCCAGGACCCTGTGCCACACTGCCCTTGGCCCTCAGGGTTGACCCAGGACCGCAAGAAAAATCAGGATAAGTGCTGTCCATTTTATCCCCGGGGGAAAGTGAGAGGTCATCCCCAGTCGACCCTGGGATCAGCTGTGCATCATTTAGATGCACAGGGACGATCTTGAGCTGACCCCAAGATAAATGGATGATGTTGCAGGCTTTCCATAGAAGAGGAATGCTACAGTCATTCTTTATATGGGAATGTTTCCTGAACTTTATATGGGAGTGTTTTCCTGAAGCCCCATTCAGATCCATTTAATTGATACCTTGACTGCCTTCCTGATTATTATTATTATTAATGTGCAGTTCCTTTGACTCAAGACCATGCTGAATATTTATTTATTTATTTATTGCATTTCTATACCACCCAATAGCCGAAGCTCTCTGGGCAGTTTACAATAAGCTTTGTCCCTTACACGTCAATGACTCAAATAAGATAATGTCTTATTAAAAATACAATGGTTTTTTTTCTTATGATCAGTCTCAATTACAATAGTAGTTAAATAGTTCCCATGAAACATACTTGCCTTATATTTTCCATTGTCCTGAATTGTTAGGACACATTTATCAATCCTCAAACTAGCTGACTCACATACATTTCACAGTTCTATGCACATTTATTTGGCAGTAAATTCCACTGAACTCAGTACAATTTATTTCAAAGTAAACATGCATATAAGCAACAGTACTAGCTCCATCTTTTTGTGGGTCCTTGGGCAAGAAACCCTCAATAAGTCCCCTCTCTCAGTGAGCCTACCTTCTCACTACCATTGGCACCAGTTGCTATTGCTCCTCATCCTCCGAGCTTCTCTACATGAGCAATTTATTGCATGTTAATGATTGGCCCTTTATAGAAGTTTGTGGGTCCTTTACATGATGCTGTCCTGTCTCCCATGCCTTTCCCCGGTAATCTCCCTTTAAAAAATATCAGAGATAATGCACTATTTAAAATGATCAAAGGCCACTAGATGGCACTGTTTCAGTTAACTTTATGGAGCATTGCCAAGAGGGATCATTTTCAATTGCAAATCACGTGGTACGCCACCCTGAGATCCTAATGATATAGAGCGGGATACAAACGTTATAAATAAATAAATAAATAAATAAAGGAGCAGTAGTCAAGGTGGAAAGACTGCAGAAGAAGAAGAAATGGTAAGGCTGAGGGTTACTTCCTTAAAGTTGAGATGCTCTCTTTCTTATCATTGCAACCACTTGCTTACTTGAAAGGCAGAGAGCCAGGGGGCAAGTAGACATCTACTACTACTCTTCACCACCAGTGTTGTCTGGGCCTGAGAAAAAGACAAGTGAACAAGCAGAATGAAATGGTGAAGAGAAGGGGCAAGCCCTGTCAGTGGACCCCTGATGGAGTGTGGGCCCTTGGAAGGCGGTTGACTATGCATACCCTTGATGCCAGTCCTAATGAGCAGGCTCTGTGGATGTGTTCACACTGGAACTTTTCCACTGTAATTACTACTGAATCTGTTCCTGCTACTATAGAGTTAGGGTGACCATAAGGAAAGGAACACAGAGCTTCTACATCTTTAACAGTTGTATTGAAAATGGAATTTCAGCAAGTATCATTTGTTTGCATGCAGCACATGGTGAAATTCCCTCTACATCACAACAGTTAAAGCTGCAGGGGGTTGGACTCGATGGCCTTGTAGGCCCCTTCCAACTCTGCTATTCTATGAGCCCTGCCATCTTTTATATCTGGTCAAGAGGCATGGCTTGTTGGAGAAGAAACAACCCTCTAATAATTCAACAATAGCCCATGGATGATTTGAAGGTTGTTTACTCCTCTAACAAGCCACGCCACCTGGGTTCAGACAAAATGGCAAAGGGTGCCTAAGCAGGGTGTTAGATAAATGGAGCCTGGCACAAGGTGCAGCTTAAACAAACTATTGTGACTTGTTTAACCTACGGTGATCATGTGAATCACCCCAGGATCTTGCATTCTTTAGCAATATTTTTTCTAGTAAATCACTTGAATGAACATTAGTTAAAGAGATGTTACAGGATTTCATATTCCATGGTAAGCAGGCACACTTCTTGTTTTGTATTTGTTGTTTATGTACATTCATTTTAAATTTGTTACCCAATTCTATTGGGACCTTACAATTGAGAATATTCTTTTGACATAGAGAATAATTGTTTGTAAGGGGAACATATAATTTTTTTAACTCATTTATTTCAAAACAGGAATAGATGTGAAGGGGATTTATATTTAGGCAGTATCACTACAAGTCCATGGGAAGCACAATGCTTTAGTTTTTAACCCAAAGTGCACAATTTAATAAAACATCCTGGCCTAGCCACTCCACTAAAGCAAGAGCTGAATGTTGTGAAAGTAATATTACACAACAGGAAGAATCAAGGGCTTCTTCTTGTGGTGCAATACTTTGCAAAATCAAACACCTAGACTATTTACTTCACTCAATCTGCTTGAATACAGAGTTTCAGGGCTCAGTATTCTTACTATTATAGCATCCAGTTAATATATCACATTCAGAAAGAAGAATCTAACAATTGGATCTTACTTATTTTCACATCCTGGCCACAATCCAGCCCAGAGACAATCGGGAGGGGCTGTGGCTCAGTGGCAGAGCATCTGATTTACATGCAGAAAGCCCCAGGTTCGATCCTTAGCATCTTTAAATAAGGCAGGAAAAACTCCTGCCAGAAAACCATGGGAAGCCACTACTAGGCCAGATGGAGGGAGGAAAGAAAGGGATGATAGGAGAAAAGAGAGCATTTAAGCCTATTGTGATGCTACCCACCAGGGTTGACTATACAGGCAACATAGGAAGTGGTACAAGGGTTGTTGCGGGGGAGTGGTGTCCAAAGGGCTGATTGGTCCATGCAAGGACCGTGTTGGCTCTGGCTTGTTGCCTCATGCGTGATGGGGGTGGGCGGGGAGCTTTCTATGTTCCTAATCTTATCCATTAAAATCAGTGGGTTTAAGGGTTTAAGGAATCAAAGTATAAGATGAGCATTCTAAACAAAACAAAAAAAATCTATGGGGGTTTGTGAGTTATGGATGAACTGAACACACAAAAGCTGGGAAATAATTTTTCCAACTGTAATGCTAGCCTCCTTTCAAACTACAACATGCCTTGGGCAAAGGGACCAGCACATGTGTGGCAAGTCACAAAGGGCAGGAGCCCATTGGGATGCACATGTGACTGTTGAACCATGCTGCTCTTGGACCTATGAATAGAGTGACCATATGAAATGGAGGACAGGGCTCCTGTATCTTTAATAGTTGCGTAGAAAAGGGAATTTCAGCAGGTGTCATTTGTATGCATGAAGCAGCTGGAGAAATCTCCTCTTCATCACAACAGTTAAAGCTGCAGGAGCCTTGCCCTCTTTTGTATCTGGTCACTAGTATAGCTCCTGCAGCTTTAACTGTTGTGATGAAGAGGGGATTTCACCAGGTGTTGCATGCATACAATGACACCTGCTGAAATTCCCTTTTCTACACAACTGTTAAAGTTACAGGAGCCCTCTCCTCCTTTCCATATGATCACCCTACCTATGAATCAACAGCATGATTCCTAGAGGAAAGAATCAGAGCTGCTGCAACTGGAGAACTGATTGGGAGAGTTGGACCAATGGCTGTAAGATAGTGCTTGGATAAGGCATCTGGATAAAATAGGGACACAGTCTAGTGAAGATAGCTGGATGCATTTATCCCTGGTTGTTTCATGACACTATTGCTCATATGAGTGTGTGTGTGTTGTATGTGTGTGTATTCATTCAGATTTTAAAACTCTATTGACCTTTTTCTTAAGTAAAATTTAAACTTTGTTATTTGAAATGCTGTGGTCTCTATTGGGGGGATGGGTTACCCACCCCACATCTAGCAGCCAACCCCTACACTACCTAAAGTAAAGATCCAGCAAGAATTTTAAGGCTGGATTGGGGGAGGCAGTCAGAGAAAAAGATTTACACATAATGGTAGCAGAAACGGCCATGGGAAGTAAGAAGCATGGGCACACTATTTTGAAATTAAACTAAAGATCAAGGGTGAGGTTCCTGTGAGTGTGATGCAGGCAGTGGAAATAGCTGATCAACTGATGTTAAGTAGAGATGAGTCTGAACCAAGGTTTGGAGGAGAAAGGGGGGGAAAACATTTTTCCTAAAGGAGGGAAAGTGGAGTTGCCACACACCCTGTAGTCATTTGTTCCACAGCTGGTGCTTTGGCAGGGACATGTGGTTTTTCTCTGACTGGGAACAGCCTATGTGCAGCAAAGCCAGATCCCTGGTGTTGGAACCCTGGCAGGGGAGGATTCACAGCGTGCAGGTTCTTCATCGTGGTCTCTATGCATCACACATATGGGCTTTGCGCCTGCGCAGAGACTGAACGGAACCTTCTATAGCTAAGTGGAATGTTTTTGGCGGGAACCCCTCCCCCACGCTACCGCGCATGTCCCTGGGGTTCCCGCCCTTACCTCAGTTCTTCGTCATCCGCCATTGTGCTTAGACTCATAGAACGAACCTCTACCGTTTCTCAAAATTTTTCCCTCTTAATTCTGGTTTTTCCTCAACTTTTCTTCAGATTTTTCAGTCTTCTTCTCTTTTCTCTTTATCTATATATATAAGGGGAAAAAAGGTTTTTAGTTGATACTTTCTTCAGTGACCCGCTGTCGCGCTCGCCTGAGCCACATGGCAGTGAAGGCCCCTTTTCGCAAATGCGTTAAGTGTGGAGCGAAACTTCCTCCTACAGACGGTCATTCACTGTGTGTTCTCTGTCTGGGCGAGGCTCACGTAGTGCAAACTTGCCATCACTGCATGGCATTTACCAAGCAGACTAGAAAGAACAGAGTCGACCGTTTGCGCGCCGTTTTGTGGGAAAAAGCCCTCAAGGCAACGGATGCAACGAAAATGGACAAAACGGCATCAAATAAGACCGTTGGAGACCGCAGCACTGAAGTGTGCGATGATACCAGAGCGAACAGTAGGGCACTGATACCCCTCACGCCTGGGCGGTCATTGGCAAGTTCCGCAGCCAAGAAAATTGCAAAAAAGGCTCGGACGCCAAAATCTTCCTCTGATCCGGAAAAGAGGAAAAAGAAGAAGAAAAGGGATGGAAAGTCCCCTTCAGTACCGAAAACGGCCCATAGCCGTTCAACTGTCGTAGCGGTATCGACAGTTTCCACAACTGCGTCGGTACCGAGAACGCACTCGTTACCGACACTAGAGGCCACAACCACGGTAGCGGCTCGGCCCCCGAGCTTGTCGGAAGGAGAAATCCGAGATTCGGTTTCTGCGACCTCGATAAGGGAACCAGCGCCCTTAGAAACTGAGGAAACCAGTGCTGTTCCTCAACCATCACCGAGACCAGCGGCCACGGACAGTCGCCCACCAAGGCGTGAATGGGATGGGATGTCCCAGTACTCTGAAACCCGTTCCAGGCAAGAGTATTATGATTGGGATTACTATCAGCCTCAACATTATTATCCTCATGGACAGGCTTACCAGTATCCGCCTGAAGCCTATTTTGCCCATCCTCCTCCTACATCTAGGGTTCTTCAAATCCCTCTGGCTCCACCTCCATCTCATCAAACCTCTCCGATACCGAGCCATAGACGCCATAGCCACACCTCTTCGGCACCGATGTCAACAGCTATCGCTACAGTACATGCTCATCAGGAGCAGGCTGAGCCAACACAGCAGGAACTCCAGCCTCTCAGATTGCCTTCACCCGAAGACGATTATCCATCTGACTCAGTATCAGTTATATCAGTGACACCTTCGGTACCATCACTGGAAGATGTGGTTCACGCACAAGACCCTTCACCATCTGAAGGCATGGGCAGGTTCTCAGAACACATGCTGAGAATGGCCAAGGCTCTCGGCTTGGATATCCACCAGCCCGAGGATCCAGAGGAGGACCCAATTTATGATGTGTTTCATACTTCATCTAATAAAGCAGTTGCTATTCCTTTACCCCCTGCTTTGAAACAGACTGCGCAGCTCTCTTGGAAGACTCCAACTTCCACACAGGCTACATCGAGGAGACTAGAAACCCTCTACCGAATACAAGAGAAGGATGCGGGGTTCCTATCTCAACACCCCAAACCCAACTCGATTGTGGTGGAATCAGCCCAGGGCCAATCACAAAGGACCCACTCTGCCCCGGTCGATAGAGAGGGCAGGAAATTGGACCTCACAGGCAGAAGGGTTTATTCCTCTGCCTCCCTCAGTATCAGAGCCTCCACATATCAAGCGACCATGGCTCGATACCAACTCTTCCTCTGGGAGAAAATAGGGTCACTATGTGACTACCTCCCAGAGGACAAGAGAGAGCTGGCGAGGGTCTTTCAAACAGAAGCCTCAGCGATAGCGAAACAACAACTATCAACCACGAGGCATCAAGTAGACTGCCACTCCAAGAGCATGATGGGTGCCATCTCTCCCAGAAGGCACTCCTGGCTAAGATCTGCCAATCTGACTCAGGAGACTAAAACTAGGATCGAGAGCATGCCCTTCGATGGAGAGGGTTTGTTCAACTCCAAGACCGATGACACGTTGGATTCGATTTATAAAGCCCGTACTACGGCAAAGAAAATGGGTTTCACTGCCCCTCCTCCACAATACAAACCTAAGCGTTGGACGAGACCACCTGTCCAACAACAACAACAACACCGCCCTCAATACCAGGGACAGTCGAGGCAGCAGCACCAACTTCAGAGAAAACGACCTTACCAAGGCCGTTACCAGCATGACAAGCGGCAGCCCGACTTCAGTAAAAAGCAGTGGGTTTGACTTCTCGGTCCCAGATCCACCTCCCTTTGCGAACCGCCTAGCACCATTTTACCATCAATGGGAGTCAATAACATCAGACTCCTGGGTGCTCACTATCATCAAGTCGGGGTATGCCATCGAGCTCGATGCCCTCCCTCCTTCTTTGGGGGTGAGAGTAACAGCGCCATCCCCTCCTCTGCTTTTCGAGGTACAAACCTTATTAGCGAAGGGAGCCATCTCTCCCGTACCCACAGAGGAACTCAACCAGGGGTTTTTCTCGCGCTACTTCACGGTCCCGAAGAAGGATGGAGGTCTTCGACCGATCATGGACTTAAGGCAATTAAACAAATACATCACCCCGAAAAAGTTCCGTATGACAACGGTTACTTCTATTCTGCAGCTCCTACACAAGGGGGTTTGGTTTGCTGTGGTGGATCTGAAGGACACGTACTTCCATATCTCCATCAGGAAGTCGCATTGAACTTACCTGCGATTCTCAATCGGCGCAGCCCAGTTCCAGTTCACCGTTCTTCCATTCGGGCTTGCCACGGCACCGAGGGCTTTCACAAAGGTGATGACGGTGGTGTGCGCCCACCTAAGACAAAAGGGAATTTACATATACCCTTTCTTAGACTATTGGCTTCTGGTAGCGAACAGCAGTTACACGCTCCAGAAGGATATACTAACCACTCTCAACATGTTGGACTCCTTAGGTCTATGGGTCAACGAGGAAAAATCCATCTTGACCCCACGTCAGAAATTGGACTTTATAGGGATAACCCTATCTGCTCGGGACGGGAGAGCATACCTGCCCTCGTCCAGAGCAGACACCCTTCGGGACCTAGTCATCGTTACCGAAAGCCGCCTAAAAGTCTCGGCATGGACAATCCAAAGACTGCTAGGCTTAATGGCAGCCACCACCGCAGTGATCAAGCATGCAAGACTCAGAATGAGGGTCTTGCAAGGGTGTTTTTTAAGAACGTTCAATCTTCAACGCGATGCCCGACGAACTTACCTGTCGATCCCGAAGCAAGTGAGAGTATCTCTGAAGTGGTGGCTATCGAAGAATCTCTTAGAGGGGGTCTCGTTTCAACAAGAAGCCCCTTCGGTAATGATTACTACGGATGCCTCGTTGATCGGATGGGATGCACATTGCAACTCCCTTACCGCTCAAGGTCGCTGGCCTCCTTCCCAGAGGGAACAGCACATCAACCACCTAGAACTCTTAGCGGTGGAAAATGCAATAAAGACCTTCGCACAAATTATCGAAGGCCGAAACGTCCTGATCGCGACAGACACCACCACCGTAGTGGCATACATCAACAGACAGGGTGGAACAAGATCACACACCCTGAACCGATCAGCACTCAGAATTTGGAACTGGTGCATAAAGAGAAATACTTACCTGACGGCGATCCATGTAGCGGAGAAGGAGAACACCATTGCGGACTCCCTCAGGAGGTCCTTCCACATCGACCACGAATGGGAGCTCGATACCGAAGTCAGGGACGATCTCTTTCGGTATTGGGGCCGCCCTGCTGTCGATGTCTTCGCTACCGAAGAAAACGCAGCTTGTTCCAAGTTCTGCAGCAGAGCAGGAAGAGGAAAGCACTCTCTAGGAGATGCTTTCACCAGAACTTGGGAAGGAGATCTTCTCTACATCTTTCCGCCTTTTCCACTGTTGACAAAAGTGCTAGCCAAGATCCAGACAGACAGGTCGGATTGCATCCTCATCACACCGTGGTGGCCTCGACAGACATGGTTCTCTCACGCCCTTCGACTGTTGAACGGGAATTACATCAGACTCCTGTCGATACCGATGCTGCTGTCTCGACACCAGGGCAGGGTTCGACACTCAGATCTGTCGACCCTCAAGATGACAGCATGGAGGATAACAATCACTCCTCCCTTCATATAGGAAACCTAACTGTACACCAGATTTTATTGGCATCGCTAAAGCCTTCAACAAGGAAGTCCTACAAAACGAAGTGGCAAAGATTTCAAAAGTTTGCCTTAGACAGCAATCAGGCACCAGAATCTTGTCCTTTGTCATTGATCCTCAAATACCTATTGACACTTTCTCAGCAGGGACTCAAACTCACTTCGATCAGAGTCCACCTAGCTGCTGTTACGGCTTATCATTGGGGCATGGATGGTTTTTCACCCTTTACGCATCCAACATCCAAAAAATTCCTAAAAGGACTTAAGAATACGATACCGACAGTGAAAGATATCGTTCCACCGTGGAGCCTGTCAGTCGTACTACAATCGCTGACAAAGAAACCCTTTGAGCCTATGGCTTCAACTGACCTTAGGCTTTTGACTCTCAAGACTGTCTTTTTAGTAGCCATTACATCGGCTAGACGTGCAAGTGAGCTTAGAGCTCTCAGAATAGATGCTCCCTACACTGTCTTCCACAAGGACAAGGTTGTGCTACGCACAGACCCTGCTTTCCTGCCTAAGGTAGTGTCACCCTTTCATCTGTCCCAACACATCACTCTACCAGCCTTCTTCCCCAATCCTGCAACACCTGTTGAGTCTTCATTACATACACTTGATGTAAGAAGAGCTCTTGCTTTTTATAAGGCTAGGACAGAGAATTTTAGGAAAACAAATCAATTGTTTGTTTGTTATGGGGAGCCTTCTAAGGGACTCCCTGTGTCATGCCAGCGATTATCACGCTGGATTGTAGAGACAATTGAACTTGCCTACTCTATATCCAAACTAGAGCTGTTGAAGCCTGTGACAGCTCACTCTACTAGAGCCGTCACAACATCTGTTGCCTTCAGCAGAGGTGTTCCCCTGACAAAAGTCTGTAGAGCTGCAACGTGGTCCACTCCGTCCACGTTTGTTAGACACTACAGTTTGGACACTCGTGCGAGACAAGACTGCTCATTTGGGAGGACAATGCTCTCGGAGATCCTCAGATGATGCACCCACCCACCTCCAAGGTATGTCAGCTTGCTACTCGCCCATATGTGTGATGCATAGAGACCACGATGAAGAAATGCAGGTTGCTTACCTGTAACTGTAGTTCTTCGAGTGGTCATCTATGCATTCACACAACCCACCCACCATCCCCACTTGATGGTGTGAAACTTACAATTGACATGGTTATATGTTCAACTTTATTTTATTTAGTATACACTCATGTTTATGGGGGCACAATGTCGGACTCCTGTAAACTGAGGTAAGGGCGGGAACCCCAGGGACATGCGCGGTAGCGTGGGGGAGGGGTTCCTGCCAAAAACATTACACTTAGCTATAGAAGGTTCCGTTCGGTCTCTGCGCAGGCGCAAAGCCCATATGTGTGAATGCATAGATGACCACTCGAAGAACTACAGTTACAGGTAAGCAACCTGCATTTTCCGCAGCTGTCAATTCAGCTAGGCAGGAGCTGCAGCTGGTGGTTTGGCAGGGGGCATCATTTGACTGGCAAAGGATTGGGTGGTTGTGTCATCCAGTCCTGCCCCCCAAAACCACTTCCCACACATTTTACATGCTTGAGGACCCAGGTTTGAATCCAAGATACAACTCACTCCCCGACCCCCATCACGCATGAGGCAACAAGCCAGAGCCAAGACGGCCGTTGCATGGACCAATCAGCCCTTTGGACACCGCTCCCCAGCAACAACCCTTGTACCACTTCCTATGTTGCCTGTATAGTCAGCCCTGGTGGATAGCATCACAATAGGCATAAATGCCCTCTTTTCTCCCATCATCCCTTTCTTTCCTCCCTCTCCAACTGATTGCCTCATGCCCCCTGGCAGCAACACCCATCCCACTTGTGCTCCCTGAGAGGCCTGCTTCCTCACAATCTAGGGAACTTGAGTGAGCAGAGAGAGATGGAACCACTGGCCCTGACCCACTGAGCTTGTAATCCGCACTCCGCCTTAAAGCTTCATCCCACGTACCTGTTTCCCTTGAATTATCCCCTACAGCGCTAAGCTAGCGTTGTTGTTGCTAAATCACACCCCAGGATGCAGCACTCCTAAGATCCTTTGCAAAGGGTTTAAGGAGGGAAATGGAGAAAAATCATAAAAAATCAACAGATGACCCAATCTGATTCAAATTTGGTATGCTTAAAGCTCTCCTTAATATCTATTACTGTGCCAATTTTGATGTCTTTATCTTTAAAGCTTATGCAGATGTAAGCATTTGTTTAAATTTTCTTTAAACATATCAAATCCTACTCCTGCGCCCCAGTGGCTGCTCGGAAAACAACAAATGATTCGCTCGGAAACTACTAGTAAAATACCTTGATTCTTTTCCATTTAAAGCACAATTAAAGCAGGATGCATGGGAGTACTTCACAGTCAAAGCAGATTATAAACTGGAAAACTTCAGAGTCCTTTGCACGCAATTTGCAATGATTGCACAGTATAACGCTGGTGTGATAGAGCCCATAGAGTCTTACCCTGAGGCCAGCTGAAGGCAGAACATACTAGGGCGGAGAAAAGTGATCCCTATCAACAAAGACACAACACATGTGGCAACGGCAAAGACTTTACTGAACAGTATCTGGGATAGAAGCAATCCTGCAAGCAAAAGACATGTGTGGAATTGCCAACAACCAGTCTCACCAGTGGTGTTGCCAACAACCAGTCTCTTGTGCTTTGGATAGTTGCTCAATAGACAGCAGGAGAACAGGTACTGTGTCCTTTATGGCACTAGATGTATGCTTGGAACACCTTCTTCTGCTGCATAACTATCTGACATGTAGTTTGCAAAGGTACAACTCCATAGAGGAAGACCTGAGAGCATCCTAGTCCCTGCTGGTGGTCGTGTCTATGGTGCGTCTTGTGCTTTCTGAAAACAACTTTTCTCCAGGAAGCATTCCTCAACAGTCCAGCCACTGTATTTATTGGTATTTTAAAATTGAACAATTTTAATTGGCTGTTTTAATCTTCTTTCTTTTTACTGTTTTATTTCTGTGTTCATCACTCTGGAATCTATTTTAGATATGGAGCAGTGTATCAATATTGTAAATTAATAAATAATGTCATGGGCCTCCCTCCTGGCTTGCACAGAACGGGGTGTGAAATGCATTCTCTACCTATGGGAGAATGGCCTGTGAAGAGCGAGTAGTGAAACACAGAGAGCAGAATGAGCAATAGTCAACAGATGGAACACAAGTCCTTGGACTATGGTGAGAGAGAAAGAAAGGAATGGTCCCACCCAGGTGCTCAGCTAATGATTATACAGTGTGTGTGTGTGTGTGTGTATGTGTGAGTCTGCAGTAACTGAGTATTCTTCTTCCTCGGGTTGTAAAGAAACACTGGCTGGGCTCAGACGACACACTAATCAACGGTTGTTTTCTATTTTGTTAAGGTGACATATGAAAAGGAGGACAGGGCTCCTGTATCTTTAACAGTTGTATTGAAAAGGGAATTCTGCAGGTGTCATTTGTATATATGGAGAACCTGGTGAAATTTCCTCTTCATCACAACAGTTAAACCTGCAGGTGCCCTGCCCTCTTTTAAATCTGGTCACTCTAGTTTAGCTCCTGCAGCTTTAACTGTTGTGATGAAGAGGGAATTTCACCAGGTTCTCCATTCATACAAATGACACCTGCTGAAATTCCCTTTTCTATGCAACTATTAAAGATACAGGAGCCCTGTCCTCCTTTTCATATGGTCACCCTAATTTTGTTCCTATTATTCCCCCCCCCCCCCCATTGATTAGCGTGTCATCCGAAACCGGCCACTCTGTGTGCTGTGGATGTTTGTTTGGCTCCAAGCACTGAGCTGTGATCCTGCAAGGCAAAACTGCTCACGGGTATTTTATTTGGCCTGGAGTAGCAATGACTGGAGTGTGTAGATTTACCAACAGAGTGTTTACCTGTATGTGGAGATGAGGGCCAGCCCTGCCTATGAGAGACACTGCTGTTGGGATAGGGATAGTGGTGTAATAGAGCCAGGGCTCAGAGGGATGCCATGCTGGCACTTTTTTATTAGCAGGGATGCTGACATTATCTGCCTTTAGTGTTCCTGGTTCCCTCTGAGTTAGCTGCAGTCTTCACAGTAGCTGGGGGCGGAGGGGGGGGAGAGGAATTATTCTTCCCTCTTGGAATGCAAAGTATTTTGGGGTGGCTTGGTCTGGAATAGGCAATTAAGACCCATCAGCTTTACAAAAAGACCTGCTCCTGGTGGAGATGCAAACTGCTAGAACTACTTTGTCGATATGGATCAACAGAGCTGCCTGAATATTTGGATTCTCCTTGTGGGGAGGGGTACTGTCATGATGAACACCTGCACTTCAACATTTACCACTGCAAACGTGGATGGGTGTATAGGGTAGAGAGATGAGTATTAGAGCAATACAATTCAGACAAGGCACATATGGCAAAAGGGATGGTGGTGGGGAGATATGGGACATAGTTGCAGCAGCTGTGCCCCCCCCCTCAATTGCTTGTCTGTGTGGGGTGCTCTGTTCTGCCAACCTCAGTTGTTGGCATGGTGTGGGCATGGGTGTTTGTGTCTGATGCCCCAAACAAAAGTGCCTGTTGTTAGTTGTTAATCTTTAAGGTGCCACAAGACTGGTTTTGATTGTACATGTGGGATTAAACCAACACGCTCTGAAAACGGAAGTCTTTGCTTTTCTAAAATATCAGATTGGATTAAACATGTGTTCCTGCAACAAATATTTGGCAAAGACAAAAATATAAAAAAACCACTTAAAAAAAAGCAAAGGTTTTCATTTTGATACAACTGCATTTTAAAAAATAGTATTGGAGGTCTATACTTGCATTTCCCGAAAATCTAGATCTCATTGAGTTTGGTGTCCAAACATTCAGTAGAACTTGCGAATATGTATGCTCTGAAGATATGAAAATACAAATTGCTTGTACATGTTTTTTATAATTGTGCAGTTTAACGCCCTGCCAAAGGTAAAGCACGAACGGGTTTTGAAATTCAACTCACATTTTTCAAAACTTCTGCTCTAAAGGCATGCAAATGTAGACCAATGTAGCCTAAGAATTCCTTCTTCTTTTTAAGAAATGAAAGCTACTTCTAGAGGGGGTGATCAGGAGTATAGAAATGATAGGGTGGAAAATGTTTACCATTTTATCCACCCCTATTTCCCTGCTCCATTATATTCACATACCTGAAGTGGCTTCCACTCCAGGAATTCAAAAAGACGTTTGCTTCTGTTTTCTCAGTAAGATCACAGCAAAGGTCATAAATAGATCTATATTGCAAATCACACCAAAAATGGATCTCTCCACAGAGGGCAAGACCAAGCAAGAAGGAGAATTTATCTCCAAATCTGTGGATCAAGTCCAAGTATTTCCTCGCTCAGTGTATTCTGGTTAATAGCTCCCTTGTTTCATACTGACAACAAGAGGAGAAATTGTTTCTTTACATTGCTGCTTGGGGAAAAAATGACTCTCACATTTACGTTAAATTCTAGATCTCTAATAATAAGAGAACAGTTTAGGACATTATTCTGAAAGCAGAATCACAAGACAAAGAACTAATGCAGACTACCACAGCACTAACAGGAACAACCTCAACATTTGAGCTCTTTGTCAACAAACTTTTTCATAATCAACTTACGTCTATTACAGAAAAAGTATCTAAACTACTACTAAGCAACTCGGAAGGTCTATACTGCTCCTTAGTTTTCTGAAATAAGGACATATACAGGCTGTTCGCATATCATGGCAAATTGTGGGTTATTTAACCCAAAATTTGCTGTGGCATCAAACAGGCACATTCTGCAGCCTTTTAAAATGTTGCTTCCCAATCAGGCTGATCATGAGTTGCTATGTGACATTGGAACCCAGACGCTATGGGCAAGTTCACATGATTTGGGAAGGAAAATTAAGTCACAGTGGTTTATTCCCCTGCCTTGCAAGTGCATGCCATGTAATTTCCATAACTACCCTCAATGGGTGTGGGATGCTGTGTCATCCGAACCTGGCGAGAGGGGGTGGAGGGGGGGGCTTACAAACCACCCTGCATCCCTAGAACAAGCCATGGGTTGTAAGGCACCCTTCTCCCGACACTCTGGGTTCAGACAACATGACAAGCTGTGACCAGCAAGGATAATTATGGAAATTAGGCGGCGCACAAACCCTGTCTATAGGTTAATCATGGATTAAACAACCCACAGTTAACCTAAGTACTAACTGTAGGTTAACTCTGACTTGTTTAACCCACAAATAAATTGAAGTGTCCTGGTTTGGATGTCATATAGCAACCCCATTATTTGTCCTAATACATCTGAAAACTCTCCTCTCCTCCACAAAATATTTTCATAAAAATTTTCACATTAAAAATCCATACGTCTTTATACCCAGTAGTGTACATCTTCAGATATAAAATTGTAATTGGGGCAGACACCTTCATATGCCAGATTCAGTGACCGATGCAAAGGATATAGAATACAACTAGCACATTTCTTATTACCAAATAACAATACCAGATAATGACCAGAACATAAGATCTATCTTAATACCAATAGTAATAAACATACTTAAAATTTGTTAATGCAACCATATTTCAAAGTAGAGATTTACAGACTGTTGTTCAACTACAAGTACGTTGTGAAACTGATAACAAATGTTATCAGATGTTTAGTTGCTGAACAAGTCCATATAATGAAACATTGTAGCTGCATTATAATTGCTACCCATACTATCTTCTAGAAGAAGCATAATTTTCTCAATTGTTATGTATCCTGATTTGCCAATAAAGACTAATATAATGGGCAATGCACAAACCTTGAGGGATATTTTCTATTCTTCTTTACCACTTCAAATACATTTACAAAGTTGACTCAAATGGGCGTTCTGTCCCAAATGGACCTATGAGGTCATAGAATTTGGAATGTTTTTATTTTTGGGTGAGTTCAATACTACCCTATTTCTTTGATTCTAAGACACACTTTTTCCCCATATAAACATCTCTAAAAATGGGGTGCATCTTAGAATCGCGGGTGTGTCTTAGGGTTTTATTTTCTGTTGGTGGTACTGAAATTAGTGTGCGTCTTACAATCGATGGTGTCTTACAATCAAAGAAATACGGTATATGCCACAGAACTACTCTCTATTACAGAACATCAATGCTTCATAGCACAACCAAGATAGCATCTGGTAATACCTTAGAATAACTCTTTACAACTGCTGATTTTTTTTATATGCAGATTGGTTTTTTTATAATCTGTAAAATGGCCAGACATCTTATTATTTTGCCTCTACTATATCTTCTATAGAAATATTTAACAATCCAAACCTTTCATTATTGTTCTGATCACAAAAATTATGCATATATTTATTCTGAGGTAAGATTTTGGCAGCCATTTTGGATTTTTAAATTTCTATTTTCTCAGGGCTCCATCTGACCAGTGTTTTATTACACGCTCATTACTGGGCACTCACGGATTTTTGCAGGTCCCTCACATGATGTTGTCTGCCTCCTGTGCCTTCCGCCCCTTCTGGCCTTCCTTACACAAGAAAAACCGCAGAAAGTCCAAAATATTTTTAAAACCGTAAGTTGCTGCTCATGCGGTGTGCAGGAGAAGTACCTTGATTAGAAGGCTCGACTGAATGGGCCTCGTGCTTGCTGTTTACTTCCTGTGTTTTTCCACGTGTGATTGAGCCCTCAGCATCACCGGGTCACAGAAGGCTGTTTTATACACCAGCTATGTGTCATTAATCCTTTACGACAAACACAATTGATTTCACAACATGTTTTGTACATATTTTGCTCAAAATGTATTTCAATTAGTTGCTATTTTGTATTTTTTCATCTTAGGCTTGGCCTCAACATTTCACCAAACTTGGCTAAACACTATGCCTGCAAAGCAGTTGACTTTAGCTGCTTCCCTTTGTTTTAGGGTAAATGCTGCATTTGGCAGGTGGAAAAACATAATAATAAAATAAGAACTGGTGAACTAATTATTTAATTTCATTTATTTCATTTCTATACTGCCCAATAGTCAAAACTCTCTGGGTAATTCACAAAAATGACAAAACAAAATATAAAAAACCTTAACACAAAAATGTAAAAATAATTTAAAACAGTTGTAAGACACTGGGACCTGTTAAAATTACCTTTCAATACACTCAAAAGTATGAAAATCTCCCAGACTAGACAAGCAAGTCATGAGGTGGCAAACAACCCTGTGTATGGATTAGTTCAATTGCAGAGGTGGCCAACCTCTTTGACAAGTGTGCCCCATAAGAGATAGCAGAACTTCAGTATATGCCACATTATGTATTTAATTATGGCATAGATGTCTGTGGGCGAGAGCACATGAAATCTTTTAAGAAATCTGTCTGAGGTGCTTTTGCTGCAACAGGCTAATTTGACTATCCTAGAATGTAGGTATGATTACTTGCTTTGCTATAGAGCTATATAAAAAAAGTAAAGCCCATTTCATTCATAAGAATAATATGAGTTGGGAGTAAGAGTGGCCAGTAGGACACCATTTAAAAAAAAGAGAAAAGATGGAGCTGATTTGCATATGCTAATTTATGTATTTATTATTTATTTATTAATTACATTAATGTAATGGTGCTATATAAATAATAATAATAATAATAATAATAATAATAATAATAATAATAATAATTTCTATACCGCCCAATAGCCGGAGCTCTCTGGGCAGTTCACAAAAATTAAAAACAAAGTATAAAACAACAGTATAAAACCATAATATAAAATACAATATAAAAAGTACAGATACAAATTTAGAACTAATTACTACAATTTAAAGACATTGTGTTCCTGCTCATTCTGCTGTCCAAGAGCTAACTCTTAATGGGTAACTTTTAGGGTCATGTGCTCCTGTCTTAGTTTTTTAATCTTTAAATCAGACTTGGACAGGTGAGCTCTTCAAATAAAGGACTGTCCTCTGTAAAGTAGGGCACCTGGCCACTTTAGGAATATACGATTTTACCACTCAAGTCATCACGATGATCATGCCTGAAGCAGTTAATAGACGTTAAGCGTTGCTTCTGGGGCCTTGGTGTAACATACCGGGGGTGAAGCAGGTAGGCCCTGAAACTCCCACCATAAAGGAGCAAGTGTGTAAGGTGGGCACACACAACCCAATATGGGACGGGGGCGAGGGTGGGGTCTGAAGGCGCCTCAGCAGTGATTTTGAGATCGAGATCTGGGGTGGGGAGGAGGGAGAAGGCATCCACAAAGACTATGTTGAGGCGACTAAGAAGCGCGTCGTGGTGTGTTCTTCCGCCCACTGGGCTACTGGAGTGGGCTGGGGGTGGCGGGGGGAGGCAACCACCCTCAATGGCGGATCGGCCTGGGCGCCCTGAGAGTCCGCCGCAGAAAACCCCGCCGCTCCGCTAGCTGCTCTCAGCGCGCGTGTGCCACGCTGCTGCCACTGGCCGGCCGGGCAGCAGGGCCCGGAAGGAAGGAGCCGGGGAGGGGCGGAGCGGAGGAGAAGCCGAGCAGAGCGGAGCGGCCTCCGGGCTCCTGTGTTGGTGCCGGGCGGAGTTGAGGACGGAGCGGCCCGGATCTCAGGCACTTAACAGCGGGTGAGTGGCGCTGGCCGTGGCGCTGGCCCGGGAGCGGGGGAGGGCTTGTGGGCAACGGCGGGCTAGAGCCCTCTTTCCGTCTCCCTCCCGGCCTTTCTTCTTTGCTTCTCCCTCTCTTCCCATAGCTTCCCATGGATCCTTCTGACTGTCTCTCTCTCCCCTATCTGCCCTTCTGTACCATGAACCAGACTCTTCTCCAACGTTTGCTTCTCCCTCCCCATTCCTCTGCCTCCTTCGTAGGCAGCCCACCCACCCCTGGTCCGGCACCTTTACTTTACTTCTTTCCCTGTATCACCTTAAAAATTTGGCTCCCCCCCCCCCCAAATGAAATTCTTTCTTTTCCCACTGATTTCTCACATCTCATGTTTTTTCTCCCTTTTGTCACTTGCCCGCAGTACACCTTCCCTGGCTTTCTCCCCATTGCCTGCCTGTCCCTAGATGTCTTTCTTCATCTCCCCAGCCCCTGCTTTGTTTGGTGGTAGGGTGTTTGTGTGTGTGTATTTAACTCCTATAGGCACTAGTGAATACATGATTTATCAGTCCTGCTTATAACCTTACCTAAGTAAATGATAGCCCTAATTTAGAAAGGAAACTAGAAATTAAGTGACTTGGCCAATTGTCACACCATGAGTCACTTGACAGGTAGTCAAGAGAGCTCAAAGGGTGAAACTAGGTTGGCGGGTTGACCTTTGTTGCTTTTACAATTCCCTATGCCATTATAAGTCACTGCTATAGCACATTTAAGCTGTAATCATTTATTTATTTATTTATTACGTTTCTGTACTGCCCCATAGCCAAAGCTCTCTATACCCACTTACCTGGGAATAAGCCACATTCATATCAGTAGGCTGATTTCTGAGCAGACATTGCACTGTTCATGTGCTAAATGCTTCACAGTTTGTCTTTTCCGTTCTTGCAACAGTCCTGTGAGGTAGGTTGTTACACCTTCCTTCTACACAAGGGGAAAACCCAAAGTGACTTGGCCATGATCACCTAATGAGTTCCCACATAAAATAGGATTTGTATATAGATTCAAGACAAGCATTCTACTTCTGGCCAAGCTGGATATGGACATTCTCATGGAAAACATAAAGTTCTCAATTACTTAAAATGTCTGTTGGCAACTCCTTCTGGTTCATCATTATTAAGAAATGTGTTTAATAGTCGTGACTTCTCAGTGGTGGAAAGCTGAGAACAGATATTATTGGTTGTATGGGAGGAGCATGGATTAGTTGAAAACTAGAAATTGCTGCCTGGTTGCTGGAGGACTATTATAATGTAATTGTATATTTTGGGTGAGGTGGGAACGAAAGTTCACTTCATGCTTTCTGTTGTACTTCCTTGTCTAAGACAGCAGATTTATAGTAGAATTCAATATGTACTTGAAGTAATAAATATCCCTTTGCCTTAGGTAACTCTACTGAAACTCTCTTAAGCAATGAAGGTTTTTTATTATTCTCTTTGGCTTGCTATGTCACTTATAGGGGCATCTGAAGTGACTAGGGACAAGTGTAAGTTGCAAATGGGCTGTAATCTTAAAACTACTTACACCAGGAAATCAAATCAAACCTGATGATAGTTGCTTCTAGTAAATATGCTTATAATCAAGCTACTAATATATGCCTCCATTGAAATGTCGTACTACATTTAGTGTTAAAAAACCTTTTGAATTCCTAAGGCATATATTTAAAATGTTCTCTTCTCATAAATATGAAAGTGGAACAAGGTCTGTTATTCCCCTTTTTTTTTTAAAAAAAGTGTGGGTATTAAAGATTGTTTAATACAAATTAGTTCTCCTGGAACCATGCTTTAACTACGTTGTCGCTATCAGGGTTTAGCGGATTTTTGCCTCTTATGTTTATCAGTGAAGTGGGGATGCAGATGCCACATTAGTGGGAGCGAATGCAGAATCCGATGTTGGTGTAATAATATTATTATTATAAATAAATAAATAATAATAATAATAATAATAATGGTGGTATGTATTTATTTATTGCATTTTTATACCGCCCAATAAGCTCTCTGGACGGTTTACAGTTTCGGATTAATGCATTTAGAACAAACAAATGTGAGCTTATGTATGTAGCATAAAGGTCTAAAAAGGAGTTAGGTCTTTCTGGATATGGGAAAACCAGAAGGTAGATTTAAAAATATTCACTGATTTTATCAAGTTTTATGCATTTCTTAGAGACTTACATACTGTACTTTGTGTGGAAAAGGAAACAGGCAGTGGGTTGTATTCAATGCTAATCTATCTTGTCCCATTTATTTCAATGGGTTTACTAAGAATGGATATAACAGCATTGCGTCATGCTGGTAGAATGAACAACAAACGTAAACAAGAATTTTCTGTTTGGTAACTTGTAGAATGTAATACCTACAAAATGAGTACGGTACCATTTAAATGAACTCCAGAGTGCACTAGGTGTTAACCTTGGCTCTATTTAAATGTATAAATTCTGTTTTGGGGATTTTAAAAATGATGTTGGCTGGAATTTGTAAAATGGGCCCTTTCTACACCTAAGGATTATCCCAGGAAAATGGAGGGATCATCCCAGCCTGCTCCCGGGATCCCCTGTGTGTCATTTGGATGTACAGGGATGATCCTGGGGGAAAAGGCAGGTGTAGAAAGGGGCTTAGTTAAAGTAGGAATTCTAGGACTATTGCAAGCACTGCAGGTCAGGCGTGGAAGTTTCACTTTGATTGCCTAACCTTCAAGAATTTGATGATGTACTTCACTGCAGATTGTTTTGTACTGCTAACTCCGCCTTTTGCGGGGATTACCCCCCAGGTGAAAATTCACTAAAACAGCAACAGAAGTTGAAATTCAGCAAAGCTGAATAGAAACAATGTTGTTCCTACTGTTCTAAATTATTTTTTGTCTCTTGAGCTCACCCCCCTCTTCACATAAGAAACACAGAAAGGACACTATTTGTTCCAAAAGATTTGTGATATCAAATGTAACTACATTATAATCATCATGTTTTATCTATTACAGGTATAAACAAATACAAGCTTCTTTGAAGTCAATAGGTGTGTGTAATCTAATTTAAGTCCCATTCATTTAAGTAGGTCCACTCTAAATTGAATTAATATTGGAGACAACCCAGGAAGTGTACAAAAGAGGCTGTGTCACACAAATGCTTATGCACTTGCTCAGTTTTAGAATTAGACTTCCAATTTAAATGAATGACGCTGCTTACATGACGAAAGATAGGCATGCAGTTGTGTTAAAGGTTAGGGCAAAGATGATAGCTTTGCCCAGGGCTGTTAACCAAGGCAGTCAAGCAATTGCAACACCACTCACAAGGTATCCCTAAAACCTCAGATTGCTCAAAACTGTTGAGTGAATGGTAGGGATTGGATTACTTTGTAATTGCCCTGAGACTTCTGGTATGTTCTAAATCATCCAGGACTAACCAATGTCCAAAAGGGACTATAGAAAGTAAACATGCCATTCAGATCAATGGGAATTAAGAGGTTTGAAATGAGACTTGGATTTGAAATACATATTTGTTGGGTTGTGTGACTCTTTCTAACCTTCCAAACAAATTTTCATAAGAACATAAGTGCCATGCTTGATCAGTCCAAGGATCCTTCTAGTCCAGCACTCTGTTACCACAAGTGGCCAACCAGCTGTTGACCAGGAATCTGCAAGCGGAACACGGTGCAACAGCACCCTCCCATCCATGCTCCCTAGTAACTGGTCTACATAAGCTCACTGCCTCTGATACTGGTAGACTCTCCTACCATACTACTTGGTATCACCTAATATAGATAGGCTCCTAATTTGTTTATACTGCGATCCTGTATCTATTTACCTGGATGTGAGCTCAATCGGATTTACTTTTGAGCAGACATGGATAGGAGTGCAGGCTTAGAAGCTTTTTTTAAAAAACTGTATTGAGAGTGAATGGAGAGAGATGTATACAATAGCAAGTCCAAAGTAAGGTCTTTAGTAATGTCCTCCCCCACCCCTCAGCAACATGGTCTCACAATAGGTTACATAATAAAATATAGTAAATAGATAAATTGAATTTACAGTGCAGCAGATTCACCCAACAGACTGGTATCCTCAGTGAACTGAGCCAAATCGAAATAAATACTGAAAGAAAATATCTTTGAGCTTTGAAGCCCTTAGGTGATAGGTTATCATGAGTTGACAATTTCCATTGTGTTATCACAATATTAAGAAGGAATGCTAATCTGTGGCCTTAGCTAGACCTAAGGATTATCCCAGGCAAATGGAGGGGTCATCCCTGCCTGCTCCCGGGATCCCCTATGTGTCATTTGGATGCACAGGGATGATCCCGGGACAATCCCTGGATATAGGCCTGGTCTAGCCATGGCCTATAAATAGTGGAAACAATGAGAATGCAAATAGAGGAGGTAAGAATGCATCTACCACATTTTAAAAGGAATCTTAAATTTAAAAGGCGTAAACTTGTGCTGCGTCCAGGCCTTGAAACTTATCTTCTAACAAAATGGGAAACTCATGACACCATCAGCTCAAATATCTAACTTGATACAGTGCGTCACATCATTACTCCCTCCTGTATATCACACCTTTATGTTTCTGTGCTTTTCATTATGAAAGATCTTTATCAAGCAATAGGCGTCTAACCATAGGACCTTTTTGATGAAGACCGGGGTGGGTGGGATGTGTCTTCACTGCGGTGGGTTGGCGCCACGTCCCTCACCCCCCCTCATGCTTTCCCTACCCCGGGGTGGTATCAGCTAACCTCGATGCTGACGAAGGAGCATTGGGTTTTAGGGCAGCCATCTGGAGACCAGAGCCACCCCCACCATCTTCCTGGTGGAAAGTGACCAGTTGCAGGTCGCCCTCCATTAGGGGCCACCCAGCTGAGCCTCCACTGCAACTCCAGAGTGATGCAAGGGGCTGCCTTGATGCCAATTTGTGTCTTCTCACCTCACTCTGGAGAAACAAGTCAGGGTAAGTCCCCGATTCCCACCCCCACCCCTGCAGCTTTGGCAGAAAGCCCCGAGGTGGGTGCGGGATTGCAGCAGCAGCAGCGTATAATCGACGTCTTGCCACTGTGCACCCACCCCGGGGCTTTTCAGTGTACCTTTTTGGATTGTAATTTTATTTGCCTGGCTGTAAGATTTAATTAAGCAGGAATAGTCCTACAGAGTAATCTCTTTGTTTCTTTTTCTTACTACCAAAATGAGAATTAACCACAACTATTAGAAGAAATGGGCAGCCTTTTTAGACTGTTTGACTCGTTATAATAAAGTATGGGGAACTGGCTGGTTTTGGATCGTGAATCAATTGCTGCTCAGGATTTAATGTGACTACAACATCACAATTTCCTAGTATTTTTAGTTACTAAGAGTAAGCCCAGAGTTTAGTTATTAAGTTCAAATGGGTTGTTGCAGATTGCAGGACATGAAGAAATTATAGTTTTGATTTGATAGGACTTTCAAATTGTGTTCCATAGAGCCCTGGAGTTCCACAAAACCAGAGTATAGGTTGTCATTGAATTGTATGCTGTTATTATGTGTGAACCCTACACTATGGTTTAACTATGGGTTGTTAAGCATGAACTATGCAGAAAAAGAACCCATGATTTGTTGTTGGATTGTGAACTCAAGAGTTATTTGTGGTGAACAACTCTTAGTTAAACCATAGTGCAGGGTTCACACATAACAACACACGATTTCACAGTACCCCATATTCATTTCATTTCATTTATTGCATTTTTATACCGCCCAATAGCCGAAGCTCTCTGGACGGTTTACAAAAATTAAAAACTACAACAATATTTAACAATGTACAAATCAACAATATCACAATAATATTCAAAATATACTAAATACGCATGTACAGCAAAACAAACCAGGTAAGGGGGAAAAAAGCCTTCAGCTCCAGTCTTGCTTTAATGTCTCCAGGTGGGGGGGGGGAGCAGGTGGAATAGCTCACCCTTGATGGTCCAGCATTTCTCCCCCAGAAGCAGCACTTGAATATGCTTTGACCAGCATATTCAACCCATATGTGTGAACCATGTCATTGTTATTGAATCAGCCTATACTGTCAAAGGAACATTCAGTTACAGAAGTCAGGTAAAGATGCCTGACTGAGTTCTGTTGCATTAAAAATTTACAAACTCTGACTGACACAAGCTGATCTAATAATAGTGCTCCATAGAACCAGATAGAAGTAGAATTTTACAGTTCATAAAAGTTAGCATTTAGATGTTTACATTTTTTTTAAGGGGGGAAAGTTTTCATGTATGTGGCTTGGTTCATCTGGAAACATTTGCTGATTCTCATAAGCGATCAGACAGTATTTTGCTGACACGGACCATCATACTTTTCTGCTTTACTTGTGAATGGAATTTACTGAGGAATAGAATTCTATCACACATAGAAAATTGTTTAAAGTACAAACAGTTCTTTGAAGTATTAAGTGAGGGCTAAGTTAAATAAAGCTGATCTGAATTTCGCAGAGTCACATAGTAGACTTTAAACTTTCATTTGCCAAGCTGTTTCTAGGAGAGTGTTGACCTAGAATTACAAAAATTCAAAGTACAAGGGTTAAAGTGCACTCAGGTTGTATGTTATCTCTTCCAGCAGTTTTCTTACAAGAGTTTCTACTTGTTATTCCAGCATATAAAGTTGGCATTTTTCTTGAATGAAATCTCTCCTCCTAGTTATTTCTGTGTCTTCTAAATTATGCCTCAGTAGAAAAATAGCAATAATCGGAACAGTTATAAAAGGTAGCAATTAATAAAATCATTACTTTAGAAATTACCTTCCTGTATAATGTTCTACATTAATTAGCAAGTCTGGCTATCTTCAACTTCAGAAACATTTTACCAGTGAAGGTAGGAAAGGTACATTGTTAAGCTGATCTCTGCACCCTAGGAATTGCAGTGTGTGTGTGGAGGGGAGACCCATAGCAAGGCTGCCTATGCATGCAGCAGACCAATCCCTTCCCTTCTCTCACACATTTGCACATTTACTCTGAGTTAATTCGAGTTGTATCAATCAAAGTGGCCCTCTCTTCAAATTTATCTGCTGACTTGCTTGGTTGAGCATTATGAGCCCTGCCTAAACCTGTAGGTGCTTTCCCAGAGGACTAATATAGGGTATTTAGAATTAAAACCACTGATTAAAATGTATACAAAATCTTGTAGACTCGAGGCAGCTGAAATCTAAAACATTGCCTCCAGTTCTGATTGTGGAAGGCCAGGAGAAGGGAAAGACATTGGGTACATCTAGACCAAGGAAAGCCAAGTGTGTGTGCGTGCGCATATAGACAGCGCATAACAGCTGTGAATTTGTGGGACTGGATAGAAAACAAGAAGGCCCTGCATACAGGAGAAAGGGATGTTGGCTACTCTTGCACAATATTACTTTCTCTCCCCCCCCCCTTTTTTTTTTTTGCTGGGCAGAGTAGTAGCAGCAACAATAGCAAAAGGCATTTTCTGCAGGCCTCACCTGTTCCTAGGTTACATTTACATACCCTTTGCCACTTTTTAGTGGCCATCCTCATTGCTATCATACCATGTTCTACACCCATAGCTATAGGTGTTTAGGCAGGGGTGTATTAGCTGCATCAATTTCCTTGGCCTGAAATGAGACATTTTAAAACCGACATTTTAGAAAGGATGGTGATATCTTGATTTGTCTCTGGCAAAACCACGTAATTCTGAAACGAAGGACATCAGCTATGTTTTGTGGGATTTTGATACTCTAGAGCAGGGGTGGGGAACTTCAGGCTCGGGGGCCAGATCCATGTGTCCCTCTGAAGTTCCCCAAATGGCCCCACCTCCTTTCCCACAGATACCAATCATTTGATGCTTTTCCAGCTTCTGTGCAGTTTGTTGAAATGCCTATCTGAAGGCTTAGTAACTAACAGTTTGAACTTTAAGCTACATGCTGGTATTTTTGGCCCCACCCCTTTTGCTTTTGGCTCCACCCACCACTGGAATATGGTCCTCAAGAGTATCCCTGAAATTGATTCCAGCCCTCAGGCTGAAAGAGGTTCCTCACCCCTGCTCTAGAGTAAGTGACGTCCATCATTTCTACCTGGGTAAGCTCTGTTAATTTTATTTATTTGTTATGGGCAGTATCCAATGCTGCCTGCATGCCAGCAGGACCCACCGCGAGTGCAATGGGTAGCTAGGGGCTTCTTAAGCAAATGGAAATGAGCAGAAACGCTTATTTCTGGAACTGAGTAGACCAGTGGAGTTGGTAGAAGAGAGCTCTGTTGACATGTCTGATTTTGGAAACAAGTGTTTCTGCTCATTTGTGAGGTTGCTTTCGAAAGTTCCTGCAGCAGTAGAGGTAGGCAACAGAAACAGTAGGAGAGCAGCAGCATTATGAGATACTGCCTTATGTTTTTAATCCACCCAAACATTAAAAGGAAGAGTGTAGCTATGTTGGATCAGACTGATTAATTTCTTTGGCTGATCTCAATCCCTACTGAGTCAGAGAAGGAGACAATAATTTACCTGGATTCATTTTTCCCACAATGTTTATAACTTTTATTGAATCTCTATATTGTCCCCATCTGATAATGTTAATGTATATGTTCCGGCCACCATGTGGAGGAAGTTTCATATAGTAATGTAGCCATGTGCAATAAAAAGTTAGCCTTGGCTTTTTCTGACATGAGCGGTGGTGTGGTTTAGTTTGCCACACGGAGCGATCTGAAACAGCCTCCATATGGCAACCATACTATCTAAATTGACCTTCAGTTGCTTTCCTGCTTTTAAGTAAAGGCCAGAGCTATTTAAGCTCTGTCTTCATTGGAAAGATGTTCCATCTTCTGGATCGATTTTAATTGCCCTTTTCTATAACTCCTTTAGTTCTACAATATTCTTCTTGAGATGCTGTGTATCCAGAACCGCACTCAGAATTCCCTAACAGAAGTTCACTGTAGTGATATATGTGGCTTGCTAATAATTTCAGTTTTATTTTCTGTCTCTTCATTAATAACTGAGCTGTCCTTTTTTTTGCAACTGGGCTGGCAATTTGCAAAATATGGATTGGACATCTAGACCAAGACTCCAAGTCCCTAAAGCTCATCTCTAGGCCACGTTGCACCAAATGCATAATAATGGGCATAGGGATGATTATGTGGCTAGCAATCGATTTTGTAGTGAAGTGTGCCATAGGTACTAGACAGTGAAATAGGGGATGGTAGTGGTAGTGGCCGGAGTGATCGAGTGACCCATCCCACTCCCTGTCCTTGAAGCATGGAAGATTCCTCATCTTTCAGGCCCGCCCATTCTCCTTGTTTAATCTACTGTAGCTTGGATAACCAAATGATAGAGTGGTGGCCGAGAGCTCTCAACCTGTACTGCAGGCTGTCTGTCTCTGTACATGTTGGAAACTCCGCCGTGGGCCATCGGTGTGCCTCTTCTCACAGCTGCAGCTGCCTCCCCGTTGTTTGGGATACACTTGAGTGTCTCTGTGATGGAAGTCCTAAGCAGGCTTTTGTATAAAGATTCCTGATAGTAAACCTCTAGCTCTTACATGACAATAGTCATATAATAACAGCACACACTTTAGTGAAGCCCTCTGAATAAGCCCACAAAACTTACTAGCCTGCCAAAAAATGTATTAGCCTCCTCCAGCAGCCTGCTGCATTTCTATGCTAAGTAAGGAGAAGGAAACTTCAGTCCTTTGGCAGGGCACTTGGTTTTTGTACTGGGTACTGGGCACAGAGCAGGGCTGCAGCGCTCGGCTCCTCTTCTGCCAAGCTGCTCTTTCACTTGTATGCAGTTCTTTCCTTGCTTACAACTACCAAGCGAGTATTTAAAAGCAAGGCTGCCATAAGATTCTCTGTACTTCCTTCCCCCAGTACGTTCACCATTGCAGTCACAGAGCATTATTACTATCATGAAGCGAGTGCAGAACTATTGGGATTGGAAAGAGTAGATGTTATTATTCCCTGCTGAGTATCACATCAGGTATTTCCCCCTTCTATAGTATGTAAATCCTATATATTAACGTTGTTTTTCATGTCATTGTAAAGAAAATCTCCAGATGCCTATGTTTTGGTCCATGGGTCTGCTTAACCTTAAAGGATCCCTCCAGCTTAATATGACTAGGCTTTAAGAAGTTGTTTTCACCTCTGAAATCTGAGCAGTTATTTTGCCTCATGCTCTGTGCACTGATTTGCCTGTTACATGAGTAGATAGGTTTTCTAAGCCTCCTGGAAGCTTTTCCTGACTGGTATTTTGTTCAAGCAATAAATAAACCTGATGACGTGTCTGTACTGCTGTGTTTGCTTGTTCATGACCTTTGCATTTCAAACGTGTAAGTGACAGCTTCTACACATGATGTTGTGTAACCTAGAGTTCATGTGACAAGTGTGTTCTGTCTTCTTTCATCATATGTCTTATATCTGATCTGTTGTTTAGTGGACCAACTTACCCCTTGACAGCATGATCCTGTATCCACTTACTTGGGAGTAAATCCTACTGAAGTCAGTGGGACTTACGAGTTAGTCTCTTCTTCTGATGGGAGGCAAATGTTAACATCACACATCCTAATCTTTCTTTTTCTGGACTTCATGTCACAAATCTCTGCTTTTATGTTAACACCTGAAGATTCTGCAGTCTTTGGACGCTAAGTAAAAGTCTTCAGAAGGCTAGAAAAACATCACCACCCACACCCCACCACCCATGGATATAGCTGAACAGTAGTTGTAGGCTTTGATTAGTTGTTGAAATGTACTTGGCTGCTCTGGTGAAAATGTTATTCCAGGTTAGAGACACTTGCTAGATCACCTGTGGCAGCTTTTCCCGACCTGGTGCCCTCCAAATGTGTCAGGCTGCACATGGGAGTTGAAGTCCCATACATCTGGAAGGCATCAGGTTGGGGAAGATTAAGCTGTGGTGACTATTCTTTGTTTCCAGGTGAACAGGGAGGAAGTTCTTGTAAATGGTCCTCCTTTTGTTCTGGCTGTTAATGATCACAGATTGCTAATTTATATCAATCAAGTGGGATACCAATATGCTTGTTGCAAATAACTATTGTGGCAAGTCTGTGTTATCCTAAAACTGGAGTACCCTGCCATATGAAGGGCCATCAGGCTAAAGGGCAATCTCCTACCGACTTTAGGACCAAGTGACATATTATGGAGGACCCACGGCAGCTGCTGAAACAGCCTCCCCATGCAATGTTCACACTTTTCTGCTTAGTTGTGGGATACATTTCTATACTACCCCCATTTCACATTATTGGGTGCCACTCGCAGGAACAGGAGGCGACAGAGAAATTTTCAACATAATGGCATTATGTCATAAGTAAGTGAAATGGCTTGGGGACAAGGTTCACATATCACTTTACATCAGATACCACTCGCTTGTTTAAGCTGCAGCATATGCCAGGTGCTATTTGCATAATCACCTGCTTGGGCGTGGTTTGTTGTGTCATCTGAACCCAGGTGGCAGGGCTTGTTGGAGGAGGAAACAACCCTCTAATAACCCAACAACAGCCTATGGTTATTCTTGACAGCTACTCAGTGACCAGGTTTGCACAATCACAGATGGAAACTGGACCACGATGGCTTATTTTCCCTCCCTGTGTGTGCCGGTCATGAGCTGCATAATTACCCTCGGTGGGCACGTGTTGTTGTGACATCCAAACCTGGCGAGGGTGGCTGGCTGGGGTGATTTAGAAATCATCCTGAAACCCATGACTTGTTCTAGGGTTTCAGGGAGAATTGCAAATAGCCCCCTCCTCCCACCTCGCTGGGTTTGGAAGACAACCTATTCCAGCAAGAGTAATCATGCTAATTAGGCAGCTCATGACTGGCACATGCAGGGAGGGCAAATAAACCACCATGGCTTATTTTCCCTCTGTAATCATGTGAACCTGCCCACTCCCTGATGTAATGTACCTTGGTGCTAAGATCCCAATATATTGCTGGGAGTGAAAGGATGTGACTGACACCTTTGCAAATTCTTTTTTGGTAATATAAAGTACTGTGTAAGTGCAAAGTGTGTCCTGAATACATTTGCAGTATCCCTGTGTTCTAGTTAGAGCGTTGCAGTGATTTAGAGAGACTCCATGAGCTCAAGAGACTTGCGTAAGACAAAGCAGCAAGTCAGAAGCAGTTGTTCTCTCCTATCACAATCGTTTTCACGCATCGTGCACAATACTGAGCGCTGCAATCCTCACAAAAGAAAATACGGGTAGTGGCCCTGTGAGCTAGGTAGAGTTTCTAGCTGCCTTGGAAAAGCTATTGACCACCTCCATGTTGCGAGAATCTGTTAGGTAACAGGTAATAGAAGGGTTTCAGGCTTTTCTTGTGCAGCTTAAAAGTTTTATTGTGCATTACAAAGATGAGGTTATTTGAGCCAAGGGCGTCTTCTCTGAGGTCTTGACCACAGCGTAGCAACGTGCAGGGCATTGAACTGGTGTCCTTCAACCTGCAGAGCATCCCTTATCCATTCGGTCTTCATTAAGGATGTTACTCTCAAGTGGTAGCCAGACTCTTGTGTTCTCCAAGGAGCCTAGAGAATGCTGATCAGTAGCCATCTTGTTGGTGTTGCAGCCTGTTTCCAAGCCACATATGCAGCATTTTAACTAGCAGGAGACAAGTTTGATCTTAACTGGAGGTAAGGCAGTGCAGTGATAAGGAAATAGGATTTGTTCTATAAGAGCTCTAGAGTCCAAGTCTTTGAATCCACCACATGTTTCCATAGACATGTTCCTGGTCAACCAGTCAACCAGTGCTCCCAGCACTGGTGCTCATAATAGGCATTCAAATTGACAAGAATGGGCGACTGATGCTTCGTGCTGATGAGCATAGCTTGAGCACTGTGTCTTGCTATTAGATTGTAAGCCTATGCGGCAGGGTCTTGCTATTTACTGTTTTACTCTGTACAGCACCATGTACATTGATGGTGCTATATAAATAAATAATAATAATAACAATAATAATAATAATGGGTGCCAGAGTTTTCCAGGAAGAAAGGGACTTTTGCTCTGGTCTTCCTCCTGTGCAGACATGCACTTAAACTCCACAGCCCTATTCACGTAAGCACACCAATCCCAGGCAATCTAAACCGTTAAAACCTATGACTGCATAGTAAATTTTGTCCATCAGATAATTGTGAGCTACAGTTTTGCTTGGGGCTTACCTTGTGCAACAGCAGAACTTGCTTTGTGAGTGATGATGTATTCTATTCTACTTACTAGCATAACAAACATCATCATCATCAATTTATTTGTTACCCGCCTCTCCCTCTGGTTCGAGGCAGGGTACAACCCAAATGCAAACGCCATAAAAAACATATGACTGATTAAAACATTTAAATCTAATACATTATTAAAAGCAGCACATTATTAAAAAGGCATCTTAAAATTCAACTGGGTAGGCCTGCTGGAAGAGATCAGACTTTATGGCTTTCTTAAATTCTGGAAGACTGTTAAGTTGATGAATCTTTCCTGGCAAGCCATTCCACAAACTGGGAGGGTTAGAAGAAAAGGTCCTCTGGGTAATGGTTGTCAACCTTGTTTTTGTTGGCTGGAGTAAATTCTTCCCAGAGGACCTGAGTGTGCGGGGCGGATTATACGGGAGAAGGCCATCCCGCAGGTAGCCTGGACCCAAACCATGTAGGGCTTTAAAGGTGATAACCAACACTTTATACTTTGCCCAGAAACTAATTGGCAGCCAATGAAGAGATGTTAAAATTGGTGTAATGTGGTCAATAAATTGAATCAACCAGCAACTGAACCGAAGAGTACAGGTACCACTAACAAAGGAAGAATCAAAATGTTTGCTGGCCAGTAGATAAGAATCTTTAAGTCCTGTAGGCTTCCTGAGGAAAGGAAAGGAACCTCTCATGCAAGCACTTGAGTCATTGCTGACTCCTATTTATTTATTTATTTATTTATTACATTTCTATACCACCCAATAGCCGGAGCTCTCTGGGCGGTTCACTCCTAGAGGGACGCCTGCTTTCGATGACTTTTTTTGGCAGACTTGGTAGTGGAGTAGTTTGCCATTGCTTTCCCCAGTCGCAGTTACCTTTCCCCCAGCTAGCTGGGTACTCATTTTACCAACCTCGGAAGGATGGAAGGCTGAGTTGACCTGAGCTGGCTGCCTGAGAACCAGCTTCCACTGGGATCGAACTCAGGCCGTGGGGAGAGTATCTTAATTTGCTTGAAGGACATGCTCTTTGCTCAAAACTATGCACAACTTGATTACATACATACTGCAACAAATGTTCTGGTTTTTTTTGGGGGGGGGTTAAAAAGGGGTTTTGGGGGGAGCTGAAATTTTTATTAAAAGATGCCAAACATGTCTATTTTGACTGTATACTCATTCCCATAGTGATTGTGATGCCACTACATTGTGGTGGCTACACCATGTAGCCAATTAAAGTTGGCTATTGGGTGATGTCATGGAGGGCAAACAAAGCCCTTGCTTTGCTGCCATATTGAATGGAAGGGAAGAAGAGGGTACCTATGTTGGCTGGGAATGATGGGAGTTGCAATCCAACTGATCTGGAGGGCAATATGTTGGGGAAGGCTGGGATACACATTGACTATATATCTACTGTATACTGGGATACACATTGACTGTATATATATCTACTATATATCTACACGCTTCTACTGTGAATACTTTTGTGCCCTTACAAAGGTCCTCCAAAAGGGTTCTTTTTTTCAGTGGGTCTGAAAATGTTAATGAAACTCTCCCACCCACCCCACCCTTCACTTATGCTCTCCACTGTTAGCTTTCTGAGAACCTTCAGAGGGCATATCACTGCTGTAACCTCTGGATTTTATTTGAACAATATGGTATGCCTTCTGTTCTGTTACCTGAACAGCTGGAAAAGACCACTTTGCTAATCTTTTAAGATGAAGGTGTCCCCCACAAAATGGCATGAATTCCAGTTCTGGAAGAGCTAATTTATATATTTTGCTAGCATTGTGAGCTTGTTTTCCCCACCTCTACCCTCCCATTATGCTGTTCCTTCACATGTCATGACTACTCTGTTTTTGTTCTGTTTTAAACCCTGGGTGTAGTTGTAAATGAGCTGGAGTGCTGGCTGAGCTAAAAAATGCAGGGATGCTCTGCCTTGGGTTGCTTATTGCGACATCTGAACATAGAACTATGGATTGTCGGGACAGAGACAACCCAGAGTTGGAACCCATGGTTAAGCCATTCTCTCTCCCCCAACAACCCAGATTACTGCATTTGGATATCACAATAAACATCCCCAAGATGGAGCTTCCTAGGGTTGTTTAGCTTCTCCCATTTGTATTGGGAGCCATCAGGGTAGCTGGAAGCCAGCATGCTCCCTCCCTCTCGCTTGTTCACAACTACCCTGGGTAGTGGTGACGTGTGAAGCAGGCATGTGTATATGAGCAGGTTGTGTCTTCCAGCCCCCATTCCAACAACTGGAAGGTTGGGAGAAGTATATAGTGAGTTTCCGAAGCAGCACAGGAGAACTGATCTCTGAGAAAAACCCACTTCAAATACTGTTAGTCATGAAGAGCTGGTTATATGGTTGTTTTGAAGTTGGCCTGAGCTTTTTTTAAAGCATTAAAATAATTGCTTGTCTAGGATAGTCTTTAAGATTTCAGTCAATCACAGTTTCGGTGGTTTCACAACATAAGAGCTCAAGTGATGCACCTGTGGATAGGTTGGGGTTCCCCTGCTCCCCCTGACTCCGTATGCTATTTCAGTAGAATTTAAATGCCATTTCATGCGTATAATTTCTTCTGCTTTCTTTCAGAACCAGTAAGGTTTGGACATGTCCTTTATATTTGACTGGATTTACAGTGGTTTCAGTAGTGTATTGCAGTTTTTAGGTAAGACACTTACAGTTCCACACTGATGCTCTCATTTCCATTCATCCTTCAGTGTTTTCTGTAAAGATCCTCTTAACAAGCTTCACATATTTCTGCTACTAAAAGCTCTTTTTATGACATAGCTTCAGCACTCTTCTCCCCTTTCAGTACCCTACACTAATACTCATTGTATCTCTGAAGTTCCTCATATCATACAGTGTTTACCAGAGAAGTATGACTTTAGTTTATACTGTCATCCATTGTATACTTAAATGCCCAGCAATAGAGGCATTATTATACTGGGCCTGGATATCCCTGAGTAGTTGTTATTTATATTGAAGTGTTTGAAATGTGGTCTCCTAACCCAACACTTATGGCAGTACAGGAGATACTTGGACACACGTTTGTGATTGGCATAGATTTTTTTTTCATATATCCTCACCTAGTAGTTGACTGTAGTATTACTAGCTAGGAAGTCGCTTGTTAGTGAGTTTGTATCACTGAGTAATCTCTCTTCCCGCCACTCCCGCCACCACAAAAGTACTATCGTCAGCGCTAGGCATTTGGGACTGCCAAAAAGTACTCATCCCTTCCATTACCATCACACTGTTGAGGTATACCTTTGGCGAGTCCACTTCACTAGCTCCCCAAGCCTGGCTTAATTTTTCTGTATGTTTTGCGGTGCCATGCAAGCCATGTTTCCTAACGATTCTCCCCTTTCCCTTGCATTCCTGTCTGTTGCATTAGTAAATAAATAAGCCTGCTTCTGGCAGTTGCAGTGAAGGATGAACTGCAGGAACTTTGGGGTTTGTTGTAACATCATGTGTCAGGGATTTCTTTCTTGCTCTGCAAGAAAAGGAAGCTGCTAAGTCAATGGCAGCTGGTAGAGTGGGTAGGCGAGCAGAAGAGTATATCCAGTGGGTAATGTGAGGAAGTTGCTTGATAGTTGCCAAAATCAGGCAGCAACCTTCAGAGGGTTGACATCTTTTTCTGAAAAATCCCAAGTGCCATATCATTAATGTTTCATGTACACACTCAAAATGGTACCCATTATTGCCACTAATTAATGTTTCATCCATTACAGCCTGACTCCTGGCTCACTAGCTTTTGTGTTACTACAAAAATAAATCTTGAATTGGGAGTATTAATAAAGCCCTTATTAGAAAGCTTAAATGTAGTGGCATTTTAATTCAAGTTGATAAAATGGCGAAACAGGCATCCCACTTAGCAATCACATGTTAGTTTTAAGGCCTCGTCAATGTACTTTATCATCAGGTCTCCCTGGAGGGAGAGCACTGCTCTTCTAATTTATTGAAACTGTCACTGATTCTTGCAAAACCTTGTTATCCCCACTGAATTGTCTGCAAATGACTTCTTGTCCAATTGTCCAATTGGAAGCAATAAAGGCACTTTTGTAGAAGGGATGAAGAACTCAAGGGATGCTCAGCCAGCCCTGCTCCGGGATCCAGCCTAGCTGAGTGCTCAGTGAAACACCTCTGGAGGGCCTTAAAGGCCACGATTGGCATCAGGGGACACACACATGATTTCCCCCCTCCATTCTAAAAGCGTCCACCGCCATTAGAGTGGAGGGGGAAAATACGTGATTTCCCCCTTCCGCAGAGATGTATGAAAAGCATAATTTGTGAATTAGGATCCACCTTCAGAGCACCCTGGGATGGCCCACCACTGACTCTTGGCAACCTGGTGCTGAAGAGGAACATTAGTAGCTGCTACCACCTGCCCCTGTTTTTTGTTATCCATGTTTAGGAGGATTGGGTCCCCTTTGGTGGGATCTCCCCTCCTCAGCCCCAGTTGCTGCTTCTGGTCGTGGTGTCTCCTCTGCCCTCTTCTCCACCAAGCACTTACCCGAGTGAGCAAGTAACAGTGGCAGCTAGGAGCATCAGCCATTTGCCCTCTGCCTCTGCCTGGTAATGGCAGGCGCTGCTCTTAACTGCCATTGCAGCTTGCCTGCCTGTGTAGGTGCACAGGCAGTGATGGCAGCAGCAGCAGCAGCAGCAGCAACCACCAGTGCCTGCCCTGTGCCTCTGTGCAGCAGATGGAGGAGAGAAGAGGAGCTAGTGGCACTTAGCGGGGCTGGGGGTCACCTGCCAGCACTCATCTTGCCAAGGGCTCCCATAACCTGGAGCCTGCCATATGCTATTGGATACTTAAGGGGGTCAAAAAGCTGTTCCCGAGGACTTGCCCAGCAAAATTTCTGAGTACCCACTCTAGTCCACCTTGGTGTCCAGTGGCAGAATTTACCATTACTGAGTAACCTGTTGCAGCAACCCTTGCCTTGAAATATTTTAATATATTAAATAAAGCATGTGTTTGGGGATGGGGGGGTTTAGAATGTATTCCTTGTAATCCTAAAATACATGCTTGCATTTTCTATTATTTCTGAGATTACTCATACTAATGGAAAGTGTTTTTCTGTTTTTGTTTTAAAGCCTTTTGGGTTGCATTTTGTTACTATGAGTAGGGGAAATCTTACTCCAAACTGACTTACTGTAGACCTGATTTGCATGTAACAACAATGAGAATCTGGGTTGAGTCTGGGTTGTCTTTGAATTGTGAGTTGTTGTCGTTACATGCAAACCCTGTGGTAAGGTTTAATTCTGGGTTGTTTGTGGTTTGTTGCATTTGCATGTTTAAGATGTTTTCAGATCATGTGGTAATACAGCCATTGGTCTGTTGTGTCGTAAATGTTTTCTCGTGTAGCAAATTTTAGCATCAGTCTTACCACTCTAGCATTATTACATTTGTGGAAAATAGTCCTTATTGACCAAAAAGTTTTATCCTTTTTCAGGACTGTACAAGAAAACTGGGAAACTAGTATTTCTTGGATTGGATAATGCTGGGAAAACTACGCTCCTGCACATGCTTAAAAATGACAGACTGGGGCAACATGTCCCCACACTACATGCAAGTAAGTCTATGTTCCCTGTCTCTGCTATACGCTTAGTGAACTTCAAAGCTCTGATGTGTTTCATTAACTTCTGTGCCATGCAATTGCTTGTGGAGAAGGAGATGAGTTAGAAGCACAACATTTCTCAAACTCTGCGATGGGCTCCCCATGTGAGTTGATGAGAGACAGTGTAAAGCTGCAAGGACAGGTGTCTTCCTATTCCAACAGCCCAGATCTGAGTAGACTGAATGCTCCCAGGCAATAGACGCTCGCCTTAATGCCCCAGAAGTCTGACGTGATTTGAGAAGAAGGAAGTTCAGAAGAGCAGCTGCTTTGTTCTTATGTTTGCCTGTGTGTGGCTTTAGGAGAGGATCAGAGAGAACTATTTCTTTTAAGAACATTAAGATGTTTGATAAAGTTTGATTGGAGGCAAAGGCTATCAATAGCTACTAGCCCTGATGGTTGTGTTCTATCTCCAGTAAGCCTGTGTGTACCAGTTGCTGGGGAACATGGGTGGGAGGGTGCTGTTTCACCATGTCCTGCTTGTTCATCCCTGGCCGATGGCTGGTTGGCCACTGTGTGAACAGAGTGCTGGACTAGATGGACCCTTGGTCTGATCCAGCATGGCCCTTCTTATTTTCTTATGTCCATCTAGTCCAGCTTGATAAGGTCCATCTAGTCCAGCAGAATTGTGTTCCCACAGTGGCCAACCAGATGTGCATGGGAAGCCCACAAGCAGGACATGAGTACAGCAGCACCCTTCTTGTAACCTTAAACATACCTTAGACTCTATGGTCGTGTTTGGACATCCCTTTAAGCCATGATGGATTCATAAGCTACTTTTTGAAAATAAGCTATTGTTATCCCCCACATGGTCAGACAAATAGGCTACTGTGAGTAGCTTATTAAGCTACTGTGTGTAATTTGACTCAGCCTCTCTGTCTTGCTGTAGCCCTCCCACTTGAACAGTGGCGCTGTTTCACTTCTGAAGCACTTGAGGTTTGCAGGATTGGAACCAAACTCCACATACAGCATCTCCTAGATAGGAGGCACTGAGAGGAGTGAAATCCCAAGTACCCCCAAAAGGGGGAAGTGGCTAGAAAACTTTGGCGGGTTGCAGGGTTGGGACTGAACCTCATAGCCAGCCTCCTCTACTAAAGAGGCACTAGATGCACTATGAAAACCCAGCACCTAACTCTAAAAGCAGTGAAAATCCCAACTGCACCAAAAAGGGGGAGATGCTTATAACATCTTGGGGGCAGGGGTTGCAGGATTGGGTCCAAACCTCATACCCTGCCTCGTCTACTAAGGAAGCACTCACAGTGCACTATGAAAACCCAGCACTAACTGTGAAAGCAGCGAAAATCCTAGGTACGCCAAAAAGTGGGAGATGTCTATAACACTTTGAGGGGTTGCAGGATCAGGACCAGATCTCGTAACCTGCCTCCTCTACACTGCTGGCTTGTTCCCTTTAACATGTTTCTAATCAGTAAGCCAGTGAACAATAGAGCGGCAGCTGTTTTGGCACACAGTTCTATAGCATAAATAACCCATTGTGACCACCGCACAACACAATAACCCATGGTGGATTAAATAACCCACTCTGTAGACTGTGAATTATCAGAATGGGTTATTTTGGACAAATAAGCCATCAGGAGTTTTTTAAAAAACTCCAGACCACATGATAACTCATGATAGGTTAATTAAGCCAGGTTAATATGAGCTATCGTGTCCTCCCAACCCAGTCTATAGCTCTAAAATGGCCAACATTTACAGGGCCATTAAAGTAAAATAATCTGATCGAGCTCTTGAGTTCAATAGGAGTATGGTTTCAGTTCTGTGCAGGTGTACTTGAGAAGTCCCACTGACATCAGTTGATTTTACTTCTGAGGAAGCATGCTTAGGGTGAAGAGAATTAGTTCAATTCCAAACTTTCTATAATGAAATATGAATGTTTGTTAAGTTCATGGTTTGCTGCAAGAGTTGTATTTTTAAAAAATCTATTTTCGGTTTCTGCAGCTGCGGAAGAGCTGACAATTGCTGGTATGACTTTCACTACCTTTGACCTAGGTGGACATGAACAAGGTAAGTGATGGCCATAAACAGGCGGGTTGTTTTGCTCATATGGTCACAATAACATGGATGGGTTAAATGAACATTTTAATCTTTTTTTGCTGCATGTCAAAAGTGGGATACTGCAAGTGGGGTATTTTTACCCCCAGTGTTGAAAATCTTCCTAATTTCATTGGGCAGTAGACATCCCTGCCCATGCACGAGCAGGACCCACCTCAAATGCAAAGGGGAAGTAGCGGTTTTAAAAGAAGCCCAGTGGAGCGTGCAGGGACTACGGGGGTACTTTTTGATCCACTCCGTTTCTGTTGAGTGAGCAGTGGGTCATGCTTGTGCAATAAATTGAATGGAGCATTAGATGCTACCCATTGTAATTTGACAGTAATCTTTGGTCTAAAGATGTAAACCTCTGCTACTTTTTAAATATAAAATGTACATATAACTGTGACTGAAAGGATGCTTAAGCCATTGTATTTGCACTTAATGGGATGATAGCAAGTTAAATATTATATCACATTAAGACCCAGTTCGTACATCATCGCAACAATTCCTGGGTTGTTTAACACAGGAATTGTGGGGATGAGTGGAGTGTGCAAGGTGCACACTTGTCATTTCCACTTTTAATTAATACCTGAGGAAGTCCCCATTCTTGAGTTGTTTTGTGATTTGCAAACCCAGAAACAGCCCTAACCTAACCCAACAACAATCATGGGCAATCATGGGCAAATCATGGACAATCACAAAACAATCCAGAAATGGGGCAGTAGAAACAATGAGCGTGCAGCTTGCACATTCCTCTTGTCCCACAATTCCTAGGTTAAACCCAGAAATTGCTGCCATGACATGTGAAACACAGGTGGTTTTTTTTGAAGTTCCACCTCTAAATGTAATAATTGCTTCTTTTTTTAAGTTGCAAGCTGTTTTCCTCTAAATGTCATGTGCTATAGCATAGGTTTAGAAATGGATGTATGAGACTGTTCCTTCTAGTAAAAATAAAATAGTTTTTAGTTTTAGACCCAGTAGTTCAAGCTGTGGAAGGAAAGAGAGTGGGCTTTTAAAAAGCTTTTTAAATATAGCTCCAATTGCCCTTTTTAGAGTTTTTGCTGCTTAATGAGATGCTATTAGCGCCTATGAATAGAGCCATGAGGGTAACAGATGATTTCCTCTTGCAGTTTCTTTATAACCTTCTTTTGTTAGCTCGCAGGGTTTGGAAAAACTATCTGCCTGCCATCAATGGCATTGTCTTTCTGGTGGATTGTGCGGATCATGAAAGATTGGGTGAATCTAAGAAAGAACTTGATGTGAGTTTATAACGTATTTGGTGTCTATTAAAATACTAACAAAATGTATGACATTCTGATGCGTAGAAGGAAGGCCTGGGACTTGCAGGGATGCTAGGAGGGTGGAAGGCACGAAACTCTCATGGGCTCCTTGTTGCTTGTTAAGGTCCAAGTTTCCTCCTACCACAGTTGTGTCCTCAACTACATCTTTTGCCATATTAGTAGATATTAGTATAAATATGAATGATAAATATAAAAACATTAATACAAGATGTTAAAGATGTGCTGATACCTTGGGCTTAAGTTCTGCCATGTTCTAAGGTGATGTTGGCCTGGCTTATTCTGGAGCACTTTGGGAAACTCGTGCATAATAGAGCCTAATAAACAAACAAAGATACTATAGCTGTGCTGGTCACCAGTTGCTGGGGAACATGGGCAGGAGGGTGCTGTTGCACTGATCTCTTCCTTGTGGATTTTCCGTGAGCAGCTGGTTGGCCACTTTGTGAACAGAATGCTGGACTAGATGGGCACTTGGTCTGATCCCGCAAGGCTCCTCTTATGATCTTATGGGCCACGAGAAGAAGATAAATCCACAGTTGATCAATACTTTAATACTCCTAATACAGGTACTGCTCACCTGTGGATTTTGAGTAATAGATCCATGGTTCCATTATTTGTTAGCCAACCTAAGAGAAATCTTCATGAAAATCAGGGTATATACATTTCATAACATAAGAAGTTAAGTTTGACTTAAAAAAAACACCTCTTCCTTCACTTTACTCTGGACAGTGTCTACATAAATCAAACAAATTTTCACTAATTCAATGGAAAAATAAAATTAAAGCTTTAGAGAATTGAATATGTAAAGAACCAGAAAAGTGTCAATTCCATTAAGGCATCTGAGGTAAATTAGGTAGATATCCTGCTCACTTCTTTTACTTCCTCTTTAGTTTATGGCAGGGCCATCCATTCAGTGATTTTTGGAATTTTATCTAAATTTGTGTTTCATAGAAGTGCAGAATCTCCTGGAGATATTTTATGGATTCATACAGAAAAGAAGCAATATTCATAATCAGTATCAAATTAATTTATTGTAAGTCTGTTTTCACAGGAGACACTGCTGAGTGTTAGCCTTGCAGAAAATGTGGGCTTATTTGGGTCTTTGCAGTGTAGGTGCAACTAACATTTATTTGCGTGCAGGAGGAAAAATGTTTTAACATGCCCTTTGAATCTTTGGAGGAAACTGTCACATCTGAGGAATTGATTAATTATTGATTATACAAATTATCACTGCTTTTTTTGTATGAGTCTACTAAGTGCCTCCATAATTAAAGAACAATTCAAATACAGCTGAATGGATTGGCTTGGTGTGAAATGAAGAGGGAATATGATAACATTTACAAAATATTATCTTTTCAACTTGAAGTACCCAAGCGTATGAATTTGGGCTATTGATGGTATTACTTTAAGTTGATTCAATTATTTCTGTACTCATTTTATCTTTGTATCCTAGTGATAAACTTAATAAAAAGTATTATAATAAAAAAAGTACAATGGTGTGATAACATGATTGTTTTGGTACTTCTCTTGCATATCTAGTGTATTTTACAGATCTATATAATGCTTTAATGGTATGACACTTTTACTGGTTTTATTATTTGTTTCTTACATACACTGTTATCTAAAGTCTTTTTTGGGGTGGGTGGGGGAGTTGGTCCTAATCCCAAGATCTGCTAGCTAGAGGGGGCTAGGATGAGGCAGTAGCGTCCTTTTAGCAGTGGAAAACTCTGTGGGCATAGATCTGCCGCCAGTGGTGTTTCCACTGTTCCAGGGCAACCTTGGGTTCACTAGCTCCAAGGCCACGTCATTCCTCAGGAACAGCCAATCACCTACGGTAGCCTAAGATATCCCAGGAACTATGCTAGCCTGGAGTTGCTGTAGGTATTTTCCTTCCATCAAAACCAGCAGAAGGGGAAACAATTCAGTGCTGGAGAAGAGAACATGCAAGACTTGTTGCCCTGACCTGTTGAAGCCCTCCACCCCTGTGAGCCCTCATTGGATATTTATTTAGTGTTTTAGGTTCATAGTATCCTCTTTTATTCTTGTTTAGTTTCATAACATGTAACTTGAAAGAAAGCCACATTGTGGTTAATGACACGTGATGTTCTTTGTATTTTGATTTTGCAATGCAAAAGAGAGGTTGTGCTGTAAATATGGTGATTTAGGTTTCTCTCTTCTGTAGTGGACTTCTGGAGTCTCTTTGTTTGGCAGTATCTGTCTGTGGCTGTATAAAATCTAAAATATGTATCTTTCCTCCTCTCTTCATAGGGACTAATGACTGATGAAACTATTGCTAATGTGCCTATCCTAATTCTTGGTAACAAGATTGACAGACCAGAAGCCATCAGTGAAGAAAGGTTACGAGAGATGTTTGGTTTGTATGGCCAGACAACAGGAAAGGTATTAATGCTTTTGTTTGCATTTGTCCCAACTACCTATCTCCACTGTGTAGGTCATTTTCTTGCTCAAGAGTTTGAGTTCTGCTTTACTCCTAGGTTACATAAAATTCTGGAACAGTTCCATATTTAGTGGTGCCTTTGTTCACAGAGTTACCTTGTTTTGTCAATTTCCTTGTATGTTATCTACTCCACTTTGCTGCTCCCTTTGACAGCTGGAACATAGAAGGAAATTGACCAGGTAAGAAGACTGCACATATAGGACTTGTGAAAGACCCTTAAAAAATTAGAAAAAACATTACAGCTTCAATTACATATTTTTGAGGCTCTAATTTTTTTTTTAAAGCCAGGGGATGAGTGGCGATCTTTCCAAAATGTCGTTTCAGCATCAGTGGAAAGGCAGTCACTGGCAAGATTGAGACAAGCGAGTGGCACAAGATTTTTTTCCCATCTTGCCGAGTGGCTCTGTAGCCAGTCACCACAAGCCATGATAAAATTGTTCTCCTGGGTTTAGACAACACAGCATCCTATCATGGGCAAGAACAACCCTACAACAAGCCATACCTGGGTTCTTGATGTGGCTTGTTCCTGAAAACTAAGTCACCCCACAGAAGATACTCCCCAAGTTTGGATGACACGATAACCCATTGGCTGCCAATGGTGGATTGTCAAGTTATGTGAACCCATTCAATAAGAAATACAATAATATGAAGTATACAAACTAATACTAAAACAGCAACAGACTATTCAAACAGATGATAAAATAAAAAATGTTGTAAATGAAGGATGCGGCTGGTAGAAGTTCTTAAAATCTGGGAAAGCAAATGTTCTTACCTAGTACCTTAAAGTAAGTAATGATTGTGCCATGCAGACCATCCTGGGGAGGGCATTCCAAAGCTGAAGAGCCACCATTGTAAAGGCCCTCTCTCCAGTTGCCATCCACCAAATGTCCAATGGTTGGGGCACCTGGAGAAAGGACTCAGGTGACTATCTTAGTGGATGGGGAGACAGTTGGGGGAGAAGGTGGTCCAACAGGTATTTGGGTCCTAAGCCTTGTAGGGCTTTAAAGGTTAAGTCAAACAATTGACTTGAATGTGGAAACGTACTGGGAGCCATTTGAGTTCAACACAGGCAAGAGATTATCTCCTCACCTGGTCTTTGTTAATGGTCTAGCTGCTGTGTTCTGGACTGGTTTAAATTTCTGAACTGTCTTTAATGGCAGCCCTACGTAAAGCGAATTGCAGTAATCCAGGCTAGAAGTTCATCAGGGAATGGATAATTGTGTCTAGGCCATCTCTGTCCAGGAGGGGGCACTGTTGGCATATCAGGCTCAATTGATTGAAGAGGCTGTATCCCATCCAGGCTCCTTGAGCCTCAAGTGACAGAGATGGATAATAGCACTCACAAACTGTGCATCTGGTCCTTCAGGGAGAATACAATCCCCTCCAGAATTCCCGGAAGCCCTCCTCCCTGTGCAGACAAACCTTCCACCAACAGCACCTCTGTCTTGTTAGGGTTGAATTTCAGTGTTTATCCTCATTCTTATCTCATTTTCAGGGGAATGTTGCAGTGAAGGAACTGAACACCCGACCTTTAGAAGTCTTCATGTGCAGTGTGTTAAAGAGGCAAGGCTATGGTGAAGGATTTCGTTGGATAGCACAATACATTGATTAATGCCAAAATCACATTAGTACATACTATCCAAACTTGTTCATTATTTGATCACTCAGTGTACATAACTTGAACTCAATAGACTTTGGTTACAAAAGTGTATTTTTTTTATTATTGTATCAATTGTGTTAAATTTTAAGTGTAAAGACTGAATACAGATTTTAAGCAAGTTTGTCAATTTGGATCTTGTAACATTAGTCTCTAGTCCTATAGAAACCACTTTCTTTTGAGATTTATAGCTTGTCTGTTGTCTGCAGCCCCCTTCTTTTCTTTTGTTATTTCCCAGCTCAGTATGTTTTTTGAATGCACTTTTTAACAGCTCAGCCCTACAGACTTGTTGGTCATATTTAATGCTCATCATGTTAAATTTTTATGTACTTTTTTCAAAACTGGTTTTATAAACGTAGAGTGTAGAACCGCCTCTCAAAGAATAGTAATGAATCAGCTTATGGATAATTGCATGATGCCTTACAGTTTTCAATAATATACTTTCTTATGCAACGTCATGCAATAAAACTAAATCCCGTTTCTTGGCATCTTTAATGGGAAATGTTTCATTTTAATGTGTCTTAACCTAGTAAAGATGTTTCAAGATGTGAATATGTGGGGTAGTTTTCTGAAATGCAGTATAATTTCAGTGCACTGTAGACTTTTTAAATTATTTATCTGATTACCTTTATGCTGGGAATGAATCATATTAATGTTAACCATGTTTTCTGAATATTAATATTCACTCACAGTTCATGTTGTACAGTAAGAGTTACCATGGTCCCACCATGTAATATACCCCATAGTGTTGATGAATGCCTGATGCATTAATTTGGAGAACCTCCAGGTCAACAACAGGCTTTGCATCCCCTACTGCAGGGGTGGGATAGATGTCGCCCTCCCGATGTTGTTGGACTGCAACTCCCATCAGCCCTAGCCAGCATAGCCAAGGCAAGGGGTGATGGGGGTTGTAGTCCAACAACATCTTGGAGGCCGTGCATCAGCAGTGCATTTTGCACAAGCTTGTGTGCAGGGCAGACTGCCTTATTGGGATTCCTTGGGTAGGAGTGAAGGACAAGACACATAATTGCCATAATTCTGGAGGCAGTTTGTCCTAAGCAGAGCAGGCTTTTATGTACTCAGTATTGCAAATATTCAGTTAGAACTCCAGTTCCCATGTAGCTTGGTTCTCTGTAGGTGGCCAGCTAGTATGCCCATTGCTCTGAGCAGTTGTCACTCCTCTTAGCATTCATGCATTCTGTAAGGGTTAGCAAAATGGTGCATAGAAAGCCTCAATCACTGCCTTCCAAAGGTTACTTAGAAAAGGCCAATTCCTAATTTCCTTTTTGGGCTACAATATGATACTTTTTTATTGCCCCTGTGTTAGTGAAGTGATAGCAGTGACAAAGAGAAGGAGCCTTGCAGTTGCCTTGTCCAAGTGTTTTCATTCAGCAGTGCCACGAGGTACCACACTGTGATTCTGAAACCGGTTTAGCAAATAAAATAGTTTAAATAACTTGATTCTGCCAAGATGCTTAATGTAGAGCTTCGGCTATTGGGCGGTATAGAAATGTAATAAATAAATAAAAAAGTAACCAGGTATTGTTATCTCCTTTGCAAGCCAAGCTTTAACATGGCCCAAGGAAACTTTTTGGGACTTGGTTTGAAACTCCTTTCCCTTCTGATCACTGAGATTCATGTGCAAAGTTAACATTCGGTGAACTCAGTTGAGGCCTTGTGTAGGGTTGGTTCATTTGTTTTGTTTCTAGCCAACAATGTCATGTAATGCCTTGGATATAGAGTGTGCTTGTTTTTTGAGGTATGATTTGGAATTGTGATATGGGATTATGAGGATGTCAAAACTCTGAGTGTAGCTTTCCCATGTATATGCATTCATATTCTTTCAGAAGAAGAGTAAATTAAGACAGCTGGCATATTTTGGCGTGGCAGCTGCTAGCTGCTACCAACTTTTGAGTCTTTGGATAACACTACATACTATAAAAGTAAAACATTTTAAAACTTGTTCAACTGTATGGCTTCTAGGCAAACCTATGAATTATACTTTTGTGAGGGTGCTAAGAATTTAGGTTTCCCCCAACTTCAACACACACTTTAGAGTTTCTGCAGCTCCCGAAAGGGCTATTACCAATTTCCTTATACTGCCCATAATCTCCATTGTGCTTACCTGATTTGAGCTTCTTCAGTAGCCTTGATCAAAGTGAGTGTTCCAGTTTGCTTTGTATGCAAAGAGGAATTGCAGCTCATTCGGCATGTTTTCAGAACTTGAAGACAGCTTTCTCTCTCTCTCTCTCTCTCTCTCTCTCTCTCTCTCTCCAAGCTGTTTCAAAAAGGCCGTTGCTGAAATCAAGTGAGGACTGAAGTAGTGTTTCTTACAGAAAAACAGGTGTCTGAACATTTGTTGTTGTTGCAGAAGAACTGGAAATATGGTCCATCACTGTTAAGTGTGTTCTAAATTTTTCTTTCTTGGTTTGTCATTTAAAATTTAACAGTGCCAGGTTCGTAAAGGAGAGGCACAGTAATTCTTTCCATTACTTGGACTTGTATTACCCATCTCGAGAGTTCCAGTATCATACTCATAAGGTTAATTTTGGGCTTTGGATGCAGTAGTACAGTTTATTATTAATACTTTTTCTGAATGTCCTGACTTTGTAGGAAGCCTATTTCCAAAGTCAAAGCATTGTATACACACAGTCTGTCTTAGATGTGTGTTTACAGGAACAAGGAAGGGGGGCACTTATCAACAGTGCTTCAGTCTCCTCAGGACCATAGTGAATTTGGCACAGTTTTCCATCTTCCAATTTACTACCCAACCTAGATAGGTTTTGTTTTCCTTGTAAATTAAATGGATTAGTGTGAATAATTGTACATCACTTTTCATACTGCTGGACAAGATACCCTAGCAATTTGTCTGCTGACCTTTCACTTTCAGCCAGGGCAGGCATAGCGAACTGGTGGCCTTCCAGATGGCATTGTTAAATTTAAAATGTTTTACTCCAGTTGCCATCAGCCCTAGCCTCCATGGGTCAGGGATGTCATTCAACCACATCTGGAAGATCACAGCTTCCCCGCCCTTGAGCCAGGGAGCACATGCAGAACGTCCCTCTTGGCTGAGACATTGGGTAGGACTTAAAATTTAAGTGGGTGCTTGACACAAGGTATTTCAAGCATTTGCAAGGAAATGCAACAACTCAGAGTTGTCAGTTCTTGATCCATTTTTTTTATAGGATCTTAAAAATAGCTGCATAGCTTCAAGAGGTTCAGAGAAGACAGATTCGTCATGTCTGACAGAAATATTCGGCCCTCTCAGAAGACATCTTAAACCCTGGCTTTAACCCTGGTGGTTAAGCCAGAAAGCAAGGCCATGTTCAGAAGACACCTTAAACCACAGTTATAACCACAGTGAATAACACTTTTTGCTTTATTCACCATGGTTAAAGCCGTGGTTTAAGATGTCTTCTGAACACAGCCCAGCTTTCTGGCTTAACCACCGTGGTTAAAGCCAGGGTTTAAGGTGTCTTCTGAACGGGGCCATTGTTAATGCACAGGAACACCCTACAAGACTAGCGGTTACCAGAAAGTAGAAGCACTATAATTTTATGTATTATATTTTATTTAGTGTTGTTCCCTGCCTAGATCCAGAGGGAGAGGCGAATAATAAATTATTATTATTATTATTATTATTATTATTATTATTATTATTATTATATTCAGAATTAAAGCAATAGGGTTTTCATTTTCAGAAGCATTTTGTAGAACAGCCTTCCCCAACCTGGTGTCCTCCAGATGTGTTGGAGTACACTTTGGCCATGCTGGCTGGAGATGAGATGATGGGGATTGTAGTGCAACACATCCAGGCGCCAAGTTGGGAAAGGCTGCTGTAGTATTTTGAAAATAGGACCATTTTGTGCTTCATAACCTGTTTCGCACAAGATGGTAATTTCCTATACAGATTTCTCTTCACATAGGAAACTGCAAGGAATCCCATATGTGGAGGATGTACATGGATCCACAACTGGCAGCAATGTGGGCCTTTGTTACGTGGGGTGCAATAAAAAAGAGAGACAAAATTATCCAGAATTCATATAAATTCCTACTCAGAAGTGACTCCTGTATAAGAAATTCATGTTGCAGCTCTAAATCCTTATTGTTATTCGGGCATGCACATTATACAGATCTTCTTCTTTCTTTTATCCCTTAGGTATTTACAGTCATCTCTGTCAGGGTAACTTACCAGTATTAATAGACAGAGAAATTAAGACACACTCTCCTGTTACAAAAGTACAACAGTACTTTTATGTGGCTTAGATGGGAATGCCTATGTGATGGGAAGAAATCCCCCCTCTTTTTCTTCCTTTAGCATGGGACAATTTTAGTTGATTTCACAAGTTAAGCGTTGAATTTCAGGAAGCAGTCAGTTCCTGAAGTTATTCAGACATTAATTTTCTGTGTGTGGGGATGTGAGCGTGTGTGGCAGTATTTCACATTTTGTTTCCCCACTCTGAGGGGTGGCTTGCTAAATAACGTTCATTTAAAAGAACCCTAACGATGACTTGTGTGCTGAAAAAATAAAATTCACTAATAAATAAGTCCATATGAAGTGTGTCTAACTTTAATGTCTACTATAAGAATTTCATGTTTCCATACTTGCTAGGACCTGTTATTGAGGCCAAGGCGTACACACTTTGGAGCCATAATTTGGATTTAAAATGTAATTGCACAGTGCTGATGTATTTAATTCTGTTCTAATACCTTAATATCAGCCTTGGATTAAGGAATTCTAGGTAGAAAAAGTGACTGGGTGGCCATTAGATTTTTAAGAGTTAGGAGTGCTTCTCACAAGACCCCACACTTGAGGCTAACGTTTAGAAACCGAGCACTTGTACATTAGAAATTGTGTTAGGAACTTGTGTGTTTCCAATGTATGCATTTATTTATTTATTATAACATTTATATCCCACCTTTTTCCTCTTGCAAAGAACCCAAGGCAGCTTATATGGTTCTCCTCCTCTTCATTTTATCCTCACAACAACCCTGTGAGGTAGGTTAGACTGAGAGTCAGTGATTGGCCCAAAATAACCTAGTGTGAGCTTCATGGGTGAATGTGAGCTAGAACCCTGATCTCCTGAGTTCCTGACTAGCACTCTAGTCACTGCACCTCACTGGGTCTCCAGATACGCAGATTTCTGTAGAAAAGACAAGAAAATTCCTGGAAGAGAAGGCTATCAGTGGCTACAGGTCCTGATGGCTATGTGCTACCTCCAGTACCAGAGGCAATAAGGTGGCAAGTTCTTAATCTAGGGCCAAGTCCTTTCCCCTTCACCCCTTCAAAGTATTTTGTGAGAAGTAGTCCCCAACCATCTTTAATCCAGATCACTAATAAGCCTGTGTTACATGTGGAAAAATGAAGCAGAGAAATCCTCTAAATCAACCTTCCCTAACAGGGTACCTCGATTCATGGCTGGCTAGAGGATGCTGGAAGTTGTAGTCCAACACATCTGGAGGGTGCCACATTGGGGAAGGCTGCCTTAAATTCATGAGCTGCCATTTGCACTTAGGTTTCCAACACTTAACACTATCCATGGTGCCTCTCCATTGAATCAAGTGTTGGCTGCTGCCAAGATTCTCCAGCATTTTGAGACTGAGGAGGTATCCTCAAAGCTGTGTGTGCTCTGAAGCAAAAGTAGCATTCCACACATTGCCCTAGGAAACCCCGGAGCAAGTGTCATGCTCTAAATGTCATGCAAATGATGTGAATTTGCACACGATTCTACTCTTCTAAGGCTTCTAAGGCTTCTACTCTTCTAAGGGTGTGGCATTATTTACCAAAGACTGTAGTGATGGTAGAAACACAGTCTGAAAGGTAGGGCAAGAGCACTAAGATGAACGGCTTGGGAACTGTAGCTATTTAAGAGAGAGAGCAGTGTGTTAATGCGCCACTCACCAAATAGAAATTCTGCAGGCCCCCATTTAGGTTCTGAAACATTTCCTTCTCCAGACACCACTCACAAGCATCCATTTTGCAACGCCAGGCAGGTGTTCCACTTGTATAGGCTTAATGTGCAGCTATAGCAATGAAGAAACAGAGCCTGTTGAGTGTTTGTGTGACCAGAAGCATAGCAGAAACAGAAGGGACTCCTATACATGAGAGGTATATTTTAATTGCTTTCAGAAGAGTTTTTGCCCCCTTGGCTTGTCCTGTGTTTGCATACTTCCTTTGGATCCTCCTATGAGGCCAGGTGGGGAGTTAGTGTGCTATGCCATTAACAACCCGAGAGAACTCTTGCCTCTGTCTAATGGAGAACTTTTAAAGTCGGGTTGTTGTTTAAGCTGGTGTTTGGAACTGTGACAGAACAATCCTGCTAGACAGAAGAAAAACCAAGTTCTGCAAAATCAGCTATAGCACAGAGTATTTGCCTGTAAAGAACACCTTCTTGATTTACATATCCTTCTCTAACCTTGTGCTTCTATTCCTGCTCCTCTTCAGCTGTGTAACGTAAAGATGTTCAAAGTTGTTTTTCAGGACCTTGGCGATTCAGCCCTTTTCTCACATTGGGAAATGCTAGCAGTGAAAGAACCTACTATCTGCAATTTATTGCAAGGTAGGGTATATGGGAGACCATCAAACAGATGATTCTAGATCTGGAAATATAGGTGTAGTCCTTGATTTAGAAAAAAATCAATGCTGATAAAATCATCGCCTGATGGCTGCACTGTCATTCATACTTAGTAACTTTCAAAAGCAGCAGTAAGTATATGTTAAACATTGTGGGAATGAGATTTGCCTGCTATTCCAAGAATATGAAGCTGATCTTTTCCCATGTGACAGCAGCATCAGATCTATTTATATGTCTGTAAACATGAAATCATCCATGGAGATTTACTGGAGACCTGACCTGACCTGGCTCAACTATTACGAAGGTTGTCTTTCAAAATACAGTGTACAAAGAGTTCACCTAGATAGTAGAGTTGCAATAAACAGTAATTCACTGTAAATATTATTTCCAATATATTCCTGGAAAAAAGGTTAAAGGCTATGTGCTTTGGACTTGGCTCTAGCTACAGATTTGACTGTTCAATCAAAAGCTTCAGAATGGCCTGGTTCACACATAGCCCTAACCCATGGCATGGGTTATTGAATTCTGAGTTGTCGTGATGTTGGTTCACAAACCATGGTTTGTTAACACAACAACCCAGAAAGAGAAGTCATGGGTTGTTGTTGGGCTGTGAATTCAGAGTTGTCATTCTGTGTGAACCCAGGACCATGGATTGTTCATGGGTTATTTCACCAGGCTACAGAGGTGGCAGGCAAGAGTGTTAAACAAACACAGTTGCTCTACATGCCAGTGCTACAAAGACATTTGGGATATTAGGAGGGAGTGGGCAAAGGAGGAGGGAAACAATCCAGGGATTGTCTGACAGACAAATCCGGGATAGGGCAACAAGCTATGGTTAAATAAACTGTGAGTTAACATTATGTATGAACCAGGCCACTGACAATAAATGGCTCCAAGTTTTACTAAAGGTCAATTCTTGTAGACCTAATTTTATTGTAGTTTTGTCTCAAATTGGTTGAGAATTATCTAACTTTGTTGTTTTGTCTTGTAACATTTTTTATGCAAACCAACTTGACAGTAAATAACAGAGAACCTGGTGGCTTTTGCCTTGGTTGTGGTTTTTAAATAAAGCATGCTTCCATGGCTCCAGGTAGCAGTTTGAAAAACTATACAGTAAAAGACCCAATAAAAGTTGTGAAATTAGGCATACTCTACAAAAGTAACAATGGAGTTTTCCCCCCAGCAGAAACCTCATTTCTAAAACCTAGATTTTCAAGCACAGGTTTTATCTCTTAAGTTTGATTACAAACAAAAGATAACCAGGTTATCTATGGGTAAACTGAACTATCTTCCTGTAACTTCCTAAAGAGTTAAACTTGAGCATTTTCCAATTTCCTAGACAGTTTTTGCTTTAATTTATGCTAAAGATTTTTAACTAGCCTTTCAGGCTGCACTACCCTTACAAAGCAATTTACAATATTACAAAAACATGAACATACAAATTACAATTAAGTGTGCAGGCACACCTCAGTAGCTGCAAGTGCTAATGATTTTTAGGCACCAAATGCACACTGGATTAAATATATCTTCAGGCTTTTTTTAAAAAAAGAAGCCTGCAGTGATGAGACCATGTGTCTCTGCTTGGAGATGGCATTCCAGTGGGCCACCACTGAGAAAGCCCTATCCCTCATAACTGCTAGCCTAATGGCTCTTGAAACATTGTGATTCTCTTAAGATGACCATTCTGGTGTTTAAAGAAGCCAAAATTATGCTCTGGCTTTTAAAGATGCATATTATACAAAATTATTCAATTGAGCCTTTCCCCTACAAGTGCATTTTGATGTATTTTTCATTGTCAAGGGCGGGACCTAGATGATAAATATCATGAAACGTGCATGGCTAAGAGCCAGGAAGTCTATCCCCTAGGAGGAAAGGAAAGGAACCTCTCGTGCAAGCACTGAGTCATTACTGACTCTTGGAGGGACACCAGCTTTCGCTGATGTTTTCTTGGCAGGCCTTATAGCGGGGTGGTTTGCCATTGCCTTCCCTGGCTGTTATTACCTTTCCCCCAGCTAGCTGGGTACTCATTTTACTGACCTCGGGAGGATGGAAGGCTGAGTCGACCCGAGCCGGCTGCCTGAAACCAGCTTCCGCTGGGATCGAACTCAGGCCATGGGGAGAGTTTCAGCTGCAGAAACTGCTGCTTTACCGCTCTGCGCCACACGAGGCTCTCTATCCCCTAAGACGAAGGCAAAACTGAAGGCAATTTAGTCCCTCTAGAGCAGCTTCCAGACCCCATTCCTTCCAGATGTTTTGGCCTACAACACCCATCATCCCATGCTGGCTGGGCCTGATGGGAGTTGTAGGCCAAAACATTTGGAGGCAGCAAGATTGAGAAGGGTTGACCTAGAGCAAGACGCAAAGTGAATCAAGAGTGAGCCTGGATTGTTAATCAGGGAATCTGTGCTAAGGTGGCTGGCAAGGAAGACAAAGTAAAGCCTAGGCCTACCTTGGGGGTGAATCCAAGCTAAGTGCTGACATGGCTTGCCAGGCATGTAGCTCAGAACAGTGGATCCCATGGCAGTCTCTGTTTCAGAGTCAAGGTTCCCAGTCTAAGCCCCTGTATTCTGGTTGCTGAAAATTATGGGCTGATACATATGGAAGCAACCTTTTGGATATTGTCCCCACAAATCATATAGGGATCTGTCTTCCAGGATGGGGCATAATTGATGCACCAGCCAAAATGTGGCTTGGGCACTCCTAGCTACAGCAACCACTTGCCCTCCAGGAGCAATGCTGGGTCCAGAAGCACTCCAAAACTGCAAACCAGACCATTCAAAGGAAGTCCACCCCATCCAGAACAGACTGTACCCCCAATCCTGAATTGGTTTATTGACTGACCAACAGAGTCTCTGTCTTGCTTGGGATGAGACTCAAGTTGTTCACCCACCTCCAGTATGCAGATCATGGTTATTCCAAGCTACGTGCCTAACCCATGGTACATTCCCACTTATTGATTGAATATATTTCTATACCACTTATATAGGCTCTCTGAGTAGCACATGGCCGCACCTCACCACAGGACTCCCCCACTTGTTACTGACCATATCAAATAATGCAGGTGAAGATATTTAAAGACCTTTTCAGGTTGTTATTATTTCCCATCTTTAGGTGGCAGCAACCCATAAATACTGTGGCCTTTTTTCTCCTTTCCTTTCCCTGTAGCTTACTTCAGCTAGTCATCAATTATCAGAAAATAAGTGTATAGCTTCCAAAGTATTTTCTGATCATTATTTTTTTGTTTCCATAGATAAAAGAAAATATGCTCATGTCGAGATTACAGATATATAGCAGCATGTTTTTGAAGTTTGATGAGTCATTAGAAGGATAGATCCCTACTTTCCATACAACTGTTCTTGCTGCTATCCCTCTGCAAATGGGAATAAAGCATAATTAGCATATTCTGGATCCAATCCAGTGTATATTTCACCAACTAGCCATAGTCCTAGAAGTAGCAGATATCATAAGGTTGGATCCAAATCTGCTGTTCTGCTGGCAGAAAGATAACACTTGCAGACTGCAACTTCTGCATCCTCCCTCCTGCAGCCCATCTCCCTTGATCCCACCCAAATCTGCTCCGGAGGGATTGCAAGGGGGTGGGGAGGATGTGGAAGCCCCATTCTGCAAGCAGTACCCATTTGCTGGTGGAACGACAGACCTGGATCCAACCCATCATTTTTGGTACCACAACGAAAATCTAAACCAACTCTCCCTTCCTTTGAAGCCGTACAGCAATCTGGCAGCCAGCGGATCCCTAGGCCCATTGACTGCCTGCAGGGTTGCAAGACACAGCATGGAGCTGGCTTCTCCTCCAATTTAAATAATTCTTTATTGCGTTGTTAAAGGCAGAACTGTAATATTATCTGGTGTCCCTCATTAAAGATCGATACTTTGCACTTCACTGTATATTATAGGTAATAGCTACGTTTAATTACTTACTGACCAAAACAGATTGATTTGAAAAATCAGCACCCAAACAAATATTGAGTAAACTTCAGGCAAGCAAAATATTTAGTTGTGTGTTAATGGTATTTTCAAACTAATTGCACCGTGACATGAAAGACACCCCTTACGGGCATTCTGCAACCCAGGATCACTGAGGCTCATTCTCATAGTGATAAGTCATAGTTTAGCAAGATGTTCAAACTTCTCTAAAGAGTCAGAAAAGTTGGTGTGATTCTTAACCATTTTTTCTTAACCATGATGTGGAAGAAGGGAGGGTGTTAGAAAAAATTGTTCAAATGAGTCACTTTGTACATGTGAATAAATAGCTGCACCATTAGTGAGGAATCTAACCCATGTAATGGCTTGGGTTAATACATGTTGCCTTGGCCAATTACAAGGATGCCTGATCTAAAAGTTCACCTAGCACAGTAAAATGACAGACACAGTTTGAACATCAGCACCTATCACAAGACATAGATGTCTCATTGAAGCTTGGTGGTCCCTGAAAAGTTCATGAATTACAACATGTTCTGTCTAATTGCCATAAGACTCACCTATTACAACAGCTGCACCAGCTTCCAGTCTGTTTCTGAGCACAATTCAAAGTGCTGGTTGTGACCTATAAAGTCCTATATGGCTCGAGGCCAGGTTATCTATATTCTCCCATATGACCCTGCCCATGCAGTGAGATCTTCAGGGAAGGCCTTTCTCTTGGTCCCACCATCATCTCAGGCACACCTGATAGGAACGCAGGAGAGGGCCTTCACAGTGGCTGCTCCAAGGCACTGGAACTCCCTTCCCAGGGAGGCTAGACTGGCTCCTTTCTTGTTACACTCTCAGAGGCAGGCTAAAACCTTTTTATTCTGGCAGTTACCCTCCTCAATCTTTTTGCCACCCAACAATTCCACACACCCAGTGCTTGTACTTCTGTTTCCTTCTCCAATCCCAGACCAGCAGACCCTGCCAAGCTTCCAGTTCCAAAGGCCGGGGAAAACTGCCACCTTGTACTTTATAAACAAATTACTCTAATTGTCTTAATGTGCACAATATTGATTAGTTAAGTTTTTTTTTAGGGCATTAACATGGAATTGTTGGTGACCCGGGCCTCCCTACTATTTTCTGTTATGTGGTGAATAGGCTATTCCTGTTGCACTCAAATATGCTTCTTATGTTACATATGAGCTCTGCTGGATCAGACCAAAGACCCATCTACAGTTATTTCCTCATGGTTTCCTCTTATCTTGAGGAAATCACCCAAGAGGGAGGCACGTCAGCAGCTACTGGGCTACAGAGAATGACAGTAAAGTTTACTCATGGTAGCAACAGTGTTGGCTCCACGTTTCTGAGAGTCCTTGGGCAGCTCCTCACCGCCACTGTCATCAATTACCATTGCTCATCTCTTTTTTTCCTCATCACTCTACCACGTATTTGCATGACGGGCAGAGAGCCAGGGAGCAAGTAGGCAGAGGCATCTGATGCTCCTCCTTCTCACCACCGCCATTTTCTGGGCCAGACAGAGCAAGAGGCAGGGGAACAAGCAAGTTGCAATGCTCAAGAGGAGGAGCCAGTCCAGTGGGCTTTTGCCAGTGGGCCCCTGCTGGGGTGTGGGCCCTCAGCAAGTGGGCTTAGGCACTCACTATCCCCCTCTTCTCCTGCAGTGCAACAACTTTTGCTTTTAGATTAACCACACTTCGATGCAGCCTTCTCCGTCCTTGTGCTCTCCAGATGTGTTGGACATAACTCCCAGCATTCCCAGTGCATCCGCCTATTGGCGCCAGGTTGGGGAAGGCTGCTTTAGTGCATCATACAAAACCTAAACGCTACGTGATCTTAATTGTGGCTAGCTGAAGCATGCCAACTTGATAAACTGTGGTTTGAAATTCATTTGTTTCAATACCACATAGTTAAGATTAACCAGAGTTTGTCCAGATCCAGATGACACACAACACGCTGGTTAATCGAAAGCAGAAGCAAAAGCTTCTGAACTCATTGTGGATGTACCAAATTGCAAGGCGAAACCGAGGCTTATTCTTGTAATGCTAAACCACAGTTTAGCATTATAACCCAACGAACCCACTGAGTGGTTGTATGTGGCAACACAGTGATGTCAACCCAGTGATGAACCTAATTGGCTAATTCTGCCATTGATATTTATTTATTTATTACATTTCTATACCGTCCTCTATCCCCCTCCCCCAAAAGGCATTTTGCAATACCTTTTAACTCAGGACCAGCACTGGCAGAATGTGATGGCAGCAGAGTTAATGGGCAGCTATATGGATAGTGCTGCTCCATCACTTCTGGAATGGCAGACTCTTCCGTTAAGATTTGCAGGTAGAACTAAAAATAACAAGAAAATGTCGCACAGTTCTGATAGCTTCTATGAAGTCCTCCTCTGCTCTTAAAGACACACTTGAATGGGGTGAATATGGATGGGCATCTGAATCCACGTAAGTTGTGAATACAAAGGTCAGTGCCCACATCTGCTGCTAGAACCTACCCTTCCTGTGCATCTGCATAAAATGTGCACACAGAAGCTGGCACGTGGATGGAGATCTCTTTTGTTGGAGTGGGATATAAAAGATTTTCTGCACATTTGCTTACACCTATTTACGTATTACATTATTTTTATGCATAGGATACTCTACTTTGGTGCTAAGGAGCTACAGTAATCTGACTCTGGCCAACAGATACCAACCTGTGAAGAGAACAATTTTTCCTAAGGTTGTTAAACAACTTCGGCAGTATCCAGTTCTGCTGTTGCACCTGCGGGACCAACCACTATTGCAACAGGAACTAGTGTTTCCTAAAGCAACCTGGAAACCAGCAGAAACGTTAATTTTGGAATGCAATAGGACAGTGGAGCTCCCTTCTGCAAGGTCCACTGACCTGCCTTTACATTTTTATACTGCCGATCAGCCAAAGCTCTCTGGGCAGCGCACAATTAAAAACCATAAAATATAACCAGAACAGATAAATTTAAAACCTAAATATTTTAGTCATGCTCATAATGGAGTCATACGTGCCCTGCTTTGGTCAGAAGTATAATCTTTTCCCCTCGATCAAGTTGTGTTTCTTGCCCAAGCCAACGGTTCGCAGCACTGATTGGATGGGAATGGATGAGATTACTAATTCACCTTTTTGTTGCTCCACAGAGCCATTCTTCAACATTTTAAAATTTGATTCTGCTCTTTAAAAACAAGCAGTGGATGGTGAATTTGCATTTAATCGAATGCTAGTACATACGGTGCTTTCAAAATAAGAAGGGGACAGGCTGCCTGAAGGATGGGGCAAGACGGTATAAGGCATCAGCATGGCTGTCTAATGGGTTGCAAAGGCAGAGTGAAGCTGGGCTGGAATTAGGTGAGGGAAAAATCATAGTGGGTCGTGATTTCTACATACATCTCTCTAGGCAAACTTAATGTTTAGGTTGATCCATCACCCACAAGTTGCTGTCCAAGGCATCTGGCTCTCCAATGAAGCCCGGCCTATTTGCTACATAAGGAAAGAGCACCTTGCTGATGCCTAGCCAGTGTGCAGACTTCCTTTCCTTGTCACAATTAATTCACTTACAACTGTCAGCTTCCAGAAGATGGCATCTTAGTACATAACTTGCATGCTGCAGTCTGTTAGCAGAGTGTGAAAAACAGCCGGCAAGAAAGAGCAAATGTCTCTGCCTTCCTTGGCTGAACTCAAAGTCCTGGGTTAGCAGCGGCTGCTGCTGCCAACAGGACGTGGAGCAAATGAAATGGGATGACTCGACAATCATCCCTCTCCCACCCCTTTTACTTTTCTTCTGCTGACTATGCAAAGCAGAAACAGACCGGGATATCAATGCAATCCATGGGAGAACGCCTCCTGGTGCCCTTTGGATGTTTTGGACTGCAGCTCCCAGCAGCCCCAGTCAGCATGGCCAACAGTCAGGGTTTATGGGAGCTGTAGTCCAGAAATCGAAATGAGAGCCACTAAGGCAGGGGTGGGCAGAAGGTGCTTGTCCATATATTTTGGACTTCAACTCCCAGACTCCCCTGCCAGCATGGACAATGGTCAGGGATGCTGGGAATGGAAACTCAAAGCATCTGGAGATCTACCTTCTGCCCACCCCTGTATTAAGAGATGCTCATAGCTCCACATCTCTGGTGAAGTGGGCTCTAGCCCACAAAAATGGACTTATGGGGCTAAATCCAATGCTATGTGAGTAGACTTCCCTTCCTCTCCTCTCCTGGCAGCCAGACTGACAATTTCTGGACCCACTAGAATTCTGTAAATGAGGCAGATCGATTTCACAACAAAAGCTTTGTCCAGAAACATCCTGAGTCATCACTGGGATCTCAGGGCAGCATACAGATAAAATCAGAACAATGTAAACATAAATAACATACACAGCTAAAAACGTATTAAATCGCTAACAAATTAAAACCAATTTTAAAAAAACACCAATAAAAACAATAAAAAAATTGAAACTATATGTAACCATGGAGAATTTAGCCCACAAAGGCTTTGATAAAGAGCCATGTTTTAACTTGGCGCTGAAATGAAGCCAGAGTCAGTGCCAGTCAGGCCTCCAAGGGGAGGGCATTCCACAGCTGGGGTGCCACGACATAGCGTATGTCTCACATCGGTGGGACACAGAGGAGGGCTCCCCCAACAGATCTCAAATCTCAGGTAGAGAGAGAGAGAGGCGCTCCCTCAAGTACTGAGGTCCCAAGCCAATTAGTATGTGGTGGTAGATTCCATACCAGTGTTTTAATGGATGTTTAATGGCCCAACAGTCACATGGACAAGGGCCAATCATGCAGGTCCTTACTACTCAATGGTTGCCTGAATCCTTTTAGAGCAGGATCCTGTACACCAGGTCTGGAGAACCCCTTTCAGCTGAAGTATCGAATTCAATTTCAGAGAAGTTCCCAGCTGCATTCCAGTAGTGGGCAGGATCAAAGACAAAGGACATGGGGCAAGAATGAAAAAGAAAAATGCCAGCATATTTTCGTGTAAAGCTCTCACTGTTAGTAATTTAGCTATAGGAGAGGAATTCCAACCTTCTATAACGGAGAAAGAATTGTACAGAAGCCAGGAAATTGACAAACTATTGGTCATTGGAAGACAGGGGGTAGAGCTAAGGGAAGGGGGTCGGCCATCTGGAAACCCATAATCAGGACATGAGTCCAAGCGCACCCTCCCGCCTAAGTTCTTCAGAGACACCAGAGGGTTGGACTGGGGTTCCAAGTGAGCCAAATTTGACCTGGAGGCCTGTGGTTCAACACCACCCATCTAGCCCAATATTGTCTACTCTGGCTGGCATTAACACCCCCAGGGTCTCCGGTAGAGGTATTTCCCTGGCAATTTAACTGGTGATGCCAGGAAATGAAGGTGGGACCTTCTGCATGGAGAGCAGGTGCTTTACCTCTCAGCTATGGACCAGACGTTACGTTGCACTCATTTCCCTCATTGACTGTTGTGTCCTGATGTTTGGTGTTTCCTTTTTGAGAATGGAATTGAGTGCAACTGGGCTATCATATGATGTAGCCTTTCCCACACATTTTTCTAATTAAATTATGAGAAATGTCTATCTAATTGGTTTGTACATTTCCTAGGAATAAAACTCACATTAAGATTTAATAAGACTCTGCTACAGTCACCCCAGAGCAAGTATCCAAGATGATTGCCTCTCCTAATGTTCTCCCCTGTTTCCTCAAGAGCCAATTGAAATGATCATTAAGAAATAAAGGCCCTTCCACTGGGTATTAAATATACCTCTGTGCACCTGGTTCCTTGCAAATGATCTACAACGATGCAGTACCTAAGGAATAATAATAACAAGGAAGCTAATTACCCTGTGGCTGCTCCTGCATCCAGAGAAATGGTGTCATTGATGCTTGTGGGAGGAGGCTCAAATGGTAGCATTTTAAAGAAAGGAGCCACACTGAAACGTTGCTCTTTCCAAGTAGCTCAGGCACATGCATGCATCCTATCGTTCTTGTGAACCTGCCCTGGGTGGCATCTACTCCTGTTCTCTGCCACATACATGTACTGTATGAATATCCAGTCATTGTTCATATAAAAGAAAAAATGAATGATCCAAGGCAATAATGCAAATGGGCATTCTGGCCAATGTAGGATTTAGATCTGCATTACAAACTGATTTAAGCAAGAATTTCCCTTGCGTTTCATGAGTTAAAATGCCTTAAATTGTGATCTGTGTCGTAACTGCCAATCACTTTCTTTTCTTATGCACAACCCCCAGCAGAGCATTGGTCTCAGACTGCACACTGCAGGAGAAGTGCCCATTCATGAAAAAATAATTGTTATCTCCCTTTGGGAAAATGTCAACTGCTTTCAGCTACCTAGATTTCGATTAAATATAAGAAAAAACTTCCTGATGGTAAGATCTGCACAACACCTACGGAGTTTGTGGGTTCTCCATCTCTGGAGGTTTTTAAGAAGAGTCTGGACAGCCACATCTCACAGATGGTTTAACTGGTTTTCCTGCACATTGGACTAGATGATCCTTGTAGTGCTTTCCGACTCCACAATTCTATGATTATCTCCCATTATTAGCAAGCAATCTCAGTTCAGCAAAGTATGGTCATCCACAGGATCCACCTAGAGAGTTTATAGGTCCTGGGGCAGTTGTGATGTTGGGGTCCTGCCACTGCCCCCATGAAGGATCTGTGCCTGGAGGGGGCTCTAGTGAGGGATCTAGCAGGGCCAGGGCAGGGCCAGCAGTATACACAGGAGTCGATGTGGGAATCCGTAGTTTGCAGGGGGCCAGGGCAAATTGTCCCAGTTCCTTCCCCAGCAGCCGAGGTCATCTAAGCAGTCAACACTACTTCCCCAGGAAGCCTTACCTTGCATGATAAATTGGCTTAAAAGGCTTGTGGCTGAATCTTCTGATAAAAGACAACTGAATATGGTAAGAACATGGAGGATCATACATAGTTAAGTATTTAACAAATATGTTTTCTTCCAGCTATGCACTTCATTATTTCCCTAATCAGTAAATGTGTTTTCTCACCTCTAAACTAAACTATTTGCATTACAGACAGCATTTTCCAAAAAGTTGCTCCTTAGGCAAAGCTACTGATCCCGATCTGAGGTTCACAATTGTTTATGTGAAGATAGATGTCCCTTTAGCTTCTCTGTCTCCCAATAAGTAAACCAATTTTCTAAGACAAAATGGAGTTTCAACAAGAGTAGGCAAGGACAAAATCTGCCTAAGTCATAAAACTATATAAATATACCAAAATATTAACACCCCAAACATATAAGACTTTAATTCCCAAAGATCTCAAAATAGCCCCATCTCTTTGCTGTAGGAAAGTTACCCAAACACTTTGCTCCAAACAACGACACATCTCACTGCAAGATAGGTTAGGGCCAAATCAGCTATTATTTTAAATCTGTATCTAGCAACTTACTTTTACTCTAGAGTAGAAGCATGGGACCCAATCTGGATCTTAAAAGCCTTCCACCTTATCCTCATGTTAGGGCCCAAACAATATTATGCTCCCTGCACCTACTCTTGAGTAAAAATTTTTTTTAAAATAGTATGTTTTGGCTCTCACTCTCTGTTGGCACATGTGAACATTTATCCTGCTCCACAAAAAGTTAACAGTAATCACCTATGGCCAATCTGTGTTAATTCACCCTTTTTGTGTGTTCCAATCATTAAAGTCTTTCCAATCTCAGTTATCAGACATTGCATTAGATCATAGCATATCCCAGTCAAATTGCACAGACACACACACACACACACACACACTTAGTGCCATTACCTTAACAAGCTGTGTTCTCTTTCGCCTGGCTCGCACATAACGACAACCCAGTGCGGGTTGAGTATCATCTGGTTTGCACATGACAGTGGCAAATCATGGGTTAATTAAAGGCCCAATCTAATTGTCCCTCAATGAAGTGGTCCTTTGCTGAGATTTCCTGCCTTGCATCAATTTCAGTATGCCCAGCTTACAAGTCTTTTCAAATATGCTGCCATTTCTTTAGAGGGGGCCTCTTCTCTTCTCTCCCCCTCCCCCATTATATTTATTCTGGTTTTGGAAAGAACCAATACCATCATCAAACACAGTCAAATTGAGAAGTAAAACATAAACATAGAGAAAATAATCAACCCCATCTAAAACACATTATTCAACATTATCAGTAGAGGTGCAGCTATCCGAACTGATCAGGGTACAAAAGAGAAAAACATAAAGCATGTATTGGGGGAAATAATCACACCTATTTTCCTGATAGTGCTTCCAGATTCAACAGCCAAGTTTGAACCATGAGCATCCATATTTTATTAATCTATCTCTTCGCTGTGGAATCACTATGTTTTTCCACATGTCCACTCTCAAAGTTTTAGTAGCAAGGAAAACATTAAGGAGCAAATGAGAGTTAGGATTATCTCCATGATATGCATGGAGATAAATTTTGAATCTTTTTCTAACACAGAGAATACCTTCAAATTTCCTTTATATTATGACCCAAGTTTCCTGCACCTTCAGGGATTCCCACCAAACATGACAGAGAGCCAACCTGTCCATAGAGTTCCCAGCATTGGGGAAATACGTTGCATTAATTCTGTGTATTTTAATTGATGTGATATACCACCAGGACATTAATTTATTTGGAGTTTCTCCAAAATTACTATGAACTGTTCACTCCAAAATATTTTGCCATGCCCTTTCACATGCCTCAGTTTCTATTTGCTTGTCCAGATCCAGATCCTAACCAAGGTTCCTCCTTCTCCTTGTCACACTTATGCTTGTTCCTGGTCCAAACTGCTGACCAAGGGTATGTATCATGTCTTTGAACGGGTTCATACAATCACTGCAGCCCACTGTGGCTTATTGTCCATGGTGGATTGCAGCTGACACTGCAGCTTTTCATTACATGTGAACACAGTGAAGATGGGTTGTTGGGGTGGTTGTCAGACCACTCAGAACTCAAGGGTCGTTTTAGGGTTGTGGGTGGCTTGTCAACCCACACACCCCAACAACCCCACCCCATGCCCCAAATATTTAAAATGGTGGCAGCCACCAGATCAAGAAGCTCCATGGGGAAATTCACCCACTATGGCCTCTAATTGCACGAGAACATTTATTCTTAATGCATTCTATTAACCATTTTGTGGTTAAGCAGCATGGTTTAGCATGTTGTCTGAACCAGGCCAATGTGAGCTACCACTCTTGCTTCTATTCCTGCCCCCTTTCAGCAGTGGATACACATGGGTAAAATAGTCTGAAATGCATCTTTCTTTCCACTGGGGTAGCCCATGTACGTCCAGGAAACGTTTCCTGGGTCTTTTCCTCCTGTCACTCTTGGCAGGCTCTAAGACAGCAAAGCCTGTTTATCCTCAGCTCCTAACTACCGTACTCCACAGTCCAAGCTCTCCAGCTGCTCATCTGCTTCATAGGTTTCCTCAGCCAATCTCAGTTGGGTGCTCTGCAGCTGAGCTTCAGTCAGCTTTGACCCATCTTCCCACTCGTTTGCTGCTGAAGGGGAACTACTCTCACTTCACTTTTAAAGCTTTTGCACATCGTTGCTGTTATTCTATCATTCTTTGCTGGAATACTCTGATTTCTATCAGGATCGCTAATTTCACCAGCTCACTCGCCAGCGCACATTTTCTCCCCAAATCCCACTCTTGACATACGTTAAGTGCATCCCACACATCCCTATCCAGTGGAAATCCAGGGGCATCATTACAAGCACTTATGATGCTTTTGTAATCTGTTTATTTACAAATGTACAGGCAGAGCCGAACAGAAACAACTGGGTTCCTAAAAATAGGTAGCACAATTGCTATTCTTGCTTTGAGATCCCACAAGCATAGACCGCCCCACCCCCATCACTGAGCTGTTTTCAGTCCAGTTAACAACAGCTGTAAATATTCAGTTCTCTCGGCTTTTGTCTGTATCTTAATTCAAACCACCGACCTGTTTCTTTTCTCACCCTACGCCTACCCCAGCCAAGCGCTGGTCTCAGACCCCATACTGCAGGTAAATTGTCCATTCATGAAAAAAATCTCCCCAACCCTTCACTCCCACTGAGGAAATACCGAACGATCATTCTTGAAAGGTAAGAAGCAATCATCTTAACAAAAATGGGTCTCTAGTGCCCCTGTGTGTCTCTATGCCAAGGGCAATACCTCTTTGCCTTCCACTGCTTTGTAGCGGCAGCCGAGCAAGGCTTGTTGAACTTTCCATGCCAAGAGCCAATGGTCTTACCATTTTGTTTATTTTTGGTTGGTCTTAATAAAGGTGTTGCCTGACTGTGGATTTTGGAATTGTTTTCTCATGGACCACGATGGCTTACTTTGTTTTATGTGTCTTTACTTGGACTCTCATGCTTAGCAATGCAGAAGCTTGCAAACGTCCATTGCCCCTGGCTCTGCAGACTTCACCAGCTGCTCAGTAAAAAAAAACTGGAGAGGAGACAGCTCAATCTCTTTCCCTTAGTGTGCTGACTCATCCGTCTACATTTGCCTGTGTGGGTGGGGGAGGCCAGATAGAAATTGGTGGCAGGGTGAGGTGGCAGAGGGATATTATTCTTTTCTCAATCCTCAGAGCAGGGAGAAAATGTCCTTCATCCTTGCCTTTTCTGAAGCCAGTTGAGCCAAGAATTGCTCAGAGCTTTGCAGCTGCAGTAACTGCAACTAAAGAAGTTTAGCTTGATTTTGCACACACACCCTTTTAATGTAGTCTAACAAGCAGGCTCTTTTTAATTTAATAATAACAACAATAATTTAGGCCCTACATGTGTCAGGCCTTTAAAAGGCACAAAGAACCTCTCCCTTGAATTGATTAGTTTAAACCAAAAGCGAACATCATCTAATATGTAGGCTATATGAGTCTTTGAGAAAAGCTTCTGGCCATACAAATAAAAGAAGCGGCACAGTTATTGGGAGGGAGATGGAGTGGTGGGGGGAGGAAGGAATGGCTGTGCTGTCGAATTGATGCACATTTGGGCTGCTTCCTCAGGCAGGGAAATGGGACCCTGTGTCTGTGGCTGACAGAGGCAAAGTGCGTTGCAGAGATGACTCATTCATTTCACAGGGAAGATGATGCTATCTGCTGCGAGAGATCAGTTCTCCCTCTTTGCTTCCATCCTCCTCCCCCGCCCCCTCAAGTGAACTTGCTACAGCATTTGCTTTCAGCAGTTATGAGCAGACAGATAACAGGGAGGAGGTGGGTAAGGGGTTGAGATTTAAGATTTGAGCAGGGAACTCTAAATGTTGTTAATCTTTATTAACAAGAAAACTGTGCTCTCTCACTCTCTCTCTCTCTCTCTTTCTGGAGAGCAGCATAAAAATGCAAACATTACTGAAAATAAAACACAGAGAAATGCATTACTATAGGGAAAATAGTTTGCCCAAAAGGCACAGATTAGCAAAACGTGCACACAAAAATGTGTATATTAGAAGTCTGAATGAAAATACATATGAATTGTCATGCAGACTTTAAAAACAAAAAAGTACCGTGGTGCTGAATCCGGTCAAACCTTACAGTGAGATAAATGAGAAAATCAATGGCACTGAAGCAAACAGATTTGTCCATCCTTAGTTGAGTGCACCGGCTTTCATTTTATAAGTGTTGACATCTCGAAGGGCATAGGAAAGAGGGAGAGCCCATCTCTCCCACATCCATCTCTCTCCCTATTTCCCACCGATCCCCACCACAAAGTACCCCCAATTTCTTTATGTCTGTCTGTCTCTGTGCTCCTAACTCAGGGGCAGGGTTTGGAAAATTACTTAGGCTGCTGGGCCCAAAGCCAAAGTGACAGAACGTCTGTCAAAGACACAACTAAGAACAGGGACAAGAGCCAGCATGCCAATACAAACAAGCCCACTTCCTGCTTCTCCAGTTGGCCCCACCAGAAGAGACCCCTCCTACTCAATGTCAGTAGATTTGAACATGGTTCTACATTGGGGCCTACAGAAATGACCCTTCTCATCCTTTCTTCCTGGAGTGGCAGAGGAAAAAGCTGCCGCCCATTCTTTATTCCTTTTCGCTTTCTCCGAATGCTTTGCTAGCAGAGCCGGTGCCAGACTATTTTGTGCCCTAGGCAAGGCAAGCTACTTGCACACACACACACCCCAAAAAATTGCCAACTTCGATTCAGCTGTTCAAGAAGAGTTTCTGAACTATTAGATTTCCTTTTATTATGTTTTTTTCTTAAAACTGCTAATTTGTATAAAACTGTGACCCTTAAAAGGCAGTACTGCGCCCCTCTGAGGTCTATGCTCCAGGCAGCTGCCTAGTTGGCCTAATGGTAGCGCCGGCCCTGTTTGTCAGAGTCAAGCGGATCAAAAAGGGGTGCCTCAGGGCAAGTTATGTGTTATATGGTTGTCATCTGGAAGCTACTTTAAATTGCTTTATGTCTCATTATGACCCATGTGTAGCTTCTCATGTGACCTAGTGTTCCCTCCCCCTCCCCTCCCCTCCCCTCCCCATGCAAATATATCAATATGCATGGGAGGCGAACGGGAAATAGAGAAGTAATTCATCAGCATGGAGAAATCTAACATTTTTTCTTTATCTAGGCCCCTCCTTACTGGTCTGATTCTTTACTGATAATATCAGGGTTTGTTCACCTGCTAGTCTTCCAGTGCAATATATGCAGTGATTATCTGTTAGCAATGCCCTTCTGCATTCTACCTAGGACAAATGGGCCAATATCTATGCAAAAGAACTAACAGACACAATTGTGATATCAGAAAGGACAATTCTGTAACTAGCAGCAGAACATCTCAACTTCCCAAGATACTATTGGTGACCTTAAAAGTGATCGTTCTTGAATAAATGAACTTGAAAGCGAGACTTCAGTGTGAAACATATGAATTATAACTTACCAAGAAATTCAATTCTATCCCCTGTAACCTGAATTGAGATAATGGGTTTTTACCCCACTACATGTGTTTGTTAGCTTACTCATGCCAGAACATTTCTGTTATTATCAACACTGCTCACTGTAGTTAACTTACATACATTTATGCTTTAACTTAATTGACACAGTCTGTACTTTTTTGTATCTCATTTCAAGGGCTGGGCCAAGACTTTTTGCTGCCTGAGGCAAAGGACAAGATGGTGCCATTCCACATACTGAAGCTGAATGGACTGCCAGTTGAATCTTATTGAATGCGAGAGCACTCCGCTCAGTGGTGATGGAATAGCATCCTCCACCAAACATGAAGGCAGCAGCAGGTCTGTAGACAATCAGGACTGTTCATGGGGCACACACAGCTTTGTCCTCCAACAGAAGTGGAACACCCAGGAACTACCGTTGCTGTCCCACAGCACCTGCTGCCTGAGGCAACTGCATGATTCGGCTTAATGGTAGTACCATCCCTGTTCTTATCCCTGCATTCTCACTGCTCATAATCTCCCCCCTCCCCACAACTATGTGTATATGCCAATTTAGATTAACACTTCATGAAATGGATTTTAGTCCACGAAAGCTTGGTCTTTAAAGTACCACAAAACTCTTTGCTGCAACAGATTAACATGGCTACTCCTCTGGAATGTGTTGCGTACAACTATCAATACAGAATATCAACAGAACTGAAAGTATCCCATTGAGATACTGTTGTTTTCTGTAATTCTAAAACATCTGAAGTATCGGGGAATAATAATCACATGTTTTTACTCTCGGAGTAAATGTAAATATTGCAGCCCCCACATGGAAGCTATAAAAAGAAAGCTGTGATTATACAGTGTTCAGTACCTGTTACAAATTACAGCACCAGCCATTCTTTTGTGGGATGAATGGGTGTCACTGATGTCATGTTTAAAGGCCCCACAGGCACATGGATAGGTGGATGTTCTTATCACCCAATAGCTGCCCCAATCCCATTGCAGCTGTACCTACAGAATACCATCACCATTTTTGTGAACTGCCCAGAGATAGGGTGACCATATTTTGGAAACCAAAAAGGAGGACAACATGGTCGCCCCCCAAGGGGGCGTGTCCAGCACCAAGGGGGCGTGCCCACCCAAACATAGCTTTGGTCACATGTCTGATTTTACAGCACACATTTAAGACAAATCTGTTCTACATAGCATCTTAATGTTAAAGATTTAATGTATCTGAAATTAACTTCATTCACTCCTACTTTTGTAGGTTTTGCTGTACTTTGAAGCTTTTGCTATGCTTTGTGTGATACAGTCTCCCCTTCCCTCAAATATCTTTTCTGACTGTGTCTTCACTCATTGCAAGCTGCCGTTGTTGTTTACAGGGTTTGCTACTGACCGGCCGGTTGGCTGGCTTTTTTAAATTTCAATTTTTTAAAAAAGCTTGTGTATAATTGTCACAAGTTTCTATACTCTAACATTAGGGTGGGTGTTGTGGCAGTTTACCTAAAGACTGGAGATCCCCTTAATGCCAAGGGCTGAAACTGCTCAATATGCAAAACCCCAAAGAGGAGGTTTGACAACCTGAGTTTGAAGGATATGGCTCCAGCAGTTTTAAAACACAATAATTTTAAAACTTTGAACTTTTAAAAAAATCCTAAAAAAACAATGGATGAACAGATCTGATTCAATCCTGGCATGGTTAAATCTCTCCTTAAGAGATATCATGGTGCCAACTTTCAGCCCTTTATCTTTTAAAAATGTCATTTTTAAAAAATAATTTTAAAACCTCAAACTTTTTTTAAAAATCCTAAAACTCAATGGATGGACAGATCTGTTTCAAACTTGGCATAGCTAAAGTCCTTGTTAAGAGCAATCATGGTGCCAAGTTTCATCTCTTTATCTTTAAAAATAATGTTTTTTTAAAAAAATTAAATCCTCAAATTTTAAAAAATTCCTAAAAATCAGTGGATGAACAGATCTGTTTCAAATTTGGTATGGCTAAAGCTCTACCTAAAAGCTATCATATTGCCAACTTTCAGCTCTTTATCTTTAGAAATGACAGTTTAAAAATAATAATTTATAAACCTCAATTTTAAAAAACTTCCTAAAAAATCAATGGATAAACAGATCTGTTTCAAATTTGGTGTGGCTAAAGCTCTACCTAAATCCTATAATGGTGCGAAGTTTCATCTCTTTATCTTTAAAAATGACGATTTTAAAAATAATAATTTTAAAACCTCAATTTAAAAAAAAATCCTAAAAAATCAATGGATGAACGGATCTGTTTCAAATTTGGTATGACTAAAGCCCTCCCTAAGAGCTTCCGTCGTGCCATGTTTCATGTCTTTATATTAAAAAATGACGGAGTTATAAACATTGTTGTTAATTCCCATTAGAGCTGCTCTTTGGAAAAATCCAGATTTCCCCTCCCGGATTTGTCATCAAACCCCCGGACAAATCCAGGCAAATCCGGTCATATGGTCACCCTACCAGAGAGCTTCGGCTATTGAGCGGTATAGAAATGCAATAAATAAATAAATAAATCCCTGTACACCAGGACCGAGGCACCTCTTTCAGCCCGAGGGCTGAATTCAATTTTGGAAAAGCTCTCGTGGGCTGCACTCTAGTAGTGGGTGGGGCTAAAGGCAAAAGGGGCAGAGCCAACATATTAAAAATGCTAGCATGTTTTAGTTTGAAGCTCAGACTGCCAATATCTAAGCCTTTGGAGAGGCATCCCAACCTTTTAGAATGGGGAACAACTGCACAAAAGCAGGGAAACCACCAATCAGTGGTTGTTGGAGGAAAGGGAGTAGGGGGCTCTACACATGGGGAAAGCCCTGCAGTGGCTATGGATCTGTGCCCCATCGATTAGACAACACAGGTGCAGGATTGCAGCCACCACATGGCTTCCCTGCGATGGTGTGTTTTGAAAAAGTTACGAATTTACCCCAATTTTTTGTAACTTTGCTCCGTGGCCAATCTGGGGCCAATCCAGGGGCAGAGCCTGGTGGAAGGCAACCAGCAATTGGTCATCTTCCACCAGGAAGAGGGGTGGCGGCTCTGGGACCTGGATGTCCGCCCAGAAACCCCACACTCCTTCCTCAGCATTGGGCTTAGCCGACACAGACCCAGAAGAGAGAAAGTGAAGAGGGAGGTGGTGCCAGCCCAATCCCGTGAAGACAGCCCCTAGGCCCGATTGGGACCTCAGGCCTGAGATTCTCCATCCCTGCTGTACGCCCTACTGTAATGTGGAAAAAGGTAACTTAGACAAAAGATGAAATGCATTTTGATGCTGAATATTCTTCAGAAGTCCCCCAACTGTATAATATCCCATGTCTCTATGTCTTGGATTTTGTGAGAGGAATAGACAACTATAGTATAGAAATACATATATATATATACACACACACACCCCTCCTGGAATCCAGATTGCCTCTCAAGAAGTTGCTTTTCTTGTTTATAAAAGTTTGTGGTAAGCATATTGTTGTTTAATGTCAATAATAATAATAATAATAATAATAATAATAATAATAATAATAATAATAATAATTTATTTCTTACCCGCCTCTCCATTCTGATCAAGGTGGGGAACAATAGTAAATATAAAATACATAAAACTGAATTAAAACATAATATACATTGTTTAAAAACATCCTAAAAACATTCTAAAATATCTTAAAATCCCACTGGATAGGCCTGCCAGAAGAGATCAGTCTTTATAGCTTTCTTAAATGCTAATAGACTGTTAAGTTGACGTGTCTCCTCCAGCAGGCTATTCCACAGTCTGGGAGCAGCAGAAGAAAAGGTCCTCTGGGTTATACCTGTCAGCCTAACTTTGACTGACTGAAGTAGAATCTTCCCAGAGGACCTGAGTGTGTGAGGCGGATTGTACGGGAGAAGGTGATCCTATTATTATTATTATTATTATTATTGTCCCTACATGGACCCAAACCATGTAGGGCTTTAAAGGTGATAACCAGCATTTTATACTTTGCCTGGAAACTAACTGGCAGCCAGTGAAAAGATTTTAAAACTGGATTATGGGGTGAAAATACAGGTGATACTGTGGCACCGGGATCCTCACATACAATCCCCACTTGCTGTATGTATATAGAGAGAAACGTGTCCAGAGTAGGCTTCCAGGCCTGTTATGAAAAGGCAACAACTGCTTGCCTTCTGTGTGTCAACCAGACATAAGACTTCCAACCTTCCATGTCCCACCACAATGTATGTGCCCCTTCCATCAAGGTAGGGAACAAGCGCTTGGAAGTCCAACAGACCACAGCAGAGACCACTGCCATTTCACCCGCCACTCTGCCCTCTGTTTCAAAAGGCAACAAGAAGGGAGACTGAAACCTCACTCACTTCATGGACTGCTTGTGCATACTTATAACTTAATCAAGGTCTTTCCTCTAATCTAAAGTTAGATTAGATTAATCTAATTATTAGATATCCGGTAAGTTATGCTAATGAGTGTCACCACACTGGGAAAATTGTGTTAGCTTACCATCGCTTCTCTGCCTGCACGTTTGTCCCTCCTTACTTCCTCTTTTGAAAGAGGAAGTAAACAACATGCTCATAAGCCCATTCAGTGGGCCATTCTGATCGTGCTGCTTCTATTGCACACAGCAAGAAATAGCGACTACTTCCATCTTTAAAAATAAGTCTGACTTACTGGGGTGTCTTTTGGAGCGCAAAGAAGGTTAGAAGGGGAGGGAGGCGTGCAGGAGGCAGACAACGTCGTGAGAGGGACCTGCAAAAATCCATGCGTGCTCAGTAACCTGTGCAATAAAATGCTCATCTGACAGAACTCCATGAAACAGACTTTGTGGGTGTGGAGGGCCCCTGAATGTTTTTTCCTACTACTGCAAACCTTAGGGTTCCCTCAAGCACACTGATACCTCCCTCTCAGTAGTCCTGTTTTGGATACCTAGTAGCCATCATAACTCACTACCTGAGTTTGCTAAGAGCACAAGCACAAAGGTGAAGTGTACATCACATGTGTCAATACACAGGTGATACTACCAAACATACACCTCGATCCTATCCTCCTCTTGAACTGCTCTTAGCACAGGCAGAAATCTTATGTGTGAGAAGTACAAACATCCAAGCTTGTAAAGCCCTGTTTCATACTAAGTCGGATTAACAGTCAATCCAGCATATTACTGACTATTTTAATTGGTAAAGCTGACTAAATTCTTTTCCAGATCTGCTGATTAGGAGATCCAGCAGGTACTGAAGTTAAGATCACATATATGCATATATGCAAAGTGCAGCTGCCAAAGACAAAGGGTTGGATCTCCAGTATCTGTCTTCTGTGTGATGAAGGGACCTTCTGCAACAGGAAGGGCTCCACTCATGGAAGGTCCCTCTGCTTGATTTTGGGGGATCCCCACACCACAGCTCACCCTCTAACAGAGTCTCCTGACTGTGCAGCATTTTCATGGAGCTGGAGAGGCCAGAGAAGTCCACTTCCACCAACGCAATTGATCCAGCGTAAATGTAGATCCAACACCAACAATGCTTGATGCCAGGCATTAGACATAATAACTTCTAATATTGAAAGTGATGTGCAAGAATCATCTTTCCACTGTTTTTTTAAGGTGACCAACCAAAACTAGGAGACTTCAGTTCTATTTTATGACAGTAGAAATTGAAAACATAGTCCTGGAAATCAAGGGATACTGACTTTGCCAAGGGAAAAAGTATTTTGCAACCCTTACCCACATTACATGATTGGAGCCAAGAATGAAAGGTCAATTCTGAGATCAAGTGCTTGCTATGGTTTTATTACACAGATCTCACACTGTTCAAGAATTTCTGATATAATTAAGAGAGCTATCATAGGTCTACAACAAAGCAGCTCATTGGATTTCATACTTAACAAACTATTTAATCTGATTAAACAAAGGAAGTGTTTCCAAGGCAATTTAAGAACTTGAGATCTAAGGTTGCAAGATTAAATGAAAATTAAACTCAGACTAAAAAGACTGTCAGCTAGAATAATAGCCAGTATGGGAATAGTTATTGTTTTTTAAGGGTCTCCCTCTGGTTTGTTCCCAGAGCAGCAGACATGGGGTAGACGACAGGGGCGTTGTGGAGGAATCCCTGAAGAAGCCACCCAACGGAGAGGCAAAGGGGAAGGTTGTTAGTGGGAAGGTCCTAGAGCACTATGAAGCAGTTGTTCCCAAAGGCTTCCCTTACCCATTGCCTCTCCCGCATATTGGGAAATGCAGGAATATGGGAAGCCTTCAGAGCCACCACCTCAAGGCACTCCAGGCCCTTCCTGATGGAAAAAGCAAGGGCCACGGGAAACCCGCTCCCTCTCCCCTATTGCTCAGCTATTTCCCCCTCCCCTGCTCAGCTGAGCAGTGAGGAAAGTACCCCCCCTTTCCTCATCCTTCAGCTGTATTTGTTGCAATCAGCTGAGGACCTGTGTGTGTTATTTATTAGCATTTATACACCACATCATTTGGTAAAATCAATCAATTTAAACCAATAAAACTATAAGACAGCAAGAATATTAAAGGTGGTAAAATGTTAAAATATTGAACTACACAGTTTAAAAGGCTGAATTGAAATTCTAAAAGCAAAGGGAGTAGGGCCAATTATAGTTCATGAGGGAGCACGTCCTAACATTTGGGAGCCATACAGGAGGAAGGCTTTTCACATGTGTCCAATAAACAGGCCTCTGTGGGTAACAGGCACCCTCAAAAGTGTCTTTGCTACAGATCCTAATAGCTGTACCAGTTCATCGCAAAAATAGGCAGTCCTTTAGATAGCAAGGCCCTAAGATGTTTAGGGCTTTAAAGGTTAACACCAACACCTTGAATTGCACCGGGAAAGCAATTAGCAACCGGTAGAGGTCTTCCAGCTCAGGTGTGATATGGTTGCAATACTTTACACCGGTTAACAAATTAACTGCTGTATTTTGTAACAATTGAAGCTTTTGGACACTCTTCAGGGGTAGCCCCATGTAGAGTGCATTGTAATAGTCTAAATGTGATGTCATCAAGGCATGAATAACTGTCACAGACTGATTCAGGTAGGATCACAGCTGGCACCCCAAGCGTAATTGCAAATGCATTTCTTGCTGCCGCCGCCGCCCCCACCTAAAGATCCAAGGGGAGCACAGGATTAAGGAACGGTGAAGAGTGCATGAAACTTTAAATTAAAAGGACTTCTTTAATCCCCACCACCACAATGCTTCATGCTAGTCTGAGGTGTACGTCATTTCTACACCTAAGGATTATCCCAGGCAAATCGAGGGATCGTCCCTGCCTGCTCCTGGGAACCCCTTTGTGTTATTTGCATGCGCAGGGATGATCCCGGGACGATCCCTGGAAAAAAGGCAGGTGTAGAAACTGAGAGAGAGAGAGAGAGAGAGAGAGAGAGAGAGAGAGAGAGAGAGAGAGAGAGAGGCAGGCACCCTGTTCAGAAGATACCTTAAACCACAGTGAATAAGGCAGGGCCAGAGAATGTTTGCCTGCCTGGTTTTGCCTCTGGCCTGGCCTATTTTTGCTGCTTCTACTTACCGTTAGCTGTCCTGTCTTTTGTGCCATCAATCACAACCGGCACCAGCTGCTGCAGGAGCCTGTTTGATGTACTGAAATCTGTATGAGAGAGTTTGGATGATGACATTTTAGTCAACAGAGGGGGGGGGGGGAATAGGCAACTCACAGTACGTTATTTTGCCACTACTGGCCAGAAGACATGTTGCCTCACCCCCGTCGAACTGCTGAAAATCCCATTAAGTTAACATGGTGGTTGAGTGATGTTCTGGCCCCCTGTTGCTGCACCCTCTCTCCTCCCAGTGCTATCCCAGCAACCATTGCAAGTTCTGCCAGCTGTAGAGGAGTGGCTGGGGTGCTTTTGGCCACTCTTGCCAGAGGACTCTACGGGCAGCCGAAATAGCGCACTCGACACATGAACCTAAGCAATGGAGCCCACAAGATGACATGGGAAGCAGCAGTTCTGTGGATAAGCAACAGAGCAGCTGATTGTTTTTCTCCATTGCTTATTTCATTAAAATAGACTACTGTGAGTTGTGTGCCACCCCCAGATGACACAACAAGCAATGCAACATCTAAACCCAGACAATGAGTCCAAATTGTGACCTGGCACATCCTAAAGAAATTTGGAGACCAAGTTGAGCCAGGTTGCAGTCTGGGATCATGAGGGAGTTATCACAAACCTGATTCAGCTTGCCAAAATACTGAAAATGCCAACTTGTGTTGACTTCAGCTCCTAAATAATGGTCCTCTATCAAAGAACTTGCAGCTGGTTCCACTCACCAAAATCCACTGAAAAACTCAGCCTCTGTGGATGGACATAAAATAGCAATATAAATTGATCCCAAAGTTCCCTCTCTCACTAAGATCACTGTGTTGCTATATTCAACCTGGAGGGGATCTACACTACTGCTTTAAAGCGCTTTATAACAGTTTTGACAACTGTTGGGGCCCGGGACACACTGCATATACAGTTTTCAAAACATTTTCAAAGTGCTTTAAAGCACTTTAAAAGCAGTAGTGTAGATCCCCCCCTGATCCAGCTAATTACTAAAGGGCCCAATTCATACATTACTCTTGTATTACAGTTGGTGTCATAAAGCTGCTGCTCTGTGGCTCACTCCCACATTGCATAGATAACATGTGAATATTTGGATTACATGGGTAAGGCAGATTATATGTAATTTTTACCTTTCAAAGCAAACACCAACAAATAAGTCATGGTTACAGTGAAATGCCTCTCCAGTCTCTAGATTATTCCAAGTTGGTTTATTTTGGTTTCTTGCATCTTTTTCTAAAGCATAATTGTTGATCAAGCACTTAATTTGATCTTTTGTAATGTTCTCCCTTAGCTATTTTAACTGGATGCTGGGAGTCTTTATGCAGAACTGAACGGTATTATTTTGTTTGGTCCAGAGAAGATCAGTTTGTTACACAGGAAACGAATGCCTTCTCATTTGTAATGCACCACGCCCTAAGTACCAACATTCCTGTAACGAAACTCGGGTACCTGGAGTAAATGAAGTGAGAAATGGAGGGTTTCGAAAAGTGTGATTGGTTTTGTTTCTGCAATCAAGTTGCAAGTGTTTGGTGGACCAGAGAGCTTTCTATGTACCTTAACTTGACACTATCAAGTGGCCCAAATTAACTCTTGCATTTATGTGTGTACAGTAGGATTTAGAAGTACTGAGATGGTGCACTGAAGGGGTCCCTGAAATCAGAGATACCAATTCATGCTTCTAAATTAACCTGGATCCTAATATTATGAGATGGGGAAAGATATGCAATGGAAAGCATTCTTACATCCCCCCACAAAACCCTCTTTGTTCCCCTCTACCCTCAAAAAAAAAAAATCTGTTTACTTTATTAACGATAGTAGGTCAAGTTTTAAAATGCTATCATCACAGTGGAAAAAATCAGCAAAAGCCACTTCCATTTCTGTATTTTCATGTGCTTATTTTTATTATATGATGGTAAACTAGTCTTTGGAAAGTTTAAAGAGATTCTAGAGAAGTAGCCATGTTAGTCTGACTGCCGGTAGCAAAAACTACAAAGAGCCTTTAGTTGCCACAGAGCTTTGTTGCTCTTAAAAGAAACTGGGACAAATAAGCCTTTCAATGACCTCACCAAATTCCTTTTCATTTGACAAGGAGCCTGGTATCAAAACGGCGACTTGGATGTGAAGATTCCCTCCCCACCTTGCAATATGATGTTGAAAGCTTGGAGGGGCAACATGGGCGCACAACAACGGGAAGCAGCCCTCGGGTTTTTAAATGTCAGTGCTGTCTTGACTGTAGCTCTGGCTGATGGATTGGTCTCCTTGGCAGTGGGAAGGCCTTGGCACTGCTAGGGCCCGATGAGTATTAATGGAGCAGTGGCGTTACTCAGCCGTTTGCTGACTCATAGACAGAAATTGACAGACAGCAGCTGCCAGAAACTTGTTTTCCAGTCCAATTTTCCCTCAGCATGTTACTTCTAAAATTTTACCTTTTAAGGATGAGTAATTTTACCTTTTAAGGATGAGTAATAAAGTGTGTGTGTATGTGTGTGTGTGTGAGAGAGAGAGACCCTGACAAGAGCAAGGTGATAAAAAAAAAGGTAATCCAAAGCAACTTAATGGCATTTCAGGTTAGACAACTGTAAATATCCAGAGGGAAGTCTTTCCCTATGTAAACTTCATATCCATGTTGCATACGAACCTAGATGGGCGTCTGCCACTTGAACTCATGATTTAATTTGTCTGGGAATCTATGGGTGGGAATTGTGAGTGAAGTATGAAGAATTGTATTTAAAGTACCACAGCTGCTGCTCATTCATGTTCAGGTAGGGTGACCATATGAAAAGGAGGACAGTGCTCCTGTATCTTTAACAGTTGTATTGAAAAGGGAATTTCAGCAAGTGTCATTCATATATATGGAGAACCTGGTGAAATTCCCTCTTCATCACAACAGTTAAAGCTGCAGGTGCCCTGCCCTCTTTTAAATTTGTTCACTCTAGTATAGCTCCTGAACTTTAACTGTTGTGATGAAGAGGAAATTTCACCAGGTTCTTTATATATACAAATGACTCCTGCTGAAATTCCCTTTTCTATGCAACTGTAAAAGATACAGGAGCCCTGTCCTCCTTCCCATATGGTCACCCTAGTTCAGGTCAATATGATCCTGTCATCAAGGGCTTCAATATTATTATATTTACGTATATTAATGCATTCAGTTATCGAGTTTTTTTGGTTATGGAACTATTTATTTCACCACCATTGTTCATGGTTCTTATGCCAGTGTAAGAGCCTTGCCCGTTCCTATTCTATCGTTCCTTATTCTGACAGCCTAGCCAATATCAACAAGCCTTTTCAAGTGAAGGCCTTTTGCTTTATTTATTTATTTATTTTTGCCACGTCTAACCCGCCTTTCATCCTGATAGATTAGAATAATAAAAATATAATATAAAAAGAATACAACACATTATCAGGACACCGCTGGACACCTTTCTTGGAACTCACCAAGGTGCCCTACCCCGCCCACTTAAACACACATGCACGCACAAGCACACACACATACTCACACTCTTATCAGCAGCTGGGTTTGCTGTGAAAAAGGTTTCTGTTGGTGCTGTAAACTGTGGTTTCTAAGGAGTTGTTTACAGTGTTGGGGCTCAGACTGCATCACTGCCTTGTATTCAGTCTTTTGGGAAGGTTACTTGTCCTTTGCCATCTTTCCCATAGAAGCCATTTTGTGTTGGTGCCCAAGACAGTTTCTCAAATTGTCAAATGTCCCTACAGCCTAAAAAGCTTGCATTATTTATTTATTTATTTATTACATTTTTATACCGCCCAATAGCTGAAGCTCTCTGTGCCCAATTGGGCTTACTTCTAAGGATTATATCTACCTTCATATAACAATCAAACTGAAAAGCAATCAGACCACTCTTTACTGGTGCTAGCTGTGTCCAGCAGTATCCTCTGCAGCTGTCCGGAGCCTTCCCATGCTGCTGCTTCTGGAACCAAAATGGATTCTTGACCCAAAAGGTAAAATCCAACGCAAGTCCTACTTAGAGTGGACCCATTAAAATGAATAGGATTTAAGTTAGTAATGACTAACTTAAGACCCATTCATTTCAATGAGTCTACTATAAGTAGGACTTATGTAGGAGTTTACCCAGAGTGTTAGGATAATGTCAGTGAAAGGCACAACACAATATATATAAGTTCAGAGAGCCAGGATATCTGAGCAACTCTGTCTCAGCGTTGGGGTGAGGTAGTAGTTTTAAACTGAAAGGATATTCAATGCCGCATGGAGAAGGGTCTTGTTGTGATGGGCCTCTCAGAAGTTAAAAAGGATTATGTAGATTCTCTGTGTGACAAAGGCAGATTTGCTTCTTGGTCAAGCCATATATTTTGTGTCCACCATGGTCAAGTGTAGATCAGTCAAAGCTGTGGTTCTTTTCCAAATGCAGACCTACACTGTGGGAAGATAATATTTTTGACTTCACAGGCAATTATCCAGGACTGAAACATAGGTAGCATGCACCAGCTACTACCTTCTCTGCATCAACACCAAAACTCACTTTTACAAGGCTGGAAAGACAAGCAATTGTTCAAGTATACTACAGAGTGCTGCTCCTTTATAAGGATTAAAACTTATAAAAACTAAAAGTTAAGCAACGGGTTGCATTGCAACCAGCAGTAGGTTGCACAGCGAGTCAAACGGCTTTGTTACCCCAGGTCATTAGCGTGTGCCTCTAGCTATTCTGTGGGTAAGAGAAAGTGAAGCATTCATGAAGAGTCATTTTTAATCTAGACAGATCGTGGCACAAAAGGGAATTTATCATAACGTACATGGCTCAGCTCACAACCATGCAGTTGTAATTGTACCAATTTAGTTCCCTTGGACTCTGTGGCTTATATCAAAGCTCTACTTAACTAGGTTATGAATTAGCATGGAAGAAGCTATCCTCCAGTTTGTATATGGAAAAGGAGTAGTAAAAAAGCAAAGTGGCCAGCGGCAAGGTAGATACAATCACCATCATTTTTTGACAGCAGTAATAATGCTTTCAGTATGACGGAATTCTGTTAAGAGTATCTACTTGAACAAAAATTGCCACTTCACAAATGATGGTTTTCCTCTGTGGCAATTTTGCTGTGCGGAAGCAATGTGCGGAAGCCAAAGACAATGACCCTGTTCAGGTGACATGCTAAGACGTGATGGTTAAGCATTGGTTAAGCATTCTGGTTTAGCATGTCGTGTGAACCATTCCTAACTGTGGTTGCTACATAACCACAGTTTAAACAAGCACACTATCCATTTGCTGCAAAAGGGTTAGCAGCCTAAACATGGCTTAGCGTGTCATCTGAACAGGCCCAATGGTAGCTTTTCACTGAATGGCCACTCAATGAAAAAGATATTGGAGCATTCCTCACATATTACTCATCCATTTATATTTAGGGTGACCATATGGAAAGGAGGACAGGGCTCCTGTATCTTTAACAGTTGTATTGAAAAGGGAATTTCAGCAGGTGTCATTTGTATATATGGAGAACCTGGTGAAATTTCTTCTTCATTACACCAGTTAAAGCTGCAGGTGCCCTGCCCTCTTTTAAATCTGGTCACTCTAGTATAGCTCCTGCAGCTTTAACTGTTGTGATGAAGAAGGAATTTCACCATATTCCCCATATATATAAATGACACCTAGTGAAATTCCCTTTTCTATGCAGCTGTTAAAGATACAGCAGCCCTGTCCTCCTTTTCATATGGTCACCCTATTTATATTCCCCCCTCCTACATAGCCCTGTTGGAAAATATACATATATGAAACAGCCCTTGGAAAAAATATTCACAATGATAGGCTCATATGTAAATCCCAATACTCTGTTGGATAATGAAATCGTTACAAAATATTAGGCTGCTGCAATCCTTAGAAGTCAGCCCAATTGGGCACAGTGGGATTTACTTCTGAGTAAATATACTCAGGATTGTGCTTTTAGTTTGTTTACTTCCACTGGCAATGAAAAACACAAGCAAGCTGCATTAATAGTGTGGATGGAGATAAAATCTTGCTGATTGTGTGAATCCTTAAAAACAGCCTATAAATCAAGAGTGGGCAGAAGATAGATTTCCTTCCCACATATACACATCTCAGCATGCCCACTGAGAGCTAGGGATCACTGGAGACTCTTCAGAGGTGATTTGGAAGGTATGTGGGGGCTGCAGTGGAGAGGAGAGGCCACGGGAACTTCAGTTCCACAAGCAGTAGCCTTCTGCTTGTGGAAGAACATTTCTGGATCTAAACCATTGTTAAGGGCCTTTTCGTTGTCCTTTTCAGTGGTGGCACCCCAGTGGTGGAATGCCTCAGGGAAGCTCACCTGGAACCTGCTGTGGTCCTTTTGGTGCTGGCTGAAGACCTTTTTTTATTTTCCTCAGGCTTTTTAGTCCTTCAGTTTTAAAAATGGTATTCGTGCATTTTTAGTTCTGCTGCTGGATTTTATTCTATTTTCTTTTTACATTGGTTCTGCTCTTTCTTTTTTAAAAACTTAAGGCTTTTATATTATGTTTTTACTGTGTTGTTGTGTTTTATGATTTTGAGTTTTGCTTTGTGAGCCACCCAGAGGCTGTGGCTTTTGGGTGGAATAGAAATGTAATAAATAAATAAGAACTAGTTCAGTGAAGAGAGAAGAGCAACTAAGCCACCATCAATCTGTTGAGCATATTCAGTCATTTGATTTCACTTGTAACACCAGCAAATACTTAGACCAACTGCAGTGTGAGCACTGATGATTTAGGGGGAATGACTTCAGAGCACCAGCTAATTTCTCATAGGCTAATAAAATAGTTTCCGGACAATTAATCTCCACTAACCTAGGATGGACCTGAATCAGCCATCAAAAATTAAATTGCTCTACAAAGATTACAGCTTTAAAAGGAAAGGATTGATGTTCCTGTGCTGCTTGCTGGGTTTTTGTGTTGCTGTTTTTAAACGTTTTGGATGTTTGAACATAATCAAGTGATTCCTAATTTGAATATATTTTAGGCGTACCTTGGTATTTTGTGTCAGATCAAATCTTATATTTTCACTTTTGTTGATTTGTTTTGTTAATATGGAATGGTACTTACATTGTGCTATTTATATATGACACTTTGAATGTACAAAGTATCTTTGTTTTTATTTGTCCTCAGAAATATCTTGTGGTCACTGACATGCCCATTATACAGATACTCAGCTGTCCTCACCAAGTATATGAACACAACATGCTAACCCACCATGGGTTAGTGCGTTGTCTGAATGCAGTGCTTTTTCTGTAGGGTGGCTTATTAAACATGCAGTTTGGTTCATTTTTCTTGAACAAGCCACCTTGAGAATCCATGGCTTGTTGTTGGGTTGTTCAGGGTGGTTAACAAGCCACACTGCATGGTTAATGAACAACCTTGCAGAAAACACGCTATGTTCAGACTACATGATAACCCATGGTTCAACAACAACTCACACTGGGTGGGTTAGCATGTTGTGTGAATCCAGACTGGCGAAAGGAATGGGGCAGCAGGTTCCACCTGCCTTGCTCTCCCTTCGGGACAGTCGTGTGGATTGGGACCAGAGGGAGAGGTATAAAAGGGGCAGTGGTGAAAGTAGCAAGGAGGAGAGCTCAGTTCAAGAGGACAGCATCTTGCAGAAAGGCTTCACAAAACCTGGAGCTAGTGTAGCATTATTTTCCCTTACCCAACCACATTTTTTTAACCATATGCTCAAGAGCAATGGAGCACCTTCAGAACTACAAAATGAAGCATAGTTTCCTTTTTCTGACAACATCTCCTGTGAAATTTCATTAATGACCAAGTTCTACACCTAGAAAAAAGACACCAAACACGCAATTACAAAATGGGGGACACTTGGCTCAGCAATACTACAAGCGAGAAGGATCTTGGAATTATTGTAGATCACAAGCTGAATGTGAGCCAACAGTGTGATATGGTTGCAAAAAAGCTGGGCTGCATTAATAGAAGTATAGCTTCCAAATCTCATGAAGTACTGGTTCCCCTCTATTCGGCACTGGTTAGACCTCATCTTGAGTATTGTGACCAGTTCTGGGCACCACACTTCAAAAAGGATGCAGACAAGCTGGAGCATGTTCAGAGGAGGGCAACCAGGATGATCAGGGGTCTGGAAACAAAGCCCTATGAGGAGAGACTGAAAGAACTGGACATGTTTAGCTTGGAGGAGAGAAGATTGAGGGGAGACATGATAGCACTCTTCAAATACCTGAAAGGTTGTCACACAGTTGAGGGCCAGGATCTCTTCTCAATCACCCCAGAGTGCAGGACACAGAATAATGGGCTCAAGTTAAAGGAAGCCAGATTCCGGTTAGACATCAGGAAAAACGTCCTGACTGTTAGAGCAGTATGACAATGGAACCAATTACCCAGGGAAGTCGCGGGCTCTCCAACCCTAAAGGCATTGAAGAGGCAGCTGGACAGCCATCTGTCAGTTATGTTTCAAGGTGGATTCCTGCATTGAGCAGGGGATTGGACTCGATGGCCTCATAGGCCCCTTCCAACTCTACTATTCTATGATTCTATGCTTTTATGATTATACTGATGTGCCTATTGGAATCCATTTACAGAGAGTCAAAAGGTCATGTAGTTTTTTCCTGCACCTAAATGCTGTTTCAAGACACTGGAAATTCTAAAGATCTCCTTTGAGTCAACTCCAGATGTGTTTCTTCCTGAAAGAAGAAAGTCAGGGCATATCTTTCCCTGATTCCTATATGGGATTGCTAAAAACTTAAGCTTTGATCAGCTTCAGTTTTTAGGATGTTCTAAGTGTGATCAGGAAATACATTTATTTCTATTTCTTTATAGTGCTAACGGTATAATACTTATATGCTTACTCAGAAGTAGGTCCTATTGTGTACTCATTGGTGTGTTTAGGATTGCTGCCTAAACTAAAATGCCAGCTTCTATTAGACAAACTATCTAGGTTTCCTGGTCTACCAGCATCACTTGGAACCACAATTTCAAAATAGGCATTTTCCTATAAAGATAGAGCCAAAATTGCTTCAAGCTGTCCTTAGTGGAAACTAGACTGGCAGAATGACTGTGTAGGATTTGGCAGAGGCAGACAGCAAGGGCTGACTGCGTTGTGACACCCATCAGGCCAGTTCCAAGGGGGAGGGATACTAATTGATCCAGTAGGTATGAGAATCAAACGTGACCTTGGATCCTGGCTCTTTATCTTCCTTCACTCTATTTGAAGCTCTAGCAATTGGGAACACTGTTGGATAGCCCTTAACGAGGGATAATGAATTGCTTGGGTACATTTGGATCAACGTCTCATTTATGTCCAGATGGATTTGCCGAGGGAAGCTCTGAAAGCCGTTATCTTGTGTATCTTTTTGGCAGGAGTTGCAACATTATAGGCATGTGTTGTTTTGCTACTTAACTTGATTGACTTTCAGGGAAAATTCCATTTTATTGATCCGACAATTTCAACCTCAAGAGCAAAGCTGCTAATGGCCAATCTGCATGAGTGCTCTTTTAACCTCCGTCTTTTTGGAGTGTTTGTTTCCCTAGTACCTGTTATAATGGTGGCAGGATAATTCATTCTTTCAAAAGTGAAGCACATCTGGCTGGCTATTATGTCATCATTAAAACCCAGTGTACAACAATAATTCTCCTCTTTAAAAGCTATGCCTTCCTTATGGGGTTTCTTTTTAAATTTCCTTTAAATTTCCTCCTTGGAGCCAACCCCAACGCTGACTCACAAATATAAGATTTATTGATGTGAAGTCATACTGTACCTTGATCGGATTTTTTCTTTGATCATAGCATGTTAGTGTTAGATATCTGTCTCAAAACCAAACTCTCCAGTGAGCACGAACAGAACCTGCCACAAACAGCCCTAAGAAACATAGTAACCACAAGTAATTCATTGCCAATGGGGTCTACCAAATAGAGTTACACATTTGCATATCACCACATTTGAGCCTTTCTTGCCCTATTTATGTTAATGTTTGATTGTGAAGGAGAGGCATTCATCATGAAAATAGCGCTGTGGACAAGGTTAGCTCAACATTCACATTATGAACCCAATTGAATTAAGAGCCCCTTTAAGCCAGTGGTGGGCAAAGGCCAGGTTTGAAGGATTTAAATTATTTACTTTAAAAAACAGAACCCCAAGATACACAAGTTGGACCTACAATAAAATGTTACACTTCCATCCATGCACTGTGTATCCAAGGCACAATTCTTCTTCTTCTCTTCACTCTGATTTAACCTTATCTCCAGCCTCACAGTTCAGCAGATCTTCCCCCAGTCCTTCCTATTGGCCAGTTTCAAAGCACTTTTCTGCCCCACAGCTACTGCCCTCCAGGCTCTGTAGCCCCTTCTCAGATCCAGCAGACTAAGGGTTAGGGTTGTATCTAATGTTTAGAGTAGAGGCTGAAATGAATGGGACTTCAGGCTAATATTGGATGCAACCTATTGGATATTACTCCTTAATTTATGGTTTCAGCCCCACCTTCCTAGTTCCCATTTAGAAAAGTACACTGTCAATACTGTCAACTACACACACACGCGCGCGCGCACACACACACACAGGGCTGCCTTTGGAATTTGCTCAGAAACTTCAGCTGATCCAGAATGTTGTGGCCAGACTGTTGACCTGTGTTGGTTACAGGGAGCATGTGACTCCCTTGTCATGATAGCTTTGGTGGCTACTGGTCTGTTATTGGGCAGAATTCAAAGTGCTGCTTATATCTATAAAGCCCAATATGGTTTGTGGCCAGGCTACCTGAAAGACTGCCTTCTCCCATGTGTCTGCCCAGTCCTTAAAATCGGAAGAGGCCCTTCTTTCTAGACCGGCACCATCAGAGGCACGTTTGGTGCCTATGTGGGAGGGGGCTTTTTCAGTGGCTGCTCCCAGGTTGTGGCGCTCCCTCCCAAGAGAGGCCAGGTTCACCCCCTCTCCATTATTCTTCCGACAGCAGGCAAAGAACGCCCTATTCAAGAAGGCATTTGGCCGGTCTTGTGGGTCTGTGGGCTGGGTGCTGTTTTCATTCTGTTGTTGTTGTTGTTGTTGTTGTTGTTGTTGTTGTTGTTGTTATTTAGAATATTTATATACTGCTCCCCATTGAAAAATTTTGGAGCGGTGTACAAGGAAAAATGAAAATAAAAACAGAATAAAACAGTTAAAACAAAATTTAAAAGAAGCAAAAATCAGAAATCCAAGGCTGCATGTTAGAGAAAGGCTTCTTGGAATAAAGATGTTTTCAGGAGGCGCCGAAAGGAGTACAAGGTTGGCGCCTGCCTGACCTCCAGAGGCAGGGAATTCCACAGGAGGGGCGCCACCACGCTGAAGGCTCTTCCCCTGGTGGATTCCAATCGGAGGATGGATCTAGGTGGAACCACCAGGAGCAGGCCCTCGGATGACCTCAGTGACCGGGCAGGTTGGTAAGGGAGAAGGCGCTCTCTCAGGTATCCTGGTCCCAAGTTGTTTAGGGCTTTGTACACAAGTACAAGAACCTTAAACCTGGCCCGGTAGCGAATAGGCAGCCAGTGCAGTTCCCTCAGCAGAGGAGTTACATGCTGGAAAGGGGCAGCTCCAGACAACAGCCGAGCTGCAGCATTCTGCACTAGCTCCAGCTTCCGGAGCAGCTTCAAGGGCAGCCCCACATAGAGCGCATTGCAGTAATCCAATCTTGAGGTTACCAATGCCTATACCAACGTGGTCAAGCTATCCCTGTCCAGGAGAGGCCGTAGTTGGCGAACCAACCGAAGATGGTAAAAGGCACTCCAAGCCGTGGCGGCTACTTGAGCCTCCAATGACAGAAATGGGTCTAAGAGTACACCCAAACTACAAACCTGTTCTTTCAGAGGCAGTGCAACCCCATCCAGAACAGGCAATGAGCCTGTCTCCCGGACTCGGGAACCACTCACCCACAGGGCTTCCATCTTGCCAGGATTCAGTCTCAGTTTATTGGCCCTCATACAGCCCATTACTGAGTCTAGGCACTGGTCCAGGACCTGCACAGCCTCACCTGATTCAGTTGTCACAGGGAGATAGAGCTGCGTGTCATCAGCGTATTGATGGCATTTAGCTCCAAATCCCCTAATGACCGCTCCCAACGGCTTCATATAGATGTTAAATAACATTGGGGACAAGATGGTGCCCTGCGGCACTCCATAGCTCAATTGCCAGGAGGCCGAGGACTGGTCACCCAATGCTACTGTCTGTGTGATATGTGGATGTATATACCTTTAAGAGGCCTGTATCCCTATGCCTGAGGGATACTACAGTCTGAAAATGACCCCGTGGGTGGGATCGGAACCACTGTAACACAGTGCCTCCGATGCCAATCCCACGGAGTCGATCCAGGAGGATACCATGGTCGATGGTATCAAAAGCCGCTGAGAGATCGAGCAGGATTAACAGGGTTGCATTCCCCCTGTCCCTCTCTCGATAAAGGTCATCCATCAGGGCGACCAAGGCTGAGTCAGTCCCGGAACCAGATCGGAACCCAGACTGGAATGGATCTAGATAATCAGTATCCTCCAAGAGTGCCTGCAGTTGCTCTGCCACAACCCTCTCAAGTACCTTCCCTAAAAAAGGAGTGTTAGCAACTGGGCGGTAGTTGCCTAATACCATCGGGTCCAGGGTGGGCTTCTTCAGGAGTGGTCACACTACTGCCTCCTTAAGGACAGCAGGGACCACCCCTTCCCTGAGAGAAGCATTTATCACCCCCTGGACCCACCCAGTCAGACCCCCTCGGCTTGCTTTTATAAGCCAGGAGGGACAGGGATCGAGAGGGCAAGTGGTCGGTCGCACTGCTGCAAGCACCTTGTCCACATCATCAGGCCGCAATAACTGGAACTGATCCCACAAAATTGGGCAGATGGTGGCATCGGACACCTCAACTGGAGCTGCACTAAAAACAACGTCAAGCTCGCTGCGGAGAGAAGCGATCTTGTCCTCAAAGTGTGATGCAAAAAGGTCACAGCGGGTCCTTGATGGAGCCAGGGCCCCATTTGCTGGGGAGGATGTTAGCAGCCCCCGGACCACCCGAAAGAGCTCCGCTGGACGGCTACTCGAGGACGCAATGGAGGCAGCAAAATAAGCCTTCTTTGCTGCCCGCACTGCCACGCAATAGGCACGATTATGCGCTCTACAGCGTGCTCGGTCATCTTCGCTTCGAGTCTTGCACCATTTACGCTCCAGCCGACGTCCAGCCTGTTTCATTGACCGCAACGCAGGTGCAATCAAGTCAATGGCCCTCCGCATCTCACCATTCCACAGTGAGGCTTGGGCCTCGGCTGGATCACCAGCTCTCTCCACTGGAAAATCCCCAAGAGCATTCAGAAATCCATTGGATTCCATTAGTCTCCTGGGGCGGACCATCCGAATGGGTCCCTCACCCTTGCAGGAGGGTAGTAACGCCGTGAGTTCAAATCTCATCAGGAAATGGTCCGACTATGACAATGGGGTTACTTGGACCCCCCCAATCTTCAGACTACCCATCTCACAGCTTGGAGCAAAAACCAAATCAAGGGTATGCCCTGCTTCATGTGTTGGGCCAATGACAAACTGAGACAGCCCCATGGTTGTCATGGAGGCCATAAAGTCCCGAGCCGGAGCCCCAGAGACAGCCTCAGCGTGAAAGTTGAAGTCGCCCAGAACCACCATCCTGGGTTCCTCCAACACCACACTTGAGACTGTTATGACTGATAACTGATTGTTATGCATTTATTGTATTTTAATGTGTTTTGTTGTTTTGATCTATTTTAAATTGTTTTGAAAGTTGCCTTGAGTGCCATTTTTTTAATAGAAAGGCAGGGTATCAATCAATCAATCAGTCAAATAAGTAACTAAATAAATAAATCTGCTACCGGCATGGCAGGGAACTGTTGTGCCTCCTGCTTGCACCTTAAGCCCTTTGAGCCTGGAGGGCCAGTGGCTGTCATTCTTCATGCTGGGGTTTGGGAATGTCAGCCCTTTCTCTTTCTGTGATGTTCTGTCAGGCTGGTCTAGCTGACTGAAGGGAAATATGCACTGAAATTGAGCCCCACACACAGTCTAGAGAATTCCCAGAATTCAGGGAGCAGAAACGATAATCAAAGAAGACAGTCAGGCTGTCACATTCATGCATATTAAGCTATTTCCATTGGATGGTTTGTTTTGCCCCCTGCCTCTGTTCATAGGGCTTTGTTTCCAGACCCTTGATCATCCTGGTTGCCCTCCTCTGAACCCCCTCAAGCTTGTCTGCGTCTTTCTTGAAGTGTGGTGCCCAGAACTGGACGCAATACTCAAGATGAGGCCTAACCAGTGCCAAATAGAGGGGAACCAGTAATTCGCGTGATTTGGACACTATACTTCTATTAATGCAGCCCCAAATAGCATTTGCTTTTTTTGCAGCCACATCACACTGTTGGCTCATATTCAGCTTGTGATCTACAATAATTCCAAGATCCTTCTCGCTTGTAGTATTGCTGAGTGAAGTATTCCCCGATCTTGTAACTGTGCATTTGGTTTCTTTTTCCTAGATGTAGAATTTGGCATTTAACCCTATTAAATTTCATTCTGTTGTTTTCAGCCCAGCACTCCAGCCTAGCAAGATCTCTTTGAAGTTTGTTTCTGTCTTCCAGGGTATTAGCTATTCCACCCAATTTTGTGTCATCTGCAAATCTGATAAGCGTTCCCTGCACCTTGTCATCCAAATCATTAATAAAAATGTTGAAGAGCACTGGGCCCTGGACTGAGCCCTGCAGTACCCCACTCGTTACCTCCCCCTAGTTTGAGAAGGTACCGTTGATAAGCACTCTTTGAATCTGATTCTGTAGCCAACTGTGGATCCACTTAATAGTTGTTCCATTTAGTCCATTTTTAGCTAATTTGTAAATCAGAATATCATGGGCACTTTGTCAAAAGCTTTGCTGAAGTCAAGATATATTATGTCCACAGCATTCCCACAGTCCACAAGGGAGGTTTCCTGATCAAAAAATGAGATCAGATTAGTCTGACAGGATTTGTTCTTGACAAATCCATGCTGGCTTCTAGTAATCACTGCATTGTTTTCAAGGTGCTTACAGATTGACTTCTTTATAATCTGCTCCAAAATTTTCCCAGGGATAGATTTCAGACTGACTTGTGTGTAGTTCCCAGCTTCCTCCTTTTGCCCTTTTTGAAGATAGGGACAATGTTAGCCCTCTCAGTTGTCCAGCACCTCACCCGTCTTCCATGATTTTGCAAAGATAATGGACAAAGGTTCTGAGAGTTCTTCCGCTAGCTCCTTCATTACTCTTGGATGCAGTTCATTGGGCCCTGGAGATTTGAACTCATTCAAAGAAATTAGGTGTTCCTTGACCATTTGTTTATCAATCTCAAACTGCAATCCTGCCTCCTCAACTTGTGCTTAATTTTTTTCCAGGGGTGTGTGTGTCATAGACCCACTTTTGGGGGAAGACTGAGCCAAAGTAGGAATTGAGCACTTTGGCCTTTCTTTGTAATCTGTTAACAATTTGCCATCCTCATTAATACTTTCCTCTTGTTTTACAGTGATCACATTTTGGCAATAAAGCCATTGGTATAGGCCAGGTTCAGCATTAGAAGAAGTGATGACGATGTTACACACAACTCTTTCTGAACCATTCACTTGCACGGGAAAAGACCCACACCTGAAAGTTGCTTTCCTTCCATCTTGTCACTGTAATCAAGGACAAATAATCCTTTGGGTTATAACCAGGGATGGATTGCAATCCACTCTATGGGGTCAATTCCCTGGGAAGTTCTCCTGCATAAGCCCCATTGACATGAATAGGAGCTTGCATCGGAGAACTTGGCTGTGGGTTGGAATGACTACTTGTGTCCCCCAAAATAATGTTTTGGCTACCTAGTAGTCTTAATTCATTTCATCAGTAAGGCAAACAAGACACAAGGCTGCTCATGCATTCAGGCATCCTATGCAGCCTTTTCTCTCCTCTGGATTATGGGTTTGTCATGAAATGCAGTTGCCAAGAGAGTGAGGATACTTTTCCCAATAGTGCCATTTAGAATCATAGAATCATAGAATAGCAGAGTTGGAAGGGGCCTATAAGACCATCGAGTCCAAACCCCTGCTCAATGTAGGAATCCACCTTAAAGCATACATGACAGATGGTTGTCCAGGTGCCTCTTGAATGCCTCTAGTGTGGGAGAGCCCACAATCTTCCTAGGTAACTGGTTCCATTGTCGTACTGCTCTAACAGGAAGTTTTTCCTGATGTCCAGTCGGAATCTTTCTTCCTTGAGCCCGTTATTCCGTGTCCTGCACTCTGGGAGGATCGAGAAGAGATCCTGGCCCTCCTCTGTGTGACAACCATTCAAGTATTTGAAGAGTGCTATCATGTCTCTCCTCAATCTTCTCTTCTCCAGGCTAAACATGCCCAGTTCTTTCAGTCTCTCTTCATTGGGCTTTGTTTCCAGACCCCTGATCATCCTGGTTGCCCTCCTCTGAACACGCTCCAGCTTGTCTGCGTCCTTCTTGAAGTGTGGTGCCCAGAACTGGACGCAATACTCAAGATGAGGCTTAACCAGGGCCGAATAGCATGGATCTTTGGCATACAGATCTCAGGTCTGTGGTCCTCCTTGTTGTTGCTTCTGGCTGTGTCTAGTTAATTAAACAGCTAAGGGTGTGCCTTGTATCCCTGGATACAACTTCTCTTTCATTCTTTAGCACAAGCCACCTTTCTTCCTTGTTTGTGAGTGAAGCTAGGGCTAATCCCCCTCAAGAGCCCTCTGTGTGTGTGTTCAGGCCTTCTTGCAGGTGATGTGCCTGAGTGACAAGAACTTTGCTTGCTGAGTCACTCTGTACAAACAGCAGGAATAAGCAAAAAGGCTGCTGTCTGATTTCCGTCTCAAGATTATTACAGTCCCAAACATAGCCACTGGCTGACTTCCCTAACATTCTTTTGCTGTAGATAACCCTAGCATTTCTCTCTCTCTCTCTCTCTCTCTCTCTCTCTCTCTCTCTCTCTCTCTCTCTCTCTCTCTCTCTCTCTCTCTCTGTGAAAGAGAACACATCAGTGCCTGCCATGAATGGGAGATTTCACTCCTGTGCACTCATTCTTATTTGTCCTTGTTGCTTTCCCATCTGATGATATCTACATGCACTTACTAAAATATTCCAAAGTACGCACCTGGGTTTCATTTTGAAATGCTGCCCTCCATTGATAAACAGCAAGTGCATTAAGCTTGTTCCTCCAGAGATTATAAAGACTTGCAAATTGTCACATTCAGAAAGGGACTGCTGAAAACTTGCATGCAATCACAACACGATTCCTTCCTGTTGCTACTGGCAGAATTGGCAGACTCGACAAAAGCTTAAGTTGCAACACATGTATGTGAGCCAGGGTCTTTGCTTTCCCCAGACAGAGATATTTCCTTTGGTTCTGTGCCGGTTAATAGTAGATTTGTTTTCAAATCATCTCTTGCAAATTGCGGCAGGTGCACATCATTTTATAGCCCTACATGGACATCTAAGAGAAAGATGCTATTTTAGTACCCAGCATGGCTGCCCTAAATGGATTAACTTGGGAAGACTAAATCTTAAATACATACTCATCAAATTAGAAGCATTTATGCACAAGAGCAGCACCATCTTTTAATATTTAGGGAACATGTTGCTACAACACTCACATTTAATAAATCATGCTATAAAAGATCCTATACTACTCATTTTAAGATGTGTTGAGGACACATTAATTAATGTTCATTTTTTTGTCAGTTGCATCTTCCTGAAACTGAACTGAACCATGTTTACCCCCCTAGGGTTTATTCTAACATTTCCGTTCCAGAAGCATTAACAGGAGCTGAGTATCTTTTTTCCCCCCTGGCTACTCTTAAATTAGTAAATGTAGCAATATGCACAATCCAGCCGGTTGCTGTATGCAAAATCACTGCCAGACACATAGAAACTGTAAACATAACAACTGTTGTCTGGATTTTGTTTGCTTTCTTTACAGCAGGGGAACTCTCCTGCAAGACAGCATTTCACGAAACATTCCTGGTTGTATTTTAGAAGCCTTCCAAAATCTAAAAATGCAGTAGTGAATGATGCACATAGGGATGGAGGGAGAAACAGAGGGGGGGGATCTTTCCTTATGTCTGGATAGTTAGGTGATTTTCTTATGATAATATTTTGTTGTGACAGGGCCATCTCCCAGTTGTAACTTCAGTATCAAAAAGCCTGTGATTATGACATGTGGTTGGTGTGTGTGTGTGTGTGTGTGTGTGTGTGTGTGTGTGTAGGCAGGGCCTGTATATAGCAAGCACATAAGTGTACATATGAAGCAGCCTCATATTAAGCCCAATATGGTTTAATCAGGAGTAGGCAACTTGGTGCTCTCCAGATGTTTTGGAATACAGCCCCATCATTTTTTATCTTTGGCCATGTTGGCTGGGGCTGATGGGAGTTATAGTCCAAAACATGTGGTGGGCACCATGTTGCCTACTCCTGTTCTACCCTGATAAGCAGGGTCTCAGGAAGAGGCTCTTTCTCAGCACTTGCCACCACTTTTCAATGGTAGACGCCAGAGACTGACTGCATGCGAAGCATGTGCTCAACCCTGGTGCAATGCATCTCTTTGTACTCTGCCCGGCCTGGTGCCATGGTCAGTGGAGGCTGGGCCTTCCATGACCAGGCGTAGTTGGGGCTTTGCCCCACCCCCCACTGCAACATTGTTCCCAATTACAGAACTGTAGTCTAGGGCCACAGTGATTTCCTTCCCTGTATGTACATAGCAGCCATTCACTGATATGGGAGAAAGTAAAAGGTTAACTGTGGGTTAACTGCAGCCCCTGCCCCTGCCCCTATTGCCTTTGAAGTTTGGGGAAAGTTGATCACCCTCTCACTTATGGTCCAAATTGTAGTCTGCTCACTTCCAAGAAAACACCAACCACTTTCTTCACAGCCTCACTCCTCATGTGTCACTTTCCAACCCCAGGTTCTGCTTCTTGGTATGATAGTGAAAAGTGAGGCTACAGTATATGTAATGTAACCCAGGTAACGGGATGATATTGACACTGGTGATGCATGAAAATTTTTATTGATGCACATTCTGATAGATCCCTCTTCTAATCACCCTGTGCATACTCCAGAGCTAACAACATATAACATGTGTGCAACTGAACCTGAGTATTCCCTACACACACACAGACACACAGACACAGACACAGACACACACCCCGTTCAGGGAAGGAAAGGGCCAATTTTTGAGTAGCGAACAACAGGGGGATGCTTGGATAACCATTTCCCTATTTTATTTTTTAACAATTATTCTTTTAAATTGTAAATTTCAACTATTCAATAAACTGGTTTGCGGTTGTCATGTTGCGTTTCGTATATTTGTTGCTATTTCTATTGCTGGTTTTGTTGTTGGTTTTGATTGCTATTTGGGTTGTGTTCTTACTGTTTTTATGGTACTTTTATCAGTCTTAATATTGGACTAGTTTTGTGGATTTATTGCTGTACGTCACCTTGGGAGGGCTTCAGCCCAGAACAGCGGCCAAGAAACCCCCCACTCTCCAAACTCTGCTCAGGGGTTGTCATGTTGTGCAAACTTACATGAGTTATGTGAGGATAGAGTAGACCTACTGAAAACAGTTGGATTGACTAACTTAAATCCTATTGCAATCGATGTGTCTTCTTTAAGCATCACTTAGCCTAGAACCAACCCACTGTTTGTTCAGTGGTATTTGTCTTTTAGGTATTATTTATACCTTTATTGTTAGTGCTGCTTTCATGTAAAATCAGACCGAAATTATTTTGCTGATGCTTGAAGAGTTGGAGCCAGACTTAGTCAGGCTTATAGCAAGTCCTTAAAAGAGTTAGTTGTAATGAATTGATTTTAATGGTTTTATTTGAAGCATAACTAAGTATGGATCTAACTCATTATATTTTGGAATTGAGATGCTTATTGTGATATGCACATTTTTAAAATTGAATTTGTATTTTTGTCTCTGCGTGTTGTGAACTACTTTGGAAACATCACAAGTATTCCTTGTGAAATACGTAGTAGCATATACATATATAACTTAAAGGCCCAGCTCGTAGTAGGTTAAATTCTAATCTACCAGGAGCAGGGTCTTTACAATGGTGGCTCTGGCATTGGGAAACACACTTGTATTCTCTCCTGGTCTGCTTTCATACGCAAATAACTGCTGGGCATTTGTGGATTAGGGGAGAACATATATATATATATATATATATATATATATATATATATATATATATATTCATTCATTCTCTGGTGTTGTTATTTGCATGGGTTGTTTTTCATTTTTAAATTATTATAAACCACCTTTAGCTTTCTGTTGAAAGGTAGTCTATAAATATTATCAATCCAGAATATTTGCCAGAAATAAATCATTCAATATTTTTCATGTTTGTTTTATTCAGTTTCAGTTTTTAGATGAACAGATATTTCCTGCTGCTTGTAATTAGAAATAACATAGTTACATGTATAGCAGGGGTAGGGAAGCTCTTTCAGCCCAAGAGACAAATTTAATTGGGGGCTGCATTTCAGGGCTAGGCAGGGCCAAATGTAAAGGGGGCAGAGCTAAAGGCAAAAGGTATGGGCCCAACCCCCCTCCCGCCAATTCTAGCATATTTCAGCTAAAAGCGCTTACTGCCTGTACCTGAGCCTTTGGAGAGACATTTCAACCTTTTAAAACATGGGGGAAAGCTGCACAGAAATCCAGGATATTGCCAAATGTTAGGTGGTTGTGGGAAAGGGGGTGGGACTGTGGGAAGGGGGCATGGCCATCTGGAGACCCCCTAGGGCCAGATTGGGACCCCAGGAGGGCAGATTTTGTTCCTGCGCCTGATGTTCCCCTCCCTGATATATAGGGAACTATAGGACTATTCCATTAGCCACGTTTGGGAATCAAGTCCTAGAATGTGTCTGCGACCCTTCCACCGTGATTGTTCTCCAAATCTATAATGCTGTTATTGTTGTCTTTTTGTTAACCAGTTGATGATGCAGTTATCACAATGCAGCATCTATTATGAGAGTGCTGGTCCAGAAAAACGATACAAAGGTGTGCAGGGTTAGTAGGGAACCAAGATTAGCAACTGGTGGGAATATTTCCTAAAGTCTGACACTATCAAAGGCTGCCTATATGTTTTAAAAGACCTGCAGTGGCTGTGGGGTAGCACTGTGTCGGTTATACAACGCAGCAGCCACCTTGAAGCCACAGTGGGACTTTCCTGCAAAGTTCCACATTTAATAAGTTGGGGACTTACCCCAACTTTTTAGGCTGGAGTGAAGTTTATACAGCTCTTCTGTCGTCTAACCTTGCTTCAGCATAGATGTAGAGGTGTTCCTGGGTGGAAGGGACCCCTGATTGGTCGCTGGAAGCCTGGGCAGAGGTCAGGGGGTGGGTGGAAAGTGAGAGCACGAGTGAGGAAGGGAAGGGCGCATGTCAGCATCAGTAAGGAAACCAAACCAAACCAGGCCTCATGCATCACACAAAGGACAAAAGCCAAGGTATGTTAACTGCTAACCCCGCATCCTCCCTCTGTGTTGGGATTAGCGTCCACCACCCCGGAGCGGAGATTGTTGTTTTTAAAGGTGGAGACAACCTGGCGCTGTCAAGGCAGGGCCTCAGGTGATCTTCTTGTGACCTGATGAAACAAACACAAGCTTGGCAGATTATCCTTAGCCCATGTGACATTTGATTTCTGTTATGAATGGAAACCATATAACTGCTGATAGATGGCCATTTATCACTTTTTTAAAAATACACTGAAAGAAGACAGCAATTGTCTTATGAACATTATTTATGTTTTCAGCAGGAGTACCCAATATTTCATCTCCAATATGAGAGTGTGATTGTATTGTTATTTTCTTTGGCTTCTGAGCAACACTGACAACAATTTACATGTTGCAGCTGTTTTGTTTTGCATTTGAGTATTAGATTAGCAAAATGTTACTATTTAACAGATTTTGTTCCATTTGCCCTGCTGTGTAGCTTCAAAAGAAGGTGACAGGATGGAGATGGGGTGGAGAATATTTTTCTTTTTAAATAAAAAGCTTATTTGATCTGGTTGCTAAGGCGCAAGAATGTGAAAGATGAGCAATGTGCTGTTGAATTCAGAAGTACATGGGTCTAGCTATGAGCTCAATCAGTGTAATTCCCTTTAACATCTACAGACATACATTCTAAATATGGTAGAAATAGTTTGAACACATATTTGCTGCTTACAGGTTAAAGAATGTCCAGTTCCTCCACACTTAAAATTGTATGTCTGTCTTTATCCAAAGATACCCCAGTGGCCACTTAGATTAATTACAGGGCCATTTTAACCTGGCCCCCATCTATATGACAATGGGATTGCTCCTCATTAAATATAAACCCGAATTTTCATTAATTCGAATGTAGGTAAAAAGCGTCACTCTGCAGCAGCAATAGTGATTTATTTCCTGAATGTGCACATGCGCATTATCGCATACAGGAAGCTATGGAGGAGAGAGTTGCGAAGCTATACATTTTATATGGGGAGCTCCGCAGATTCGTAGAACAGACAAACTGGGAGCAGGGGGGGGGGAGGAAAGATGCAGCACAAGGAAAGGAATGAGGCCACAGAGGAAAAGGAACGAGGCAGCAGAACATGTCTCTTTTGTCTGGCTCCCCGTTTCCCCCTCTTTGTTTTTGTGAACTTCCCAGAGGTTCACATATTGGGCAGTACAGAAATGCACTAAATATATAAATACATAAATAAATTTGTTTTAATAAGCTTTCTCTGCGGAGCTTGGCAGAGAAACTTCAAACTAAAATCGGTGTGAACTAACAAGGCAGTCGATTGGTGTGAAATCATGTTGTCCTACCCTCAAAGCTCTGCCCACATGTCAAAATCTGATTTAACTCCCCCAAAGACACATAGCCATAACACGGTGCAAACTCAGACGTGATCTAAAAGTCGCAGTAAATTGTGAATGCGAAAATGTGCATTATCGCAGTTAAAACCCATCACTGCGGCGAATGGACGGCTGCATCTTGTAACCTAAAACATGAATATGCGCCTTTAGGTCGGGGTAAACAAGCCATATAGACAAGCCCCTGGTTCACATGTCTCAGCCAATTCCTGGGGTGTTTAATGCCGGACTTGTGTGTGTGTGTGAGAGAGAGAGAGCTTGCTTACCTCTTTTTTCAATTAAGAACTCAGAATGGGGTGTTCCTGGGTGGTTTTGTGATGTTCAAATTTGAAAACTCTGGGTTGTTCATGGATTAAACAACCCAGAGTTAACCCAACAGCAAACCCGGGGCAATCATTCTTGAATTGTTAATTGAATATGGAAGTGGTGAGCCGCGTGCTTACTCACTCCCATGCACTCCCAGTAATTCCTGAATTTAAAAACTCTGGAATTGGCTATGATGTGTGAAGTGGGTCACAGTGATGGTTTCTCTAGAACTGGGGTTGGCAAACTTTTTCTGTTGAGGGCCGCACTCCCTCTGGGTAATCTGTCAACAGCCACATGTCAGTGGTAAGCAGGACTGAAGCCAGCGGTGAGCAAGGCCAGAGCCAAAAGTGGGTGTCACCCCTTTTCTTTCTCCCCCTCTTCCTTCTCATGCTGCACGCTGCCAGGGAAATGTTAGATTGCTCTTGCCAGAGGTCTCTTGCACCCAGGCTCATGTTCTGTACCAGGAGATGTGAATTGGGTAAATGCTGGTCAAAAACCAACTGAAATAAATTTCTCCGACATCCTATTCCATGTAACTAAACTTAAGATCAGGACACTCCGTTTACCTGTCGTTATATATGTGACACACCCAAAACTATTTGTGTATAGCCAGTATTTGAATAGTATATTTCTGGATCCAAAGTCTTATTTTTCACTCATTGGATGCTACTCCTGAAACTTGAAAGTCAAAAGGCATACAAGAGAACATATAAATTCAACTATTATAAATGACTATGATTTAATGCCTCAGGGTTTTTGGTATAAATAGGGAGTGAAGAGCTATGCCCTTCAACTTTTGTTATTTTGCTTTTTCTGTTTTATAAGCCTTTGTCAAATGAAAGTCTTCTCCTTTGCAACATACTCCACCTTGCTTTTGACTGGCTTTCATAGTGCAATATTAGAATATTTTGTTGACGTGCCAAGTTATATGTTCAAACTATATTCATGCACATTTGTGAGAATTTGCGTCTTTCCTGTTTAGCACAGGAAGATGACAAAGGTATGTTTATGTCTCCAAGGGAAATGGATCCAACTGGGAATTCAAAGATAGCACAAAACCTACTAACATAATTCTGGGTTTTTATAGAGATTGATGTAACCGGTTGAATCAGACAATGAAACAACAATTCACAAACAGAGTGGTGCATTTTATAATAGTACCTTTTCTAGAGATAAATCAGTAAAAGGATACATCAGAACTCACTTTTCTTGGTTATAAACACTTTTCTCCAGTGCTTAATTAACTTGCTGCGATTGTTATAATCAGCTATTTCACTGTGTGTATATATACACAGGCAGGGAAACGGTATATATAAGCACAAGTGAAATCAAACTGAGTGTACTGGCCCATCAAGATGAATGTCACTGAATATCAGTTGCTGGGGAGCAGCAGCAGCAGTACTTTTCCAAAAGCATCGGCCACTGTAGGAAACAGGATCCTGAGTATTATGGACTTTTGGCTTGATTCAGCAGACCTTTTCTTATGATGTACAATATGTGAATTTCCAGTTTGTTTCCTAGTGATCTGCTTTCTGCATAGGAATTTGAGTCCTCAAGCATATGGTTAATAAACAACTTATTGCATTTTATCCTCTTAGTTTGTACAAGGTTATTGAGCGCTTTTCAGGTGTACAGCACCCAAGCTCTGCAATGCACACACACAATATTTTTGGCTTGCATTGCTCCCTGCCAGCCTGTACTAGGGTATAGGCTGTGAGTGGAAATATTATGGAGAACAAAGTTCACACAGCAATTCCCTACCCTCTTGGTTCTGGTTATAGGCTCAATTGGGGGAATGTGAAACCACTCAAGTGTCCCTTGACCTAGGGAACTGATGAAATATATATATATATATATATATATATATATATATATATATATATATATATCTCCCCACCTTGTAATGGCCTGCTGCCTAAAGTTTTTGTTCAGCAACTCCTCTGGCTTCTGGAATTTCAGCAGGAAACAGTACTCACATGCTTCCAGGTATACCTATATATGTAAGAGCTTGTAACTTATTCCAAAAAAAGAATACAGTCCTTTATATTCCTAGAATACTGAATTCTACAGCTAATACCACGTTGATCATTTTTGTACTTTCATAGAATTGTAGCAAATGCACAGCTCCACTATTATGGGATTAAAATCGAATTATGCTCCCCAATCTTGATGGAAACGAATATTGCATAGATGCTAACAAGTCACAGGCCCTTTTCAGACAATACACTAAACCATGCTGCTTAACCACAAAACGGTTAATGGAATGCTTAACCATGATTAATGGTGTCTGACACACGTTTTCCCTAACCATCTGCCCCTGCACTAACCATGGCTAAAAGTGTTGTCTGACACGTGACTGTGGTTAAGGGTTTAAGGCAAAGAGCTTCCAATATAGAGTTGCCTAATTAGGCAGGGCCGCTCTAGCCAGCGGGCTCTATGGCTGCTCTGGACTGCTGATGGATACGCTTGCTGTGACTGCCATTTCGTGTTTTGCATTAGTTTTTTGGAGTGATTTTGCTCTTCTTAGCAGAGCATGCTTACAGTAGAGCTTTTCAAATACCCACTTGCAATTTCCCCATATGAAGCATCCATTTCTCCCTCCTTTTTGAAGCACCATTACACCCCTCAGGTTCTGATTACTGTGGCAGCACTGCCTGATGATGCAGCTAGTGCAGCCGTCCAGGAAGGCTTTCGCCTCCCCTGTGATGACTGTAGATGTATAGCAGGCATAGCAATGCAGAAAGCAAAGGAACTGCTCACTAAACGAGGCAATGCATGCATAGAATTGCAGATTTCCTTGGTGCCTGCTCTAAAATGACGGCCATAACTGCCAGGGCTCCTAGCGCTAGGGCTGCTGAGATACAGGGTGATGAGTTGGAGGAATCAGGTGTTCCACTAACAACTTTGTGGTTAAAGAAAACTTAACCACAAAAGGGTTAAAAGTGTTGTCTGCAAGTATTCCGCATGTGGTTTGCATTAACTACAGCAGAACATGGTTAAGCTAACCACAAAGCCCAGAGTGTCGTCTGAACCAGGCCTAAGGCTCAGTGTTTCTGAGGACTTATGAAAGTATGAAAAAATGGCTCCTCTTGATGCGGAGGTGAATTAGTTCTACTGAGTACTCAATATTCAGGCAAACATACACAGAAAACACGGCTTTATTGACTGCATTTGCCAACACATTGAAGAATGCAAAGGTATTTCTTTTTTCATAAGCAAATGGGCCATGGTCCCAATGTGTATTAAAGCATACACTGAATCGAAACATGATGAAAATTATGGCAGACAGACCTAGTCCAAGGCAACACAAACAGCATGCATAATACAGCTTTCACACAGAACAACTTTGATACATTATATTGCTTTAAGGATTAACTAACATGAAAATGTACAAAAAGGAGAAATAGGTTTTTGCCTTAATGAAAAATACATTTTTCTCTACAAAGGAATTTCTAATACAAGAAAATAAATATTGCAACATAAGCCAAAAATAATTTAAAATTGCTCTTTTCAATATATTTTCAATATTTCTCTTTTATATTAACAAATGGCACATCACTTTCTTTGAAACAAAGAAAACCAGAAGGGCTTTGCCTCCTGTGACATTCATATCGTTTCCTGTAACTGATATGTGGAGTGGGCCTGTTTTGTGTCTGTGTGGAATGGCGCAAAGTATAAATGAGTTTCCTTAAAGAACAACCAAATGAGCACACCTACCTGGTAACAGGAGATGGAGTCTTTTTGTGACTGGTTGCAAGACTTGATTTTGAGGAGTTGAGGGAAAAAGAATAGGCGGGATTAAACTCCTTCCCTTTCCCTTCTGTAGAAATGGCTAATTCCCCATTGTGCTTTGAAGAAAAGCACTACCAAATATTTGTTTCATTTTAAAATAATAATCATCACATCAATTTACAAACGATTCAAAATGTATGCCACGAAACAGCTACCTCAGAAAACCTAAGAAGGCAAAGTGAGTGTGGAAAATCCAAATTGTCTCTAGGAAATTCCATTCAACATTGAGGCTTTAAAAGCAAAGTGATTTTTACTGATGAACCAAAAAGGAGTATCATTATTACCATGTTAATACCTAAGCATGATGCTGCTTCCCAAAGGAAATGGGATTCACCCTTTACAGTGCAAATGTCAATGCTTGAAGTTCACACATCTTCTTAAAGACCTTTGTTTAATAAAATAGACCATTTATGCTTTTTTCTGTTCATCTCAAAATACATTTACAGTGCATCAAAAATACTTTCCATGTACAATTTCTTCTTCTTTTATGCAAATCTTTCTTGTTGTTTCTGAAGGAAAAATATCAGGTGCTAAACAGCAAAAGAAGATTGGAGTTATTCTTAAAAGAATTTTGATTAATATTCACATAACTGGCCACTGAGCACAAGCTAATATCCAGGATCATAGTGACACTATTGGAAACCGTATAAAAGAATCAGTGATGGAAATTATTTAAAATAAACCAGAGGCGGATTTTCACTATCAGAACATAGTCCCTTTTCATTAGAAATGCCATTTGCGTAGAGCAACCTGTTAGCGTAGTCAGCCAGGTATACCAAAACTCAGGTGCTGGAGAGGAGCTTGAACTAACCCCAGATCTGGAGCACTTGCTTCACTACACAGTTGCACCACATTACACTAGTGAAGTGGCAGCTTGCAGGGCTTCTTCTACAACTCCAGAGACTGTAGCTTGGATCCAAGGCACTCGCTGTCCTTCAACATATCGGTAGAGACCAATTGTCAAATTAGGAACAGTCTTGATAGTACAAGCACATTGAAGAATCCAAATCAAGACATTCCTTAGCAGTTATGCAAAAATATCATCACTTTATCATAGCAACAAGGTAAAAGGCGTATGTATCCTATTGTATGGTTGTCCACGGGTTGGATCCAATGGGGCTTCAATGACTAGATGTGTGTGTGTGTGTGATTTTTACTGATTCACCCCTCACACAAAATCTGAAGAATAGGAGGTGCACAGCTGTAGAGGGAATCAGCAAAACTCCCCTCCCCTGACTTTTGTTTGTGGAAGCCTCCTCTGGATCCAAGCCATTTCAGTGAACAGAGGTACCTTTGGATACAAATAGAGATAATTAGACATTCTAGTTAGAACTAATGCTGAATTCCTGTTTCCTAGTAATTCTAGTGAAGTCTTTTGTATCCTTTTCTTCCATTTTCAGCTTTAACTCCCCATACAATAAAGCCCCACCCAATAAATGTGGCTCCCTTTTTATATTCTGATTGCAAAATCATGATAGCTATGAACATAAGCATGACATACAAAGTGTGTGATCCAAAATTCCATTGAGCTCTGTAGTTCCATGTGAGCAGTAGTTCCATCCTTCTCCTCAGTTCTGAAGAATGCTCCAGGTATGAAGCTCCATGGTGTGTACGGAGCAGTTCATGAGACTTTATGAACAGAGCCCTATGAATGCAGTGAAGATTCTACAGCAGGGTAAAGTATTTCTTCTTTTTCATCTTTTAAATTTTTTAGTTTTGGTTCACAATTACTTATTCACAGTAACAATGGAGTGTCTTATAGTTCTACATATGATCCAAATAAAGAAGATAGGTGCTGGTTTAGTTTGGTTGTTCTTTAAAGTTTGCCATAAAGTTTGTCCCTTTTGCTGTCCTGTACTAAGTGAGCAGGCAAGTAATGCAGTAGCTGATGAATGAAGCTGTGTACAGTGAGATTTCTGATTTTTTTCTCTTTTTTTAAGCTATAGTTGAACTGAAGCACACGGAAGCAAGATCCATTAAAAGGCAGCATATTGATTATTTGTATGACATAACTAGGATATTGTAGCTAAAGCCTAGCAAGCTTGATAAGATAAAACTAAGTCCTATTTACTGTATTCAACATTATCTGAACATACCAAGCCTTAATTAAAAGTAGAATTTACTTACCAACCCATATGGGTTAGGCTAATATCGAATTGTTCAATTTCAGTCAGTGTTTTTGAAAAATAATTTAGCAAATTAAACTTCACAAATCATGGGGAAAACCACGTGTATTTGGCTCTTGATTTTGGTTTCTTTTCAGAATAAAGATTTTCCAAATTGTAGCTCAACTGGAGTGATATTAAGGACTTGGAAGGCTTGTAAAATGACTTGATTCTCAAAAACAAAAACAAAAACAAGGAGAGCCAGTATTTGGCATCAAAGAACATAAAACCAATATTGCTCAGATTGGAATGAGCAAAGAGCATCAGAAATCAAAATAGTGGAAGGTGGTCCAAATGATAAAAGCATCATCTTCAGCAAGCTTGCAATCTAATGCCTCAGCTGTGTCATGAACACGGATTTAGTCCTTTTGTAGTTAAACAACTTTCATTCATTTTTTTGTTTTCAAATAACAAGTTTCCTGTTTCTGGCTGTGCTATTTTATTCTCAAAATATTCTTTGGCATCCATAAAAGAATTTGACTGATTCATCTGAACAACTGCAAGGTCTTCGTCTCCCCCAGTTTGACAGTGATGGGTTAACAAGCAGAAGTGTCCCAGTATATAGATATAGATATAGATACACACACACATATTTAAAACAACATACCAACAACAAAAAGTATTAGTGAACTTCACTTTTCTTTTTGTTTTTGTTCCCTGAGCTCACACTGGGGTCACTCCCATAAAGCATGTAGCAAACCTTAACTGTGACCTTTGAAGCCAAAATTGAAGTAATGGTGTAATTAAGTGCAAACATGGAGATCTGTGTGACTCATAGGTAACATGGGCTTTTGAACGACACTTAAGGCTTATTAAAGACAATTTCTGCACAACATTACTGAAATATTTAGAATGCGGAATTCTGTGAATCACCCTCCTATGATGAGTCAACGGCTTGCTTTTAGGATTTTACTTTTGAAATGGAAAGATAGAAAGGGGAGAAGCTCATCAATTTAGTTACAACGTTTAGAGAAAGAAACAAAGTGGCAAAGGCAAATAGCCTCTCAAGGATGTCTACAACCAAATGACCATTTCTGTACAGAGGAAGCTTATATGTTTTGCTCCCAGAACAGGTAGAGCCATTATTTGCCTGTTTATGCTGAAAGTACAGACTTGACCTCTTTTTCAAGGTTGGGAACTGAACCCAGTTGGTGACGATTTTTGAAAACTTTGAACTATTTCCCTATCTGGTTTATGTCCCCCGCTGATCTCTATTTTGGCCCAAGTGTTTTGGTAAAAGGCTACTTTAATCAACCTGAGGAAATTATGGGAATTGCTTCAAATAACCAAAGGTTTATGTTTTACCAATAAATAATATCCAAAGTTACTCAGGAGAGATACTGATAGACAATAGAGCAGCTTTAACAAAGATATGCAATTCTTTTATCTACTGTGAGCCTTGGATGAGTGTTTATAGTGCTGCCCAGCTGATAGTTGGAGTGATAGGGCTAAATCTTGGTTCTTGGCCCTTTGGACGGACTCTGATTGAACTGGAGAGGTGAGAAAGAAAAATCAAGGATTTAATAGACCATAAATACAATGTTGTTTTCCTCCACCTATTAAGTGCTTTCTTCAAATAAGCTTGTTGTGCTTCTTTAAAAAAAATTCGCTTATTTTACTTCATAGTTGCTAACACAGAGACATACATACATGCTGACAAATCCTACAGACAAGCGTGTGCGTGCAAACACACACACGCATACACACACACACACACACACACACTTACTTTTCCATTAAGTTCTGTGTATATAGTTGGCTACCTTAGTAGTACTCCCATTCTGTACCCTGCCAAACAGAGGCAATAACACCAGGCAGACCATGAAATCTATTCGCTTGGTTTAAATAATGCCCATAAAGCTGTCATCCCTGCATGAACAACAGGTACTGGCAATCTCACACCTCCTCATTAAAATTCTAAGATGTCCTGCTCACTACCAGCAAGCGATAAGTCCCTAATAATGCACATGCTTGCGTTTTGTTTAACCAGGAAATGCAAGATTTGACTAAGAAGGGCTAGCTACTGTTACAGTATATAAGTCTATGTTGGTGGTGCTTTGAGCTGTGTCTCAGGCATATAGAGAAGAGGAAAAACAACAGTGCTCATTTTTGAACTATATATACAAATTAAAAACAAACAAATAAACAAACTGAAAACCTCTGTTATGCTACCAGGCGGAAATTGGACATGGCAGTTGTAACTGTATTTAGGCCTCACAAGAGCTGTCACAATTGGTCCGACTGGCGTATTACGATGCCAAAATACTCATTCTGAAATTATCCTCATTTCCTGAATCTAACTGGCTATGGTGCCCTCTGCCACTACCAGATTCTGTGTCAGAGTCACTCATTTCTGCATCCGAAAAGTAACCATCAGTCTCATTGTCAAAATGGTGTAAGATAACCTTTGATTTTTCACTTCCTGGAGGTCCATTAACCATCTCAGGCTTCTCGTTCTGTGATCTCCGTGTCCCTCTGCCGTCTTTTGGTAATTTGAATCTCACTACTGTTTTCGGACAACCTAATGAATCAGGCACTTTAACCAGGGAATTGGGATCAGAAGCAGCGTATTTCACTGGTTCCCCATCATTGCTTAGGTTAGTTATCAGACTCTGGGAGGCTTGAGAATCATTTGCTTTTGGAAGAGGAGGTGAAAGATGAGAACAGCTCTTCCTAGTTGTCCTTTTGACTTCACACATCACTTTGTGTTCTGGCTGAAGTTTGTCCATACCCTTCTCTGCTTTGCTGTTCCTTAAATCGTGGGATGACGTTTTTGTGGTGTTATCTGACACGTAGCTCACATTAGTCCACTGATTTGAATCCTCTTCCTGGTGTCGCTTAAATACATTCAAGCCATTTCTTGCAGGTTTCTTCTTAGTGTGTGTTCTCATTTTGCTCTTTGCTTTCTTTGTTGCGTCACCCTGCTTCAATGGAGACTTCAAGGAATGATCCATCATAAAACTTAACAAGGTCTCTTCATCTTGTAAAAGTTCCTCAGAAAGGCCTGGAGTGGTATCTTCGTGATGGCCATTGTTCAAGGACCACTCACTCATTGCCATATTCTCTGTGGTAATCTGTACAGATTGAGCCAGCCAGTTGTTGAAGAAGGTCCCATCAATGGGGAAGGAAGTTGACAAACCTATAAAAATAACGGTAGAAAAGGCACAAAATGCATTGTAAGTCAGACATTCAAACGTTTTTTCCTATAAATATAACCACAGTTTTAATGGGGAGCTAAATATTTGGGGAGTTAATTAGGCAGGCAGAGGTTGAAGAAATATGTAGCATTACGTTTTATTTAAGACTGATTAGTCTGGGAAACCCTGAATGTGAATTACACTGCCACCTACTTGCATCAAATACTTCATAATGCCTAAATACAGAAACCTAATATAGTAAGTTAAATGGCAGGGGGTCAACAAAATATTGCTTGAACTAACTAATGAGCCTAGTGCCCCACACAAACCCACATTTCTATGTGTCTCCTTTCCCTTCCCCACATGTCATTCCTCTTCCTCTCTCCCTGCTTGGTCTCCCATTTTACATGTCTCCTTTTTCCCTCCTGGAATTTTCCCCTCTCCATCTCTGTTCTCACCTGGTCTTCACTGATTATTCACCTATTTACTTATTTATCAGATATAAATATCACTTACCATATTTAAAAGTTATCTCTAAATGGTTAAAGTCTCATTCAGCTTCCAGTTCTGTTTTCTGCTTTCATTGTCCTTCCCTTCCCCTGAGCTTCCTCTGTTCCACCTCCTTCCATCTTGTGTCTCTCTGTTATTTGTTCATCTCCCCCCTTGTCCTGTTCCTCCTCCTGTTTCCTTCTCCCAACACACTCAGCCAGGATCCTGGGCAATGGCTTTTGAAGGTCTGCTGCGTGAACCCTGGAGCCATTTCTCTTCATGACAAGGGACCTGGGTGAGTCAGTCATGTGCTGCATGCACGCACAGTCGCATTTTAGCTTTGGTGGTGGTTGACTCATTCGGGGGTTTTCTTCTCTAACTTTTTTTTTTTTTTGGTACTTCTGCAAACCTCAGGGCACAGCCAAGCCTGCTGATCCCTCCCTTTTGTTTGTGGGCAGTGCCAGTTTTGCTATGTAAATACTGGCACTCCATGCTGAGCATCAGAAATAGGGGAAATGATGAAGTTCTACAGTTTGGGCAAGGTGAACAAGAGGAGAATCAGAAACTCTACATGGACGGGAGGGGCCGTAGCTCAGTGGGATAGAGCACACGCTTTGCATGCAGGAGGTCCCAGGTTCAATCCCTAGCTTCTCCAGATAGGAAAGGAATCCTGCCTGAAATCTTGGGAGAGCCACTGTCAGTCAGTGTCGACAATACTGGGCTAGATAGACCAATGGTCTGACTCAGTATAAAGCAGCTTCCTATGTGCCTATGGCAACATAGAGTGACCTGGTTTGCATGAGCAAAACAGCTGGGCAGGATTTGTATATTCAATGCCCAGCCACAGCTTGTGGTATCATGCAAACCCAGGGATTGCGGGTTATGTGAGGTTTAAACAAGCCTCACATAACCCAACAACAGACAATGGGTTATATGAGGGTTGTTTAACCCTTGCATAACCAGCGGTCACTGGGTTTGCATAACAAGACAAGCTGCGGCCAGGCACTGAATATTCAAAATGGTCTCCCATATGTGCTGCTGCCATGGTGGGCTGTTCGACTCTATGAGCTGGCTCAATGACTTGGGAGGGTAGGTGATGATCAAAATAACCAACCAACATAAAGTAAATGGAAGTTCACAATTATGCTAGTAATTCCTCATCCTCATAATGTATCCTTTTTGTATAATGTATTAGTAGATTTGAGGCTCAGAATTCAATAAACGCTATGTCAGGGTCAGCAGCAGCAAGAAATGCCTGTATCAGTTTTTAGGGCCTCTATGTCACAACCTGACAGGCAGTCCTGCTAAAAAAAAAAAATCCTTTATTACAGAGTGAAGAAGACTTCACCAAGCAGTAGAGGATTTCTTTCTTTCATAATTTCAAGCATTATTTTGTTCTGTAATACATAGTATTCCTAAGGTAGTTAAACAGTACTAAAAACACATAATCATTAAAACACATAAAAATAATACAAAAGACTACAATAATAAAACCCGCATCATAAAAAGCACCAGTACCCAATGTAGTGGTCGATACACTACTGAGATATGCTCCCACTACAGTTAGCCCCAGTTAGTAGCTTAGTGACTGTGCTTTGAACTGCCGTTTCCAAACAGTCTTTGGGGGGAAAATACATTTCCCAAGTCCAACCTGGAGGTTATAGAGCAAGGATAACTGTGGGCAGGCTTTTCCTGTCCAAAGAGTCATCAGTTGAGCCTCCAATCACAAACCTGGATCATCAAAGACCTGAAAAGGCCCTAAAATAAAGTGGAATGAGACTGCAGAACTACATTTATTGTTAATTCCCCCTGACCGCCCCCCACCCCCACCCCAAAAGCTCTTCGGAAACATCTGAACACTTTAAACAACTTTATGGTTTTTTAAGATGTATTTTTGAAGCCTAACTTACCTAGCTGTCCCAATACCAATTCATTTGCTGGTTTCCTTTTTTCTTTCTTGTCAGTACTGCTTTTCCTGTCATCGCTTCCTTTTCTTTTTGGGTCTTTTCTCCTTCCCTTTGTTCTCTTCCCAGTTTGCTCTGTTCAAGTTAAAATAAAAATAATAACATAATAAATTAGGAAAATAATCTACAGGTAGATGTTGGAAGACAGATTAAACTAATAGAAAATTTGGAAGACCGACAAAACTAATAGAAACAAAGAACACAATCCTTAATAAAATATTACAGTGGTTCTTGGTAGAGTATGATGTTCTGTGGAGATGGTTTACCACCCATTTAGGCAAATGGACAGTGCAAATTCAGTCTCAGATCCTATGAGCTGTATAAATTGCAGGCTGCAATTCTATGTATACAAATAATGGAACCTTCTTCTGAGAAACATGCATACGATCACTAGCACTTTGGTTGACCTGAATATTTAAGATTTAAGCCAATTTAGTACCCTTGAAATAATTATATTATTATTATTATTGTTATTATTATTATTATTATTATTATTTACATTTATATACCGCCCCATAGCTGAAGCTCTCTGTGTGGTTTACAAAAGTTAAAAACTGTAAACATTAAAAAGAAATATACAAAATTTAAAACCATAAAAAGCATAAAATACAAACAAAAACAGATAATATCCATTTAAAAACAACTATTCTGGGGTCAGTTAAAAAACTCTGCATATGCCGTTAAATGCCTGGGAGAAGAGAAAAGTCTTGACCTGGCGCTGAAAAGATAATGTTGGCGCCAGGCGAGCCTCATCAGGGAGATCATTCCATATTGAGCGGCCACCACTGAAATCAAGGAAATACTTGGTTAAAAACCAATATAACCTAATTTCAGTTTGGCTTAAATTCAAGTGTTCCTCCTATACTGAGTTAAGAATCCGAGTATCAGTCTGAGACTCTCAAGCCAGTTTGCTGCTATCAGCTTTGTGGATTTCTAATAAAGACAGGTTAGTAAAGGATTTCAGTTTTTGGAAGACAGTGCCTTGTGGTTCTTATCCCATAAAACGCTTGCTTACCTTTAGTCCCATTCAAAACATTCCAGTCAAATCTTAGCATGTGTGTAAACATTTCCTGGGCAGAGATTTGGGGTAATCAAGGACCAAGGTAAGGGAGATATGCATCGTACAAAGCTTCACAGGGAATGCAGTGGGGAAGGTCCATAGCTCAAGACTAGAGCACATGTTTTACCTGTGGACAGTCCCAGGTCCAATGCCTGACATGTCCAGTTAGAAGGATCAGGTAGCAGATGGTGTGAAAGACCTCAGCAAGTCAGAGCAGACAATACTAAGGGGCAAACAGTCTGACCTGGTATAAGGCAGCTACCTAGGAATAGGAGCTGCCTTACACCGAGTGGAACCCTGGGTCCATCTAGCCTAGGATTGTCGACACTGACTAGCAGTGGCTCTGCAGGGTTTCAAGACAGAAGATTTCCTGCGGGCAGAAGCTGGGGAAACTGCATGCAAAGTAGCTGCTCTACCCACTGATCTATGACTCCTCCTGAGTTTTAATCTGTTTTGATGTCATTGGCTAACAGTGCATGTGGCCACCATGTTATCTTATAAATTAAATTTGGGAAACACGTTTGCCAAGGTAACATTGCGATCAGTTTAAGACCAGCATTCTGGACCAAAGTATATAGAAAGGGCAGATTTATTATTCTTATATCCCATCACATGGCTTGAATGGGCCCTCAGGACAGCTTACAACATTAAATAACAAAATAATTGAAATCAAATTTTAAACTGTCACCAAATATCAATAAGTGCTTAAAAATTAATTTTAAATACCAACCTAATAAATCTACAAAGCACCACAGAACTAGAAAGCAATAAAACAGGTCAATTTAAAATAACAATCTGCCCTGGTCTCCAGCTGCCTACTGGAACAGAAATGTTTTGGCTTATTTTCGGAATGTGAAGGCAGAGTCAGCCTGCTGGTTTTCCCTGAAAAGGGAATTCAAGAAGCTATTCTCATTCCTGCCAATCTATATAAAGACAGGAATGGATTCTCCACCAGAAAGTAGGGAGGTAGGCAAGAGGATGCATCACCTTAGTTAATTGGGACCCAGAGTATTTGGGGCTTTAAAGGTCAAAAATAGCACTTCAGTTCGTGTCCAGAAACAAATAGAGAGCCAAGACAATTGTTCTGGCAGCACTTTAATGTGCTCCCTTTGGCTCATTGCCATCATTAACTGTGCAGACACATTATTAGCTAATTGAAGATTGCAGTGTACGTATTACAGTTGTCCAGCCTGGAACTTACAAAGGCATGTACCAGTGCTAGGTTGTTCTACTCTAACAGTGCAATGCTATACATGTCTACTCAAAAGTAATTCCTGTTCATTTCAATTGGTCTTACTTCTAAGCAGTCATAGGATTGCAGTCAAAGAGTGACTACTGCTGATGAACCAGCCTAAGCAAGTAAAAGGCACTTTGGCCCATGGCCACCAGATTGGAAATGTGACCCCATCCAGGACAGGGCCAACTCTCAGCTAATCAAATTCCCCTACCATTAAAGCAGACTTCCAAAACCTGGTGTCCTCCAGATGTCAGAGTAGCCACAATGATGGGATTTGTAGTCCAACCCATCTGGAGGGCACCGGTTTGGGAATGGCTGCATATCTGTTTTCTTTGTTTTGAACTTCAGTTTATTTACCTTTATCTAGTCTATCATTGCCCTCAGATAACTGTTCAGAACTTGACTGCCTCACCTGGCTCCACCAACAAGGAGAAATACAGCTGAATGTTAACAGTATACTGATGATCCCTCATTCCAGATCTCCAAACCACCTCTCCCAGGGATTGAAAAGTACAACGTCCAAAAGCATGGGAGACAAGATGGATCCTTGTGGAGTGCCAAAGCCCATAGGATGGAGCAGTCCAGTCCAGTTTCTCTTTCTAGGATCTAGCTGACAGCCAGGAGTGGAATTGCTGCAACGTTGTGCCTCCAAATAGTAATCACACACTAATCGGACTGTCCCCTTCCCCTGTCACACAACCCAAACTGTAACACCTGGACGATATAACTACACTGAATCTGATTCACAGGGAGTAACTGAGCATACATGGACAACTGAAATCCTAGAACATAATTCCAAGTCCTTTCTGGAAATATATTTAAAGTTAAATGTATACAAAATAATGTGAATTATCTATTGGATTTAATTCTCTTGGATGAGTCATGTAACGTAAAGACATACTTCGTTAAAATATTGCTGTTTCTATTAGCAGAACAACTACTCCAAGCTTTTAACTTAATCATTGGGAGGCTGAGCCTTCTCACTGAAGTCCTGTTAACTTTAATGGGTGCACCAGGAAGAAGGATGCTTGATGAGGTTAAAAACAGAGCGTGAAACTTTTAACACCTAGGACTGTATTAGGGTGCCAGGGTGGGACTTGAAATACAAATATGAATGCTTGATTCTGCCCTTGGTCATTGTAGGAAGATCAATAGCATTAGGGGAATGCAAACATGCTGTGGTTTTGTGTCATTTACACCAAGGGGCCTCTACCTGTTTTGATATTATGCTGGGGGTAGCAATTTGCAAATTGCTTACTTTTAGGCCTTTTTGTGGGTGCTTAATGTAAGTGAATTACCTGAAGCTACTGCTTTGTGGTTTGAGCTACCAAGAGGAAAACACAGCAGTTGCCCCACGGTACACTGTACAATGGCTCATGTCATTATTAACAGATTCCCAAGCCTCCAGAACTGGCTGCTGTTAGAGAAGGAATACTGGGGGTTACACGCACTATTGGCTTAAACCAATTAGGCTGTTCTTGGTAGCCACTTAATAAACCACTACTATAGTTTTATAGAGGATTTAGATTTCCAGGCATGCCAATCAAATATTTTTCTCCCAAGGACTGAACTGACTTCCAGGAAGAAAGAAAGGCAAAATTGATGTTTGCTCAATTCCTGCCAGCTAACTGGAGAAGGGCAGACACATTTTTCACTTGACTTAACAAATAAAATATATGGCTTTGTTTAGATGGTGCAATGCTTCCAAACAGCCATATGAATGTTAGACTTTTTGACAAAGAAGCCTGTCAAAAGGAACAGCTGCATTTCAAAGCCTGACAACTAGAGGGTAGCTTTTCGGTTCACAGAAGAGAGAGAGAGAAAAGTCCCACTTTAAACTGGCAGCCCCTTCCAGCTCTAAGAGACATTTGCCTGCCTAAATGATTATTCGTCAGTTGCAAAATAAATCACCAAGCTCAAGTTTACGAAGAAATCCCTCCAAAAGTAGAAGTGCATGCCAAGTGTATTCTACCAAGGTTTTGTATATTAACTGCCACGGCATGCAGTAATTAATAACTGGACTGGGCCAGTGATGGATGGGTAAGATGTTTTCCTTTTTCTCTGTGTGTGGAAAGAAAAGAGAACGGAGGACAAAGACATCTTGGGTCAAGCATTTTATACGGAAAGCATGCTGTTCTGTGCAGTGATACTACTACTAAATGGATATTGTTGTTTTTATGCTTTTGATGGTTTAAAAATTTTATATTTGTTTTTAATGTTCACTGTTTTTAACTTTTGTAAACCGCCCAGAGAGCTTCGGCTATGGGGCTGTATATAACTGTAATAAATAAATAAATAAATACTACTGTGGGATTATCCAAGCCACTGATTCTTGTACATGGGGCTGATGTCAAGGGTAGGCATGGTTGGGCACCTACCCAGGCCCCACACCCAGGCAGGGGCCCACAGACAAGATCCCCCTGGACTTGCTCCTGCTCTTCACCATTGCCACCTGCTTGTTCACCTGCCTCTTGCTGTGTTCTGAACTGTGGTGGTGGTGAGGAGGAGGAGCAGGCGATGCCACTGCCTGCGTGCCCCCTGGCTCTCTGCCAAGCAAGCAAGTGGTGGCAATGATGAGAAAGAGGAGGGCAGGCAATAGCAGCCAGTGTCAATGGTGGTGAGAAGGTAGGCTCACTGAGGGAGGGAACTCATTGAGGGTGCCTTGCCCAAGTCCCCTCAAACAACACGACCCGGCATGCTTGTACACTATTAAAATCAGTTGGAGTTGAGGATGCTCAGCCAATTTCCAAAGGCTACCAACACGATGCAGGCTTGCAATTCCAAACAATGCTGTCTGGCAAGGTTATATTCCAACAACTTGCTGATGAAATGGCTACTAGTCCTGATGGCTATGAGCTGCTACCTCCAGTATCAGAGGCAGTATACCTATGTACAACAGTTGCTGGGGAGCATGGGAGGGAGGGTGCCCTGCTTGTGGGTCTCTGGTTAGCAGCTTGTTGGCCACTGTGCAAACAGAGTGCTGGACTAGATGGATCCCTGGTCTGATCCAGCATGACACTTCTGTTTTTGACTAACTGACCATGATAAGAAAGCAAACCTCTTCTGTCCCTTGTCCCCAGGAATTGGTTCAGACATAAAGATATTGTGAAATACAGTGAGCAACATATGGCCCACAGCACTTCTTCTTCCAGTCCATTAGACTCCTATCAGGGGCCCTTTATAGAACCTGTCAATTACTGGTTTCAAACTTGACCTGCTCTGGAAATCAGAATGCAAGTAGCAATTCCTTGATCTAGTCCCTGGAGCCAGTAGCTCCTAAACTTTGTGCCCATAATTATTAGAGTAGGGACTTGGTTATTTTGTGTATCTGAGGGCCAAACTAGACACAATAGCGAAGCTTCATGACTGGATCTACATTTTGGCAAATAGCATCTGGCGTGAGGGGTGGTGGTGGAGGCTGACACAGATCAGGGCTATGGTACTGGGGGACATTTCTCCCAGAGCCATATTTCTGATGAAAATCATCCCTGCACGCTTCTGCTTGTCCCACTAGTGAAAATGTATATAAGCAGGGTGGGTGTATACACACAGGTTCTCCCTTATGTGATTAATAGCAGCTTTGGGGAGTGGCAATTTTCTTTGGGAAAATGGCATGGGGGTGGAGAGAGGAAGGTTACCCCGCCCTTTAACATGAAATATGTGGCAGGGATCCATTGGAATCATCCAGATTCCACTTCTTTCCTTCTAGGACAGTCTTCCACAACTTGGGTCTCTCCAAAAATTGTTGGATTACAACTCCCATTATTGCTGACCATTGGCTGGGGCTGATTGGATCCTGTAGGCCAAACACATCTGGACAGACTCAGGTTGGGGAAGACTTCTCTCTAGGGTTTCTAGATGACACACCTCCCACTCTCCCACCCATGTTGCTGGGGAACATGGGTGGGAGAGTGCTGTTGCACCATGTCCTGCCTTGTTGGTCCCTGGCCGATGGATGGTTGGCCACTGTGTGAACAGAGTGCTGGACGAGATGGACCCTCGCTCTGATCCAGCAGGGCTCTTCTTATGTTCTTATCCAGTCTATCCTGGATCCAATATAGTCTCCCACCCCTGCCATAAAGCCTAATATTTTCCTGTTTGTACCAGCTTGAACTGTTGGATTATCTAAATTTGTTTTCAGTTTTTTGTGAGCCTCCTTCGGAAAGTATAATGGAAAGGCAGGATATAAAACTCTTTCTAAATAACTCTTTCTTTTGCTTGCAAAGTGGAGGAGGCAGGGAGGGCTGGCCAGTAGCAAGGGAAAAGCCTATTATGAGCCAGTATAGACTGAAATGGTGTTTGTATTCTGAACTCCCCCAATTCCACATTTTCCCCCATCGCTAGCTCTTAGTAGCTGCCAGCCCGTCTTAAGAGTATCACGTAAACATATAACCTACACTGTAGTATATAGGACAAACTCAAAAAAATTCCATAACTTCATATTTCACAAGCCAAACTTCCAAAGTGACCACAAGTGACAGTAAGAAAGGCCACTTTAAGCACATTTCCAAGAAAGCAGATTTGTTTTGGAAGTAAAGGCTTCTGGGCTACAGATCAAAAGAGCAAAATGTAAGTCTCATGCATTTCTTGGGGTTATTTAATAGCCTCTGTGACCGCTGGGATTACAGAATGATATGCAAAAATGAAACTCCCAAGGCGAAAGCTGTTATTTAGCCAAAGACATTGTAAATAGTAAGTAAATATGAAAATAATTTTCATAGGCCCATCTAACGAATGCCAAAGCAGGTTGATGTATATCTGAATTAACTGCTTATCTGTCTCAGGAAACAGAAGAGAACAAAACCTATCCAATGTGATTCCTACACCATTTAAACAGAAGCTTTTAAGGAGTACCTTCAGATCTGTAAAAATATAAAAGTGAAGATCAGAATGAGAAATAAAATACAAGTTCTGCCAACAGATTTATAATCTGACGTAACTACTGTAAATAAAGATATAATATCATGGCTGTGTTCATTGCTGCATTTTTTTTTCTTGAATCACAGGAAATGATATTTGTGGTTTAGTTCCGTTTCCAAATTTGTCACTGGGAAAGCTCCACTTGACTTATCAGGAAGCCACAATGAGCTTCTTCAGTGTCAAGTCTCTCTTTCCCACTAGCACTATCCCTTTTGTGGAAGTCTGTATTACCTGAGGCTAGCAGTCAAACCTAGGGTGACCATATGGAAAGGAGGACAGGGCTCCTGTATCTTTAACAGTTGCATAGAACAGGGAATTTCAGCAGGTGTCATTTGTATATATGGAGAACCTGGTGAAATTCCCTCTTCATCACCACAGTTAAAGCTGCAGGAGCTATACTAGAGTGACCAGAGTTAAAAGAGGGCAGGGCACCTGCAGCTTTAACTGTGGTGATGAAGAGGAAATTTCACCAGGTTCTCCATATACACAAATGGCACCTACTGAAATTCCCTTTTCTATGCAACTGTTAAAGATACAGGAGCCCTGTCCTCCTTTCCATATGGTCACCCTAGTCAAATCTCAACTTCAACTGAAACAGAAAAGATAACTCAGCTCCAGTCAGTTTAGTTCCTGTAAAAAATAAGCTGGCAAACGTGAAGCATTTGGAGTAGGAGGCCAAAACAAGACACCTGCACCAAAACATCCTGGCTAATTATGAAACCAGCATGGAAGCTGCCATGTGAATCAAATGAGTAGCTGCAATATTCTTCTTGATGGGTTATTTTGGCAGAAAGAGCCGCTACACTAGCAAGTGGGGACATTCTTTCCCAAATATACCCATAATATTCATACACACAGAACACTGTTAATTCAAATGTGGCTTATGCATAATACACTTTGCTTAAAATCACAAGGTTACTCGAAACAACAGCCCCTTTTATCTGGTGTCTCAATACATGCAGCACTGTGTATATACCCTGTGCAAAAAAACCCAAGAAGACAGAAACACCAATCCAAATTCTGCAACCAGGACAGGAAAGACCAGTAGAGAGATGAGTCACAGACTGGATAAGGGCTCTCTGTCTAGTTGTGGGTGCACAGGCCAAGTGCAGAAGAAGTAGGACTAAAGGGATGCTGTGAACTCCGTGGTGCATGCATATTTAACAGGTGCCATATATTCCTTATATAAGAACATACATTGTTGACATATATTTAATGCACAGAGCAATTTCAGGCAAATCCCTGTTGGTTCCCAGGGTATTCTACACAGTATTTGTACTGCAGTTACTACCTAAGGCTCCAAGAGGCTCAAAGAACTTGGACACATCCTCTACATTACTGAGAAACTGCAGCCTTTAGCTCTAGGTGGCTGTGTTTTGAAAGTCTTTCTTGTGATGGCTAGAGATGGATCAGATAAACCTCCCACCCCCACGATAAATGGTCAAATTTTCCCTACCAGGCTGGTCGATCCTGCCCATGGGGTCTCAGGTGAGGCCCCTCCCCAAAGCCCTGTCCCCTAAGAGGGGAGAGGGGGTGGGAGGTTTTGCTCCTCCAGCAAGCTCTTCATGTGGGAAAGGCAACGGAGCAGCAAAGCTGGCGCCTCGGCAGGCTTTAGTCCGCCTGGCCTTTTCCCCAAGCTGGGAAAAGCCCACAAGGAGCAACGGAGACTCCCTGACTGAGGTGCAGCTGGAAGAGATCAATGATGTCAGGCCAGGGTACTGCCCATCAGCTCAGTTGGTGTCAATGAATTCAGGAATTTATTGAAGAGATTTAAGAAAAGTACAGGGTTGGACTTCATCTGCTGAGTTTTAGAACAGACGGTATCACATTAACTTCTTGACAGATTGTAATCTTTATTTTAAAAGGTTAAAGTACGTATTTATAGCAGTTCCCTTCCATTTACATTACATTTGTGTATTTACTGAAAATTCTGCATGCCATGAGAATATTCTAAATGGGGAGGAGTGTTGAGACGATACTGCATTAAAAATTTATGTAGTAGCTTAAGCTATTGGCATTCTGTAAGTGCACATGGTCCTTTCATCTCTTCTTTTTGGTGGCAACCCCCCAGTGCTCCTGAAGGTTGGAAGAGGCTGATGCCAAAAGCAAAAAACAGCCGTACGTGTGCGTAAGGGCTTTGCATGAATCCTTGGGCATCTCTAGATCCCAGCCATCTTTTGTTTTTATTATGATATAGGAAATTCAAGACTTGCCAGAGCGACTGCATAAAAAGTGCATTTTTAATATACATTTCATACAGCCATAGAACATATTCACAAAGAGGGACTGTAAATTAATCAGCACGGAATACATTTGTATTCCTGAAGTCATGGGTTCTCAACAAGGGGGAAATTCCTCCCGGGGGGGGGAATTTTAGGATTCCAGGGGGGGGAATTTGGACCACTATTCAGCAAAGTATGATGTCCTGTAGATTATGTCTTCCTACACGTTATTAAAAATGTCCCAGAAAAGTGTCATGTCGTCTGCAAAAGCCAGGCCTTTGCTCTCTTTTCCCTCCCTCCCTCGCAATCCTAGAAGTTTCAAGCTTCCCATTTAAAGGAGCAATGCAAAGCACAGGAGCTGAGAATGTAAAAGGGGCCATGCTTTGCGTTGCCCCTTTAAATGGGACTAATATAGGAAAAAATAAAACATTTTCAATATTATATGCATATTATTTGGAATGCACATTTTGAGTTAGACTATCTTGGGAAGGGAGGAATTATATTCTGAACAATGGTGAAAGGGGGAATGGAGCAAAAAAGGTTAAGAACCACTGCCTTAAGTCATAGTGAAACCTACTAGGGACAAGCAGCATTCTTGAAAACACTGGACATTTTTATGGCCACTCCTGCTGTCTCCCTGCAGATTTTGTCCTTCCTCCCCACCTGCAACAATTCCTCTACTGGTATTATCCTCTGGACTGAGAATGTCCAAACCCCAGCCCTCTCTGGAATCCCTCCCATATCTTGTTAATTGAGCTACTATATTTCCCCTAAACAATCTGGAAAAAAAAATCAAACATAAACAGAACTCCTTTTTCTGTTATGCATTCTCCACATTTGACACCTGGTCCCAATCTATTCTGCAAAGCTACATAAATTTGTTGAACTGAAATATTAGTTGGTGACAACGTAGCCTCCTAGCAAATTAATCTGTGATTGAGTTTGGACCATCAGCAGAGGAAAAGAAGTCACTGTGGTTTCTTTTCCCCACCCCGTACCCGCATCTTGCATGCCTGCCTGCTTGCCAATATTTGTAATTAGCCGTGTTGCAACATGGTTCCCATGTCATCCAAACTTGACAAGTGGCTTCCAACCCCCCTAGCCTTGCTAAATCTATATAGAGGACTAGATTGTAACTTGCCAAGTAAGAAATTAATAAGCCATCTACTGCTAGCAGCTAGATGGTTGATAGCCAAGCATTGGAAAGATGGTAAAGGGCTCCAAATTGATAACTGGTACCACAGGGTATTGCACATTGCTGTTAGAAAAACTGATGCAAAAATAAGGATAATACGAGGACAAATAAGCGAAGGCAAATTTGAAGGGGTATGGAGGAAATTTATGGACTTTGTGAATAAAGAAGAAGATGGGAGAAGACCTCCATTGGCATATACAGAATTATGGAAAGTATAGGTGGGGGGGGGGAGAAGGAAATTAAATATATTAAGTAAATTAATGGCTAATAATCCTAAATCCAGGCGGAGCTGTATTGAAATCTGTATTGAAACTGAATGTTCATGTATGATGTAATATTCGACTTATGAAAGCATCATCATCATCATCATCGGCTTCTTTTCCCCTCCTCGTACCTGCCTCTTGCATGCCTGCCTGCTTGCCATTTTTGTAATTAGCTGTGATGCAACATGGTTCCCATGTCATCTGAACTTGACGAGTCAGTGGCTTCCAAACCACCCCATAAACCCTACAACAAGCCATGGGTTACAAAGTGGTTTGGAAGCCACTCCGCCACGCACCTTGCCCAGTGCGGATGACACCGCAACTTGCGCCATGGCAAGGTCAATTAGGGAAAGTATGGTGGGCACACAAGTGGCACGTGCGGGACAGGGACAAGAAGTCATAGTGGCTTTTCCCTGGTGACTGTCCAAACCTGGTCTCTGAAATGTATGACCCCACAGACGGTTCCAGCAATATCATGACCTGTACCATTAATGATGGGGAAATACATTGGCCACAATTATTATTATTAATAATAATAAGGAAGGAACGCCTCCTCCCATATGTACCTACCCGGACCTTAAGATCATCTACAGGTGGCTACTAGGAGGAGGGCTTTCTCCGCTGTGGCACCCCGGTTGTGGAACGAGCTCCCCAGAGAGGTCCGCCTGGCGCCTACACTGTACTGCTTTCGTCGCCAGCTGAAGACCTTTTTATTCACTCAGTATTTTAATACTTAATTTTAACTTAAATTTAAATTTTACTGTTTTAACTCTGTATTTTAATCTTATATCAACTTTGCTGTGTGGTTTTATCCTGGTTGCGCTTTTTATACTGTATTTCGTAATTGTGTTTTAACCTGTTGGGTGTTTTACTGTGGTTTTAATTTTTGTGAACCGCCCAGAGAGCTTCGGCTATTGGGCGGTATAAAAATGTAATAAATAAATAAATAAAATAAATAAATAAATAGCACCATCAAGGCACATGGTGCTGTACAGAGTAAAACAGTAAATAGCAAGGCCCTGCGCATAGGCTTACATTCTAATAAAATCATAGTAAAGCAATAAGGAGGGGAAGAGAATGGAAACAGGCACAGGGTAGGGTAAACAGGCACAGGGTAGGGTAAAACTAACAGTATAACAGTATAACTAACAGTCTAAAGTCTGAGCAACATCAAGTTTTAAAAGCTTTAGGAAAAAGAAAAGTTTTTAGCTGAGTTTTAGAAGCTGTGATTGAAGTTGTAGATCTCAAATGTTCTGGGAGAGCATTCCAGGCGTAAGGGGCAGCAGAAGAGAATGGACGAAGCCGAGCAAGGGAAGTAGAGACCCTTGGGCAGGCGAGAAACATGGCATCAGAGGAGCGAAGAGCACGAGTGGGGCAATAGTTTCAGATGAGAGAGGAGAGATAGGGCGGAGCTAAACCGTGGAAAGCTTTGAAGGTCAACAGGAGAAGTTTATATTGGATTCTGAAGTGAATTGGAAGCCAATGAAGAGATTTCAGAAGTGGAGTAACATGGTCAGAGTGGTGAGCCAAGAAGATGACCTTAGCGGCAGCGTGGTGGACAGAAACCAACGGACTGATGTGAGAAGAAGGAAGGCCAGAGAGAAGAAGGTTGCAGTAGTCCAACCGAGAAATAACCAGTGCACAAGCCAGCACAGAATTAGGTACACTTAAACTCACAGCAACCCTTGAAGCTTACTTAACTCAGGGTTGTACTGTGACCATTCTCTTTTGGTAAGAAATGCAGGGTAGTGAAAAGAACACTCTTGAATTTTGATTTATTATTAATAGGAGCACCCTCTTTTGGTAGAAGGGGAAAAAAGAATCTTGTGGCAGTTTACCACCTAACAGATTACTTGTGGCATAATTTTTTCTGGGCTAAAGTCCATTAGATGCGCAAACATATGATCCTCAGTTGGCAGAAAGATATATGTATGTGAGTTCTGAGGAAATTGTAAACAGCAGGGCAAAAAGCTCATGAATTGCAAGGTTAGCAGTAGGGCTCTGACATTTCTGTGTAGATCCCAAATGTATACAATAGAAGAACAGAGTGATTCATTCACAACAGCAGTCACTATGATAATACTATCTTTCCAGATATGTTATTCTAATTTAACAATTTTAAAGTGTGTCAAACTAGAACAGTATAGCTAGAAAGATAGTATTATCACAGTGACTGTTGTTATGTTTGGTGACTCTGCTCTTATCTTGTATACATTTGGGATCTACACAGAAATGTCACAGGCCCCCTTTTTATATCCCCCCTGTACTTGTGTGTTTGTGTTTCAGTGCATATGCTCCTCCATCTGAAGATAAACTCTAGACCACAAAAGCTTATGTCACAAAGGTGCCACAAAGATGCTACAAGAGTCATTTTTGATTTTTCTGCAACATCTTTCAACTAAGTTGAGCAAAACTATAGATATCTGCCTTGTGATGAAATTACATTCTCTCTGTTTCATCAATGACAATAAAATCATTTCTAAGTTTGGATGTTGATTTAATTACAGGAGGAAAACCTTGTCCTCTTCACTGGAGCAGCTTTCAGTTCTGAAACCAAATCCAGAGTTCCTAAGAGAATCGTTTTAATTCAGCCCTTCCCAGCACGGCCAATGCTAGCTGGGAATGATGGGAGTTGCAGTTCAACACATCTGCAGGGCACCAGGTTGGGGAAGTTTGCCTAATTCATGTTGAAGCTAGGACAGGAATGGGTTTACTATCTAAAATGTGAATGTACACTGAATTCGCAGAGACTTAAGGGCACAAGGATTACAAGGATTCTCTAGGATTACAATATTGAAGCATTGGATGATGTATTCTGCTGCTACCATCCCACTGTAAGGAAGAATGCAGAATATGCAAACTCAAGTTCTCACATACCAGTATTTTGGGTGTATCAACTTTGCAGCCCATGGGTTATTTTTCCACAAGGTGATTTTTTAACTTATCATTTTAAGCAAGAAGGACAAAAGGCAAATGCTGGGCCTGTTCAGATGATACACTAAGCCATGGTTAGGCCATTAACCCCTTTGCAGCAAATGGTTAGTGAGCATGTTTAAACCATAGTTAGGTAGCCGCCATAAAATTTAGCTCAAAGTGCTTAACCACCATGGGCTTAGAGTGTTGTCTGAACAGGATCAATATTTACAAACTGAAAAGGCTGCATTTGTTTCAGCTCTGCCTGTAGTATAACCAAACCAACACACAGTAAGCTTAAATGGCTTGGTAACTTTGAAGGATCTTTGATCCAAATCTAAACTTTTAATGTGAACTCTGAGATGTTGCTTTACGCAGTGAGTGATGAGATTTTTCTAAACTAATTTTGCCTGCCTCTGATTTGGGCATAATAAATGTGGTTATAGGATTTTCCTTTCTGTGCATTAAGGAAGTCTGTATCATGATCAACACCTTCAAAGCCACACATTTTTCAATATACACATTTCATAGGCCCTCAAATTTCAACGCAAGCAAAAGCTTTCAGCAAAAGAGAATGCGGTCCAGACAGTCCTAAGGAAACCCTAACCATGTGATGGATTCTGAGGAGGCTCCAAAGCCACAAACACAACTGACTGAAAACTCTGCCAAATAGGCAGATGCTCCTTCTGGAGAAAATGTTACACAGCTCTGAGTTTCAATTTCTGTATTTTTGTTGCAAAAAACACACAATTTTTTTTCAGAAGATGTGGATTCAATTGTGTGCTTTTAGTTTTTAAATAAAATAAAATAAAATAAAGGAAAGCTATTGAGACCATGTTCACTTAAAACCATCTTCAGATTTTTTTTTATGCATTATAAGCCACACACACTTTATTAAGAAGCACAGCAACTTATTTTGCAGATAAAGCTAAAAGCACAGAAGCGCAAAAGATTGTTTGGCAGCAGTTTAACCTTTGATCCTTAACAGAGCCAAAGGCAATTGCCAAGTTGCTAATGCAACTGCTACTAAGCAATGCAAGCGAGCCAGATGTGCCCATAAAAAACCCTAACATTGTAGAGCCTTAAGGGTAAAGATTAGCAATAAGAATGCCTAGAAGGTGGGAGTAAACAGCATGCTTCTGCAAAAAGATTTCATTACAGGCTAAACAAAAATTTACTATCAACAAATGTGTTAATAGTGAATTTCTAGTTAATTTCCTACTTGGAGGAAATTATATTGTTTGCACAAGGTCAGCAGAAGCCACATATCAGGTTCTCATGTGAACTATGAAATTAAAGGAGTTGCCCTGATATCTTGCTAACAATTATAGGATTATTTAGTGCATGTTCAGAAGGAACAATTACCACCTACGACAAAGATAAGATTGCATATTTGTTTCCATTAACAGATGGGAGATGAAGGCACAAATCCCATACTGGTTCTCTTTTTAAACAGCCATGGCTTTTGAAGTGGCAGTTAAGAGATGGTCTTCTTTGTGGCGGCATCCCAACTTTGGAACCCTCCTGAGGAAGACATGATTGTCACTGACTCTGTATTCTTTTTGACACCAAATTAAAACATTTGTGTTTGCCCACACGTTTTACATTTTAAATTCAGCCTATATGGATTTTAGATTGATTGTTTCTTGGCTGAATAGATTTTATGCCTCTCACTGTAATGTTATTGCTGTTGTTATAGTTTATTTGTTTTTATAATTTTATGTATACTGCCCTAGGATCTATTAGAGATGAAGGAATAGTTTAGAATTTTAAAAAATTAAATTTAAAAATAGTGAACTGCAGACAATTTAGTCCAGAGCAGTCCCTTTGCAGCATCACCCCACAGTTACAGGACTGGAGTTATAAATAAATATTAATTAATTATATGAGCTGACTTAAGTGATAGTGCCCCATTATAACACAAGGTGTTTTATATTGTGATGTCATAAGTAATATCATGCCATAATGTCAATAAAACTAGGCCGTGAGACAACCAAATGTGGAGTTGAATGCATGGTGACTACACATTAGTCAACCTCTGATTACTGGATGGTATAGAAATGTAATAAATAAATATCTGTAGAATGCTAAGTCTCAAGATTTTGGAATTCATATAACCACAAAAGCATATGTAGATTCAGCAGTAGCTGTTGCAATTTTTCACACAGAAACTTGCAGAACACTTATAAAGAAAGGTGTCCCTTTAAACATGTGCAGAATGCCTTGGTCTTTTCACTGAGAAACTTCAAGTATTTCCCTCAAATCTGTAGAAAGGGGAATAGTTTCCATAAAAGAGGGAATGAACATGACATCCAATAGAGCTGATCTCCAAGATGTCTTATTTAGAAATTAAGCTATGCCACATGGTACAAGTTCTTGAATTCATTAGGATTTATGAGAACACATACACATGCATTGTCAAAAGCAAAACAAAACATCAAATACATCAAAGCTTTTAAAATTCCAAGGAACACTTGTTTCTGGTTGCACATAGTTTTCTCAACTCATTCAACCTCTTAATGACTGTGGAAGGGGAGGGGAATAGGATATTTGTCAAAGTGAGCTACAATTTTCATTTTAGAAATTCACTGACAAATTGTCCCTCAGATCTGGAAGAAATCCAGCCAACGCAAAGCAAGCTGCAAAGTACATGCCTTGTGTGACACTTAAAAAATACAACTCAGTTTGTCGTTCACAGGGGCTTGGAGGAGTTGCGACACCACTCCTTGCATCACACTTGGGAGTTTCAAGGCCGAACTAACATTACGTTAAATGTGTTTAGAACGTCTGATTTTTCTAAAGAGAAATAATTATAATTGAGGTGGGGAATTTCATTTGGGACTGTGGCAAACGGTGAGGGAGAGTTTAATCCTGTCCCCTGCTGTGATCCTGATGGCCCCATCCCACCCCACCCCACTATTTGCATCAGGAGACAAATAAACAAGAGGATGAGTTGTTTTTTTAATGTCATTTTGATTTCTTTGATTACTTCTGGGATCTGCCCTTCATCCCATTATGGTGGAGCTGTCCTTGTTTAACATCTGAATTAGTTCTCACTGAGGCCATAGCTAGACCTAAGGTTTATCCCAGGATCATCCCGGGTTCGTCCTTGCCTGAGCGCTGGTTGCCCTGTGTGGCACTTAGATGAACAGGTTTGACCCCAGGACAACCCTGGGATAAACCTTAGTTCTAGCTACGGCCTGAGTCTAAATTGGGAAGTCCTAGCTCTGCATGCTATTTTGTTGATATCTCACTGCCCTACTAAGGGCAGGGATAATGCATGTTAAGCAAACTCCCTCCCCAAGTCAGATGAACCTTACCAATACATTTTTAACTGTAAGAAGAAAAGAAAATATATATTTGGATATCCACCTGTGCAGCCCAATACACCTTTTCTGAACAGATTTAGGGAGTAATCCTAAGGCCCCTAGACAACCTCTGGGAGGCCATAGGATAGTTTGGATTCCTGGATCTGAGGCTGGAGACAACACTCCAACCTTAGACCCAGGAGTCCAGCACAGAGAGAACGGCATCGGCTGCCTCTCCAAGGTCACAAAGCTGACCAAGGAGGAAGGGAAAGAGGGCGTCCCCTGGGCAGAGAGGACAGGAGAGGGCTTATGCTGTATCCCCAGGCCTCCCCGGTCTCCTTCCCCCACCCCGATACCATAGCTAAATGTGTGAAAGCCCAACTAGCGAAAATACAGAGTGGGAGGCGTACAGAAGCAACAGTTGCCTTCTCCACACCTCCCACTTTGCTTTGGATGGCTGTAAGCCTCCAAGTTTAGAGGCTTACGGCCAACCCTATAGGATTCAACCCTTAGTGATGTTGGAGCCAACAGAGTTGAAGGGCTGTATTTCTTTCCAAGTCCCACCCAACTATTGTATGTGTGTGCATGTGTGTGTATAAGAAAACAAGTAATTGGGAAAAAAATGGCTTGGCTCTTAAACTTTTACAACCTACAGCAGAATCAGGAAGATGCAATAATCATGTTTATGGCAGCTGGTTTTCTAAGCCCCAGCAGGACCACTTACCTGGGTAAAGATCCTTCTCAATAAGTTTCATCTGGAGATGGAAGATCTGTTCCTGGAGTTTGCAAATGGAGTGCTTCATTTTCTCTCGCCTTGTCACCATGTAACAAAGATTTCTAACCTGCAAAACAGAATAAGAAGAGTCTCCATTTTAATAGTGAATTCTTAAGAGATCCACTGGTAGATCAGCTTCTCAAAGTACTTTATAAATTTCCTGCTTATCTTTACCCTCTTACTTGACTTCATCAGATCTTTCCATTCCCATCTGTCATGCTGCAGTACCCAAGTATTCCAGAGGCAGTACAAATAATAAAAAGACTGCAGGCTAGAAACCCCCAATAACCACATTCCTTTTGGCTCAGATGTCATGCTGACTATTATGATTATGACCAACAATAAGCTACAGAAAAATGTGCAAAGGTCTGAAGAGGAGCCCACTCATGCTGGGATGTTGGGAGTGGGTTTTGTGTGTGCCCCCTCCCACTTTATCCTTTACATGTTCAGGTAAACAACTGAATGTGTTCTCTCAAGTACGTCTCTGTACCTTCTTGTAAGTTCATAAATTTACACCTTCAATACATAACTTACAATTCCAAGTTATGCTAACTGCAGTTCTGGATGGATGCTATCACAAGGTTCCATTTCAATGCAGATTATGCATCTGTGGCCAACATCAAGTGTAAGACATTGTTCACTACACGTTAATTTGCCCTCTGTACAGGGACCCAAGAGAGAGATTCCAGAAACACTTGTTAACACATGGATATAGGAATGCCCTTGCAGAAACGGTTCATTTTCTTTTGAGTGATAACAACAGTTGTGTGACATATAAAGTGGCTTCATTTGCTCTGGCAGCAAAAAAGATTAGGAAGAGAGAACTAGACAAAATTGCCATAAACTGCCATGGAGATTCAGATTGCTGAGTGAAAGCTGAGTTTCAGTTATGGTAAATTCTAAGTTATCTGTATAATTTTCTACTGTTCGAAATATTTATATTACTGTATATATGTATAAATATTTTCCTTTGATGTATTTGTCATAGCCTTTGGTTAGTACAATAATCTTTGAACTACTAAAAAAATAATATAAAAAACACTTTTACAATCTATCTCTCATCTTTTTTCATTACAACTTCTGGATGTAGTTCACTGTTCCCATTTTAGAGACAAGGGACAAAAGTCACTGGGAAATTCTCTTGTGCGAACCTCATGGAAATTAATAGGAACTGCACAAGAGAACATCCTGATTAATTGTATCCAAGGAAATGGAAGCTGAGAGACAACGGGTGCTTCCAGATGACAGAACAGTTGGGAGACAAGACTCAATTCAGTTAAAAGCATTTGTCAGGATAGAGGAATGAGTTTAGAGGAGAAACAAGAGAAAGATAAACCTTATTAAGATCTTAGCTATACATGCAGGGAGAGGGCTCCACCAAGCATCTCTAAATGTCGCATGTGCCATTTAGCCCCTCTCCGGCATTTGTGCATACAGTATGAACATCTGCAGGGCAGAGGCCTTCACATGTGAAGCTCTATGTGCAAAGGCCCCACCCTGCAGATGTCTGCGTTGTACTCTTGGACATTAGGGGGAGGGGCTTGTCATGTCAGGGGGTGGAGCTACTCAGTGTGGCCCCTGTCCTCGCTTCTGTGTGAGCTAGCTACTTTAATTAATGCCTCAATAGGGCTATAGAAACAGAGATTCTCTTTAGTTGTAAGTTTAGAAGTTACTGTTAGCAAATATTAATGAGTCATGGATTAGTGGTCTAAAAAATAAAGCTTGTGTAATTTGTTGCTTGTTTAATCTTGTGGCAATTATTGACTATAGAATCATAAGTGTTGGAAGGGGCCATTTAGGCCATCAAATTCAACCTCCTGTTCAGGGCACGAAACCGGTTTAAAGCATCCTTGACAGGTGTAGTTCCCAGTTTCTACTTGAATACCACCAGCAAGGGAGAGCCCACCATTTCCTAGGCAGTTGTTTCCAGTTACATTGCCAGTTACTTTACAGTGGTCTCTACCTCTTCTATAAGGGTAAAATTTCTACCTGAGTAAAATTTCTACCTTGTTGGGTATGTGAAAGCTCTCTAGCCTGAAAGACATGAGGTTGACTTACGTTATTCTCCTGATAACAACTCTTGTGTTGTAAGTATGGTTGAGAAATAATGATCTGCCGAAGGCCAGCAAATAAATGCCAAGGGTCAACATGGATTTGAACCTGGGTTTTTCACATCCGAATACCAAATCTAACCACCACTGCAGAAAGGTTTTCAAGCAGAGAAACCATTTGCACCTTTAGCCATTAGAGGCAACTTAGTTTTTTCCCCTCAAGCCAAGATGCAGCTACCAACACAGTTGTATTTTCATTTTTTTGGTGAGAGTGATGGGACTAATCATTAAAATCACAACTTTCGTAGGATATACTTAATATCATTCAAGCCTATAGCTTAGTTCAGGTGTTAATGTCTATAAAAAGAGTTATTTTATGGAGCACTGTAAGAGTACTACAAAGTGTTTCTTTATTTTAGGGACCTCTGTTGCTTTGTAAATTGGAAGAGAACTATATGGTAAAGGCCCAGTTTGCCTATATTTCTTAAGTGCATGGTGTATAAAGTCTAGGTGCACTTACAAATGCCCAAAAGATACAGTACCTAAAATATGCAGAAGGGCTCGTAATCAGGAGACACTACTGAAGTCGCCAAGATACCATAAATGACTTCAGTGATTAAATCTTTCTTTTTCTTTTTTCACAACTATTTCTTTTTATTTTCCAATAATAATAATAATGATGATGATGATGATGATGATGATGATGATGATCAGGCAGGATTACAACCACCACAAGAGACACAACTAATGATGCTGCATAACAGTATTTGAGAACTCAGAAACCAAATCAAGCAGGCTTGCAAAGCCAGTATTTGTAACACAATACATTTTATCTGGAATCTAAGCTATGATTTTAAGGGATTGTTCCTTAATGTTTGCACTAACAGAGATTTTTGGTCTTGTTTGTCCCACCAGAGCTCTGCCATGGAATTTTCCAAGTTCTTGCATCAAGGCTGAGTGTGGTTTCTATTCTGGAGAAGGACCATTGTGGCTTAAAGCAACAGCTTGTGTAACTCAGAAATAAGACTCCTTTCTGGCACAAGCTTTGAACAAAGTAGCATTTCAAAACGCATTAAACCCCCTAGTCAGCTTTTTAAAGTTGGATATGAATCCATAAAGTTTATATTTGACGGTACTGAAACCCATGAACAAGAATATCTCCTAATTTATTTATTTATTTATTTTCACTGTAGCATAGCGTTAAGCTGACGTTGAACATCATCCATGTTGACCTGGTAACAGCATCAAATTTGCCAGGGCACGCACACACATTAGCCACTTCTCCTTTGCATTATCAGTTAGTTTATACTTTAACTAAAATTAACTCTTAGATTAAGTTTGGGTTGTTTAACCAATGAATAATCCATAGTATCCAGGCTTGCATGTCACGCAACAACCTACAATCAGGTTAACTGGAGGTTGATTATACAAAGTGGAAGTGGACGTGATTTAATTAACCCATGATTTCCTTCCGTTACATGTGAACAGGGCCAATATCAATAAACCTATGCATTCTTCCAGAGCAGGGCAGGGACCAAAGTGTAAATACATTTGATCTCTACCAAAATATGAAGGATGGATAAATGAGGTAAGAGAAGAAACTCCAGAAGTTCATTTGCCTTTCCAATGATCCCAAATTTTCCTGGTTAAAGTGTGAAAATATTGTACTTTACGGTTGTGGATCAATCTTTAGCAAGTAGAACTGTTATCACTTTGCATGAATAATGAAATCCTGCATATTTCACCTGGATCCATCCTGGAACTCTAATCAGAATAATTATGTGGCCTAACTGAATGACTCAGTAATACAATGATAAATCTGGACCTGCAAGTGCACTTTCCTTAATCAGGATTCCCTGTGAGTTCTAAAAAAACCTTTTAAAATTGTTGATTAGCCTATCAAGTGAATTTATCCAATGTATTTTCTCAATCACCTGCTTTCCTAGAATTTCTATGAGCAACACTGGAAATAAGTATAACTACTTAGGGAATCATTTTGATTATTGTATCCTGACCATTAAGGAGAGTTTATGATTACTCCAAATGAACCAACTGTTTGAAGTTTAGACAGTGAGACTACAATCCTATGCATGCTTAACTGGGAATAAAACCCACTGAACTCATTTAGACTTACTTCTGAATAAATATGAATAGTATTATACTGTAAAGAGACTAATTATTTCTCTTTCAGATCCTGTAGCTAAGTTGTGAGTTGAACCCGAATAAACTTTTGCTGGTCATGCACGTCTGTAAAAGAAAAGTTATTTTAAGCTCTTATTAAGTTTCTGGTATTACATTTTGTGTTACTAATTCTGATGAGTCGTGATGTCATTTCAAGTTGTTTTGATGCAATGGCTTGACCACTTAATATTTGCTTTTCATGGCTGGGTTGTTCTGTCCAATAAGAAGGACTTCTGCTTTAAAAACAACACCTTTCTGCCTGGCAGGTGTACAGCAAATGACAATACTTCTGAAATAAACCCAGTCATCCAAAGGTCACTTCTGTCTTGCTTCCTTCAGGGGAGCTGCTGTTTTACCAGTGACTGATGACCCAGTTGCAAGAAATTCCCCTCAGAGAAAAGCTCCATTCAGCATAAATACTGTATGCAGTGGGAATGTCAGTGGTAAAAGAAAACCTTGTACCAGTCGGCTATCCTGTTTCGACAGCATAGCCATTCAAGAGAGAGCAAAGCTAGACACAGATGAGGGAGACTAAAAAGGGCTGTTCAAGTGTCAAGTTACTTCCTGACACATTATCATACTGAGGCAACGACAGGAGTCTGAGAGCACAACCCCTGACCCCTGAAGTTCAAGATCAGTCCTTAAGCGCAAGAGCTGCCAATTTCTATCATTTGTTTTTTCAAATCTTGTGCAGGGATAAGAAAAGCCTGCTACTAATCTCTAGTATGACTTCAATGATGGTTTTAAGCCTACCTATCACACACACTCAGAGACATGGTGTGAGGTAAATATAGACTTAGCAGGTGTCTAAATATACCCATCCTCTGGACTTGAGTCCACCCTGGTTCATTCATATACTAAATAGGCCAAATTTTGCAGTGCCACTACAGTAATACCTAAGGACAATACTAGCAGTTGCTATGAAAACAAAGCTTTATTTACATAATGAAAATCTCTGCATATCCCATTCCTACCTATATAAAATTGTCCTGTCAGAAATCATATATAAACAGTTGTGTACATTCTGCACTTCAAACGAAGTTAAAATTCTGTACCAATTTAACAGATCCTCTGACCTGTATAAGTGATTTACCATCTCTTTGTTTTGCTTTGTTTATTGGACTATTGCTTATTGTTAGTCATCAGGAGGTTAACAGTTATACAGGATATTCACAGAGTTTGATTGCTGATCCCACAACAAGTCAAGAAACATTGCACACAGTTTTCAAGCAGGACAACTCCAGGCACTCTTGAATGAAACGGATTATCTAGATCCATTTCAATCGGGTTTCAGGCCTGGTTTTGGAACGGAAACTGCCTTGGTCGCCCTGTGGGATGATCTCTGTTGGGAGAGAGACAAGGGGAGTGCGACCCTGTTGGTTCTCCTGGACCTCTCAGCGGCCTTTGCTACCATCGACCATGGTATCCTTCTGGATAGGTTGTCTGAGCTGGGAGTTGGAGGTACTGCGTTGCAGTGGTTCCGCTCCTACTTGGATGGCCGATTCCAGAAGGTGGTGCTGGGGGATTATTGCTCTGTGCTGTGGCTTCTAAGCCATGGGGTTCCACAGGGCTCTATTTTATCCCCTATGCTGTTTAACATATACATGAAGCCGCTGGGGGAGGTTATCCTGAGATGTGGACTCAGGTGTCATCAATATGCGGATGATACCCAGCTCTACCTTTCCTTTTCATCAAACCCAGGTGAGGCAGTGACTGTTCTGAACCAGTGCCTGGGCACGGTATTGGACTGGATGAGGGCTAACAAACTGAGACTCAATCTACACAAGACAAAGGTACTGTTAGCGGGTGGTTCATCTGTCTGGCGAGGTGATGTTTGCCCTGTCCTGGACGGGTTTGCACTCTCCATAAAGGATCGGGTCCGTAGTTTGGGGGTGCTCTTCGATCCAGAACTGTCACTTGAGGCACAGGTGAACTCAGTGGCAAAGAGCACCTTTTATCAGCTTAGGTTGATATACCAACTATACCCTTACCTGGACAGAGATAGCCTAGCTACAGTTATCCATGCTCTGATAACCTCTCGCTTGGATTACTGCAATGCGTTATACGTGGGGCTGCCTTTGAAAACGGTCTGGAAGCTTCAGCTGGTACAAAACAGGGCAGCCCGTTTACTAACAGGGACTGGCTGGCGAGATCACATTACGCCAGTCCTTTTCCAGCTTCATTGGCTGCCAGTCCAGGTCCGGGGCCGATTCAAAGTGCTGGTATTGACATTGACGCCTCCTCCCATATGTACCTGCCCGGACCTTAAGATCATCTACAAGAGCACTTCTCCGTGAGCCCCTGCCAAAGGAAGTGAGGCAGGTGGCTACTAGAAGGGCTTTCTCCGCTGTGGCACCCTGGTTGTGGAATGAGCTCCCCAGAGAGGTCCGCCTGGCGCCTACACTGTACTGCTTTCGTCGCCAGCTGAAGACCTTTTTATTCTCTCAATATTTTAACACTTAATTTTAACTTAAATTTAAATTTTACTGTTCTAACTCTGTATTTTAATCTTATATCAATTTTGCTGTGTGGTTTTATCCTGGTTGTGCTTTTTATACTGTATTTTGTAATTGTGCTTTTAACCTGTTGGTTGTTTTATTGTGGTTTTAATTTTTGTGAACCGCCCAGAGAGCTTCGGCTATTGGGCGGTATAAAAATGTATTAAATAAATAAATAAGTCTACACTTGCAGCTAGGGACCCAATGAATAGCCTGAGAAGAACCCATATTAAAAATTTTTGATGTAATGGTTTTGACCTAAGAAGCTCTACATACTGTAGCTTGGGACCTTGGTATCTGATAGAAAGCCTCCTCCCATCTGAAAGTCCTGACCATGGCGTGGATGCAGTAATGGATTGGATGAGGGTTAACAAGCTGAGGCTCTCAATGCAGACAAGACAGAGGTACTGTTAAGTGAGTAGAAAAGATAATCTAGGAACAGAGGTACAGCCTGTCCTGGGTGGGTCGCATCCTCTGGACGATCAGTTTCATAGCTTGGGGGTACTTCTGGACTCAGATTTGTTCCTGGAGGGTAAGGCTGCTGCTGTGGCCAGGAGCACTTATCTCCTTTATCATCTCCCATTTAGACTATTGCAACATGCTCTACACAGGGCTGTCCTTGAAGAATGCTTGGAAACTGCAGCTAGTGCAAATGGCAACAGCCAGAATGTTTTCTGGTGCGTGCTTTGTTGACCATATCACACCACATTGTACCAACTACAATGGATGCCAACCTGTTTCCAGATACAATTCATGGTGCTGGTGCTTACCTATATAGCCCTAAAATGGCTTGTTTAGGACTTTGTATGTTCATGTTGCTTTTAATGCTTTTAAATTGCTTTACATTTTCATTGTAAGTTGCTTTGTGGGTCCTATTTGGACTGAAAAGCGACTCATAAATGTATACAAAACATAAATAAAGTAACAATATATATGTGCCTAGGCTAGGGCTTCCTAGGGGTGGTAGACAGGGATTGGTAGACAGGGTCAGCCAACTCATTGCTCAGGTAGGCTGCTACAGATGCCTTCAAGGTACAGAGTTCAGTCTGCCAAGGTTGTAGTGGAGAGAGAGATCTGATGGCACAGGAGGAGGGAGGGTACCAGACCCTGACTGCTGGGAGTCAAGATGTGAGAACTTCCCTGGTGCATCACAGACAAGGCAGTGAAAATGGCTAAATGAACCCTACGTCGAACACTTCATTGGGGCTACTGCCAATTTTCTAATAGGTTTATGCATGCACAACTCTGGGAACTGAATCGCATATGCACATAGCACCTACTTCTGTGCAAGGCTCTTCATCCAAGTAGGGATGTGCATGTTGAAGCCTGATTCCAGGGATGCATGGTAATGGTTGGATTAGAAAGTGTCTATAAAATAATAAAATTAAAATAAACAAACAAACTCTCCTTGATATCTTAAAAACCATAATGGTATTATACGCAAAACGGTATTATGTGAGAAGAAAATATGGGGTGGGTGGGGGTGGGGAACGAATCACATTAGGAGGAAAAGTTACTTCTTTAGAAGGCACCTCAAAGTGGCCTCAAGGATATTTCTAGTCATTTATACTGACACACCACAATACTAACATCACTCTTTTCTTTTCAATCTCCCCTCAACCCTCATCTCTTTCTGCCATTACTGTATTGCCCTATGATCCACTTCTTTAATCCCTTTAGAAAAAGAAACAGCATGGGTGTTTAGAAGTGTATGTATCTTTAACATCACATTTGACTTCCCACCCCCATGCTTCATTAATCTCTACTACCAAAATTATAACAGAATTGTTGCTTGTCAAAGGCTCTTTCTCAAAGCTGCATTGTCCCTAGCAACAGAGACATCATGTATTTACACTTACCCAATTATCTGGGTTTATGCCATCTTTACTGATGAATTAATGTGAGTGAGGTTTTACATGGACAGCGAGCTTCCAGGATCTGAATGGTAAATAACCAGCTAGACAAATAAATACAACGGCTTATAACTGATATCATTTATTCTTTTCCAAAGCTCTGTGTGTCTTGAGACAACTACGTGACCATTTGCTGAAGGCATATTGTTTTTAAAAATGTGAGAGAACAGAATCAAAGAAACAAGACAATTACATGCTTTAAAATGATCATATTTGTGAACAGGCTCTTGGTTCATTAAAAAGGGGCTTCCTGGACTATCATATTATGCAAATAAGTGTCCAGTCAGCCAAAAACAAAAGGCTGATAACCATTACCCAGAGGACCTTCTCTTCTCCTGCTTCCAGACTGTGGAACGGCCTGCTGGGAGAGATTCACCAACTTAACAGTTTTTCTGAATTTAAGTGAGCCAGGCAGTCTGATCTCTTCTGGCAGGCCTACCCAGTCAAATTTGAAGATGTCTGGCTGTTATTTTAATAATGTATTAGCTTTATATGTTTTTAATCAGTTTTATGTATTTTATAGTATTTTTGTATTTAATGTTGTTCCCCGCCTCAATCCAGAGAGAGAGGTGGTTAATAAATTATTTATTATTATTATTATTATTATAATTATTATATTATTATTATTATTTGCAAGGTGCTGCACTTCCATCTAAAAAAGATGACTCTCTCACTATTTTCTAACTCTTGTGAGAGTTATGAGGATAAAATAATGGAAAGAGATATAAAGAAATCCAAGTAGTTTTCATTTGCTTCTTTGCTCCTTCACTGAGGTTTCTATTATTTATTATTTTGGAGAGACCAACCATTGTTTAAATAGTTTTTGGTGACATGCATGCTTCCTGGTATCTTCCCTCCTTTAAAATGTTTTGGTTGATTCCAGAGCCAAGTAAGTAGACTAAAATATTTTATTCTACTAGTAAGAATTGCACATTCTACTAGCACATTGTTTTAAGCTGCCTGGGAAAAGCTACCAAGGAATAACATGTTGTCTATTTAAGGGGCAATTTCCTCAATGGTTATTCCATTAACTTCATGGGGAATGCATTAAGCTGAACTTTCCCTTTACATAGTACACTTTTGTGGCTGCGCTAAACATTTATGTTCAAATCTGGATTATTATTATTATACAAACGCACTTCCCCCAGGCCAGCCTGGAAAAACAACAACGTGGAAATTCTAATTGGTGGACTTCTGGCAATATGATCTTTCACAGCACTGACAGCTGTAGCAGAGGTGACATGACAATATGTTCAGGGTGGGTGAGACAACATGCTACCTCTTCCAGTCCAAAACATGCTGCCCAACCTCCCTCTCCAGAAAGTTACTTTTTTTTTTAAATCAAGTCCTTGCCTCATGGACATCTTCTTGTCCTCTGTAGAGGCTTGGAATCCTCCTAACTTCCAAGATGAATACTGAGCATGTGCTGAGTCTGCACATGTTCACAGCGTTCTCCTATTCACTGTTCTTGCCCTCTGTTGTGTCCTGCTATCCTCCAAGTTTCTTTGGTAAATACGGAGCACCTGCAAGTTTTGCACCTGCTCAGAACATTCCTACAGATACAATTTAGCCAGTGGAGGGGAGAGGGGGAGAAGGGAAGCAAGGTATGGCAGGCAGGAGTGGGGAAGAGAGAAACGCCCTGCCTGCCTAATATGGGCATTAGTAGTTCTTCTGCACCTGAGCAGGAGCAAACTTTTCTTTTTGGAAAATGGGTGTCCTATAGGACACTTAGCCAATAGGAGTCTGTTAGTTTTATTTTTTTAAATGCACATGCTCAAACCTCTTCTTTCTGTCATATTGAGACAGAAGGCAGACAAGAACAGGGAAAGAACACTGAGCCCTTGGCCTCTATTCCTTCCTTTGAAGAGCAGCAATAGCAGGAGCAAGAAAGAAAGGAAGTGATTGACTCTGTGTGCGTGTATCTAAAAAAGGGCAAGCCTTTTTTAGACACAGATACAAAAGGGGGCAGGGCTCCTGCAGCTTTAACTGTTGTGATGAAGAGGGAACTTCACTAGGTGCTGCATGCATACAAAGGACACCTGCTGAAATCCCTTTTCTATACAACTGTCAAAGATACAGGAGCCTTGTCCTCCTTTCCATATGGTCACCCTAGTGGAGCTGGAACATGGCTGCAGAGAGTCAGGCCTTAGCTAGACCTAAGGTCTAGCTAGACCTAAGGTTTATCCCGGGATTGTCCTGGGGTCGTCCCTGCCTGTTCCCAGGATCCCCTGTGTGTCATTTAGATGCGCAGGGATGACTCCGGGATGATCCCTGGATAAACCTTAGGTCTAGCTAAAGCCTCAGTCTCTCTCTTTTTCTCTCCTTCCAGCTATTTGGTGCCAAGCCCAAGTCCCTTTGCATCCCAAAAGGAGATTTCCATCCATCTATCTAGTGATTGCAGGGATACTCACGAGAAAGGGTGAATTTTGGATGCTATCAGAAGTTACTGCCCTTCCTTACTCCAGAGTAATCCAGTCCTTCTTACTTCTGAGCAGACACGAACATGATTGATTTTGTACTGTACTGCTTTTCACTGCTACTTCTGAATAAAAATGCAAAGAGGTAGTACTGGCAATGTTCTGTGGGTATGGAAAAGGGTGGTTTTTGGATGCTCTCTGATGTTCAGTTTCTCCTTTCTATGGTATGAGTTTCTGGCTGCTGGGGATTTAAAAGACTGTGATGTTGTATGGATTTATTTCCACCCAACCCACATATCTTACTTTAAAAGCATGATGTTAAATTTAATGTACGTCAGGCCATAGCTAGACCTAAGGTTTATCCCAGGATCATCCCGGGTTCGTCCCTGCCTGAGCGCTGGATGCCCTGTGTGGCACTTAAATGAACAGGTTTGACCCCAGGACAATCCTGGGATAAACCTTATGTCTAGCTATGGCCTCAGTTTCCATTTTTATAATGGGTTACTGCTGGGTTCAAAAGAATGCTTTTCTGTGTTACTGTGTACAGTGACCCCCTTGGTTCTGCCTGTGGTGATCCTACCTCAGCCCCACCAGTCTCAGTGGGCACCAGTTCCTATTGGTTGTGGAGAAAATCTCAAGCCATGATTGCACTTTGCAAACCTCTGATACTTCTCTCAACACCTATAACCACAGAAAGCCACCAGGGGACTCCTCAGGTAGCTTCCAATGCAATCCTGCTCCAACACTGGAAGACAAAGCAAACCGAGCCCCTGAACTGAACAGATCGGACTCATATAATCAAAATTCAATGGTGAAAATGGGCTGTGGAAAGTAGGAAAAATTCAAATATTTAAGGGGTCAGGGGAAAGATTAAGTGGACAATTCAGTGTGAGAGGTGGGATACCAGAAGTCAACAGAGGACAAAGGGGGCTTGTGCTCAAAACGGAGAATATTGTAGAAACTCGGTGGCACTACAGCAGGAGCTGTAGATGTCATTCAGTGAGGAATCTTCACATTTATTGCATTTGGGAGGCTGTATTAGAAAAACGTTCCTTCTTATTTGTAAGCACTCCATCAATCCCTCATCTTCTTTTTTAATGGCCACAGGGTGATGTTCTTAATCATTCCTTTATTTGGTTTTCTATGCTCGTGTTCCAATACACTGAACATGCCTTTAGTCCTACCATGAAACTAGTGGGGTAAACGGAATAAGATGTTGAAAGGCAGAGCAGGCAACTCCTAGTCATTGGTGGGAGGAAATATCGCCTACATAAACTAGCAGTGAAAGTCATTCTAGTAGCAATGTTCTTTCCTGTCCAGCTCACCATGCTGTGGTCTACAAAATCGTTTAAGACCATCTATTAACCTAGGGATGTTAGTATTAACACAAGAAAATTTGGAAGCGCTTGTTTTGGGGGGGTGGAAATTCTTTTTGCTTTTTTTAAAAAACAAACCAACAGACGAATATTTTTTTTAAAAAAGTGCTATGTATTTTAATGGGCACCTTTTTATTTGGGTTTGAAGTGAACATCAGACTCTTTAAAAGGAAACAAATATGTCTGGGAAGATATATGTTAAATGTTTGGCATTATCTTTCAATTTCTTAATTTATATGTTTTTCAAAAAATGCTTTTCACTCTCTATTATTATTATTATTATTATTATTATTATTTATTTATATAGCACCATCAATGTACATGGTGCTGTACAAATAACACAGTAAATAGCAAGACCCTGCCGCATAGGCTTACAATCTAATAAGTTGTAGTAAACAATAAAGAGGGAAGGAGAATGCAAACAGGCACAGGGAAGTGTAAACAGGCACCGGGTAGGGAGAAGCTAACAGTATAGAGTCAGAACAAACTCAATATTTGAAGGCTATAGGAACTACTTAGATCTCCACAGCTAAAAGCACATACAATGCTTCCTTATCAATGATAGTTGCCTGATAGTTTGATAGTTTGCCTCTCTTCAAAATTATCAAACTTTGTTGAAGTTAATTAAAGCAAATGAATGTTTATAATAATGTTGCTCTGTATCTAATGCATCTTAGATAACCCAAAGCGGTGGCTTTTTATTGGAGGACTGTTTGCTAAAAACGACATGTCAGCATCTTAGAACTAGATGCATGTAAGACATTTATGTTCCTATGTTACAGGAACAAAAATAAGGGGGAAAGGTATGTGCATAGCTGGCCAGAGATTTTTGAATCCAGCTGAAAATGTACATGGGAGGCGCCTGGGAATAAATCTGACTCAAGACTACTGAAATATATTCAGTATGGGCTTGCCCCAGTGACAATTCAGAGGCAGAGAGGACCTTACAATTCCTCACTAGATATTAAGTTGTATACTTTCATTATGCAAGACAGGATCCATGCTATACCAAAAAGAATCAACATCTAATCACCTCTGCAGCTTTCAGTTTAAGTAGACAAGATTTTTAAGTCTTGGAAAAGGTGTCCATACAGCTAACCCTATTTCAGAATTCTTCCTATGACAGTTCCACAAGATCATAGAATAGTAGAGCTGAAAAGAGCCTATAAGGCCATCGAGTCCAACCTCCTGATCAAAGCAGAAATCCACCTTAAAGTATACCTGAAAGGTGACAGTCCAGCTGCCTCTTGAATGTCTCTAGTATGGGAGAGCCCACTACCTCCCTAGGTAATTGGTTCTATTGTCATACTGCTCTAACAGTCAGGCAGTTTTTCCTGATGTTCAGCTGGAATCTGGCATCTTGTAACTTGAGCCTGTAACTTGAGCTCCATCTGGACAGCCCAAGAGATAAAATGCTGACTTAACTTCATCTTTCACCTATCTCCCAGTCAGTGCCAGAAAAGTGACTGCATGGTGTATTCACTTCTGGTGTTTTGATGTTCCTCAATGGTACTTCAAATGGTAAACATCAGGGCAACTTTCCATTATGTTGTATTTTAATAGATAACTTATTTTTTATTGGATTGTGGCATTTGCCCTCCGGTGAGCCATTGGATTTTCTTTTGATCTTTCCACAACTTGAGCCTAGAATAGGATGAGGAATATCAGTTGACCCATTTGTCATTATTTTGTCTCAGTTCATATACTTGAAAGAGCTTAATGAGGCTTTTCCTTAGTTTGGAAGGCTCACTGTGACAAAATTAGAGAGATATCTTGCAAAATACACACAGAAATGGATTCAAGAAAATGCTTGATTTAAATATTAGCTTCTACATTTCTAGTTGGGAGAAAGCTTAATAATATAAGCTGTCAAAAGACACAGAAAAGTAGCAGGGTGATTGGAGTACAAGTCTCCACGCAAAGAATTGTGTATGGTTGGCATTATTTTACATTATTATATTCAAGCACAGGCTCATCTATGACTGGAGGGATGCACATGGAAATCCATTATATCATAAGAACTGGCCTAAAGTGGACAGCATTTTTGTTTTGTTTTGATCACAATGCTGGTTTCAAGCCTGTTGTTAAGAGCGGAGCAACAGCTGGCGCAGAAGTACTAGTAATGCATTGGAAGAAAGGTCCAAGGCCAATGTAATCTTAACAACACTAGTGTTTATTTTGTTTGTAGAAAGCTTTTCTTCTAAGGCATTAAAAGCCTCGAAGAAAAACTTTTTCCTCTGACAGCTTCGGCTCCTACACACAGCATTTTCTCTGGCTCTAATGCCATTTCTATCCGGAACCCCCACCCCCAGCCCTGCCCTATTTCGGACGGTAGAAATAGGGAACTGTCTTATGATCCTTGCAAAGCACCATGTACACTGATGCCTATAAAAATTGGTTCGGCTGAACAGCTTTCTGTAGAAAGGCAAGCTATTCATTATGATATAAATACATGCATAAACGCAGATGTATAAAACAAAAGAAATGGTGAATACATTGTTTTTATAATGTGCTTGGAATCTTCACCTCACTCTGCTCTGGACAAACAAAAGCATTTCACATTTTATCTAAAAACACTGTGCAAATCTTCCACAGCTTTAGCCTTGAATTTGGCACAACCCCATCGCATCTGAAATATTCTCTATCAGGGCTTATCCTTTGCATATTTATTCCCATGACTATTATCTCCCCCTGCTTCCCACCTCCAACTTTTCCTTTCTGCTTCTCTGTATTTTCCTTTCCCAGAGATCTTCACTGGGCAATTTGTTTTGCTTCTTACATTTCCTGAGTTGTTTGTGCTGTGCCAGCTCTGTCCCCCTCTCTCCTCTGCTTTCCATAGCTTCATGATTGGTTCTGCCAGTGTTTTTGTGTGTGTGCATAGCTAATAAAAGAGAAATTTACAAGAATCCAAGAGTACTGGCAGTGTGGCACTTCAGAGAGCAGGACTCTAATAAATCTCCTTTTACTCTCTTGCATGCATCAGCACAGCCTGCACTAGACACAGCAGGGGGAAAGCAAGAGGAAAGCAAGCAGAGGAAGCTCTGCCATGGTAATTTGTTATTGTGAGCGACTTCAGTAACTTCGACCATTCCTTTAAAAAGATGATGTCAAAGCATTCCCTGGCCTCACCTACAAACTCATCCCTGCAATAAAAATTAATTACAAAAGAAGCAGCAGAGAATAGCTTTAATGAGAACACATATCCTTCCACACCTTCCTCCCAAAGTGCTTTTAATTTGTTCAGGCGAAACAAATGTGTGGTGAGATGCTTCCATTTCACAAGAAGGGATGAGAGAATTCCATGGGCATTCTTTGCCTTCCCAAGAGGTATTACCAGCATGAAGGACACCCTTCATCATGGACTGAACCAATGACTATTAACCTACAACAGACAGCAGATCACCCTTTTGCTCGCACTTTAAAAGAAAAATCAGTCACTTAAACACTGGGGAAATGAAATAGAGGCAGAATGTTTGCATTTTTATATTTAATATTTGTGACTGTTTTAAACAGCCACGGGCGGGGATCTTTTCCAACTTTCTGTTGAGCTCCCCAAAGCTTCCTGTTCCCTTCCCATTTCCACGCTAAGGGAACAGGCTGCGGCTCCTCTCATCCCCCTCACTAGACAGCGAAATCCAGAACTCCATGGATAACCATCATAACAAAAAATGAATACACAGGTAATGATCGCAAGACAAGCTATGCCTGGGCACTGCAAAATTTAAGTGACCTTCAGGAAAATCGGATTAGACCAACCGAGCTAAAGAGTTACTGGCACAACTGTTAAATTCATCTTGGAAGAGCAGCAGAGGATTTTGCTAAACCAGTAATTCTACTCACCCTTTCAAGATCCTGCCTGAGATGTGTGAAGAGCTTCAAGCGTCGATACAGAACGTCCTGCTCTTGCTGAGCCAAGTTGTCCACCTCATCTGTTTTGGGTATCATCAGGGGCTTGTTGTAATTGGCTTTCCTTTTCATCTTCCAGTACTGATAGACGAAATCAACCAGCCACTCAGTCAAGTCAAGGTTCTCAGCCACCTCGGAGGGCTTCACCAGATCATAGAAGTCTTCCTCCAATTGCTGGAGCTTCTGCTTCCTCAGTGTTACCTTTTCCAAGTCTAGCTTGCCTTGATCTGCATCCGCCCGGGCTTCATCTGGGGGCTTAGTGGCTCCGCTGCTGTGCTCAAGACAGAATGACTTGAACTTCACTTCATCGTTCTCTGCTAAAAGTGTCCGCATGTCCAGATTGTGTTCAAAGGCGCATGTTACATGGAATGCCGTGATGCAGGAAGACATGGAACACTACAGGGAGCAGGAAAAACAAAACAAAGCAAAGGCTGAGTTTGGAACCCCATGGAGCCACAGCGCATAAAACACTGTCAAGTACGAGCACTTTTACAAGAGGATCGTAACTCAATTTTCTGACACAATTAAAAGCCAGTGGCAGAATTACTGGTGTGGGAGGGAAGGAACGGAAAGTATTATACATCCTTATTGCCTTCTGTTTCCTCAAGATCTACCCCCTCAAGACTTTTCGGGCACTGAGAAAGAACTTGCTTATATACATTGCTGTTCTTGCTACTTTTACAACATGTAAACCAGGGATGGGGAACTTCCAGCCCATGGGCCTCACCTGGCCCGCGGAGGTTCCCCAGCTGGCCAGAATGACCTGCTTGGATTCCTCCAGAGGGCCAGGCTTAGGATCCTACTATTCTCTCTGATTTGTGAACGGGGATTCCCCTATGTAAGAGAATCCCCGTTATTTCTGATATGTGAATCTGGGGACCTCTCTGACACTGGCAGGAGCCACTCTTCCTAGCACTAGAAGAGTCTTCCTTCAAACGTTTCTCGCCACCCCCAAGGGAAATGGCGACAGACATGCAAAAGAGGCGTCCCACCCAGCACTGGCCAAGTCTGTTTGTGTGCTGCTATCTATCTCCAAGCAGCACATGAAGCCAGGGGCTTGGTTGATGCTTGGAGGAGTCACTCTTTGTGAGTCTCTCACCATTCCAATGGGGACAGCAAGAGGTGCTTGACTTGGCTGGCCCACTTACATCATCCAACCCACAGAGGGTATCATTTGGCCAGCAGAAGGCCTGCTAAGGAGGGGCAATTCAGCCCCCCACCTTAAAAGAAATTCCTTACTCCTGGTGCAGATTATTCATGTTAAGAGTTATCTATTTGATTTTGCTGAGAAGAAATTAAATTATTCAGCTCATGTCCTGCCAAATTCACCCAATGGTCTTTTGTACAATCAGACAAGTGTTCCCAATTGTTTGATATATTTCTTGTAATACACCCACTAACCAAAAGAGTATTGAAAGCCCTATCCAGAAAGAGGTAGCTATATGTGGGTTCAGTTGGCTTGGTGTGGAATAGATATGCTGTTGTTTGCTCCATCTGGAGAGGGAGAGTGCACTGACTACACATTAACAAGAAAGTGCAGAGAATGCAAATAGTATGTAGTATGTCTCAAAGCTAAGGCGCGTAAGAAGTACATCACTATCCTGTAAAAAAAAAAACAAAAACAATTTAACCAATAATGATGGAGGAAATTTATTTTGACTTTTCATCTCGTTTCTCAGTTTTTCAGATCTCACACCAGACTGTGGCTTCCCAGTGGAAAACACAGGAGAAAAATCTTCATTACTCAGACATTACAAGAGACAAGCATTTTTTACATGAAAAGTAAGCTCCTGGTATAAGAAGTAAAGAGTTAAGGCCTTTGAGTAAAGCATGGCATCAAAAGAGATTGGCAGTATATGAAAAGAGCATGATTTGGAGAGGTTCTGATAAATGAGGTTTTTTTATTATTATTTTGCTCTTCAGTGACTGTTAGTAGCAAGGAAATGGACTTTAAAGAGCATCTTTGCCCCCTCCACTGAATTAGTCTGGTTGAGATTTTGCCTTTGCCTGTGAAACAGAGCAATACAAGTACTATTGACTTTCAAGGGTATGTTTGCTTTTCTGAAACCCTTATATTCTCATGTAGGGTGGAGGCGGGGGGGGGGGCGGGGGGGGAGAGAACTCCTATGGCATTGTTATATCCTATTCTTTTCAATCTTTAAACTACTTTGGCTAATTTGAGTTTTGCTCTGCAGATTGGGTCGTAAGTTTATGAATAAAGCTGTACTCTCAGGGGCTTCCAGTACTCCTGGAAGCAATGCATTTGTATCTTCCCTTTGATATACTAGTCTCTAATAAGCATCGTTAAAAAGAAAATAATAAAGTAGACCCCAGCTTCTGATCAGTCAGTATCATTAAAAAAACACTTACTAAAGCTCATTGCAGTGGTTAAATGGCTGTCAACAGTTATTTTAAAGGGGAAAAAATTAAACAATTTTATTAAAGCCCTCCCTGGTTAATTTGTTCTGTCAGGCCCTCCTCCCCCAGGCAGCAAAAACTAAAGCACCATTTCCCACTCAAGATAACACATTTCCCAGCTAGCTGTATGTAACTCTGCTGTCTCCTCATGGATTTCCCCACTATTCATTAACTGCTTTTAATGGCTCCGAGTGTCAGGTAATTATTTAAGCCATAACCCATAAGAAATCGGTCTATTCCAGCTGCTAATGACCAGTTAAACTGCAATAAGAAGCTATTCTGAAGGGCTTATTGCTGTAGGCACCACACTGAGCCGTTTACATAACATGGATCTTGTGGTTAAGAAGTACAGTAGCCCCAGCTTGAACGACCACATTAACACAAGGGGAGCTTTCCTGAAGGATATTGAGAAGTGATTCGGGATATTGCACATTCTCAATTGAGTGTGAGAACACTTGGTGATTCAGGGAAAAGGAAACACACACACACACACACGTATCTTCAATTTTAAATGACCACTATGTGTGGCTTTATCTTTGTCTACTGGTCCCCAAGATTTCTCTTCTGCTGAGATCTGAAAAACACCTGGTAAGGAGTACTGCTCACCTGAGACATCCCCCTTTTCTCTAAAAAACCCCCCAGACCTGCAGCCCTGCTTTATATGTGATATGGGCAGACAAGAGTTTACATGAAATCCATGCCTGCCCATCTCACCTGCTGCTGTCATGTCTAGTTTGGCCCTATTATGACAGGGTCTCGAGGAGGGCAGAGGGACCGCAATAGCACTGTGTGGTGGTTGAAAATCTTGAGCCAGCCTCCCTGTGGTTGAGCTACTAACAGGAACAGCACCTGCTCAAGGAGGTGATCTGGCAGCCCCTAACCAAATATTTAAAACCACGTTCAGTGCCAAGTGGCAGGAAAAAAGGAGGAATCTACAGTGCGGGAAGCTCTGATGCAGACATGGTTTAAAGATCGGAGTACTGAAGATCCAATATTTTTTTTTAACTGAACTTCCATTATTTTCGCTGCCCAGATTTATAAAGCAGAGCCGGTCTGTTATAATGTGGCTTTTCTGTGGGCATGCCTGATGTGAATACCTGGGGGTGGAAGGTGGAGAATGCCTGGGAAAAGATGCAATACATCTTACTGCATTTTGAGGTTACAGGCTTTTGCCGACAGTAAACAGCTTTGATTGAGTTTTCTTGTCCAGCAGCCAAAGCTGTAATTTTACTGCACACATAGCTAGATAGCTACTGATGGAGCCAATTGTGTTTATATTGGAGTAACATCTGGGGGTACTTTAAATGAGTGATTGGAAATATCCTTTGTGCTGTTATGCACATAACTAGCTACAGTATTGAGATAAAAGAAACTCTCTGGCTCTAGCACAGTAAGCAAGCTACTGAAATAAATGAAATCTGCCCCTCACCCCACCCACCCCCTGGCATCTTCCTATTTGCGTCACAAACAGTATTAATATCATTATCGAATTGTTTATGGCTTTTGCTAGAACAACAGCCTACACAGTGCCCTTTTACGCAGGAAAGATTATCCATGCTACCTTAGAGATAAAACAAATAGAATGCCACCCATCCTGGGTTTCTTCTGACAGATGGCAAGTAGCAGTTGTCAGGGTCTCTGCCCAAAATGCAAATAGGAAATAATTAGCAAGCTGAGCTGATGGGTCAACAACGAAGAGTACCTGTTCAGCAGCAGCTACCAAAGAATGTTGCATAAAGTGATAATGAAGACATTAATGATGCATAGTTTCCCCCCTCCCAGTGAGTTGAATGCAACCATAAAGCAAGGCGTGGAAGAATATATTTGAAAGGTGAAGGGAGCCTGGGACATCACAACAGGAAAAAGATTAACCCACGGATCTAATTATCCTGGGTTAAAACATGCTTAGCTGGATGCTCTAGTCCAGGAGTTGAGCAACTGGATGATAACAACACGCAGGTATGTTTACTCTAGCACATAGTTTAGGATAACAAACCCCTGAGATATTAGACTTTTCCATTCGCAGGAGTATTTGAAGTTCCAACAACTGCTTATGGCCATTCTTAAGAGTTATTTATTTATTGGAGGGCAGAGACACAATCGAGGCTTTTGCAAAATTCTTTTTGAATGCTATGAGAATAAGGTCTCTCCAGAATTGATTCTGCTGCATATTTCTCAAATTTGTATGTAACTTCACCCTACTCTTTTGTATGTGTAAATTTTGGTCGGTGACCATAATAAAGTTGTTGATGATGATTTATTTATTTACTAACTACATTCCTATACTACCCAATAGCTGGAGTTCTCTGGGAAATTCATAAAATTTAGAGGTAAAACCAGAAAATAAAAGAACAATAAAACATCTAACATCTAAAACAAATTAAAACAGTCCCAGAATAAAAACCAAAGTAAAATTACCAGCAGAGGATAAGGATCAGTGCAAGGATCTAAAAAGCCTATATTCCATTTACACTAACACCTTTTTAAAAATGAGGGAGTAAAAGGAAAGGATAATAAAAAGATTTTCACCAGGTGCCAGGCAAGTGCCAGGCAAGCCTCTCTGGGGAGGGCAGTTCACAATGGCAGTTCACCACCAAAAAGCCCTCTCTGTTATAGCCCTCTGCCTCAACTCAGAGTTTGTGAGATTAATCTAAGAATAATATTAGAATAATTCCTAGATGCTAGAAGGGTAATTCTTAGATGTTACCGTCTTTTGATGTCCTTGATCTTTGGGGGATGAACGGTTTAGAAATATTTTTTTTAAGAACTAGTCGGGTGATTTTCTGTAATCCTGTCAGCACCTGGAGGTAAGAAGACCTCACCACTTTTAATAGTAGTACTCCTGCCACCGGATAAATATTGGGTACCAAGGAATTGTTGTATGCAAATTAACCAATTATGCTATCAAAATCACAACTACTTATGCAAGAACAAATGATGTAATACTATGCATGATTTTTAGCTAGTAGAAATGTATTTCCTAAGAAAAACCATGGAAGGAAAGATCTCTTACAGTACAATCCTATGCCTGTCTGCTCATAATAAGCTCCACTACATTCATGTAAGTACGTACAGGTTTGCAGCTGCAATCCTGTTTCTCTTGAAAGAAGGAACTGTTCAGTGCTGAACACTTACAGGTTTTTCTCTCTCTTGGAGAACCAATAGCAGTGAAAACACTAGCCAACATATTGTGGTTTGTCCCCTGTGGGCTTTTCTACACTAGACATTTATCATGCACTTGTCATTCCCTTCTGACAGTTGTTTACAGATTCTTCTTCTTCTTCTTCTTCTTCTTCTTCTTCTTCTTCTTCTTCTTCTTCTTCTTCTTCTTTATTTATTTATATAGCACCATCAGTGTACATGGTGCTGTACAATGTACAGCAAAGGGTCAGACAATGTCGTGACCCTCCAGTTTTGCTTCTGTATCTAAAGAGCACTTTCAGTAAGTTTTTTTAAGAGCAGGGAAAGTGCAGTATTTAATTGCAAAACCAAATGAAAATGCTGTTTTAACTTGTGCATTTGTGCTATTCGGCTATACTTCATTGCCACCTAGAGGTTATGTAGTGGAAAAGCAGGAAAGGAAACACTCTTCATGTAGTGCTTTTAACTGAACACTTTTTTTTCTGGACCCTGCTGCATCCTAGTTTGCTCTCTAAGAGTTTTACAAGCTCACTGCAAACAAATGACCCAAATACAGTATATTATGAAACATTATGTGAACTGGAGAGGCCTCAATACACTTACATTTGCCCAATTCATTTGTTGCTATTTATAGATGCTGGAAATTCCATTAAGCTCTCTCTAGCTTTTCTGCCAATATGTCCAGATTTCTCTCTACAACGTAAGAACTCCAATGCCAGACAAGGGCCTATCTAGCCTAGCATTCTGTCTCCAACAGCATCCAATCAGATGCTGCCACAAGGCCTGGAGTCTTATTACTGTCTTATCATTGCACCGATTGGGTGGAACAGCAATGATAGAGAACACAAATTACAGCTAGTATGTTGACTTGTATGTTGGTTAGTGACAGGTAGAGCCATAAAGACTAGAATCTTGCTCTAAAAGCAAAACAAAAAAACATAAGTGAAAGAATAATGTCAAGAATAAAATCTGCAAGATTAATTTTATTTCTTTTCTGATAGGGCTCATAGATGAGAAGCTTGTTAAAGCTGTGGTGCAATTTATCTTGATTTCAGCAAAGCATCGGACATAGTTTCCCATGATACTTTGGCTAGCAAATGGTTAACTGCAGGCTGGTTGATAATACTATGCAATGGATTCACAGCTGATTGGGAAGCTGTACTCAAAAGATTGCTCATCAAAGTGGATAGAGGATTTGAGTGGGGTGCCACAGGAATAAAAGTAATATTAATAGAATGGAAACATGATCTGAAAGAACTCAATAGAGGCAATGAGTGGTGGTACCATAGCATTCTGTCCTGGGCCTCTCAGTTTTTAACCTTTTTCTTTTTAAATCAGTGATTTAGATAAAGAGGTAGAGGGAGTCTAACATCTTAAAAGCTGGGAATAAAATTCAAAATGACCTTTACAGAATGGGAAACTAGCCTGAGGCAAATAAAATAAAATTCAATTGAGACAAATGCAAAGTTCTGCATTTAGTGCCCCACCCCCCATACACAGGTATTTTGTAATTGTACATGAGAACAGGATCTTGTAGATGATCACAAGCTGCACATGAGTCAGCAATATGATATAGCTGCAAGAAAAGGCTAATGAGATTTTTGGCTACATTGAAAGAAATGATTGCATGAGAAGTAATCGTTCCACTTTATTCCACACTAATCAGACCTCATATGGAGTACTGTGTCTAGTTCTGGGAGCTGAATTTTTAGGATGTAAACAAATTTGAATGGGTTCAGAGGTGGGCAAAAAAAGATGGTCAGGAGTATGGAAAATAAGCCCTATGAGGAAAGGCTGAAGAACTATGTGCATTTAGCTTGGAGAAGAGAAGACTGAGGGAGGACAAGATAGCACTCTTCAATACTTGAAGAGGCCAAATACCTGTTCAGCAGAGAACAGGCAGGGCTACATCTCATGGGCTTATATTACCAAAGGGCAAATTTCAGTTGAATATTAGGGGAAATGTCTGAAGGGTAAGAACAGTTCAACTGCTGGAACCCATTACCTCAGGTGTATGGGTATGTTAAATTCTCCCTCAGTGAAGGTCTTTAAGCAGAGGATTGACAGACATCTGATGGAGACGCTCTAGCTCTAAATTTCCTACACTGAGCATCGATGGCTTATAAGGCTCCTGCTCCAACCCTATGATTTTTAATCCAAGTACTTCTTATTCTGAAAAGAACAGGATTCCACAGCAGCTATTAGATTATGTATATTCTACAACCTGCAGCATGATTATAGCTATACAAATTACCTGAAACCCCCTAGTATTGGAATAATCGAATTTAGGCTAATGACCAGTGGTGTCTCATCAGCTTTATACCCTTTTTCAAAGCTCCATGCTAGTTGCTGAAGCCCTTATTCAGCCACGTCAGCTTGATTTTGACAATTGCAGTGATTTCATTCTACTTCGGAAACTTTACCGACATTTTGGTCAAATGCAGGCTGGGATCTCTTTTTCTGGCATAGAACATTTGTGCATTTCTTTAAGTAAAATTCAGTACCTCTCCTCAGTGCATATTGAAGTACCACTAACCAGGCTACGACGTCATCTGGCCATGCTGCTCTTTCCGCAGTTAAACCCATTCTACTCCGTATCACTAAGAATTTGGGCACGACTGCTTTCACTGAGCTTCATGCATCTTGATCCCTCTTGCCAGGAAGGTGTCAGTAAAAAAAGATGTATTCTTTCTCAAAGCTGATTCATGAAGCTATTGAGGAGACCGGTATGCTAAAATTCACCGGCACAAGCAAACCCAGATGAAAATGCCATATCACCACAAATAGTGGGATTTGCAATCCTAATGTGACAGGGAGGGCAGGACTGAGATACCATTTATTTCTGAGTTTCACTTTGATGCTTAGTCACTGCTTAAATGTTTTAAACAAATGAATCATCTACATAATTCCTTCTTCTTCTTTTTTTAATAAAAATGTTCAAGCTCTTATGAGCCCAGCGCTGACAAAAGCCTGACTGTCAGTCTTACGAAGACTTAGAAAATGTGGGACGCCAGCAAAGGAGACAATAAAACCCTGTTTTCCATTTCAGGTGACCTTTCATGCAAATCCATTCAGTTCGGAGCATTTCAAAACTAACACGCGAGCCAGAGCTAAGAGGATGAAGTCTAGGAGAAAACTGAATTCTTTTTTTCCCCCTGCTGCCAAGTGTAGCTGACTCGTTTCCCTGCCCTTCCGTTCTTTGAAAGCAATTGCCATTATGACAGAGTATCTCCATCTGGCAGGGTGAATAAGCAGATCCACTCAGAGCCATCGCAAATGGAGTTGAATCAATGATGGGAAGATTTAAAAGAAATGTGTGTGAGCTTTCATTTCAGGCTGAAAAGGACTGCTTTAAAATTTCTCCCTCGGAATGCCCGAAACACTGTGGAAGCTTGGCGTTTTCGGTACACTTGACTTTTTTTCCACCAGATTAACTGTCTCTTGACACTTACACAGCATCACCATACATATAATCTTGCACAGATCCTCCCACTGGACCAAAGGTCAGCACTTCGGTTATCTTCCTTGTGATCCAAGCACACTTAGGATAGATTTGATAATGGGGAAGAACATTTTGCTGTATCTGATGGGAAGTCAGTATACCTGGGCACTAAAAGTGAAAAAGATTCTCACTCTGTTGCTCCTACAAACTCCTGTTGGAAGGGAGAGAATTCACCGCTCTCACTCCTCTATGAAGAAACTGTGTGAGAAAAGGGTGCATGGTTTCTTTCCTTTCCCTTTCTACCAAAATCAGCATATGAAAGAGAAATCACACCTTCTTTTCTCCGCCAAGTTCCCCATGGAGGAAAGGAGGGATGGTTTCATATCCGTGGCCATGACTTAGGCAACAAGCACAGCAGCATTCACCAGATGAGAGAAGGTGGTCACCACTAGCTACTGAGTGGGTGAGTGGATTTATTGATCTCTCACCATAATCTGTGCAAATTAATGGAATATGTCTATAATTTGTTCTGCTTGTCACGGGGAAGAGCTTCACCTCCTGACCATGGAAATCCCATTCAGCTGTGCCCCAGATCCTCATTTTCATCAGGCACTGCCCTCTTACTTCCAAACCTATCCTCATAGTCTTAAGGATTAGAAACTTGGTATGGTTGTTTTTCAAATGCAATATGGTCTTCCCAGAATGCTAAGCCCAGTACCAAAGACTATATGTCTATGGCACAATTGCAAAATTCCACGGAGTCCTGTTGAAGGGTGGGTTTGGAGTTGCATCCAAAGGTCTGATAACTAAGGATCTCATGGGGTTTGTTTTTCTGCCAGAGAGACAATTTCTAGTGGTGCTGAGACTTGCCAATAAATCCCTCTTAGTGAAGAGAGCCACATGCAGTGATGTAACAGATGGAATAAAGATGAAGTAACAACTGTTCTATCACTAAGCAAACAACAATTAAATAATCACTGCAGAACAGGGGACAGCTCTAGATGATGTCGCCTTCTAAGTTTTATGATGTCAACAAAGCCAAGCATAGGGACATTAATGAGTTAAGCAAAGGAAATAGCACTGATAGGTTTTTCTTCTTCTGGTTGTTTATATATATTACTTGCCAGTGACTCTCAATATACATTTCGATTATGCAAAATTGCAGGGCCATACCCTTATCTTTCTGATATTGGTGGTGCACAAAGCACAATGATCTAGTTCTGGGGTTTTCCGCAAGGTAATTGCTTACCTGAATACACGTCCCCGTGCATTCCTTGCAAAGACTGCATGACAAAGCCCATCTGCTTGCTGGGATATGTGAAATCTTTGTAATGGGTTCCATTTTTTCAGGGCATCCAATGCTAACCTGAGCACAACACAGAGCACACAAATGATTGGATAGCATGCATTTTCTTAAAGGATAATGAAATAACCCTGTCTCTTGAAGTGACTGTCATAAAATATAGATTTGTTATCCACACACACACACACACACACCCTCTCTCTCCCTCTCTCTCTCTCTCTCACACACACACACACTTATAAAACTATCTCCATCCTCCAAAGTGGTTTCCACACACAAAATATTACATTAGGGAAGAATAAAAATGCTGATCTTTCTCGGGCTCAGTTCTGGACATTTAAAAATCTTCTCCATGGGATGCACCTTGACTATTGCATTCATATAGGCAATACAACATGTGATCCAGAACTCAACTGTGGAAACTCCCACTAGGAAACTGCAGGAAGGCCTGATTTGCATATTATATTGTCAGTGTGAATATTCCTGGGCACAGTCATGACACATGCTATGGAGAAGATATTGAATGTCTGAATTGTCTTTTAATGATCAGATCGTTCTCAACAACAGTAAGCTTTGAAATTTCATGCCTCTACATTCAACCTAAACCCTGATACGATTCTAGACAGTATCTGGCACACTCAAAACCAAATTTATCATATCCAGATTCTATCCCTAAGTAATTTAGTATCTTACTTCAGGTATCCATAAGGCACAGCTAACGTGGACCCATTTTGTCCCACTCCGGGTGGGTTTCAGAGCTCCCCCTCTCTTCGGGCACAGTAAACACTTTGGCTGGACTCCCAGGGCACAGGTTCGGCAAAGCCAGTTTCCAATGGGAACTTTCAGGATTCCATAGCATGCCTAGGTACACACAAGGGCAAAGATGTAAGTTCCATGAAGTCCTAGTGAATGGACACAGCTTCACATGGGTTGGAATAACCCTTAGTTTGAAGCATCTAAGCTTTCAAGCAAACCTACATGGCTGTCAGAGTTGGATACATTATGCCCATGCTGCCAGAGTGAAGGCATGCCCCCTGGCAACAGTAGGCATGGCTCCTGTCACGGTGAACCCCTATAGTCTTCTAAGGGAGGGGTCCTACTAATCTCCCATGGCTTCAGATTGCATCGACTGCAAAGGTATGCACAAATTAGGGAGGTCTGGCCCTCGTGGCTGAAGATGTGACTACCGGCTTCAAACACATGGACACATTAAAATTAATTAATATGTTGTTGTTTTTAAAAAACTGAGATGCACATCCCTAAAGTTCTCTTAGTAAGTATGCCAAATTTCAGATGTCCATGCACAGTCTTGGCACTATGGTGCTGACGGGCGGGCGGACAGAAACACATCCTCTTTTATAATAGATGGATGGCAACACCGTAAAATACATCATGACTAAGAAGGCACAATATAATTTTTATATATTTAAATGCATGCAATTCCAAATGACAATTCATAGTTGGTAGATATACTGTACTTGTTACAGCCTACCTATAGGCTGCAATTCTATAGACACTTACCTGGAAGTGTCTATAGTACAATGGGACATATTTCTAAGTAATTTGTATTGGATTACACTGCACATAACTGAACTGTCAAAAATGGCATTAGCTTCTACATTTGGTTCATCGTACAAATCATACAGATGACGTACAATGTTTAACAGGGATATCACTACACAAATATGTCTGAATTGAATTTTAAATAGTTCATATTTGGGTATCCCTAAAATTAAATTGGTCCTCACCCATATTCTGATGATGGTCTTGTTTCAGAGCTTTTCCTTTCAGTTGTTCTGGTTTTATTATTTATTATTTGTACTTGTTAGATGTCTATAAAGCAAATTCCCTAGCATTGTACACAATCCCAAAGCTTGATGCTTTTGTTGATTTTGCTAGTAAGGGAGCCTATGGGAGCAAGACTAGAAAAACCTGAAACCTTCGAGAGACTTGCTGCCCGTCAGAGCGGACATTATTGAGCTAGAACAGGGGTCAGCAACTTGTAGCACTCAGCCAAATTTCAAAATCCCTCTGAATGAGATCAGTTAAGAACTCTGGCAAGAGCGATTTGTCCCTTCCCTGACTCCGCTGTATGGGAATGAAGAGGAAGAGAGATAAAAAGGGTGGCAAAAGAAAGAGAAAAAAGGGTGGCAGAAAGGGAAAAGGAGTGGCCCACCCATACACCCACACGTTTGGCTCTGGCCCCTCCCACCACTGGCTTCAGCTCCACACAATGCCCTCATTCGACCCATGACAGATTACCCATGAGGGCATGCAACCCATGATGGGAAAGAGGTTGCCTACCCTTGGGCTAGATGGATCAAACAGGCTCAGTATAAGGCAGTTCCATATGTCCATCTATGTTCAAGCTACGCTGAAAGTCTCCGAATCGCTCTTGGAAAAGTGTCAATTCAACACAGGCTCAGAATAACACCCCAAGTTTATTTAGTTTATTTATTCATTACATTTATATACCAACCCATAGCCGAAGCTCTCTGGGCAGTTTACAAAGGCTGATATCCACATAAGCTACAGGTCAGCTGCTACACCATCAAGCCCACCAATGTGGGCTACCAATATCTGAATGAATCCATTAGAGGTTAAAAGCTCAGTGTCTCATTAGTGGTTCTCTCTGTAGGTGGTAAGTTTTAAAGCCTAAAGGTAATCCAAAACCAGCTACTGACTTATTCACTTAGTTGGTCTGACATGTGTGGCATGACAGTAGATGATACACGGATAAGGCAGAATACGTCTCTTTCAGGCCACCTGCCTCCACCTCTGCTCTTTCACTCACTTGTTTGTGAGCTTTTAACTCTACATGCTTTAGAATTCACAGCGTCATAGATTACTGTGTTCTTCTTTTCAGGTGAAATCACTTGTAGGTTTGTATGTGAATCACTTTACGGACTTTCAAAGAAAATCCAATAAGTCTTTTCTTCGTTCTGAGCCTTGGAGGAACAGTCCTTAAACAGCTTTGATTTAACTGCACCAGAAAGAACAACCTTTTAGAAAAAAGAGGGATCTACAATCAATTGCTTTTAAATTCCCCTGTTGTTCCCACCACTATAGCAAGCTCAGAAGCAATGCCACAAAGGGGCAGGTGGCTTGCTTGTAACTGTGGTTGTTCAAGTCAAATGGTTTCCTGTGAACTCACACATGGATGATGCGCCTGGGCAGAACAGTCATTCAAAACACTCTAGTTATAAGTAGAGTTTTAGGCGGGAGTCCCACCTAGCTCCTTCTGTGCATACTCCAGGTGTAAGCAAGCTGGACTGTAAAGTACCTGGAGAAGAAACTGGTGGACTTTTGAGCAGGGGAGAGTTTTTCTATTGCGCCTTTGCTCAAAACGGTAGTGATTTCTTCCCTTAGAACCTGAGTGGAGTGTTTAGAATGGAAGATCCCCATAGGAGGGGTGTCTTCGAATTCAATGCAATAGCCTCGGCTAATGGTAAAACAGCCACTTGTCGGTGCTGATGGACCTCCAGATAGGAAGAAAGGTTCGAGTCTGTTCTGGTGAAGGGGAACTGGTTGTATGTCTCCTCTGTAGGAGTCAAAGGCAATGTTTAGTTTGGGGTCAGGTTTTTTTACCACATGTTGGCAGTATTTGCTTTGAAAGGATCACCTGGAGCAGGAGTATGTGTGTTGTTTGGAAGCTTGGTTTGGGCCTGAGTTGGATTGGTGCTGAGGTGGCCACTGGTATTGCCAGTACAGTTGGTGGAGGCCAATAAGGATTGGGATCCCATTCCATCTTTCAGGAAAATGTCTTCATTTTGTAGATGTTGTTAAGGGTGTCACTTAGTGATGCTCTGAAATGGCCTTTTCGATTGAATGGGAGGACCTTCACTCTTGATCTAGATTCCTGGTGGAGTCCTGCAATATGGAGCTGGGCATGATGTGTCAAAGAGAAATAATTATCGAGTAGTAGAGTTCGAAGGGGCCTATAAGGCCATCGAGTCCAATCTCCTGCTCAATGCAGGAATCCACCTTAAAGCATACCTGACAGATGGCTGTCCAGCTGCCTCTTGAATGCCTCTAGGGTGGGAGAGCCCATGACCTCCCTAGATAATTGGTTCCATTGTTGTACTACTCTAACAGTCAGGAAGTGTTTCCTGAAGTCCATTATTCCGTGTCCTGCATTCTGGGAGGATCGACAAGAAATCCTGGCCCTCCTCTGTGTGGCAACCTTTCAAGTATTTGAAGAGTGCTATCATGTCTCCCCTCAATCTTTTCTTCTCCAGACTAAACATGTCCAGTTCTTTCAGGCTTTCCTCATAGGGCTTTGTTTCCAGATCCCTGATCATCCTCGTTGCCCTCCTCTGAACCCCCTTCAGCTTGTCTGCATCCTTTTTGAAGTGTGGTGCCCAGAACCAGATACAATACTCAAGATGAGGCCTAACCAGTGCTAAAAAGAGGGGAACCAATTCCTTGCGTGATTTGGAAGCTATACTTCTATTAATGCATCCCAAAAAAGCATTTGCTTTTTTTGCAGCCACATCACACTGTTGGCTCATATTTAGCTTGTGATGTACAGCAATTCCAAGATCCTTCTCGCTTGTAGTATTGCTGAGCCAAGTATCCTCCATCTTGTAACTATGCATTTAGTTTCTTTTTCCTAGATGTAGAACTTGGCATGTATCCCTATTAAATTTCATTCTGTTGTTTTCAGCCCAGCACTACAGTCTATTGAAGTCACTTTGAAGTTTGTTTCTGTCTTCCAGGGTATTAGCAATCCCGCCCAATTTTGTGTCGTCTGAAAATCTTATAAGCATTCCCTGCACCTCCTTGTCCAAGAATTATGGTCCTGCGGAAGCTGTAGTTTCTCTAGGATTGGTTTCAGTCATCACACAAAACTGAGAGGACTATTTTGGCACCAGTAAGGTACAGGTTTTATGTCCTACAAGCTGTCTTTTTCTTTTTGTTTCGCAGTCCTGGATCTGGGGTTTATCCAGGTACTTGTTTTGGTACTTGGCCAATTTGAGCTGTTTGGGTTCAACCACCGGTACTGAAGGGCCTGTTTCAAGTTTTTGGTCCAAGATGATGGCCAAAGCAGTTGGTACTGCAAAGGCTGGTATTTCCGATTCCAGGGACAGTTGCCCTGCAGTGCCTTCCATGATGGTGTGTGCTAGAAGAAGCTGAGAGAGAGCTGGTGCTGGCTTCTTGGAGATGGACGCTGAGGCAGTATGGTTTAGTGCAGCTGTGTCTGCTGCCTTGTTCCCACACCAGATTGTGAAGGTGTGTCGTCCCATTTCTCTTGGCTTGCTTAGTAAAGGGCTGGCAGTGGGCATGGGGAGTCCACCTGTGTGCCTCTCCAAGGCAAAGAAAGCAGTAGCAGTGTCTATTTGCCAACGGTAGCTTCTCACCATAAGCAGGTGCAATTTTTTTAAAAAGGCCTTGGAAGCCATGTGCCCCTAAGGGGCAAGGGGATAAAGAGGAAGAAAAACTGTGATAAAATAGGAAAGGCAGAGAAAGGAAAGAGAAAGAAAATCCGAGGAGAGGACAGTAGAATTTGGGATTTGGGCATGAGGCAAGAGAACATTCCAAATGCTACTAGAAGCAGGTGGAAGCCATACCTGGAGTGTGCGCAGAGAAAGTGGGTGGGACCCTCACCTAAACTGCTGTTTAGCTCTAGAATGTCCTCAATGACAGTTCTACGCAGGCACACAGCCCGTGTGAGTCACAGAGACCACAAAGAATAGAGTTGTTTGTACCAAACATGCATCCAGGAGCTGTGCCCACAGAACTATCAAAGGGCACTAAGCTCACCAAATGAAAATATATTTCCCTCAAAGACTGAGGTGAAGTGCGTTTCATTACATGATGAGACAAACTGTCCTCTCAGCTTGTCTGTCCAGTATGATGGTGTCCACCCATCCCTAAACTCTTCTCGTTCCCCAGATGTTCTGGTGCAAATCTTACCAGCATGTGGCAGCACCAGTACTTGAGAGAGAGAGGTGGGGGGGACACAGGCGCTATTCTCTGAACAATCTGCCTAACGGAAGCTAAAGAAAGATCTACCTCTGATTATACTGAACACCCCAGACTCAGCTACTCAGTATTGATTGCTAATTGATGGCCTGACTTCAATGGAACTAAATTGATTTTCTTTCCTTCTAAAGGACAGCCTGGAAACCTGATGGCTAGTCTATACAGACTATTTGCTACCTACATCTCTATTAAATTCAACATGAGCAACTTATCAAAAATGCTCTCCATAGTCACAGCCATATTCTGCTCAGTCAAGGTCATTACATTTTCAACAAGTTACAAGAGATAGTGAAAATGGAGTGCTTAAAAACTCCCACACTCAGCTAAGTATGGGTAAAAAATGGGAAAGAAATCAAAACAAGAAAGAGGAAAACATTGATGAGCTTGGCACTGTGCCTCCCACCTGAGGTGTTCCTGTTTTTCCTGACTTCACAATCTTCCGGCCAACAGCCGAGCATAAAACAGGAGTGAGTGAACTGTGTCTAGAGCAAAATATATGGTGAAGAGGCACCAGGTGAAGATGCCCAACATTCCCTTGTCACATGCCCAATAACATAAAAGAGAACGCTGTTAAAACCAAGAAATTCACTGGTGTTACAACAGAGTATGTGACAAGCCACAGTAGTAAGGGCCAGAGGGTACCACTGTGTTGTATCCAAAGAGAGGCAGAGTAAAAATATAAATCCTTTATTTAGAAGTATCCATCACAAGGCTAGCAGCACTAGCAGTATGCCTGAGTAAGCCTCCCAATTATTATTCCCAATTTCCTTTTATAGGCTGCACCCTTCAGCTGGGTACATTAAAGATACAATGCCTATACAATCACCACACAGTGCCAACAGCATTGTTCTCTTGGTTGTGGCCTATCTCAAGAAGCTTAAGCTAAACTAAATCTTCTGAGGGTGAAGGTCACAACTACACACAGCCTCACCAAAGAGAGATACACTACTCACTTGATGCACACAGACATTGCATTTGTCACAGAAGACCATCTCATTGCCATCCTCTCCTTCTGGTGACCGGCACACGTCGCATACAACATCCTCATCATACTCTATCCCGAGACCTTCCTCTGTCTCAATGGCAATGTTCATATTCTCATAGCACAGTGTCTCTAACTCCTCCAGCACTCTTTCCAGGGTGAATTCATCCATTTCTGGCTTTTCTGAATGAATGAAAGAAAGAAAAAAAGAAGCAATTCTATGTTAAAGAGGCAGCTTTATCTTAAAGGCGGCGGAGCGGGTAGGGGGTGGGAGGCAATTCTTTGGTAATTCTATTCCACATTAAACAGTTCTCAAACTTTAAGGTATTCTTAACTAAGCAGTGGGGGGAGATCCCTTTTAAACCTAACATTCCAATAAGATCAACCCAGAGTTGGTCACTTTGGATGGTTATGCTTGATTCTAATCCTGACCTACAAAGACACAAATGAAAGGAAAATGTAAGAAAGAGGTTCATGATAAAATAAGTGCATACGATGCTGATCTGGTGTTTAATCAACACAACTAAAATTGAGGAGCACAACTTGGACCATCCAATATACAGACCAAAACTGGGCAAGGAGTACGCAAGTCAGGAAAGAACGTATGCCTCCTTTGTGCCTCCTTAGAGAACTACTCTGTTCCCTTGTGAGGTATACGTCTGCTGTGTATGCCTACACAGAAGCAAGTCCCATTATGTTTAATGGGATACACTCTCAGGTAAGTGTGTATGAGCTTTCAGCCTTAGTCGTCACCCAGTCTTGCTTTTAACGCAACAGAAGCCACTCACAGGAATGCCTGCAACTTAGGGCATAATCCTATGCATATTTAGACAGAAAAAAGTCCTACAACTCCCAGCATATCTCCAGCCAGCCATGCTAGCTGGGACATGCTGGGAATTGTAGGACTTTTTTCTGTCTAAACATGTAATAGAGGATTGTACCCTAAGCCACTTAGCAGATAAAGATTCATGGTTAACAACTTCTAAACGAAAGGGTCTATCACAATGCTATCTTTCATAAAAGAAGCACTTTCAGCTTTAAAAGACAAATTCATGGTTTTGAATGCTCAGGGTTTATGTATCATAGGCCATAAAACAAAAGGATGCAAAGAAGCAAGGCAGAGTGAAGTAAAGAGGGATGAGGCCAGCCAAACCAGGGCTAATAATATGTTTTGACAGTATCAACATTCTCAGCTTGCAAAGATGCTCTCTGGTGTTTGAACTTTTAACAAGAATGCTTTAATGTTGATAAAAATGAAAAACTGATCCATTTTCAAGGTAGTTAAATAGAACGCTAAAGGTGACACTGACTGCTTAGAAGGTGTTTATTAGTTTGCTTTCTTTCTGCATAAAATGCAAAAAGGCGAATGTCATTACAGTTATAAAAAGCATCAGCAGTGTGCGTACAGCGATTCTAAGGGTGCAAGAAAAACACATTTTTTGTATATATAAAGTAGCTGTCTATCAAACTGGTACTTTTATTTTAAGCAAAAAAATTCTTGTGCTCTTGAAATGTCTCCCCCTTTTTTCCGCCCCATGTCAGCTGAAGTGCTTAGTTCAGGAGAGCCGCTTACTTTTTGCATGACTTATTTTCTATTTTATTCTCATTATAACAGATTTTTCGGTAACAATAGCTAGCAATGCGATCTTGTCAGTGTCTGATCCATAGCAGGAATCATTACCTTAGTATTATACCAAACAAGCCTTATTAATGGAAGCAGCTTCTAGCTGTCACCTCAGTCACATCTACAGTGTTCATAATGATTATTATTGACTCATTTGTCACCCTTTTGTATAATAGTGCATAACGGTGTTAATTTTTAATCATTGTTGTTTGCATGTTTTATTAATATTTTGTTAAATGCCTTGGATGCTGATAATGGGAGAAAAGTAGTATATACATATTTAAAACATAAATGAATAGCTGTAAATCGGTAAATCTGCAAACACTAGAAATACACGGTCTTTATTCTCAGAGAACTCCTCCTTTGTGGGTTTTCTTTTTTTAATTGTGATACAATCCCAAAACCAAAGAGAATTTAATCCCACTGTTCCATGGAAGTATCTACCACCTACCCTTTAATGAGACTAGGTAGCACACCATAAGTCCACCTTTACCTTTAAAACACTGAACAAGCAGGGTGTCTCAGAACGATATTTTGAGAAGTGCTGTATTTGCAGACAGTCCTGCTGTTACACATTATATGTTGCTAAGGATATTTGCATGACATTTTCCTTCTGAAATCTAAACCAATCAATAAATAATGAATATGCAAAAGAAAACACATCAGGTGACCACAATTAAATCAAAATGACACAATTATCACTAGCTAACTAAACTACTAGAGTGATACAGTTTATCTCATTCAGGATCATAAAAGTGATTTTCAATTATGTTTCACACCTTATGTTATAATGGTTTGTGGTGCAGAATGATATTGTGGTTTATCTATAACATTCACACATTACATTCATTGTAAAACCTATGGTTTAAGCCATTTAGAGCCCTGTAGGGTGTATTCAGGGCCCAAACATAATTTATCTGAGCCCACTATAAACTGCAGTACAGGCCCTCTTCCTGCTATAAAAGGCCTTTTCTATTCTGAAAAATTAGAGGATTAATTGGTGACCTTTTGATTCTTTAGGTCTTTTTGTTTAAGCTTGTTATGTTTCTGGCTGCCTGACTTGTATTTATAGCCAGACATAGCAGTGAAGCATGTGTGCATATTAATTTTATACACATAACAAATGCCTTTTAGACATCACTCTGTCCCTGGGATCCATTCTTCTAATCTATGCATTTTTCCAGACTCTTCTATGCATTAATCCTAGCAGCAGCACTGGCTCCCACTGTCCCCAGGACCTCGATTTTCTCAATTATTATTGTCCTTGTTCAGCCCTCTTGCTCCCAGTTTGTTGCCAGACCCTGTTGGTGGCTGCTCTGTTTCCATGATCTGCCTAGCAAGCGATTGCTCTCACAGCCTGATCCCACCCTAACCCTTCTCTCGGTGGTGCGGTCTGCAAGCTCCCCAAGTTTTGCCCCAATCCAGCAAACTTTCAAGGGTTTATCTGTGACACCCCTTTTTTGGCACACCTGTCATTTTCACTCCTCTACAGATGATGGAGTTTCCTGTACAAACACGCTCCCCCTCTTTCTGATTCTACAGGAACAGGAGCTTGGTCTTCAGAACTCTCACACAATCTTACCAGCTGTAGATATTAGCGCAGGGCCAAATTATTTGGCCCAGATTTTTATTTTTATTTTTGTATTTTGTGGAGGTGGGACAAAAACTGAATCTATCTTTGCCTGTTCATTGGTGGATGGGCTGTAGATTAATGTGAGGTAGCTGAAGGTTTTTCCTCCTCTCTATTTCTCTTAATCTTAAATGGGAAAAGTCTCTGAAGAATTCTCCTGAGAACATAACACCGTTCCCATAGGCATTATATCCCCAGGAATGCTGCCAGGAGCTTAGAGCTGCCAGCTGAAGCAATGGCAAGCCTTTTTTTCCTTCCGCAAAAGAAACAAAATTAAGAGAAAATTCCTGGCCAATTTATATTTATCTAAGAATTCCCTATCATGAACAAAATCCGAATTTTGCCCACCTCCAAAAGTCCCTGAATATCCTGGGCCCCGCCCCCATTTCCATAGGGAGTGAACAGTTCTGCAAAAATTGGGTGTATCTGTGTGTAAGATATTCAGCACACCTCTCTACCTGACATTGATTCAGGAAATAAGTGTGCATAAACATTGTTAGGCGTGATCTACAACTTAGCCTTAGTTGCTTTCCTCATGATAATGGGCTTGCAGCCCAGGCTACACCCTTGAACACTCTCTCCCTCACCGCCCAGATTCAGGGTGTGATCATGGCATATAACCCATGACTTTATGATTAAAGCAATTCTGTGGGCATGAACTCCTGACTTTTGTATCCTCAAGTGAACCATTTTCAGTGATTGGGAGTATTGGCTCTGGCTCTTATCCTCTTTGTCCTATAGCTATTATTCCTGTATTTGGACTTCAGTCTCCATCCCTTCCCTCCTCCTTTCATTCATCTCCTCTCATTCCTCCCTTTATCCTCTCCATTCATTCTCTCTCTTCATCCCCAATTCTTGCCAAGAATATTCAACTCTGAAAATCTTAAGACTGGAAGGAGAATCAATTATTGAAGATAATCCATAAATCTACATTGTTTGCGTAAGTGATGGGCTAAGGGTCTGCAGGTGGGTGGGATATATTAAAAGAAACATAGAGAAGGGAGAGTTAAATGAGGTAGAGATAAGTTGGCATATGCAATTTGCACACTTAATTATTCAGATAGCAGCGTCTGGATTTTCTTGGTGAAAGAATTTGGATTTGGCTCAGAAGACATGCTATGTGCTTGGACACTTAGGCAACATAAGAGCTTCTCAAAGAGCCATCTCTATTCACAATGTTTGCCTTAGCTTGACAAGTTTAGGCAAGGATCTGGATTGGCATTTTACTTGTCTGTGTCAGTCTGGGATTCAGCCAGCCAGACAACACAATTCCTTACCAAGAGCTCTTTTCAAATGCTAGAATTGTTAAGCCAGATCATGCAGAGAAACCTGACGGTACTGGTTTTATTGTTGGCAAACCTGATGGATGACTACAGGATACTTTTGGAAACCAATTTGGTATACAGTAGCTCATGGTGTTTGGAGCAGTGCAGGCAGTCACCTTTTTGAAATAGGCTTAACTAGTCATCTGCTATAGCAAACCTCATGCTTCTGCTCCTCCTAAATATAGCTACTGGCCTTTATTGGAGTGGCAGAGACAAGGCACTGAGGTGCACCATGCAGTATCCATAAAAAGAAAAAAGACATGTGTTGACCCTGTACAAGCTGGCCTTTAATGTGGGCTACCAGCTTCTCAGCATCACCTTTAGGTGAGAAAATCAATGGCTACCTGGATTTTTTTTGAGGAAAGATAGCCTGCAGTATCAATGACCTGTATTTGGAGGATGTGATTAAATGAGGATGAGAGAAAGTCATACAGGGTTTCCATGAACTGGAGCTTCCCAGGCAGGAGGGTGGGGGCTCTGGATTCCTCTCATATCCATATTTTGGCCTCTGAATCCCATGAGTTTAGAATACTATAGCCAAAAATACTTCTACATCATGGTATTTTCAGGCAAAGCCAAGATGCAGCCATCTTCTGGACTTCTGTCCTGGCTGACAGGTGGTGGGTATCTACTTTTCCTCATCAGTGATGTTCCAGAGCATCTGGTCATTCATGTGGACCAGGTTTTCTGGTTCCTTGGCTCATGGCACCTTCTGTGCTCCAAGTATGGTCATAGGTAAGAACTTCAACTACTGCCAAAGTAGGACCAGGCTGCCTATGGTGAAAGCCCTCTGGCAGCCAAAGTTGACGTGGAGGTCCCCATATACTATGCTGGATGCTGAAGAAGACCTGGTTGTTGATGTGATTGAAGCAGGTTGCATCTACACAACATCTCTGAGACGAGCAGGAACATCCTCTTGGGGAATACACTGATCTCCCTGGATGCAGTGTCAAGTGAACACCTTGATCATGTGCCTAACCTTTTGAACCCTTGGACTGAAGCAACCAAACTTTGTCAGAAGCATTTTATGGCCTAGCTTCCTGAGACCTATGCTAAAAGCAGTCACCCTAAACAGTCATTTTACACTTAACTCTATTTCTAGCACCTCCCCTCCAGGCCACTGTCATAGCCTAACAAAAAGTTTTGTTTTCACCTGTTCATCTCATTGCTAACCAGTAACATTTCCTAGGGTACTTCAAGATGGAGGGCTCCTAGTGCTAACAATCATGTTGCAATGCACACCTTATATTGTATTTTATATTATGGTTTTATACTGCTGTTTTATACTTTGAATGGTTTTAATTTTTGTGAACCGCCCAGAGAGCTCCGGCTATTGGGCGGTATAGAAATGCAATAAATAAATAAATAAATAAACAATCTGTTTTTCCTTCCTTAACATTTTTTTCCTGTTAAGACAGAAGAAGTGGTGAGAAAGCATGGGAGAGTTAGACATTGAATATGAAGTCACCTAAAACCCCTGTAAAATTCCATGAATAGGCCAATGTAATTGCACAATTAAAAGCCTTGTTTGGAAGCACCCTCAGTGAACCATAAGTTTGTGTTTTTGTTCAATGCGTACAGGTGATGAGGAAAAGACTGAGAAGTATGGGAGTAATTCAAACAACATGATAACCACTGGTGGTTTTAGTTGTCAGTGGAATGGTCAATGGGTGGTATTTGTGTTGTCTGTCAGGCAAAAAACACCCCACAGTTTACTTTCTCATAAAAAAATAAAATAAACCCCACTGGAGAAACAACTGCCTGCGGAATTTATTTATTTATTAAATTTATATACTGCCCCATAGCCAAAGCTCTTCTTGCACAACCAGTGGTTATTGTGTTGTCCGAACTGAGTTGTTTTGTGGCGAGTACCCACAAAATAACCAACTGTAAGTTGACTATTAATCCACCATTGACTAAAGAGTTGTCTGAATGCAGCCATGGATTGGTCCTCAGTGCTAACTTCAGTTGGGTTGCAGATGCTGATATTTGTAGGTACAAACATGTCAATGGAAAGAGTTCCCAATACATGACTGGGGAGTTGGTGCTAATTCACAGATTAGAGGTCCTTTATCAAAGCAGAAATGGGTTAAGAACTGCCTGGGTTTGCTGGGTGCCAAGTAAGGCTGGAAGGTGTGGGAATTTCCCTCAGATTGTTTCAGTGTCCAATGGAGAATTTTCACAGATTTGTTCACTGCTGTTCAGTAACCTTTTCAGACTACTAGCAAATTTCATTTAAAAAACCTATAGGACTGCAGCTATGGGAATTTTGCTTTGACAGTTTCCTTTGTTCAGGAGGGTTGAAAGGAAAAAGTTAAGAAATAATGGCAGTAGGGTTCTGTGGGGTGCGTCCAGGAAGGGAGGGAAACTTATTTGGCTCAGGACGTGCTGAAAGTGGCCAAAGATCTCCGATGAGGAGAGCATTGTGTATTTATTTATTTATTACATTTTTATACCGCCCAATAGCCGAAGCTCTCTGGGTGGTTCACAAAAGTTAAAACCATAATAAAACAACCAACATGTTAAAAGCACAATTACAAAATACAGTATAAAAAGTGTTCTTTGCCCTGAATCTACAGCTGGCTAATGGTAAGAGTACTGCTGACAGAGTTAGGCTCTATCCGTCCTTGACTGCCATAAAGGAATTCTGGATAGCAGCCAGGTATTCACAGAAGAGGCGAGGGGACAGTGAACCAACATGAGGTGAAACAAACCACTGTTTCTTTACTTGCATTCAAGTCAGATCCTGGTTTGTTTAACTTTGGTTAAAACAAACTATGAACTGGTTCACATGTAATGCCAATTCATGGGTTGTTTAACCCATGAATTGGCAGGACTACACCTGTTTGAGCAAGCTGCTTCCTGCTTCCTGACCATTTCTGCTTTGCATCCAGTTTCTCAAACAACTCAGGAACACCTTGTTCCTGGGTTGTATTCTGTGATGTCCAAACCTGACACATGGTTGTTGAGGGACAAACAATCCAGCGTTTTAACCAAACTACAAACTGTGGGTTTCTGGGCTGTATGACAAACCAGATGCAAAGTGGAAATGGTGAGTGGGTGTGAGGCACCATGCTCGTCCCCTCACAGCCCAAACAATCCATGGTTTAAACAACCCATGAGCTGTCATTATGTGCAAACTGGGACTATGGCTTAGGCTTCATATTACATCTAAATGCAGAAGTCGAACTGTTTTTATTCATGATGCAGGACAAAGGTGAATACTTGGGAAGGTACAGAGAGGAGTTCCAAAGGAAACATAAAACCAACGTATGTCAATTGTAGAGATGACAAAAGCACTAGAAGAGTGCCTATTTCATTCTAAGTGAAACAAATCTCATTCCTGCAACTGTATCCTACCCCTACACCTTGTGTTACAGCCTATTTCCCCAGGCTAGGGAAGGTTGTAAATTTTTCATTGTTAGTGATACTGCCAGTTGAATCCACATGAAAGGGGACAGAGATGATGAAAAACCTCTTCCATCGCCTAGTTTCACTTAGTTCTGAAAGCGAGTTTTTCTTCAGCAGAAGACCTGATTGCCATGCCATTGGATTTTTAAGCAGTAAACAAGAATTATATGTGAGGCCTGCATGAATGGGAATTGTGCTCACCAATTGTGTCTTGTTGCTAATATGGCCAAACTCTTTTCAACATCTTTTACACATAGACTCACATTCCATTTATGTGTAATTACATTACTGTAATTAGTTTGCCAGGCTCCACTCACAAGTACCCCGGAGCCTATTTGAGTGACAAATGTACTTGATGGGTACGAGGCGATTAATGGCTTCTGAATCGCTAAACAATGAGGCCTGAGGGTAAAGTTCTTTCCCCATTTATGCTCCATTTATCTTCCTCAGCATCATATAAAGTTATCGCTATTCATAAAGATGTTTTATTTTTAACAACTGAGCAGAACTGCTGCCTTTTGACAGTGTTCAAGAGAGGCTGTGGAGCATTCTCCCAGCCATTGTGTCCTGTCCTTCACTCACGTCACAGGACTTGCTTTAGAAAGAAACAAAGTGCCATTTCTAGACAGCAGGGGGAAAGTAATATACAAGTGGCCCTCAAAAGGACTCTTGAAACACAATTCGATTCACTACAGTAGAAGTGAAATAATCATCCCTGCTACACTACTAAGGGGGCGGTGGTGTAACTGGATTAATACTAATATGAAAGTACTGCCACAGAATAATAGGCATGGCACTCCATAGGAAAGCAGTCATCTGCCTGGTAGTGACAGGAAACTAGCCAATGTAAAATTCCTTCTGTAAAATGAGGCATGATGGAAATGCTTGCTAAGTTTGCCAACTTTTTTTTTAAAGGACTCCTGTGCCTTTAACAGCTGCATGCCAAGCAGAAATACAACAGGCAGTGGGGGGCACATGAGAAAAGTGGGTGTGTCCAGAACCAAAAGTGAGCATACCCAGAGATGAAAGCTTCCTCTCCAAAATGGTAATTTAATTTCCCATGTTCTATACTGCTATTTGTACTTTTCCATGTTAATTGCACTGAATTCTCACAGACCCCCTAATTTCTTATAAATAAAATTCTATTTAGAGATATACAGTACATTTACATTGGTAAATCCCTCCAATTTTTTACAATTTATATTCATGTCCACCCGCACCCCATCCACTCCATCACAGTGAGCCTATTCAGACATGGCTGGGTCAAGGGTGGTTGGGCTAACTATGGAGCAGGGAGTTATAGTGTAACCATGATGCACGTGCCCGTCACACAACTGTGGAACCATGAAGCATCGCATGGTTGCCTTCCCTCTCCCCGCTCCATGGTTACTCTGTCGTCCTCCTCTGCTGTGGCTACATAACTCAGCGGCCACTATGGCGGGAATTGGGTCACACCGGACACAGTAGCCAATGCGTGGCAATCTCAACTACTAAGGAAGTTCATGCCAGCTAGAGCATTGCTGGAAGTTGTAGCCGCTCTAGGAAGCTGACTCTATGATCGCTGCATTTATTTTCACAGAGCAGCCATTTTTAACCATGGGGAGCCTGACAGATGACACAGTAAGCCCCGCCTGGGCCCCTTAACTCCACTGCAGGGGGTAGTTACCCAGGGTGGTTTATTAGCTATCGTCAGGTTTTACTCCCCCTTCCCCCGCCGCCCCTCAATACCACTGTAGCTCCCTTCTTAACGCTAACTGCAGTAACTTAGCATTATGTGTGAACAGGCCCAGTAAGTTTTCATCTTAGTTCTCTTACTTTGGTGCTGGGGAGGGAACAGGTGGAGGGGGGATGGAGAAGGGGAATGGAGTGGCAGCAACATCGGCAACAGCACCACAGAATACTTGGCACAGTATTTGAAGTGTGGTGTGATGGTGTTTTTATGGCCGTAGCAGTGAATAGGATCTTATGAGAGTGCACAAGGGGCCATGGGGGATGCAGGCTGTGCACCCTGAGCTATATACTGAGGAATCACAGTACTTGAAGGATCACTTATCCCTGTATGAATCTGCCCAAGCACCAAGATCTCTGGCCCACCAACAAGAACCTTTACAACGGCAGGTACCAGGGATAGGGCTTTCTCCATGGTGGCCTCACGCCTTTGGAGCTCCTTTCCTAGGCACAAATGTATGGCTTCATCACTGAGGCCTTAAAAAGAAAGAAAGACTGAAGACACATTTAGTCCAGTCTGCATTAAAAATCAGTAGCCACTGCTGGTACTGGGTGTGTGTGTGTGTTTCATTGTCATTTGTACATTCATCTTTTTGTAATATTGTAAGCTGCCTTGTTAGGGCACTGCAGACCGAAAGGAGGGCTAAAAATCTTATAAATAAACAAAATCCTGAGGAAAGTTGCACTTATTGAATGTTTGCCTGTTATGCAGCTGTTAAAGGCATAAGAGTCATGCCACAGGAAAAGTTGTCAATGTTATTACTTGTTGCAGGTTTTGTGGGAAAAAGGAATGAAAGGCTGAGGAAATGCACCAACACCTCCCAAGGGTCAGAGTAAAGTAGACACACTCTGAAGGCTTGCAATTTTATTTACTTAGTAGGCTTGCTTGTTTTACATTTTTCTAACCTGCCCTACAGTATTTCTACTCTTAGGGAAGTACTAAAAACAAAACAGTTTTGTGACCCCACTTGGCATTATTAATGACATTTCAGCCAAGTCATTATTCATCGCACAAGTATGAGGCTTCCTTCGTAACTGAAGCTGTCATTAATTCTCTTTCTCTGGAGTCATATCAACCATTTTTCTATACTTATGCTACCTGGTGAAGGTGTGAGGTTGGCGTACATATTACTACCCTAGCAAGACAATTAACACTTTCCTATTAAATACACATTTCCTGCTTTCTAAGTGTTCTGATAATGAACTGCTTAATAAGCCAGGGAGTAATATTAACAGATGAACCACCTTGTGCAATAACTGAGACTTATTTCCAGCTAAACAGCGCTTCAGCTGAAATCAATTTACTGAAACCAGAACTCCTTTCACCCTGCAGAGCATATTGGAGAGGATGATAGAATTGCTCATGAGCAACAATTTTAAGACCACTAGCTGTGCCATTAGTTGAGTCACCATGTGCAAACCTGATTGTTTCTTCACACACACACACACACACACACACACACACACACACAGTCACTGTTTGATACAGGTTTCAGAAATATTGCTACAATCCTACAAGTATATATATAATCTCCCCAAAGCCTTTTGTGTTCCTTTTCTTTCCTTCTCTTTGGAAAATTACAACAAGTGTGTGAGCAACCTTTGGTGGTATTCAGATCAGTCAGAATTTCCTAGGCACTAAACATTACTCTTATTTTTAATACCTTTTCTGTCTACATTTTTAAGAAAGGCATTTAGAATCAGTCTACTTTGTTTTCTCTAAATCTGAGATAATGTTCCTTACCTACCTCACAGGGATGCTGTGAGGTATCAGAATGAGAAATGTGCTTTCAAAGTAGAAATAGGATAAATCTCCCACACCTACACCCACACACACCTTTATCTGGATTTGGAGCAAAGATTCTTGGCATTCAATGCTTTGCTTCTGCAATCATGATAATGACACCAAATATTTTCAAATCTTACAGAGGGAATTAGAGATCTAATTCTTGTAAAGATAATTCCTGCTTTCTGCATACAGTGCCCACATGGTTAGGACATTATGAGTTAGAAGGTTTTTGCCAACAGTTTAACATGAACATTTAATTAATGTCACATTTTCCAAACTGCCTTCTAAACGTACAACAAAACCTGAATTGAAAATAAACTGATTATCAAAGTCAGGCTTCAACAAATCCACTCACAACTCTTGCAGTAGTGAGTGTGGTGCTACCCTCTGGTGCACATGATAAGTGCCCAGCCATGCTCTAGGAGGGCAGCAGTCTATTGGGCAACTCTAGATGGAGGCACTTGAGGCTTGTTCAAGCAGAATTGCCTCAACCTGTCATGCCCCCCTTCCATCAGGTAAGGCTGGGGAGGGTGTCCAGATTTTTTTTGGGGGGGGGGAACTACAATTTTTCATGGTTGCTAATGATAGCCAAAAGTGGTAGAATTCTGATCAAAGTTCATTATTAGTGAAATGACCTGAGGAAATGCAAGTAGAGCACATTAAGGATGTGACACATGGTTTTCTGTGCTACAATCTATCTGTAGGATTACTTAAGAGTAAGTATGTGATTTAAAGAGCTGCAAAGCTTCTAAGCATCAGAGTGAATTAAAAAGTGGGTGCCCAAGGCCCCTATCATAAACACGTTAAACCTCATCCATCAAGTGGGTGATGTGGATGTGCATTTCCATGCTCGGACCTCCCCCATAATGTGCTAACATGGGAGGCAAAAATCTCCCAACATAGAATCATAGAATAGTAGAGTTGGAAAGGGGCTATAAGGCCATTGATTCCAACCCCATGCTCAATGCAAGAATCCACCTTAAAGCATACCTGGCAGATGGTTGTCCAGCTGCCTCTTGCCCACTCCGTCCTCACCCCAATTCACAAATCAAGGAGTGCAAGAGAAGAACACACAGCTACTATTATACATACGGAGCCCTCTCCCCAAATCCCAAGGTTATCCTTCTCTGCAGTTCCTTATCCTAAATCATCCTTCCCTAAACCTGATGCCTTCCAGATGAGTTGGACTACAACTCCCCAGAATACCCCTACCAGCCATTTTTGGAATTGTAGTCCAACATGTGTGGAGGGTACCAGTTTGGGGAAGGCTATCCTAAACTGATGGTCTTCAACTGGTGGGTCACAACCCAAAGGTGGGTCGCAAGATCACTCCAGATGGGTCGTAGCAAAGCTGTTGATGCCATGTTGGGGAAAATTGTGAAAGTGGGCCGCACATTGCAGGTTGGGAGTCAGGAGACGGGTCTTGAGTTGGACCAGTTGAAGACCACTATCCTAAACCAAGTGAGTAACCCATTTTGTCAGTGGATACGAGGATCTCTATTCAACTACATGGAAGTACTTTCCTCTGAAATCAATAAGACTTGCTTTCTATTAGGATCAGGGTGTAAAATTGCAATTTATAAACCACCTACCCTGGATTAGTGCCATTAAGGACAAATGGATTTTTTAGAACTAGATGGGACCCTTCCATGCTTCCCTCCTTTCTAATTTTTTACCTCCAACTCTAATAATTTTGCTTCCTTTATTTATTTATTTATTTATTTAAGGATTTTTATGCCGCCATTCAGCCAAAAAAGGCTCTCATGGCGGCTTACAAAAGTATTTCTTGACAGTCCCTGCCCACAGGCTTACAATCTAAAAGACATGACACAAAAGGAAAGGGGATTGGGAGGGAGGAGGAGGAGGGGGGAAAGGAAAGCAAATTCAGGCACTACAATCTTAGTTGGAAAGTTCAGCAGTTACAGGTGACAGCAAGAGGGAGGGGGGAAGGAACAACAATGCTTTCTGTTCAGAGTGATGTTTGGAGATGCTCAGGTGATACCACAACCACTGCTACAGAAACAAAATACAACTAGAATATGAGCCAGAAGTATGCTGTGAATCTCCCAGATATTTCATTATGGATCTATCCCGCTAATGCACTTAAAAGATTTACAGGAACCAATTATCACCCTTTATGCCACCCACCAACATCAATTATTGCTTAAATTCAAGATAATGGCAAAATGTTTTCAGAAGCCACTTTATAATCAGCTCTCTCTCTCTCTCTGCAATAATGCTTTGTTCTCACAGAGCTGTCCTGGGGGCAATTCTTATTAAGAGGCAACTCAGTTTTAAGAATCACTTGGAATCTGAATGCAGGGCTGGCCCAGGTGTGAGGGGGTGCTGTGTAATGTGTCTCTCTGTGGAGCCTCCCCCCAATGGCTCTGGGGAACTTACTGGGTGACATGGACAGGGCAAGTGATAGTGATGCAGGTGGTAGAAGCCATAGTGGCACAGCTGCAGTAAGGCATTATTATTATTATTATTATTATTATTATTATTATTATTATTATTATTATTAGCATTTTTATACCGCCCAACAGCCAAAGCTCCCAGATAGCCATCATTTTAACCCTTTCTAAGTGACCTAATGTAGCAGTGCTATGTCTGAGACATTGAGGAGGAGCTGAACTGCTGCTCTTTTGGTCTCTGCAGCCATTTGGCTGTTCATCTACCTCAACTGGGCTGAATGGGCCACTTCAATTTACCCTCCCCCCCCCCCGCCACACATGCCCCTTTTGTTCAGTGTTGGAAAGAGCTCCAAAAAGCTGCAGTGAGCAAGGACTTAACTATTTAAATTCTTCCCACTGAAGCACTGTCTCTCCTATGCAAGTCTTCTCTGAAGAAACTTTCACTGAGTTCAGTGGCACTTACTAAGATAACATTTGCAAAGGATTGCCAGTTCAGACGAAGCAAGATATCAAAATATCAAACACCTGGCTTTGTCATTCTTGCTAGCATTCCATGTTTTGCAAAAGCAATGTTCCAAGCAGCAGTGGCGGGCAATTCTACCACTCGAGGTCAGTTACAGGGAGCACAGGACTCCTTTGTTGCAAAGGTTTCACTGAGCACCAGTTTGTTTTCAGGCACAATTCAGAGTGCTGCTTATGACCTATAAAGCCCTATACGGCTTGGGACTGGCTACCTGAAAGACTACCTTCTCTCACATAAGTCTGTCCAGGTGTTAAGGTCTTCAGGAGAGGCCCTTCTCTCAGAACTGCCACTATCAGAGGCAAGTTTGGTGAAGATGCAAGGAAGAGCCTTCTTGGTGGTTGCTCCCAGGTTTGGAACTCTCTGCCAAGGTTGGTTAGGTTGACTTCTGATGGCATGCAAAGATGTTTTTATTCAAGCAGGCCTTGGGCATGTAAGCCATTTTATGATTGCTTTAATTAAATTTTATTTTAAATTTCAATTTTTACTATTCCCAGCTACTTTGAGTGCCATTTCCTTAATAGAAATGTGGGATAGAAATGAAATAAATACTATAATGATGGCAATATGCTCTCTTTACCAGATAAGATGTTTAATTAGATATTTACTAGTTCCAGTTACATCAAAATGGGTAAACCTTATTTATTTTTCAGGAATGACTGGATTCTTATCTGGAGTGGTCCCAGAGAGATCTTCATGATGCTGAATTGTGTTATAACATTTTCCCCAAGCATGTTTCTGTGCTCCTGTGGAGGCAAATATTACATTGGGAAAGACCGTGGGTCTATGTCGTTATAAAGCCCTTATTAGTATTGATCATTTGAAGGCTTTTAAGCACTTCATATCATGAACTTAATAATACATCCCATAGCTGCATACATTAAAAGAATCAATTTTATTTTCAATATTACACATGTTCTGTAAGAAGTAATAAAATATTTAATGAAGCTCTGGTATATCCAACGGAGTTTCTTCAAATTGACACTGGAGAAAAACTGTGGGATGTACCCCCAAATCTGTTTCCAAGGCTCCTACAGCTGTTACCTTACATCTAATTCCAATGATTGACTGCATATTCCATTAAAATATGTTAACACACTGTTAAATGGCAGAGAGGTGACTGATTTTGCAGTTCATGCAACAACAAAATGATTACTTGTACAATAAGCTTATTCTCCACAAGCGAGAACAAAGCGTCCAGCCTTCGCTTGAACGTTTCTTATGTAACATGTTGGTTACATACACACAAAAGAGAGTCCCAAATACATGAGACCTGAATCGGTAATGGGGAATAAGCCTTCTGAACTGATTAAATATATTTCCTACAAGCTTTGGCCTAACAAAGAGTTGAACTCCCTATAAAATCACATTAATGCACGTGGAAATCAAAGGGGTGAAATGGTTCTTAATGGCTGCCTCTTTCTGTTTAGGATAAATGAATCGCAGTTTATAGTGAGACAGGATCTCTACAGGAGGGGATGGTGGGTAGGATTTTGGAAGAAGTGGGTCCGACAATTATAGGAAGTAGAACTCATGCTTAAAAGGACATGGCTTCCCGCATCCCATCCACAATTGAATAAACTATGTAGTTCAAAGGAGATGGGAGTTGTAGTTCAGAGGAGATGGCGAAGAGCTGTAGCCCAGTGGTAGAGCACATGCCTTGCATGCAAAAGGTCTCCGATTCGATCCCTGGTTTCACCAGTTAATGGACGGGAGTTCCAAAAGGCCAGTGCCTGAACACTTGAAGAGCCACTTGCCTTCCAGAGTAGACCAGGGATAGACAGAAGATAGCTATCCAGATGTTTTGGATTTCAACTCCCAGGACCCGCTGCCAGGAATGGTCAGGACCGCTGGGAAGTCCAAAACATCTGGAGATTATTTTCTGCCCACCCCTGGAGTAGACAATACTAAGCCAGGTGGACTAATATTTTGATTGGGTATAACCCAGCTTCCGATGTACTGTATCCCTAAAACTGAGTTTGCAGCATGAATAATTGAATACTGAAGATCTTGCTTAAATTGATCATAAGCCCAAGGGTGAGCTATACACATTTGTAGGTCAACGAAATAGGCAAGACAATGATATATTTAAAAATAAAGTACTGTTTTGTATGAGACCAATATCCAAGGCTAGCAATGAATTTATACAGGAAACATGTCCGATTCTTTCATCTACAAGGATATCCTAAATCTCCCTACCCCTTCCCCCATCAGGGGAAGGGATAGACTAACACAGATATATTATTGACAGCGCCTCTAATCAGTTGTTACTGGCAGTACAAACAGACTGATCAGGAAATCAACTGCTCGTGAGCAGAGCTTTGCTCCCACGCACCCAAGCTCAATTTAATAACTGCTTTCCTTCCTCCCCAGGAGATAAATAGACCATAATTACGCCTTACTGGAGACTGTGCATTACATCAGTACTTCTCAAACCGAGGGGTACACGTGCTGCCCCACTTCACCAAAGGGCACAAGGGACCCTTGAAGAAGCATGACGGATTGCTAGCTGGGCCATCAGTGGCTGGGTAGCTCCAGCTTTTTCTCAGTTGAGTGGCTACCCTGGGCTATACTAGCCTTCCTTGCAGGAAAACCACTCAGAGAAGGAGGGCCGTGGCTTAGCAGTGCAGGAGCTACTTTGCTTTAATCCCTGGCATCTCCAGGTAGAGCTAGGAAAGAATCCTGCCTGAAACTCTGGAGAGCTGCTGCTGTTGCCAGTCAGTGTCAACAATACTAGGCTGGATGGATCAAGGGTCTGATTCAGTCTAAGGCAGCTTCCCATGTCCTGAGAAGTAAAAATGCCCCAGCCTATCCCAAGCCTTCCCTTAAGGCTGCCCCTATCATTGTGTGGCAGACTTTCCTTGGCCTCAGGCTCCAGCACAACACATGAAATAGTGACACAATGAGGAGACATTTGGAAGCATTCAGAGCCGAGAGAAGTTGGAGATTTCTAAAGGGCTGCAGGGGGAAGGAAGTGTGGGGAAGCTTAGACCCTGAGCTCCACGTGCAGCGCTTTGGATCCCCCATCCTGGATAGGGGACTCCAGAAAGTAAGGGCCTTGCTAGACCTACCTTTAAATCCCGGCATGTAGAGGGGCCAGCCCACGCTAGACGTAGTGCGGGCTGTCGCCCCTGTCCACACGTGACACGCGACATCGCGTTGGCCATTTTTTTTACCTTAAAGGGGCCACGTGCGCAGGAGCGCACCAACGACAAGGTAGGCCTTAAAAAAAAAGGGGGGGTCCCCTGCTCCCCCCGATTTCCCCCCCGCCCGCCTGCCCGCGATGTCCAACCCCCCCGCCCGCGATGTCCGATCCTCCGCAATCGCCCCTGGGCTGCAATTCCCCCCCCCAATCGCCCCTGGCTCCACTCTTCCCCCCCATCTCTCCTGCTGGGTCCGCTCTTCCCCCCCCCCCCGGCCCTCATCTCCACTTCCCCGCGATTCCCCACCACGGCCTGATGGGCACAGCGCTCCTGTGCCCATCAGGCCGTGAGTAAGCCGCGTAGCCGGGAAAAGCCACAGAACCGGCTAGACCTTCCGCAGCTCCAGGCGCAGCCCAGGGCTGCGGAAATAACGGGCCACAACTGGTGCCAGTTATCCCAAGCCACATGAGGGTTTAGCCCGGGCTGACCCCGGGATCCCCTGCGCGTCATCTGGACGCACAGTGTTGAGCCCGGGTATCAGCCCGGGCTAAACCCTCATCTAGTAACGGCCTAAGAGTACATTCAGAAGGCAACTCAAGGTTCAAAAAGTCTGAAAAACACTGTTTTAGATGAGTACATGAAGTTATGCTGGCCCACTGTATAGCAAACACATGCTAGGTGTGCTGGTTACCTTTGGTGATATTTGAGCCACAGGTAAATCCAGGATAAAGACAAGACAACATAATAAGGCATGCCTATGAAGTGTCGTGTGCATGCAGTGATTCCTTAGCAGCGCCAAACAAGAGTACATTCCTAGTCCTTATGGCTTTAAATGTACACTTGAAAGCATGCATTCATGCCAAAATCTTAGAAGTCAGGTGGGTGATTTAATGGTTGGAGGGGGCAGGCAGTGCCCTTTCCTTGCCCTTTTATTACTAAATTACACAAATTCGGTAGGTTGCAAAATCGGTTGCGCAAAGTTGTTCAATTTGCAGAGATTATACGAATCATAGAACCTAGCTTTTAACTGTAATGAGACCTGGATTGCCTGGGCATGGTATTATTTTAGTGTGGAGATGAACTCAATTCTGTATATGTGTATTGAAAATCAATCACTCGTAGGACTTGATACAATTTTACTAGGCAATGGGCAGGTTCACGTGTCACTTTAAGCCATGTTGGTTTATAAACTACTCACAGTAGCTTATTCTGAAAACTGTGGCGCATAGCTTATTTTCTCCGCCCTCACCCCAACCCCATCTACAGTGCTCCCACTTGGCTGGGATGATATCTTGGCTTCCTTTGCGTTGGAAACCAAATCCCAGCAGCTACAGCACCCGCATCTCTCCCGCTTGCCTGCCTCACGCTAGGGGTGCGTTCTTCTGTCTCACCTGGATCCTCACCGTTCTCATTAGCCACTTTCCCGCTCCCTCCTGCCCTACCCGACTAGCAGTGCTCCAATTCTCAAGCCGTTCCTTCTCACTCACTCCGCCTCCGCCCACTGCTGCCACCCACTTCCCAGTCATTTTTCAAAACCATTGCCTTATCCCCAGCAGTGTACACCACAAGGAGGGTGGGGGCTCCACCTCCTTGACAGTTTGCTGGAATTGGGCAAAATTTTATACATGGGGCGGTCTCCTCATGTGAAGCCTCCAAAGGCTGTACTGGATAACCGCATGACTTTCCTTTTTCACGGAAAAATGACCAAAACCCAACCGCTTACTACTCTTTCATTCTCTTCACTTCCCCTCCGCTTCAATTTTAAGATTTTTGACTGTTATTTTAATAATGTATTTGTTTTATACGTTTTTAATCAGTTTTATGTAGTTTTGTATTCAATGTTGTTGCCCACCTCAATCCAGAGGAAGAGGCGGGTAATAAGAGGGCTAGTGTGGTGTAGTGGCTAAAGCGTTGGACTGGGAGTCAGGAGAGCCGGGTTCTAGTCCCCACTCGGCCATGGAAACCCACTGGGTGACTTTGAGTCATCTCAGCGCAACCTACCTCACAGGGTTGTTGTTGTGAGGATAAAATGGGGATGATGATGATTAGGTATGCCATCTTGGGTTCCTTGGAGGAAAAAAGGCAGGATATGAATGAAATAATAAATAAAATATTATTATTATTATTTATTCATATCACCCCTCCCCAACCTCTTATTCCTATCCTGCGGCCCCAATGTCCTAGACTCCCCAGCCAGCAGCAAAGTAACAACATAGAAATAAAAGGGAGCTGTTTATTGGCACAAAAAGTGGCTTGTTTGGTTTCTTTTGCTTGCACGGAACTGGGCTTGCTTACTATTGCATTGAAGTTACTAAGACACTTTGGTTTGATTAAACATGCACAGCTAAATACTGCTTCAGAGATACTAAGGCACACGCTGTTTTACCTCACTGGTGGGATAGGGGGCGGGGGCTCCTTCATCTCTTGGGCAGCAATGGGGGAGGATAGATTCAGGACCTGTTTTGACCCATGGGAACTTTCAACCTACAAGAAGGGGGTAGCGTAATCCCCAATGCCTGTTCACAGGGCAGGGATGAGGTACACAAGTAAGCAGGATGGGGGAGCAACCAAAACAATCCTTGGCAACCCATTATTTTTGGGTTCGGTGCAGTACTGGCTAAACGTTTGGTACTGGGTTCCCGTTGCCACGTTTGAGGAAATGTTTGGAAGGGGAATGATGGAAAAGCCTCAGTCGCAGATACAGGTGAATACGACAGAGAAACAAGCCTGCTCAAGGTCACTGATTACAGGGCTGCAAGAGAAAGGGGCTGGGGGCTGTAAGGCCACAGAACTTGGGCCAACTGGAGCCAAAATTCACACACTGGTGTCCCTCGTGGGGATGCACACAATGCATGGTGAAAATCCTGCATGGCTGCTGCCACCCAGTGTTTGACACTTAGGAGTATGAGAAACGCACCGCTGGGGGAAGGGTTGGGGCGGAGTCTGGCGGCAAGCGCAGTATGTCGTTAGGCAGATTTTGGAAATCACAGAATCATAGAATAGTAGAGTCGGAAGGGGCCTAAAAGGTCATCGAGTCCAACCCCCTGCTCAATGCAGGAATCCACCCTACAGCATACTTGACAGATGGTTGTCCAGCTGCCTCTTGAATGCCTCTAGTATGGGAGAGCTCACAACCTCCCTAGGTAACTGGTTCCATTGTCGTACTGCTCTAACAGTCAGGAAGTTTTTCCTGATGTCCAGCTGGAATCTGACTTCTTGGAACTTGAGCCCATTATTCCGTGTCCTGCACTCTGGGATGATCGAGAAGAGATTCTGGCCCTCCTCTGTGTGACAACCTTTTAAGTATTTGAAGAGTGCTATCATGTCTCCCCTCCAGGCTAAACATGCCCAGTTCTTTCAGTCTCTCTTCATAGGGCTTTATTTCCAGACTCCTGATCATCCCGGTTGCCCTCCTCTGAACACGCTCCAGCTTGTCTGCATCCTTCTTGAAGTGTGGAGCCCAGAACTGGATGCAATACTCTAGATGAGGCCTAACCAGGGCCGAATAGAGAGGAACCAGTACCTCACGTGATTTGGAAGCTATACTTCTATTAATGCAGCCCAAAATAGCATTTGCCTTTCTTGCAGCCATATCGCACTGTTGGCTCATATTCAGCTTGTGATCTACACCAATTCCAAGATCCTTCTCAATTGTAGTATTGCTGAGCCAAGTATCCCCCATCTTGTAACTGTGCATTTGGTTTCTATTTCCTAGATGCAGAATAGAGACCTGCTGACTGCAGCAGAGTGGCAGTATTGACGGCTCTTGCCAAGTGACTCTGTAGGCGATCTTTAAGCCACTATGGAGCATCAGAATACGATAAGCCACGATAATTTAAATAAACCTCATTGCAGACCATGGCTTATCAGAGTGGCTTGTTTTGGCCAAATTAGCCACCATGATTGGGGAAAACTGCTTGCAAATGATATGATAAACCATCATGACTTATTCAGAAAAATAAACGATTGTGGCTTATTGTGATGTGCAAACCCAGTCAATGACGTGCCTGGATGACACACAACAAATCCTATTAAACTTCCCTTTCGATGGCCCTCTACTCCCCTCTGTTTGCCCTGTTGTTCTTGAAACCACTGGTTGATCTTATCTCATGTTACTGTCGGCCTGTTACTTTTGCATGTGAAAGAGGTGCCTGATCCTAAAGATGAAACGCCCTTTATCTCATCAAATACTTGAAGAAGGTCCCAGGTATCATAAACCTCTGGCTGCCATTGGCTTAGTATCTCTGATGGCACAGCAGGCTTTCCCAGCCTCTGGCCACCAGCTGATTATTTAGATGGTGAAGCCTTTGATTTTTCATTCCAGAATACATAGACAACTTTGAGCTAAAGTGAATGATTCTAGTGTTTATGTATAGAATAGGTTTTTGAAATAACAGACTGTGGTCTCAGAGCCTTTCACTAGAAATAGACAACAGCTTCTTATAAAGACAGATTGGTAACTGGATATTGGTAACTGCAGGGTTATTGCCTGCAGGTCAATAGCCTGAAATCTGCACATGCACACCTGCATCCTGCTAATTGCAGCACCATGATTAATTGATTATGGAAGGATATATTCAGACAATCCTTAATATATAATATCATGCTTTTTTACAACCCAATGCCTTTTTTTTAGATAAAGGTGGCTTTTTAAGCAAGAAGCACCTACCTAGCCTGCTTGATGGTTTCCTGTATTAGAATCCGCCAAGACACCTACAATAAATCTTTTGCTGAATCTATGGCCCAGTTATTTTATTGCCATCAAACAAACCACACAGGACTTTCTGGTTTTCCCTTCATCAGCACTGCTGTGGTTTATTTATGTGTATTTAGCTCTTAAAGTTCCTTTAGACAGTTGTCCATTTTTAAAGAGCCTCCTTTGGAGACTCTGCATTCTAGGGCAAGCTTCTGTTTGTGTTTTCAGACTCTGGGCTCCCTGGAATTTTCATGTTGGTTGTTTTCTTATTACTTTCATCTTGCAACAGTAGATTATAGAGGAGGGAGGCAATTGTGCAGTTACACCCTTAATTAATCTAAATTCAGATGAAATTTTTTTTAATCTTATGAGCATTCCTCTGGAACTATTTTATATCCACTTCTTCTCCAGTGACGAACAATATCATCTTTTGTTTCCAGATCCATCCAATAACCAATTAACAAAAATATCTTATGCATATTTTAATGGGTCTATGTTAAGTAGGAGTACCACTGGATACTACCCATAGTGTCCTCCAGATGTTTTGGACTACAATCCCTCTCAGCCCCCAGCAGCATGTCAGAGTTTACAGGAGTTGTAGTCTAAAACATCTAAAGAGTGCCCTGTAGCCTGCCCCCAGTGAATAGGATTGCAGGCAAAGACTACTAGAGTGGACTAGAGCTTTCAATATGCAGGTCAGGCACACTTGTAGTAAGGCTGTGTTAGGATTTGAACAGCAGGATTGTTGGGAAAAGCTGGACTTGCAGAATTCCTGACCACCATGCAATAGATAAAAGGGCCTCTTGTCATAAAAGAAGGTGGGGGAAAGTGTAAATCGGTGATGATCCTATCCCCTCTTTTAGCTTTTGCAGCACAAGAAGAGGCTTCCTCCAGAGTCGATGCCATGGCATCATCCTTGAGGGTTGCCAACTTTACAACCAACCCTAGCAGGCAGGGCAGAGCCTTCGAGTTGCCCTGCTTGTCCATAAAACCCAAGCAGAAATCTTCTTACTATGGCTTTTCGCTGGTGAAAGACTTTGCTAGCATCCTCACGTACATTAGGATAGTGCTGTGTCGTTTCTCTGCCTCTTGGGGGGGGGGGGGAGATCCTGGTGTGATCCTCTTGTGAAGTAAGAAAGGCTTTCCCCCTGTGCTAAAGCGGCTAGCTCCCCATGACAAAACAAGGGAGCTGGAGTCCCATACTGCCAGCACAGGGAGCCCAAACCCAATTTTACATGTAGGTATGTAGCATGGCTCATGTCAAAGGGATACTTGGAAAAACTGAGAAGGTCTTGAGAAAGAATGAGTAGGGGATTCATTTTCTTTAGGCAATTTGTCTGAGAATATTTTTGTGACAGAGAGGAAGAGAGTGAGCTCAGTGTGTGAGATAGGAGGACAGTGTGTGTGTGTGTGTGTGTGTGTGTGTGTGTGTGTGTGAGAGAGAGAGAGAGAGAGAGAGAGAGAGAGAGAGAGAGAGAGAGAGAGAGAGAGAGAGAGATGGCTGCCTAGCAGTGAAGGGACTTTTCTTTTCAAGCCTTTGAAGTCTCACTAGTCACCATCATACAATAGCTTTGGATTAAACGGAGATCACAATATATGGCGTGAAATCTTAATAAAAACATAAATGAAGATTTGTGGCCCAGCTTCTGCTTAAAAGGAAAAAGGACTTGTGCTGCCTACATGTGAATGTAGTTCAATGTTTGATCCAAATTACTTTAGACCAACTTTCTTTATTATCGCACACAACAGCAGCAGCAACCAATAAAACCTTCAGACACAGTTAAATGTTCATCATATTATCAGCTGGCAGCTCTTTACATTAAATATTTCTACTGAGTAGGGTCGCTGATCACAAGCATGTGATGGCGACAAAGGAAGGGGTATTTCCCCTCTTTTCTGAGTGATGAATTAATTACACGTTTTATTTGTACTGGAAAGATGCCTATTTTATTTTGAATGCATTGGGGAGAAAGAGGAATATCTGTTTACTCTTGGGAGGTAATCAGAACAGTTAAAATCCCATTTCTAGGGACCTACAAACTGGCCTGGAAAAGACATTAGGAAATGTACTTTATGGGGGAATTTTGTGCAGCCAGAGGAATGAGCTCCAAGTTCTTATAGATGTTTCTCTCTTTTTCCTATGAAGCAGTAAGTTTGTGTGCACTTGTGTACAGTGTAGTTGGCAGCAACAACAACAAAAAACAAGTATGCAAGTTAAGGAATGGGCAACAGCTGGTGCATTGTCCGCCATAAGCTAAAACAAGTATGCTTTTAAAACAAGTCTGTACTACTTTCCCAATCTGCTGCCCTCCAAATGGGTTGGACTAAAACTCCCATCACCCCACCAGCATGGCCTGACTGGGGCTGATGAGAAGTGTATTCCAGGGTACCAGGTTGGGGAAAGTTGCAACATTATTTCTTTGGTATTTCTCATTTTTCAGATCAACCTGATAACAACTTTGTATTCCCTTGTCCTCCCCTTTGTTCCAGCATGGAATTCTGGAACTAGTAATGGAAGGGAGAGTACTAATGTGAGGCTTTGGACTCTACTGAGCAGAAACTTCCCGCTTTCCCAGATGGCGCTTTACAATCCTATTTATGTTTATGTTGAAGTCATTCACTGTCTTCGGAAGCATTGCAGGATTGCAGCCTTTGTACAGGGAGCAGAAATGTAGGGTAAATGTGTTAGAAATTTTATCACACCTATACATCCAAGTGTGCTCATTGTGGCATCCACTTCAACCCAGTCTTTCCTAGGAGTGTGATTGTGGGGGGAGTGGGGGGCGCTACATTGGTACTGTGGTTTTAGTGTACTGAATAAATATAGATGAATCCTGGGGGGTGGAACTCTGTGAAGGATGTATGTGGTAACTTGCCCGCTTTGCAACATATTTCCTTTGACATGTTTGGTCAATGGCTGAGTCAACGTTACAAAAACTGGAGGCCACAGTACTGTTCTACTTCACAGATGCGTGAGTAAATACACTGAAGACTGTGCAGAGCTCAGATAGGACATCGCTGAGGTGCCCTCACAAATCTGCCCATTCTCCAGAATGTAGGGAGGCTAAAGGGTTTTCCAAAGCCAGTCTGATGTCTACTTTACATGTTTGGTAGCTGCTTAAATAAACAGTTCCCTGTGATTTGGAGCCATATTGTTTTGGATAATATGGCGTTCTATTCACATGGGACTGTGCTGATCATGCTATTCCTTACCAGAACAAAAGCCTTATTCATCCATTTCACTCAGTTACTCATTTCAAGCAGCAAGGAGGATAAAGGGAAGCTGTGAGACCATGCGTATTGATCCATTCTCAAAGTCATGTGATTCTTCCCAGGTCCTCTCATATGTTGAAGGCCTTTTAAGAATATAAGAAGAGCCCTGCTGGATCAGACCAAGGGTCAATCTAGCCCAGCATTCTGTTCAAACAGTGGCCAACCAGCTGCCCATGGGAGACCCACAAGCAAGGCATGAGTGCAACAGCACCCTTCTCCTGCTCGTTTTCCCCAGCAAGTGGTGTGCGAAGCATACTGCCTCTTATAGACACCCTGACTAACAGCCATTGATCACCTTATCCTCCATGAATTTGTCTAATCTATTTGTGGAAGCTTCCCGCACAATTTAGAACCCTGATTTTCCAGAGTTGTAAATTGTGGGAGGAGCACCCACAGATACAAAGGGCTCCCCCACTTCTGAACAACTGAACTCATGAGGAATCCAGAAAAAAATGTGCAACCTTTGGGGCAGGACTAAATACACAGCCCCGCTGTATCCATGTTGCTGCTTGGGATGAGTAACATTTGAATAGGGCTAAAGTGATTAACACAACCACAGACCTTAATAAAGCAATGCGGGATTGAATCATGGGAAAGTGGTTGTTCTGAGGCTTCCACATCATCTACAATTGGGGCATAGTACGGAGGGCATCTAGGCAAGATTTTAAGTATATGCGGTTTTGTTTCCTTGGCTAAAGAGGAAACTGTTGTTTCACATGGAGAGAATAGGTATTCCAATCAGAATGGAACAGCATACAACTACGCCTATTATTTAACCAAAAAATATTTAATAAATGTAGAAACTTTGTTCTCCTAAGCAAATAGGAAAACAGCTGAAGTAAGACTGTGTCAACTCCTTTTTATTCTGCAGAACCCATCTTTCCTCTGTTTCTTTGGAAAACAAGAATATACATGTTCCTACACTGGTTACATAACGCCCCACCACCACACACACGGTCTAGATGTAGGCTGCCCATTTCATCTTGGAATACCTATTCTCCCCATCCTTTTTTTCTTATATAATTTCCAGAAAATTCCTGGATATGCAAGATGAGTAATGGTACAGAACCACAATGATACCATAGTAATATATACCATTGAGCCAGAAGTTGCTATACAACAGCAGTATAGTAGAAAGCCTGTTTGCTGTGAGCCTTCAACTTTACTTTCAGACTGAAAAGATGGAAACCTCCACTGAGTGTGCAAACAAGTTAGAAATAAAAGGGGCCATAAACACTCACCCATTTCCTTGAGCTCCATGTTGAAGAGTTCCAACCAGCAAGCATCAATTTCGTCCAGGTCATAGCGACTTACTCTTTGTGAGTATGTCCTGGTGACATCTAAACTGTCAGAGCTGGAAAGATTGCTTGGTGAGGTCTGTGGTGAAGAATCCTCTAGCAGAGGAATTATCCTAGGGAAGAAAAGTATGGACGTAAAAGAAGGGTACAGGTACAGAACAGTTTGTTATTAGAAGTATGGGCATTTGTATGCTAAAAGTAAGCATAGCCATAAGTGTTTGGGGCAACAAGCAAACAGCAAAGTAATAAATTCTCTTAGTGTGCTTGTAACCATTTTGGAGTGGGACAATTTACACCTATACCTACGCAATAAGCATAATCTTACCATTTCCCTACTGTGAACGCTGGAGTTACTTTTTGTTAGAAGAACTAACACCTTTAGGTTTGAAGGCTTGAACCTGGGGTGTGTTTGGGGTGGGGGGCCTTTCTCAGTGCGGCTTGTTTCTTGTTACCTGATAGTTGAGTAGTAACTGCATGTGAATGTCTTCCTGAGTGAGAGAAAGAAGCTGCACCTCCCATGGTGTCCACACAGTAGAAGTGTTTGTTGTAATAGGGTGAGGTGTTTCCCTGGGATTGTTTGCCAATCACTTGAACAGTGAGGATTTCCAGCAAAGGTCAGGGGTGAAGTACTTAGAGCTTTGCCTCAGTGCAGAAGATTTAACCTTCCTTGTCACTCAGAAAGCCTTTCTTCTTGATACAGCTGATTATTACACCGGTATGTAGCCTTTAATACTTATATTTACTCCAAATTTCCCAGTGAGACCTCAAAAGCGGGTTGTCTATACTTTCTACCCATTTTCCCCCCCTAAAAAATACATTTTCCAGATTAATCTCTATATTACTTGTAGTTTTATCCTCCATCCAATCTAATTCTCCTATTCCTGTAATTGCCTCCACAATATGTCTTAATCTGTTAGCTACATAATATAGTTTAATATTTTGGGAGACCCAATCCTCCCTTTTTTTGACTTAAATACCATTTACTTTTATTTACCCTCGCTTTCTTATCACCATTACAATAATTATTTATAATACTTTGCCAACTTTTTATCTCTAATTCTGAAATTTTTATTGGTAGCATCCTAAACACAAAATTAATCTTTGCTAAAATCTTCATTTTTATTAATGCTATTCTTCCAAACCAGGATAAGTTTAATCTTTTATATTTTTCCAATTTTGCTAAATTCTCTTTTTTTAACACATTTAAATTCGCTTTCTCTAAACTCTCTAACTTCTGCGTAATTTTTATTCCCAAATATCTAATCTGATTCCTAACTCTCATTTCTCTTCCCTTTCCTTCCCAATCCTTCTCTTCCTTTTTAGTATAGTTAAACAACATCATTTCTGATTTGGACCAATTTATTCTTAACCCAGTAACATCCTCAAATTCTCTCAGTTGCTGTTTAATTCTCCCCATCTTTCCTATTGGATTTTTAATAGTCAGCAACGTGTCATCTGCAAACATATTCAGTTTAATTTTTTTCATACTACCTATTCCTTCAATCTCCTCATCTTCTCGTATTGCATTCACCAATAATTCCATTATCATTACAAATAGGACCGGCGAGAGTGGACATCCTTGCCTAGTCCCTCTGGCTAGTCGTATCTTATCCATCACACCATCATTCACTACCACTACGGCTGTATTTTGAGAGTACAACTGTTCTATTATAGCTTTAAATTTATTTCCGAATCCCATTTTATTTAAAACCATCTTTAGAGCTTGCCAGCTCAAACAGTCAAAAGCCTTGAAAATATCCAATGCCAGAATTCCCGCTTTAACCCTAGACTTATTTATCACCTGTATTACATTTAGAACTCTTCCCACTAAATTAGGCATCTGTCTACCTGCTACAAATCCACATTGATCCTCCCCTATATATTCCTCTATAAATTTATTCAACAGCTCTAAGTACTTCACCCCTGACCTTTGCTGGAAATCCTCACTGTTCAAGTGATTGGCAAACAATCCCAGGGAAACACCTCACCCTATTACAACAAACACTTCTACTGTGTGGGCACCATGGGAGGTGCAGCTTCTTTCTCTCACTCAGGAAGACATTCACATGCAGTTACTACTCAACTATCAGGTAACAAGAAACAAGCCGCACTGAGAAAGGCCCCCCACCCCAAACACACCCCAGGTTCAAGCCTTCAAACCTAAAGGTGTTAGTTCTTCTAACAAAAAGTAACTCCAGCGTTCACAGTGAGGAAATGGTAAGATTATCTCCAAGCACCGGCCAGAGGTCAGAGATGGCCCAATTGCTTCCAGAGGTAGGAAATCCTAATTGTGCCCCCTGTAATGACCACATCAACCTTCTCCTATATGTTCCTGCCTGACTGCAAAGATCATCTTTGGAGGTTCTTCTCAGGTGGTGCCGCCCACAATGGTGGGACGGATGGCTACCAGGGTAAGAACCTTCTCTGTAGTGGCCTCCCATCTGTCCCAAGGAGATCTACCTGGTGTATTCACTATACACATCTAGATGCCAGGTTAAGAATGTCTTCTTCTAGCAGGCTTTTAACTTCTAGTTTTACAGCCAGGTTATTAAACTGACTGTGTTTTTCTTTTCTTTTTTAATATTGTTAATCCTTTAATATTTTGACATTTTCATTGTTGCATTTGTTTTATTTTATTGTTGTTTCAATAATTGTAAACTGCATCTACCTGTTGGGCGGATTGGTAATTTGATTCCCTTTAATGGGACCCTAATGCCTGCCTTCTGAGGTAGGCCAGCTCACTCTGCTTAATCATAGGACAATACCCTCAAGGCAATACCCTCAAGGCAATAAATTTGGGTAATCTAATTGCACCTTACCTCTAACATTATATAGTTACAGATGACAACCACTCCTTGTTGAAAATATCTTGAAGTACATGCCATAGAAACTTAATGCTTACAATTGCCCTAAGCCTAGAGGTGTAGAAGGAAGACATATGGAGCTGACTATTTATAAATAGGTTTTGGAAATAAGAAGCCCTTCTAAAAATGCCACCATTATCCTACTAGAGGTACACAGTTCTGAAAGATCTCTCCAGAACAGATGTGGGAGCAATGAACCTCCCTGTCTGCTTAAGAGAGAGATAACATTAAGAAAGGCCATTCTGTGATTTTCTGTTCTAGTGTCTCATTTGTGGCCCAGCAGGGGAAGGGGATTTTGTTGTGTGTGTGCTTTTTAATCTACCTAGAGTCATACACTTTTAACAGTTTTCCTCTGGAACATCCGGGGCTTCCCACAAACATGAACAGGGTGTTTAGTGTGCCGTGGACCTATGTTCCCATAACATTTCCTCTTATTTAGTGACGAGCTTGGCTCATCCTCAAGCACTGAGAGACTGCCCAAATCAGATCAGGACGAGTATCCCTAGGGGTTTGCTGTCCTTCACCCTCCATAACAACAGCCATATGAAGTCAGAGCGAAGGACCATATCATCCAGGATTCTGTTCCCTGAAGAACACAACCAGGGCATGATGCCACTAACTCTTCTCCAGACATTTTACTCCAGAATCTGGTACTCAAAGACAGATTCCATTTGGATTATATCCACTGAAAGACTTACCCTCCATGAATATGCAAATATATTTAAAAGCTACCTTCTCATGTAGGGGTTAAAGCGAGATAGCAATTTTGTCCCAGTTGCTGTCTTCACACTTGTTAATTTTATATGCCCCTAACATGTTCTCCCTTTCCTTGGTTGTCTTCTTCCTAAATTGGAGGCCCTGTGTGGCAGTGGATTAGATGCCTTTTGTCCTCTCCTGCTCCTACAGGTTCTACTCCTATAATTCTAGAGTTCTGTGTGTGGCCCTCAAAGTGCCCAGGTGGCCAGGCACTATGAACTGAGAAATGCGAAGAACAACCTCCTTGTTTCTTTCTGTAATCAATTTAGGAGGTGATTCAATCCCACTGCTTCCCTTCCACTATCTCCTGTGGGCATGCACTGCCACATTCAAGGCACAGTCAGATCATGCCCTTCATTTTTTACTTCATGATCTGTGGAAAAAAACCCATTGGGCGCCATCAATGCCAGAAACTTGTATACCTAGGTCCATAGATTCTTTGAAACTTAAATACTTCCTCCTCACGCCACAAGGAATTAAACCAATCACCCTCACCCACTCAACCCACTAGATGCAATTCTTTTATTTCCTTTTTTGCCTTGCCAGTCTTACTATAAGCCTGCCGGCAACTACCTCCCATACGTTTTGATTCTGATGTCAAACAAATAACCCTACCTACGGCTAAATCTGCCGGCATCAATCTTCTCATAATGTTTTCCTATGACACTAGAGGCTTTCTTTCCCCCTTGAGCTTACCGAGGGTATCACTCAGAGTAATCACATGTATAAACCAACACTTCATGAGGAGGGGGAAAAAATAACCATTCTGGATTTGTGTATATGATACGAATGATAAATGAATACAGGCTGGTTGAGCCTCAGCTGAAGTAGTGAAGGCCAAGCTAAGGCAGCTATGAGTCATTTACTTTGAGGGCTTCCAGAAGCGAACAATAAGCCCTAGGAACTCTGCTGCTTCTAGTGTATAAAAGCTAAAAACTGTCAAATGTGCTTGTTAACGACAAAGCATTTTTATGGCCCTCTGCAAAAGGTGGGAAAGCTCAGGAGTTTTTTGCATTTCTTTCAAGAAATTATTACTTCCATGTTATTCAGTATCTACGTAGATGAGTGGTCAAAAAGGTAACTGGATTGCCCATGATCTTTAATGGCATCAAGGCATTCTGGTCCGCGATTCATGATCCCATTAACATGATTATCTCTCAGCAGCAACAGTAACAGCATATACTAATGGTGGCTACGTAGCCAAAATGGGACTGCTGAGAAAGCAAGAGGAAGGTATCAAAGGGCAAACCCAATGTTTATAGAAGTAGAAAAAGTCGGGGGGGGGGAACTCCCTCCCCCACAAAATACCAAAGCCCAATGAGGAACGAGTATGCTCAGTGGCCACAGAATGCTGTGTGTATATAGGTTTACTACCTCATCCGAGGCAGTAAGTTTGTATATCCAGTATCCATGGCAGTAAGCCAATATATGCAGTATACAGTATACAATAGTTGCTGGGGAACATGGGTGGTAGGGTGCTCTTGCACCTATGTCGTGCTTATAGGTTCCTTGTTGCCAGCTGGTTGGCCACTGTGTGAACAGAGTGCTGGACTAGAGGGACCCTTGGTCTGATCCAGCAACAGAGCTTTCCTTATGTTCTTTTCGGGGGAGGGTGGGAATGGGTGTAGATGTAATGGATTATCCCAAAAGAAGTTTCCAGGCCAACTGGAATTCCAAAGACTTCACACTGCAACAAATTTGCCTTATTCCCAAACTTGGATAGTCCCATGTCTGGCCTCGAGGCTATTGAGAGCTTGGGGGAGAGGGGCGGGGGAGAAGAACACCCTTGTTATTTCTTAGTGCACAGCTACCCAAAGGAAGGGGTGGCTGTGCATTAAGTGCTGAACACTCAGCCAGAGCTTGGAGGGAAGTCCAGGTGGTAGCGGGTGGGGGTTTGGAGCTCAGTGTGCTTCGTCCAATCATCCTTTTCCCAAGAAAGTTGTGGAGGAGGGGACCTGGTGACTATAATTTTTGGCTTGGCCAGCAATGACAGCAAAAAAAGTGTGGATTCTTGATTGTGCAAATGTATGTAGAAAAGTTAAAAACCATTGATAAATGGACAAAGTTTAGGAGACAGGAAAGGAAGAAGACACAGATCTATAGCAGCAAAGCATAAAGGCTTGGGGCCGTCAGCCTGTCCTGAACCCAAATCCTTCAAAAGCAAATATCACAATGGATAGTGGTTTCAGGAAAGTATGGCAAAAAGTCCCTCTATGGCCGTAGCTAGACCTAAGGTTTATCTCAGGATCAGACTGGTTCATCCCTGCCTGAGCGCTGGTTGCCCTGTGTGGCACTTAGATGAACAGGTTTGATCCCAGGACAATCCTGGGATAAACCTTAGGTCTAGCTACGGCCTCTGTAAATCCCTCACAGTGTAATACCAATACAAAGCAATAAAGTGCTCAGATTTAGGGTTCTATATCCCAGATGGTGATCCACCATCTCTATTCCCCATTAGCTTATGTATTTCAATTTCTCTTTCCAGTTTCTTTTTCAAATTTCAACTTTGGGGTATATTTTGGTAACTGTAACAGTCAGCTCTGCCATTATGCATTTTCTGGCTACAGCATATGAAAATTTTAATGCTGTGTTCTAGACCTTCTGGGGTGTGGTACTTCAAGGAGCATTAGCTTGCCTGAAGTTCCACTGAAATCATCAGGACTTATCCCAAGTTAAAGTCAAGTCTTACTGATTTCAATGGGATTTAAGCACATGTTATTTTGTCTGGACTGTACCCTGGCCAGGACTATCCCATCTGGGTAAAGAGGACAAAACTGCTAAACCAGACAGGAGACAAAACAGATAGGAGAGGTAAAAGAACAGTGGAGGTCTTCATACATTCTGTTTTGCCCATGTACCCCAATCTCATATACCTGATCCAAGTACTGCTGCCAAGCAGCCAAACAAACCCTGAAAACTGGGAAGCAACTTTAAGCCATGGCTGTGTTCTTGCAGCAGCTAATACACTGCTAATAGTAATGTTTAATAGTAGCAGAATCTGTGCTAGACTTGCTCAAGCTGCTCCAAACTTGTTATAACTCAGACACATGTTTTTATTTTCCGCTGGAGGCTTGCTTCACTCTCACACCAAAAAAATGTTTAGTGCAAGAACTATCTGAGGTCTGGCTGCAGTTCCTCTGAAGAGCTGCCAATCCTGCTCTGTCTCTGAACTGGGAACAACGGAATAATCCAATTACACCCCCGTACAGACATGCAGCAGAAATACCTCCCCACAGAGACTGGCTGGAAGAAGGCAAGGTTAAAAGCAGCTAATCACTCAGAGATGCATCAGGCAGGCTCCTCTGTGTTTGACTAGAAAAGGAAAGACTGAAGCAGCAAATCATTCAGAGATGCAACAGACAGCCTCCTCTGTGGCTGATTGTAAAACTAGGCTAAACTAGTCAATCAGTCAGAAATTCAACGTACAGCTTTCTCTGTGGCTGATTGTAAGATTGCAAGGATTATGCAGCAAATCATTCAGAGATGCAACAGGCAGCTTCCTCTACAGGCAGGCAGTTTCGGCTCATGGAAACCTTTGATTAATCGTTAATTCCTTTTTCACTGCATACGAGCAGCTCATTAAAATGCTCCATTACAAAGCTTGGGAATTCCTATCCTACGTACTATGTGTCTCATACTGGAACTACAGGCATTTATGCAGACAATGTGGATAGCAGCCCAGATGGCAACTGCTTTTCAGTAGCGCTCTGTGTAGGATTGATGTCCTATATACACACACTGGAGATGGTGGGATGTGTGGGATGCTTTGCAAGGGAAGGTGTCACACATCACTCATAAAGATTGGCCTTGAGCATGGAGAAATAAGGATGAGGGAGAGAGAACAGTCCTTGTCTGCCCATATAGTTTCTGGGTGGGAATTGAACAGGCATTTGCTGTCAATTCTCCCGCCGCTCTCCAACAGCTCTGCACCATTACGCATGACACTTGCCACGCACACAACGACAGTGTCACACATAATGATATACCATCACAGGAAGAGCTCAGCCTGAGAAGCAGGGTGTGATGCCAACTCTGACAGCTCTTGGCACACTCAAGAGCTGAAGCTTGCCATGGTATTTGCAAAGATCACATTTCCCCCTTGAAATATCACATTGTGACACAAATGCCAATATACACTGATGCCGACAAAAACAAGCAAAGAAAGAGCAACATCCTCTATGTCCTTCAGGAAATAATTTGAGCCTGGGACGTTCGTGATCATTCAGTTCGCTTCACGCCTACATTTTCAAGAGACCAAATTATGCACACAGGCAGAAAGGGGGCTGGAGGATGTCGCTGAACATCTTCATTGAGAGAATAAGAGAAGCCCTGCTGGATCAGTCTAAGGATCCATCTACATCCCCATGCTGTTAGCAACACTGGCTCACTAGATGTTTGTGGGAAGCCCCGAAGGAGGACAAAAGGCCTATAGCTCTCATGTAGTTTGTCCACAACACCTAAGGTGCGTTAGGATGACTGCAATGGGGGAAGAAGCCATCGCGGCTGCTCCCCCTATCCCCATGCGTACCACGTGCGACCACCATTTGCATTATTCCTCATGCTCCAGTGTGGGTTGGTGTGTCGTCTGAACCCGGCGTGCAGTGCAGCAGGAGGGGAATTTGTACCCACCCTACAACCTCTATTGCACATCGTGGGTTGTAAGGTGGGCATGAAGTTTCCCCCACTGCACCATGCGCCGGGTTCAAATGATACATCAACCCGAACTTCAGCACGAGGAACCATACAAATGGCACCATGTGCAGCACACACAGGGGTGGAGAGTGTAGTCACACTGGCTTCTTCCCCCACTGCAATTGTCTGAACCCAGTCCTTAACTTTAGAGGTATAATGCTCCTGGACTTGGAGGCTTCACTGGGTTCTTATGGCTTGGAGGCTTCACTGGGCTTTTATATCAACAGACTTATCAGACACTAATTTCTCTCTCTCTCTTTAAAAGCTTCTTGAGCTAGTGACCATCAGTACATCTTACGCTGGTGAATTCTGAAAGTTAATATCCACTTAGAGAACAATAGTTACTGGCAGATTAGAAATGTAATAAATAAATAAATAAATAAATAAATAAATGTATTAAATACTACTTAATTTTGCCTCTTCTGAACCTGCCACCTGCAAGGAGATGACTGACATATTGTCAATCAATTTCACTGGGGTACCGAGTTCTTATGGAAGAAAGGAAAAAAGTCTTGATCTACTATCTCCTCACCATTAATAATTACATAAATTTCTATCATGACCTCCATTTGCCAGCTTTTCCCCCACTAAAAGGCACCACTCATTAATCTTTCCTCATATGGACTGTGCTCCAGCCCCATGATAGATAGATAGGGCCTTTTTAGCTGTGGCTCCACATCTGTGGTACTCTGTTCCCGTTGAAATAATGATGTCCCAATCATTGCAGATATTCAAATGGACTCTAAAGACTCACTTGTTTACAACTGCTTTCTATTGAACAAGAATCTTCTTGGGTTGCTGTATATGTAATACTACTGTACTTAAGAACATAGGAAGAGCCATACTGTATCAGACCAAATGTCCATCTACACCAGAATTCTGTTCACTCAGTGGCCAATCAGATGCCCAAGGGAAACCCACAAGCAGAACATGAATCCAACAGCACCCTCCTGCCCATGTTCCCCAGCAACTGGAGTATATAGGCTTACTGCCTCTACTTCTGGAGGTAGCACATAACTAACAGGTCTAATAGCCGTTGATAACCTTCATGAATTTATCTAACCCCCTTTAAAAGCCATCTTGTGGTAACAAATCCCCATAGTGTAACTGTCAGAACATACTGTAATTTAGAACTATTTTATTTTACTGTCCTTATTGAGCTGAATGCTGCTTGTGATTAATATTATTGTTGATTCTTATTTTTTATTCAATTGTATGATATATTATAGTTTTAAACTTGTATTGATTTTCTGTTGTAAGTGTATATGTGAGAAGATGCCTTGGGAGAGTGGGACTCTAAAATGCTCTGCCGGTCAGAGGCAGGCTGAGCAGCAGACACTTTTCAGCCCCCTATTCCTCTGTTTTGCTACATAGAGCCAAATGGTCTCACTCACTCACCTGAGGGCAGGGGCAGGAGACAGAGAACCTTGCCAGTCTTGTAGATCCACATCTCTCCATCACCCTCCCCTGTTACTGGAAAGCACCCTTTCTCCCTCCCTGACTTCTTCTGTTATGTCCTTGGGAGAAAAGTCACCCTGGTGCTTTCTGTGGTGGCTGGAGGGGAAGGGGGATCCCCATTTGGATGGGGGGGAATCCCCACTTGGATTCCCCCTATGATGTCATAGCTGTTTCTGTACCCTTGGTTGGGAAAATCCTCCCTATTCTATGGTTCCTGGAATGTTTCCCAGGGACCATAAGATTGTTCTCTACATAATAAATATATAAACCTTATCAGCTGCTTTTTTAAACAGTAGGTGTATACGATTATGTTTAAAGTAAGTTTGGTGTAGGTTGCCTTTTTATGACTTAGATATTTAAAACTTAAAGGTGGATAGGGTTTTATATGTAACAACTGTGATCTGGAAAAGGTTTAAATGTGTATAAAGTATGTTATGTAATACATTGACTGGGTTCACATAACACGCTAACCCACCCCGTGTGAGTTGTTGTTGAACTGTGGGTTATCATGGCATGAGGTGGGGCAAGGGGCAGCTGCAATGGGACAGAGGAATCAGTTAAAGGTGTGGGGGGGGGGCTGCCTTGTGTGCAGGGAAATGCCGTACTGCTCATGAAAGACACCTTCAGATCCGGGCCATTATGTATTGCTGTTGGGAATGCCCTAGGAATGACATAGATTATTGGCATGTTGGTTGGGATTGCTCAATGGTGCCAAGTACTGGGATTTGCTGAGTGGTAATTTAAGTATCAAGTAGTATCAAGTCACAGAATTAGAAAAGAACGGAAAGTTATTCTGAGGGACTAACACAGGAAGTAAATGTAAAAGAAAGAATGTTTTGATGATTTCCCTAGTAGCTGCTAAAATTGTTTATGTTACACACTGGAAAGCAAATACAACACCAGATTTGAAAGAGTGATTATTTAATGTCTGACGGGTCAACGAAATGGAAAAACTGACATATTCAGCAAGCTAGGGAAATAAGCAGGGAATGCGATTTGTCAGGCTTTATGGAATATTGGTCAAAAGACTGCAATGTACTAGAATAGGAAATTTGGACACATTCCCGAGCATATTTTTAACATTTTGTGATTATTTTCTACACTTTCTTATCTAAACAGTTGGGTAAAACTAAGTTACTCATTGATGTTACTGTAGCACTAAAGCTTTCATTTTCTACATTCAGTGTTATAATGAAATATTATTTTCAATATTAAAAGTCGCTGGTGAGGCAGGACCTTCCCTTAGAGGAATAGTGCTGATGACCCTCAGCAAGGCTTGTTCTTCTATGTTTAATTCTTCTAGCTTTAATTATGCTTCCAACCATCAGAAATGAGACAGATATAATTTCCCTGCTGTCTTTCTTTCTCTTTCTGTCTTTTTTTAAAAGTTGGTTTCCTTCCTATTTGTCAGCAAAGAGGCCAGTTTTAGTGGGGGGAAAGCATTTTTTTCAAGAAGGTCACCAATATCACATTAGTGTTCCTTGAGAATTTCAGGTGTATGTATCTAATCTGCTGACTTGTTAATTTTTAACTTGTCAGTTAGTGTTAGAACTTCACCTCTACCTCTTGTCAACTTGATTTACTTAGTTTTTAAGAGCCATCCCCTGCCTTCTGAAAAATGTGTCAAGCATGGGCTTCAACACCTTCCACAATGAAGAGTCAAGAGACCAATGCAAAAAAACACATTACGGCTGCAATCCTATGCACACTTACCTTTGATTTTAAGTAACTTCTGAGTACATATTCAGAGGATTGCACTTTTAAGAACCAATTACCTAGGGAGGTCATGGGCTCTAGAAGCCTTCAAGAGGCAGCTGGACAACCATCTATCAGGGATGCTTTAAGGTGAATTCCTGCATTGAACAGGGGGTTGGACTTGATGGCCTTATAGGCCCCTTCCAGCTCTACCCTTCTATGATTCCATGGTTCAAAGAAAGCCCCCTTTCCTCTTTCAAGTAATCCTTTTGCACTATTTCATGTAATGGTCCAACCACTTCTTTGGCTGATTTCCTGCTTCTGATGTATTTAATGAAATTATCGTTGTTTATGATAATGTTCTTAGAAATATGTTTCTCAATTTTTAATTTCTGCATACCTTATACCCAGTTTGTATTTGTTTTGTCAGAGTTCAGTCCTTCTTGTTTTCCTCATTTCCTTATAGTTTCTCCTAATCAGTTTTTTATTTGAAGCTTTTAAATTCTATTTGAAACTTCAGATTGCATATCTGAAGAAGTATCTTCCACGAAGCCCTCTATATTTGGAATACCATCTATTCATTCTCTACAGAACTGATTTGCCCCCCAAAGTATATTGGATTAAAGAGAAACAACTCCTTACAAATCAGCAGGCCCAACGCAATCCTAAAGGGCTTTAAAAAGGCCATTATTGTTGATTTCAACCCTAAACACTGCTACTTTCTTGACATCATGGTATGAGTACACCCTACGTCTGTGTTAAATCATGAGGCAGCTGCTTTAAATAGAAAGCTTAGTGGTCTTTCACAAATTGATCAAGCCACAATAAATGTGTTTCTTTTTCACTGCCGCTAAGAACGCCTGAACTGATCCAGCTACACAGCATGATCAGGCTTTAAGCCTCTATTAATCCTACTTACATAACTTGCTTACAGAACAGCCAGCTTGCAACAGGTGATCGTCTGAAATGCGTCCAACTGATGATGCTCAAAAAGCACTGGGCTTTGAACCTCATTGGAAAGAAGATTTTATTTTTAGCCTGGCATAAAAGCACAAATATCATTCTGTATACATATCCAAGGCTGCATTCACATGAATAAAAAACGAAGAGCAACAGGTATTTCTGTAGAGTTATTTAGGAACAACTGCCTGATTTTTATCCCATTTGTACACTCTAGATTCCTTCTTCACTTTTTTCCAACGAAGAAGGGGTGTGTGTGCGCTTAATGAAGTTAAGTGACAAGAACTAGGGGAAAAGGAATGAAGATAGACAGAGAGGAGTCCCAAGAACGAATGCAGAGGTCCCTCTCTGCAATAGTTCTTATAAAGCAGAGGTGGGCAGCTTGCAGGCCACGTGGCGTCTCTGGTGTTTCTGTTCCTTCAACTCTGAGGTGTTCTGGTGAGTTAAGGCCGTTTAAGAGTTTGTTCAATCCAATGCAGTTGTTAGTAGGAATATTGCCAACAGGCCAGCTGATGTAGGCCACTGAGACCTTGTGAGATTTGGTAAATCTGATACTGTTACAAATGCAGTCTACAGGTGGCTGGGGAAGCCCTGGATATTGTCCATCCATGTAACATTTTACCACCATAACTGTTCAAAGCACAGAGAGCTGGGCGTACACCACTCTCGAGTGATTAATAGGGTGTGTATGTTCCTGAGGGTTTCTGTCCGAAACAATCACTTTGTGGAAGGGAATCTGAAATGAAGCACTGCTGAAGCCAGAGGTGAGATGCTTTCCAATGGAGAGAAATAAATCTTCATCCAGTCTAGCCATCACCTGTCTAGTTGATAATGGCTACAAGCACCTAAAGACCTGAGGATACAGAATAACTGCATCGAACGCGTTGCACTGTAAAGAGCTAAAAATATAATCACAGAAGAGAAGAGGCTGACTGAAACGTAATAGTTCTGGCAGCCCAGTCTTGAGGAGCTACTTTAATTGCAAGAAGGGATTTCTGCCACGGCAGCTGAAGTCGTATCCTAAGCATGGCAAGTGGGACAGAGCTACATGGCTGTTCCTGAATTGCCATTGAAAAGGTACAAGCCCTGCTAGATCCAGATTTTGTGCCTGTGCAAGAGACAGAGGACTGCTATGACAGTCCTTATGGTCTGGGGAAAGGCGCTGCTGGCAATGGCGCCATGGCTTGAGTAGGCGCCATGCATGGCTCTGCTGAGATGCAAGAGGGTAAAAACCCCGTGAAAGAGAAAAGGTGGGAGTACTTATGCCAGTTCCTGGATGACTGTGATCAGTTCTCTGAGCTGGGCTTGTGCCAATGTGCCATGCCTCCCAGGGTCAGGCTGTCAGTCGCTCTCCCTCGTAAATTACTAAATTACAGTCTCTGACATTTCTATATTCAAATTAAAACGACTTTTCTTAAAATGAAAATGAACTGGAATTTGTGGAGGGCTATGAAATGCCAATTTAAGCAAAGATGTTTATATTTTAACTTAAGGGTTATGACCATCTCATTAATGGATTGTGTCTCCCCGCCCAACCATCTTCTCAAATCTGTGAAGCATCTCACTTTGTTAATCACCCATTTTCCACAAGCTGCCCACATAGCCCTCTGTCTTGACTGATTAAATAAAGGCCCCATGCAGCTTCAGCCATGAAGCCTGCTCTGAGGGCATTCACATCTGAAGGAGGAAGGAAAGGAAGTGATTTACATATATCAATGGCAACATGAAAGCATTTGCACTGTGAAAGCAAACGAGATAGGCAGTAAGCCTATATACACAGTTGCTGGGGAACATGGGTGGAGTGCTGCTGTTGCACTGTGTCCTGCTTGTGGGTCTCTGGTCGACAACTAGTTGGCCACTGCGTGACCAGAGTGTGGACTGGATGGACCCTTGGTCTGATCCCACATGGCTCTTCTTATGTTCTTAACTGTGGGAGGTCCAAGGACCATTCTTACCCACCCTGCCATCGGGCCACAGTGGGAGGAAAAATATTTTTAAAAAAATCAATGGCCAACTTCTCTGTAGCACTCAGTTTTACTAAAAGTGTTACATTTAGCTTGCTTGCAAGCTACGTTTGACCCTTTTAGTGTTTCATAGGAACTACAGACTGCCTTTTCGCTAGTATTTTTTTTCTTAATTGGGGGAGCATGGCGGGAATGCACAGACGGGCAGCAGGGGCCTCATGCAGCCTCTGTGTTGTCCACCCCTGCTTTAGAGTTTCACAAGTCTTTGTGTTGTTTTTCCTACATCGTGAGTTATACACATGTGGCTGCTGTAATGTATAGAATGAATGGGCTGTCAAGTGGATCACCCTGATTGTATGGAGAATTTCCATATCATTGTTAAATGGTACCAGGAACATCTGCCAGAATCATGGAGTCACAATGCATCTGCTCCACTTGGCATGATTCTCTATATTAGTCAATTCTCTATGACAGCCAATGACCATGCTTGCTGGGGGTGATGGGAATTGTAGTCCAACTCATGTAGAAGACATCAGATTGGGGAAGGCTGAGGTATAGTAAAAGCATCTCACAGCTATAAAGCTAAAGAAGCGCTCACATTCATGTTGACTCAGTCCAGAAATGTGGGGGAAAGATTGTTGTATCAACAATATACAAACATTTTGAAACACAATTTTTTCCCCCCCTCTACAGCCCCCCTACAGTGTTCTCCCATACACATCCTGGAGTTTCTGTGTGCCTGCATCCACTGATGTCAATGGATGGAACAAATCCACACCAAGAAAGGAACATAATTTCCAAAGCTTCTTTCAGTCCAAGAAAACTCTACATCCATACTGGAGTTCCTATGCCCACAAGACATGGCTAGATCGGCGCAAAAGATGTCAAAAATGTTTTATTTCTCATGCTGTTTCTTTTCCATATGTCAAGCCACAGGGTAGAGCTAGGGTGTCATGGCTTGCTATTAATAGCTTAATTAAGACATCAGCCTCCTATCTAACAGTAATAAATAATACACTGCACCTAATTTACAAATGTACACGAATCAAGCCTCTTGACGCCCTCTTAGAATAAATATCACAGTGTCCGTTTGATAGCTGAAAACATAAGTAATTGAACTGCTAGTCATAAAATGGGTAGAACTAAAAACAGCCCTTGTCTTCAAGCTCCCAGAATCCCATTGCAGTCGTTTATACTGCAAACACAGCAGAAGGTTTCCAGTGTTGACACAAAGCTGATGGGAGGCTACAAAAAAAGGAGGAAAGTATTTTTCATTTCCAAGGAAGTCTCCTGAAGTGTGCAGAATTTCACAATGTCCATGTAATAGGTGTAAAGCTGTTCCCATTAGCCCCAGGAAAGAAGGGGGAAAACACTGCTACGATGAGAGTAATGGATTCTGTTAAGTGCTGAGCTGAACTCTTTGCAGCCTTACTGTGTGGCTAGCTTCTCCACTGTGACTGAGACCGGGTTTTTTTTGGGGGGGGGGCGAGAACACAACCCAGGGCCAGATCCCAATCATTCTTACACTGGGCATTGCAATCCTGATTTCTAGAGTTTTTCAACTGGATTTGATCTTGGTGTAAGAGAAATCCACAGCTGTTGAGAGGTAGCCCTGTCCTTGCGCTTGCTCTCAAAGATCTCAAGTGTTTCTCATTTGGCAAAATGCATTTGAGTTATTCTATACTTGCATTCTCGTTGTTTAGGAAAGCTATGCACTTCATGGAAGCGCGTAGCTGTGCTGAAGCCTGGCTGAGATGAAATGGATAGCACACCTACCCACACCCACCGCAACACACACACGCACACACCTCACAGGAGGAACCAAGGTTAAATGGATGGGCTTCTCCCACATAGGTTGTTGAAAAGTACACTAGGTGTCATGAGACCTGGACCCACACTTTGGAAAGGAACCTTAGGCATATACCTTGTGTCACTTGGCTAGCTGGCTCAGCTAATTCACCACCACCCTCTGTTGACAAAACAGGGACTTGTAGTCATTCCACCCTAGTATAAACTGCAAAAACCTGGAAATGCTGTTATCACTTGCTACTTATAGTGCCTCTCACTCCGCAGGGTACAGGATAGCATCTCCACCTAGTAAGGGCAGTAGCACCATTACCACCGGACTTCTGGGTAAAGGTCTGGGTTCTTGCAGCCCTGTAGCAGTCTGGAGGTCTCCCAAACAATACCAGAGTAGTGGCAGCACTGGTAAGCCTCAGCACACCAAAAGAACTGCTGCCCTGGGCAACTGAGGTTGCAGCCACACAACATTTTAATTGAAATAATTTCCACAAATCAGTTCAACTTCAGCCAATTGGGTGCCACCTTCAGTGTCATGCAACAAGTGAGGGCATTGAAGCAGCAGGGGGGGCAGAGCTCCCTCACCTTACCTCTTGTCGCTTCAGTGTCCACAATGGTTGCAGGCCCAAAAAGGTGGTGCCTGATTGAGCTGAGGTCCCTGCTACTGTCACTCTGGGGAAAGCTGTTTAAAGTAAAACGGCACGAGACTGCAGCCTTGGAGTCTATTGGTGCAGCGGGTCAGCAGGCAGCAGCCTTGCCAACCTGGGAGGAAGAAAAATACCACCTCCACTGCAAACAATGAAAAAACAGGGAGCAGGGGCAGGTAAGCAGTGAGTGAGAAGTACGGTCCTGCTTCCTCAAAAGGTAAAAACAAACAGGCAGGCAATATAGGTGTGGGTGTCCCCCCCGTGCAGGTGTGTCCGTGTCCTCACAGAAAATACCTTGGCCGGGGGGTCATGTAATGTGGCAATGCCCTCCCATATGCACCTGCCCGGACCTTAAGATCATCTACAGGAGCCCTTCTCCATGAGCCCCTGCCAAAGGAAGTGAGGCACCTGGCTACTAGAAGGAGGGCTTTCTCCACTGTGGCATCCCGGTTGTGGAATGAGCTCCCCAGGGAGGTCCGCCTGGCGCCTACACTGTACTGCTTTCATCGCCAGCTGAAGACCTTTTTATTCTCTCAATATTTTAACACTTAATTTTAACTTAAATTTAAATCTTACTGTTTTAACTCTGTATTTTAATCTTATATCAATTTTGCTGTGTGGTTTTATCCTGGTTGTGCTTTTTATACTGTATTTTGTAATTGTGCTTTTAACCTGTTGGTTGTTTTATTGTAGTTTTAATTTTTGTGAACCGCCAAGAGAGCTTCGGCTATTGGGCGGTATAAAAATGTAATAAATAAATAAATAAGGGCATTTGCCAATGTTATCTCAGCAGTTTGAGAGCAACTGCAACATGTCATCTTCCTGTGCCATACAGTAACGCCAAAAACCTAAAGCCACATGGCAAGTGCCAGCAACATGATATTGTGACACAGCCCCCTACAATCCACTAATAGTCATGTCTCCAAGGGTCGGCACGGTTGGGCACCTACTGAGGGCCCACACCTCAGCAGGGGGCCTACTGGCAAGAGCCCCTTGGACTTGCTTCTCCACTTCACCTTTGCAACCTGCTTGTTCACCCTCTTCTCACTCTGGTCCAGACATGGGTGGTGATGGTTGTGTGCTATCTCCAGTATTCGAGGCAGTGCGCCTGTGTACACCATTTGCTGGGTAACATGGGTGGGAGGGTGCTGTTGCACCATGTCCTGCTTGTTGGTCCTTGGCTAATGGCTGGTTGGTCACTGTGTGAACAGAGTGCTGGACTAGATGGACCCTTGGTTATTACTGATACAAGATGGGAACATGTGGCTTCTTGGCCCCACTCTGGCCATTTCTGAACGAGGAAACTCCTTTGTACCTGCTGATACAAAGCATAACCAAAGCATGTTGCAGTCGTTCTCAAACTTGGAAGCACAACCGGAAGGCTTCTGCATTGTCCCTGTGTCTCAGACCTGGCTTGCATTCAACACCACTGTTTTTATACTGTTTTACCCTTGATGCTATACACTAGTAAGGCAGGCAGTAGCATGGCTCCTAGCATTGGGCTGCAATTTTGTTTTTATGGACCTCCATTCTTGTTGTTCTTTATTCCCTTTGGAAGCACCCTTCCTAAAATGGTACTTGGATTTACTACTCTAAAAAAGTACATTTGCACCTGGGTAGCGTGAGTGTGAAGTAAAAAGGGCAGCCTATGAAATCTATTTGCTTAGATGCCTGCAGTACTTACTCTACCACAGAAGCAAAGCACTCCACAGAACTGGAGAGGACAGGAGAATTATGGGTTCTCCCTTCATCTCCAGGCCTGCATTCTGGAAAGGAAATGTCACCTCATGTTGTTCAGCACCTACACCCTTCCTGTTTTTGTATGTTCAGTGCTGGCTGCTTATCTCACTGCTGTTCCAAGACAGGTGGCAAGCTTGGATGCTAAAATGTCTTGAGTCCTGCTCCCAAATCTAGATACTCATCCAGGTCAGGTCAAAGTAAACCTAAACAATCCTCCTTTGGTTAAGGACAACAAGCAACTATGGATGCATGGCACTTATATAATTCTGTATTTCTAATACATGGCAGATATGTTTGAAATATGGCATGGGTTTCTCTTAAATGCTCCATGAGGGGAGGGAGAAAGAGACGAAAGCTCAAAAACTCATCACAGGAAGGACTTGTCACAGGCTGGCTAGAAACTGAACTGTGTGCAGGAAAGAAATCAGGGGACTACTTCACTGTAGTTTCAACAGCCAGTGCACATTGTGTAGTTCTCATTTCACCCTGCAAAAGAATTGGTGTGAATCTACCCATAGATGGGGTGTACAACTGTATTAGAAGATTTTACTTTATTGTTTTTAATTTTTACAGAAGTCAAGAAAGCAAGAAAAACACAACGGGGAGGGAAGAAAGTAATTTAGTTAAAAGAAGACAAAAATCGCTGTGGCAACTAATTAATTGACTCTGACAGTTGCTTTTCTATCCATTACCTTCACCATCAGAAGCATAGGATAGACTGAGTTTCTATAGAGATGATGTCCTAGGCCAGTCTTCCCCTATTTGGTGCTTTGGACTACAATTCCCAGGATTCCTAACGACTGGCCATGCTAGCTGGGACTGATGGGAGTGCAGGGCACTAGGCTGTGGAAGGCTGGACTCTAGGGTGTGGCAAGAGAATATGGCAGGGACTAGCTCCCTGCTGAAAGGCAGGGATCTGTTCCTCTTTAGAAGTAGTTCACCTCCAAGCTGGAGAACAAGACTGGAACTTTGTGTTTTGGTGCTGAGCTTCTGAGGCACCCCAAGCCTCAGCAGTTTCGGTGCTAGAAAGTCTCAGCAGTGCCAAAACAAGCACCACCTCTAATTTCCAGCACCAGAAAGGAAAGCCGGTGGATGCGGCCACTTTGGCATTAGGGCTACACAGGCAAAGCCTGGTGCCAAAATATACATGAGTCTCCTTGAAATCGAAAACTCATCAATATCCTATGGGATGATGATGATGATGATTTCCTGCCTTCTTTTTTCTATTGCTAGGAACCCAAGGCAACTTACATGGTCCTCCTCCTCTCCATATTATCCTTACAACAACCCCGTGAGATAGACTAGGCTGAGTGTGAGTGACTGGCCTAAGGTCACCCAGTGAACTTCCTGGGGACTAGAACCCAGGTCTCCTGAGCCCCAGTCCACCCCTCTAACCACTACACCGCACTGGATATGTATTCCTTATCATCACCTATGAATAAGCACCAAAGAGCCCTGAAAGATTTTGTTTTATGGTTTAATACTGTGAATCCATTTAAGGCTTAAAAAAACCTATCAAAATGAGTGCTGCCTACTATAAATATGTTAACAATGGACATAAAAGAGAGCCATAAATGGCAGACTTAGGCACTACAATTTAGGTGAGAATCATCGTCTGGAAAGAAGAAAGATGGATAGTTTAGTCCAGGGTGCTAACCAGAGGCCCAAGTTCTTTTTATTATCAGCATCAGTCATCTCTATAGCATTTTCAGCATGTGAAATGCTATGTTACTTTGAACAAAATTACTATGAATAAAATTACTTTGTTCGCCCTCACAATAACACCTTGAGGTAGGTCAGAGTATTCGCAGTTTGGTTGTGCATGTGTAACTAATGTGTAACTGCTACAGGTAAGGGTGGCCTTAGGCACTTTAGTTATCAAAGTGTCCTGCCCACCTTCAGCCCAAACACACACATACTTTGTGAGGACTTTCATTTCTTCAGCTTTCTGTTCCCCAATCTCTAGTAGAGGTTAAATTCCTTTCCCTTTCTTCTAACCATGTTCAGTTAACTGATGGTTACAGGAGACTCGCCTTCTTTCATGGGCCTGCTTTTTAGGAAACATACTGCAAGTTTGCTCTCTCACTTTTTAAAATCTGTCTACCTTTGGTGAGGCAAGAGATGGCATAGCAAGTTCAAGGGTGATTAAGGAATGAATCATACCTCCAGATACAAGTTCTGTTATCTCTGTTTGTCTAGAAGAGACGGGCTGTTATGACAATCACTTTTGATAGTTCTGAAGAAACCCTGTGTAGAATCTAGCATTCCCATACTTACAAGATCTTGTGTACGTGTTTTAAAAATGAAGATCACTAATTAGCATACCTGTACGAAAATTATAAATTGTTACCACTTCCTTAGCAGTACAAAAGCCCCAATGGTCAAGAGAGATTAAAAACCATAAACTCAATATCCCTAACATGAAAATTCCCCTTGATGAACATCATGCACAGATCTATCAAGTTATGACTAACACAAAGCTAGTGAGCACACAATGTTCCCGATCGTCTAACCATGGTTAGATCAGAATTAGCTTGTATATTCCCTCCCCTCCTTACTTCTCTCTCCCACATGAGTTCTATCATTTCCTTTAGAATTATACCATTATATCTGCAATGATACTAATCAACCCTAATCAGATTCCCTCATTACCAGGATTTGCAAATCCACTTCAAGCTCCAATTTTGAATTCTGATTATGAGGGCAATCCTGGTTAGTGATAACCACGTTTAGTACTTGTGCAGATGTAATGCTATGCCGTAATTGAAACAAACCATGGAAGGAAGGAGAAAAACTTGTACATGAATAAGATATGAGCCTGTGAGCCCGTAGCATGTCCCAGATTTCTCAACCATGGTTAAGAGTTTGGTATCATTACATCTTCATGAAGCCACTGACAACAGATCTGCATAGGCACAACTGTAGAAACCCCCTCCCTGATGTGACATAAGCCTCACTTTTAAGCTACAAGTGCAAACAGCAAATTATGGAAAGACATGTATGGAGGTTCAAATCCTGTCATGTAAAGCCTTGGAAACAGGTCTTTCCATCCTCCAAGACGATGGTAATGGCTATGTTCACTACAGGGCATCAAGAGGCACTCCGGGTTCCTACTGTTAAGATCTCACTTCAGTTTTGATCTGACTGGTCCAATTTTACACTGCCCCCAAATCTTAGCTGTATCTGTCAGGGGGTGGGGGTGGGTGGGAAATAGAAATCATCCTGATTCATAATAAAAAAAGGAGAGGAATTTAATGTGAAACACCAAAAATGGCCATCAAAATCCCCTGAATAGGAGGAAGGAACAATAGGAGCTCAAAACAACTTTATGTCGAGATAAACCTGCCACCAAGAGAACAAGATAACACTTTTGAACTTTAAAGGCTCTGCATGATATATACAGGGAGATAAGAGAACAGAAAGAATTGATCATAACCATTGGAGGGGGTAGAAAATGTCACAGGAACTGAGTGACTCATCCCTATGTACGGAGGGAATCTTTTCAAATGGGCTAAAAGAGGAAGGTGGGCAGGGGATAAATGTAGTAAAAGGGAAAACATTTAAGGAATACATGCATTATTAATTTAAAAGTGTCTAAGTAAAATACAGGAGTATTGGGGAAATCATTACTCGGTTTAAATAGTGCAATTCTGCTTTTAAATGTGAAGTATCTACTCAGAGTCCAACGGAAAGAAATGTTTCTCCCCACCCCTATTTTTATCTTTGTTCCGAGGTAAAAATGTGCAGGTTTGATGGCACCCTGTTTAAACCCTTCACATCTCTGTCATTACCATGGAAGAGAAGAACTACAGAATTGCTGATACTGCAGATTCATATGTGGAAAGTTTTGTACCTGCAAAAATTAAGCAATAGCCAGGAGATGCTCCTTCACTACTACAACCTCATATGCTGATATCCTCCATTTGAAGCTGTTTGAAGTTCATGCCAGAAGTGGGAGTAACAAGACAAACGAAAGGCAGAGATGAATCATCTCTCGATGATGTTAATAAGTGAAGTTAGAACAGGAAACCTCTGAGAGCTCATCTCAGGGTGTGCAGCAAGCTGCCCTTGTTAAAAGCTTTCATTTCTATCAGGGCAGGCTCCCTGAGATTACAGCCAGAGGCACTGAGGTTCCTTATTTTGCAAGCAGAGCTTTCTGAGAATGGGAAAGCTGCACCAGAAGTGCAAATCCATTCGTTCACATGTAGTGCAGCCACATTCATCGGAACGGCCCAGATGGAAGCTACTCAGAAGCTTAGATAAACACGTGACTGTCTCATAGACACAGGCATGTCCTGAGAAAGAAGAGGTGCACATTTGTAGAACTACCAGGCTGAGATCTGGTTCACACACACATGTTCATCACTTGATGACCACAACATCAGGAGCAATGACCTGCATGTAGAATGACGTGCACCACAGCTACACCACCATAGGTGGAACTTTTATATCACCTCACATGGGGCAAAGCCAAGAAATAGAGTTTCCCCCCCTTTTAAGATACTGGATTATTCAGGGTGGGCCGGGACTCCAGAAGAGTCTGGGCCTGATTCTAAATGGACCCGGAGGTCTGGCATTTCAGATCTGCTTCATCGCAACCATTCAGAATTAGATCTAGTTCTCTCTGGAGTCGAGAACCGACCCAGGTTTATCTGCTTTGTGCCTTTCCAACTTTTCATTCCCAAACATATTTTGCCACAGCAGTAGAGAGAATTTTTTCTTCCTATTGGGGCTGGGGGCATTTTCATTTCCTTTTGTTTTTAAGCTAGGGGATTTGGGGCTAGATAGAATGGGCAAAGCAATCCTATGCAAGCCTATGCAGAAGTAAGTCCCACTGAGTTCAATGGAACTTACTGCCATGTAAGCATGCACGGGATTGCAACCTTGGAAAGAAGGATGAAGTGAATTGATGAGGGCAGGAACTGGGGATGTTGAGGGAGGTGGGAGGGTGAGTCTCCGGCAAAAGGTAGATGAACTCTCAGCCTCACCAGTTTGCCTTCTATGAAATGGGCATTCTGTTGTGCTATGTGGGGTCAAATATATGGTCTAGTACTTGGGACTGAGTCCCAGCTGCTTCCTATATAAAAATAATTAAAATCACATTAAAAAACACACAATTCATATACATCAATAGAATCGCTATCAGCAACTACTGTCATAGTCTCAATCTATCCATCTCCATTAATAGACGCTAACAGTCTTGACAAACAAAACCATTTTTACCTGGCGCTCTAGAGCTATTAAAGGGGCTGCAAACGGGACAGGGAAGGGGAGGAGGGTTTACAAACAGGACAGGGCTCCTGTATCTTATCCAGTGGAATTTTAAGAGGTTTTTAAGAAGTTTTTAATGTTTCTAGGAAGTTTTAGGATGTTTTTAACAATGTATATTATGTTTTAATTGAGTATTATGTATTTTATCGTTATTGTTGTTCCCTGCCTCGATCAGAATGGAGAGGCGGGTAAGGAATAAAATAATAATGATAATAATAATAATAATAATAATCTTTAACAGTTGAATAGAAAAGGAAATTTCAGCAGGTGTCTTTTGTATGCATGCAGCAACTGATGAAATAACCTCCATACAAAAGAGGACAGGGCTCCTGCAGCTTTAACTGTTGTGATAAAGAGGGGATTTCACTAGGTTCTTCATATATACAAATGACATCTGCTGAAATTCCCTTTTCTGTGTAACTGTTAAAGATACAGGAGGGCTGTCCTCCTTTCCATAGGGTCACCTTAGTTCCCAACAGCCACCCACCTAACCTTGGGAGTCGGTGCCACTCTGCTGAGGATATTAACAGTTGGAGCAGATTCACATGGTTCCTGCTGGCCCTTCTGTACCCAGATCTCAAGCAATTCAAGGCTTTATAAGTAGGGTGACCAGATGTAAAAGAGGATAGAGTTCCTATCTCTTTAAACGAGTATTGTCTGTTTTGTTTGTATTTTATGCTTTTTATGGTTTCAAATTTTGTATATTTGTTTTTAATGTCTACTGTTTTAACTTTTGTAAACCGCCCAGAGAGCTTCGGCTATGGGGCAGTATATACATGTAAATAATAATAATAATAATAATAATAATAATAATAATAATAAAAGCTGGACAGAAGACAAAATTTCAGCAGTTATCATGACAAGATACATGTGCTAACATTCCCTCTTCTGGACAGCCCTGTCTTCTTCTGCATCTGGTAGCCCCGTGTACGGCAAAATCACCTTGAGCTCCATAGAGGAATGGATGTGAGAAACAATGTATTATTGCTGCATCATAAATGGGATACCAACGTACAGTGAGGAAAGGTGACTTGTCTAGTGCAGCAAGAGTGACAAAGAGCAACTTAGGCCTCTTGGCACTGCTCTTGAAATGTTAGGGAAGTCTAAGTAGCTGTACAGGCCTCTGGGGAATGGTAAATGAATGAGTGTCTTGCCAGTTCAGTCAACAAGAAGGCTGCAGTCCTATGTGTACTTACTTTGGAGTAAGCCCAATTGAACTCAATGGGACTTACTTCTGAATAAACAAGCTTAGGATTGTGTTATACTGAAGATGAGATATACTTGGGAACCTGACACAGAAGAGATTCTCAGATAATTATGGTCCCAAAACAGGTTACAACAAGTTTATTGTATATATTATTCATCGAAGAAACAAAACACTTGTCATGGCTAGCCTTTCTGCCAGGATTGAAAGCAGCATCACTTAAGTAGTAACTTGGGTCATGCTCAGATATCACTTCTCCCCATGATTCTATATAGTTGGCAACCTGGTGTTCTTCAGATGTTTTGATCTACAATTCCCATGGCCAATGTCAGGAGTTCTGAAAGTTATTGCCCAAAACATCCAGAGGGCCTTGGATTCACTAGTTAATTGTTATCTGCAGTAAGGAGGGCAGGAGAGTCAATATGAACAGCAGTTCTAAACATCTGATTGTTTGACTATAACTGATGTATTCCAAGATATACAGATAAATTGGATTCGATTCCACACTGGCTGCTTATTGTCATAATTACAAATTAAGGGAAGAACTGGAGAATCCATGGCTGAACAACCATGCTTACACTGTGCTCTAGAGAGCTGTCGGTATACCTGGGAGCCATAATGGACATATGGAGATGGGTAGATTGGGAACACAGGAGTGTTATGTATGTCCAGTGATCCCAGAAACAGTAGTATTCGGGGTTAATAATCTAACATGCTACATTCCTTTCAGAAATTAAGTCCTTAAATAATAAATAGAAATTGTTTTCACTACACAACTATCCTACATGGGGAATGTGTTTTGTTTACAGAATGAAAGATATGGCCCAAGAAATGCACAAATACATATAAAGATTCCAAGTGGTGATTGATGCCTTAGGTGCAACACATTTTCAATTGCTGCAATTACAATAATCACTTCTGGTTAGCTGTAGCTATTTGTGGACAGTGCTTGTCACACATTACATTAGGGCCAGTCAGGGCACATCACATAAAGAAAACTGTGAATAGATGAAGACTCAAGAATATTCCCAGAAGCATTACAAACTCAGACTATCCTAATAGGTGGTGGGACAGTGTACTTATATTTTGGGGGTGTCACCCAAGATATGGTGTGTATTTAACAATATAAAGTATGAATGTAACAAACACACATTTGCAAGTAGATTTCATAGAGGTACACCTGCCAGGGAATTATGAATGGCCAGAGCTCCTTTTACTTCCGTGACGTTTGCACATCACAACAATCCATGGTTTGTTAAACCGTGGATTGTTATAAGTAAAACATGCTGGGCTCCTGGCTGTCTAGCCATTCCCACTGAGTTGTGATGTCCAATCCCCAAATTGTGGGTTGCTGGGAGGGGAACAAGCCATGGATTACAAGTGTACTGTCCTTCCTCCCACACACACATTCTGGGTTTGTATGACATGGTCAACAACCCAGGGATGGAGCTCAGAAGGAGAGGGTGCCTGGCCAGGAGCCAGCATGCTTGCTTGCTCCTATTCATCTATGGCTCCCCAAGGTTTATTTCAATCCTGGGTTGCTGTGCTGTATGAACTGGGTCTTAGAACAAGCCAGGAGAATGATAGGTAAACTATGAAGCTGATACCTGGCTAAAATATTATTCAGTGAGCTCCAGGGTGTTATCATTTCCATATCCTGGATGCTATCTGGAAGAAACAAATGCATTTTCTTTTCTTGTTTTATATCCCAAAGTTGTGTCAGATCAGCATAATATATCACCCAATATAGCAATTTCCTTATGCAAATCCTTAATTTTATTATGGCAAGGGCTTTAGTCAATCATCTTCTCTTTACCTAGATTCCAGTCTAAAGTATTCTCGGCCAGTGTCCATAAATAAATCAGCTTATGAAAGTCAGTGGGAAGATAATTCTGCCAGCATCCTTCAGTGGATGTTCACATTGTTATTACTGCCACCTTGATTCACTGGGGAGTTCTTCTACAAAAATACCACAAGTTAAAAAAAAGCACATACTGCAATTTAAAATGGATGTTTTTCATTTTCTGATAGCTACAGCTATTTATTAAAAACAAAAACAAAAATGGTAAAGCTATTTACAGCATCCACCAAGTCTTACAAATTTAAGAACATAAGATTTCAGTCTTTATTTACAAACCACTGAAAATATTGGGGCATGGGAAGGAGGGTGGTGGAGAGGGACTAGTAATATTATTATGAAAGGTAAAGGATGAAATTCCAGGAAAAAGTGAAAATCCTAGAATCATAGAATAGTAGAGTTTGAAGGAGCCTATAAGGCCATCAAGTCCAAGCCCCTGCTCAATGCAAGAATCCACCTTAAAGCATATCTGACAGATGGTTGTCCAACTGACTCTTGAATGCCTCTGGGAGGGAGAGCCCACAACCTCCCTAGGTAACTGGTTCCGTCGTTGTACTGCTCTAACAGTCAGGAAGTTTTTCCTGATGTCCAGCCAGAATCTGGCTTCCTATAACTTGAGCCCATTATTCTGTGTTCTGCATCCTCTTAAAATCCTGCTCATGGTAGACCCACATCAAGTAACTCTATGAAAGCAAATAGTCCAATCCTATTCTGAAGTTACACACTCTGGATCAGGCTTCCTCAACCTAGTGCCCTCCAGATGTTTAGAACAGTATCTTCCAGGATTTTTGGCATTTCACCGTGCTCAGACTGACTGGAGTTGAAATCCAAAACATCTGGAGGGCACCAGGTTGGGAAGGCTGCTCTGAATGAAGATGAGAAACATAACAGAGCAGATGCACTATGATTGTGTCAGTATGTTACAGTAGTGTGATATCACCAGCCCAAGGGGCAAAAATTGGCAGCGTGAGGAGAGTGACAGGGGAGAAATGAAGCTAAATTAGAATCCTATGCTTTCTCAGAGATCGGACCCAACTCCTGACAATGGTGTAATGCTGTTCCTTCAAAAGAATTGGTAATAAGTTCAAACTCTCCCAATGAAGTCAATAGACATCTGGAAATGAACACTCCAGATGAAAGTCAAACTCCATGGGTAATGGATGGGCTTTTCCTTATGCATACAGAACCCTTCTATGCAGGACAGACAAAATGTCAACCCACATACAGAACCCGTTTCTGTGCAAGAATTACATCTGCTGGATCACTGTGATTATGGCTTTGCATATTTTAAATTCAAGCATGGCAGCACTGAGCAATATATTGTTTAGTTTAATGGGCCTTCCCAGGAGGTCCACCAATCGTTTGGTGGTCATTCAGAGCCATTGGTCTATTAACATTACAGCCGATGCTATATGGGCTCTGCCATGTACAAACGGGATATTGTTGTCCTTCACTGGCTGCCATCTCTGCCACTCTTTATTTTTTGGGCAACAATGTCGTTAAGATATGCATTATATCAGAAAGTGAATTATTCTATCATGTCAGGGCAACACTTTTCACATTGCCCTTTTAATGGATGGGGTGTGCAAATGGAAATGTATTTTTTTATTATTATTATTATTATTATTATTATTATTATTTATTTATTTATTTATTTATATAGCACCATCATTTACTCATTTATTTTATCCCACCTTTTTTCCTCCAAGGAACCCAAGGCAGCATACATAATCCTCCTCCTCTCCATGTTATCCTCACAACAACAACAACCCTGTGAGGTAGGTTGAGCTAAGAGCCTGTGACTGGCCTAAAGTCACCCAGTGGGTTTCCATGGCCGAGTGGGGTCTAGAACCCAGATCTCCCTACTCCCAGTCCAACACCTTAGCCACTACACCACACTGGCTCACCACATGAAAATGTATCTGTTTTCATTGCTGAAACAATTCTGAAAATGATACGTGGCTTTGATAAGCAGATAAATAATTCCAGATGCTTTCATGTCTGAAATTTGGATCCAGTGATAGTATTGCTCAATCCTTCCCTTTTTCCAAGCCTATATTCATACAGTTTTGGTATCACTCATACCACTTCTCAAATATGAGCTAGCTCATTAAATTGAAATTAACGTGTTAGCAACCTTATCCCTCTTTTAGAAGAGAGAAAGAGCTGGCATCTAATCTCCTCTGCCAGAGAAGTACCACTTGGCTTGGGATGCTTGCAGATTTACCAAGACCCACATCTATGGTGAGATTTTTCAGTCGGTGGTATGTTTGAGGCACTTCAGATGACATACTGCTGCTGAGCTCTACATCCAATGAGCAGGCACTGATCACAGGCATTCCTAGCGGAGACTGGTGATTCCAATATCAATGGGGCAGTGAATCTGCTCTAGGTTTTAGTCAGAATTCTAAAGGAGCTATTCAAGGTGCAAACCCCTATAGGTTTCTGACTGGGTCTGACTGAAACCTGAAGCAGATTCACTGCTCACTGACATTGGCGCCGCCAGCCTCTGCTGGGCTTACCCACTTCCCCTGCCATTCTTCATTCATTCATTCATTCATTCATTCATTCATTCTATTTCTGTACTGCCCCATAGCTGAAGCTCTCTGGGAAGTTCACAAAAATTAAAAACGATTAAAATACATTATAAAAAGCAATGGAGTCGGGAAACTTCGATTTCGGCAGGGGCTGTGACTCCATTCTGTGGTTCAGTCAGAACCAGCCAGAACTCTAAAGGAGCTATCCAAGGTGCTGAACCTATCTGGGGGGTGTTAGGCTTCAGGACCTTGGATAGAACCTTTAGAGATTGGGCTGGTTCTGACGAAAACCCAGAATGGATTCATAGCCCCACCAAATCCACAGCTACCAGCCTCCACTGATATAAAGTATAAAACCATTCACGTAAGGACACAAAACACACAGGACACACAATAATATATATCTAAAACAATTTAAAACCACCACATGAGAGCTCCCACTTTGGGTGTTACTTTCTATGCCCCGTGAGGAGAGGAGAGAGTGGGGAGGAGGCGGAAGCACACAAACCAGAGACCTGTTCTTGTTATGCAATTGGAGAAGTATTGTGCCAATAGCCCTGCCCGTCACTTCCTTCCTTCTTTCCCGCCACACGGCAGGTCAAAAGAATCCGCAGGACAACGTCACAGCCCAGGAATCCTAAGCGGAGAGACATGGCTTGGCCCTGGGCCACCCAGTGAGCTTTTTAGCTCAGGAGGGATTTCAGTCTGGATCTCTCACATTCAGCCACAGCACTTTATCTGCAGCTTCACCGGAATGAAACTTAAAACCCGACCATGATTGTTTACAGTCCACCCTAGCCACCGTGAACAATGCCTACGGCAATGAGTCAAGGGAGGGGGGGGGGAAGGGTTCCTATTTTGCTTTTCCTGGCTTCAATTCTATGCTGTTCTGCTACTTTCTGCCAGTGTGCCACAGGCTCACCCTAGACCAGGGAAGTTTTCATCGTTGTATCACAGGCTTCGTTTATTCTTGCGGCAGATATATTATCCTATTTTAAATCAATTGTGCCAAATGACATATCCGCGTGGGATGGTTTTAAGTTGTTTGCATGAAACTCTTTCCGATCATCTCACCATACCACCAGCAGCAAAGGAGTGGGATGAGGGGCAGTGTCATCTCTCCGCCCCACCCTCCAACATTCCCTTTATTCTTGAGAAGTCCAACCGACCCTCAAGTAGGCCTGCCTGGAACCCCACGCTTGCTGAGAGTGGCCGAGACTATTGTGCCTGCCCCCCAACTTGGAGGAAGTGTGGCATCGGTGCCTTGTGAGTATGCGCCAGGCTGGGCTATATTAAGTCACCACCACCGCTGGAGGCCATTCCTCCAGTGTATGAGAGTAATGTAGGCATAAAAGTAATGAGAGTAACACTACCCCCACCCTATCCCCTGCCCTTTTCTCCCTCTGAATTAACTTGCAGTGAAGAGAACAGATGTGTTTCAGGATTTGGTTGCTCTCTATATGCTGTTCAATTCTTATATAAGTATGTAATCCTATCGGGATGGCCATAAGCCTGTGAACTTTATTTATTTCATTTCTATACCGCCCAATAGCTGAAGCTCTCTGGGTGGTTCACAAAAATTAAAACCATGAAGAGCATAATAAAACAACCAACAATTTAAAAACACAAATACAAAATACAATATAAAAAGAACTTGGAGGCAAAAGGAGGCTGGGGAGGTTGTAAGCTGGCCTGCCCAGTCCCCTCCCCTCTTCAGAGAGAGGAGAGGCAGCTGGCATGGTTCTGTGTGCACTGGGAGCAAGGGGGAGGGGGCAAGAAGCTTGGATTCCTGGCTCTGAAGTCAGAGAGCTTTCTGCGACCACGGATCCAGGAATCCAAACTATCCTAAGCACATACACCCCGACTCTATCTAGGGGCCATAGGATTCCTCCCTTAATTGGTCTTGCCTAGTTTTTCTTTTAGTTTCTCCTGGCTGCAGAGTAGATTTGTCTCTTTTAACAATACATCCAAATGGTTTAATATATTGGCTGCTGAAGTGTAGTATAAGTGTGCATTTTTGGTTAAAATGTGGCTTGTATTTTATTTATTTATTTAATTTGTATGCTGCCCCATAGCCGAAGCTCTCTTTTATTATCCCTTGGTTTGTTTGATCCATTTATGAATTTTGTATTTATTAACATACTTGTTAAGTCTTGAATTGAAAGTTTGTTTATAGGTTTATTGTAGTATATTTGTCAGAAAATGTTTTGTACAGTTCTCTTTGATGATGATGATGACGACGACAATACTGCACCACATTGCCTCTTCTGCAAAGAGCTGTTTAAATATTTGAACTTCCATGCCATAAGTCTATTCTGATGAGAAGTACAGAAGATTCTGAAGCTGCTGCAAACCATGTGATGTGCCTAGTTGATCGACTGCAACCTACTCCCACTGACTATGTGCCCCTACTCCCTTTGAACAACGAACACTACAAAGCACTACAAAATACATTGCATCTTCACAACAAATTTGAAGATGCGTACAGTTCTGCCACTTTCTATTCAGATCTAAAAATTCCATAGAAAATCTTATCTGGGGGAGGTGTCTGAAGATCCATTCTTTGATGGATTTAAAAGAAAATGACAATTTAAAAATGAGGAAGACTAAACAGACATCCAGTAGATCACCTTTCTAAAATAGATCCTAATCTGTTTATCACAGTATTAAAGAAGACTGATACTCAACTCACTAGTTAAGTCTAGAGTGTTGATGTTCATGCCTTTCTCACTTTTAATACTTCTAGCAAAATTTGACAGGCTGAGCAAATGAATTATGTAAGTCTGAAATCCAGCCCAACATCCAGAAGATAACTGCCATGTAGACTAAAACAGAGACCTTGAGGATGCAAGCACTCATGACTCACAATTGACATCAATGTCTTCCAGCAATAATTATTAAAACATAAGCGATTAAAAGAAATTTTCCAGTATTTTATGAAGTGGTTTATGGACACAAATTGAATCAAGACAAAAAGCAACAATTAAAGATTGGGGGAGGCTGTTTTAAAGCAACAAAGTGATGTTAGATCTGTAAAGAGCGCTATAAAAAAATATGTATTGCTTATTTATTTATACTTCCCAACAACAAAACAACAGAAAAAAGCCTGAAACATTTCCAGAAAGTTTACATCTCTAGCCACAACAGAGAGAGACCTGCCTATTGAAAGAAACAACCTGCCTTTCATTGGGAGGAACTTAAGAAGAGGCTACTTTGATCCCCTCTACACTGTGGGCAAAACTGATAAATGCCAGGTTGGTTAATGGGGGAAAATATTTTATTATAAAAAAGCATTCTGATCTGGCCTGTATCAGTAAGAACTGGTTGGACAAAATGGGAGGAGTTAACCTCTCCCAAATGTGTTCATCAGGATTTCTTGTCCTGCATCATGCTCAACCTGAGTGGAAGGAAGGGGATTAGCTTTGGTCTACAGAGGCTCCATCTCCCTGTTCAGCTATCCTTTCCAACAGTCATCCAGCTTGAGTGTCAGTACCTGATGTTGGGAACCTGAGACAGGACTGAGATGGCCATAGATCCTTTGGTTTTGGATAATTATTGCCTGGTGTCTAATGTACCATTCCTCGGCAAGGTTTTGGAGAGGAGAATGACTTCTCAACTCCAGGCAGTGCTGGATGGTGCTGATGATTAGATATATTCCAATCCAAGTTTAAGACCTGGTTATGAGATAGAAACAGCGCTGGATGCCTTGGTGGATGACTTATTCCAGGGAATGGATGGGAGAAATTTAACCCTATTAGTTCTCCTAGAGTTCTCAACCAGCTTTCGAACCCATTGACCATGACATCCCTCTCGATATCACAAGGTTCCATCTTGTCTCCCATGCTTTTTAACAACTACATAAAAACTGTTGGGGGAAGCCATCCAGAAGTTTGGGCTGAAATGTAAACGTGGATGTCATCAGTAACAGTTCTACCTCCCATTTCTATCTACAGGTAGATTGTGGAACTCAAATCAGTGCCTGGAGTCAGTTTGGGGGCTTGTTCGCATGAGGGGGAACAAGATCAGATTTAATCCAGACATGATGAAACTGACTATTTTGGATAGAAGTTTACAACAGGTCGTAGATAGGAGTTGCCCTCTCCCTGAAAGACCAAGTACATAGTTTGGGACTTCTCCTGGACTCTATGTTAACTGGAGAAGCTCAAGTAGCAGCAGTAGCCTGGAGTAGGAGGAGAGGACAGACTTTGTCTCAATTAGCCATGCAGTAGCGATATTCCAGACCAAAACCCTGATTTTCCAGGGTTCTTAATTGTGTGGAGTGCCTCCACAGTTACAAGGGATCATCCTGTCCAAACTGTCCTCCTACACAAGTACAGGGTGATGGAAATGAGCAAAAAACAGGCACAGCTAGGGCACTACTGCTCCCGGCGTGCTGATTCTACATAGATTGTGAATGCCGGAATAGGCCTTCGGTTGTTTTATTACAATGATTTGTGATTTTATATCAATTTTTGGAATCTACCTTGAGAGGGTGTTTTCCTTAAAGGCAGCCTACAAATACATGCTATTAAATAAATGCATAAATAAATATTGTTCAGAAAAAACAGCTAGTGTGAAAGGCTCCTCTGACTCACAGGAATGTATTTGGCACTAGGAAGAGCTGAATATTCTCAACTTCTGGGTTCAAGGAGAACCCATAAAACCCCAGAAGTTACATGACTTCGCCATGACTGTTTCTCTAAATGGTCCCTCCCACAAAGAACTTAACAGTTAGGATAAACAAGAGACATTAAAACTGTTGAGGGGTTTTCAGGAAAATGTTACACAATATGCCTGGAGTCCGATGGAAGCTTTGGAATGGGTCCAGGAAAAGAAGAATACATCTCTTCTAATGATCTAGCCCTGAGTAATTCTCAGGTTTTCAAGAACTTGTTTTCCAAGCAAAAGTAGACAAAACCTTTTCACAGCTGCAATAAGTTCAAACCTCTTCTCTCTTCAATTTCTCATGCTTTTTTTTGCTGGCTATCAACACCCCCACTTCTATTCATGATGGAGAACTTCGAATATGACAGATGAAATAAGGCAGTCTAAAAACATGTCCAGGGGTCTTACATACTTCTCTACCGTTGCAGTCTAAGGCCTTAGCTAGACCTAAGGTTTATCCCGGGGTCGTCCTGCCTGCTCCCGGGACCCCCTATGTGTCATTTACATGACCAGGGATGACGCTGGGACGATCCCGGGATAAACCTTAGGTCTAGCTAAGGCCTCTGCGGTGGCACTGAACCCGAGATAAACTGATCCATGCAGCGAGTTTGGACCATTTAGAAAGAATGGTAAGTTCCCTTTGGGGGTAAGGAAAGGGTTGATACAGACCCACCAACAGAACCAACTTTCACAGGACAGAGCTCTCTCCTGGCAAAAATATATTGACAGCATTTGTTTGAACACAGAGGGCAGGTTGCTAACATTTCAATTAGATGAAGCCATTCATAATTGGGAATTGAAAAACTCCCTAAATGAATGCTTTTCCTAGACAGAAAAGCAGTGGGCAGGAGAGGAAGCAATGTTGTACTGTTAAAGCTAGTGCAGGCCTGTGCAACGTAAGGTCCGCCCGGCCCACCGGTTGAGCACTTGGATCTGACAGGTGCTTGACAGCCGCCACCCCCCAATCCTAGGCAAGCATCCTGTTCTTAAATTACTGAGGCCCTGGTGGCCCGACATGCATGGCTGGTGGCCTCAGTTTAGCATGGTGGATCACAAGTTTGGTGTATAGGCTTGAACAAGAGCAGTCACTAACACTAAATCGACTGGGATTAATTATCTAAGCAGCATAATGTTTCCAGAATTAGTTCAATAATGAAAACAGATTTTCATTCATTTGCAACCACCTATTAAAGCACAATAGGAACTCTGTCTCTGTGTGTGTATTTGTTTGCACACTCATGCATCTGCTATGTGCTTCAAGGCCTGTACAGCTGGTCAGAAATCTGCCAAATCTGACCTATAAAAATATTAATGAAGCTACAGAGAGAGAAAAAGAGAGCTGAATTTAGGCAAGAAGTTTATATTACCATTAAAAATGTGGTTCTGTTTGTACAGCTCTATGGAGAAGAGGAATTTCTAGAAATAATTCAAACTAATATGCTACAGGGTGGGAGAAGGAGAGCAAACCAGAGTCCGCATGTAAGCAGATTTACTGGGGAGTAAGTCTCACTTAATTCAATGGGATTTGCTTCTGAATAAACATGCTTAAGATTGAGCTGAATACTAAAATTATGATCTAAGTAAACTTGAACAATTTTTTTTTTTTTAAAAAAACTTCTCCCTGTGTGTGCATATTTTAACCACAAGAATTTGAACTAGTACTACCAATAAGTAGTGTTCAACTATCAATGCTGGACATAAGCCTTTGGTTTCAATATGAAAGTTAGGCCTGCTCTTTCAGTAGGAAATAGTAAAAATAGTTCAACAACAAACTGTGTTTAAGCAAGATCAGAAGCAAAAGCTGAACTCCTCCCCATGGACGCACCAGGAGAGGAGGGAAGCATGTGAGCCTGAGAATGCTGTTCATTCTCATCGTGATAAATTATGCTTAATAGTGTTAGCCAAATGAGATCGCAGTATACTAATGGAAGATCCAAGAATTGCAGAGGACACTAATTTCAAATCCTGTCACTCTCAGATAGAAAGGTCACATCAAGCATCACTGTTTAGAATGTACATTAACACAGAGACTTTGAAACTATTGTAATACATTGTCTAGTGTGAGTATTCATCAAGCACTGTTGCTCAGTGACCTAAAATGCACTTACCAACAGATTCGTATGACACACATATTATACAGAGAAAAAGCACTGCCAAATGTTACAGCAGTGTTTGCAAAGCATTTTGAAATCTTTCAATATTTTCCTCAAAAAAGAGAAATATGGATATCATCACCTGTTTCTGCAAAACCTGTTTTGCTTCCTATTGAACAGAAAGAAGTTTCTAATTGAACATTTCCTTCCCGTGTTCACATGGAATAGCATTGCACTGAGTAAGACCAATGATCCATCTAGTTCGCTGAAGCCTTAAGCAGAGGTCTTTCTCAGCACTGCTACTGGGACTCTTTTTAACTAAAGACGCCAGGGACTGACACTGGGGTTCAAGCATGCAAGCTTTAGGTTCTCCTCTTTGATTCAAGGAATTCCATTTGATTCAAATTGTAACCACTTGAACAGCAAAATATTGCCATATGCTCTTCTCAGGGAGAGGCGGGTTATTATTATTATTATTATTATTATTATTATTATTATTATTATTAGTTCTGATTCTGTCAGGTCCCAGTCAGATTAGATTCTTGTGATTACCACAATGAAATAAAGCTACTTATGCAAAAAGATGACATTTACTGACAGAAAATGTATGCAGAATATATATGCAAAGAAAGTTCACACCTCTCTCCAGCTAATGAAGCTATCTCAGCTGGATTTGTCTATCTGGGCCCCCAAAAATAGACGAGAAGTCGTTCGCCCAGAGCCACAAAAGTCCTCCAAGCTAGTTGTGCGCACATTGCCCTTTGGAGCAAGACCAAAGCAAAAAGCCAGCAGACTTTATCTTATAAGCTTCTCTGCTCCCTCCAGCTCATGAGCTGACAGACAACTCACACACATTCAGAAGCAGGGGGGCTCCAAATTCAGAAGCAGGTTTCAAAGCATCCCAACCTGAGAAACTAATTGCCTTTTGTGTGAGCAAGACAGGTCCCAACATTCTAGCATGGAAAGCGAAACCTATCTAATCTTAAAGGATAACATAAACTAGCTGGCATAAATAGCTTCAAGGCAAGCTATGAACTACCAGCCTGTGCAAAGGGGCTTCTTAATTAATGGTAAAGTTGCTGGTTAAGACAAACAACACAGGCCTCTAAGAAGCTACCCACCAGCATATAAGAATGCTGTGAAGGCCACTTTTTTCTCACCAACCAACTCACTACAACCTGAAACAGAGATGGATAAACAAGTGGTTGGTAGCACGAACAGCAGAGTGCTGGGGCCAGCAGTTTGGAGGCAAGCAGATGCCACCTTAGGCAAGTCGCTAAGGTGTGAAACAGGCCAGCTCATAAGATGGGACAGGCAGCTCTGTTTATGCCTGAGTGACAAGTTGCTTAGAGTTAGGATCCAGGCCAGAGTCAGAAGCTCTCCTGCAGCCTTCCCCAACCTGCAACCTTCTAGATGTATTGGACTACAACTTCCATCAGCCCCATGGCAATGACCCTGTTGCCTGGGGATGTTGGGAGTTGTAATCCAACACATCTAGAGGGCACCAGGTAGGGGAAAGCTGCTTTATCTGATCAGGTGGAACTGTATTGGCTCTTTATGTCACCTGACCCCTGCAGAGCTAGGAGGTACAATACCACTCCCTGGCCTTTCAGCGTGATGGTGCCAACATGCAATGGAGAGCACGTCAGCAGCTCCCTCCTTCTGGAAAGCACAGTGGCGCAGAAAGCAAGGAACTTGAATCCTGCTTTTCAAAGTTCCTGGTGCGCGTGCACCCCCACACCCACCCAATGCTAAAACATTGCCAGGTCAGAGTAGTAAGGCTAAGGAAGAACAATGAAATTCATCCACAGAATCAAGCAGCCTTGAAATGTGGGCAGTCGTTACCAGATCAGAAAGGGACAGATCTAATCAAACCATCAAGAAAGCACCTCTTCCCTTGCATTCTGGGGAATAGGCATTCAGTACATCTTTTCTGCCTTTCTTACTCTGGGGTTTGTTATTCATGAGCACCAGAAAACATTCGACAACATAATTTTCAGCTTGGGACATGCACACCTAGAGACATTAAGGAAGTAGGATATTAGTTTACAATACTACAGTTGGAAAATGAAAGGCAAAAAAAAAAAATCTTCCCCTTCAGCACTCAAAGACTTCATTGCTAGGAGAGCAGAGAAAGGCGGGGATATTATCTTGCTTCCGGCTTCCCCTCCCAGAAAAAAACCTATCTAAACATTTGCTAACTACAGGAAGATGATTTGTCTACGGCATGCAATGGAATGATTTCCTAAATGTGTCATGATGTGCTGTTGCCTCCATTTGTGGCTTCCAGACCTTTGTACAGATCTTTTCCCCTCTAGGAATTTCAAATGCAAATCACTGTCAAGAGTGACAGCATTAGCGCAATAGAGTACAGGAGCATTAATCTCCTTGCCGGCTAAAACCCCACTGCCTTCGTTTTCGCGCTCACAGAGGCATTTATGCTGCTCTGTTATAAACAGACCTTAAAGAGGGTGCAATTGCCAGTTTCATTTGAGCAAGTATTGTGTTGCCTACCTGAGCACGTTAAAACATACATAATAAGAGGAAGACGATCACCACAGTCTGAAATTCCAAATATTGCACTGGAAATACCTGGTAACAGGTTCCTTACTCTGTTCATTTACAAGTGCCACAAATCACTTCCTCTTACTTACCTCCCCACTTGCCTCCTCAGTGACTATGAGGCCCTCCCCAGCTGCTTATAATATATGGGTGGGAGGGGACACCACGGGGAAAGGGAAGTCATTGCTTGGATATATGAGGATTTATCCTTAGGAACGTCAGAAGCTTAGGGTGACCATATGAAAAGGAGGACAGGACTCCTGTATTTTTAACAGTTGTATTGAAAAGGGAATTTCTGCAGGTATCATTCGTATACTGTATATGGAGAACCTGGTGAAATCCCCTCTTCATCACAACAGTTAAAGCTGCCAGTGCCCTGCCCTCTTTTAAATCTGGTCACTCTAGTATAGCTCCTGCAGCTTTAACTGTTGTGATGAAGAGGGAATTTCACCCCGTTGTCCATATATACAAATGACACCTGCTGAAATTCCCTTTTCTATGCAACTGTTAAAGATACAAGAGCCCTGTCCTCCTTTTCATATGGTCACCCTACAGAAGCTGCAGTTATACAGAGTCAGAGCACTGGTCCATCCAGCCCAACAATTACTGCTAGCAGCTCTCTCAGGTTTCACGCAGGATTCTTTGCTAGACCTACCTGGAGAAGCTGGGGATTGAACCTGGGACCGTCTGCATGCAAAACATGGGCTTCATCACACTGAGCTATAGCCCCTCCTTCCCTTATGAGAGGGCAAGTCTCTCCTTTTCAAGACTTGTTTGTCTTGAGGGTTTTGTGACTACTTTCAGAGGGCACAAAATCAATCCAAATAATTTAGCCTTTTATTAAACACGGAGAGCTTAGCGAAGCCTTGAAGCACTTGCTCCATCCTTAACATGGAGTCCTTATTCAATTGGCCGGGGATAGTCACTCTTGGGGCGGGGCGGTGTGGGTGGGATGGAATGATTGTTCAAGGGCCAACTAGGTAGCTGCTTCATCTTTATGGGGTGGGGAGTGGTTTCAGATATCACAAAGTCTGCTTAGAAGCAGTTTTAACGTCAGCTCCTATGGCTGATTTTGTAACATCTGAAAGAATCTTTCGGAAGCGTTTGATATCCCTGCACGCTCCCTCCACCCCCAAGTAAGCAGTTATATTTGAAGCAGGAACATATTGCCAGTCTCACATGTACAGAACATTGAGAGTGCATGCTTTTGCCACAAGGCAAAATGCGCCAAATGCTGGTTGTTTGCAGCCTGAGGTCACAGACTTTGTATCTGAAATCTGCCTTGCCCTTTTGAATGGGACTAGCAAACAGAAAGTGGAAAAACACCTGGACAAATGGTTGTGCCCCTGGGGAACTCAGAGAAGGAACAATGCATGCATACATCTCCGGTTCCTCCTTCCTGTTTGCTGCCATAAAGACATCCAACAGTGTGGCTATTTATAGTCCACACTCCAGATTTTCTATTGCCCTGCACTAACTACAGTCATTTATGCCAGGGCAAAGTGGCTAGTTCATCCATTCTTAAAATGTGACCACAACTGAGATACAACTGAGCAGTATCTTAACAGAGACTTGCAAGGAGATTGACTCTCTTGAAAGCTCACTCCTAGTTTTGAAAGCTGAATGGGAGACGAGCTGCAGTAAAGCATTTCTGTGGAGTGAGAAACTAAAATGGTCACATAACAGGAAGTTCTGGGCACATTAGATGCACCTGCTTTACTGACACAGGAAACTGTGGTTTCCATCTCTATTTACTGGTTTAGAATGAAGTCTTGCTCCCACTGTGCAGATGGCTGAGTAAGGATGAATACAAGGAGGGGAAGGGAGAAAAGTACAGATGTATCCTACTGGAACCCTATCCACATGACCTGCAGAATTCATGAGATGTTCAGATCCAAGAGCTTACAAAAACTGGGAGCAAATAATCTGATGAGGGGAAGGGATTCCAGAAGCCTCCCTCAGTGACAAGCTGACCAGACTGAAGAAATGCAGCAAATCTGGGAGTTTTGTAGAAGGCAGTGGAACATGATTGGCTCTCTGGAATCACCTGATTCCCAAGAGCAGGAGAATAGTTGTTTATGTTGCTGGTGTCCTACATCAACTCCTTTTATTTTCCTCCTCTGATAGGGAGGGGGCACAGAACACGTGCTGCCACTAACTCTGCCTCCACTGAGTCCCACTACCACATTGCTCACCACCACCTACTGTCTGGCTTGCACTGAGGTACCTCTCAGCTCGAGACAGAGAGCGGGCAGGCAGGCTCTCTGGAGAGCCACGTCAGCTGGAGGAAGCAGCCAACATGGCTCTTCAGAGAACTAGCTGAAAAGCCTGGCTCTGAGGAATTTCTTCCTCAGAGCCAGGAATGGGAGGGATGTCCCAGGAGATTGCTTGTATGGGCAATCTCTTAGGACAACCCTCTCACAACGCCTAGCCCTGAGGAAGGACCCCTTCAGAGCCAGAGCTTTTGGCCTGGCCAGCTGTCTAAAGAGCTGTGCCAGTCGCTTCTTTGGCCAACCTGCTCTCCAGAAAGCCCACCGACCTTCTGGCTCATACGGAGAGGATTCTTAGAGAGAAACAGAGGGTGGGCTGCTGCTCTGGACAGCCCCGCTGAACATTCTCTCACTGTAGCATTTGCCGCAGCAGGTGAGCAAGACCGCTGGTGCTTACTGGAGCACCTGCCTGCATCGCTGAGCGGGGGGCTGCTCCAGAGAGCCTTGCTGGTCACACTCTCCCACCACAGCAAATGTCACAGTGGGAGAACGGCTGGCGGGGCTCTCTGGAGCACCCACTGGATGAGGCGGTGTCAGGTCCTCCTGGCAGTGGGGAATGAGTGTGCAATTCACTATTCCTCCCACTCCACAACCTGTGGATAGATCACTGATAGATCACTGGATGCTTTGCAATGGACTGAAAAGCATCTCTAACACCCAGTTATTTAACAAGAGCAATGAAATGACTACCTTCTTCACCCCTTAATTAGCTGAGATTCCTGATCTGTACTAACACAGATGTAAATTTATATTTGCTTATGTAGATTATCCAGGTGGATGGCTCACAAAGTGAAGTAGATTATTAGCTCCACCTGTTGAACAACCATTTTGCTTCTGGCTTTGCTCCTCTGAATCACAATTTTGCACCTGGTTTTGGTCGGTGGATCTCAGGCTTCTAGTAAAAAACAAGGCACAATCCATTTACCTTAGGTCTGCCTACATCTGATGTATGGAATTAGTGCCTGACCTACAGGACTCATGGCTTAAGCCCCTCAGCACCTCACAAGTAGAAGAGTAGCCCAACAGGCCAGAGAACAGATAGGGCAGAGCGAACAGTTTTAGCAAAACTCTTTCCCAAGAGTCAAGATTTATTTATTTATTTAAACATTTATATCACACCTTATATCACTAGGATCTCAGCGTGGCATACAGACAAAATCACACAATCAGTATAAAACAATAAATATACATAGCTAAAAACAAATTAAACCATTAATCAAGCTAATAAACCAGTACAGAACTTTAAAACAATAAAAACTATTAAAACTATATGCAACCTCTTGGTGAATTTAGATTGGATTCAGATGGTATCAAAGGCTGCCGCAAATGGAGTGGGCAGCGTAATTCATTCCTGGGTTCAGAAAACAGGACAGAATCATGAAGACCTAAACTTCTACAGTCCTAGGAAAGTATACATTTCCTTACCCAAACCAACACTTTTGGTAATGCAAGAGGATTCCTCCCCCCGAAACAATGTCCAGCCAAGCACCCCTTCAAGAACTCTATGTAGCACACTGAGCCAAGGTTCTGCTGCAACTCCAACATGGAGTTAGGCATGATTAAGCCTGGATTTCTTTGGATTTATGGGTGCCTCCGTCTGTGCTGGACAGTGACCAGAGTTTTCAGCAGCCTCCTTACTGGGGTGAAAGAGCAGATAACGTTAAACAAACTGCCTGCCTGCAAAGCCTACTTGCAAAAATGTGAATCCGTTTAGTCTGGCTTTAAATAGGCACCTCCGGCCCAGGCAGCGCCAAGCTATCACTTTTCATCTTGACACGGCACCAAAATCAACCTTCAGCTCTGGAGCAGGGCATTTATGACTAGAGACTGTGGTTGTGTATCAAAGTTGGTAAAAATAGATATTCCACCCAGCATTTCTTCAAGAATTAAACTCAACTTGAAACCCCCCTTTTTATGGTTTCCATTCTGCACCGTTCAGATTCCTCATTAAAGTTTTGTTGTCTTCCCATTACTTTTCTTCCCCTGTCCTTATGGAAGGGAGATGAGCACACAAAAGTTTATTTCATAACTTTCCTCCACCAACAGCTGTTGCTGCTGTCACTGCTGGACAAGCTGTGCTTCAGGCAGTTATTGACTTTACTGAAGTATTTCCATCCTTTGAAGGGGGGAGGGTGGAATTTCCTGCATGAAATCTGAAAACACCTTAATGTGCTTAAAACTCTCCTGAGTTCTGCCAGTGCACTGATTTTTGCAAATTAACAGTGGCCTCCAGAACAACATGTAACATCTTTTAAGTTCAGAAAGCCCCCAAGATCTTTGCTATTCTTATCAAAGTCGACTTGAAAACCACAAGAAAGAAAGAAAGAAAGAAAGAAAGAAAGAAAGAAAGAAGTAAAAAGCACAGGCAGGAATATTATGAGCCAAAGTCTGTTTGAATGCAGTCAGTCACTTTTGCAGTATGTTATGTGCAAGAGCTGCTCTGTATTCATTAAAATAGGAAACGCTCTAAAATAGGAAACTCAGGTTCAGCATATAATAAGAAGAAGCTGATATAGATGCTAAGAAATGGGAGATTTGGGGTTGAGTCCTTCTTTTGCCACCTTTTTGTATCCCGCCTTTTGCCCAATACTGGGCCTCAAGGCGGCCTTACAAAATTTAAACATATACATTTTAAAACCTATGAACAGAAATATACAAACGTTTAAAATATATTCCAATATTAAAACATTTAAAATACATGGCAATTTTAAAAGACATTAGCACAGACGGAAGCCCAGATTATTCCACAAAGGCCCGCTGGAACAAAAAAGTTTTTGCCTGCCTCCAAAAGCACATCAGTCTAGCTTCCCTGGGAAGAGACTTCCAGAGCACTGGAGCAGCCACCGAGAATGCTCTCTCCCATGTTCCCACCAGGACTGAAAGAAGGGCTTCCCCAGAAGGTCTCAAAGCACAGGCAGGCTCTTAAGGAAGAATACGGTATTTCAGATAACCTGGACCCGAGCTGTATAGGGCTTTATAGATCATTACGAGCACTTTGAATTGTGGCCGGAAACAGACTGGAAGCCAGTGGAGCTGTTTTAACAGGGGAGTTGTGTGCTCCCTGTGACCAGCCCCGGTCAACACTCTGGCTGCAGCTCTTTGAACAAGCTGAAGTTTCCGAACAGTCTTCAAAGGCAGCCCCATGTAGAGCATGTTGCAGTAATCCAAACGGGGTGTAACTAAGGCATGTGTCACCATGGCCAGGTCTGACATCTCCAGGAACTGGCGCAGCTGGCGCACTAGCTTTAACTGTGCAAATGCACTCCTGGCTGCTGCTGGAACCTGTGCATCCAGGCTCAGGGCTAAATCCAGGAGTACACCCAAACTGCGAACCTGTGTCTTCAGGGGGAGTATAACCCCATCCAGCACAAGTTGAATCCCTATTCCCTGCTCTGCCTTTCAGTTGACTAAGACCACCTCTGTCTTGTCTGGATTAAGCTTCAATTTGTTCGCCCTCATCCAGTCCATTACTGCCGACAGACACCGGCTTAGCACAGAAACCACTTCCTTGGAATTGGGTAGAAAGGAGTAGTAGAGTTGGATGTCATCAGCGTACTGGTGGCACCACACCCCAAAACTTTGGATAGAATCACCATTTTATTCTGACAACAACCCAGAGGTAGGTAAGTTAGGCTGAGAGTCAGTAACTGGCCCAAAGTCATCCAGTGAGCTTCATGGTTGAGTGGGGACTAGAACCTGGATCTCCCAGGTTCCAGTCCAATACTCTAACCACTGCACCACATTGGCCTTCTCAGGCTAGGTTGTCACAGCACCAATCTATGAAAATCTACTCTAAGGATATACCAGAGAAAAAGGAAAACAAGACTACGGTGCATCCCATACTATGCATCCCTCACTGGCAGCCACTCACTTTAAATGTGTCAGTATCTACATCAGCCTTCCCCAATCTGGTGTCCTCTATATGTTTTTGCCAACAACTCAAAGCATTCCTGACCACTGGCCATGGTGGCTGGAGCTGATGGGAGTTTGAGCCCAAAACATCAGGAGGGCACCGTGTTTGAGAAGGCTGATCTACATGGTATCATTGGGCAAACAGTCCTTCTCAGGGTGTCTCATATCAAGCCTCAACAGTCCCCAGAAATTTGTTCATGTGGAGCAGCTTTCCCTAACCTGGTACCCTCCAGATGTTTTTACTACAGCTCCCACCAGCCCCAGCCAGCATGGCCAATGGGCCAGGGATGATGGGAGTTGTCATCCAAAAGATCTAGAGGGCACCAGGCTGGGGAAGACTGGTATGGAGAATAGGCAGTGCAACTCACTGTCCATGGAGGCAGCCGCGGAGTCCCAGTGGTGGTTCCTGCCCTTGTGGCAGCAGGCTGCCATGGGAATCATCACTTCCAGGACGCTGCAGCTGTACCCATGGATCACTTCCACATTTTCCATGAGGTTGCATCCTTGTGGATGCTCAGAGTGAAAACCATTTTGAGGGTTTCAACTGGCTCTATACAATGTTCAGAAACTATGAGAACAGGGAGGTTGGAAGTTTCATACGCAGAATGTGGTTCTGTCTGATTTTCTATGAACTTTGGATAACAGACCTTGGTGGAATGGGGGTGGGGGCAATTGCCTGGTGTTCAAACTCTCGTCAAACTTAACAACTTTGACTTTCCTATTCTCCTGTTATCATCCATGCAAGTCATGTGGATAGGCAGGAGAAGGGTGAAAAATATAACCCTGGAAACAAGTACCCCTCAACGGCTCCAATGCAATACAGCCTGCAACCTTTAAGTAATACAGAAGGCTTTTACCTAACTGTCAGCTGGCTTCTGGGTACCTAAATCCACTCAGATTATCTGGAATAAGGGATATGCTTGTGTCCTTCACACACAGGGTACATTTTCAGGTGCACATAACACTCGCTCATTAAGCCCCAACACCTTTGATCCATCAAGTCATACTTGCAAGGCCATCTTTGTGGCAGCCATGGCTATAGCAGGGTTGGTCCCATCCTGAGTGGCACAGACAGCTGGTTCCACCTTCCAGCTTAGAGTCCAAGGCAGCCAAAACACCAGTTAGACTTATTCAGCCTCCTCAAAGAGCCCTGAACTAGATGTTTTGGGAAGGAAGCGAACAGTTCTCCCTGGAGCCTGCAAGCAGGGGTTCAGTCTTCTGTATTTACTTTTCCAGGGTTGGTGCCCTATGGTGGCCCTGTTCTTATACCACTCCCTTCCTCCTAAAAACAAGCTTCCCAGTGGCAACGCTGCTCTGATCAGCCTTTGATTAGTGCTGAGCATCAGCCATTTTAATTTCCCATGATGCCTTGGAGCAATACTCTGTCAGGAGTATTCTGAGAAATTAAAATAGCAACTTCCCAGCCACTGAGCACTAGGAACGTGTGTGTTGCTTAAAAAGGGTCCAGGAGAAGTGTTGGTTGTAGGCCCTGCAGGATTCCTGTAACCACAGCAGCTGCCTAAGGATGTTGCTTGGCATTTCAGATCCGGACTCTTTTTACAGCCCGATAGGAAGTGTTAGCTCCCTCACATCTCGCTGTACAACAAGACCAGCGTTTTTATTATCATGTTCCACCTTTTTAACCAAGCTGAAATTCCAGGCTTAATTATTTATTCGCCTTAATTACTGGGTAGACATTTATTCATTTTAAAATGATTTTTGAAGCTCCTTTGTGAAACATAGAGGCAGAATATGGCCCTGGGCTCTGTCCTACTGAGGAAAAAGAAATGACTGTATCTCGCTACCAGGATCAGGCTTACTTACCTAACCATTGGTTCCGGGATTGCTTCCGTATTGGCTGGCACCTGAACCCCTTTCTCCCACTCTTGCCTCCAGGGATCAGCAAGAATGTAGTATTCATCTGGGCTCAACTGGTAAGAATCTGGAATCTTCATAGCTGTTATCAGATCGGTACGGAAAACCTGAAGAAGAAAACGCCCGTGGGACTGTGAGAGGCAGGACAAATCACTGACATATAAAGCCTTTGGAAGCTGATGCTCAGGTTTCCCACTGGCTTCAGCAATGTATCAAAGGAAAACTTTGCCAAGCTTTAAATCAAGGGAATGTATCTAGGGAAAAACCTTGTTAAGTTTGTCAGCCACTCCAACAACACCCCCTCACTGTTCACACGAAACAAGAAGTTATGGTCCGTCCCCACCAGGCCCCAAATATTCAAAATGGCAGCTGCAACAAGACCATCTACAGGGAAATTCACCCATGGTGGCTTCTTGTTATGTGCGAACCAGGTCATTGTCAGGCAAACACGGAGTCAATTCAGCACAATTGACCCCGAAGAAACATTTTGGGTGAGAAAAGGAAGATAGCTGCATCTGAAGTTATTCCACAAGGAACCCATTTGTTAGCACAAATGGGAAGAACTACTGGAATTTCTACAGGGTGGCTTCACTGAATCCTAGTCAGAGTTTCAGTTTGTTTGCTTTCCTTATTTTCTTGAATTTTCCTAGCTATTCACACTAATTCATGAAGACCTGACTGATTGAATCTGTTTTGTGTGATGAATTCTCCTCCTCTCTAGGTTATGCATACTATGAACTGTCCCAGGACACCTCTTTTTCATGCCAGAGAAGAGTTGGGTTGCTTCCCAAAAGATGGATACTCTTAGCTCTGAAGCACAAATGATTTTGATATTGCTAACTCCAATAGTGGTGGTGGTGGTGGTGGTAGTAGTAGTAGTGTTATTACTGATGATACTTTAAAGTACTACATTATATTTTGTCAGATTATTTATTACTGTCATTATATATGGCCATCAATGTACATGCTGATTATCAATATAAATGGTGTTCGTACCATTGCACAAAAGGTCCGGTCCCTGCTTTGAGGAGCTTACAATCTAAAAATGAATGGTGGGAAGCCAACAAAGGGAATGCCAAAGATTATAACGGATTTTCATCCTGCTCATCCTCTGAGGCATTCAGAGGGATGTTTTAGCCTCATAAGGACCCTGTGGGTTAGGCTAAACTGAAGGAGAATATTTTCCTCAAGGCCACTCAGTGAGCTTCAGGACTGAGTGGGGGTTCCCAGTGTCCTAGCCCAACATTCCTACAAAAAAAATACAATGCTTTTAACTGGATACACAAAACACAATGGATCTACTAACTAGACAACACTGCTCATCATACAGTCTTCCAAAGTCAAGGGCATACTGGGAGTTGTAGGGTTTTTTTCTGTATAAACATGTACAGTATTGCGTCCGAAGCCACTTAGCTTTAGAGCAAGAAGCTAAATGCTGTCTTTCCTTCAGACAACGGATGGACTTAGCACAGCCGCAAAAACATTTAATTTAAACTAATTTAGCCACTGAAATGACTCAGGTTTTCCACTCTGCCAGCCTCTCCTAGAACATGTCAATGTTTTCTTGTACTTGAACGTCTTGGACATCTGCACATTCACCTGATTCTCATATGCATCTTTCGTTCTTAGATTATTGCAGGCAATTCTGCAAAAACCCCAAACAAAAACAACTCTTCTGCACCTGACCTTTAGAAGCTTTCAGGGCACAACACTATTCAGCATCAACAATACTGGATTTTTAAGTGCAAGGATTCAAATAAACCCACACCCACACAGAGTTCTTGTTGTTGAAATGAAAAGGTGGTCTTGCCTTGCTTTCAGAGCTCCACACAACACTAGCAGCAAGCTTCATGGCTTCCCACTGGGGTTATTCCAAAAGTGCAGCGGAAATGGATCAGACTGCATGTAGTATTAGTAAGGAAAATGGCAACTAAGTTGTTAGTGATGGCCAAAGACCCCAACCACGTTCACTATAGGTCAGAAACTTATCTGGCTCTTGTCATGGAGATGAATATTAGCAAGGAAGCACTAATGGTTTATTTTTTAATCTCAGTTTTGTACCCCACAGTTAGGTTATGAGGAAGAAACTCCAAACCTTACAGCAATTTGGACATAGCTGTTATCTGAACAGGACTATAGTGCAAATATCCGTGACTATATTGCCTAGAAGCGAAGGGATGCTTGGGTTTGCTCTCATTTTCCAACAAAATTTATTATGGGAAAGCAACAGAGTGTGCTTGCGTCTAATCTCTGAGCTGAAGTGTGAACACATACATTCTTAACAGTTGTTTTTTTATCACCAGTTGTTTGAAGAACTAGAAAGGTCACCGTTGAACCTGCAAAAGGTCTGTTTACTTTTGTTCTGGAGGTCACCAAGTGGCAGGAGTTGTGTTTGGCCTGGGACAGTCTGGCAAGAAGCATTATTAATCTTCACTAAACTGCTGCCAGGTGATTTTTCAGCTGAGATGTTTGCAATTCACCCAGCTGTATGTAGTGTGTGGCAGCTGGATGTTAGCAGAGAACCAGGCAAGCCTCTCTGGCCTGAGCAACTCCATTCCCTCACCTCTCTTTCAGAAGGTTCAAAAGAACCTTATATTGTTTCCTTAAATAATCATTCCTCAATTGTTTTCCTTAAGATTGCTTTAAGGCCATCATTCTCAAAAATAATAAAAAGTGGGGGGAAGAAGGTTAGCCTCACTACCGAGGTACAGATGGTTGCCAGGAGGAGGAGAAGTTTCTTTTCTTTCTGATTTTTCCCACCTTTACTTTTGTGCATGATTTCATTGGTCAAGAGAGAAAGTGCGTACATGCATCAGTGAAAGATTAGTTCTAAAGACAGTCCTGCTCATACACTTATCTATCTGGAAATCCCATGTAAGGTGTAGAATGCAGGTGGCCACAAGATCCCACCACTGTACCACTTGCCTTATGCCAAGTCAGACCATGGGTCCATCGAGCCCAGTATTGTCAACACTGACTGGCAGTGGGACTCCAGGGTTTCAGGCAGGAGTTTTTCCAGCCTTATGTGGAGATGCCAGGTACTGAACCTGGGACTTTCTGCATGCAAAGCAGGTGCTCTACCCCTCAGCTATGGCCCTTCCTCCCACATGACATAATGTTTGTATGGGGCGTACTCGTGTACCAATGTTGCTGTGTATACACATACCACTCAATTTCCTTGAAATTCCCAGAGTTCTCAAACTGGAAGAATCATGGGGACTAGATGCATGCACATACTGTAGCAGTAAGCATGCACATGGAGTCACGCTTCACCATGTGCAGGGGATCTGCAGACTGGTGAGTGTATGAACTAACACTGCGTGGGGACTTTGTCACCTATCCCAGAAGTGAGGTTTCTCAATACGCTGCAATTAAAACAAAAAACAAAGAAAACTGCTTCCGGTTCTGAGTGATAATAACCAGAGACAATCTCCAGATGCTGGGCACATTGGAAGCGCTCCTACCTATGCGGAAGCTCAAACAGATATTTTTTGGCACAGGGAACCTTGTTTTGACAAAGGGCTACTTCACACATTACCTTTTATAAGTGAATCATGCAAGTACACTTGTCAGGAAACTGGGATGTCCTGCAGCCCCAATTGATTATATACTTGGTGGCAAACTTGGGTTGGCCTCTGTGTCATGTGTGATGATAGGTGTAGATGAGGCCTGTGTTTCATTTTCTCCCTCCTCTAAAAAGAACTTGTTCTTTTGTATCATCTTCTCTATCATTTCATCCTCAAAATGCCGCCCAGCAGAATTATTCCGAGTGGTGAAGAGCATGTTGGGAAGAAGCTTGGGCTCAGAGAAACTGGGATTGGAACCCTCAGTCATCTGCTGTAATAAATTCGCTAGGCACTTCGAGGAGAAAGTAGTTCGTCTTCGTTCAGAACTTGATGTCACAGTTACCGCAGAGCCTGGGGAGGTGTCCAGTGCCCCGCCTGGTCATATTTTCTAGGATCACTTCCAGTTGTTTTAGCCTGATGACGTGGACAAGATGCTTGAATCAGTCCATCCTACCACATACAAGGTTGACCCTTGCCCATCTTCGCTAATATGATCCAGCAGAAGTGGTTTGATTGGGTGGGTCCAGGGGGTGGTAAAGGCCTCACTCTGTCAGGGGATGGTGCCTGCTGCCTTGAAAGAGGTTTTAGTGCACCCTCTCCTGAAGTGGACCGCCCTGGACCCAGAGGTATGTGAGAAGTACCACCCCATTGCTAATATCCCCTTTTGGGGCAAGGTGCTTGCGCATGTGGTGGCTGGGCAGCTTGGAGGAAACTGATTATTTGGACCCATTTCAGTCTGGTTTCAGGTCAGGGCACAGCACTGAAACAGCCTTGGTTGCTCTGACCAACGACCTACTCCGGGTGAAAGACAGAGGGTGTGCTACCTTGTTGATCTTCCTGGATCTCTCAGCGGCTTTTGATACCATTGATCATGGTATCTTACTGGATCTGTTCTGCGAGATGGGGGTAGGAGGCACTGTGTTACAGTGGTTCCGCTCCTACTTGCAGCGCCGATTCCAGAGAGGGGATTCCAGAGAGGGGATTGGGGGATTCCTGTTCCACCCCATGGCTATTAAGTTGTGGGGTGCCACAGGGCTCTATTCTATCCCATGCTGTTCAACATCTATATGAAGCCACTGGGTGTGGTCATTAGGGGTTTTGGGGTTGGGTGTCATCAGTATGCTGATGATACTCAGCTCTACTTCTCCTTGTTGTCAGAATCAGCTGGGGCAGTGAAGGTGCTGGACCAGGGCCTGGAGGCTGTAATGGGCTGGATGGAAGGCCAATAAACTGATGCTGAATCCTGATAAGATGGAAGCTCTGTGGATTGGTGGTTCCCGAGTCCAGGAATTGGGTAAGTGACCTGCTCTGGATGGGGTTGCACTCCCTCTGAAGGAGCAGGAGCATAGCTTGGGAGTACTCCTAGATCCATCTTTGTCACTGGAGGCCCAGGTGGACTCAGTGGCCCAGAGTACTCGGGGCCAGCTTCAGCTGATCCGCCAGCTATGGACTTTCCGGGACAGGGATAACCTAGCCACAGTAATGCATGCACTGGTAACTTCCAGATTAGACTACTGCAATGCACTCTACGTGGGGCTGCCCTTGAAGAAGATTCAGAAGTTGCAGCTAGTGCAAAATGCAGCAGCTGGACTGCTGACAGGTACATCCCATAAAGACCATTTAACACCAGGCTTAAAAGAATTGCACTGGCTGCCTATATGCTTCCACCCTCTCTGCTGTGGCATGTGCCCCCCTTGGAGGCCCAACTGGCACCAACGCTGACTTTTATTCCAACACCAAGTAAAGCCATGGCTTTTTAACAAAGCCTTTGATGGCTAAATTCACCAAGCTTTCACACTATTTTAACTGCTTTAATTGGTTTTACTGTTTTAAAATTCTATACTGGTTTTAGCTTGATTAATGGTTTGATTTATTTTTAGCTGTGTATATTTATTGTGTTATATTGATGTATAACTTTATCTGTATGCTGCCCTGAGATCCTAGTGATATAGGGCGGGATACAAATGTTTAAATAAATAAATAAATAAATAAATAAATAAATGTTTTGGGAGGGGACAGAAGCAGAAAAGAAAATACTTGTTTAGAGAAAAGGGGGAAATGGTAAGCCAAATGGTAGTATATATCTTTGCCTAAAGCCCTTAGCCAAACACGAGCAGATTCTCAGTGACCCATGAAACTGCTACACCAACATCTATGTGGAATCTTGCCATTATGAGAATATTGCAGCCCAATGGAAACTAACTGAGCTCATCTTTTCCATCCCATTCTCCTTCTCGACATCCCCTAAATGTACACTATGATAGTAAAAGAAATAACTCCCTATCAAAAACAACATTTCTATCATGGTAAATAAAGCTTTTCTACCAGGAAATTGCCTGAGAACTATGATTTGACTAAAGCAATCCGTCCTCTCAGGGAATAAAGGGTCATTTGTAAATGAAAATGGATGATTTCTCCTTCCTTCTGCCATCTGTTTTTATCAGAAACAATAATCTACAAAACCAGCAATCATACTCAGATACCACCTAGCTCTAATCAGTCCGTCTCTGGAGACTTCTCTGCTATCTTACCTGAAGATGGGAGATGGATCAGGTGTTCTCTTCAGATGCCATTTAATTTGTTTTCAGAGCTTATTCTGAACAACCTAACTACTGCTCAGCATGAACTGTAATAAATGATTTAAAGGCAGTGTTTTACACTTCCAATACAAAGCTAAAATGCTCCAAAAGGTATTTTGGAAGCCAAATCTTTATACGAAGGGGGATATTTAACCCCAGCAGAGACCTCATATTTAGGTCAGTTCGTTTAATCCTTGAAACTTCAGCTGATAACCCAATTAAAGTGAACATACAAAAACATAAGCAACCTTTTTTTACACTGTCAGGGCCCCTCTCTGAACACCAGCAGTTCTTTCTGTACACCACATTTCTTCAGAGAATGTGTCTAACCCCATCTAAACTGAGCAAAGCTGAATTGCCCAGACATAGCTGGGATGCATCTTCCAATAAAAACATAATTAACAGCCGACTCTTTATAAGTCTGGGCTTGAGAAAGGTCAGCTTCCTTGAAGTCTCTATCCGCCAATATAACGTAATTGTTGAAAATGCCGCAGTAGCATTTGATTATGCTGCTGGTGTGAAAAAATTAAAATGAGATTAAGATAAATGCTAATTAAACTTCAGACAGGATCTGCAAAAGATGTCAGAATCCTTGCCGTTTTGCATATCTGGTTATCAAGCAATAAGAATGATATTTTTTTTAAAAAAACCACCCAATGCTAATCTAGGACCTTTTTGACAACATAATGAACACTGTTGCCCTTTTAGAAATACATTCCATGTGTTTGCTGTTCTCTGTCAGTGTATCAGGCTAGAGGCTGTTTTGAGTTACTCAATATTGCCAAGCGACTATCTCCTAAAGGGAGAGAGCAAACAAGATAAAGTAAAGCCTTTTACTTCGCCTATAGAGCTTCTACCAGATACCTAGTTTGCAAAGTACTGTGTATCTATCAGCATTGGTGACCATGACAATCTGCCCAACATATATTGGATGTAGTTTAATGACAACATTTAAGGTCCCTCTAAATCACCTGTCTCTCTGTCTTTGGCAATCCTCATGCAGTGATGGCAGGACTCAGCTTTATGTCCCTCACCCAGGCAAATGAGGCAAAACGAGTGTCCGTCAGTGGGGGGAGCTTCCCCCCCCCCCCGCACCTAACACACTTCCTGAAAGGAGCCTTCATGGCCATATGCCCGTGGGGCGAATCACTATAGAGATTTTGTCTTGAAAGTTGAAGACGACGAACAAGTTTTCCTATAAATTGAAGAATTAACTAACGTAAGTCCCTCAAACAATGTTGCCGCAATGGCAGTCGAAGAAGAACTAGGGTTTGGGTGGGAACTGCTGCGCTTGCGCAATAGGAGGGGGGAGGGGTTCCCGCTCAAAAATGTTTCCCTTAGCTTTGAAGTACCTGAAACGAGCTCTGCGCAGGCGCAAAGCTCATATCTGTGATGCATAGAGACCACGAAGAAGAAGACAAAGTATCTCTAAGTGACAGAAAAATAGTACGGAGGATGGATCTACCGAAAAGATCAGGAACGTTGCCTTGGCTGTATTAAACTTCACAGTCAGTGTGTCATACAGGAGGAGCTGACTCTGGGACGGTTAGAACAGAGCCAGTGTGGTGTAGTGGCTAGAGTGTTGGACTGGAAGTCAGGAAATCCGGGTTCTACTCCCCACTCGGCCATGAAAACCCACTGGCCAGTCACAGACTCTCAGCCCAATCTACCTCACAGGGTTGCTGTTGTGAGGATAAAATGGAGAAGAGGATTATGTATGCCGCCTTAGGTTCCTTGGAGGGAAAAAAGCAGGAAATAAATGTAATAAATAAATATAAAAGAATACAGACCTATACAGAAGGTGCATTTGTCTCCACAGCTTTGTTTGATGTTTTTGCATGAGTACTTCCCTCAGCTGAACAGTCAAGCTGTTACTCAGTTTTAAAAGCAGCTTGTCTCTTCAGCAGTGGAAACTTATGCAGTAAAAACAACAGGCAAAGCACTGGCAACATGTTCCCACAATCACATTTCTGGATTTCAGCCATAAACGTGGACAGGTGAGAGACCAGAGATGGAAAAGAAGATTTGAGGTTTTTCAGCCTAAAGGGAGAAGCTGAAAATATGAAAATAAAGTACATTGATGGTGCTATATAAATAAATAAATAAATAAATAAATAATAATAATAATAATAATAATAATCTAGAGAGGAATGTGTAGAGTGGAAAGAACAGAGGATCAAATACCAAGTTCTGTAGAACTCCCACGGGGAATGACAGGAGAAAGTGTAAGCGACTACAGAAAGGGCAGCCAGAGGGACAGGGGGAGGTCTGGGAGAGGACAGCCCAAAGATGATGGTGTGGTTGAGAGAATCAGATTGACCCAGAAAAAAGACCCTGGAGACCTCAACAAGAGCAACTTCAGTAAATTGCCGTGGGCAAAAACAATGTTGGAATGGGATAGGAATTAAACACAACACCTTCAGAAAGCAAGTTTAAAATTAATATTGGAAATACCCCTTCAGTACAGAGAATAAGCAGCAGGTGTCAATGCTTCAGAGCAAGCTGCAATAGCCTGAAGAAAACCATGTTACAACACCATTACCTGGTTCAACACAGCATCCCCAACAGCAACCAGTCATAGAATTGAAGGAGACACAGAAGCAAGGCTTGCCAGGGATTCTGCAGGCACTCTGCCCGTGCTGTTGTTTGTTCTCAGCATCTGATAATAGGTACACTGCCTCTGAATATGGAGGTTCCATTTTTAGCTATCATGCCTGATAGCCATTGACCTATCTCTTTGCATTTGTCTAATTCAGTTTTAAAGCACACCAGTTGAGAACCACATGCTGCAGCTAGAAGATAGGTAGGAAGGAAATGCTGAGCGATACAGCTTGAATTCTACCCCCCTCTGCTTTCAAGAAGGGATTGCTTGCTGAGATCCAAAATGTTTTGGTTTTCTGCTTTAAATATGAAGCCTGCATCATGGGCAAGTATCCCCTTTGCCCTCTGCTCTTATGCTTCGTAAGTAACAAGGAGACTATTTGCAAAATTTTGCTTTGGCCAAGGAGTTCTTAATGCTGATATAAACAAAATGAGGTGGAAATTGGGGTGGGAGAGTGTGTTATGTTCTCCAATCTGAATCCCACCTCTGGCTCAAAGCAGGGGTCAGATGTGGGGGACGCTTCATCCAGCAATCCATCATCTACTACTCTGGAACCTTCCAGGCTAAAGAATGTGGCTTTACCAGACTCCTCGGACTCAGAAGGCACCCTTCCGATACAGTTCTCACCACCTTCATGCCATAGGAGTCAGCGGCTGAAGAATCAGACAATGGCCCTTTAAGAAGTAGGCAGCTCTCCACTCGGGGAGGGGTTAATAACAGTCCAGCCTTCCAAAGGCATCTGCATGTTGCTGAGCCAACAGCTCTTCCTGAGTGAGTTCCAGTCAGCATAGATGGATCCAGGGTAGGATGTACGAGAAATTTGTTCCAGGACATTTTTGATCAGGATTTTACCAAGTTCACACTTTTGGGACCGAACAAGGACTCCAATGCGCTCTGTGGACAAAGTCTGTACATTTCCAACCTTGCAATATGATTTGCTGAGACAAAAAAATGTTCGACAGCATCCGTACATGTGAAAAACACACATGAAAAATACACACTTTTTTCATGCAAAACAACAAAGCTCCCTATCTCAATTTAGATTTGGGTTGAAACATGTTTCAAAACGGAATACGGAGAACTTTGGTGAGCTCACATTTTGCTGATTTGCACATAAGAACAACCATGCCGGATCATACCAAGGGTGTATCTAACCTGGCGTTCTGTTCACACAGTGGCCAACCAGCTGCCCATGGGAGACCCACAAGCAGGACATGAGTGCAACAGCACCCCCCTGCCCATACTCCCTAGCAACTGGTGTACATAGACACACTGCCTCTGATACCGGAGAAAGCACAGAGCCATTGGGACTAGTAGCCACTGATAGCTTTCTCCTCCAGGAATTTGTTTAACCCTCTTTTAAATCCATCCAAATTGGTAGCCATCACTACATCTTGTGGTAGAGAATTCCACAGTTTAACCATCCACTGTGTGAAGAAGTAATTTCTTTTATCTGTTCTGAATCTCCTACAAATCCTCTTCGTGGGATGACTCCAGGTTCTAGTATTATGAGAGAGGGAGAAAAATTTCTCCCTATCCACATTCTCTACACCACATATAATTTTGCACACCTCTATCATGTCCTGAAAGAGCCTAGCCATCCTGCCATGCCCTGCTCAGCCCAGGTGGACTTGACTTGACTATGCCTCACCTTTCTAATTAGTCCAACTCCTTCATATTGGCTCCCCTAGGAACCTTGAGTCAAGACAGACAGGACAGGATGTCACCTACAGAAAGATTGGATACAAGTGTTTCTAGTCTGCCATGAAAGAATTATTAGCACACTAGCCATCATCCCGAAACCACTACAGATAGTCCTGCCGGCTCAAGAATGGTGTATTGTGTCCCTAGTTCTGCCAAAAATCAAGTTCTTAAGCCCAGCATCACAAATGGCTTCAAGTATTCACTTGGATAACTGACCCTAGCACATTTTCTTATCAGCAATGGTAGAAAATTTGAATCTGGTACTGATAAACTCAATCAAAACCAAAGTATTATCAGATAAGTAGTGGGTAGGTGTTTTTGTTGAGCAAAGTTATACATGCCTATAATCAGAGCTGTTAGTAAATCTGAGTCTGCAACTGCTGGATTCTTACCAATACATTCTGCAGGTGGAGAAATACTGGGGGGAAAGGGGCCTGACCTAAGATAAGATGGAAAGAAACAGCAAACCAAAGCCAGGGACCCATCCAACCAATAACATGCTTTAGCCTGCAGGCATGACTACAGAGGGGTGCACAACAAAAATTAGAAAATTTGTCAATGGAACTAACTGGCAAGCTGTTGGAAGACAATCTATAATACGTTAGTGTTCAGGGATGATGCTGTTTGCTGAGTCCATGTTTAAAAAAAAGGCACAGATGGGAATCTCCAATGGCGTGAATCACCCAAATAGTTTTAATAAGGGATCAGGAGATAAAAAGCTAACTCTCTCTAATCTGGCTGTCTATCTGCTTATATATTGTCCCATCCAAGCAGCGTCTGAACTCCTGCCCAATGAACCCCTACAAAGGGGGAGATTCTCATTCACAGACCAAATGTCACCAAAGTGAAGCGTGCCTCTGTAATCTCTGTTATTGTTGCAGTAAAGTGCTTTCCCTCCCCGCCCTCCCCACCATCTGGAGGCCTTTCGGCAGAGGGTGGGCCGACGAGAGGGCATGAATGAAGAGCAGCAGCTTGCCTAATGGACGGTCAGCTACCTGACTGCTTGTGGCTCTCACTCCATTCACCCTCCCTCTGTGCTTCCCCCCCCCTCCATCCCATCCTTCCATGTTGTACACACAGGCGGGAAGACTCAGCAGTAAACATCAATCCCACTGGGGTTCTTTTTGTAGCAGCAGGTGACCCATCTTCTTTTTCGACATATGCTTCGGGAAGAATGGGAATCGCCTTGTGTTGCAGTGCAGCTCAGCTCCTTGCTGTGAAAACGGAATATGGTTTGTTTGTTTGTTTGTTTCCTTTCCACCTGCTCCCTTGAGCCCTTTATTTCATTCATTCTAAGCCACCAGGATGGCTTGACGGGGGGTCGGGGTGGTGGTGGTGGTGGTGGTGGTGGTGGCTTCTCTGTATTTGAACACATATTCAACCTGCCGCAGCCACTGGTGGCATCTCCTTTGCAGAGGGAGTTCACCCACTGAGCGGAGAGCGTGAGACTTTGATCACCTCGTAAGCCAAAGCTGATGCTGCAAATGGTTCACAACGTTTTGAATGGGAACACGTGACATTGGCAGTGAATAAAAGCACACGGGGGCTGTGGAGCAATCTTTGGTACCGTTTCTCACCGATGTATCCACATACAGGTTAGAGGCTTGCATCTTCCCTCCACTGCATCTTTCCCCTTCATGCCTCCCCCCCACCCCCACCCGATTTCTCCTACCACCCTCCAAGCTGCCCCTTCTAGCTTTTCAGATCAGGGCTGGGATAGCAGATTAGTCCTAATTTTATGCCAAATAGCTATGATTACATCTATTTCCCTGAAGATGATAAAGCATGCTGCAGCTTGGATTTGCAATATTACCACCTCCCTTGTTTAGTCCCCCTTGAAGAGATAAGCCTCTCGATTCAAAGGCAAGGAAATGTGTCAACCTTCTCTTTTGCGACAGTAATGCTTTGTGTGCAGAACTGGAAATGCAACAAAAATTATGAACTATCAAAACCGGGACACTTTAGAAGTGATAGCAAGCTGCAGAAATTTTCTAAAAGAAACCAGAACACTTGACTGGAAAGCTACCAACAGCTAATATACTTGGACTGTAATCTGAACATTTCCCCCCTTTAGTTTTGAATTATCTGGGATTAGGGTTTAGGAAAAGACTCAATTATTCTACTCAAGCTCTTCTGAATTATTTATAGAAGATAAATAAAGAATAAATTGGGCAATGATGAACTGAAGACCTGATGGTGGAGAGGAAGTTTCATACTGGAAAACAAGCAATTTTCTCTCAATAGGACTGTTTATTATTTTCTTCCTTCTGCAGAAATTGACAAATTATCTTTAAAGGTCTGCTGCTTAGCAACACCAGTTCCAATGATCTGCTTGGAAGATGTTAATTGCTTCTCCAAACAATGAGAACTGTTTAAAGGGATATACCTCTAATTTAATGGCAAGAGAAATTAGTCAGAAAAAATATGATAGGCCAAGACGGTAGCACACAGTCACAATGTAATGAACTGAAATCAATACTGCTCACATTTCACCACCGTGTCGGGGAAGGCATAGCTGTCTGTTTACATTTATAGTACAATGTACATATCCTGACAAGGAACCTGCTTTAGGGATCTAGTTTATTTGGCCTTTCTTCAATCACTGGGTAAGAAGCAATTAATGACAGGGGTGTGTGTGGATCCTTCCAACCCTTGTGCAAATGGAAGCCCGCTGGTGCAACAGGACTTCTAGACATACAAGGGGGCTTCCCTGTCCTCTCCCCTACAGCCCCATATGTGCCAATATGTTGGTTGTTTTATGATGGTTTTAATTTTTGTGAACCGCCCAGAGAGCTTCGGCTATTGGACGGTATAAAAATGTAATAAATAAATAAATAAATAAATAAATAAGAATCTGCCCTAGAGGGTCCCCCCAACCTCCCAGAGTGGATTCAGGGGGCATCTGCTCAGCCAGCCGTTCCCTCCCATTATCGAAACAATACCATCGGTTACAATCCAGGACATCCCAAGCAAAATTCCTGAGGAAGAGGATGGCCTCATATCTTTCTCCCTTCATCTAGAGAAGATAGTAGAGTATGAAAAGGAAGGAAAGTGGAAGCAGCTGGAGACATTGCTGGCCCTACCACACAGCAAGGCGAAGAGGCCTGCCTTAGGAAACACCATAACAGGGAGGGGGGCATGAAAGCAGAAATTAAGGGTCCAAATAGTGCAGCAAGGATGTTTTGTTGGCCCCAGTTGTGTAGGGATAGGGGGATGGGAGCCCTCTGGGCGTTGTTTTGGGCAGAACATGTCTTATGCTGGCATTATTTAGAGAAGAGGTGGCCTGGAATGTGGGGTAACAATTTGAAACTTAGCAAATAGCCTTATCCTAGTGTGTCACAAACTTCCTTTTTGAGCTTAGCTAAGGACTCATAAAGGGCTAACCACCCTTCTAATAGTGAACTCAGATGGTAAGTGCCACCAGGATTGTAGACAAAACAAGGCCACTGAGAAACAAGATGAAAGTGTTAAGATACTTGAGGGGGAAGCTGATGTTTGCAGAAGTATAAAAAATATTTTTTGGGGGAAGAAAAAGCTAAGTGAATTAATACCACACACAAAAAAGGCCAATGATGACTGAGCAGGCTCAGTAGTCACAGAATAGAGCGCGACAATTGGAAAAGTAAAACAAGTTGGAATGGCAGAAGAGTCTAAAGCCTTCTCTAGAGGGAACAGATGGCTGAAACTCTGAACAGGAGCCATTCCTTTTAGGAAGGAGGTTCCACTGCAACATTTTGTTGCAAGTCCCATTGGTTTCCACCGATTTTCAGTTTTTGCCATTCCATCCCACTGAAAGCAAAGGGACTTAAGTAACTCAACAATGTTGCTTCGCTGGCTTCAACACGAGTTCAGCACAACTAACTTTAGCTGGATTAAGGCTTTTGTATTGACTGACAGATAAATTACCAACTGGCTGCTCGGATAACATGTGTGCTCTTCCAACTCATTTGCTTTGCGGAATCATTGCGGAACTCTTCCTGCCTGAGGCAGCTTGTGAATAGAGAATCCTTTTACCCAGAGAAGAGGAGAGTTCCTGCTCACTGAGCAGCCTTCCCCAACCGGTTGTTCACGAGATGTGTTGAACTACAGTTCCCAGCATTCCCCATGCAGATGGGGGATGCTGGGAGTTGTAGTCCAACACATGTCAGGAGGGCAACGGGTTAGGCAGGCCTGCCCCTGAGAAATTATGTCAATCATCTGGATCTGCCAAGGCCAGCCAGAATCCCTGCCGTCGGAAGCTCAAGCAAGTCTGCGGGTGTCGGACTGGTAGCCTCTCCTTCAGAGTTATTGGTTCTGCCTCAGCTCCTGCTTTAACATGATAAATACCGTCATTAAAAATCAGCCCAATGAAAATATATGTCATTCCCACTCCCTCGGAGCTCCTGAGACTGGCAGCGGCTGAATCAAATCGCCACAAGCACGTTTCAATGTGCTCTGGGCAAGGTTCTTATTTACGGTCTGCTCAAGAATGTGGGCTGGTATTCTTTTTAAACACATCCGAAGAATTAAAAGCCTCAAATCAATAGGAAGCAATAGTCACATGTATCGGCCACAGAGGTTTTTTTTTTAAAAAAGAGAAAAGCAACTAACATGACTGTATTCATACACCGTAGAGCGCAAACAACCAATCGCAGCTTTCAGCTCAAAGAAAAATCAGTTTGAATATGAAATCAGAAGAATAACGCTAAATAAATATTGTGGAGCAAAATAACTAAAAATGTGTTTCTGTGCAGAAGCTGCCAGGGGTTTGCAATAAACCTATCTCTTAGCTGCAACTAATGTCTGGCATATCTTCTGAAGATGCAAGAGCCACATATATGCCCTGGCAACTAACGACAGGATGAAGAGTCAAGGGGTCATGAAGGCTGCTATCTTGCTTCCAGAGCCATTCAGTAGCACTGGTGGGGCAGCTCAGGGACACAGAGATGCCAAAGCTGTATGTTCTGTGAGCAGCCTAATCCGTTATCTCCTCGTCCCTGTAGTTGCTGTGGCACAAGCCAAGGGTCTCTGAAGCAAGCGGAGGACAGCAGGACTGTTCCCCCTCCCTGCACCTTCTTATGGCTGCTGCTCCTTGCTGCGTGGGATGGGGCAAGAGTCCAACGCCAAAGCAATGAGGCAGGGATACCCTTGCCCCACACCAGCACTCCTAAGCCCAGCCCTGCGTTCTGAGGAGGAGGGAAGAGTATCACATTCACTGAGATGCTACCAAGCAGGGCTGGCCTATCAGGCAAAATGGGGGAAGTGGATTGGTGGGGTGCCTGGGGAAGGGGTCATATACATTCAAAGCAGATCCAAATGCATTAGGGAGAGGGTGGGATTGCCAACTCTATAATGATACACATTTCCTTTTCCAAAAACAGGGCAATTCTGTGATTTGAAAAAATGCTAGTTTAAGGTTATCACTCTCTCGTGTTGGCTCAAACTCCACAAAGCCAGGAAATAGGAAGCTTAGGCTCATGCCTTGACCGATGTGCCCCGTGATCAGTGATTGTGATCAGTGATTGTGATCAGCGCCAGCCAGCTTGATCAACCTGCTGCCCCACGGTGTGTCATTTTAAAGGGTCTTTTTGGTAACTTTGAGTAGCAGCAAACTCAACCTATCAGACACTGCCATTGGAGGGGCACAGCCAGTGAGGTCATAGGAGTACCAAAAAGCTCCCTCATTGGTCGCACGCCCACAAAGTAGCAGTTCAGCTCACTGCTACTTAGAGTTATAACAAAGGAAAGAAAATACTTTTATTTAAAATGGTGTCCTTGGGGGTGCAGCTTTAACCAGCTGGCTGCTGCAGCACTTCCTTTTGGCAGCGGGCTGAGAAGAAGAGAAGAAGCCAAGCTGAGCCACACAGCTGCCCCAAGATTTAAAAATAAAATAAAATAGGAGGGCTGGAGGTGGGCAGGTAAGGTGTTTTTCCGGGCCTCTCTCAAGCCTTTTGTTCCCTCTGTTCCCTGAAAAACCAAAGTAAAGAATCTGTGATTTCCATTTATTTCTTTGGGCACTGCTACCAAGATTACAGTCAAGTCACTTTACCATCCTTGTTTCAGAGCCTTTCACCATATCATTAATTCATATATTTCTTGCCTTTGGCAAGTAGATAGGCACAAAATCAAATTTGGTTGGTCTGGTCCAATTAATCCAAGATAGTTCCCTGTGGCTACATCCTCCCAGAAATGAGCAGGTTAGAAAAAATATTCCATTCTTTAGGGCATGTTTCTAAAAGTCCAAGTTGTTTTTGCATTGGTTTTATGGGCGTGGAAAAGGTAAATCCAGAACATTAAAGATCCAGTGGAGTTTAGCCAATGAATTCAATAGAATAGTGGACTGCGCCCTCGAATTGCCAAGCTAGAGTCTAGCCTCTGAATACTAGCCACTGGAAACAACAGTAGGAGACGTCTATTGTCCTCCAGTGCTGCTTGCTTATGGGCTTCCCATGGGCATCTGGTCGGCCACTGTGGGAAACAGGCTGCTGAATTAAATAGGCCTTTGGTCTGATCCAGCGTGGCTTTTCTTATGCTCTAGGTTCTATTTAAATCAGTACAATTTCCTTTCAAGCAAATCTGTTTAGGACTTGGGATGTTTCTCGCTTTAGACATCTTAACTAAACCAAAGGAAATTATGCTTAGAACTGCTTTTAATTAGCAGATCAGGCATTTCTAAAGTAATTTGCTTATTTGAATATGTTATCAGCTGCAGACCCATAAAGGAACAATCTGACAGCAATGTAGGTTGTGTAGTGCTCACACTGAGAGGGTTCAGATACGTGTTGGAACAATTGCTTATGCTCAATTTATGCTGTTGCAAAAGTATTAAAGTGAACCTTAGGCTATGATGTGAGGAATCTTTAGTTTGGTGTGCTTATACTGAAGTTGCTGAGATTACTCCAAAGTAACTGACCACCGCATAATGCTCCAGTCTGATTAATCTGCCCTCAAGGCCAGTATAACACCCCTGCAGTTTAAACATAAAATTATGGTTCATACTGCTGCATCGGGATATTCCATACAAAACACTTAATTTTTCTGGATTGTAAATTTTAAGATCAAGCTCTAACTGGCAGTGCAATCTTATACATGTTTACTCATAAGTAAACCCCACATATTTCAATGGGATTGTCTCCCAGCTAAGTGTGTACAGAATTGTGACCTGCATTTGACAGGCTATTAACCTACAGGCCTCAAAGTATGAATGGTGGCAGATAATTTATATTTTGGAGAAAACTACAATTTACACTCCTGCAAAACATTTGCTTATGGACCAAGTGGTGGAAAGGCAGAATGAAAATGGGATGAATATACCATGTATGATTCTACATATTTGCATTCTGTACTTGGGAATCCATTTCAAAGTACAAATGGTTAATGTCTGGATCTGCTGTTAAAGACAGGAGGAACAAATGCTATCTGCCACTCTCTTCCTCAACTGTCAGATGATGATAATGCTTCCCTGGTTCACATGTTACATTCGTAAGACAAGACCCTCATCTCTGTGGTGAGACAGCTGCCTGGACTGCAATTGAAAACCCAGCCCAGGGGTTTACAAAACATTTGAACCAACAGAAACAGAAAGGAACAGACAAAAGAAAATCACTGTGGTTGCAATTCTGCAAACAGTTAAGCTGCTTAAAATCCACAGAAGTCAATGGGATTTAAGCAGCTCAGATGTAGCCATAGGGCCTGTTCAGGCAACATGCTAAGCCATGGTAGGCCGCTAACCCTTTTGCAGAAAATGGTCAGTGAGCATCTTTAAACGATGGTTATGTAGCCACCATGGTAAGGAATGGTTCACATGATGCACTAAATCATGGTTCACATGACACGCTAAGCCATAATGTTTACCTCAAAATGCTTAACCACCATAGCTTAGCATGTTGTCTAACAGGGTCAAAGTTTGCAGTCTATAACTATGTGCAGCAGCCCACTAAAATTAGAATTACACATATACTCCATGAAGCATTCAAACATGCTGGACTACATCCCTGTAAGGAGATTTTCAATGAAGATTAATTTAGAGCAAGGGTGGGAAGAAGCTAGATCTCCAGATGTTTGGGATTTCAACTCCGAGAAGCCCCTGCCAGCATGGCCAATGGTCAGGAATGCTGGGAGCAGAAACACAAAATTATCTGGAGAACTACTTTCTGCCCACCCCTAATTTAGAGAAAGCAAGGTAATTTGATGAGTTGCCTTGAGGCTCAACCCTACTACCACTGTGACACAAAGACAGTCAAGGATGATGATGGTGTTGTCAGGTCTCTGCACAGCTGTTCCAATTCCCTAGTTCCCAGAACGTGCTGTCTTTCATTGGCTTTACAAAAAAACCACTTCTTGCTTCACATCTTATCAACTCACATTTTTCTCTTCCCATCAGTCCCCTCTTTCAAACCTCCTCACTCGCTTTCCTATGAAATTTCTATATTGATTTTGAGTCTCTTTTTAGTCACCTGCAAAAGCTCTTAATAAGAGCGACGTAGCCACTGCTCACTGGAATTCACGGGAGAATGCTACTGCAAATCCTCCATCAAGAGTTCCGCTTTCAAAAAACAGCTCCAGAGTGATAACACCAGTGCTGCTAGTTGCCTTGTTTGTCTTAAAGGGTCACTGGAAAACACTAGATCTCTTTCTAGTTTGATAACTAGTCTGTGTTTGTGCAAAATCTGCTTTTGGCTGACCTCTAAACCTTTTGATTCTGTTTTGGTCTTTTAAACTAAAACAAAGCATTAAAAGTGCTCTTAACCAGCAGATTAGGCCATTTTTCAAAAACACACTTAATGTGAATCACTATACTTTGCATACATTTCAAGACACGTTGGCAAAGAATAGAGATGCAAGTTCCAAGACCAGCACAGACGGCAACATGGGGGCTTTGAGCCATAGGACGGGACTGGCTTTGGTCTTTGAATTTTCACTTAACTGGGATGTGGACTGAAACCTTTACTTGGGAGAAAGTCTCACTGAACTCAGCAAGGCGTACTTCTGAGTAGACATGAATAGGATGACATTACAGACCTCATCTATGTATGTATTTCAGAATCCACCTCACTGTGAATGATTGTTTTGAATCCTGTGTCAGAAAGCAGCTGATGTTCCCAATGCCTTTTCTAAAAGCAACCAATATTGGCTCTTTCAGAGGGAAGTACAGACACTACTTTCCCTCTGTCCATGGAAGCCTTCTGTGACTGGAATGGGGAGGGATGCCGGTTTCCACTATTCTCCCTTCTCCTGTATCACTCTATTGTCCCCCCCCCCCCACCAAATCTGCTCCAAGGGTTGGGGAAACCTCCAGAGCAAATTTTGGGGGAAGCCCACGGACTGCAGGGGAAAGAGTATTTGTTTAAGAAGGACTTTACTCCTTCTTGTATTCACCTTCGATTTCTATATACCTCTATGATTCAGTTCTCCCTTTTACTATCCTCCTAAAGTCCCCCTCGTCTCTCTTGTCCACGTCTCTCATCAATTTATCTTCCTCTATACTTTTCCAAAGTTTGCTAAATTCGTCTCACAATGTAATAACCAGAATGGCACGTTTTATTCAAGAGGTAGGCACAATATAAATGTAAATCAGGCATGATTTATTCTTCACTATTGGTTCTTAACATGCCATTTGCCCTTAGGATGGTTGCATTAAGTTGATGGTTTTAGTAAACTATTTCTGGCAACTCCAAGATTTGCATAATCACAGCTAATATGGAGCCTAAACACGGTAAGGATGGGTCTAGCATAGGGTGACCCTATGGAAAGGAGGGCAGGGCTCCTGTATCTTTAACAGTTGCATTGAAAGGAGAATTTCTGTAGGTGTCATTTGCATGCAATTAATTAATTAATTAATTAATTAGAATGTTTATGCTGTCCAACAGCCTAGGCTCTCATGCAGTACCTGGTGAAATTCCCTCTTCATCACAACAGTTAAAAGCTGCAGAAGCTCCTACAGCTTTAACTGTTGTGATGAAGAAGGGATTTCACTAGGTGCTGCATGCATACAAAGGACACTTGCTGAAATCCCTGTTCAGTACAACTGTTAAAGTTACAGGAGACCTGTCCTCCTTTTGTTATGGTCACCCCAGTCTAGTGGCCCTGCTCAGAGGCCAAGAACTAGAAAACCAGGAAGCAACAGGAAGAGAGTAATGGAGATCTTGCTGGGATGGGAATAGCAAAGGGGTTTTCACACACAAGATCAAACAAGATCACTTAATCATAATAATTTTCAGGTACCAGTATTGTATCGCTTTAGCCAGTGCTGCTGGAGTCAAAGAAAAGACAATGAAAAGTTTTCTCCATGAGCAAATATCCTTGATGGTGCTTTCCTACACCATCAGTTGTGTTAATTGTTGTGTTTTTGAGGTTTGGATTTTACTACGCTGTTTTAGACATAAGTTTTGGCCACTCCAACATAGGTTCAGGAAGGCAAGAGAAATAATCATCGTTTTGACAAAGGAAGCAAGGCCTAGGTTAGTAAAACATATTGCTTAGCACATGCGGACCAATTCCTATACTGTCTTATGAGTCTCCATATTCTTACCATCTCCAAAGATACATGCAGCTACCTTGGGCACCTCTATTGGACCTCAGGCTTATGAGAGAATTCATCTTATCTTGCATAGAATAAATGTTCAGGCAAGGAGCAGAAAAGTTCAAGCCCAATGACCCTATAACACTGCATAATGGGACAGGGGGAAATCTGCAAGCAGCACCAATAATGAATTGTTGCTGGGTGTCCTGACAATGCCACATAATGACCTCAGTATTTACAAAGGGCTTAGTGTCTTTTTTTTCTCTGCAAAGAAGCTCGTTTTTCCAGTTGCACAGCAAATGAGGATAGCTAATCCCTTGTCACACAGTCTTTCATAATAAGCATCACCCTTGACTTCGCTAATGACTACATAGCACTAATGCCTTTGATTCCTTATCATTCCTGCTTGTGCTGCTAGACTGAATATGAAGGGCACCTCAGCATCACAAAAAGGGTAAGTGAAAGATGCCCTATATCAGCATTCCCCAACCTGGTGCTCCCCAGATGTACTGGACTATCGATCCCAGCATCCCCATCCAATATGTTTCTACACCATAACATTCAATGGGGCTTACTCCCAGATAAGTATCTATAGGACTGCAGCCAAGACTGAACTATAAATGATGAGTTCTCCCAGCTTAAGTATTGCCTCTGCCATACTAGTAGGTCTTAAGTAAGTAGTCTTAAGCTAGGGTGACCATATGAAAAGGAGGACAGGGCTCCTGTATCTTTAACAGTTGTAATGAAAAGGGAATTTCAGCAGGTGTCATTTGTTTATATGGAGAACCTGGTGAAATTCCCTCTTCATCACAACAGTTAAAGCTGCAGGTGCCCTGCCCTCTTTTAAATCTGGTCACTCTAGTATAGCTCCTGCACCTTTAACTGTTGTGATGAAGAGGGAATTTCACCAGGTTCTCCATATATACAAATGACACCTGCTGAAATTCCCTTTTCTATGCAACTGTTAAAGATACAGGAGCCCTGACCTCCTTTTCATATGGTCACCCTACTTAAGCCTAGTAGTCTTAAGTAAGCCCTTGCCCCTCAGTCTCAACTCCCCCATCAGCAACATGGGTCTAATACTACTGACTTGCCTTACAAGTTTGTTGTAAAGATTGCAAGAAAGTAGCTTGGAACCTAAGTTTTCTTCCATAAACAGAACAGAATTTACATTCATAGAATGAGGGTTTCACAACTCCCATTCCCTATGCAAAACCTCTGTGCTCCTATCCCCAAATCTTATTCCGGGGGGTGGGAATGGTAAAGGATATGCTACAGGAATTTGTAAACAAAGGGGGCATTGCCTGAAATTACCCCCTTCCTTACCAGAATCAAAGAGCAATTTAGGGTCTGAGTCAATGGTGTGGAACACGTGAATGTGCTGTTTAGTTCGTAGTAGTAGCAGCAGCAGTAGTAGTATTTAGAATGGAACAAATTATAACATTTAGAAATGATGATTTCTTAATGCTTACAGTTAATTACCAACAGTCATCAATGCTAGAAAAAAAGTTTGTGTGTTTATCTCAGTAACCATATATGTATATGAATCTGCAATAAATAAATGCGTTTAAAGCCCCTGTTAATTATTATTTTTGATATTCAACATGAACAGTCAGATCTTCCCATGTGTCTGCGAAATTGATGTTTTCAGTCTGGATTAAAATAAAAGAGTAGCAATAGTTCTATGTGTGCTGGGCTTGTGGAAAGACTTAATTCCTGAAACATGATACCTCGGAAGGGAACAGTATTTACCAGCGGAATGGAGAATGACACCTCAGGCAACCAAAGAGAACTGTTTTCCACCCTTGAGATGCCATTTGAAAAGGCCAAGCTGTTTCTCCTTCAGCTTGTGATAAGTGATTCACTTCATCTCTCTGGAGTCTGGTTCTTGTGTTGGGTGCTTATGTGTCATCCGCATCTTGGACGCCTGGAGGAATATGCATAACTAACCTTTCTTTTAAAATGAGCTGTCCGTGGCCACAAGTAACAAGGCAGGGACATTAAAGAAAGTAACTGCTTGCGCTCAAGATGAAACCAGCATGTACAATTTCTCACTTCATAGCACCAGGGCTGACTTAGATGCTGAACCTACCATGAAGCTATTAGCTCACTTTCAGTAACATCTTCAGTGAGGAATATGTGCGTCAACTGCATCTTTGAACTCATGTGCAAAGCTCCCCTTAGGCCAGGCCTGGGGCCCAAATGATGACCTCCAAAGGTCACCAAAAGGCAACGCCCATCCCCCTCCCCCCCCCGGCCCAGACCACTGATCGTCTGGTGGTTGCCTGGTTTGTGTGCGGTTTTCCTCCATTCTAAAAAGTAGAAATGCTTTTCCTAAGCATTAGTTATGGCAGTAAGAGTGTTAAGTTGAAATACAGTGGTATTTTGGCCCCACCCTTTTTTCCTTTGGCCCTGTCCAACACTGGAATGTGGGCCCTGAGAGCTCCTCCAAAATGGAATTTGACCCTTGGGTTGAAAGATGTTCTGCTCCTCTGTCTTAGACTACTGGCTCAATCCTAGTTTTTTAGCCACCGTTGAACAAATATAGCCTTGCAAGGCAACACATACATCAGCATCTTACATGTTGATCATGCCTATGAATTTTATATAAGCAGAACAGGCTTAAGGAAGTCTAAATTTCAAGGAACCCACTTAGTTCATCTTGTTACAGCAATTCAATTTTGAATCGGCAACAAACTCTGCTAGGCAGAACGCTGGCAGGATACCATGAGGGTGTCTGAATGATGCACAGCGAGGCTTTTTAAATGTTGTCTCTAGAGGGCGAGCAGCATTTGGGCTCCACTTCAGGCAGCAAAATATCGTGGGGCAGCATTGTCTGTTTGTGTACCTGAAGCTGATCCCACCAAGTAGCCCTTTTCCTCCCCACCCTTTCAGGAGGCAGGAGAACTTCCCTCTTAAAATGGGCATTTAAGCTGCAACCTGAATGTTGATCCTTGTGTCCGACTGTCAGGAACTGTTCTTTTGAGTTGTATTTTACTGTTTCATTGTTTTTAATTGACACATTTGAGTTTATTGTGTGCTGCCTTAGTCAGAGTTTTCTGTGGAAGGGCCACAGAAGTTTTAAAATAAACAAATACATATAAAGGGTAATATTGGTACCACCCACATCCACACATAAACCGCTTTGTGCTGAAGATGCAGGATAACTCTAAACTGTGGTCGGCTGCGGATGCTCGTCAGCCCGTCAAATTTAGCTATTGTCTTAAAATAGCTAAAGGAACTGGAAGCCATCAGGAAGTCTGTTGGAGTATTTCCCACTGTGTCAGGCTCATTCACGCATTAGACTGATCCATGAATACTGCAAGGTTGGTAACATTCCATCATCTACAAATAATTCTCTCAAGGCCAGCTCTAAATTTTAGGGAACTTTATGGAAAGCAACATATAAAACCATCCCAGAGTCTTTCTGCAGATGGACATCCATCACCCCAACACCAGATATCTCCTGTTTCCTCATAATCTCCACCAGTAGTTCCATGCCGATGTGCAAAATGAAAAATGATACAGGCATAGTAAAGATGTGCCAAAGGCAGGACCAGAGTACCCATTACAATGAATGAAAGCCTGCATGTTTTTTTTTTATTATTATTATTATGTGGAAAGCACTGATCTTGGGTTCAGGATGGGTCCTATGGGATTTATCTAGATCAGCAATGTCGCAGAAGTCAGCAGATATCAGATACTACAGCACCAAGGACAGCAACTAGAGAGCTCCAGCAAAGCTCAACGAGGCCCTTACGTATGGCTGCAATTCCTCGTACCAGTTCTAGCCCCATCCCAACTGCTAGTTGGGAAGAACAATTCCTCGTACTGGATCTAGACCCATCCTTGTACTCCAACGGTCCTGGGTAGTGTCTTGATGTACCTTCTGCCTCTTCAGGTAGAGGTTCACTAGAATCATGTGTGAGTTTCTAAGGAGGAAGGTGCAGACATGCTTCTAGTGTCACTGATCCATAGTGGGGGAGGGAAACCCTGGGATAGTTGCTCCTCAGACTCCAATGCTCAGGGATCCCGTGAAATCAGAGGCAACTCCTTCCTGACCCCCAGCAGTGGAGGGCCTCTGTGCATCTGCATCACTGCCCAAGGTCTGTGCCATGACAGCCTCTTGTGAACATAATGCTGGTCCTGCCCTCAGCTTTGGAAATACTATGTTTTGTCTTTACAACTGGATAGTCATAATAAGAAACCAAACAAAAGAGATGAATAGAGAGATGAACTGCAACGAACCTCTGAGGGCTTCTTCTCCTTCTGCCTTGACCAACCAGATTTTGTATTTGGAATTTTGGAGCATCTTGAAGCTGATGTTGTCTGACCTTTCGAAGAAAAACAAGGTAAGTTAAGGGAACGCAAGAATTAGATAAAGGAAATTCTAATCACAGCCTAACTGCTGTCTTGTGTGTAACAACACCCGGCACTTCAAAACTCCTGAATACCTACAGTTTCCATCCTAGAGCAGCTTAGATACACAGGCAACATTTTGTAGGCTAGACAAAATGTAGGCTTAAGATTTTTCAAATATGACACTAAGATTTAAAAGTAACAGAAACACGTAGTATCTAGCTTTTTTATCCGGGGTCCCCCCAAAGCTTCAGAAAGTTCTACCAAGATTAATGTGAACTTTTAACACCTGCCTTCATCACTGTTCTCACTCAGAATTAGGGGTTTATATATGTTGGCACTGGCAGCTCTGTCCCTGCCTCGAAATATGAATTCAAGAATGTTAGGCCTCCAGTCAGAAACTACCATAATCAGAATCATCATTCTATCAATTTCCTGTTTAGCGCCAACATTCAGAATATTCCTGGCAGGGGCAACACGTTTCACATTGAGGCCACAATCCTTTGCATGTTTAGACAGAAAAGAAGTCCTTCAACTCCCAGCATTCCCCCAGCCAGCATGGCTGGCATGTGAATGCTGGGAGTTGTACTATTTTTTTTCTGCCTAAACATGCAAAGGAGTGTGCCTTTAGTAAATTAAATCACACCACCAATCACACCCAATAGTTATTTGGGGAGCTTCATTCTTTCAAATGACCTTGGCATTTTTCGCCATGAAGCCCTATGTCAGTTTAACTCTAAATAGCTTTTAGTTCCAACCATTTGTTTGGAGATTTTTTTCCTGCTTCCCCAAGTGCAGATTCTTCATGGCCGCTGTGACTCAATCTATACTGTCTCAACACCCAGAAACTGTAGTGATCCCATAGTCCCATTCTGTTTGGGCTACTCTGATGGGGCCCATGAGTTAACTGATCTCTATCACAATCTCTATGCTAACAAACTCATAGGAAAGTATTAATGAAATGCTCAGAATGAACAAAGCTGGCTTTGTGGCAGGGGATGGGGAACTTCAGGCCTAGATGCAGCCCGGGGGATTTCCGATTTCAGCTGCAATATTCTTTTGGTGTTATCTTTGATCACAGAACAGAGATACGAAGGCATTTAAAGGCAATTGAACTTTGAATACCCTGCAAAGTATCGAGCTGTTGCAAAGTTTTGGAGCTGTGCCTTTTGCAGGCAGGATGGAGACCTGCATATTTGTGAATATTATTTATTATTTATTTATTAAATTTATATACTGCCCCATAGCCGAAGCTCTCTGGGCAGTTTACAAAAGTTAAAAACAGTGAATAGACATGGAGGCTTAGTATTTGGGATGCTATTTGAAAGTGCTGCTGAGTGATACGGCAGTCCTGCTTCGTTCTCAGTTGACATGCAGAAGCCTTGCCTTGCTTTCTTCTGAGTAGGCTTAGAATGGTCATGACCACATTTGTCCCCACCCGCTCTAATTTTGACCCTGCCAACAGACAGAATATGGTTTCCTGAGACCTTCCCCATTCTACTGGGGAGACATGAGAGGTGCAAAAAATTATGCATGGTGTGGAGACACTTTTCTCCCTCTCATAATACTAGAACCCGGGGTCATCCAACATTGCTGACTGGTGGGAGATCTGGACAAATAAAAGAAAGTACTCTTTACACAGAGCATAGTTAAACTATAGAATTCACTACCACAAGATGTAGTGATGGCCACCAACTTGGGTGGCTTTAAAAGGGGGGTTGGATAAATTCTTGGAGAAGGCTGTCAATGGCTACTAGTCCTGATGGCTATGAGCTACCTCCAGTATCAGAAGCAGTAAGCCTGTATATACCAGTTGTTGGGCGGGAGGGTGCTGTTGCACCGTGTCCTGCTTGTGGGTTCCTGGTTGACAGCTGGTTGGCCACTGTGTGAACAGAGTGCTGGACTAGATGGACCCTTGGTCTGATCCAGCAGGGCTCCTCTTATGTCGTTACAATTTGGCACTTCAGCTGAAAAATGTTCCCCACCCTGGGACATTTTAAAAAAACTCGTGTAACTCAATTTTACATTGGCTTTGCTATGCAATGCCTGTCTCTTTAAGCCTATGGAAAACAGCACTTCCAATGCTATCCACAGTGAAGAGCTGATATCTGTGTTGATATAATAACAATAGTAGTGGAGGCGGCGTTTTAATGGAGTCTTGCTAGAGATGCTTATCAAGTGACAACCATGACAATTTTTAGACATGGTGGAAAATGAGAGGTCTGTAGTGAAGTAGCCTGGCAAGAGCGCTTGTGGGATCTCAAGAGCCTTCAACAAGCCATTAATTTCATTGGGTCATTAAGAGTACTTCACAAGAGGTGCAGAGTACCACACAAGTGGTCATGGAATGAGCGGGTTTTACAGGTCCGAGACGTTCAAGGATTACACACTGTTGTGCTACTACCTTTTAATTTAATTTAGAGATGATACCACAGCATCTGAATAAAAACACACACCCATAAATTGATAGGCCACAGAAACTTATTTCTTTAGGTGTTGCTATAAATAGTTTATGTTCTTTTTCAGAGGCTCTACTCTGAATCATAGAATCATAGAATAGCAGAGTTGGAAGGGGCCTACAAGGCCATCGAGTCCAACCCCCTGCTCAATGCAGGAATCCACCCTAAAGCATCCCCAACAGATGCTTGTCCAGCTGCCTCTTGAAGGCCTCTAGTGTGGGAGAGCCTAGATCCTCTAGGCTCTAGGAGCCTAGAGAGGATCATACTAGATTCTCTCCAGTACTAGAGATCACACCTTTACAATTTTTGTAGATTCTCTCTCTCTCTCTCTCTCTCTCTCTAGCAAGACTAGAGAAAGCAGCTGTTAACTTCGGTTCTGCAAGCTTAACTTCTTTGCGGCAGGGTCTTGCTATTTACTGTGTAATCTGTACAGCACCATGTACATTGATGGTGCTATATAAATAAATAAATAAATAAATAAATAATAATCAATCCACTTGTGATGTGGAAAGGAGTAAAAGGGAGGTGTCATGGGCAGATTGTTATCTAATCAAATTTGACCTATTGGCCACTCTTAGTCCTTGCAGGAATAGTGGACCAATGTTAATGGTCAGCTTCAGGAGGCTGTTCGTTTCCTGAGATTTCCAGGGAAGTTTCCTGAGTTTTGAACCGATAGTTCTGCTGACATCCTGGTCTCTGCTTGGGCCATCCATACAATCATTCCCAAGTGTCATCGGCACATAGAGCCATATCAGAACCCTGGTGTTCAGAGGAGCTGAGGGTTATGAAGCAGGGTGGACAAGAAATGTAGCATAGGTGAAAAAAAATTGTGACTAGCACAGATGAGAGACCACCTTAGGGTTTACTCTGTGGCAATAAGGGAGGCAAAGAAATCTTACTACTCTACCCCCAGTGCCTGTACAATGTTAGCCACTAAAGCTTTCTGAAGTAGTGAAACGCCTCCTTTCTGTAAGATAGGTAGATCAGATGGAACTGTCAAAGGCTCACTGTGACCAATCTGCATTACATTTTGCAGTCAAAAATTGCTCACATTCGTTCCAACTTGGATGCCATCATTTTGATGGTCAAAGACGGATGCAGCCAGGGTTTCAACTAGTCACATTGTCTTAGGTTTCAGCTTCTGCACCCTGATTATGTGGACAAGTTACTTGGAGGTTTAAAACCCACCATCTGCTCTTTGGATCCATGCCTTTCCTGGATGCTAAGTCTGTGCTTATCATCTGGACCTCAGAGATGGTTAATGTCTCTCTTAACCAATTAAGGAGGCAGTGATTAAATCTTTGTTTAAAACTAAACAACAACAATGAATTTCAATCTCTTGATTCTGGATAATTATCATCCAGTATGTAATGTACCATTCTTGAGTAAGGTACTGCAAAAAGTGGTGGTTTCTCAACTCCAGATTCTCTTGGAGAATTGTTTGGATAATATTTATTTGGATCCATTCCAATCTGGTTTTCAGCCAGTTTTGAGGACAGAAACAGCCTTGGACAGCCTGGTAGGAGAATTATACTGAAAAAAGATGGGGGAGCAAAACCCTGATAGTTCTCCTGGACCTCTCAGTGGACCCTGATGCCATTCATCATGGTATTCTTCTGGGTCACCTAGCTGGGATAGGACTAGGGAGCATGCTGTTACGGTGGCTCCAGTCTGTTCTGGAGGGATATATCTAGAACAGGAGTGAGGAAAGTTGTGGCCCTCCAGATGTTATGGTCAGCAACTCCCATGATCCCTGACCACTGCCTATGCTGGCTAGGGCAGATGAGAGTTGAAAGCCAAAACATCTGAAGGTCCACAGTTGCTCGTCCCTGACCTAGAAGGTGATGCTGGAGGAGTCCTGTCCCACCACACCGACACTGGACTTTGGGGTGCCTCCGGGTTCTATCTTGTACTCCATGCTTTGTAACTTGTAGATTAAACCAGTGGGAGAAGTCATCTGGAGGTTTGGGATGAAGCGTCATCACCATGTGGATGACATGTAGCTCTGCCTCTTGTTCCTTCCAAATAATCCCAGAAATGCAGGGCAGAATGCAAAAGCATCAGGGCCAAAATGCCAGCATATTTTAGCTTAAACTTCTTATTGCCAGTAACTAAGCCTTAGAAGACGCATTTCAACCTTTTAGAATGGGGAGAAAACTGCAAATAAGCCAGGAAACCACCAAAAGATTGGTAGTGAGGAGAAAGGGCCACGGCTATCTGCAATACGGAACTAGAGATGCCCGAAATTGAACCTGAGACCATGTTCATACAAGGAATGTGTTCTACCAATAAGCTACATCCTCTCTGCCTCGGCAGCAGGCCTTCCAAGGAAACAACATGCCTCCGTGTCAAAGTAGCTTGGCCTAGTTGCTGACCGAAGGTTCAGTATCATCCCTTCCCTTTACCCCGAGGGAATCTACACGTCATTGTGAGGGCGCTTATATGCGCCCCCACAACGACTGTGTAGACCGAGAAAGAAGAGACGAAGGAAGAAGCGGAGGAGGCGGCGGCTGGGGAACTGGCCGCGTCCTTGCCGCCGCCTCCCCGCCGGCCTCCTGCTGCCGGGCTAAGAGCCACCCAGGTCGGAGAGCTCGGCGGAAGCGGAAGCCGAGCTCTCCGACCTGGGTGGCTCTTACCCCGGCAGCAGGAGGCCGGCGGGGAGGTGGCGGCGGCGGCAAGGACACGGACGTTTCCCCAGCCACCGCTTCCTCTTCCTCTGTCTCTTCTTTCTTGGTCTACACAGTCGTTGTGGGGGCGCACTGGGGGCGCATATAAGCGCCCTCACAATGACGTGTAGATTCCCTCCCCAACTCTGGAATATCGCTTCAGGGCTTTGGAGGGTTAAGGCATCGTTAATCAAGGTATTAAACAGCACAACCTTATCTCTGTTGGACTTTGGTATTTATGCAGCAGGTGATGTTTTTAGCTGTTGACAAATGCTCTCCCGCAGAGTAACTGTAAACACAACTATGACCTTCCTTTTCCAGGAACAGACAGTAGCTGCATATTGTCGTACCGTTTTTAAATGCCAGATCTTGTAGCTTGTTGAAAGGTAACTAAGGGTGGGAAAATTACTGACAAGATCTCATAGTATTTGCAAACTAAAGTACATAGTGTTCACGTTGCAGCTCCAAAATGGATTGCTTCAGTATATTTAGTGAGCCACATGAGGTTGCCTTTTTATTGCACTCATTCTGCCCTTGGCTTCTAAGTGCCCAAACCAGACATTTTACTAATGGTAGGTGAAGGCAGAAAGGTCCCATCTGTTACTTGTGGAATATAGGAAACCAAAATGTGGCAAAGCCTCAAAACAGAGCTTAGAAACCAAAGACTTCAACCGAAAGGTGCACCACAAAAAAAGGATGATGTCGCAATGGGTTGGACCTTGAGCATTCTCTCATGTAAGAAGGTGGTTTACAATGTGCTGTCTAATAAGGGCTTCGTCTGGGTCAAAGTTTTGTAATTAGTTTTCTTTTATGGCTTCCTCTTGCCCACACTGTTCACAGGAGGAGGAGGACACTTAGATCAGACAAAAGGCATCCCCTGCCAGATATGTAAGTGGATATTAACTTCTCATAGCATATTTTAGAAGCAATCCCCGAGTACAATTTATTGCTCAGGGACTACCCAGGAAAAAGTAGCTTTCCCGGCTGTCTGCAAAGTAATTATTCAAATGTTTTCCCTGCTGGAGGTGAATCGTTTAGTTATCTTGTCCTAAGCCTTGAATTAAAGGTCTTACTGTCAGTGGTGTCTGAGTTATCGCTGCTGATCGAGTACTTTCGCCGTTTCTCTTCCATCTGTAACAAAAGAAATTGAGCATTACACTTACTGTTCAGGAAACTCATTATGGCACCAAATCACTGTTATCTCAGGATATCCACACATCGCATTAACCCAACCAAACCAGCGAATACTTAGTCTAATGACAGAGAATTACCAGGGGGCTTAAAGAATGAAAAAGAACATCACTGAAGTTTAAGATTCAGCAACACTTCCCTTCTAAATCTCTCTGCTACTTGGATGTATAATGAGTGAGTGTATCTTATTTTGAGTCAGGCAGCATGCACGACAACTATAATATCCAAAACAATCCTAAAATATACACAAATTTAAGGAACTCCCATTACTGTGACATGGAGAATCCAAGCATATACAATGCATTTAAATATGAAATCAAGCGTTTCTGCACCTATTTGTTTCCACTTGTCTAATGGAATAAAAGAGTGGACCAAAGGTTTGGGTGAAACCCTTTGGAAAGCATCCAAGCAATAGCAGCATGGATCTTTAGCTTAAGTTCAAATACAAAACCAGGGTGGAAATGATTTCATTTTGTAGGGCTTTATTTTACGGATTAAAGAATCTCTGGAGATTAGGATACCTGGGATTGGATCCAGGATCTGTTTTCCACGAGAGAAAGAGATCTGCTGCAAAACAGAGGGCTCTGTTCATGGAAGGTCCTTCTGCACGATTTTTGGGGATCCCCTCTGTACAATTTTTGAGATCCCCATCTCCACAGTTTACCCCATTCAGCAAGGTCTCTTGATTCTCTGTGTAACATTTTCAGGGGGCGGGGGTGGGACTGTGAGAAGGAAGGGACAGGAGACTTCTCTTCCACCAGTGTAGCTGATCCAGAATAACTAAATCTGGATCCAACCCCAGTACTGTCACAGTGAGGGAAAACAAGAGCTTGGACAAACAAGTAGCCCCATGGCAACAGATTTGAAATCTTAGCCGTACGGCAAGCCATGACACGTAACTAATCGCCATGCAGATCTCGCAATTTCACCAAGCCAAAACGTTTCAAGAGATTGTCATCAGACATTTAGGACTAACACTCGAGTAAAGTCAATTCCTATTATGCGCACAATATACAATATGCTTCACCTCCCCCCCACCCCCCGGATTGTTGTGAGACACGTTCCCAGGAATTTATGCTCATGATTAAGTTTTCTGTATGAAACGGGTTAAGGGCCTGGCCTCCTGTTGAGTTTCTGTAATTACATATACTGTAATATATAATTGACTGTTGAGTTTGACTTCATTTTACAAATCTTTATAACTTTATCTGTTACATACTGCATTTGCAGCTTTATGCATCATAATTCTGTCATGCCTCATTGTGCATCAATTTATTTATATACAGCTATTTCTGGATTGCTTTCTTTTGTTCTATGATTTCAATGTGTCAATGTAGAGTCACACAAAAAGCTTACTGAACGGCATTAACTTATATGCAAATTTGGATTTCAACTGTCCACTACAGGTAATGACTTCTTGAGCCAGTTCATATGACACAACAGCCCATCCTGGGTTAGTTTTCCTACGAGGAGCTATGGTGTATCCCAGTTGCTATTATGAATATGTAAGCCCTGGCCAAGAGTTGCCATGCCTTGTTGTGTCATCTGAACCTGAGGGGAAAAGTTATTTGAGTGTTAACCCATGGCAATCACCAGCTGGGGCTTGCATATTCATAATGCCAGCCAACATGTGCCACAGCTCTTTGCAGGAAAATTAACCCACAATGGGCTGTCATGTCGTGTGAACCAGGTCCTTATGTTGGAACTCAACACCTGAGTATGTAAGAAAAAGTATTCACTGATATTTTAGTAAGTAACTGTTTTCTTTCTTTACAATGTGGATATACCACCTCCAAACAGAAGTGTTGTCAAAGTTGTGAAGATATTAACCTTTACTTCAGTTTGTAATGCCCATATGCTGCAAAACTCTTCAGAAATTCAGAATACCACTTGAATTTGACAGATCAGTTCCATGTTTTGCCTTAGTACATGAGCATGAACAAGTACCTCTGTGGTCAGAATTTATCATGAGTGGTATTAAGGGTGCTTTACTTACTTATTTACTTTTAAACGGCCCAATAACTGAAATTCTGTGGCGGTGTACAATATATTAAAACTTACTGTACAATTATTAAAACAAAAAATAAAAACATGAAGAATAAAACCGTTCCAACATCATAAAGCCAGACTAAAGCCAGCAATACAACAGACTACTATAAGTACTAAAAAGCCGTTTTTAAACAACCTGGGAGAATAAAAAGGCCCTCACCTAATGCCGAAGAGATTGTAATATAGGCGCCAGGTGAGCTTCTCTGGAAAAAACATGCCAAAAGCAAGGTGCCACTCTTATAGCCACCCACCTTGCCTCATTTGGCAGGAGCTCCTGGAAGAGGGCCCTAGATGATGATCTTAATGTCCAGGTAGGTAAATGCCTACCTGGAATTAGACTAGAAATATCTACAAGTCTTTCCTACCTATTTGTCTCATGTGTGAATGTTTTTGTAAAACAAATTATGCCTGAAGGCAAACATATGCCAGATGCAATGTTTCATATCAACCCATATGCCTATTTCAATATCTCCAAGCTACAGAGGAGATGGGTAGATGCACATCTATGCACAGCCCATAGATCAGATGAGCATGGAAATCAAATTGCTGAATACGCTGCACAGACTGGCCAAGGTAATTTCTAGGACTGGCAGCCAAGTTCCTAGTTTTATTTATTTAGAACCATATCATGGACTAATACTTTCCACTGATTCAAGTGATCAAGATATAGAGAGTGGAACAATATCCATAATTCAAAGGCAGCAGAGATTCACACACAAATCATACAGAAACATATAGCTATGAAGGTGCACACAGCAAATTGTGCGAATGTGAGTGGTAACCTGTGCAACACAAATGGGATAAGTCTTGCTTCCTATACCTCCTTTCAATTGTCCTTCCCTTATAGTCTGGCAACAGGTACACTCTCTCATCCACATTGCCTAGGTGGATGTGCGAAATGCAGCCGCCATTGTGCCCCTACTGAAAGCAGCTCAAAGAGGCACAAAATTCAAATCTGAGCCTTTATAAACAGCAGTAGTTACAAAATACCAAGCTCCGATTTTGAGAGATTCAAAGAAAACATCCTTAAATCAAGGCACCATATGTGTTTTTATTACATACGGTGCCTTAGCAGAGCTGTACATATGGTATTATGCCCATCTTTCCTTTGCATAGCTCTGAACTATAGGCATTATCTACAGAAATGAAATAAGTGGTGAAACTAAGACTCCGTTCTCATGAGACATGGGTTTCACAACCAGCTCTTCCCTTTAAGACACACTGCCAGTTTGCAACCTTGAGAAAGTACAAGTAGCTTTCTTTACCTTTCCAGATAAGTGGGAAATGATATTGTTATGGCTTCATCTGCCTATGCCTTCATCTCGTCCTATTCCTTACTTTCCCCCTCCAACCTTTCTGCCACCTGTTGTGTAGCACAGATCATGTCCCACTCCCCATGACACATTGAGGGAGGGGAGAGTGAATGCCAGGGCCAGAGAAGAAACAGGCAGAAGAACCCATGGCTGCCTCTCTCCCCATTGCATCAAGAAATTTAAAGATACACACAAAATCTCTGGGTTGTGACTTGGCAGCCCTTACAGCGAAAACCTGATTTCTTCCTGCTCAAATGCTTCTTCTGTGCATTCTTACAGGGGGAAGCCATTGCTGGGACATAACTGGTTTCTTCAAACTGAAGTGGTGCAAGTGCATTTTGGACCCAAGTACTAAATTACTTCACGAGAATCCACTATCTTAATCCTCTGGGCTGGGCTTGTCTATGATACCAGTGCTTAGATACCCTTTACCCCACTTTTTCTAGGATCCGGATTGGAAAGAGCAACAACACTGTGGAAAATAGTTTTGTTGGTGATTTAATCACAAGAGCTATTAGGAGAAAATTGCACTTGATGACAAGACCACAGGATGCTATTATCCCTTGGAGAAGATGACAATCTGCAAAGGAATTCCCATAAATACTCAATCATAAAACATTAAGCACTGCCTTCATTTCTAGCACATATGCAATGTTTTACCATACCGCTATGAAGGATAATAACGGCAAAGTAACATAAACATTTTTACTGACAACGCTGTGGTAAAGAATTGCCCTGTCAAAACATGATTAAAATTACTTCTTGACAATATGGCTATATCAATACTTCTCTCCAGTAATTCAGGGGGAACAGATGTTATTAAACCAGCCTTGCACGTCAAGGCCATTAGATTTCAGGGAGAGAAAAAGATACTGCAGATGGATGGAAGACAGTTTATGAAGCTGAAATTCCGAGTGAACATTTTCCTACTGGTTTTTGCTGACCAGGTCAGTTTTTGGGAGATATATTATAGAGCAATTCCTGCTGCTTGGAATGAAGGATGGATGGAGGAAAGATTTGATTGAGGCCTGAAGATTTGTGTCCTCCAAGTTCTCTTGGAATACAATACCAGTGGGTCAAACTTAATGCCAGTGCAGAGTCCTGTTTGCTGCATCTAGGGAACAAGATTTCTATGCATGAATACCTAAAGGCTACTTCGTCCAATGAAATGAATGGGTCCACCTTTTCAGGCTGGGGAGTGCCAAAAGTATAAATTGCACCCTGGAGCCCTTGTACCAGCATCAGATCACTGGATTGGGTAATTAATAAATGACCTAGCAGGTATTACCAGGCTTTCTTAGACTTCATTTTCTCACTTGTAAAAGGATGCTATCAAAACCTGGTCTGTCTCTCCTCCTTTGCACCAAACTAGCTAAGAGGCTAACATTCTTTCATGCTTGTGCATTGTGAATGAAACTATAGTGAAGCCCTTTTCAGGTGGACAAATAACAGAATCATAGTTATAATGCCTTAGTGTTCAAAGAGCACCACATACATTATCCCTGAAAACAACAACCCTGAAAGGAAGGTCAGTGTTATTATCCTCATAATGTTGCAAATGAGGGTCTGAGGCTGATTAATGGTGGTTTAACTAAAGCCACCTAGCAAGTTCATTGCTAAAAGTAAGTTACAGAAAGGAACCAACAGTACTGTGACACTTTAAACACTAATACATCTGTTGTGATATGTGCTATCCTAGCCAAGCACTGTCTTCACCAGATTGAGTAACTGTCAGAATCAGAGAATTGTAGAGTTACACAAGTCATTGGAGGTCTTCTAGTCCAACCCCCTTCTGGATACAAGATCTACAATGCAGCATCCTTGACAGATGGCCAGCCATTGAAGGACTAAAGAGGAAGGATGATGAAGAGTCTAAAAATGTCTTTACAGCTGCCCCATCACACTCTTCAAAATCCATGATACAGAACGGCAATTATGTTTCCCCTTTGTGTATATTGTACATCATATCTGTTGGAAATTCTAAGGATCTTTCCCATCACAAGATGAATGCGTTAAGACAAGACGCATTCTAAATAGCAGACATTTGGTTATTTAACCCACCCTTGGTTAAAAAAAATCCCTCCACACAACATGATAACCAACAGTTGGGTATTTGGCCAAAATAACCAATGCAAATAACCAACACCAGTTATCATGTTGTGCGGAGGGCACCTCTGGTTATTTCCTCAGCCACTATTGGTTATTTCCTCAACCGCAGAGTCACAAGGAAAGAGCAGTCAAAGCAGCGGCTGCTGTTCTAGTCCAGTCGACAGGATAGATTTTCAGCAGGAATGGCTGATGGGATACCAGCAGAAGGACTGAGGAAGGGGAGAGAGGGCCGGCGATGAGTGAATCAACTCAACGTGGACAAATAGTAAATTCAACGCTGATCCTAATCCACACCACGGTTGATTATTATCATGTCATGTGGGGACTACCCCCAGGATAAACAAGTGTTGAGTTGATTATTACCTCACTGTTGACTATTGTGCTGTCCGAATACAGCTGCTGGCACACTATGAAGCAAAATCACGGGGGATCCTTGCATAGCACAGGTGTCACATGGAAGGATAACTGATAGGGAAGTCCCAGTAGCTTGGTCCTTGCGTTCACAGCAGAAGGTAATCTCATTGGGCCTGGTGGATAACTTTCATTTTGCATGAGTTAAAGAAGGAACATGGCCTGAGGACCATCCTCTTCCACAAGGCATCTCCCCCACCCACCCACTCAAAAAGCCCTGAAGGTGCTTCCAGACAGAAGATTCATAGCGATAAAGATCAAATGGCACCGTGCGGCTATCCCCCCCCCTTTCCCCCACTTAAGAAACTTTTTTTGGTAAAAAGAAAAGACAGAAGAAGCAGTGAAAAAACATGGGAGAGCTACAAACTGAGGATGATGTTGTCTGGACCTCGTGGTATAATTCTGTGAATCAGGCAGTGCGATCGATCGCATAGTAAGAGCCTTGTGTGGATGCACCCAAAGGTAAGTGTCCTTCCAAGGCGCTTTTCAACAGCAAACTGTATTGCACTGTCTCCTTTTCACTTGAAAGAAGAATGGCTGAGTCAATCCTGGCAGGCTTTGAATGTTATATATGTGATTCCAGTGTCTCTAAATAACCACAACCTGCTGATTAGATTACTGTGTTACCCCATCCAGTCAGGGAAATGACATTCCCTACATTCTTTGCTCTGCTTTACGCATTAGCTGTGTCATTCTCTCAGGCAGAAAAAAATATAGACCTACAAAGGCCTGTTTCCTCAGAGACCTTATTTGAAAGCTTTCATTTCAGGGCAGAAGAATTCCCTGATCATGCCAAGGTCATCTAGCCCAGCATTCTGATTTCACTACTAGCCAGATGCCTCTGGATACTAATAAATCGCTTGATGTCTGTCCCCAGCATTTGCTATTTATTTATTGCTTTTTTATTTTTACATTATATTTCGCCTTCCCCCCACCTTTTACAAGGAATTCAAGGCTGTTTACACGGTTGTCCTCCTCTCTATTTTATCCCCACAACAACCCTGTGAGATAGAGTAGGCTAAGAGTCAGTGATAGATCCAAAGTCACCCAACGTGCTTCATGGCCGAGTTGGGACTAGAACCTGGATCTCCTGGGTCTAACACTCTAACCACTACACTACACTATGCTCCTTTTAAATTCCACTTTACTTTCATTGCTAAACTACTGATAGACCTATCCTGCACCTATATTTTCATCTATACTTACTAAAAAAAAATTGTGATAACAGTTTAAAATATATAAACAAACCATACACTCAAAAGGGCTAAGAAGCCTACTCCTGCAAAAGTGCACCTCAAGCTGAACAACTTTTCACAAGGCACAAAATTATTTTCCATGACATATTACATGGATGTGGCAGGATCCTGCATAACATCCTAGGCTAGCAATCCTCTGCGTTAAATGTTCCCCAAGCTAAGTGAGCTGTCCTACCCAGTATAGATAGAAGCTTTGTGGCAGCATTACAATTCAGAAAGCCATTGCCTATATATATATATATATATATATATATATATATATATATATATATATATATAAAGTTGACAACACAAACTGCAGGAGGCAGCTTCTGAGAGTTCCCCCTGTGGCAGGTCACTAAGAAGTTGAATAAAATGAGATGCTAATAAGATCTAATGTACTTTTGGCTGGGAAGTCTCTCCCAGAGCGGCACTCTTTTACATGAAAGGAAGAATTATACAGCAACCATAACGTGTAAATTCCTAAACCACTCCAACATGTGATTGGAATGTCTATCTTTAAAATCACAAATTTATTTAAATACCTTCTTAGTAGAGCAAATTGCAGGAAAGGAAAAATTATTTAGTCATCAAATAATTTGCCATTGGAATGTGTTAACTAACTGGGACTCTGCTTTGGGCTCTTATTTTTCCATCTCTAGTGACTTCTTATCCTATGGTGGTCAAGGAAAAAGCACACACTGAATTCTGTGTTCTTTCAGGTTGCACTGAGGCTGAAAGAAACCACTTTTCTATTTGTTCCTCCTACATACCTGATTTTTTTTTTAAAAAAAAAAAGAAAACAGCAGCCCCGGTGGCATTTCAGGAATCTTTTTTCCTGATTCAGTAGCTCTCTTCTACCAATCCATTTTCAGACATTTCAATTCTTATTTTGTCAACTAAAAGCATACAGATAGTTCAATGCCTCTTAGCTTTCATGTGAACTGTTTAGTAGTTTCTGAAAACACAGTGAATGTTTTCCTTAGGTAGGTAACATATTATTAAAATGCTTTGCTAGAAAAACAGTCACTCTAGTTTACATCTTTTTTGGAGATCTGATGACACATCCATCTAAGGTTCCCTTCAAACTTTGGGAATCAAACTTTACAAAAACTAGGCCCAACTCTCCCTGAGGCCGTAAACTTGAGACCAGGCTAGAGGTGGGAGATCATATAACTGAGTTCTCCTCAATACCAAATCATATACCCCCAGGTGACTTTTACAATCCCTTCTTTGTAGCGGCACCCACCCTCTGGAAAACCCTCCCTCATGTGGTTCGGGAGGCAGAAAATGTAATATCTTTTTAACGCCTCCTAAAAACATATCGCTTTAAACAAGCCTTCTCTGGACTGTAACTTATTCTGGTTTTATGTGTTTTTAAAGTTTTAAATTGGACTTTATGGTTTTAGTTACAAACTGCCCAGGCAGTTTACAACTAAAACTAGTTTATTTATGTAATAAATAAATAAATAATCCTTACACATAGGAAACTAGCATGTTAATAAGATACTTGGCTAGAAAGCATCCAATAGAGGCTACTGGTAGGGTGACCATATGGAAAGGAGGACAGGGATCCTGTATCTTTAACAGTTGTAGAGAAAAGGGAATTTCAGCAGGTGTCCTTTGTATGCATGCAGCACCTGGTGAAATCCCCTCTTCATAACAACAGTTAAAGCTGCAGGAGCCCTGCCCAAACATCTGGAGATCTACCACCTGCTAACCTTGTACTAACAAATAGAATGAAAGTTTAAGCTCTAAAGTCTTTCCCCTCCCTGCTGAGTTCTCTCCTTCCTTTGGAAAAAGCTAACAGTATGCCTTGCCCCCAAGTGGCTGAGCTTTCCTCAGCTTGACAGAGCCTGTGGGAAGGGCTTCAACCAGGGTTCAATTTGCTGCTGGCCTGTGTGACAGTTTAGATTTAAAGGGGCTTATAAGCTCAGTGCTACAGCATATGCATTCCATTCAAGACATATCAGGTTCAGTCCCTGGAATCTCCAAGTAAGGCTGGGAAAAACTCCTGTGTGAAGCCCTAAAGAGCTGTTGCCTGTCAATCTGTAGAGACAATACTGGGATAAATGGACCATTGATCTGACTCAATAGTAGAAGGCAGTTTCCTATATTCTAAGACTGACTCAAAGTACTTCTGTAAAACTTAACCTTGGCTCTCATTTTACCATATGCCATTCTTCAACCTCAGTTTGTTTCACAGGCTGCGTTCAGACAACATGATACTCAACAGTTGTTTATCCAGGGGGTAGTCCCCACACGACATGATAATAATCAACCGTGGTGTAGATTAGGATCAGCACTGAGTTGACTATTAGTCCATGCTGAGTTGACTCACTCATCTTCTGCCCTCTCTCCCCCACTCACTTTTCCCACTAATATTCCATCACCTATTGCTACCGAAAATCTATCCTGCCAGCTGGACTAGAGTGGCAGCCCGTTTTGTCCGCTCTTGCCTTGCAACTCTGTAGCTGACAAAATAACCAACAGCGGCCGAGGAAATAACCAGAGGTGCCCACAACACGATAGCCAACGGTGGTTCAAATAGCCAACTCTGCATTATTTGCATTGGTTATTTCAGCCAAATATCCAACCGTTGGTTTAAAAAACTCCTGTCACACAACATGACAACCCACAGTGGGTTATATAACCAACCGTCGATCACCGTGGGCTATCGTGTTGTCTAAACCCAGTCACAGATTGCTTCCAGATTGGTTTTTCTCAAAAACAAAAACTGAGATTGCCCCCACCCTGCCCATTCTGGCTTCCCACTTCAAAATATCCTACAGATTCTGCTATATTATCACAACATTTAGCACACAGTATAGGTTGCCATATAGCTAACATTGTGAGAAGGTTCAGTGTCTAGTTCCAAGTTTTCATTTTATTACAAGCAGGGTCTGGCTGACATCTGGAGAGGGACATGTCAAATGGTGGAAGTCACTATTCCTGGGGGAAATTTAATTGCTTTGAGCAGGATTATTTAAATCATAAGTCAACAGGACACTTGCTCTAGTAATGAGAAGAGGGTCAGAGGTATCAAGAGAAACGAAGCAGGGCAATCCCCAAACTATGCTGCAAATCCACCAAGATCTATCAAGGACTATATGTTGAAAAAGTTAAAATAAGGAGGGTTTTTTAAAAAAAACCTATCAAGGATCAGGATAGTGACTTGGGAGCTTCACTTCTGTTGTTTAGCACTAAATTGGAAGCACCCACCAAAAGGAAAAACAACGTGGAAGATCTCTTAAGACAGAATTGCACAACTGCCTCTTCTGCACCAAAATGGTCTCAAACATCAGCATTCTGGGGCTTTGGGGTGACAGATATAGTAAAAAAAAAAATGCACTGGATTCCTAGACAAGTCATCCATGGAGAGGCACTGTTGAGAGTCCCATTCTTTGACGCCATCAAAAGGCAAGAGTACTTGTAACTGTTGTGTAAGCAAGGTAATTTTTTATAAACATAGCACGCTGACCAAGCCAGCACAGGATTTATATAATAGCATTTAGTTATGCTTGGGCTCCGCAGTTTTCAAACTTCAGATACTGGGAAATAATCAAGCATCTAACTTTTTTCATTTTCCAATTATATTTACTGGCTTTATTCTCAAGAGTTCCTTCTATGGTCTAATAGCAAAGGATAGACACATTGTGAAAAGGGAAAGGAAAGAAATGACCTTTCGAAAATAATCTTGTTAGTTCTTATTAGTAAAAAGTTTGGGAGTCGTGTGTACTGAGTCCAACACCATGGAACACAGTGAGATTAAGTAAGCCAACAGTCAATAAAATATGGATAAAGTGCCCTTTACAACATCTATATGGGTCAATAAATATTTCATTCACCTGGAATTGACCTTGTACCCATTATTTGTTATGGTCTGCCCTTATTATTAAGGTGTTTTACTATACTAGGGCTGCAATCTTATGCACATTTACCTGCGAGTAAGAGCCTTTAAAATCGGTGGGGTTTAATTTTGAGTGGGCATGCGTAGGATTGTGCTGTAAATCTTCGTTCTCTGTTCTCTCCATGTACATCACTACCTCAGTTGTTTTCCATTCCACTTTCTCTTTGGGAATTTTCAATGTTATCAATCTATTTATTCCAGCATACAGCAGTTTCCAAGTTGAGAAGCAGGCCCTCTACTGGAAGTTACAAACATATTGAGAGGGGAAGAAAGTAGACCCAATAAAACTAAGGAATTGTATTTTACTGCATCCAAACTAAGAAACCAGCCCTCAGAGCTGCACAGAAGATGATTAAAGCATAATGGCTGGATATGCCAAATGACTTAGAAATTAAAGAGGCAGGTAAAAACAATATGGCTTTACATCCAACGACTTCTAATATCTGAGAATGACTTTCTCCATGATATAATGCACACTTCCTTGTCCTTTCTGAACATCTAAAGATAAATTCTCACACCTACACAGCTGAGCATACTGCATATGCACACCTCATATTAGTAGCTATCAATTACATATTGGCAGCTTGCACATCTAATGGTGGGATGGGATGGGGGGGGGAATGGTCCTGTTGCATAGCTGAAAAGCAAATGTGAACGTCTCAGTCCCATGCTGTATACACAAGGTGTTATTTTTTGTGCACACACATTATGAGTTTTTTGGAATCCTGAGAATTCCATTTTTCATTTTAAGGTGTATTATAGTCTTCATGGATAAATTTGCTTAAAAACATGATTGTGAAAATGCCCAAGTACTAGAAATAAAATGCTCTGATTATTTTTCAATTCCAGTGTCATCTTCAATATCAGACTCCAGTTTTACACATGTGAGACTAACAATACCAAAATAAGAATACAGTACAGTAAGTTTACCATAACCACAGACTGTGTGTGGGCATGAAAATAATATGTAAATCAGAAAATGTTGATGAAGCCAGAAAATGTTGATGAATTGCACTCTCCAGCTCCAGGTAAGTTTTCAATAAAGCCCTGGTGCCAAATAGGTTGCCACCCATTCCTGACTTAAATGATTTGACTACCGGTAAAACATAAGCAGTTTCCCTTAAAATGTACATTGTAGATTTGCATGCACCTGAATATGTAGTATGCCCTATGTATTTGAACATCTAAAAATATGATACATGATAGAATACAAATACAATAGAATACATGAGGAGGCAGCAACAAATTAAAGAGCACTTGAGTAGGATTTTTTTCTGAAATGTAAATCCCTGCACTTATTATATTTTTTATTTATATCCCACTTTTTCCCCAGCACTTATCTAAACCCTTGCTCTGTTGGATTGTCTGTAAACTAAATGTGGGATCAGCCTGAGAAAATTATGAATTATGTGTCTCTTGTTGATATTTTCCACTTATTAGGTCCTATTTAGAAAGACTCCAACGCCTCTGACTCCTCACTGATATAAAGAGCAACATCCTGTCTATTTCCCTTTTTATGCATTGTGCCCAGTTCCCGCCTACCAAGAATCTAGATTCATTTCAGTCTGGTTTCAGAGCTGTTTTGGGCACTGAAACAGCCTTGTTCATCCTAACCTATGCTGGAAAAGGACAGGTGGAGTGCAACCCCATTAATTCACCCAAAGCACTCAAGCCAATTTTGATATCGATCATGGTACAGGTGCTTGAGTTGGGATTGGAGGAACTGCATTACAGTGATTCCACCACTCCTATTTGGATGGCCATTTCAAAAATGTAGTTCTGGGAGGCTTGGTACTGTGACTTCTATATACTATGTGGTCCATCTGCTTCCCTGTGCTGTTTAACATCTACTAGTCTCTGCTGTTTAACATCTACTACTCTGAGTCTACAGAGATTTGTATTAAGGTGTTATCACTATGCTGATGACACCAAGTTCTATTTCTCATTTTCATCTAGTTCAGGTGAGGCTGAGGCTGAACTAATTTTGGAATCAGTAATACAATGGATGAGAGCTAATGAACTGAAACTCAATCCTGACAAGACAGAGGGGTCCGATGATAGATGATTTGTCTAACTGGCAAAGGGACATCCAAGCCACTTTGGGTATGCTTGCATTCCCCTTGAAGAATCAAATTTATGATTTGGGGATGCCAACATCCCCAAATCACTGGGTCCAGTGTTGTCATTGGAGGTCTCTATCATGCAAAGCACCTTTCATCAGCACCAACTGTCATCCCTCCTTGATAGAGATAGCATGGCCACAGTTATCCATGCTCAGGTAACCTCCAGATTAAATTACTGCAATACATTGTATGTGAGGCTGCCTTTGGAAACTTCTCAGAAACATTAATTTGAAATACAGCTGCTAGACTGCTAACTAGGAATGGCTGTAAGAACTACAAACTCCCAATCCATCAACAGCCATACTGGTTGCCAGTCAATTCAAAGTGATGAAACAAGTGACCTTTAAAACCCTAATTGACTTGGAAACTGGGTATATGAAGGACTGCCTCATTCTACATGAGTCTCCCCAATAGTTTAGGTTTGTCATCTGAGGCCCCTCTTCAAGTCCCCATCTTCTGAAGGTGACTAGAGAGAGGGCCTTTCCTGTTGTGGCACCCCACATTTGGAACCAGGAAGGCTTGCCAAATCTGGCACAAAACTTGATTCTGGTATTAGATGAGGATTTTATTAGGCCAGGTCTTCTAGCATGTTAGCTAGCTGGTTTTAATTTGGTGGCTTTTACTGCGCTCTGCTGGCTTTTGCTGTTCTGTATTTTAGTGCTCTGTGTAGTTTGTATGATAATTATTTACATTTTTATCGTTTTGGGATTTGTTTTATGATCTTGTAAGCCGTCCTGAGAGAGTTTGCTGGCTGAAGGGCAGGATATAAATCTTTAAATAAATAAATAAATAAATAAAGACTCACTGGATGGAAATGTCATTTTGAAAGGAAGGCATTGACTGGCCATTTTTAGAGCTCATTGAACAACCCATATTCCCTCTCCCCGCCCATGACTCATATAGCTTCCATCTGAAATCACTTTTGTCTTTCCTATCCCAAGAGCAGCTACTCCAAAGAAACTACTGCACAACCTCAGCAGAAATTATAAGATCCATCAAAGGCACGTCTGCTTTTATTGAGGGGTTAACTCAATAATTGTGTGCCATGATCTATATGGGTTGGGTTTTTTTTTGTGGGGGCTGGATTTGCTTTAGCCATGCTCACTATATTGGTTCCTGGAGCAACTTTTAATCTCTTCAAAGTTTAAAACAAAACTCTCTCCTGTTCACTTTGGCCACAGCTAGACCTAAGGTTTATCCTGGGATCATCCAGGGTTCGCTCCTGCCTGAGCACTGGATCCCCTGTGTGTCACCTAGATGAACAGGTTTGACCCCTGGATGATCCAGGGATAAACCTTAGGTCTAGCTATGGCCTTTGTTTATTTGATTCTACTTTCCCTTTCTGATTCTCTTTGGGGGTTTTAACCCTTTGGTTATCCAGAGTCATATCAATATCTGCTAATGAAAATTAAAGATATTAATCTAGATATGGGGAGGAGAGATGGGCACCACTAACATAGCAATGTCTAAACAAATAAAGATTAATAAAGAAAGACAAGTAAACTACTAGATTACTCCATTCAATACAGCAATGGTGGGCAGAGGGAAGAACTGGGTAGATCTCATGATTTTCAGTAGAGGCAAGAATTTCTGACTCCCAATTGTTTAACAATAGCTGCAACACAATCCCCTCTTGCCATAGTTACATGCTGAAATGTGGAAAGTTTGGGAATAACAAAGAGTAGGGTTTTGTGTGGAAGGACTATGAGCTACAAGACTCCTAGTACTAAAAAAAAATCCTGGAGTCAGAATTATTTAATTTTCCATGTGTCTTTTGCACTAAGCTCTAATTGGTGGATCTTTGGGAATCGAGTAAATAAGAAATTAAGATTCCACAGGCCTCATGTCTTTCCACCATTACTGTACAGAATTCAAAAGTTCCCTCTTGAAAGAGGGTAAATAGCCAAAAGATGACTGTGGATACTCCAGACCATGGTTTTGGATTCGTACATAAATCCATTTACAACTTGCCAATTACTCAGCAAGCAGCTTTCAAAGCAAGTTGTTAACTGCATTAACAGCAAAAGGAGCAAAATTAATTTCTGCTACCTGTCTACAACTTTTAGCTGAACTCACATAAGCCATTTACCCCTTAAAGGTTTGACTCAAGAATAGCCCTAGCAGTAAGTTGTGTTCTCCACAGAATTAGCAAGCTGTTGTGCAAAACTAGACCACATCTGGACAAAAACAGAAGCAGCTGTATCCCATGTTAGTCCTACTTAGAGTAGATCCATTGAAATGAATGGGATATAAATTAAGCTAACAGTGGATACAATCCAGCGGGTGAAATGCTGGCTGGGGAATGCTTGGAGTTGTAGGGCTTTTTGAGTTCTCAAAATACTAGAACCTGGGGTCATCCCATAAAGCTGATTGGTGGGAGATTCAGGATAAATAAAAGGAAAGACTTCTTCACACTGTGCATAGTTAAACTATGGAATTCATTACCACAAGATGCAGTGATAGCCACCAATTTGGATGGCTTTAAAAGGGGTTGGATAAATTCCTGGAGAAGGCTATCAATGGCTACTAGCCCTGATGGTTATGTGCTACCTCCAGTATCCAAGGCAGTAAGCCTGTGCACCAGTTGCTGGGATCATGGGTGGGAGGGTGCTGTTGCACCATGTTCTGCTTTGTTGGTCCCTGGTTGACAGATGGTTGGCCACTGTGTGAACAGAGTGCTGGACTAGATGGGCTCTCAGTCTGATCCAGCATGGCACTTCCGATGTTCTGTCTAAACATGCATAGGAATTGCACACTTAGGCCATAGCTAGACCTAAGGTTTATCCCTGGATCGTCCAGGGGTCAAACCTGTTCATCTAGGTGACACACAGGGGATCCAGTGCTCAGGCAGGGGCGAACCCTGGATGATCCCAGGATAAACCTTAGGTCTAGCTGTGGCCTTAGTCATACTTGTCTTCAATTTCCCCAACTTCTCACCCTCCATTTTCAAGAGTATTTTCCATTTCTGTTATAATTTAAACAAGGATTATATATAAAATCAGAAAGTTAATGAAAAGTATGGGCTACTGCCAAAGGAGCACCTGCAGCTCTATTCACAGAGATAGATGTGCCTACTACTGTGTGCTACTACTTTCTTCACTCATTTTAAGTTCACACAAGCAAATGCAAAAATAGCCAGGCTTTTGTTGGGAAACAGAACAGAAGCTGAAGAAACGTGAAGCAGTCCATATAGCCTATGATGCCCAGAGTCAAAAGAGCCCGCGTTTTCTATATCTTCAATAATTATGAAGGCAAGGCAATTTCAGCAGGTGTAGCTTTTAGGCTGCCCTGGCCAAAATTCCATCTTTCACATAACATTAAATCATTTGATCGCCCTAATGTGGCTATTCTAGAGCAGAGGTAGGTAACTTGGTGCTATTCAATGTTTTGGACTACAATTCTGATAATCCCTCCCTATTTCTTATGCTGGCTGGGACATATGGGACACATAGTTCAAAACAGCTGGAGTGTACCACGTTGCCTACTCCTGCTCTAGATACACCCCCAGTGGTGACAACCTTCGGGAAAATCTGAGTAAATACACCTCTATAAACAAGAAATAAGCTTACCCTCCTACTCTGTTTCAGCAGCCTGGACTGTCAAAACCCCAGTTGAATGTTTCTACGGAAAAGCAAACTTACTAGTTTTCATTCCATCTCAAATATGATTTAACTTCAGTGGCTAGCAAATATTTAAAGATCGAATGTAGTTCTTAAGGCCAAGATTGCTTAACTACAATGAGAATTTGAGTGAACTGCTGCCCTATCAGGAACCAATGCCTAATTTGCAAAGAACTGTCTGGTATTGTTTTGAATATAGCTTTACCAGTTGGAGAAAGAATCAATTACCTTTTGCAAACAGCATGCAGTTGCTGCTGTGCATAAGGTTCCCAGCACTGAGGAATCTATACAGCTGGATCTGAAATGCACTTGCTTTTTACAATGATCAGTTGCATTTCCATCTCCCAAGTTCAAACTTCATATATAGTTTTCTAAGAGGGCTTCTTGACAGACAGAAAAGGCAGTCAGACTAAAAGTCAATTAAAGTTCTTAAAATTAAAATGCTATTAAATGTATCATCAATGATGGACAATTGATTTGGGGGAAAATATGTTTAAAGTTGCAAGGCTGCAAAGAGATTAATTTATACCCCAGAGAGGCAGCTAGGAGGCCCCCAATACTTTGTCAAGCCATTTAAAGAAATCAAACTTCTGAAGATTCCCCCCCATAGATATGGGAAGGAAAACAGAGGATGCCCAAGAAGAGCTAGAGGAAGCTAGCAGGTGACTGAGGGAGAAACAGGCAGGGAGAAATTGACTGTCTTGAGATGCTAGTGGCAGTTTAACCAAAGGTTAACACATGCATTTCTGTTTACACATGAGTTTCTGGATGATATCCCAGAATGCACAAAGTAGTCTTGGAGTACTGCTAATGGAACCAATTACCTAGGGAGGTGGTGGGCTCTCCCACACTAGAGGCAGAGGCAGTTGGACACCCATCTGTCAGGGATGTTTTAAGGTGGATTCCTGCACTGAGCAGGGGGTTGGACTCGATGGCCTTATAGGCCCCTTCCAATTCTACTATGATCAGGGTTAACAAGAGATAAGCTGGATGGGAAGGGATTGGGTTTGGTTTTTTAAGGAGGTGATAATATTCTTAAATGACTATCCAACAAGGACTCATCTGATTCCCTTAGGGAACATAAGACAGAAAACATGTGTTTTGGGTGGGATGCCTGTGAGCATCTTCTAGGTCCCAAATTAGATTCCAACCCATTTTTATTTTTATTTAATTATAATGAGCGCTCAGAAGATTGAAGTTATCTCCGTCATACAGATGTCCTAGCCCTCAAGAACATCTGCTGGAAAAGACAGCTGGCCAGAGGGGAAAGTGTTCAGCATTTGTGGATAGGCGGCACCTGTGGCAGAAAAGAAGGTATGACTGAGGAGAGCCACAGGGCGTAATCTCAGCCAGGACTTCAGCCCTAGACCAAAGAATAATCAAGAGGAAGGTTCTTTGGCTTCCGCGAGAGGGAAGTATCTTGTCCTCGCCACCATGTCAGCCCACACACTTATGGAACGGGGGTGGGGGGAGGGAGCTCCACAGCAGAACCTGCCGGGCTTAAGCCTCGGAAGCGCGATTTCCTCGTCCTCGAGGAGACCAGAGCTGTGTGAGTGCAGCTATTTGGGGGGGGGGGGGGGAGAGAGAAGGATGAGAGACAAACAGCAGAGCAGGGATGATGATTCGCTTCGGGCAGGCATGCCTACCACAGGCAAAGTGCAAAGCCTGTAAGGGAATGCAGGGAAGGCGGCAGGCAAGCAGGGTGGGAGAGAACGCCTCCGGGAGGGGAGGAAAGAGGAGCCCGCGTATCCGCGGGCGAGCGAGAAGGGGTGGAGAGGGCGGGAGGGATTCAGTGGCAGAGATGGAAGACGAGATGAGACGCCCCCGGAGGAGCCCGTTGGGAGCCGGGAGAGTTTGAGAAGGTAAACAACAGCCACGCCCCCTACAGTCCTTATCCCTACCGCGCAGCTCAATTGCAGCCGTTGCCTGTACATTTCCATTCCCCAATCTCTCCATGCCCCCCAACGGCGTGACTCTCGCCCTTCCTTCCTTCCCCCACCCCCGCTATGATACAGCGCGGCTGCAAAAGCCATCAGCACCCCAGCAAAGCTTGTGCCATTTAAAGCCCAGCGGGGCTATCCCACCCTTGCGAAGGACGGCGCTTCTTTCTCCTCTGCCTCCTGGGCGCATTGTTTATGTCTGTTGCAGGAGCTGGCAGGGACCCTACAACCCCAGCACGTGAGAGGAGCCGATCATGTGGGTGCACCAGCTTCAAGGCATGCAAAGGCTCCAAAACGTGCTGCGTATCAACAAAAATGAAACTCGTGTCTCTCCTTATTGCCGCGCGATCCCCCTTTGCACAGACTTAACACGCTACATAACGCCCCCCACAACCATACACACACTTTTCGCCCCCTAACTCTTCTGGGTCCATACTCTCGCAACCCCTCCTTTTTTACCCCCATCTTTCTCCCCCCCCAATAAACTGTTTAGTCCCCTCTCTCACCCACCCCTTTCTTTGAGACCTTTTGGGGTTAGCTCTGCCGCAGTCATTAATTCGAGGAAACGTTTTCCGAAGCTCCCGATCCTTTAAAAAGTTGTTGTTTACATTCCTGCCACCTCCCTTTTAAAACATGACTGACCAACATGCGCAATCCATGCCTAAAAACGCTGCACACTTCCCCCCCCCATCCTCCTTTGCAGGCAGCACAGTCAGGGAGCGGTAAAACAAACGCAAGGAGGTTGGGGGGGGGGGAGAGAAATCAAGAGAAGCTGCACACACACACATATATATATATATTTAAAATGGAGCAATTTTCCACCCTTTTACCTTGGGCTGGGAAAGAGCGTCCTCCAAGAGTTGAGAATGTCCCTCGGGTTACAAGCGAGGTGTGGGGAGAGATGCTCCAGAAATGTAACCGCTCCTGGAATCTCCCTTTGCAAAAATTAATCCGGTACCATTGCGGAGGGGGAGAACCATCCCCCCCCTCGCAGGATCAGAAGATGATACCCTCCTTTTAGGAGTAGATACAAAGTAACTCCATGGATGCAAAAACGAAAACCCCACTAAAAAATCCCCCCCAAATTGCTTCCAGCTGAGATGGCCGCTAGGTGCAAAATCCAGCGAGCCCCTCCGTGCGTGTTTCTGTTTCTTTTTTAAATCCAGACTTCTTTTCCGATCTCTTTGCAATTGCCCGAAATTCTGCGACTGGCCTTTTTCTTTTTTCTCCCTCTTTCCTTTTTTTTCCCCTGCTGGCGAAGAAGGGACTTCTTCAAAGCAGTATATCAATTAGGATGATGCTGGGGAGAGTTCACCCCCACCTTCTTCCCCCGCCCCCTCGCCACCCTTCCCTCAATTTCTTCTTTTCTTGTTTGTTGTTTCTTCCTGACGAGCAGCAGGTCCAGGTGCAGCTGCAGACGTGGGTCCCATCCCTGATTGTGTTCGGCATGTGTTGCCTCCCACCCCTCGCCCACCCCTCCCTCGCTTTCACCTCCCTCCGATGCGCTGAGTCCCCATCGCTTTTCTCTTGTGCCCTGGGCAGCTGGAAAGGGGTCGGGTTGCACACACGGACTCGCTCTCCTTTTCTCTCTCTCTCTCTCCTTCTACAAGCCTGATCAGGTCACTTTCGCAATGATCTTCAGCCTGGCGCGCACACAACGGTGGCGGCAGTGAACACACATACACACACACACACAGATCACAGAGCTGCAACACTTTCTTTGCTTCCTCCCCTTCTCCTATACACACTCCCCCCCCCCGCTCTTTCACCTCCTCGGAGCTATGCACAGGCGTACACTAGCCTGCTGCTGCAACCTTACAAAAAATAAGCTTATACTTAACAAAATCTTTTGGCGCCATATTAATGACGTACTTCAAATTTGCCATTTCTTCCTGCGTCAAAAAGACGTTTCTTGCAAATAACAGATGAGGTGCAAACCGGAGAGGGAAAGGGAGGGGGGGGGAGAACCCAACGTAAAATAAATACAAAACCCACCCCTTCAGCTGGAAGGAGGAAGGGACCCTCGCGGCGAAAATCGCGCGTGGGGAGCACCGGGCGGGGGGGTTGTTTGTGGTGGCGGCGTCAACCAGAAGCGCACGAGGTGAAGGCGGGGAGGAAGAGGGCGAAGTGGCGGGGCAAACAGAAATCAGAGGCAAATTGCTCTCCTGTGGGTCACAAAGTTATGGGGCTGCCTCTGTGTTGAGGAGGGTGGCTTTTCAAATGCTACCACTTTGGGGGGAAAGAAAGAAAAACGTCTCTGATTCAAATCGTTCTCCAGATCATTCCTAGCCGGGAGCAAACTGGCGGTCAGCACTTGCTCCTTTTTAGCAGCCGTGCCAAGAGGGAGGAGAGACGGAGGCTAGTAGAGCTTCAACAGGACATTTTTTTTTCTTTCACATTTTGTCCCAATAAGCCGGTTTGTTTCGATCCGGGCCGACAGGGCTTTTCTCACTTTTTCTCCCCCCGCCCCCCAAACGCCCCAGATCAACGGCTTCTCGAAAGCAAAGAGAGAAAGAACTTTGCACAGTTTACACAGGAAGAAGAGGAGCCAGGTCCGCCCTCCTGTAGTTCTCGACTTGACCTTGTGATGCACAAACAATACATTTCAATCCGTTGCTGGAAGGGTGTTTGTTGCTGTTGCTCTCACCCGTCTGTTTTCTGTGGTGGTGGCGGCAGCCGCCGCCGCCGCCGAAAGCTGTTCCAACATCCAGTTGGCCACACCTACCGCTGCCTGCTTGAGGCAGGCACCTACTTCTGGTAGAAGAACAGTTATTTCAAGCAGGCAGAAATTGAAGGGGGAAGGAGGGCAGAGAGGGCCGCCTACCTGCTCGACTCTCGGCCACTCAAAGCACTGTCTTCTGTCTCCTAGATGCATCCTTCTGCCCACAGTACAGGAACAGGCTAGTGTCTTGCGTTTCTGCAACGCCCACCCCTCTCTCCCAGTGGGCCGGGTACATTTAATTCTGAGTGCCATGCATTTCCATAAGAAGAACTTTCTCAAGAGCTGTTGCTCCAAGCTGAAATCCTGGCTTCAAGAGTTACCAGGACTTCCTAAGGCCCTATACAGATGGATCAACACTTGTGCAATAAATGTCTAGCTGTTCTTCAGATATGGGGGGGTGGGGAGAGACATCCTTCTCCAACATATAAAGCTGTTGTTGGGACGATATTGCATCTCCCCACCCCTCAAGTAGAAATGTTTTGTGGTGGGGGTAACATCTTTGTCCTCCTTCCCTTGCTAAACATCAGCTAGAACTGCAGCAGTTCTGATTGGTGAAGACTCCTTTCAGCATGGATTCTCCTTAGCCAGGGTGGGGAATCTTTGGCCTAGGAGTCAGATCCAGCCTTCTGGGATCTCCAACCGCCCAGATGGCCCTTGGCCCAACCCCATTTCACCCAACAATCAATCATTTGGTGTTTCCTGGGTTTTGTGCAATTTTTCCCCATTCTAAAAGGTTGAAATTATTATTGAAATGCCTTTCCTGAGTCTTAGCTACTGGCAATAAGAGCTTTAAGTTACAATATGCTAGTCTTTATTTATTTATTGCCATTTTGCCCCAACGCCTTTTACATTTTTCCTTGCCCATCACTGGAATGTGCCCTCACCACAAGACCTTCTCCAAAACTGAATTTAGCCCTTTGGCTGAGAGAGGTCCCCACCCTCTGACCTTAGCCGTAAACTCGCCAGCTAGCCTTCCCTCTTTAGCCTTTTCCCCTCATTTGTAAGCTGGGAACATTACTGTGAGGATGAAGCAGATAAAGACGTTAAAGCACAGTCAAATGTCTGTATCAGAATTTATATTATCTATATTTGCAAACCTAGTTCAGATGTCGGATTTTCGCTCCCAAGCAATTGGTCTTATGGTGCCACAAGGCCATACCTCACACTAAAGATGCACATCTCAGCTGCTAGAGGAACTTCTCTCATGTATTGGAATATAGATCTTGACAGGGGGAAGGATTGGGTGGGCAGGCTAGTGTAACTGGTGTGCATATGCTTTGTATACTCCAAGTACATATGAAAGAGCAGAATCATTGTTTACATTTTATTTCTTACTTGAGCCATCTGAGGCTGTCTTTCTAAGGACAAGGATTTTATTTATTTATTTATTTAAAACATTTGTATCCTGCCCTATATCACTAGGATCTCAGATAAAATGATACAATATAAACAATAAATATACACCGCTAAAAGAAAATTAAACCATTAATCAAGTTAAAACCAATATATAATTTAAAAGAAGTAAAAACAATTAAAACAGTTAAAACAATGTGCAAGCCAGGTGAATTTAACCATTAAAGGCTTTTATTAATCACATAATTCCTGTAACCATTACATTACCTGTATAGCCTAATTTTAATGTATACAGACTCTGAAAATGCAGACAATGTGACTTCACCATCAAGTCAATTCTTTTTCTCCCCTATCTTCCCCGCCCCCCTGCTTTTTATAACATCTTGCCAGATGAATATATGGAGATTTCGAAAGCATACACATGTTTTAAATACAATTTTGAGTGGGGTGTAGAATTGGAGTGGATAGTCTTATGATGTGATGACTTACAGTTGCAGCAGCCACTAGTGAGTTTGTCCCCATCAGCTTTCTAGTCCTTAAGATGGTTCAATAATGTGAGTGGAGTGTGACACTGGTATTATTATTATTATTATTATTATTATTATTATTTATTTATTTATTTATATAGCACCATCAATGTACATGGTGCTGTACAGAGTAAAACAGTAAAAAGCAAGACCCTGCCGCATAGGCTTACATTCTAATAAAATCATAATAAAACAATAAGGAGGGGAAGAGAATGCAAACAGGCACAGGGTAGGGTAAACAGGCACTGGGTAGGGTAAAACTAACAGTATAAAGTCAGAACAAAATCAAGTTTTAAAAGCTTTAGGAAAAAGAAAAGTCCACAAGCTTTACTGGGGATCCCTAAAGGGCTTGCCTATTCCGAAAGGGCAGAATGCTGTGGACTTGACAGTTTTGCAAACAAGAAATAGAATCTCTAGAGATGAAGTCTGCTCTATTTTTCTTTCATCTTCATTCACTAAGACCATATTCCTGCTTGCATTTGCTTATGTCTATAAGGGGGGGGGATGTAGCCTTTGCAGGATGAAGATACAACTGGAATTACCAGATGTTTTGTAACAAAGAGCTGATCTTTTATTAGGTTTTATATGATCTTAAACTGAAGATGGCTTTCTGAAAGAACTAGATTTTTATCTACTTTCCCCTTAAGTATATCTCAGATGTAGACTGTTGAAAGCTTGAACAGGTGCTGCTCACACTTTTGACTCTTTGCATTTAATCATTCTAAAAAAAAATCCTGAAAATTATAATACACGACTGTATTGAAATCAGAGTACATAAAATGTATTATAAATTGCCTCACAACAATTACTTGCAATAAACCTTGTTAGCAGGATATAAAAGGCGCTAAACACCTCAACGTAGAGAAATGTCAGGAGACAGAAAAATGCATTAAACTACAGCAGTTTTCACAATAAGGCTCTGAAACACACCCAGATCACACCTGTGTATCATAGTACCACAGATGTTAGCTGGATTGCTATATATTCTGCTCATAGTTTATGTAAGGGCAAGAATCAAGAAGTGAGTGTGAGCATCAAGAGGGTTGACAGGATAGGGGGTATACTTCACCTTTGTTCAGGGCCCATGGATATTTTCAGAAGCCCCATGTACATATATACCTGTCCAGACCTTAGAGCATCTTTAGAGGCTGTCCTCTGGATGCCCCCTCTGAATGAAGTTAGGCTGGTGGCTACAGTACAAGAGAGAGGGGCTTCTCAGTGGTGACACCCTGTTTATGGGATGCTGGACCCACACTGTTAGCTTTGGTGCCAAGCTAAAGCACTTTTCTTCTCACAGGCATTTTAGTTTTTTGTTTGGTTTTGGTACTTGTTGTTTTTGGTACTTGTTGTTGTGCCTTCTACCAGCTTCAGTTGATGGCCCAGCAACTCCTCCATCTGGACAGGGATAACCTGGCTTCAGTTGTCTACGCTCTGGTAACCTTCAAGTTAGATTACTGCAATGCACTCTACATGGGGCTGCCTCTGAAGACAATTTGTAAGCTGCAGCTTGTGCAAAATGCAGCGGCTAGAGTGATAACAGGGACCAGAAGGTTTGAACATATAAGACCCACTCTGGCCTGATTGCATGGCCTGCCTGGATGTTTCCGAGCCCAATTCAAGGTGCAGGTTTTAACCTATAAAGCCTTACACGGCTTGAGACCACAATACCTGATGGAACACCTCTCCTGACATGAACCTACCCATATACTGCGCTCAACATCTAAGATCCTCCTCTGGGTGCCTACTCTGAGGCTCGGAGGACGGCAACAAGAGAGAGGGCCTTTTCTGTGGTGCCCTTCCCCCCCCCCCAATTGTGGAACAATCTCCCTGACGAGGCCTGCCTGGCTTCGACATTGTTATCTTTTCCGTGCCAGGTCAAGACTTTTCTCTTCTCCCAGGCATTTAGCAATATGTGATTAGCCTTGGTTTGTTTTTGTATGTTTTTGTGGTTTTAAATTGTATGTTTTTGTGGTTTTAAATGTGTGTATGCTGTTTTTAAGTGTTTTTATCCTATGTAAACCGCCCAGAGAGCTTCGGCTATGGGGCAGTATACAAATGCAATAAATAACAACAACAATAACAATCATTTTAAACTTGTTTTTCACTTGTTGTTTTGTTTGAGCTACCTTGAGAACTTTTTGTTATAAGGCAATATATACATAAGCAGAAATCAATAGGCAAGCCTTTCCTTGACATGCAGGGATGTGGAATGCTTCTCCTGTTGCTACCTGCTTGTTATGCATCCACGTTACAAGTACAGGGCTTCTGTCCATTAAAAGGTGTTGACCCAACTCCTAGGAAATCATTAAAAGAATCTAAGAGATGCAGTGGTGGAAGCAAAGGTGGCTTAGAGCTTCATGCACATATTAAAGAAAGTGTAAATGCTTGCCAAGAGCCATAAGCAATGTTTTTTGTTGTTGTTTTAACCTGCAGCATTCCCTGAATCTCTGCAGGTCATCTCTATAAGAGTTGATTTACTTATTAAAAGAAGCTTCCTGCTGGCATAAAACACTTTCCTCATTGTTATTCCCTCTGTTCATTACCCACAGTCCCTTTCTCCACTTAGACCCAAAATAGGCTTTTGTTGAGGCAAAAAATCTTGAAGAATGAGGAAATGACTTAACATTTCTACCACCTAACCAAAGAACACTAAAGAAAAGGCAACTATACTAAAGTATGTGAAAAATCCAGCTGTAGAACAGTTTATAACTGAGATTAATAGATCCTCCATTATTAGGCTGTCATTTAACAATTACATGTTCATCTTTCTTTTGCAAGAATGGATCTTCATAACCATAACACTGATCTTTATCAAATTTATCCAAAAGGTCAAGATCTCTTAATCTCCTGCCACTTCAGCATGACCTATTGTTCCAGTTTAAAATGCAAAACATTTATATATAGACCTTCCCAAACATTTGTGCCAACTCTAACTACACAGAAGTAATCCTGGAGGTCTGCAAACATTGTCATTGTCAGAGCTCAGATTCTACATGAAATGCAGAAAAAGGGTGCCGTATCAAAAGACGTAATGACCCAGTTCTCATGATGACTGCAGCCCACTGCGGCTTATTTAAGTTGGCCACCATTTTGAATATAGAACCCATGGGTTGTTCTAGGGTTATCCAAGGGTTTATTTTATATAACCCTCGCATAACCTACACCATCCAGGTTTGCAAAGAAGGCAAGCCATGGCATACGCTCATTGTGGCTTGCATATTCGAAATGGTGCTGGCATGTGCCACAACACACTATGGCTTACATGAGCCACTGGGGGCAGGGTAATTGTGTAAACCTGGTCATTGGGGCCTATAGGTCAAAAGGTGAGACAGGCAGAAGTATAGAAATAAATACCCAGAGGGTATTGATGTTATTATGCTGCCAGTGTGGTGTAGTGGCTAATGTCGGACTGGGAGTCAGGAGATCCGGATTCTAATCCCCACTCAGCCATGGAAACCCACTGGATGACTTTGGGCCAGTCACAGACTCTCAGCCCAACCCACCTCACAGCGTTGTTGTGACAATAAAAAGGAGAGGAGGAGGATTATGTACTCTACCTTGGGTTCTTTGGAGGAAAAAAGGCAGAATATAAATGCAATAATAAATAAATAAATAAATAAATGGAGGCTTGTAACACCTTACACTTGGAAAACAAGGCTTACATTCAACATTACACAAGTGGACTTCTGCTCACCCAAGAGAGCTTTACGTTTTTCTCTCCTCCCATACAAACCCAACCTCCAAATCTACTCCAGAGGGGCCCAAACCTTCCAGAATACATTTAGGGAAGCACAGGTCAAATAGATGTTGTTCCACTAGCAGGAGCCACTAGTTGGATAGAAACCTAACAAGTTTATTATGGCATAGTAGGTATTGTAGACAGTGAGATCAGGGAGGATATGAAATGCAGAAAGTACAGACAGTGATAATTACATGGCCATTCATGAAAACAGATGGCCATTCACAGTGGCCATTCACAAAAGCAGCTGGTGGGAACACAGACAGTCTGGCATTTGTAAGTTGGGGAAATCTACAGCTTTTGGCTGTGACTGGGTGTGGTTACATCTGTTAGAAAGGATCTACCTGTGCTTATAATACTTTTCTTCAGCATTTTAGTACATTGTGTTTTACAGTTTGCTGTTTTTACTTATCTAGCCTTTTAAGAAGGCATTTCCTGCTTCATTTGTTTTGTTTAAATACAATGGAGAGGAATTTTCTAAAAAGAAAGAAAGGGAGGTTGTGTAAAACCTAACTTTACGGGGTTAAACTGCTCAATATGACTCCACTGGGCCTAAAATTAGAGGATGCCATATAAAGAGGTTGTCATCAGCCATACCTTCCCACTGCCACCGTACTCTGGCTCTCATGCAGGGTCCTGCTCCTTCCCATGCAGAACTAGCAAAGTAGCTGTGATGCATAGGATGCTGCCTTATACTGAGTCAGACCTTTGCCCCATCTAGGTCACTATAGTCTACACTGGTTGGTAGTAACTCTGCAGGAGTTCAGACAAGAGTCTTTTTCTGATCTACCCGAATAAGCCAGGGATGGAACCTAGGACCTTTCAAATGCCATAGCGTCTACTGAACTACGCCACTACCCCACCATAAGACACTGCTGCACTGATACAGCACCAAATCAGGTCTAGCCACAAGATGTTTGCTTTAATAGGAGAGGAAATGCCTGTGGTATGACCTGTACTAAGTACAGGTATAGAACTGATGTTCTCATGGTCTCGCCCAAATTTTGTGGCAAGAATGCCACCTCCTGCATGGGTTTATCATGGGTTTCCATCCTGCAGGGTCAATTTGATGGCTACTTAGTATATAGTTATACTCTGGACGTGCTACTCAGCTCTGAGCTAGCTGCCTAAGATGCTCAAGCTTGTGGCTCAACTCAGGCATAAACGTGGTTTATTTATTACATTTGTAATTAATCACAGCCTCCCTCCAAGGAGCTCAGAACTGTTTTAGCCTCACAATAGGCCAGGTTAGACTGAAAGTGTGTGATTTTTCTATAGCCGTACATGCAGCAAACTTACCAGCTGAGTAGTTGCCCACATGCAAAACCACATGCAAACTTCCCACACCCAATCCCAGTGCTCTAGCCACTCCCATGTGACCACTACAAGGGTGCAGGACCTCTTTCAGCCAAGGGCCAAATTCCATTTCAGAGAGGCTCTCGAAGGACACATTCAAGTGGAGGCTGGCTGATTTCAGTGGGGCTGTGAATCCATTCTGGGTTTTAGTGAAAACCAGCCAGAACTCTAAGGAGCTCTCCCAGGTGCTGAAACCTATCCCCGAAATGGGTTTAGCACCTCAGAGAGCTCCTTTAAAGTTTTGGCTGGTTCTGACTAAAACCCGGAATGGAATCACAACCCCACTGAAAATGGAGCCACCAGCCTCTACTGCCTCATTCCAGTGTTGGGTGGGAACAAAAGGGGCAGGCCAACCCCCAACCCCCCAAAATACCAGTATATTTTACCTTAGTGCTCTTACTGCCAGTGACTAAGGCTTAGGAGAGGCAGAACAACCTTTTAGGATGGGGAAAAAAACTGCACAGAATCCAAGAAACCACCCCCAAATGGGTGTTGCTTTCTGGGGAACGCCAGAGAGCCAGATTTGGTTCCAGGGCCGGAGATACTGCTGCACCCTTGCATTACACCGTAACAATCCTGTCCTGCTTGATATCAGAGCAGGTTACTTTGACTGCTTCTGTTGAAACTTATGATGGTACACTATTAAATTTGATTATATAGACTAAAGTGTTACAGTGGTCAAATACAGAGAATCCTTCCACAGGAGTGAGATTTCCACAGCTTTATCCTGCAGCCCTAGCCCCTTTCACAGTTCTGTGATACGTAAGAAATGTTACATGTATTAAGGCGGCATAAATCCAACATTTCGTATGGATTTTCTTCAGATGCTCCATGTATAAAGCACTTAGTCAATTTCCACAGCATTTCTCCTGGGATGGAAAAGAAAATGTCAGTTTTAAAGCTTCTGGTTCCCAAGAGGAAATTTTACAAAAATGCAAGTGCATAATTTATTGTATGTTGGGATGAAGCAGTTATCTATTTAATAAAGAAAAGGATACCATGAGCAACAAATTGCTAGAATAGACATTTCCTTTCTAAAAGTACTGCATTTTAGGAGAATTTAATTTGGCTTAGAAGTACCATTAAATATATGCATTGTAAATTGCCGTTACGTACAGTGTTATATCTATCAGATAACGGCACTTGAACAGTCTTATCGATAAAAAGAAATGGATATTGTAGTAGAGATTTTCTAAAGTGAGAAACCATTATCATGTCTTAACAATGTCATTCCAGCGATTCTGTTTTCATTACCACAAATATTAGCCTCAGTAAATATCATGGAATGGGGTTGTCCACCAACTTGGAGATAACCATATAGGATTCTATAAGAGTTTCATAATGATGTGTTCTATAATAAACTCACTTAAAACATGGGTTGCAGTTAGTATATTTCAGAGATACAGAGGGCACTCAAAATCTGGTTGAAGAAGGCATAATGAATTATAATTATGCAATTCTTATCCCTCAAGAGTAATTTGGCACTATGTTGACTGAAAGCAATAGAGCAATCCTTCATACAGGAATAGCACAGTAGACTATACCAGGTTAAAATATAGAAAAACAGGAAAAATTCTAGATTTGGGGATGTTTTGTTTGCCTTTTAATACAATACAGGTTCACAGAACTTCTGTACATTCATTCTACAGTTCTCAAATGGTAAGCTCTACCACTTTTCTTACAACCGTAAAAACCTGCTTCAGGATCTCTAATGAGATCCAAAGTTTTTAATCTGTGGAAGCAAAATTAAGCCTTATGGCAGAGGTGGGTAACCCAGTGACCTCCAGATATTTTGGACTTTTGTTTATTTATTCGTTCAGTCGCGTCTGACTCTTCGTGACTTCATGGACCAGCCCACGCCAGAGCTTTCTGTCGGCCGTTGCCACCCCCAGCTCCCCCAAGGTCAAGTCTGTCACCTCCAGAATATCATCCATCCATCTTGCCCTTGGTCGGCCCCTCTTCCTTAATCACTTACAATTGACTTTGCTGGCTGGGGCAGATGGGAATTGTAATTTAAAATGTCTGGAGGGCACCAGGTTGCCTGCCCCAATAGGAGCTGCCTGAGATATATATGAATGTGAAATATGTTTCCAGATTTAATGCAGGGGAGGGGGAGGGGACACATGACATCTGTGTTGGAAGTACCAAAGGTGTGGAAAATATTGCTGTAGCCCTCCTGAAAGAATAGCAGTGTCTTCCATTATCAGCAGGGAGTTGATCCATATATCCAGCAGGCTTTTTGTAGTTCACATTTTCCCCAGCTTGTGAGTAGGGTAACCACTTGAGAATAGTAAAAAAAGAGGACAATGACCTGCATAAAATTTGCGTATGCTAATTTATGTGTAGTGATACAAATTTACAAATAATTGTTTTTATTTTTATAGAAATACAGTACATCTCGGCATAATGCAGAAGACTGTGACCAGGGGCTAATCTACACAGTCATTTGTTGCAGTATTTTATCGCTGTGATTACTCTGGCGGCACATGACCTACTGCAAATTTTGTGGTGATAACGTTTTCTGCTGTGCTTTCAGTCTACTGACTAGGTGCTAAGTGTGGATGGACATTATGGTACATTCTTTTTTAAACTGGAATTGGACAGGACAGCTTTTCAAATAGAGGACAGTCCTTTGGCAACCCTTCAAAGAGAGGAATGTCCTCTGTAAAAGGGGGTACCTGGCCACCCTACAAGCAGGTCATCCACCTCATTTGCCATAAGCTGCTTTTTGCAATCCTGCACACCTAAATCTCTTTGATTTCAATACAGGTCTTTTTTTTAACCTCCTTTATTTAATGAAACACAGGGTTGCAGCCTTAGTTTCTAAGAGGTTGCTTTCTAGGAGCTATATGTGGGATAAGAAAGTGACCAAACAAGGACAGTGAATGGAGCTTGGTTTACTATTTGGCAGCATTTAGTTACACTCTCAGAATGGTGGCAGCACTAGTGAGGGAGAGCTGAGAGCCTCTTTTCCCCTCAGCGCTGAGGGGGGCGGGGATGTTCAGACAAATATAGTGAATTACAAAGGAAACCTGGCATGGGAATGTGACAGGTACTTAGGCAAATAGATTGTTAACACCCAGACAGACAGAGCTGATAAGCCTCTTCAGCCAACTGGACGATTCTTTATCCTGCTAAGGAAGAAGAAGGAAAACTTATGGACAGCAGTAAGGAACTGAAAATGAGAGCAAAGCCAGACCAGGTAAGCATTGCTACATTGCTCCCAGGCCCCAGTCCATGCCGACACCAAGCAAAATGTACGACAATATGACCCTGTTCAGACAACACACTAAACCATGATGGTTAAGCGTTTTGAGCTAAACATTATGGCTTGGAACCATTCCTAACCATGGTGGCTATATAACCACAGTTTAAACACACTCACTAACCACTTGCTGCAGAAGGGTTAGTGGCCTAACCATGGCTTAGCGTGTTGTCTGAATAGGCCTGTTGTCTGTCAGCAGCTGGCGCTCGGTAAACATTCCTCTCTGCTTGCGTACCATGTGCCGGCAAGTGATGCATTGTGTAGGCCATGACAGGGTTCTCTGCGTCCTTGTTGGTTATTGCAATCAGGAATCCATTCAAGCGCCAGGAAAGAAAACACTAGCAGCAGGGACGAGAAAACACTTCCCTCACTGTTATTACTGTGCTATTCCTGTTAAAGATTACAACATATATATTTTTAAAGTACAGTAAAGGGGAATTTCAACAGTAGGAGCTTATGTCACCACGCTGCGGGACAGCCTTCTGATGCCCACCCGATGTGTTAGACTACAACCCCCATCACCCTCAAACAGTATGTTGTAGTCCAATATGTCTAAAGGATACCACGTTGGTGAAGCTGCAGTAGGTATTTAATAAGCTCCAAGCCTTCCAAAAACACTCATCCGCATGATTTAGGCGTCAATCCTATATCCAATTACCTGGGAGTAAATCATATTGAACTCAGTGAGACTTGCTTCTGAGCAGACATGTACAGGAATGCAGGGTAAAGTTTCAGCACCCGTAGTGTTATAAGACTGGCATCCTTGTCCTTACCTAGTTGCCTCTCCATCATTCTATATAGGTTGTATTTATTTTCATTTCAAAACCCATTGGCTTTATATCCCTTTCTTAGGAGAAACCAAATATGTACAAAATTGTGGGCAAACTTTCAAGATCTCCAGATCTTATCAGGCAAAATCCATGGTCAAGCAATGGGCAATATTCAACGCTGCCGATTGCACGAGCAGGAATACCACTAGCGTCATGAGAAGCTAGCGCTGCTAGCGCAAACAAAACTACAGCTTCTGGAATGGGACAAGTCAGCAGAGTTTGCAGCTCTGCTGACTTCACCTGTTCTGGAGGTTTTGGCTAGTTTCCTGAATTGCACTAGCTCCCCAGTGTGCTAGCGGTCATTCCCAGTAGCACATTTTTAGCACTGATGGATTGCCAGCATTGGATACTACCCAAATACCTTTATTAAGGTCATCCAAATAGGCACAACATTGTGAGCAAGCTTTCAGGATCTGCTTTTCGTAACATCTGGTCTGATCACAAGATCTGGAGATGCTGAAAACTTCCCCACAATGTTTTGCCTATTTGGTTGGTCCTAAGAAAGGTACTGCCTGCCCATGGGTTTTGCCATTTTCTTATGAACCAGCAGCATGGCTTACTTTGTTTTATTTTTATTCCAGGCCAGATCTACTCCAAGCAGGATATGACACTTTGAAAACGGTTTGAAAACTGTACATGGAGTGTGTCCTGGGCCCCAACGATTGTCACTACTGTTATAAACTGTTTTAAAGCAGTAGTGTGGATCCTGCCCCAGATATGTTTCTATTAGATATATATTTTAGGAGGTACTCTGATAGTTCTTTTAAGAAATATTCAAATTTGATGCCATTTGAAAACCATTGAGAATCCAGATAGTCTTTAATGATGTTTAATAAATGTAATTCTGTTTCAGTTCAAATTATTTGTTCTATGTAATTTTGATTTTTTTAAAAATCCAGCTTCACATATGAAAACGCTCTTAAGGACTAGTCACCCCATTCAGTTATCATGGGATGGACAGAGGCTACATTTATATGGAGATAGCTCTGGTGTGGGCATGCATCACCACATGCATACTGTAGATGAAACTGCACTATGTCAACAACACTTTTGTATGTTACCGCCATCACAGAAGTCGAAGTTGTCATGTGCACATAGCTGTCATGTGCACGGCACCCACATGGAGGCAGCAGTTCACAGAAATGGCACTTCTATGTAAATCAATCCTGTTTACTCCCAAGGCAAGTACATGGCATCATCCATGATACCCATAATACTGGGCCCTTGGAGCATTTTCACAGACGGAGATAAAAAGTTATAGTTTTATTTATTATTTTAAAATAATTAGTTTAAACTTTCTACCTTTCACATTAAAATGCCCTTATGGCAGCCTAAAAAACAAAAAAAAACACAATAAAAATGCAGGAGGGAAATGGACAAACATCAATAAAATAACAAGTAGATAAAAGCCACAAAATGTTCTAAGCACTATGTAAAGCTTGGGAAAACAGGACAGATTGCATCCAGAGCCTAAAAGATCATAACAAAGGCACCAGGCAAACAAATCTATGGAGAGAGTTGTACAAAAAGGGTGCCACCACAGAAAAGGCCACCCACATAACCCCATAAAGCAGGGGCCTTCAGAGAAGGAACTCAGAAGATCAGGAGCGGCCCATCCATATAGGCAAACTAGGCACCAAGCTTAGTGGGGTTCCAAATAGAAAATACACATTTTAAAAATACAAATAAAACAGTGATAATTGTAATTTGAAATTGGACTGAAATATCATCTAGCTGCTGTATACAAATCTATTCTAAAAATGTTGTGTCTCTATTTTATCTGATCTCAAAAACATTGGTTGGTTGGGCGGTCGGACAGACAGAAAAACCAAATAATTATGCCCATTTAAATACGCTTTAAAAACATAAAATGGAAAATAGGGGCAAAACATCCCCAATTTACCAAAAAACTCAGCCTAGAACTGCCCTTGAGGTTTGGGGGTGTGGGTGCCGATTGCATGGTTCACCTAGGATGCTAGTTGGCAACTAGCCTGGAACCACCCCTGCAGAAGATGATCATAAGAGATTCTTTAGATATCATGCCACTTAGGGCTTTCTAGGTGAAAACCAATCTAGAAGCCAGTGGAGATCATTTAAAACTGAAGTCATGCTGGTTATATGTCTGGCTGCCATATTTCGAACCTGTTGAAGGTTTCCCTTTCTGCCACCAGTTGTACCATGTTGGGATATTGTGAATAGGGAGCAGCAAAGAATTAGACTGTACGCTAGTATGGAGGCAAGCATGTAGCCAAGCTGGGAGAAAAGGAACTACTCAACCTACCTGAAAAAGTAGCTCTTCAAACTAAAGGGCCCAGTCACCTTCAGAAACTTTATAGGACCATCCCTATTGGGCCCCTTGAGTCACATTTATTTTATTTATTTATTTATTTATTAAATTTATATACCGCCCCATAGCCGAAGCTCTCTGGGCGGCTTACAAAAGTTAAAAACAGTGAACATTAAAAAGTACAGAAAATTTAAATGACCACTGGAGGCTGCAGTACAGTTCTCTGGCCATCCACAGCGGTCCCAGCTTTGAGACCTCCTGCATTCTACCATGTACACAGCAGACATGTACATATTTGCTTGCAGACTGATTTCAAGACAATCTGATTGAAGCCAATGTGTGAAAACACCTTTAGAGACCTAAACCTGATACATGCTTTTCTGATAGTGTGTGTGAGTTCAAGGGTAAACTGCAGTCCATCAATCAAGTCAGAAGGACGCACACACCTTTCTCCGGGATACTACATGGGGGAAGCTCTCTTCCCTCAAAGAGGTGCTTGAACTGAGCTACCTGTTCTGACAAAACACTTCAAAGTTAAAAGCCAATGATATTTGTCTTCCACTCCATCTTGTCAGACTGTAGACACATGAGGCTCCGGACATCACTCTTATCAGACTCAATTCACTTCGCAAGATTGGGATAATGAAAAAACAAAACAAAAAACAAGGCACTGTGTAATAAAATCTGACATTCACTGGAAAAGTTGATAGACATGAGTGGGATGCAGTCAGTGCTTGGAAAAAAGTTACGCCTCCCATTAGCAATTCTGAGCCAAGAGAATGGCTTCAGACATTCACTTATCATGATGGAAGCTGCGGGCTTCTTTTCTGTCAAGAATAGGTTCTTGGAATTTATTGGACGGACACATGCTCCAAATGTGCTTCTATGCTAGGAGTTCAACTGCCACACATACAACACGATGATGATACTTTTAAAAACACACACCAATTTCTGATGTTTCCAATGTACTGTATGTCTAAAGGAATACCAAATGTAACTCTTGGGTCAGCACCCAGGGCTGGGTTCTGTGTCTAGGAGTTGCTTGTTCTTCCCTTATGGTTAGTTCTGGCTTGGGCACCTACCCAGGAAACATAGGACACCAATTAGGGATGTCTGAGTAGCAACCTCACACACACTCCTGTTATTTATTCAAGCTGACAACCAACATTGAATCAACAAGACTAGAACAACACAGAGATCAACAATATCATTTTGGTTCAACGCATCCCACGCCCTCCCAGGGTCTAGACAAGCCAATGGAAGTCTGTGTCCTTTGGCCATATCCTTGGACTAACTGTGAGTACAGCCAATGAATAGGGATCCTCCAGGCACTAGGCTAGAGGGGACTGCAATATGTTGGACCAGCAAGTGGCAGCAGCAGAAACTGGGGTGCATTGCAATGCAGGGCTCTGGCAGCAGCAGGAACTAGGGTACATCGTGATGAGGGGCTCCGGCAACAGGTTTCAGCAGCAGGAACTGGGGTGCCTCACAATGAGGGGCTCCACCAGCAGCTAGGCGTCTGTGATTCAGCAGCTCCAAGCCAAGTGTAATAGCTAAACTAGCTCCACTGTACTAGTGTAGCACCAAGCCTTCCTTCCTAACAGTGATTTCAGTGATTCAGTTTAGGAGAGTTACAGTAAGGCCTAGCAATTCCCTGTTGAGTCATTCAGTATGGGGCTAGCTCAGCTCTTCAGTCCGCCCTTCATCCAAGAGGGAACAGTCTCCAACAGGCAACAGAATCAGTTCAGCTTGGTTCAGCTTTGTCCTTCCAACAAGGAACAGTTTCTAGCAGGGGACAGGCTGAGTTCAGCTAGGGTGACCAACTGTCAGGATTTCCCCGGATTTGTCCTGGTTTTTGTTCTTTCCATGGTGTCGGGGGATTTTCTATAATTTTCAATAATGTCCTGGAATGACACACGTTCCCCTTTAAGGCTGCCATTAGCATGGCAGGAGGGAATGACATGCTTTCTTGAGGCACATCATTCCCCCACCCCAAGCTCCAATTGAGGTCTTAAAGGGGAAAGTGGGTCATTCATGGAAATTATAGAAAAGGACCCAATTGGAGTGGATGGTGGTGGTGCAGAATGAAATCCTTTCCCCTCCTCCACTCCAATCGGGTTCTTTAAGGTGGCGGGGGAATAACGTACTTTCTGCAGGACTCAGAAAGCTGCTTCCACACACACACACTAGGTGTCCTCTTTTTTGGATTCCCGAATATGGTCACCCTAGTTCAGCTCTTCTCTTCACAAAGGGGAACTGAAGTTTCCAATTCCCCTTCCCCTCATATAGTTAAGTAGGACCCACATATTGTTTGTTATTGCCACTAGCAGCAACTCAGACTCTCTGGGTGGTATCCAATGTTAGTCCTACATAGCTTAGACTTAGGCCTCTCTCTGTGTCCTGCCCCTGATTTGACATGCCTGTTTCTTTGTTGTGGCTACCAACAATCACCTGAAGTTGTGTTTGAAAAGTCCACATTGATCCAGCACCACAGGATTGTTTAGCTGCAGCTCCTTTTGCACTTCATACCAAGGAGACTACTGAGCACTACTTGCTCTCTATCTGGTTGTTAGATAACCTCAGACCTTCAAAACAGATCTTCTCTTGGGCTACTGGCAGAACTGCCTCTATTTTCCATCTAGCTGGGATCACACTCCAAGCTCCAGACTTGGAGAACCCAGCAGGAAAAAACCCGCTATGGTTTCATTGCCTCAAAAGCAAAGAGGAGTTATTTTACCTCAGTCTGGCACCCTCAAAGCAAATAGCACTTAGAAGCCTAAGTGTAATAAAACAAGCAAAGTTATTTATTTTATAAGATACACAGACCAGGGGATACAGTAGAGGTAAGCAAAAAATGGGCTGCAAAGGAAATTTTTTAAGAATCAACTTTTAAAAACTCAAACCTCAACACAAGTTGCACTTATTTCACCTCCAGTTTTCAAGAATGCCATCATACCAGTGCACTAATCCAACTCAAATTCAGATTTTAGCAATGCTGAACCCTAAACGTCTTGATGAGGACTAGAATTAAGGAGGTCTAATGTTAGAATTGGATAAAGAGAACCTAATAAAAGTTTTGTTTTACTTTTAAAAAATAATCACAGAACTAGCCCTGTAATACAGGACTACTGGTTCAATATCTCATCTCAATGTAAAGCACAAAGAAAGACTTCCTGCAAGAGGAAGTAGTCTTTCTATTGTGTGGGGGTTTACTAAGGTAAGGAGAAAAGATATGCACTACTGTGCTTTAAAAGTTAAGAACACATCACCTCCAAAGTAGTCATTAATCCCCCTACTTTTTTAAAAAATTGAGATATTCTATAGCAGGATATCACAATTATACAAGTAGGAAAATACTCCATTTTCTCTGTGCTAAAAACTCCTGGGGAAGTGCTCTTAAAACACAGAAGTAAAACTGGAGGATCGTGACACCATTTAATGAACTTAATGAACAATTGTAAGGAATCACAAGTGCATGATGAATGCCTTGTATAGAAAAGCTCTAACAGCACTTTCCCAGAGGGGTTTGGAGCAGGAAACATGGGGTATTATTTCTGAAAGCGAAAGAAAAGCTATTTTGCTACTTGTGTAATTGTGATATTCTGCTATAGCACAGTGCCACCTAGAGGTTATGTAGCAAAAAAGCAGGAAAGAAAAAGCTCTTTGTGTAGAACTCGGATCTCAATGCTGTGATGAAAGCAAAAGTAGATACAGCACTTAACAGATTCATTTATTGCACAATAAAATGGTCATCTAGAAAGACCTTCCTGCTAGGTTAGGCCAATGCTGCTACTACTCTTTTTCCTTCAGATAAAGGGAGACTACAAATCTAATTTTCAACACTTCTGATTTTTGTAACATCCACATTTTGTAGCATGTATATGGTCATTTCTGCCTCATCCATGTAATCTGAAATTACAAGCCAATATTACTTTAAAACATAGTAACTTTGGGCTGTAGAATTTGATACAACTGAGGAGGAATTGTGGGTGTAATAGAACATTGCTAGAGATTGCTGTCTTCCAAATTCACATATGAGAATACAGCATTTTCATATGTACCAAATCTGTTCTTGTTTGTTTGTTTGTTTACCAGCTTTGTCTGTCAGAGTGATGTTCGATGTTGTAGTTGCCTTTTCGACCCATCTTTCTTTTGCTTGTAATTAACTTTCTGGAACATTAAATTACCAGTTTACCCAAACACCTAGGTTTTATCGTTAAGTGTGCGAAGATAAGTGTGATGCTCACATTCTCACCATAAATAAAGAAGCTATATGGGTTGCATGTGAATCCCTCTGCATGAATAAGGAAAAGTTATAACTGCATTTGTGACTATCAGTGGTGAATTAGCCGAGTAGATAGAACAGCTCTAAGGTGCCGTTATTAGAGTTTTGGTTACAGTGGTCAAAACTGAGGTTGATTAAGAGGACAATTCTCTCTAAGCAGAGTCTCTTCAATCTACTCTGAAATCTCTCAGGTTGATTGACTGGACAATTCTCTCTAATTAAAAGCCCACTACCCTTGGATTTATTTACTTATTTATTTATTGCATTTCTATACTGCCCAATAGCCGGAGCTCTCTGGGTGGTTCATGCTTAAATCTGAAGCATGAACTTACATTGCTTAGGAATTTGAATCACCTGAGAGCATGTGTGTTTAAAACAGATGCTTAGAAAGAAAATGACTCCTCTCCAGCATTCTCCTCCAAAGGGAATTGGCTATGTCAAAGCTGCCCTAAAATTGCCACTGCTCAGAGATGCAGAAGCAAAAACAACCGTGCTTTCCCCTTTGGTCTTGGCAGTTGCGCAGGGCAAGAATATCAGAGCACAAGTAGCCTCAGCTGTCCAGCCCTTGTGTCTCATACATAGGCTAGGGAGGCCCACCCACAAATGGAAGAAATTCAGGATTCTCCTATATTCAGTTGTTGGTATCATTGTCAAGAAGTCAGCACATCCCAAAGCAAGTGGCAGATACCAGGGTTTGGCAGATATTTCTTGAAGCCACTCCCCCGTGACTCACCCTGGCTGCTTTTTTAAATAAGATTGGGCCAACCCCAGAACCTCCATTGACCTTGATATTGTACCTCCACCAGTGAATAGTATTACTTGGCATCTGTGACTTCTCATGCAGACACATTCTCTGAAAGGCTGTTACACAGAAGATGGAACGGACATCTCTGTTGCTCCAGAGGGTACAGCTAGAACCAAGAGGTGCAAATTGCAGGGGAGTCTATTTCAGCTAGATGTTAGGAGGAACTTCCTAACTTCCAATTCTAGGAGCCAAAAACAGTTGTTGTTGTTTATTCGTTCAGTCGCTTCCGACTCTTTGTGACTTCATGGACCAGCCCACGCCAGAGCTTTCTGTCGGCTGTCACTACCCCTAGCTCCCCCAAGGTCAAGTCTGTCACCTCCAGAATATCATCCATCCATCTTGCCCTTGGTCGGCCCCTCTTCCTTTTGCCTTCCACTTTCCCTAGCATCAGCCTCTTCTCCAGGGTGTCCTGTCTTCTCATTATGTGGCCAAAGTACTTCAGTTTTGCCTTTAATACCATTCCCTCAAGTGAGCAGTCTGGCTTTATTTCCTGGAGTATGGACTGGTTTGATCTTCTTGCAGTCCACGGCACTCTCAGAATTTTCCTCCAACACCACAGTTCAAAGCATCTATCTTCCTTCGCTCAGCTTTCCTTATGGTCCAGCTCTCTCAGCCATAGGTTACTACGGGGAATACCATTGCTTTAACTATGCGGACCTTTGTTGTCAGTGTGGTGTCTCTGCTCTTAACTATTTTATCAAGATTTGTCATTGCAGTCAGCGTCTGCAGTAATCTTTGCGCCCAGAAATACAAAGTCTGTCACTGCCTCCACGTTTTCTCCCTCTATTTGCCAGTTATCAATCAAGCTGGTTGCCATAATCTTGGTTTTTTTGAGGTTTAACTACAACCCAGCTTTTGCACTTTCTTCTTTCACCTTTGTCATAAGGCTCCTCAGCTCCACCTCGCTTTCAGCCATCAAAGTGGTGTCATCTGCATATCTGAGATTGTTAATGTTTCTTCCTGCAATTTTAACTCCAGCCTTGGATTCGTCAAGCCCAGCACGTCGCATGATGTGTTCTGCATACAAGTTGAATAGGTAAGGTGAGAGTATACAACCCTGCCATACTCCTTTCCCAATCTTAAACCAGTCCGTTGTTCCGTGGTCTGTTCTTACCGTTGCTACTTGTTCGTTATACAGATTCCTCAGGAGGCAGACAAGATGACTTGGTATCCCCATACCACCAAGAACTTGCCACAGTTTGTTATGATCCACACAGTCAAAGGCTTTAGAATAGTCAATAAAACAGAAATAGATGTTTTTCTGGAACTCCCTGGCTTTCTCCATTATCCAGCGGATATTGGCAATTTGGTCTCTAGTTCCTCTGCCTTTTCTAAACCCAGCTTGTACATCTGGCAATTCTCGCTCCATGAATTGCTGGAGTCTACCTTGCAGGATCTTGAGCATTACCTTGCTGGCATGTGAAATAAGTGCCACTGTACGATAGTTGGAACATTCTTTAGTATTTCCCTTTTTTGGTATGGGGATATAAGTTGATTTTTTCCAGTCTGATGGCCATTCTTGTGTTTTCCAAATTTGCTGGCATATGGTATGCATCACCTTGACAGCATCATCTTGCAATATTTTAAACAGTTCAGCTGGGATACCGTCGTCTCCTGCTGCCTTGTTATTAGCAATGCTTCTTAAGGCGCATTCAACCTCACTCTTCAGGATGTCTGGCTCTAACATACTGACCACACCGTCTGAGCTATCCCCGATATTATTATCCTTCCTATACAGATCTTCCATATATTCTTGCCACCTTTTCTTGATCTCTTCTGTTTCTGTTAGGTCCTTGCCATCTTTGTTTTTGATCATACCCATTTTTGCCTGGAATTTACCTCCGATGTTTCTAATTTTCTGGAAGAGGTCTCTTGTCCTTCCTATTCTATTGTCTTCTTCCACTTCCGCGCATTGCTTGTTTAAAAATAATTCCTTATCTCTTCTGGCTAACCTCTGGAATTTTGCATTTAATTGGGCATATCTCCCCCTATCACTGTTGCCTTTTGCTTTCCTTCTTTCTTGGGCTACTTCCAGTGTCACAGCAGACAGCCATCTTGCCTTCTTGGTTTTCTTTTTCTTTGGGACGTTTTTTGTTGCCACCTCTTGGACAATGTTGCGAACTTCTGTCCATAGTTCTTCCGGGACCCTATCTACTAAATCTAATCCCTTAAATCTAGTCTTCACTTCCACTGCATATTCATTAGGAATATTAGTGAGCTCATATCTAACTGATCTGTGGGTCTTCCCTATTCTCTTTAGTTTGATTCTAAAGTTTGCAATAAGAAGTTCGTGATCTGAACTACAGTCAGCTCCAGGTCTTGTTTTTACCGTCTGTATAGATGTCCGCCACCTTTGGCTGCAAAGGATGTAGTCAATCTGATTTCGGTGTCGGCCATCTGGTGAAGTCCATGAATAAAGCCATTTTTTAGGTTGTTGGAAGAGAGTGTTTGTTATGCACAGTGAGTTGTCCTGGCAAAATTCTATCAGCCTATGTCCCGCTTCATTTTGTTCTCCTAGACCATGCTTACCTGTAATTCCAAACAGACATTACTTTAAATCTGTGCCTAGCAACTATGTCGTTTGTTCATTTTCACTGTAAAGTATTTTTTTTAAAAAAATCTTCCATGTATCTAAATAAGCATCCATATAACTTTGACAGTTGTAGGAGTTATGCTCAAACATAGCAAGAGAAGTAAGATCTTTACTCCATTCAGTAATATGTGGTGAATATTTTTCCTTCCAAGTTTAGAGTATACGGGCACAATCCTATCAAACTCAGAGGTCTCCAATCATCCAATGCAAGGTGGAAGAAGTGGTGGATGTGATCTTCACCTCCCCATCCTCTCACCCTGCAGATTCTGCTAGTGTTTCAGAGGGGGTGGGTGGGAAGGAGGCTGGAAGAGTCTCAGAATAACTCTATCCTGGCCTCTCTGGTCTCCTCCCCTGCCTGCCCACTGGAATGGCTCCTTTGCTTCTTCTCCAAGGTAGAGTTTCTGACCTCAGAGAGGCAGCTGGTGTGGTTCTCTCTGTGCTGGCTGCAAGGGAGTGGGGTGGGCGGGCAGATCTCCGACTTCCCCTTCCAAGGTCGGAATGCTGTCTCCAACCTCAGAAGGATTTTACAAGCCATTCTATGGTCTGTGGGACATTCTGCCAGGGTCCATAGGATTGCTCTCTGTTACTTTGCAACTGTAAAGGCTCTCAGTATCCAATTTTGCTGTCCAATTAACAGATTTTTAAAAACATCTAGAGTAGGCACAGGATTCCCAATTTGGATCGGGACCCTAGCATAGGAGGTTGGGAGATTTTAAAATCCAGATCGTACCCCCCTACTGTAGAGTAAAAATGAACAAAAGACGTAGCTGCTAGACACAGATTTAAAGTAATGTCTATTTTGGTGCTAAAGTTCTACAATTATACCACTTCACACAGCAAACTCTTACAGTGGGACAAGAGATGGCTTGTGAGAGTATTCTAGTAGCAAATGTTTAATCCGAGAGAGGTAAGAGGCAGCCACACAGTGCTCTATATCAGTGGGGAACAGTGGTTACAGTGTCCTCTAGAAGCCTGGAATCTTTAGAGTGTTTCTCAACAGAAAAACAGTAGGACCTGCAAGGCCTCCTTCCAGTGGTGCAGCAATAGCCCTGCAGTCTAGGCCCCCCGCAAATGACCACCCACAGAGTGGCAGATAATGAGGGCAGTTGGGGGGGGGGGAGGCTCAGAAGCAGCACCTAGGCTGGTAGGGGCATGCAAAGCCCGAGCTTGCACCAGCCTTGTCTGCCGCCATGATGGTTCCATGATTTAAGAGAGTTTGAAATGTGGAACTGCACATGCTCAGAGTTTTTCCTCTTCTTTTTAATCAGGGTTGGCAAACTGGACCTGAGGGCAGTCATACATAATGTCTGCTCTGGATGCTTCATCACCTATCTTGTTTGACGCTGTGACTTGTCTAGCCCAAATGGGAATTCATTCACATATCTCCCCTTCCTCTAAATGTACCATCTAGCCGCTTCTGCTGGGTAAAGTTGCCACCTTTTCTCTGGCAGGGTACTGTGCTTTTAACAATTGCCCGACAGGCAGATTTTCAATAGGTACAGATTGCTCTACCATTGAACTTCCATATTGGAAAAGGTGTACTGGCTGATTTACTGCCCATCGCAAAGTAGAAATAGTGGAGGAGTCCTTCCAGGGGGCAAGGGGAGGAGCATGCGGCGGGTGGGGCACCAATACACTCTCAGATCACAAAAGCCAATATAAGATTTGCATGCTTTAATATTTATCCAAAAAAAAACCTCCAAGAAAATCTGCATACTTAAAACATCAATTTACATAATTTATTCTGAGTGCAGATTTTAAATTTCATCAGCATGCAACTTGAATTCTATGGGATATACAACAGCTATGCATCTACCAAAGTCTCACAGTATCCTTTTAATCCAGTCCCAGAATATGAATTTTGTTTTATTTTTTACTTCTTCTCTTCCATGTATTTAATTAAACTATTTTCTGATGAGATCAGTTGATTGGATCTACACACACACACACACACACACACACACACACACACACACACACAGAGTAACAAGTTTCTCAAAATGTCAGTACTAATTAAGAAAATGGAGCTATGCATAAACCCCCAAGAAGAGCATCTGCCGTAGGGTGGAAATGTCACTATTTTGCTACATGATCTTCTCCAGAAGCCAAACTGTAAAGCAAATATTCTCCTCTAAACTGATTGTTAGCCAGCACTTTGGTAACCTCTGAATTATATGCTGAAGTACCAACTTCCTCTTGTGGTTGTGAGAAATAATTTTCTATTTTGTAAAAGCAGAAGTTTAAAGTAGCCACAGCTATGACTTTACACAAGAGACAGCCAAATTCCACTGTGATTTATTCTCTGTTGCAAGGCGATTGTTTTTGATTGGGAGAGGGGGTAGGGGGTAGAGGGATGTCTTGGGGCACACAAGTGTGCCTTCTGGCAATGTTGGCTATCACAATCCAGTAATAACAGCCATGCATCTCTTATTAGCCTCCTGCCACAAACGTTCTTTTTGGGGGGAGGGCTTTTCAAATTAAACCAACTCGATGTCTTAACCTGATACTGGATCTCTGCGCTTGGCTGCCAGTTAATTTATCAGCAGTCCTGAAAAAACCTCACCGTGTAATTTTCAATGCAATTTGACTGATCAGCAATAACATAATTGGTTGCAAATGTCTCTCTCTTCTGTTGGTTTTGTCAAGTGATACTTTCATTAAAGCGACAGCACTGAAAAAAAGCAGGTTTTTTTTTTTAAAAAAAACCACACACATCAGATCTTGGCAAACAAGGGTTGGCATATTAATGAGGACGCGGAAAGGGATCTCTGTGCTGTTGTTGCAGACTTAGCAGTTACTCCTTAGATAATCCTTGAGATACGGCTGGCTGCGGGGGGCATTGTTTCTCCTGTGAGAGCCATACTCTGTAAAGCCAAAGAGCTGGCCAGGGCCAAGAGCAGGAGCAGTAAATGCCAACAAGGAAATAAAAACTTGGAGGCAAATTCTATCTAATGGCAGAGGAAACCTTTTAAGGCCAGGACTTAAAAGAGTGTTCTCATGGCCTGGTGTCCGGAACGGCTGCAACAAGGGCAAGGTCATTCTTCCTCCTTATGAAATCAGAGGGATTTTAGGTGCATTGGGTTGCAACATCAATTTTCTGTCCCTTGAAAACAAGGTCATCGTCAAGGGTAAGCATGGTTGGGCACCTCCCCAGGCCCTACACCCAGGCAGGGGCCCACTGATAAGTTCCCCCTGCAATTTCTCCTCTTCTTCACGATTGCAATCTGCTTATTCACCTTCCTCTCTCTCTCTCTGGCCCAGAGAACTGTGGTGATGGTGGTGAGAAGGAGGACCATAAAATGTCACTGCCTGCTTGCTCACTGGTACTCTCTGTCTGTCAAGCAAGCAAGTGGTGGCCATGACGAGAAAGAGGAGGGGGAGCCACTGCAGCTGGTGACAATGATGGTGAGAAGGTGGACTCACTGAGGGCTGGGGCCCATAGAGAGTGTCTCACCCAAGGGCCCTCAGAAACCTGGAGCTGGCCCTACTTGCAAAGACAGAAGTTGCATCTCGGCTTGGAAGAGGCTGGAGGAGCTCCATGTTTTTCCTGCCTTACCTTGCATATGAAGAACTGAGAGATGGAACTCAAACTGGGATCCTATAGCCTAATTACTTACAAGTGAGATTGCCAAGCCAACTTTTTAAATGACCCTGCTCCTGTGCTATTAGCAGCTGCCTGGCCTACAGAAATGAAGCTTCTCCTGGCATACGTTTGATTTGTGAGTGCCAGCTTGCAGTCCAAGGCTCAGGAGCAAGATCTGAGTCAACAGGAAGCACAGTTCCGAGTGTTAGTGCAGCTAGAATTGCCAAGCCCTGGGTCCCCTATCTGGGCAACCGAATATGCAGTTACTTGGTAATGATGCAAATCAAGCTCTTTCATTTGGGCATGTTCCAGCTACTGCTTTGTGTTTGCAACTAGCAAACATTGGGGGAGGAGCAACGGAAAGAAACCTAATTGTTTGCTCAGGCCAGATTCAGGAAAAAAAAGTGGTCTTTCTCATTGAGTTAGGGCAGCTATCCCCAACCTGGTGCCCTCCAGATGTGCTGGGATTTTAGGAGCTGTAATCCAAAACATCTGGATGGGGGCTCCAGGTTGAAGATGACTGATTTGGTGTATTGATTTTTAATTTGGGCAACATCCGAAGTTGCACTGGTGGAAGGGAGTTCAAAGAGGCGACATTCTTCCTCCTTCCCATGGCAGGCACTTGAGCTCCCCACCCTGTAATGCTACACAGAAGATCCTTCTGAATGAGGTAGCCTCTGATATGGGGGGATGAGGGGATCCCTGATAATTGTGGGGAGGTCCTTATGTGAGCAAGAGCTCCACCCACAGAAGGTGCCTCCATGTGATTTTAGGGATCTGTCCTTTCCCCCCAGCCACAGGTCCCAGGTTCAATCTATGGCATCTCTGAGACAGAATCCTATCTTAAACCCTGAAGAGCCATTGCTGCCAGTCAGTGTTGACAACACTATGCCAGATGGACCAAGACAGCTTCCTATCTCCCATAGCTCAGTTTGATAGAGCACATGCTTTGCATTCAGAAGGTCCCAGGTTCAATCCCCAGCTTCTCCAAGTAGGGCAAGGAAAGAATCCTGACTGAAATCCTGGAGAGAGCCAGGGCTGTCAGTTAGGGTTGACAATACTGGGCTAGATGGACCAAGGGGCTGACTCAATATAAGGCAGCTATGTTCCTATGTTCCACAGGGTACCCTGACTTGTTGGGCCTTTTCAGACAACATGCTAAGCCATGGTTAGGCCGCTTAGCCTTTCGCAGCAAGTGGTTAGTGAGCATGTTAAACCGTTGTTACGTAGCCACCATGGTTAGGAACCACCACAACACACTAAGTCATGGTTCACATGACATGCAAAGCCATAATGTTTAGCTCAAAATGCTTAACCATCATGGTTTAGCATGTTGTCTGAACAGGGCCGTGGTATAACATTTTCAAGGTGCTCCAGGAGCTGCCATGGAAAGGAAGGGGTGTAAAACAGCTTCCTGGAACTCTCTCCTGTCAGCCTGATGTCGGCTGTCGCCCTTTATTTTGATCTTCTTGTAAGCTGCCTTGAGTGAGAACACGGTAACAGGGCAGCATAGAACTATTTCAAATAAATAAATAATCATCTACTACTACTACTACTACTAGAGGATGTGGATATGTGTCTGTCTGTCAGCACTATAGCTCCAAGAGTGTGGAACTGAGACACATGAAAAGTGGTGTGCATATGAAGGGAACTCTTAGGGGTGTGGATATCAAGACTATTTCTTTTTAATGCATTAATTCATTTTAATGCATCCGCTTATTTGAAGCCTGCAGTGCCATTTTCACTCATTAGGTGGCACACTTCCCTGACCAGCGCATTGCTTTGCAGTCAATACAGTTTGAAGCTGGGAGGGGCGGGGGAGCAGTCTGAGTTCTGCAGCTGCCCCTCCCCCTGCTGTGGGGCAGTCCCATCTCAGGGGATGGAATAAACAGAGTCCTCCTTCAGAAGACCAAGGGTGCACCATGCCTGGGGCCGTGCCTAGGGATGCTGGCAGCCATGGCTTCACCCAGTCACTGGCAGGCACAGTGTCTTCAACTCTGACAGCTGCATAACTTTGCTGTATGAAGCGAAGGGCTATTCCAACCCGGGCAAATCCAGCTCCATTCACTAGTAAAGAAATACATGACTGACTAACGAACCTATTCTCCTTGCCTTTGTTCTCTGAGTCTGAGAACACAGCAAAGCAAGCTGAGGAGCAATGCAAGCTGTGGCAAGCTGCTGTGTGTCCTCCTTCCACAATACATCGCTCTGCACCTGCTCCTCAATTATGTGAAAGTAGAAATTCCCGGAATTAAGTGGAGCTCTTTGTTTTTCTCCCAAATCTTGAATCCTTGATAGTTGCGTACTAAAAACAAAGCATCCTTCTTTAGTTTGTCCAGTTTAGCCTCAACTAGAAGAAAATAGAATCGTCTCATAATCAGCCGTGTTTAGCCTGCAATTTGATTTCACATTCAAAGCCATCACAATCTCTATTTGTCTCACTTCAGATTTTTAAATAAGCCAGGTTACTCTTTTTTTAACTCAGCTTAGGACGATGCAGCTCCGAGACTGAGCAAGCAGGGACCAGACTCACCAGCAGGCATCCCCTATGCTTGAATTAACCACATCCCAGGAAACTGTTCTAAGCACAAGGATAGTGGAGGCTGGTAGCTCTGATTTCAGTGGGTCCAAGATTCATTCTGGGTTTCAGTCAGAATCAGCCAGAATGCTAAAGAAGCTATTCAAGGTGCTGAACCCTGTCTCCAAAATAGGTTTAGTACTTTGGAAACCCCCTTTAGAGTTCTGGCTGGTTCTGACTAAAATCTAGAATGGATTCACAGCCCCACCAAAGTCGGAGCCACCAGCCTCCACTGATCAACAATATATACTAGTTCCATTGTCCATCCGTATGCAAAAAATCATCACCCAGTGACCAGGTGCCTGCTTTGGAAGCAAAAGGTCCCAAGTTCATTCCCTCTGGATAGGACCTGGAAAGACTCTGGTCTGAGACCCTGAAAAGCTGCTGCCAATCAATATAATTTAACAGATAATACTGAACTGGATGGACTGAAGGTCTGACTCAGTATAAGGCAGGTTCCTATGTCTCTGTGCCAATGATTCCACTATCCCTACCACAGCATGCCTCACAAGCAACACCCCTCCAGCAAGACTCAGGGAAACGTACTTGGTACAGAGAAGGACATTGTGGACTGTAACTGAATCACAAAGGCTACAAAAAGGCCCTTCTGTATGGGCTACAATTTTAAAAATCCACACATGTCAATGTGGACCAAAATACCTGATGCACTTCCACACACACGTGCATCATTGGACAGGGAGTGGATACATCCGGGAAGGGGATGAAGAAACCTCAACCACTGGACTGATTCCTGTGCAGGAAAGAACGGCCCACAACAAACTGCCCACATTCATCAAGTCTGTTGAATTGTCTCATGTCACTTCCTGAACCAGGCCCCATTGTTTAGAGCACTGTTCTCCCCAAATTTGTACCCTCCAGATGTTTTGGACTACAGCTCCCAGCATTCCTGGCCATTGGCCATGCTGACTGGGATTTGAAGTCCATGAAGATGCCACTTGACTCTGTCAGAGGTTGGGACCTAAGATTGCCAGCTTTCTTTCTGTTCCAAGGTGTCTCCATTAGGACTGCTCTTGCTGCTGCTAAGTAACACTGGTACTCTTCTGGAATTTGCTTTAGGATGTTGAAACACAGCTACAACTAACCTTACTTACAAAGCTCACACAAATGCTGACTGCAAAATCCAAAAGACTCCATCTATTCTATGGCAATGTTGTTGGTCTTCGCAGAAATAAAATATGTGAGCAATAGCACATTCTAACACAGCCTCCTCCTTTCCTACTTGACAATATGTATATTTCTTTAAAACATTTTCATTTGTGAATCATTCTGCACTAGCAAAAATCTCAGTTAACTGCCAATCATCTCCAAAACTGTAATTTCTAGCCGTTAGTTCTTTCATGTGTGTGCGCTGTTGGGCTGTTTCAACGCGTGCAGCCTTTCACCTGTGCGGCTGGCATCGCTAACATACCATCCTGTCTCCTCCCTTCTCCTTCCCCTTGCAGTTCATTGGTTGTTGTGGCTGGGAGGGACTTTGAGATGGAGGTGGGACATGGGTTCTTTCCCCCGCCCTAATTCTCATTTTCCCACGTTTTATTTTTTTTATTTCTGAGCAAATGCAATTGAATACAATTCTGGTAGGCTGAAATGGTGTAATGATGCAATGGTGTACTTAAGGGATTAGGGAAAGTCAACCCCTTGCATGTCCACGGACTGGTCTACCTATCCTCATTTCAACAAATTATTTATTTATTTATTTATTTATTTATTTATTTATATAGCACCATCAATGTACATGGTGCTGTACAGAGTAAAACAATAAATAGCAAGACCCTGCCGCATAGGCTTACAATCTAATAAAATCATAATAAAACAATAAGGAGGGGAAGAGAATGCACCAAACAGGCAGTATAAAAGTCAGAACAATTCAAGTTTTAAAAGCTTTAGGAAAAAGAAAAGTTTTTAGCTGAGCTTTAAAAGCTGCAATTGAACTTGTAGTTCTCAAATGTTCTGGAAGAGCGTTCCAGGCGTAAGGGGCAGCCGAAGAAAATGGACGAAGTCGAGCAAGGGAAGTAGAGACCCTTGGGCAGGTGAGAAACATGGCATCAGAGGAGCGAAGAGCACGAGCGGGGCAATAGTGTGAGATGAGAGAGGAAAGATAGGAAGGAGCTAGACAGTGAAAAGCTTTGTAGGTCAACAGAAGAAGTTTATATTGGATTCTGGAGTGAATTGGAAGCCAATGAAGAGATTTCAGAAGTGGAGTAACATGGTCAGAGCGGCGAGCCAAGAAGATGATCTTGGCAGCAGAGTGGTGAACAGAAACCAATGGACTGATGTGAGAAGAAGGAAGACCAGTGAGAAGAAGGTTGCAGTAGTCCAATCGAGAAATAACCAATGCATGAACAAGAGTCTTGGCAGAAGAGACAGACAAAAATGATCGAATCCTGGCAATATTATACAGGAAAAAACGACAGGATTTAGCTACTGCCTCAATATGAGGAATAAAGGAGAGCGAGGAATCAAATATAAAGCCAAGTATTGTTGTACTGTAAAACTTACGAGAAAGGGACTGGGGGAGAGAGAGAGAAAGAACACACAATGCTTTCCCTAAAATCCTTATAAACCGAATTGGAGGACCAAAAATAGGATGGACCGACTCAGCAAACTCCGTACCAACAATCCAGCAGGCATTTCCAAGGAGAATGATGAGGAAAGGAAATTGAAATGGCATGCTGGAGGAGAACCACCCCGCCCTCTGCTTTCATCAGCAACACCACCCTACACACACGCCCTTCCACAGACACACACCCAGCAGAAAAATCGAGACGATCCGAAATAGCATCAAAAAGGAAATTACATGGGAACGGAACAGTGATGTTATCACACATGGTGAAAAGAACCGGACTTTCCCCGTACAAAAAATAAAATGAAAGAGGAGGGAGAGATGGCACAATCACAGCAAGATCACAGCAGGATAGGTATGACGTCATTCAAGTGCAGCACTGTAAAACCAGACACCAGGCATGTCAAAAGTGTGTTAAAATGCTGATGTGATGGAGCTCTATGGAAGCCTTCCTCAACCCAATGCCTCCAGATGTGCTAGACTACAATTCCAAGCTACTAACGTGTTGAACTATGACCAGGGAGGCCCAGATTCAAGTCCCTGCTCAGCTATGGAAGTCACTGAGCTAGTTATCTTCTATCAGCTGAACCTATCTCAAAGGGTTGTTACGAGGATAAAGGGGAGATGATAACCGTGTGCACCACAGGATGACAAAAATGTCATAAAGTAATAAATCAACCCTCCCGTCACATTAAATAAAACTGATTTCAGCCCCCCATATTCTACAGGTGGGGGTGAGTCAAGGACCATTCTACAGTGGCTTTGGAAAAAGATCTCATTTCCCATTAGCATCCATTCTTCAACAATGGTGACTAAGGAACTGTTTTCACAGCGCTGAGCTGGTGCCACCTCCCCACAAAACCCAACGCCAAGAAGAGAGGATTTCTGGCTGTCATCCAAGTACTGGAGCCACCCCTTACGCCCTCTTCCTGGTGGAAGGCAACCAATCGCTGGTCGCCTTCCACTAGGGCCGCCTCCTGGATTGGCCCCAGGAACAAGGTCAGACGGCAGAAGAGCTGTACAGACTAGGGGTGTGCACGGACCCCCTGCTCCGCCCTGCGGGCCGATCCGAAAATTTCGTATCGGCCCTCTCCGCTCCGCCCATACTCTGCTCCTCTTCGCCGCGGAGCTCCGGCTCCGAATCGGAGCTCCACAGTGGAGGGGAGTGGCGCCAGGTAAGGCCGGGAGAGGAGGGCAGGAGGTTTACCGGGCCCTGCCGCCATCGCCGCCCGTGCGGCGATGGCGGCAGAGCCCGGTAAGGGACCAAGAGAGAGGGGGGCCTTACCTGCCTCCGTCTGCGGTCCTGGTTGAACCGCGGGCTCAATTGAAGACGCCGATGGACTGCGGATGGAGGCAGGTAAGGGAGAGGAGGGCGGGGGGGTGTTACCGGGCCCTGCTGCTGTCGCCGCATGGGCGACAGCGGCAGGGCCCGGTAAACCCCACTTACCTTTCCGGCGGAGCTCCAGATCGAGGCGAAGGATCTGCCTTCACCTCAATCCTCTTCGCCACGCTCCGCCGGCCCCCCAATCCTCTTCGCCTCCGCCTTAAGGGCAGGCGAAGCCCCCCGCTCCGCTTCTAATTCGCCGGTCCGATTAGAAGCGGAGCACATCCCTAGTACAGACCTCGCTCCCAATGAATAAATGCCAGGGAAAATCTCTGGTTTTCCACCATTAATAAGAACTAAGCCCAGGAGTTTTAAATTTGTGAGGGCACTCCCTGCTTAGAAATTAGGCATATTCAGTTCAATGAAACCAATACATATTTATCATCAGGTGAAAGGCAAAGTGACACATTTCATGGACAGGATCTTGTGTTCTTGTTTATCCTTTGGCTGGACTTTTAGAAAAAACAGTCACCTGTGCTTGCTGCACATAGTTGATTTTCTGTGCATTAGTTTCCAGGCATTTATTTATTTTGATCTCTCTTTGAAAGAATTGAAGGCAGCGCACTGTGTCTGTTTCTCCCCACGCCCCCCTCTGCCATCTTTTGTATCTGGTCACAATAGGCAGGGCTCCTGCAGCTTTAACTGTTCTGATGAAGAGGGGATTTCACCAAGTGCTGCATGCATACAAATGACACCTGCTGAAATTCCCTTTTCTATGCAACTGTTAAAAATACAGGAGCCCTGTCCTCATTTCCATAGGGTCACCCTACTATTGGTGAACTTCCCAGTTGAATGGGGAGTTGAGCTTCGTCCTTACCAACTTGATGCTCTAGCCCAGCCTTCACCAACCTGGTGTCCTCCAAATATGTTGGATTGCAAGTCTCATCATCCCTGACCATTGGTCATGCTGGCTGGGCATGCTGGGAGTTGCAGGCAAACACATTTGAAAGGCAGCAGGTTGGGGAAGGCTGCTTTAACCATTATTTATTTATTTATTTATTTTATTACATTTCTATACTGCCCCACAGCCGAAGCTCTCTGGGCGGTTATATTACACCCAGTGGAGGCTGGTGGCTTCGATGTCAGTGGGGCAGTGCATCCGCTCCAGGTTTCGGTCAGAACCAATCAGAACTCTAAGGGAGCTATACATCTACAGCAAGAGAGGGGAACTTCTTTGGGGAAATGGCCATTCAGTTTTCTGAACAATCGATCATGAGCATCCTCAGCTTTTTGGCAGAAAATGCAGTATCCCCCTTTTCAAAACACACACACACACACACACACACACCAGAGCTAGCATCAATGACTAAGCATTTTCTATAAATCAAGCTGCAACAGCATGCAAAGCCTAATAAAAAACCTGCTGGTATACCAGGGGTGGGTGGGGGAGGAATAGTCATGTAATGGTTTAAGCATTAAATAGGTCATAGTTAAAGCATAATGGTTATCGTGTAGCTTAAACTTGTACCTTGAATTGAAAGGACTTTTTTATATCTCCACTTAAAAACTAGAATGAATCAGATAATTAAAAACATCCAGGGTGGTAATTTGAAATTCCCTCCTCTACCCTCAATGCTGATAAGCTCTCTGGTTGTTATAGATACCTATTCTTTCACACTCTCACTCCCAGGAGTAGTTGAATGTTTCAGGAGTAACTTTTGACGGGATAATTTCTCTTCTGAATACAGAGGTGTTTTTAAAAGAAGTTTCTTTATAAAACAATACAAGTTAAGCCTAGGGCAAACATCTGGACCAGGGATGGGCAGAAAATGTTTGGACTTCAGCTCCCAGCATTCCTGTCCATTGGCCATGCTGGCAGGGTCTTCTGGGAGTTGAAGTCCAAAACATCTGGTGATCTACCGTCTGTCTGCCCCTGACCTAGACAAAGCGGGTCTTTAAAACAGCACCAGTTCCCCCAAAAGCAGCAGCATGCAGCCCCCACAAGACTTGCTTCTTTGTAGGAAATTGCAAACATTCAGATTTCTTTTTCTGGCTACATTCAACACTGCCATCCTTCAACTCCCACCCAACAGGTGGAATGTTCAGTAGCTAGTCGCCATCAGCCTTCCAAGGCCATTAAGTCAGCATCCTGGGCCAGTGCTACAAACACCTTCTGAAAACGCCATTATGCATATCAGAAGAGCAGGCATTCAACCCTAGAATTACTGGCTCCATCCATCAACATTAATGCTTCAGCCCATCACATTTCCACTCACTTTGGGCAGTCTCACCTTGGCTTTTGGCTGCTCCCTGTCCCAGGCATACTGAAAGCTGCTCCAAAGTGCAAGCTGTTCACACAGCTGCAAGACAAGAGGAAACAGCAGCCAAGTTACTTGTCAAGCTAGGCTGAGCAATGCTTAATGGAATGCTGGAAGTGCCTGTGATGCAAGAGAGCTAGCACAAAAATTCATCAGTAAGGGAGGGCTGCATCCTGAGGGTGCACACTCAGGATCACTTATTGTTGCAGATTTAAATACCCGCCCCCTTAACAGACTTTAATCACCATTTTGCTTTGATTACAGAATTAAAGGAGGTTAAAGATAAAGAGCTGAATCTTCCACCCTACCCCTGATTTGTGTCGTGGTTATTTTAGTCTCCTACGTCCCTCTTGTGATTATCAGGGGTGCCGACCCTCTTTCAGCTTCAGGGCCAAATCCCATTTTGGAGACATAAGAACATAAGAAGAGCCCTGATGCTGGGTCAGACCAAGGGTCCATCTAGTCCAGCACTCTGTTCACACAGTGGCCAACCAGCCATCGGCCAGGGATGAACAAGCAGGACATGGTGCCACAGCACCCTCCCGCCCATGTTCCCCAGCAAGTGGTGCACACAGGCTTACTGCCTTGAATACTGGAGGTAGCACACAACCATCAGGGCTAGACACCCATGGAGGCTGCATTCTAGTGGTGGGCGGGACAGAAGGCAAAAGGGGAGGGTCCAAAAGCAAAGCAGTAGGGCCCAAAGTGCCAGAAATACCAGCCTATTTTAGCTTAAAGTTCTTATGCTTGTAACTAAGCCTTAGGAGAGGCATTTCAAGGATTTAGAATGGGAGAAACAACTGCACAAAAGTTGGAAAACCATCGAACAATTGTCAGTCAGGGGAAACAGGGAGGGGGGCCATTGGGGGAACCCCAGAAAGTCAGATTGGGTCTTCAGGTGGTGCCAGTTTGGCCCCTGGAGAATTCTGCTCCCAAAAACTTCTGCCCCCAATATCTCTGAGTTTTTTCAGTGTTTATTTATTTATTTGTGGCATTTTCTTGCTATCTCTAGCTTGGGTGACCAGATACAAAAGAGGGCAGAGCTCCTGCAGCTTTAACTGTTGTGATGACGAGGGGATTTCACCAGGTGCTGCATGCATACAAAGGGCACCTGATGACATTTCCTTTTCTATACAACTCTTAAAGATACAGGAGCCCTGTCCTCCTTTCCATAGGGTCACGCTATCCTATATAAATATAGAGTGAGCATATGAAAAGGAGGACAGGGCTCCTGTATCTTTAACAGTTGTACAGAGAAGGAAATTTCAGCAGGTGTCATTTGTATACTGTATATGGGGAACCTGGTGAAATTTCCTCTTCATCACAGCAGTTAAAGCTGCAGGTGCCCTGCCCTCTTTTAAATCTGGTCACTGTAGTATATAGCTCCTGCAGCTTTAACTGTTGTGATGAAGAGAGAATTTCACCAGGTTCTCCATACATACAAATGACACCTGCTGACATTCCTTTTTCTATGCAACTGTTAAAGATGCAGGAGCCCTGTCCTCCTTTTCATATGGTCACCCTAATTAACAGGGGAGAGACACATTGACCAGGACCCTGCTGCTGCACGGTGGTGGTGTGTAATCTTCATAAAATGAGGGTTTCTGGTGGCCGTTCAGCTCGCCAGGCCCACCTCCTGCCCCTCGCCTGGATTCTGGCAACCAATCGGAAGTTGCCTTCCTCCTGGAAACACCCGTGGCACAACGCCAGAGCGAGGTCAGTCCCTGACTTTTCCAGTGTGCAGCTTCCCAAAGAAGCCCCACAGTGGCTGCTGCATCGTATAACTGATGTAGTGCCACGGTACAGCCACTGCAGGGCTTTTAAAGCAGATAGACAGCCCCTGGTTCACAAGACAGGCCAGGCTACTGTGATTTAATTTCCTTGCGGGGGCTATCATGTTGTCCTGGGCACCTACACGTGCTATTTTTGCATTGTGCTCATGGCTGCCCAGCTTGCCATGTCATGCAAACCAGGTCATTTTGTGTTCTAAAGGTGACAATAACCAACTGGGATGGGATGGTTTGTTTCTATGTACCCTTGGAAAGTGTCAGATTTGGGTACTCTGATGGAATCATCTGAACTTTCCTTTCATGTTACGCCTAGATCATGATATCATTACGAACGGAGTTTGTACAGAGCTACCACCTTTTTCATGTTTGAGATTCTTCTTTTCTGAAGCACTGGTTATAGTGTTTGCCTGTGTGTCTTCTTTTCAGTCTATCTGCAGACATAATCAGGAGTGAAGATTGCGGATAGATTCACATTCCTTTCTACTGACATACATTTTTAAAATGTTAATTCCTTCTTGCTTCCTCTTTATTTCAAAGATCTGGGCTACTTTTAAGGATGTAATTTGTCAGTAGGCTCAGCTTACAATACAAAGTATTGATCAAAGGACAACTGGCAACTCTTTTATACACTGAAACAGGAATCCAAGCAAGCATCAGAACTCTGCATCAGCAACTGCTAAGTTTTAAGCTTCCATCAGCATTTCTATTGCACCACGTTCCACTTAGCACAGATGGTTTTATGGAGAAAAACAGATTTTCCCAAGCAAACATATTATATTCATTAGGCTTCCCCCCACCCCACTCAGGTTATGACAGACAGAACCATTGCTCATAGCAAGAAATTAGGCTAACCTCCTCATCCTAATAATAATTATAGTAATAATATTTTAAAAGGTAGCATTTTTTAAATTTCTTTATGGTATTTGCATTGTGTCATTTGTCAATATTTATTCCAGGGTGGTTTACCATACAAATTAAAATCACAAGCTACATTGAGTAAAATATATAAGAAAAAATATACAAGAAAATAGACAAGAAAATTATTTTGTGAACTGCCCAGAAGGCTCTAGCTATTTAGCAATATAGAAATGTAATACATAAATAAATAAATAAATATAAATCAAACAGTTAAAATCAGTAAAGCAATGACACCATTAAAAAAATAATCAACCAAAGCAGCAGAGTGAAAATCTAATTTCCAATGTTTAAAATACAACTTCCTTCCAATACATAAAGTACAAATTAGCATATCATACATATATAGGCATAAATCCAAAATCCTTGTTTTGGCAACAGAGTTCTGTGCTGTCTCTTTCCCCCTACAGCTCCACCCCTGCACACTCTCCAAAACTGCTCTAAAGAGTTCGGGGACCCTCCAGAGGAGATTTGCAGGGTGTCTGGAGTGCTGAGAGGGGGAAGAGAGGACACAGAAATCCAGTTATGCAAGCAGTATTCTTCCATTCGGGCAATGAGGATTCTGGATACAGCCCCAGTGTTCAAAGTGCTTCACAGACACTATCACAATAATCCTTACAATTTCTACAATAACAGTTAGTACTGTTATTCCCATAGTGCAAATGGGCAAACTAAAGGTTTAGGATAATGATACGCTAAAATTAAATAAAGGCTGAAGTGAGATTTGGAGAAGGGGCTTCCTCGCTCACAGGTCAGCCCCTTAGCCACTACTTTGACATGGGCTTTAAAGCACACCTCAATTTCAGTGGGACTTAATTCCATTGTCCGGCTGGGTCCAGAAGACAACTAATGCCTCTTTGAGACAGGGAGTGTCTTGGCCACCTCGAAAAAGGCACTTGTGACGCTGGTCCTAAAGAAACCCTCCCTGGACCCAGGGATTGTAACAATGATCCATCTATCACTAATATCCCCTATCTATGATCTGGCAACCTCTAGAATTAACTATAATAATTCATTGTATATGGAACTTTCTTTGAATACTGTTTGGAATCTTCTGGCTGCCAGGTTGTTGGCTGGGATTAATCAGCATAAACATATCTTGCTGGCATTGAAAAATATCACTGGTTTCTAGTTCATTTCTGAGCACAATTCAAAGTGCTATTGCTTACCTTGAAAGACTTATACAGCTTAGGATACAAATACCTGAAGGAATACCTCCTCCATACAATCTCCCCGTGCATGAGGTCATAAAAACATTTTAAAAAGCCATGCTGGATCAGACTAAATGTCCATCTATTTCAGCATTCTGTTCACATAGTGGCCAACTCACAAGTAGGACATGACTGCAATTCCACTCTCCTGCCCATGTTCCCCAACAACTAGGGGCTGTCTATATGCGGCCAAAGGCCTGTGGTGGCTGCGAATCTGTGCTGCATCAGTTATATGACGCAACTGCAGATTAGCAGCCACTGTGAGGCTTTCCAAGAAGCTGCACTTTGAAAAAGTTGCGGACTCACCCTGACTTTTTAGGTGGGAGCAAGGTCAGTATGGCTCTTCTACCATCTGATCTTGCTCCAGGGCCGATCCATGTAGTGGTCCTGGTGTAAGGCGAACTGGCAATTGGTCTCTGGAAACCAGGAAGGGGCGGCGGCTCCAGTACCCAGATGACCGCCAGAAACCCCGCGCTCCCTCCTTTGCCACATGATTACTCAATGCCACCCCAGGTAAGGGAAACCATGGGGTTTGGGGGGAAGGCGGCGCCAACTCGACGCCGTGAAGACATAGGCATATTGCTCCTGATACTGGAGGTAGCATATCACCATCAAGACTAATAGCCATTGATAGCCTTATCCTCTATTATCATATATGAAAGCTCTCCTCCAGGTGCCTCTATGGGGGTGGTAATACAAGGGGGTGATCAGAAAGAGACGGGGGGGGAAGTCTTCTCAATGGTGTCACCCAGTTTGTAGAATCTTCTGAGAGAGGGGTAGCTGGCACCAACATTCTTATCTTTTTGATGCTGGACAAAGGTGTTTTTATTCCTCCAGGCTTTTTAATGTAGTTTAATATATTTTTCTCCTTTAACAAGTTGTTATATTTTATGTATGTATTTTATTTTTGTAAAGCAACCTGGGAGCTCTGCTGAAAGGCAGCATATCAATCTTTAAAATAAATAAAACAAATATATTCCATTTACTTGCATTTAGGCTTGGATGCCAGCCGTAGAACGGGAATCTTGTCTTACCGTCACTGAAATTTGAGTGAGTAGCATGTTCCTCTGTAATTGCACAAGTTGTTCATATATTCCATTTTATGTATATTTCTTCTATGAGAGAGCTGGCCATGAAGCAATATATAATCTAATGAGGACCAAACACACACACGCACGAGCACACACACACACACTGTGCTGCCCGTACATCCTGTCATGAGCTGTTTAGAGGAAGGGCAGGAGACAAATATGAGGAATGAGTAAACAGAGTGTTAGGGCAGTGCTGAGAATTTTCTTTTATTTTCACAGAATCTCAATGTAAGCGAGAGAGACAGTTTGGAAAGGAAGTGCACCACTCTGATACTGAGTAATAAAGCTACCATGGCTCTATAGTTAAGGCGTGTTTTATTAACTTCAGGTCTCCTTCTACTGACTCTCGTTCTTACAGTGCGGAATGTTTGTGTCTTGGAGCCCAGCCAAGTGCCGAGGTCTTCTGTTAAAAGAGTAACAGGTAATCTCCAATGTGATTGAATGAAACTTTTCATTTTGATATCTGGATATCATATTGCCTTTTCTTCAAGAGCTGTCCCATCTGAGCAAACATCATACTGAAGGACATACAGGAATTGAACAGGTGGAAAAAATGCAGGTTTGGGAAGTTTAGATCCTACACTTGCTATATAATTGGGATTCCTGCATGCTCCCCTTCCCTATTCATTCTGAGAACTGAGGCTGAGGTAAGATGTTGTCACTATAGTAACTGGTGGTGTAAATTCTGATGTGATGGAGAAACCACAGATCCAAGTGGCACAATCTCTCTAATCATGTGTTAATTCTGTATAGGGGATTCCTGCATTGAAACTGTAGCAGACTGCACTTTTAGTCCTGCCCCGATGATGCATCTCTTTCCTCTGACATCAATGTTTTGAGCATGCAAAGGAACTCCAATGCGTGTGCTGCTGCTTGTGCATAGGGACTCTGCATGATCAGGACAACTGCGCAATCAAGCACCACGCTCATGTGGAGCCTCTAACTGCATGCAGCTGTTGACGTATAAAGGTTCCTTTGCAGACCACCATGCTCCATGCACAGGTCTCGGAGGAAGGAGATGTAATGTCAGGAGTGGGGTTCAACTCACAGCTGCTCCAACATGGGAATGCCCTACATGTAAGTATCACATGAATAGGGCTAATGATAGAATTCTACATGCTCTCACTGATAGCTAGAAGAGCTTTTCATAGCTATGACAAGATCTGGGGGTCAACAGGAATGGCTGATTATTCCTATCAAATCCTTTTCTTTGCTTTAAAAACATTTAGTGTCCCCAATTCCTTAGTTCCATTGCAGAAAGCCCTGGTAAGAGTAAGGCCTTTTAAGGTTCTCTAGTGTGCACATGGAAATACATAACATAAATTCCGATTAATCTGGCTGGATGAGGATCAGTAACGTATGGCAACAATAAATAATGTTCTCTGGATGAGGTACTTGTGAAAGAAATAGAGCTGTATTATCACCATAAGACTGGGCCACTTCATTCCATGCAGATCAAAGACAGATTCAAGCTCTTCAAAGGCTGGCAGGAGAGTTGCTTTGTACATGGGAATAGACACACTCCTAAACATATGGAGAGAGGAGGGTTGTTTCAAGTTGTTACTTAAATGGCTTAAAACAATTCAGATGTGAAACCAGATGGGCCTGGGGGTTTCTGCTAGACTCTACACTTTATTGCAGATAAAGCTAATGGTCTGTGTGATGACTCAGCTTTCTGCTCAGGGGGTACCCAACATTGAAAGTTTACATGATGTGCAAAACCTATGGATGTAATAAGGTTCAGAACACCCAGCCCCTGGCATTAAGATGGAGAGCTTCTGTACTGCCAACTCCCCCAACCCCAGGATGTTTCCTCATTAACTGTGAAACCATTACTCATTACATAAAATGGCATTAGTGCGCTTATTAATATAGCATAATCATTAAATGATGTTTCATTAAAAGTTCAGTACAATAAATCTCTTCTGAATGCAGGGCCAGCTCTACCATTACACAGTGTGAGATGGTTGCTTCAGGTGGCAGATACTGGAAGGTGGCGGCAAAGTGTAAGAAGAGTGAGGTGTGGGTCATGCGGCCTGCCCTGTGCACCCTAAGCTAGCCTACTCCCTTCAGGTGTGGTGGAGGATGCTGTCCCATCCCCAGGATTGAAGTAAGATTGAACTGCCTGTCCATGTTAGAACAGACAGCAGTTCCATCCTATCAGGGGACTGCAAAGAGACTGGAAGCTGAATTCCAGTACAGAGGTCATGAGGGAGGAGCCTCAGTAAGCTCAGCAGATCTTGTCTCGTTCTGAATAAAGCTTTAATCACAGCAAGTAGGCCTCTGTCTTCTGTGGGCTAAAGAAGCACTACTAAAACAAGGTGTCAGAAGTAAATCTATTATTCTGAAGACAAGGAGGGCTCAAGCAGCACTGCTTTCAACAGCAACAAGCACACTGGAAGCAGAAGACAACATTCTGATGATGGCAGCCAGCATGATTCCACTTCCAGGGCCCATGGACATGGCAGGTGATATTTTCAATAACTGGATATTTTTCAAAGCACAGTGGCAGAATTAAAACAGTCCAGTCAGCCTTTGTACTTGGAATGGGAGAAAGGTTGTCATTTTGTCCTTTGCCCCAGGGAGCAAAATGCCTTGGATTGATGAATGCTTCATTAGTCCCATTCCAGGTAACATTATCTACTATGTATTTATTAGCAATATTTATATACCACTTCTTATTTGAAACAAATCCTGAAGCTGTTTACTAAAGAATGAGAACCAACCAACCAAACAAACAAAAACCACACACACCACATACACACAAAATAATACCATGAAGCTGTTTTTAGTATATCCTTAAAAAAAGGGTGAAAACATCCTCTTGGTTTCTTAAATCTGCAGAGGCCAAGCAATTGCTGAGCATATGAATGGACAAAGTAGAGCCTTCAGCAATGTGTAATGTTCAGGTTGGGGAAGGCCCTGAGTAACGATTCTTGATATATGAAAAGAGGAATATTAGAGGTGTGCACCTCTTTTCACCTATGAAATATTAGTTAGATGGTTTGTATTTCATTTCATTTCTATCCCATCTTGTTTGTTCTTGCAAGAAGCCCAAGGTGGCTTTTATGGTTCTATTTTATCCTCACAACAACCCTGTGTGGAAGGTTAGGCTAAGAGTTAGTGACTGGCCTGAAGTCATGAGCTTCATGACAGAGTGTGAACTAAAATCCAGATATCCCAAGTCCTAGTCCAACACTCTAACCACTACACTGTACTGTCCCTCTGGTATGGGAATGTCTGTATTCCCTTAATGTGGTGGTGGGACTATTTTCAGAGCAGGAAGGTTGACTTCATTTGCCAGGGCACTGGGCTAATTGTCAGAAGTGCCTTATTTTGGCAGATGAATGAATGGGCTGATGAGGCTTTTATGATTTCTTATTGTTTGTGACAGACTAGCATACAAAAAGATAGGAAGTGAGGAAAACAAGCAAGCAGAGACTGGACACACACACCCGCCCGCCCACCATGATGTTCCTACTTCACAGCTAGCAGTTTTAAATGGTAACAATTTGTAAGATTGTTTGCATTTCTAATTAAAAGCTAGATTGACGGAATATCTTTTATTAAAGTTCACTGTGTTTTACAAATTGAACCTATGCCCTCAGAAGTAAGCACCACAGAGTTTAATGAGGCCTAATGTATAGGATTGTACTCACACCCCATAAACCTAATTGTGAGATTTTATTAGTTGTTTGTTTTGAAGGTCTCAATTTTATTATGGCATTTTTAACCAGTGTTAGCTCCTTTGAGTATAAAATAATACAAAACCAAGCTATCTATATTTCCTGGGGGTGTGGCTACAGATTCCCCTTGGGGGCGTGGCTACAGAGACTGTCATGATGAGCTCCTGCATGCCAACGTTTACCACAAAACCACTAGATCCTGTACCTGCAATCCCAAGTGGTACAGCCCATAGACATCACCCACGGTTTGTGAGGAGCCACTGGCCACTACAATAGTTGCTAGGATGGATTATGGCTAATTTTATTAGCTTAAAAAATATTTGCTGGCTGTCGGAATGATCTGATATATAACGGAACCCACTTCAGTTTATTGGAAAACACGAGTTTCTTGGTATTTTCAGCAAATGTTTTGAGCTATTAGCATCGTCAGATATTGCAAATAAGAAACCCTATGGCTTAAATCATTAATGCACCCTTTTGCCCTGACTAAAGTACAGAGGAAATGTAAAATGTGTGTCAGAAAAACTTTTGCCAGACATTTAAAAGAAGGGAAGCTTTAAAAAAAAGTTTTGAACAAAAATTATTTGAGTGAGGTAAAGGATGAAATTGTAATGGTGAGACCATCTGAATGTGGGAAACTATTTCAGACATATGGAGAGAGACGCTCCTGGGTGGCTGAAAGTGAAAAAAAAATCTCTCATGGGGCTGGAGGATCATACTTTAGGTCTGCCTGTTTGTGCCTGTAAAGTTATCTACATCTTGGGTATCTGTAGCAAGCCCATCCCTCTGGTGGTCAAGAGCTATTGCTTCTAATGGAAATAATAATATGTATTCCAGATGTACATTTAAGCTGGCTAGAAATTTGACCACTCTGCTTCTTCATTCATAAAATTATAGTTCTCAAAAGAGGAATGCATTTTTATGTGTGTTTTTAAGATGACAGACTATCATCAAATACTCTCTCTTTTTTCTATTCAAGATTGGCTTAATCTGGTTTGGCATCAACGATCATTGTACATTTTCTGTCTCATTATGTTAAAACTGTTTTATGTATTTAAGTGGCAGTTTCCACATTACATGTGAGGGGGGGGGGAGAGAATGGAACCTCTAAGTGAGAGAGGCAGGGCATGGACAGAGGTGCTTTTCATGTAATAGTCTGTGCTCACCCCTGTTGAGCAGGTCCTCCAGATGTGTTATGGCTCCTGATCTCCAGTCTCTTTTACTGAGCATTTCTTTGCGCCTGGCCTGGTATGCAAGCACTAGCACTTTCACATTGAAAAACATGTGCAAGAACCATGGGATTTTATGCAGAGACAATTTAATGAGATGTGGAAGATTCCAGAGCCATAGAGAATGTTTCCATGTTACAATATATATGTGGTTGAAAATAAATGAGTCTCAGCATCCTCAGAACAATTTCTGCGTGGTTTGGCTTTAGCCCTATGGACATTAGGGTATGAGAAACTTCCACCACAGAGGAGGTCTTGTAAATCAAGTGAACTTGGGGACAATTTCTTGATATTTTCAAGTCTCTGTGGTCAAGTCATATTCCGTAATGTGGAGAAAATGTAGGAGCAGTATACATCTTTGTTGGGGAATGGGCCATCTATGGCACCTAGTGCTATGGGCTACTGTACCCAGATCTGGCCATGGGGACCAGGAGATAGTTTGAACTGACAGCTGGATTTCACCAAGGGAAAGCCCTATTCTATTCACCAGACAAAGGCTGAAGACCAGGATCCTAGAATCTAGGCTCAGATCTTGCAGTTCAAAGGATTTATATTGCCACAATCCTGGGAGCCTGTGTTATGCATCATTGTTCACTTTTGTATTTGAAGAGGGCTTTGGGGCCTAGGTAACATGATCAACCTGTGTGAACATGGTAGCTCACTAAGTTAGGATAAACTAAACTTGTCACCCTTATTTAGTATTAAAATTTAATATAAGGGCTCATTCTTTGAAATAAGGAGCAAGTGACAAGCTTAGTTGCTAGGCTGAGTCTCAGGCCCCAAGGTTTCTTGTACAAAACCCGGAAACCCTGATGAAACACTTGTTTGGAAAAGCAGCTCACCCCACCCCTGCACTCCGGCAATTTGGGAATCCCTTTCTCTATACTGCAGAGGCAGAAAGAACAGGGTCAAGAAATGCTAGCTGACAAGGGGGTAAAAGGTATTTTAACTGAGGATAAGGCTATCACAGAGAAACTGAATGATATAATTTTTTGCATCTGTCTTCACTGTAGAAAAAGTAGCACAGATACCTGTTTTTGAATCAACTTTTTTCAGGAAGGGAGTCTGTAGAACTGAAAGAAATAGATGTAAACAAGGGATGAAGTTCTATGATGTATTGACAAATTAAAAAATAACTGTCAGGATGGCATCTACCTAAGCGTTTTTACAGAATTCCAACATGTAATTGCTGATTTTCTAAAAAAAAAAGAAGCTAACTTTTCTTTAAAACCGGCCTGTGTACCAGAGGATCTCAAAGTATCCAATATAACAGAGAGAGAGTGGGGGGGACGGGACAGTGGAGGATCCTAGAAATAACAGGCAAGATAGTTTTAATGCCTTTTATGGGAGAATTGGTGGAAAGCATTATTAAAGATAAAGGATCAAGCATATGGAAGCACCTGAGCCTTGCTGAATAAGAATTAGCATAGCTTCTGCAAGGGAAGTCATGTCTCAACAAGTATGCGGATAGGGGTGATATGAATGATAGACTTTGGGTTAATATAACTAACTTAAGTCCCATTCATTTCAGTTCTCTTACAATGACTATAAATCTGTATCCAACCAATTAAGCACCTGAGCAGTTATAGGTTAAGAGGATGTATCATCCTATGGATTAGAAAATGCTTAAACAACCGGAAGGAGGGAAGTAAGCCGTATAGCCTCTCAATTATCTATGTTGGGATTGGTACTACTTAACTTGCTGCTTTAACGTTCATATTGGGAATAATTTGGTGACATCACAATCTTGGACACTTGGATCCCTAACTTCCGATTGCTTACAAACAAGTTATTTGAATTCACAGTAAATCCTTCATTTAACCCACATCAATTTAAACATGATGACATCCCAGACCCAATTTGGGTACTAGAGGATGAATAAGACAGTGCATTTTGCTAGATGTCCTAGCTGCAGAGAAACCCTGCTCAAGTCCTGAGGAAAACTCTCCAGCAATTATGATAGTAGTGGCAGACAGCTATATGGGGTGGGAAAAGATAAAGTCACGAACTATGCTCTCTAATTTCAAATGCAAATTAGGTTTTTATCTATCTATGTTTTTATGTGGCAAATTGCAAGGTGGGAATGTTTGTCCTTTTCCAGACTTGTGAAATTCTGAACACAGTAACATCTCACCTACACAGATGTTTTAAGACAACATCGATCAGGTGAGCATTACGCGTACCTCAGACTGGTATGGATACATGATAAGACACCAAGGCTTTAGTTACTATGGCAAGCTGTATTTGAGTCATCAGATGGTGCATAATGAAGACAATTTGACTTTCAAACATGTTACAAATTAGCTGCCTCCAATGTTTCTATATTAGCCATGCTTTCTAAAGGCCACTTTGCATAATACCAGGAAGTCCTGAAAGAGGAAGAGAGAAAGGTTATGCTTCTGCTCTATGACAGTGGTTCTGGGATAATGTGAGGAGAGCGGATTCATCCTTATCCACCATGGGGAAACAGATGAGCTCTTTCTGTACCTGTGGCGTGTATCTCCCAACGATGGAAATGCAGAAATGCATCTTCCCTTTCAGCAGCATGGCCCAGTAGCATGCCAAGCAAGACCTTGTCTGAGTGGTTGCGACTAACACAGGTAGGCCCAGGACCACTTCTTAAGGTACGTTTTGCTGGCAGCTTCCGAAGGCTGAGTACAAAACGTACACATTTTGCATCAGTTAATGAAAGACGAATGTATGTATAATCAGTGAAAGCGGATGGCTTCAATGTCAATGGAGAAGTGAATCCACTCCAGGTTTCAGACAAAACCTGTCAGAACTCTGAAAGAGCTGTCCATTGTGCTTCTTTAGCTCCTTTAGAGTTCTGACTGGGTTTGACTGAAACACGAAGCAGATTCACTGCCCCACTGACATCAGAGCCACTAGCCTCCATTATGTATAATTAATAGCTTTCCCCGTCTCCACAGAAATGTGTGTGCCCCCCTCTCCCAAGTTGCATTAGTCATCCTAAAGACTGGGCTCCCACTATTAGATTCCATTACTATACTAGTCATTTAGCATACTACTATACCTATTCTGCCAGTCACCTCTTTTGCAGCCTGGGCTCAGCTGTGCTAGCTACCACCTCCTTCCCTTCCCTCATGCTTTAGTTTTGAGATCAGGAGCAATGGTAGGCCACAAGCCTTCTTCAAAACGGACATCACCATTGTAACCACAGCCCCTCTTTTCTTCTAAGGCAGGAGGCCTTTCACACAACATGGCTCCCTATTGTAAATGCATGCAGCATTCTCACACACACACAACTTAAAAAAATAAACAATAACCGTACTTAACAAAAACTGGGGTGTGGTAACAGTTTTCCCTCTCAGTTTATGACAGGGGTGGGGAACCTCCTTCAGCCCAAGGGCCAAATAAAATTTTGGAGAAGGTCTTGGGTGTTGAATCCCAGTGGTTGGCAGGGGTCAAAATAAACTGCATATTGCAGCTTAAAGCATTTCTTGCCAGAAACTAAGCATTAGGAGAGGCGGTTCAACCTTTTAGGATGAGGAGAATTGAACAAGCCAGAAAAGCACGAAACCTTTAGTGGTTGGAGGAAAGAGGTATAGCTATCTCTGGGGGGCCCAGGTGGGCCAGGTTTGGCCCCAGGGCCTGAAGTTCCCCACTCCAGATTTATGACAACCAATTAGAAAATATTTATTTATTTTATTACATGTATATACCGCCCCAGAGCCAAAGCTCTCTGGGCGGTTTACAACAGTTAAAAACAATAAACAAAAAAAGTATACAAAATTTAAAAAAACCATCAGAAACATATAAACAACAATATAAAAATAACATTATCCGTTTAAAAACAACAGTTCTATTAAAGCTAGGCAGGCTCTGTTTTGCTGCTGATTGTCTATCTTGGAAGAATTTCTGTTCTAGAAATTGTGGAAGACAACCACCCCAGCAAATTTGGCCAAAAATGTTTAATATGGAAGTCTTTATTTATTTTTGGCCAATGAGCTCCTTTGGTCTTAAGAGCTCAGAAGGACCAAAGGAGCATAACTGGGGTTCCAGTTCTCTCCCCAGCGAAGCCTCCCTGGCATCCACATTATTATCTTTTCAGCACCAGGTTAAGACCTTTTTCTTCTCTCAGGCATTTGGCAGCATATGATGAGGTTTCAATCAGGTCCTGGATTTTCCTTATTGTTGATTAACATTGTTTTCAGGGTGTGCATGTGTGTGTGTGTTGTCTGTTTACATGTTTGTATGTAAATAGTTTTTACACTATAACCCTGTTTGGATGACACACTAAGGGCCTTGCTAGACGAGGCGTTAGCGCGCTTTGAGGCCCGGTTTCCCTGCTGTGCGTCCACATGACGCACAGGGGAATCCGCCCCCAGGCCGCACTAAAGCCTCCCTTAACGCGCCATAAGTGAAGTCGCTTATGGCGCACCTTTTCCGCAGCCCCGGCCTGAGGCCGGGGCTGCAGAACGTCTAGCAACTTCCGTGGCTTTTTGCGGCTACTCACTTACTCGCAAGTAGCCGAGAAAAGCCACGGACTGAGCACAGTGCTCAGCGCTGTGCCCATCGGGCCGGGCGGGGGGGAAGGCCAGACCGGCAGGAGAGGGGGATGGCACAGGGAGACACGGGAGACGGGGAGGGCGGGCGCAGGGTGGCACAGGAGACGGGGAGGGAGGGAGAGCGCAGGGTGGCACAGGAGACGGGGAGGGCGGGCGCAGGGTGGCACAGGAGACGGGGAGGGAGGGCGGGGAAAGAGGGGGCAGGGGGCTTAATTATGTTATTATGTTAATATGTTATTTTGCCACTATTTTATTTGTTTGCGAATGGCCTAGTTGGCTAACAAGCAATAAAGATTCAAAATTTAAAAAAGGGTGGGGGGCTTAATTTTTTTAAAAAGTCTCTTACCTTCTCCGGAGTCTTTGGAGCGCACGTGGCCCCTTTAACAAAACAAAAAAAATGGCAGATGCTGCAGGGTTTCCGTAGTCCCTGCGCGTCGGCCGTCTAGGAGGCGGGGCGGCGCGCGCCGTCGCCCCGCCTCCCTGCCGGCTTATCCCGGCACGTCTAGCAAGGCCCTAAGCCACAGTGGTTAAGCATTTTAAGCTAAACAGATTGGTCACTGGTACATTTAGGGGTGACCATATTACACCAACTCTAAAATCACTTCACTAGCTGCCAAATAATTTCTGGGCGAAGTATAAAGTGTTGGTTATTACCTTTAAAGCCCTACATGGTTTGGGTCCAAGTTACCTGTGGGATCGCCGTCTCCCGTACATTCCACCCCACACACTTAGGTCCTCTTGGAAGTATTTACTCCAGTCAGCAAAAGCTAGGCTGACAACTGTTACCCAGAGAACCTTCTCTTCTGCCGCTCCCAGACTGTGGAATGACCTGCTGGAAGAGATTCGTCAACTGAATAGTCTTTTCGAATTCAAGAAGGCAATAAAGACTGATCTCTTTCGGCAGGCCTACCCAGTCGAATTTTAAGATGTGAGCCTCTTATTTTAATATTGTATTAGTTTTATATGTTCTAATAAGTTTTCTGAATTTTATGGTATTTGTATCTAATGTTGTTCCAGGCCTCAATCCAGAGGGAGAGGCGGGTAATAAATAAATAAATATTATTATTAGTTTTAAACATTATGGCTTAGCTTGTCTTGTGAACCATACCTGAACATAGTGGCTACATAACAACAGCTTGAACACACTCAGTAACCATTTGCTGCAAAGGGGTTAGCAGACTAACTATGGCTTAGCGTGTTGTCTAAACAGGCCCTATGTATAAAGTATTTTCAATCTTAGTAAACCACACAGAGAGTGTCAGCTATTGGATGGTGTAGAAATGTAGAAAATGAAATGAATGTGAATTATAGGGCTGGATTGGATTTGAGCCAGGAAAACTCAGGTCACATAGGGCCGATCTACACCAGGCAGGATATAACACTTTTAAAACAGTATGAAAGTGGTATATGTTATGTGTCCTGGGCCTGAACAGTTGTCATAACCCTTATAAACCGTTATAATTAGTAGTGTAGATCCTGGCAAAGTCAGAGAGCAGGCAGAAAACACTGGGCTATATTTAGAGCAGATAGGCCCATGAAAAGGGCCAACAGAAAGTACAGAATAGAGTTGAACAGCCGTCCCCGCCCTGAGATTCTGGTGATATAGGGTGGGATAGAAATGTTTTAAATAACTAATAAATAAACCTAGTGCCCTCCAGAAGCGTTGGACTGCAACTCCCATCATTCTCAGGCAACATGCTGGCTGGAAATGATGGGAGTTGCAGCCCAGCACATCTAGAGAGCACCAGGTTGGAGAAGGTTGGTGTAGAGCAATGAAAAGGAGAAATGAAGGAGCAAAAACAGGCTGATTCAAGGATGCAGGCCAAGGTCAAAGCACATCAGGAGTGGGGCATGGTTCCAATTTCAAGTTTCTGACCAGCCTTCCAACAACTTATACCTCCTTATTAAAATGTATTCCTCCTTATTGCAAGGCTACTGAGAGGCTGTAAAATAAATTAGCCCCTGGTGAGGGTATCTGAAAGTTTGGGCAGGACCCTCACCTGGATTTCTGTTACTGGGAGCCTCTACTACCTTCCCCCCTTTCTTTGCTTCAGATATCAGTACAGCTTTCTCTTTTCTGCACTGCTGCCCTCCTAAGGGGATTTGGCAGCGTGATACCTACATTCTCAGGATGTGACACATCGTTTTCTTTAGCTCACTGCTTAAACTACTGTGTTGTGGCTTTGGTGGAATTCTGAGGAACTGAAGAGGGCTACAGTTAAAAGCATAACCTCAGGTTAGCACATGCATCTTGTTTTTGTCAGAAGCCACAGGTAATGTGAAAATACCTGAAAAGCTTAAAACAAATAGTCTTGCAGCCCCATAAAGACTAAGAAAGACTCTAGTCCATGAAAAGTGTGTACCATGATGAATGCGTTAAGGTGCCACAAGACTCTTTGTTGGTTTCGCTGCAGCGCAGATTAACATGGCTTCCCTGCTGGAACGTGTGATGCTTTTCGTTGAAACCAATATTGGTGTATGCATAACCTATCAAAATATACTAGCTTAGTTACCACTATTAAGGGAAATGATGCAGAAGGCTAACAAATACCTCAAAAATATACTCAAAAAAGCTCTCTGTGGTGGTGTTTACTGCAATTCCTGGCCACTGCTATTAAGTGATGGCTGGATGAGGGCCTGTGTCTTTACTAGCCACTGGGAGAGGGGACAATAGCTAGCAGAATACCTACACTTCTCTCAGATCTGACTGTGAAGTGGGGTGGAGCAAGGCAGGGGAGACACCAGGAAAGAAAAGAGCCCCATGTCAGTTTCGCAGACATAGGGTTGTATCCAATGTTAGTCTAACATAGTCTCCCATTCATTTCAATGGGTCTACTCTAAGGAGGATAAACACAATGGGAATATACGGAGTAGATACACAACCACATCCTTTGCTACTTTATCCTGGTTCATCATAGGTTCAGATATAATTAACACCTCTTTTTATCACAGGACCGCTTTGTACATGCACAGGAGCCTTTAGCAGTCTCCATTGTGAAAAACATTCTCTCCCTTCCTCCTTGGTTGTCACTCAGTGGTGATAGCTGGGCACTGCGGTGCATGAGTTGCTGCTGGTGACATTTTGATCTCAGGAAGGTGAGAGTGACCAGAATACGCTGAACCCCACCAGTCCTCTCTTCTGCTAGCACCACAGGCTTCAAAGGACCTGCTAACTGTCATGGGCTGAACCCATGGTTCCTTTAAGAGAACATCTTTTGCTTCATCCCAGGGAGAGGGGTTTCTTTGTGTCTGAAAAGGGAGTAGCAAGTGAAATGCCAAGGCGGCGCTGGGCGAGAAGTGCTTGGCATCTGATAACGCCTCCCCGGGCTGGTACTGGGGGTGGGGGAGTAACAAGTTGCAGCTGTGCAATGTCTGGGAGCAGTCCCCCCTCCCTTCAGGAGAGGTGTGGGTTGCTATGGGGTTTCTATTGGTCAGGGTGGGTCTGGTGACAAGGGGGTCCCAGAAAGGGATAAAAGGCTTAGGCACCTAAGCGTCCAGTCTCTTTCCTGTGGGTGTCAAGAGTCCAGCGTGTGTGTGGTGAGTCAGAGCATCCAGACCGGGCTGGCTGGCTGGCCACCATGCTGGCTGGGAATGATAGGAGTTGTAGTCCAACACATCTGCAGAGCAATGGTTTGGGAAAAGCTGCATTAAGTATATAACTTAAGTATATATTATATACTTAATATATTTATATACTTATATATTAAGTATATAACTGTGTGTATAATACATATCTCTGTTATTCTCTGAGATCAATACAGCATAAAGCTGCTAGTGTTTTACTGACCTAGTTCACACGACATGACATCTCACTGTGGTTTCCCCCCGGCAGGGGGCTGCCACATCATGGTGGGAGCATATGGGTGGCATTTTTGCATGGCACCTGCAAGCACCCAGTCTGCTGTGGTTTGTCGTGTCATGTGAACCAAAAGGGCAGGTGTCTGTGTGAAATTAGGCAGCTCTCAAATAATCCGAAAACAAGCCATGGCACGACATGATGGCCGTCTGGATGTAAATTGATCCATGGCGAGTTGTTGTGCCATGAGAACAAGGTCACTGTTCCTGCTCCTATGCCTTAACATTAACCAGGAATGTAGCAGGTGAAGTGTTTCCTGGCATGGGGGTGGGGGGAAAGCTCCATCTGCTTGATTTCTACATGTCAGTTACCTAGGGAGGTTGTGGGCTCTCCCACACTAGAGGCCTTCAAGAGGCAGATGGACAACCATCTGTCAGGGATACTTTAGGGTAGATTCCTGCATTGAGCAGGGGGTTGGACTCGATGGCCTTGTAGGCCCCTTCCAACTCTGCTATTTTATGATTCTATGATTCTATGTCAGGTTGCCATTAAAGACATAGAAACAGGGCCAGTGAAAAGCTGGTAATCCTAACCTTGAACGCAAACATAATTTTAACCTCATTTAAAACATTCATATTAATATTTTCATCTCAGCTTTTATGGCAAAAAGTGTATATTTTCCCATAATGATGTTGTTTTAGCATTCTATGTGATTAAATCATATATGCACTCTTTGTTTTGTTCTAGTTGGTCTGTTTTATTGGATGCTAGTATTGAAACATGTCTGATGGGATTGTATGGGGGTTTGTGTTTTTAAATTGCTTAAATGTATGTCACCCAGAGAACTTAGCAGCTTCTCACAGTGAAAAATCTGTTCCTCTCTGTTACAAAAAAAATGGCTGTGTGACGCTCAAAATACTGGTTGGGATCCACACTTAATTGTACTTTGAGTAGACCCATTGAAACCAATGGGACATAATGCAGTCATAATTTAGGTCACATTGATTCCAATGGTTCTACTCTAAGTATGGCTAAGAGCTTCTCTACGTTAAGCAAAATTCCAGCAGCCATACCGGGGTTTTGTCTTCTGGAGTCTTTGTGAGTTTACCATCGGCACAATACATGTGCTCCCCACCCCCTTGTTTTTGCTGGTTCCTTCCCATCTGTTTCATTTAAACCACCAGAGGATGGCGTGCTATATTTCATGATTTAGATTTATTATCGCATTTTCAGTGACTTATAAAATGGCGGACTCCTGGTTGAAAGTGACGGGAGAGGCATTGGAGGTTGACTATGTCATGAAAAGGACCCACAAACTTTTGTGAGTGAACAATCACAAGTGCACGATAAATGCCTTGTGTAGAGACAGCCTAGGTCTGGATCCAATCTAATTTTAATTTAGTATCTCTCCCCCACATCCACACCCATCTCTCAGGTATCGGAAGGCAATTTTTGACTGTTGGTGCCTTGGGGAAATGAATGTTCCCAAATGAATTGCTCACCTGGAAGTCATACACGTCACTTTTTCCATTATCTTGGTTATGAATGGCTGCTATTTGTTGACGCCTTTGAACGCTGGAAGCTAAATTCTGGCCAGTGGGAATAGAGTCTCAACATAGGGTTTTGTTGTGTTTTGTTTGCACATACCTTATTCATTGTGCATGCTGGAACAGAGCAAAATGCCACATTTTAAGCCACTGCAGCAGTCAGAGTGTTGGACCTCACATAGGAAAACCAGATTTAATTCCCCACTCTGGTGGTGTCATCAGGGCAGGACTTTGGGGCAGAAGTCTGATGCCCTACTCAGCAGAATGAACTGATGGACGCCAAATGCAGTAAGGCTGGCTTGCTACATTTGAAGTAAGTGAAGTAATACATATTACCACCACCCCAGCAAGACCATGAAGTCCAGAGTCTAACATTTCCGAACTGCACTACTGCCCTGCTCAGTCATGGAACTTACTGTGGGTTTGGGGTAAGGCATTATCTTTCAGTCCAGCCTACCTCACAAACTTGTTATGATAAAATTGGATAATCCCATTGAAGTGAGGATATAATACAAATATCCATACCAAAGTTATTGAAAATGAGCTGCCTATGTTAATTAGGATCACCATCTTTATTTGCCCTGCTCCTCTGACTTCAACAGCAGGCTTTGCATGCAGAAATCTAGCAGACAGAAGCTTGCCCTGTTGTGGAGATGGCCTTATAGGCCCCTTACAAGTCTACTATTCTATGATAATTGGTGGGAATGGCTTGATTTCTGCATGACAGGTGGCTGTCAAAAAGCACAGAACAAGAACCAGTCAAAACATTGGCAACCTTGCGGTTAACTGAAATGAAGTGACTAAATGGGACATAAGATTCTAGGACTAGAGTAGGGAACCTGTAGCCTTCCAGACTACAGTTCCCATCATTCCTGACTATTGTCAATACTGGCTGGGGCTGATGGAAGTTGGAATCCAACAACATCCAGTGGACCACAGGTTCCTCTCCATGTTCTCGGACAAGGCTTGAGAAGAGTAGTTACACAAGCAGGGGATAAATTAGGCAAAATCCCCTGCCTGACTATTACACAGCATTGCAAGTCAAAACTCAAAAGGGAGGAGGCAACTTCCACAAAAACTTGCACAGAGGCCCCTCCCATGGGGACAAATCGGGCTGCATGCAGGGAGGCTAGAGCATCATAATCTGACATTGCTTTGAAAGAGTTTCCTGAGGGATCCGAGAAGCAACACCTACATGTAGGAATCTGTATGATCCACTTATAGAAGAACATGTGGAGGTTGCGAAGTTGCTCACTCCTGACCTAGAGGCAGAATATAAGGGATCCAGGTGTGTATTCCAACTGGATAGCCAGTTTGTCCTGGATACTGTGGATGTAAGCTTCCAACTTTTACACAGAAATACATCTTGAAGCTCAGAAGGTTTTTTTGTTTTGTTTTTTGGCAAATAAAACTAAACAAAAATGAAATTGGTCTCTTTGGGTATCCCTAATTTGGAAAGGAAAATAAATATTCATATCAGGCCCAGTATGACACTTCAGGATTGCTGTACTGAAGAGGTTAGTAAAGTTACTTGCTTAAAAAACACCTCCAGGCAAAAACCTTAATCTAATATCCTATAGATTCTCTTTGAGCACCTGCACAAGGGCCTGTGGTAATTGCCAGGTGCTGTGCAGAAGAGACCTGGAGAAGTGCAGATATTATTGTGGACTTCCATTGCTTTAGAACGCGGAATGAAATGAATGCCACCAATGACCTAAATAACATTGCCAAACAACCAGGACTCGACTGGTCAGCCAGTAAAATTACGTTTATCAGTAACCAGTATTTGGGTCTGAAAAGTAAAATCCAGTAAAATCCAGATTCTGTTAGGCTGTACACCTGTTCCATCACGGTGCCCTGGCTCTGTCCCTTTTCCCCAGTTTCCTCTAGACTACCGAAAACCTGCCAGGTTCTGCCTTGGCTCTCTGTTTCTTGGCCTGGACTGACATAATCGCCTCTACTCTGCTTCCCATCTTTCTGTGGTCAGTTCATGTCCATGGAATGCTTTCAGAAAGAATGGAAGTTTAGAAATACAATGCTTTGATGCAATTGGCAAAAGTATTTGTTTATCATTCTTTATTAAGAAAATGTGTGTCTGCCTTTCTGTTTCTTAAGAAACATTTGTGATGGTTTCCAGTAGCAGTAGCAGCAGCAGCAGCAACAACAACAACAGTGGTGTAATGGAGCCAAGGCTCACAGAGTCAAAGCACCTAGACTTTTTCATTAGCAGGGATGATGTCATCCATAGATAGAGTCTCATGACACAAGGCTTAAATCCTGGATTTTTACCAGGGCTTTCTGCTTCTGGTTTCTTTGTGGGATTACGATGGGCGCCTTTACACAGTGGACACGTGATTTAAATTGAAAACTTCTTTTCTTAGCAATGTTCTATATATTTCAATTATACAGCACCATCTAGTGGCTGTATTATAGTGCAACATCAACATTACACACTGCTGTTATCTAGCATTAATGTTTCTTATAGGCTTATCTCCGATCTTTTTAAAAGCGGGATGAAACTCAAAAAGCATGGGAGATGCTGCGGAGGTTGATGATGTCATGTGAGGGACCCATAAACATTCATGAATGACCAATCACAAATGTGCAATAAAAGCCTTGTGTAGAAATTCTCAAATCGAAAGATATGGATCAACATAACTGCCTCCATTTTGGGTTTAAGGCTATGGGGACTGCCTGTGCTTCAACATTTACCACTCCACCATTGAACAACAACAACCAATAGCGTACATACTGAATAATTAAAAGTAAAACAGTACTGGATTCTGCTCTGATTCAGGAGTCCTGGAGTGTGAGATCATTTGAGTGCATCTCGTGACCACCAAGCAAACAGTGTGTAACGTCACTGAAGTGAACTTTTGTTTGCAGCCCACCTACTGGACCTTCTCCCTGACACAGAACTCACCTCAGTTTAGCCCCGGTGACCTAGTGATTGATCCTAGTCCATGTTTGAGAATAATTTATGCTATAGTTAGGGCACACATTGCAAAAGGAACCAGGAATAAAGTCAACGTGTTTCTAATTAATGGCTGTGCTTTGCGATCTACTGAGTAAACATCATTTGACCCATGGGCAGAGGCAATATTGAAAGGGATGGAGAAAAGGAATCACATAGAATTATTTCTCAGGAGCACCTCTGACTTTGACAAGCCTGTTAGTTGTATATGATATGCGGCTACTGCTATAAACAATCCAGTGCTTCTATACACTAGGTATACAGCCCAAAGAGACAAATGCCTGCTTGTTTGTTTGTTTTAAGTATAAGGGAGAGAATAAAGATTTGGTCAGACCAAAGGGCTGTCTCTAGTCCTCTTAATCCAGCATCCAGTTTTGGACTCTGTTGAATCTTGTCTCCCCCACATTGCCCTGTCCCCTACTAAAATCTGAAATGGCACCCATGTTCATGGTATCATTGGCTTTCCCCACCACAGCCATGTCTAGGGAGGGCTGCTTATAACTATCCCAGTGTCGGTCTCTGAAGAATAATAGATTTTAATTGGGGCCAGCTCAAGTCATTTTGCTGTCTGAGGCAGTGCAGGAATTGGTACCCCTCCAAATTTTGGCACATAGTACCCACAGTTAATCAAGTTATTTTGGTTTTTGAGGCAGAAAATCCTACAAGTATCTCTCTCTTGTTTGTATAAATACAAGAATGCTAAATTAAATGAGTATTAGCTGCCTTTTCATTACAGTCAAAATCTGCTGCCTGAGGCAGCTGTTTCACTTTGCCTAACAGTAGGGCCAGCCCTGATTTCAGTTCAGAAGCCCTCAGCCTGATGACCATATTTAAGCTGTGCAAGTATGAGGGATGTGGGGTGGGGGGTGAATGCATGGCCCCACTGTGAAGAATTTAGCCAAATGGTGTGGTGTGGTTTGTGTTTTTTTGAGGGGAGGGGTTTGTTGTTCCTTCTAAATCTGATGTTGGCTGGAATAACGTGCAGCACTTCATATATTTTAGGGTGAACTGCATGCACTTGGGAATTATATTAGTGGCTCTCTGATTGCCTTTGCTGCACAATGACAGGCTTTTGCTCTTAACTGCTCAAAAACAGCTCAAGTAAACAGGACCTTAATTCCCCATTGTCTTTGCTCTCAGTGGCATTGGGAGGCTTTGTTCGTTAGATGCTCTCGGGTCTTCCGTCAAGGCAGAAAGTAGCATCATTAGGGGTGTTACAAGTCAGTGTAGTCTGCCACCTCCTGCTTAATTATAGAGCCCAAAGGAGGGGCTGGCATGCCACTTGAGCTTGAAAACATGCCTCAGTGAGGTGCAGCCACCTGATTTTGCCACCTGAAGGGAAGATATAGAAGAATGCAAAGGACTGCTCTATCAAAGCAGCACAGCAGAGAGCTTGTACCCTAGGAAAAGCAGCAACTGTGGTAGTACTCAGGAATAATTATATCGGGGAAATAAGTAACTACGTTACCAGGGCTGTTTTCTGACGTACCAATAAAAGTGCTGGAAACAGCAATATCACATACAACACAAAGGTTCGCAACCTGGTTGGAGCAAGGCTGGGAAAAGATTTCCAAATTGTCCTTGCCTCAGCAGAAATTTGGGGAGAAATCCAAGCGATTCTCTTTTTATGCAATTGTTCCTAATTCTTCTCTTGACTCACAAGCTAGAGGCAGCGCGTTCTTCCGGCTGAATAGGAGAAGCTTTTTGCTGATTCCAAACACGTCTTTGCCCCCTCGTTCTCAGCACAATGCGCAGAGAATGAGGTACACAATTCCTCTTAACAAGAATGGAGATTGCTCCCGTCTCCTGCCTTCCTGCGCATCATGGGATAAATGAGGGGAAAGCGGGCTGCACAAAATGCCCGGACGCAGAACCCCGTTTGGTTAATGGCTGTTGATGCTTGTGCTTAAAAATCTTACGGTGGGGGTAGTAATTCCAAGCATGGCCATGACTCCTACCTGCCATTTACAAAGCCAGCGACACTACCTCAATAAGTGAGAAATGAAAACAGTTCAGTTCACCAGCTGTATGCTGTCCAAAAGCAGGCTGAATTTTACACTGCTAGATAAAAGCATCTACATGTATGTCTGAGTGACAGACATCACATTTTAATGTCTAATCAGTTCTTACAAAAGGCAATGGATCTGCTCCATAGGTGTACGCAGCACATTTCATTAAGGTGTGCACCCAGGGATTTTTTTTTTAAAGGCGAACATTTATTGAATGCTCAATCATAAAGGACATTATTTTTATTCATTTTTTTGTTAAATACTGCAGTCACTGATGCCCTACTCTGCGTTTGGCTTGCCTGGCTGCAGGAGGGTTGTTGCAGTGGGGCGGGGGGGATGTGGAGACGCTCCTCAAGCCCCAGTATTGGTGGGGCATTGTGGTGACACTGGGCAGAGGAGGGCTTGTGAGGCAATATTAGCTTTCGGGGGCCCTTCTCCTGGCCTCTTTGAAAGGTGGCTCTCAGCAGAGAGGCTCTCAGCAGAGCGATTCCTTTTTGCTCAGAGGCAGCCGTTCTTCGGTGCAGTAGTGAAGCAGCCGGAAAGCAGCCAGAGGACCATTCCCACTGTGTCCAGATCTGCCTCTGGATCCCTACTAAAAGGATGCCTCAATTTGGCGCTTATTGCTTGAGTCATTAGGGGGTGCCTGGGCACACACTGCACACCTCTTATGCACACCTATGAGCTGCTCCTTTAACCACGTGTCCTCATATATTTTCAATTCTATCTCCTTCTTTACTGTTTCTTTTAATCTTGGTTTGTCTTCTGGCTTCCTCTCCTTTGGTTTCCCACATATTCAGATTTCCTCCTCTCCTAGCCTGGCACTTTCTTTCTTTCCAGCAATCATCCCATATCCCTTTCCCTCTTTGAACCCCAAACTGTGTTATATGATCTAACTTGGTACCCTCCAGATGTTTTGTCCTACAACTCCCAGAATTCCTGACCACTGGCCATGCTGGCTGGGGCAGGTGAGAGATAAAGTTTACAACATCTGTAGGTCATCAGGTTGGGGGAGGCTGTATTAGACTGTTGCCATTACTTCTTATCTTTGTCCAGACTGGTTATCACTTAATTCATTCCACCAAAACATTTATTGCTGAAATGACTCTTTTCATAATAAACCTCTTCTCTCCATCCATTCTCCTTGAGTGGGCTGTTTGACGCTGCTTACTCTTCTGTTTTCTTCATCTCAGGTTCCTTTCCTGGGCCAGCCTTCTCCAATGATTGTAATGCATCCAATACTCAGGCACCTTATTCCAAGGAATTTGCATGTCCTGCTTTAGTGGCAGTTGCCTCACCACTTACCTCATCTTCGCTGACTCTTGCTCTAATCTACTTCTCACAGAAATCACAGGAGGACCAAATTTCAGTCCCTTACTTTTCCTCCCTTTGTGCCAGGGGTGGGCAACGTTATTTTGGCCTATAGCTTCCATTTGTCCTAGCCAGTATAGCCAATGGTGAGACATCTGGAGGGACACAAGTTGCCCAGTCCTGCACTCCCTCTCAGCTCATATTCTTTCTCATGGCCATTATACTTTACACATTCAAACCTATGATTCTGCCCATTAACCACTCCCTTTGTCAAATCCTGTATCTCTGTCTCCCTCATTTCCCTTGGATGACATCTGCATCTCAAACCAAACTTGGAGAAAAAGAATGCCCTAATTGCCACTACATTGCTCCCCATATTTCTCAGTGGTGGTAGATACTGTTGACTTTGTCACCTTCCAACCTTAGCATGAGATGGGTTGTTGCCAGATAGAGGGCTGCTAGTGCTACCAATTAGAAGGCACACTGTGCAGCCATTTCGGCATTTCCTCCTTAACAGATTGTCTACAGGAAGGTTACAGGTGGAAGACAACAGTAATGACTGGACACCATGTAAAATTCTGTTATTGGCAGGGCAATGGTGCTATAACACAGCCACATCTGGAAGCACTGATGGGCAACTTTCGCCACACCCAAGATTACGTAAAGAAAAATGCTAATGCTTACTTACATCTGCACGCACACATATACATATATATTAAAAAGACATATCGGCTAATGAATGCCAACACCTCCTGGTAAACATACTGTACTCATTCTGCAGTCTTCTTACACTCGTTAACTTTACATGTAACCTTTCAACCAACCCTTTAGAAAACTGTGAAATAGGCTCGGAAATAATGAGAGTTTTTAATTGATTTCAAGAGGAAGCATGGTCTAAGCCTGTAATTTATATTGCCATCTTATTTTCAAGTGCTATATTTCTGAAACCACCACTCATTTTTTTATAGGAAAGCTGAGATTTTCAGGTGTTTGTCAAGAAACTGAATGACATACGAAAGTCACATCTGGTTACTCCCCTTCCCATTCTCCCAAGCTGCATGCTTGATATTCAGAAGGATTCTCAGGAATGATATGGCCAAGTTTTACTTTTGACTTAAGATTTATGGAACAATGTGATGATAGGGATAAAATGGCCCACTGAGCATAGGTGGAAATATGCATAATCCACATTGGACATTTTCTTTCTTGAAATATAGTTATCCAGGTTGTGTGGGGAAAGCAAGTACATAAGAACATCAATGGTATTTCAGCATCACACCAAAGTGTAGCTTATGCAAAGAATCTGGATTCTTCAACCATCTAGGGTTGTCAGTATTTCAAATACACACTAAGCATGAATCATATATTCATTTGCTAGAAAGTAATGTCTTCCATAAACTTCTCCATTTCTTTTTCTACAAAATAATCAACTCACCTAATTTGTGGCCATCACACAGTAATTAAACTTCCGTGTCTTCCATTTCTGAGTCATGTCCCTTAGATGTTTGACAGAGGCACTATATGAAAGTTCGCATATTGCTTTGTTAATAATGTTTTCCCTAACGTTCTTAGGTTTCTATCACTGAACATTATATTCATTTGAAGAACATGATGTCTTGAGACAGTAGCACATCTGGAAGTCCTGAGCCTCCATTTATGCAGGAAAAGGCCATGGTTTTAGATGAGGAAGGGGGCAGAAGAAGCAGGCAGCATCTTCCTGACAGTAATGGCAAAGAGCATTATGGTTATGGTGCCAGTTGGGTTGTTAGGCACTATATCAGAAGTGGTCAAACTGGTGCCCTCCAGATGTTTGGATTACAATCCCCATCAGACTCAGCCAGAATGGCCAATAGTAAGGGACCATGGGTCTTATAGTCCACACATCTGGAGGACACTGGATTGCTTTGCCCTGGACTATATAATATATTAATAAATATTACCCAGTGCCCCTTGCTTCCAAATAGGAGAGAATTGGGGGAACGGACAGATTTCTCATCTAATCTCTTCAAAGGAAGTGGCAGTGAGCATTGATGCTCACCCCCACCCTGCTGAGCCCCTCTCCCTTTCCTATTTCTCTATCTCAGGGCTCCAGCACACCAGCATTTTATCTCACTCTCATCATGTCTGGTTTGCTGTTTTGCAGCGTGGTACTCACATGACGTTGTGCCTGTCTTGCAGCCACCCCACCTTTCCCCCTCCATTTTATGTATTTTCCTCAAGTGGGGAAAGTCTGGTTTATTTCCTCCATGTGGTATTAAAGCACCCTTCTGCCCCCCATGTATTTTTGTCCTCACGCTATGTCCTTTGTTGGGGGCGTGTACTTTGAAGGGAGTTCTTGCTGATGAAAGAGGAGGGTGGGGTGGTTCTCCTCCTCCAGCATGCCATGTCAAATGAAAAGGCTTGTGCTGACTCAGTTCAATTGACTTTTGCTGCTCCAACCCCACTCTCATTGCCCGCAGAAACGGCACCCAGCCGATAAAACATTAAATTGGTAAAACGCTAGACAACAAAGCCAGAGCGAGGGCGTAAGGTGACCATCCATCACAATGTCCATCAACAACAAGAACCAATGAAGTGGAGGGGGAAGGAGAAGGGGCAGGGTGGAGTGGAGTGGAGTGGGAGAGCAAACAAGTGAAAGGAAATTTCACCGATACAGTGGCGATACCAAAAACACAGGTGAAAGGGACCATTAGCTTGACATGCTAATGAAAAAGAGGTGGAAATCGTGGAGGCAAACCAGGAAATAAAAGTAGGTGTGATGGAGCCCTTAGTGGTAGCTTCAACCTGCTTTGCACGTAGAATGTGCCAGGTTCAACCCCCTGGCATCTCCAAGTAAAGCTGGGGAACACCCCTGTCTGAAACTCTGGAGAGACGCTGCCTGTCAGTGTGGACAGGCTTGGGGTGGGTGGGCAACATACAGCTGTGAAATGCGTACAGCCCTTGAAGGCTTTTTGTGTGGGCCCCCCAATGTATACCCCCTGCCCCTAAAGTGGCTGCTGAAGTTGCTGCGCCTGCCAAAAGCACCACTGGGGGGTGGGGGGTGGGGAATGGCCACTCTCCTCTGCATTTCCTCCCTCAAGTATAACTGCAGTGGTTTTCCAGCTGTTGTGCTTGCCTCCTCTCTTCCTCATTCCACCCCCACAAGCCAAACCATGGAAATCACTGCCGCTTTTCCTGCTGCTTTTTACCTTCCCACACCCACAGAGGAACTCCTTTCCTTTCTGGAATCTCCGTAGCTGTGAGAGAGGCTCCAGGCTGCTCTCTCCCAGGGCTCTGTCGTGCCGGAGAAGGCTCTACCATCCTTCTGTACCATATTTATTTATTTATTGCATTTATATCCCGCCTTTTTTCCTCCAAGGAACCCAAAGCGGCATACATAATCTTCCTCCTCTCCATTTAATCTTCACAACAATAACAACCCTGTGGGGTAGGTTGGGCTGAGAGTCTGTGACTGGCCCAAAGTCACCCAGTGGGTTTCCACGGCCAAGTGGGGACTAGAACCCGGAACTCCCAACTCCCAGTCCAACACTTTAGCCACTACACCACACTGGCTCTGTACCATAGTGCTGCCTTTAGCCAGGCACGATAGACCTGCCTCGTGCTGCTCCTGCTGCTGTGGCTCTGTTTGAGGGGGTGAGAGGAAATCACTGGGGTGGGGACAGGATTTAATCAGTGGTGAGTGTGTGCACACACATATGTGGCCCCTGGCTGCCCACTCAACACCTCCTGCGGTCAAACAAGTTGCCCACCCTTGGTATAGACAAAACTGAGCTAGATGGACTCTGACCCTGTATAAGGCAACTTTCTGTGTAAGGAAGCTGGTTCATATCATTGGCAGCCCTCGTACGGTGGTTTGCAGGAGTACACAGGCCCCTCTGGGTTCACAACGCAGACAGAATTGCATGGAGTTGCAGATGGTATGAACTGGTATCTCCATGGGGTGTGGAGGGGGGGCAAGTGGGGTGGGGTGGGCAAGACCTGTAGCCACAATGTTTTGTGCTATCATGCCTTTTTCAAGCTCCATAAAGACATGCCCAGCCTGCACATATGCACCCTCCATGTTGTGGCACTGTTTCATACACATCAGCTCCATTTGATCCTAGCTGGGCTCTAAGACCTTGCATGGTCTCAGAAGCCATTCTGTGGGGACCACCAGTAGCGTGTACCAAACTTGGGTAGTTCCATGGGGCTGCTTTAGTGCTTGTTTTCCTCTTCCCTCCCATTTCCCTTTTATATTGTGTCTATTGCATCATGACTCTGTGGGCAGGGACTATCTTATCTTTAAATCTTATCTTATTGATCCATCTAGCTCAGTCTTGTCTTTACCAGGGATGGGCAACTTGTACGGCTGCATGAGGTGTTGAGTGGGCAGCTAGGAGCCATACACATGTATGCACACACTCATCACTGATTAAATCCTGATTACGGTACAGTTCTTAGAAAATAATTAAAAAACTTAAGCCTGACTTGTGGCACCTTTCATGTTAGTAATTTATAATGTGATCCTAAGAACATTTACTCAGGAGGGCCTCTGAGTTCAATGGGATTTACCCTCTAGTAAGTGTGTTTAGGACTCCAGCCATCATCTCTAAGAGCTGCCTGACCACAGTGGCTAAGAGACTGAAGATACAACCCTGTGCACACTTACTTGGAGGTAAGGTCCATTCAATTGAATGGCACTTACTTCTGAGGAGACACATATAGAATTTCTCTGTAGGTGTTCTTAGGAAAGACACTGCCAGCCTCAGTACCACCACCTTATATCAATAATAATAATAATAATAATAATAATAATAATAATAATAATGTACTAAGGTACCTTACAAGTTTGTTGTAACAATTACAAGAAAGTGTATTAAGCAGTTTGAAGTTATAGTGCTATATAAATACTATTACTATTATTAGCATAATTAACATCATCTGCTGTTCTAACCGTTGTTGAATTATATGTGAAACTGCTTTTTATGTGGTAGTCAGTTTTCCTATAACTTGAGAATTGTCTCCCGTTGAGAATAATGTTCTCTTACATAGAATTCTTTCCCCCATCCCACTGGTTCGCCTTTTATATTTCTGTCAACATATTTGAAAGAAACAATACTGATTATAGCCAGACAGTTCCAAATAACTGTGTAGTACAGTAACTGTATTCAAAACTTCTGTCCACTTTTCCCAGAAATGTAGAAAGTTCTTTTGTTGTTGTTGTTAATTACCAGAAATCTGCAGTTCAGAAGCTTTTGTTCCTCCCATGAACTATAACAATGCTGACTTCCTCCGGCACCTCTTCAACAAAACACAGAAACATTGCGTAACAGCTGACTACAGGAAATGAATGATCACAACCAATTCTGGTGAACAGAATGTAATCACTGTAGGCCAGATTTCCAAGCCGCTTGGAGGTCATCCAAGCCAGTTGCTTGGACAGTGAAAATGCAGCAAGAGCAGAAGCCACAGAGCCCCCCCCCCCCCCCCGGCGGCACCCTCAGTCATAGAAACATAGAAAGCTGCCTTATCCCAAGTCGGACAGGCTATTGGTCTAGCTAGGCTAGCCCTGTCTGCTTCACAGGCAGAAGCAGCAGCTCTTCAACACCCAGGCAGGCAGTGTTGCACTCTTGCATGCATGACTTTCAGGATCCGAGATGCACCAAACCAAGTTGTATTAACTATTTGCACCAGCCTTTCCCAAGCTGGCCCCCTCCAAATGTGTTGGATATTACAATTCACATCATCCTCAACCAGCACCCATGCTGGGTGGTAACGATGGGACCTGGAGTTCAGCACTTCTGGAGGGTGTCAGATTGGGAAAGGCTAATTTGAGTAGTGAAAGAGTAATAGAAACAAATAAGTAAAAGAGAGAAATGCAATTGTTGGATCACCTTCTACTGAGAGGCTGCTCTGGGATTTCCCAAGCAATGCATTTAAGCACAATTGTCTTAAAAGTGATAGCATCCCCACAGCGGTCTTATCCTGGTGCTGTGACCTAGCATCCTCTTCTTGGCTGGAGAAGCCAGCAATTGAAGGATCTTCCACATTAAAAAAATGCTCTGCCACTAAGCTATTTTTTTCTATATACAACACCCATCCATGCCAAGGTTCTGGTTGACCAAGTGTCATCCTTCCTAGCAGCCTCATTCACTGCATTTCTACTCCAGGTAGAGGAACTTCCTTCTCAGAGCAACTTTTCTCTGTACATGTACATTTCCCTGTGCCCTGGGACCACTTTTATTTTGCATGCATGGGGTGGCTGCTGAGAGGATTCCAGTCATGAAAACGAGAGCCAGTGTAGTGGCTAGAGGAGCAGCACTGCCAGGTTTGAGGGGAGCCCTCTGGGAACTCCCCACCCCCACCCACTGCCCTGGCTGCTGCATTGCTTCCTGCCACTCCCTACTGCCCTGGCGTGATCTGCCACCCTCCCACTCCCCTCTTGTTGCTGTAGGGTGACCATATGGAAAGGAGGACAGGGCTCCTGTATCTTTAACAGTTGCATAGAAAAGGGAATTTCAGCAGGTGTCATTTGTATATATGGGGAACCTGGTGAAATTCCCTCTTCATCACAACAGTTAAAGCTGCAAGTGCCCTGCCCTCTTTTAAATCTGGTCACTCTAGTATAGCTCCTGCACTTTAACTGTTGTGATGAAGACGGAATTTCACCAGGTTCTCCATATAGACAAGTGACACCTGCTGAAATTCCCTTTTCTGTGCAACTGTTAAAGATACAGGAGCCCTGTCCTCCTTTTCATAAGGTCACCCTAGTGCTGTGATGCAAAGGTTCTAGCTAGGGTTACCATCGTCATTTCCCTAGAGTAGCTATGAAGATGACAGGTACAGCTGGAGACTTGGCAGGTACTTTACTGTACAGCATATCCACTCCCCACAAGGATGTTGTGTGGTGACCAGTGTGTCAGCTGTGGAATGCAACTGCCCATGCTCAGTCATGCCCATTTCCTGCTGCTGCATCCCCTCATCATCTGCTGCCACTGCTGGTGGTTATGTCTGGGGATGCTTTGGACCCTGAGTTAGTCTCCCTAGGACTAAGAAGACCCAGGTTCCAGTCACTCAGCTATGAAGCTCATTGGTTGACCTTGGGCTCATCATTATATCTCAGCCTAACTTACCTCACAGGATTGTTGTGTGAGGTTAACATGGCAGGGAGGGGAGGGCCATGTTCACTGTCTTGAGCTCTTGGATGAAAAGTGGGATATCTAATAAATATTTTTTTTAAAAAAGTGATAGTTGGCATGGATCATCCCCATGCGACTTGCTCACAAGCACTCCTGAAAACCAAAAAAGATCCAAGAAGCCAATCTCAGCTTGAATAATAATCTTAACTTCATGTGAAATTTCAGGACAGAATGTCAAACAGAAAATTGGCAGCCGGAAGGGTGCTTAACTTGAGCTCCGCCACCGATGGGGCGGGGGGGGGGGGAGGGAGCTTTGGATAGAAGCATGGCTGAAGGTGGAAAATGAACAGGTCACAGCACTGAGAGGAAGAGCCAAAGAAGGAAGGCCCTTAGCTAGGCCCATGAGCGTTCGACAAGCCACTTGCTTCTCTGGAGCCACACAAATACTTGGTAAAAGATAAAAAAACGAGAAGAGAGAAAAGCTGGCTGGGGTCCCCAGTAAAATGGGGAGAGTGAAGACAGAGGGTTCTGGCAAGTGGATGGACTTTCTGGCAATACGTAAGTGGGTGGGTGGGGTGGATTATAGTCCTTTCCCTGCTTTGACTGCAGAGCTTGACTAAGATCGTGTCTTTTCTATGGTAGAAGTTTGGGAGCGGGGTGTGTGTGTGTGTGCGGAAGCTTCCACAAGATTTATCTTGTGAGAAAGGGAGGCTTCTCTTTGGTGTAAAAGACCCCTAGCTACTGGAGCCAAAATCTCCAGCTTTTAAAGGCTTAAGCATTCAAATCCAAACAATGCCCCCCCCCAAAATTCCTGTCTCCAATGGCTCATCCGGAACTAAAGTGGGGCTGCTAAATGGTTTTAAAGATACTAGAGGAAACTGACCGATAGCTTTCCTTCCTCCTAATTTTAAAAAGAAAGGTAAAAATTAACATACTGCTGAAAACCCTTACCTGCTCCCCCTTCTATGGTCATCACCATTAGGCAAGGTTTGTAATATTGCAAGCGCTATCCAGGTTCAAGAAGTCAGGGATGAAGATGGAGACAATAGGCAAGCCAGAGGGGTGATGACTGTGGGTCACATGGGCAGCTCTGGCCTTGAATGTGCTTTGGCTCCTCGTGATGGCAGACGCCCCTCCTTTGCTTTTCTCAAGCCAGAATGGAGCCTCTCCTGACAGGCACAGTCTGCCCTTTCCAAAATAGCAGTATATAGGAGTGTTTGATATTGGGTAGGAAAGGCTCCTGTCAGAAGTCCTGGACTGCTGCTGCCAATGTGTTCACTCTGAAGTCCGACAGTGTTCAACTAGGCTTATTCTCAGGTAAGTGTGCAAAGGACTGCAGCCTAACACTGCAAGCCCATACATGTTTACTCAGAAGTAAGCCTTACAGTTAGTTATTATTTCATTTCTATATCGCTCATTATTATTATTATTATTAGTAGTAGTAGTAGTATCCCGCCTTTTGCCCAATGCTGGGCCTCAAGGCGGCCTTACAAAGTTTAAAATATACATGGGGGGGGAGGAAACAAAACCATAAACAATTAAAAAATACACAACAAAATTATAAGACATTAACATAGATGGAGGGCTGTATTATTCTCCAAAGGCCTGCTTGAACAAAAAAGTTTTAGCCTGCTTCCGAAAGCCCATCAAGGAGGGAGCCAGCCTAGCTTCCCCAGGAAGAGAGTTCTAGAGCACTGGAGCAGCCACCGAGAAGGCCATCTCCCATGTTCCCACCAAGCGTGCCTGTGAAGAAGGTGGGACTGAAAGAAGGGCCTCTCCAGAAGATCTCAAAGCACGGGCAGGCTCATAAGGGAGAATACGTTCTTTCAAATAACCTGGACCCGAGCCATATAGGGCTTTATAGGTCATAACCAGCACTTTGAATTGTGCCCGGAAACAGACTGGAAGCCAGTGGAGCTGTTTTAACAGGGGAGTTGTGTGCTCCCTGTAACCAGCCCCGGTCAACAATCTGGCTGCAGCTCTTTGAACCAGCTGGAGTTTCCGAACACTCTTCAAAGGCAGCCCCACGTAGAGTGTGTTACAGTAATCCAATCGGGATGTAACTAAGGCATGTGTCACCGTGGCCAGGTCCGACATCTCTAGGAACGGGCACAGCTGGCACACTAGCTTTAACTGTGCAAATGAACTCCTGCCACCGCCGAAACCTGGGCATCCAGGCTCAGGGCTGAATCCAGAAGTACACCCAAGCTGCGGACCTGTGTCTTCAGGGGGAGTGTAACCCCATCCAACACAAGCTGAATCCCTATTCCTGAAGAAGCCCCCCCTGGACCCGATGGTATTAGGCAACTACCGCCCAGTTGCTAACACTCCTTTTTTAGGGAAGGTACTTGAGAGGGTTGTGGTGGAGCAACTGCAGGCACTCTTGGAGGATACTGATTATCTAGATCCATTCCAGTCTGGGTTCCGATCTGGTTACGGGACTGAATCAGCCTTGGTCGCCCTGATGGATGACCTTTATCGAGAGAGGGACAGGGGAAATGCAACCCTGTTAATCCTGCTCGATCTCTCGGCGGCTTTTGATACCATTGACCATGGTATCCTCCTGGATCGACTCTGTGGGATGGGCATCGGAGGCACTGTTTTACAGTGGTTCCGGTCCTACCTACGGGGTCGTTTTCAGAGAGTAGCATTGGGTGACCAGTCCTCGGCCTCCTGGCAATTGAGCTATGGAGTGCCGCAGGGCACCATCTTGTCCCCAATGTTATTTAACATCTATATGAAGCCGTTGGGAGCGGTCATTAGGGGATTTGGAGCTAAATGCCATCAATACGCTGATGACACGCAGCTCTATCTCCCTGTGACAACTGAATCAGATGAGGCTGTGCAAGTCCTGGACCAGTGCCTAGACTCAGTAATGGGCTGGATGAGGGCCAATAAACAGACTGAATCCTGGCAAGACGGAAGCCCTGTGGGTGAGTGGTTCCCGAGTCCGGGAGACAGGGTCATTGCCTGTTCTGGATGGGGTTGCTCTGCCTCTGAAAGAACAGGTTTGTAGTTTGGGGGTACTCTCAGACCCATTTCTGTCGTTGGAGGCTCAAGTAGCCGCCACGGCTCGGAGTGCCTTTTACCATCTTCGGTTGGTTCGCCAACTATGGCCTCTCCTGGACAGGGATAGCTTGACCACGGTGGTACAGGCATTGGTAACCTCAAGATTGGATTACTGCAATGTGCTCTATGTGGGGCTGCCCTTGAAGCTGCTCCGGAAGCTGGAGCTAGTGCAGAATGCTGCAGCTCGGCTGTTGTCTGGAGCTGCCCCTTTCCAGCATGTAACTCCTCTGCTGAGGGAACTGCACTGGCTGCCTATTCGCTACCGGGCCAGGTTTAAGGTTCTTGTACTTGTGTACAAAGCCCTAAACAACTTGGGACCAGGATACCTGAGAGAGCGCCTTCTCCCTTACCAACCTGCCCGGTCACTGAGGTCATCCGAGGGCCTGCTCCTGGTGGTTCCACCTAGATCCATCCTCCGATTGGAATCCACCAGGGGAAGAGCCTTCAGCGTGGTGGCGCCCCTCCTGTGGAATTCCTTGCCTCTGGAGGTCAGGCAGGCGCCAACCTTGTACTCCTTTCGGCGCCTCCTGAAAACATCTTTATTCCAAGAAGCCTTTCTTTAACATGCAGCCTTGGATTTCTGTGTTGTTGTTGTTTTGCTTCTTTTTAAATTGTGTTTTAACTGTTTTATTCTGTTTTTATTTTCATTTTACCTTGTACACCGCTCTGAAATTTTTTCAATGAGGAGCGGTATATAAATATTCTAAATAAATAAATAAATATTCCCTGATCTGCCTTTCGACTGACCAGGAGCACCTCTGTCTTATCTGGATTCAGCTTCAATTTGTTCGCCCTCATCCAATCCATTACTGCCAACAAACAGCGGTTTAGCACAGAAACTGCTTCCTTGGAATTGGGTGGAAAGGAGTAGTAGAGTTGGGTGTCATCAGCGTACTGGTGGCACCGCACCCCGCAACTCCGGATAACCTCTCCCAACAGTTTCATGTATATGTTAAATAGCATGGGAGACAAAACAGAGCCCTGAGGGACTCCACAGGCCAATGGCCAAGGAGTCGAACAGGAGTCCCCCAGTACCACCTTCTGGGTCCGTCCATCCAGGAAGGAATGGAACCACTGTAAAACAGTGCCTCCAAGACCCATCCCAACAAGGCGGCCCAGAAGGATACCATGGTCAATGGTATCGAACGTCGCTGAGAGGTCCAGCAGGGACACACTTCCCCTGTCCAGTTCCCGGCAAAGATCATCCACCAAGGCGACCAAAGCTGTTTCTGTCCCATAACCAGGCCTGAAGCCAGATTGAAATGGATCTAGATAATCCGTCTCATCCAGGAATCTCTGGAGTTGGGAGGCCACCACACGCTCCAATACCTTGCCCAAAAATGGGATGTTGGAGACTGGCCGGTAATTATCTAATACAGTGGGGGCCAAGGAGGGCTTTTTCAGTGTGGGTCTTACCACTGCCTCCTTCAAACAGGCTGGGACCCTTCCTTGGCGAAGGGAGGCATTGACCACTCCGCTTACCCACTCAGCCAGTCCCCCTCTGGCAGCTTTTATAAGCCAGGAAGGGCAAGGATCTAGTATACACGTGGTGGCTCTCACCAATCCAAGGACCCTGTCCACATCATTGGACTGTGCAAATTGAAAGGTATCCAATAATACTGGACAAGCAGGTGCCAAAGTTACATCCACTGGATCTGCATCAACAATAGCATCCAAGTCAGAGCGGATCCGAGCGATTTTGTCTGCAAAGTGCTGGGCAAATTGGTCACAACAGGCAGTTGAAAGGTCTGAAATCACTTTTTGGGGGCCAGAGTGTAGAAGGCCCCTGACCACCCAAAACAGCTCTGCTGGATGGCTCTTTGCAGACGCAATAGTGGCAGAGAAAAAGAGTTTTTTCGCTGCCCGAATTGCCACAGAGTAGGCCTTCAAATAGGCTCTAGCCTGTGTTCGATCAGATTCACTCCGAGTTTTCCGCCAACGTCGCTCTAGCCTCCACCTAATAGCCAAAGTTTTCAGTGTGATTGATTTCCATGTCACGGTGCATAGGGGAATACTGGGAGTTGTAGGACTTTTTCTGTCTAAACATACAAAGAACTGCATCTTTTCCTTCCTCCCAACTTAAGAAGGAAGGTCAAAATTAACATGATGCTGAAAGCCCTCAACTGGAGACCCCAGTTTGTAATCCATTGTTTGTATTTTGTATAATTTCTTTGTCATTTTCTTACCCAAATTTCAAATGTGGTAAGCTACAAGGAAAAAGCCATGCCAGTCATATATTAACTTCAGTGGATGAACACTATGTGGTAAAACTACCAGAAATTCCTAAGAGAAAAGGAATATATGCGGACAAATAGATAATCATCACTTTAGTGGTCTTATTTTACAAGTGCTTCGTTATTAACTTAGAACTGTCATTCTTACAGACATATAAATAATGAGACGAAGGACCAGCATATTAATTTCTATTAACAAAATATACTGCTTTAAAAATGCAATAGGGAAAGAAGCAAAAAAGAGAATGACAGGAAATCTCTGGGGCATATGATTGTTTCTACAGTCTTATGATGTTAATTACAGCCCTTATCTAAAAAAGTTTTTTTTCCTTGTGTGTGTTCTGTGCTCATGGTAACTGTGATATGAGAGACTCAACTCAGAAAAAGGAACTGCAGGCAAACTAACAGTCCAAAACGTACATATTATCTTGAATACATGTCAAAACTGACAGCGCTTTCCAGGGCTGAACAACATTCAGTTTGAAGAGGCCAGGGTGCACCCTCAGGAAAGGGGGAAAAGTAAGTGTGTGTGTGTGTGTGCGTGTGATAACTGGAGGGAGGGATGCAGTGATGTTCCAACCAGCCAGAACAGAGAACCTAGTGCATATTGACTATAGCTTCAAAACACACTTTTCCTTCTTTTATACCTACAGTAATCTGTTCAGCAGAAATGAATGGGAATATGGAATCCTATCTACCTGAATTATTTACAACATCTTTTTACCCCCACATGTTTCACCCCCACTTCCCCTTTCATTCTAGTCAAGCTATTTGCAGTAGTGGTTTGTGCTAGAAAAATGACGTGCACTCTCCCCACATATGTAGTGTTGCCACCTTTTAACCTGCCGGTGCTCCTTATTATCACAGATATTAAGAGGATTAATTCCCTTCTTTTAATTTCCACCCATATCAGATAAAAACAAACTAATGCAAGTCACCTGGTAAATTTCTGGGTGCCAGCCAGAAATTCACACAGAACTCAATATTCCTCTATAGCCCAAGTGCTCCCCCTCTGCGTCTTTTCCCATTTCCTTTCCCCATTTCAGATATCAATATTTCCTTACGACTGACAAGATAAATCTATTGGTACTGGATGAAAATAAGAAAATGGAAACCACCAAAATCTTCTACATCCATGTGGGTCATGCTCTGGAATAGGAAGTCCCTGTACACGTGGGCACCATCCCAAGTATGCTACAGGGAATGGGAATATTTCCAGTGCACAGGTGCTTCTTGGGTAAGATCAGGCTATACAAGAAGCCAAGAAGAGAAAATGGAGAGCTGAGCAAGGCAATATTCAGAAGTGAAGCTCTACAACCTAGGCTTCATGAACTAGGCTGGGTTCAATGGGTACATTTGTAATTTTGAGAGAGTGCCATGGATGTTCTCACAAAATGGCTGTCATAGGGGACTTGTTCATTCTTAAAATGGCTGCCAGGGTGGGAATGGCTGGTAGCAAAACACTCATTTCCCAAAAGACAAACTGGTAAGACTACAACAAAAGTAACTAGTCCAAGAAGTTAAGTACAATGCAGAGATGGGGCATGAGTTCCTAAATGACTCTTCTGAACCCACAGTTTTCTGCTCCAATGCCCATTTTACAGGAAACAAACTGATGAGACTCAGAGGAATGGCAGAGGTAAGTCTGAGCCCCAAATGCCACAAAGCACAATACGATACTCATTTCACATTATTATTATTATTTATTACATTTCTATACCGCCCCATAGTTTTAATTTTTGTGAACCGCCCAGAGAGGTTCGGCTATTGGGCGGTATAGAAATTAAATGAAATAAATAAATAAATAGCCAAAGAAGGCAAAGTGGCGATGCTCAAAGAAACAAAAGCACGCTCACCACACTTCACATACAGAAACACACACACACAAATCAGGGCAAAATACACCTAAGCGCACACACACAGACACACACAGGCAAATCAAATACACAGCACTGGCAAAACACACCCCTCTAACTCCCTAGAACATTCCATACCACTCCGCAGCTTGAATGTTCTTTTTTATGCGTGGCTGGGAACATTTCTGGGCTGTAGCCACCAACCATTTTTATTTTATAAGAAGTCCTCTGGAGCCCACATGCAGCCCAGAGGCATTCTTGGAAATAAAGGTTGCATCAGAAGATGGCCAGGCTCTCAGTTAATTTCTTAAACAAAACAACAACAACAAAGGATAAAATAAAAATCAGGATGGGCAGAGAGCCAGGTGGGCGCCAACAGAAGTGTCTATGAGCACATTGGTACCCACGGACACACGCTGGAGACCCCAGAATTAGGCAGATAACTAAGGATAAGATTATGGGATGGGAGTGTGTATGCTGAAAAGCTAAGATTCCACTAGAATGTGTATGTATGTATGTGTGTGGAATTTGGGAGAAACAGAATCGGAGGTAGAGAAACAGGCATAGGAATGGCAGGGTAAGCATGTAGCCAGCTGAAATGGTAGTATCTACAGCTAAACATCATATCTCATTAGGATGCTATCTCTTGACCCTGAAAAACATCTTTAAGAATGATGCACATTTCATTCCTATGCATGTTTACTCAGTAGTAAGTCTCACTGATTTCAGTAGGGCTTGCTCTCATGCGTACAATTGCAGCCTTACATCAGGCTGTCAGGAAGATGTGAGTAATGCCGAGTATTCCCCTTTCTAGAGGTAACTGTATTTCAGGCAAGCTTTAAAATGCATGCTGGCTTCAAGCATCATCCTTTGAAAAAGATGATACCTTCCTTGCTCATGTACTGCATCGCTGACAGACAGCAAAGGAATAAAAGTGCCCCACAAGGAAGAAAAGTATGAAATTTGAAGATGGAGCAAAATAGCAAAGACGGTTGCATGAAACTGCTGTATTTAAACCGAGACAGATACTAAAAATTCACAACCTCCTTCAACCCAACTGCATAGCTGTTGTGACAATGAAAGATGAAATCCATATCCATTCTTTCCAAAAGACCTTTGGAGAATGTCTATGGTATTGTGCCTGGGTTGCAAAGTAGCACCTGAACTAAGCGGAAGGCTGTTGAACATTCTTCAGCTGTCAAATACTATAAAAATTCAACTCCAGGCATTGCTAACTTGTATCTACATGCTGTGTGAGGATTTATTTTTAATGAGCACAGGCAACAGGAAAGCAGTAATTTAGACCAACTTGTATGGAAGAGTAGCCCAACCCCGGCTGATTTGAAAAGTGACACTCAACACAAGCTGCTGAAGTATGTGCAACATGTTTGTTCAAAAGTAAATCTCACTGAATTCAATAGGACTTACACCCTAGTAAACCTGTTTAGTACTTCAGCCTTACAGTGCAGTCCTATACATATCTACTCAGAGGTAAGCACAATTTAGTTTAATGGGACTTACCCCTGCGTAAGTGAGTAGGATTGCAGCCATAATTAGCAAAAGAGGGAAAGATGTAAATTCACAGGGAATAGGACAGAAGTGGGAAGTAAGCAAACGTAATGGGCTCCTTCACACAGGGTTTTTGTTTTGGGTGTGATTGTCATTCTTCATTCCCAGTATTTCCTGTGTGCAATACATAATATTGTTGTCCTTCAGCTATCCTGTGCTTTCCTCCTGTTTTCCCCATGATATTTCTGTATGCAGAAAACGTGGTATTATTTGCAGCCATGCAACGGATTTGCCATCACCTGCCTTTGTATTGCTGACATTGCGGGCTTGTCTATACGGCTTGTTTCCCATGACCTAAATGTGCATATTCGCATTTCAGGACACATGATGCAGCCGTCCATTTGCCATAGCACCGGATTTTTAACGCGATAATGCACATATTCGTAATCACATCTGAGTTAGCACCGCATTATCGTTATGTTCTTTGGGGGAGTTAAATCGCATTTTGACATGTGGGCGGAGCTTTGAGGGTAGGACAACGTGATTGGCCAATTTCCCACCTATTAGCTGCCTCGTTCCTTTGCGCCATTTTTTGTTTGAATGCTCTGATTCTGCGGAGCTCCGCAGAGAGAGCTTATTAAAACAAAGAGGGGGGAACGGGCATCCTCCTCTGCTGCCTCGTTCCTTCCCCACTTCCGGTTTGTCTGTTATATGAATCTGCGGAGCTCCGCATATAAAATTTATAGCTTCCATTGTCTCTACTCCATAGCATCTAATCATCATATATGTTCATGTGCACATTTATAACTGCACTATAAACAAATAAAAAGGAAACAAATTGCTGTTGCTGCTGCAGTGCAACGCTCTTTACCTAGATTCAAATCAATGAAAATTTGGTTTTATATTTAATGAGGAGCAATCCCGTTGTTGTATAGACGGGGGCTGTGTGATGACACGCAGGCGTTGGGCAGTGCAGTGTTGATGTCAGCTAGCTACTACAATCAGGTGGGAGTACTACCCTGCTGTGCCTCCCTTGACCTCCAGCCCCTTTGCCATTCCGCTTCTGGGAACAACACTAGGAACTTTGGAAGTGCAGTATACCAGCATTTCACTAGTAAAGCATGGCATAGACCGCTGCTGCTCCAACCGCCCATGATGTTGCAACCCCTTTCCACTCAATCCCCTCTCTCAATGTGTACCCAAATGAGGAAAGTGTTACTGCTTGCTTTTACAAGGACAATACTGACTTGGCACATAGGAGTGGGGTGGAGAGCACACTTCTGAAGTATATACAATCCATATACTGTGGATTGTATATAGAAGTTGCCGAGACAGGGATCAGAGGCAGCAGAAGAGAAAAGAGGAGGCAAGAAAGTTGAAATGGAAAAGTTCCTTGCTATCCCAGAGGGGATGGACAGTGGACGTACAATGCTGCTAACATCCAATAACATCCCACCAGGCTCCACCCACCTGTGTAAATGGCAGATAGTGGTATGCAGTAAAAGAAGAAACAGCTCTATAAAGAAAATTTAAATCTTGAAAAGAATATGGAAGCAGAAGCCCCAGTAAGTAGCGGGATAAAAAGCCTCATGTGGCAAAGCCCAATGTAAGCCATTATAGAGAATGAATAGACATTAGACAGCATTTAAAAGTTCAGTAGGTAAAATGGAATCATATTAAGCAAAGATAGGGGAGTGGTGTTGTGTTGATAGAGTGGCGCACTGGTGCAGTGTAGCATGTTTTCTGCATAAAAATACTAGTAAATGGGGTAGCCCCCCCTACTAGGAGTTGCTGTTGTACATTAGGAGAGTTCAGCTGAGAACCAGAAAGTGCTCAAACTCCCCCTTGATTTGTCCCTTGATGTATGAGCTGGTATGTGCTATAAGAAAATCTATTGGCTTTGCTGAGCTAATTACACTGTAGAACATGGCACAGGCTTGTAGTGGCCCCCAGTGTCTTCTTCTATTCTCAGATATTTCTGTTAAATTAGGCCTTCGGGAGTTACAGGATGGTGGAATGATAGTAGAAATCAACGAGGAGTTATTTTTACCTGAACAAAATAGGGTTTCTAGATGAGAAACCTGCTCAGATTCTGGAATTAGTTTAGTTTCAGGATATACATTGCAATAATAGGCTTTGCATGTGTAAATGAACCTCTCTAATTGTAACTAAGACAGTGAAAATGTTGCAATTCTATACACACTTACCTAGGAGTAAGCTCAATTTAATACAGTGGGATTTTCTTCTGTGTAATCATTCATAGGATTGCACTGTTATGGTCATACTTTGATTATGATATTTTAGACTACATCTTAAAAAAAAAGCTGTGAGCAGATTGATAAACGACTACCATCAAATGCACACTTACTTCTGAATAAACATGCTCGGCACTGAGCTGTGATAGAGACAATATATATTTTGCATTGTGCCTGTGTTAACTCATCACCAAGCCATTAGGGCTGCAATCCTATGCTTACTTGGGAGTTACCCATTTAATTCAGTGGGACTTGCTTCTGAGTAGATATTATAGGGTTATAGTGTTAGAAAGCTTTAATTCTACAGTTAGCATAACCATAAATATATCACTTCACTTTAGAGACGGCCCTGGGTAAATTTTCAAATATTGAAATAAGTTGAAGTAAAATGCCATTCCTGCATCTGTGTCATGACTTTTTTTCCCCAGTTAGGCTTTCATAGGATGTCTTGACTGCTCTATGAGATCCATGGTTTAACTAAACATGGCAGTTCCATTGGTCATTTCACTTGTAGAGACTAGACTGCTTCTGTTTGATTAATCTCAAGTACAGAGCAGCTAACAGATCCCAGTAGAAAAAGACAGAACTTGCATCAAGAATTCTGTATAAGTTGTTCACACATAAACTCGGCATAGACTTATACTTATGCAAGTCCCACTGAGTTCTATGGGGCTTACTCCAAAGTAAGTCTTGCCTAAGATTAATACTTTAGGAAGGCTCAGGTGCTAAACTAATATATTCCTTTCCCAAGAGGCTTTGCAGGAATTGGTGCAATCAAATACAAACCCCATCTTACAGTATACTGTGAGTCAAATAGACGATAGGAACACAGCAGAGCTAGAATCCTGCTAGTTGCTTCTTAATCAGTCATGTGTAACAGGCACAGACGTTGTGTACTTCAAAGAGAGATTTGGGCAATTTTAGGGGATAATGCCAGAGCCACGCATCCCCATTTCTCATTCTCTGGGCAATGAAATGTTTTGCAACTGGAGCAACAAAAACAGAAAGCGGGCTGCCAAACCTTACGAATAATGCCAAGATGACGTCAGGTGGGGCTGTGGAATCGCTACAAACGTAGGAACAGGGGAGGGTTACATTAACTTAGGATAGTACGGGTAGTTTCAACTTAGTAAGTAGATACCGGGAAGGAACATAAGGTCTAATGGCGTCTCTTCAGGACTACTGAGATTCCTCAGTTAAACTCGCGATTCCCTCATTTCAGGCAAGCAGGAAAACAGAGGACACGGTTCCTATACGCATGCGCGTCACTAACAAGGAAAGCCCCACGGAATTCAGCTGCGGGCGTCGCACTGTGACCACCAGAGCAGTAGAGGGTACAGGGCAGAGCGGCAATGTTTCTCTCGCATTCTTCCCTCCCTTAAAAGCCTCGCCGTTATAAACGTCATTTCCTATTTCCCTCCCTCCCCATTTTGTTTTCCTTTCCCTCTTTTTCTGGCGGGTTGTACGGAAGAAAGAGAGGGAGGAATGGTGAGAGGAGACGACGAGGTCGTGGCCGAAGCCGAGACCGAAGCAGAAGCAGAATTCCCCGAACAGTTCCGCTCCTACTCGGAGAATGAAAAGCACTGGCAGGCGCGGCGCGCCTTTATCGTGCGCAACGTCCCGCCGGGGGATGGGGAGGCGCTCTCTCCGCTGTGCATGGACCAGCTGCTCTCGCTCTCTATGGTTTGGGCCAATCACCTCTTTCTGGGATGCAGGTACCGCCCCTGTTCCTCCTCCTCCTCTTCCTCCAGGGTAGCCTACTCGGCCTTCTGCGCTCTCCTGCCTTAGACGCACAATATTTTAATCCCTCCCACCCTTTCAACGGTTGCGCGACAGCCTGAAATTCGCTAGGTGAAGCTTTCCCCGTTCATCCTTCTGTCTTTGCAAGCTTGACAACAGTGTGGTGTAGTGGTTAGAGAGTTAGACTGGGACTCAGGAGATCCAGGCTTTAGTTCTCACTCAGCTATGAACTCACTGGGTGTCTTTGGACCAGTCAGGAACATTCAGCCTAACCTACCTCACAGGGTAGAGGGCCTTCTCAGTGGTTGCCCCCCGACTGTGGAATGATCTTCCCGATGAGGCTCGCCTGGCGCCAACGTTATCTTTTCGGCGCCAGGTCAAGACTTTTCTCTTCTCCCAGGCATTTTAACAGCATTTAACAACGTTAACTTTGTTTTTTAATGGACCCCAGAATTGTTGTTTTTAAATGGATACTGTTGTTTTTATACTGTTTTTATGTTTTTTAAATTTTTGTATACTTTTAATGTTTACTATTTTTAATTGTTGTAAACCGCCCAGAGAGCTTCGGCTGTGGGGCGGTATATAAATGTAATAAATAAAATAAATAAATAAAGGTTATTGTGAAGAAAAAATGGAGAGGAGGAGGAGAATCAGGTATGCCACCTTGGATTCCTTGGAGAAAAAGGTGGGATATAAATGAATCAAACAAATAAACATAAAGTTCTGCCTATTGTATTCCTGCCTTCCGCACCGCAGTAAATGGGAAGTAAGCTCATCTAGAAATAAGATGTAAGATTATCACAAGCACCCGTGATTATTCTTAAACAACAAAGAGGCTTGTGGCACCTTAAAGACAAACAAGTTTATTCTGGCATATGTTTTTCTGGGCTATATTCTACTTCATCAGTGGAGTATTATGGATAATTGCTGGTTTATATACAGTATGTATGGTGGCTGTGGCATGGAAGAATTGTAAACAGTGAGGTCAGAAGGAAATTAACTGCAGGAAGTTCTGATGGTGACAAACACATTAACAGTGGCCGTTTGCTGATAACAAATATCTTGGTACTAGGTAAGTCGCTTAATATGCGTGATAAAAATCCATTATCTTGATTCAAGCCTCTGGTAATAAATACTAACTCAGCTATAATTCAAGGATGGTGAACTGGCTTTCATAAAGTGTCACTTCAGAAAGCTATTATGAGCTGGAGAGTTGATGTTTAATTTGCATAAGAACATAAGAAGTGCCTTGCTGGATCAGACCAAGGGTCCATCTAGTCCCGCACTCTGTTCACACAGTGGCCAACCAGCCGTTGGTCAGGGACCAACAAAGCAGGACATGGTGCAACAGCACCCTCCCACCCATGTTCCCCAGCAACTGGTGCACACAGGCTTACTGCCTGGGATACTGGCGATAGAACACAACCATCAGGGCTAGTAGCCATTGATAGCTTATGCCTCCAGGAATTTATCCAACCCCCTTTTAAAGCCATCCAAATTGGTGGCCATCACTACATCTGGTGATAGTGAGTTCCATATGCAAACTCAAACTATGTGCTATGTGAAGAAGTACTTCCTTTTATTTGTCCTAAATCTCCCACCAATCAGGTTTATGGGATGACCCCAGGTTCTAGTATTTTGAGAGAGGCAGAAAAATGTCTCCCTATCAACATTCTCCGTACCTTGCATAATTTAGTACACCTCTATCATGTCTCCCCTTAGCCTCCTTTTTTCCAAACTAAACAATCCAGTTGTCACTTTCCCTCATAAGGGAGATGCTCCAACCCCTTAATCATTTTAGTTGCCCATTTCTGGTCAATGCAAATTATGTTGCTTGTGTGATTGTGGAATTGTGTGTTTGCCACATAGCCCCTTATGGCAAACACACAATACCACAATCACTCAAGCAACATAATATCATGCTCTATGGCATGATTCTTGGATGAAGCTCAGATACAGCACAGTCCTATCCATCTTCACTCAGAAGTAAGTTGTTATGTTCAGTGGAATCTACTTCCTGGTAAGTGTGCATAGGATTACAGCCTTAGTTGGGATATTATTTCCCTTGAAGGCTGAACAATGTATATGCGCACCTTGTGCGTCAGAAATCTGTTCTAGGCTTATTAGAATGGTGAGATCACTTCCAGCCTGCAGCATGAAGGACACTGATACTGTTAGCAGAAAAAATAGGGTGCTTATCAAAATATGCAAACTGTATTAAGTGTGGCTTACATGAGGTCAGTCTGAACAATAATATTGTCATTAAAACAGTCGGTGATAATGGCAGTTCACTTCTTCCTTTTCTCGTCAAAGGCCTTTAGTTGGTTACTGGCTACTTCCTCTTCTACTCACAGGGCAATTGATTGATACAAGTCGAAATTTTAAAAATACAGTAAACCTGGAACTTTATCTAACTTTTGAACTAATCTCTAGGACTTACTGCCACCTTGCTTTTCAAGCAAAATAATTAAGACTGACTCCTTTTTTAAAAAAAGATGGAAAGTTCAGATTCTTAAATCAATCACATGTCCTTAAGGAGGAGAAAAGTAAGTTAAATGTTGTACACTGCCTATATTTTATCTAGCATTTGAATATAGGTATCAGGAACAGAGTTTATGCTGGTCTAAAACCCAATTTTCTCCGTCTACCCTTTGATACATTTGCCATTAATTTGCAATCTCAGCTTCTAAAACTACAAGGACTAAACTTTATTGAAAGTATGAGTGACTTTTCAGAATTTCTAAACAGTTCTCACTTAATAGTGCAATTCTATATGTGCCTACTCAGAAGTAATCCCCACTGAGTTCCATGGGATTTACATCCAGATAAAAGCGTATAGGATTGCACCTTAAGTAGACTAACATGGTTAATGTAGCAGAATATTGTATACCCCATTATCTCTTTATTTTTATTATACAGCTATAACAAAGATCTCTTGGACAAGGTAACAGAAATGGCTGAGGGAATTGAAGTTGAAGATGCACCACATTTCACAACGCGTGATGAAATAATGAAAAAGGTGAATATTCTTGGGGAGAGGGCAACTGAAAGGTTGAAGGAACCCACTTCTGAAAACATTAAAATAAGTTACATGTATGTTAGTAGGATCTGTAATACAAAGGATTAATTCAGCAGAAGAGAAGAATGTTGTGATCCTGTGTTGAGTATTTATTGATTGATTACAATTATTTATATGCCACCTTTTAAGACACAAAGTGGCTTACAAATAATATGAAAATAATAAAATCATAATAAACGATATTAACATTTTAAAAATAATAATCAGGATGTTTCCCTCAGAGCAATTGGTGAAAGGTGGTTTTGGGGCGGGGCAAGTCCATCTTGAAAAGGAGCAGGTGTCTGGTATTATCCTCTACCTCCCTTTCTCCTGGAATCCTTCCCTCTGGGCAGCTGATAGTAGATGGCCCTGGGGGAGTACAGCTGGAACAGGCACTCTGCCTGTCTCTCCCTCTCTCTCCTATTTTATTGTAGCTCTCCAAAGGTGCCCCAGCTCTCCCAGTGTTAAAGTACTTTGGAAAAACTGTTTTCTTGCAAGCATGTTACATTGGATGGTGGTATCTAATTACCTGTTAAAGTAATTGGTGGTATCCAGCGGAGGCTTTTTGCTAGCTAAAAGCACTTACACTCAAACAATTTAGGGCAGTCAGTTTTCACTGATCCCCTGCCCACTGCAGCTCCTGGTGTTCCATGAAAAGCTGCTCCTCAGGGATGAGGGGTCCTCTGTATAGAGTGATTTGGCACAGTATTGGATATGGCAGAGAGAGCAGGTGATCAGCCACGTTTGGATTTCCTGTCTTGCATAAGTGTTTTCTGCTAGTGCAAAGCCAACATTAGATACAACCTTTTGTCTTTTATTTCTTTAAAGACTGTTTACTTAGTAAAAGAGGAGATCTATGTTTTAAAATGTCAGAAACAGTATCAAAAACAATGTAATATAATGAGTATTACTGATAAGCTATTCCCTATAAAGGTTTTCTTTTAGTATCACCAACAATAATGCTGCATGGAAGGCCTCATTCGCACCTGATAATAATTTCAGTATATAGTAGCCACAGAACAAAGCTAGTAGCTAGTGTTGACTTCCAGCTACTTATGCCATGATATGATTTATTATATATAAGATGTTGTGTGCACATGATCCCAAAGGCTGAACTTAGCTTTTACTGTGCTACCACACCCACAACTAGCCTGACAAGGCGTTGTAACATCTGGAATACAGCACTAGCTTCTCTTTTCCCCTGGTTTCCGTGGGCTGAAATAGTTGTGTGAAACACCTCTTAAGTCTGGAGCTATTAAAAAGACTTTTTAGAGTAGTATATGGATGAGTAAACTGGGATTAGGGCTTTAGTTAGCTGCCAGGAGGTACAGTATGAAAGAAGAACTTTTAAGAATGATCACATCCTGCAGTAGGGTTTCTAGTAGCTGAGTCTCCTTATGTAATACATAAATAAACTAAACATTTATTAGAAGTATTTCCACATTTCAGTTAGATGAAATAGATTTAACAGGCTTTTACTGTACATTTTTTTTATAGAATCAACACTAGTGCCTATGAGAAGAGATCCCAGAATTTCATTATGTCGTACTATCTGCTTACATGGAAGACTGTAATCTGGATACTGCAAGAAGCACCATTTCTGTTTCTATACTAGACACTCATTTTAGAAGTTTTTAAAAAATGTATACATCTCAGTTCAGATTAAAGAAGATACTAAAGACTCTTATTGACCCTACCCCTTTGATAATCAGGCACGAAAACCCCTTCTAGAAACCCCAGGTTAAAGTTTCCAAACTGTACCACATTGGCCCCATTCAGAAGACACCTTAAACCATGGCTTTAACCATGGTGGTTAAGCCAGAAAGCCAGCTCCTGTTCAGAAGACACCTTAAACCATGGCTTTAACCACAGTGAATAAGACTTTTTGCCTTAGTTGCTATGGTTAAAGCCTTGGTTTAAGGTGTCTTCTGAACATGACCTGGCATTGTAGCTTAACCACCATGATTAAAGCTGTGGTTTAAGGTGTCTTCTGAATGGGACCATTCAGTCAAATGTCCCAACCTTGTACTAGGCAGCTAGCGATAAGGCCCAGCTGGTCAGAGCAGAGAGCTATATTGCACCCTTCACAACTGGCATCTGGAGCAGCCAAAGTGTACAGCATGCTTACCCATCTCTGACTGCTCAGTGGTGGCAGGCAGAGGAGACACTGGAGTAGGAAGTTGGCATATGTACAGAATCTTGATGGGTTATGGGTGGACTGTGCTCCATGCCCAGGTTCTTGAGATGACCCATACATTTGCCTATGTATTGGGGGCTGTGAGTCACCTGGTGGAGGGATGGGTAGGCGAGGAAGTAACTGTAACCAGGGACTTTATTATAACAGATGTTAGCAGAAATATGAATGTGATAAAGGGTGTTGGCTTTGTGTGGCTGGACCTCTGGAGGACAAGACTACATTGGATGAAGCCATTGGGGTAACATCAGCACCAGAGCAATTAGATAGTGGGTCACTATGTTCTCCACTGTCTATCTGGTGGACCTCATCAAACACAGGGCCTTTCGACTTACTGGACTTACAAGGTGCAGATCAGGCTAGACATAGCCATTATGGCCTAGGAGCTACTATCCTACCAACCAACACGCAAAGTAATTGAGTGGTATGGCACGAAGTCAGGTGCTAGTGGTATCAGGGTGCCCCTGGTCATTAGCACCTGACTTGATGGATCAACTAGAATTCCTCAAAATGTCCTATACAGCCTTTTAAGATAAAATGAACACCACCCACACTGCTGATCTCGAGGTTCATCATGCTCAAGTGAATGCCCACCAAAGCCTTCCTCTTTTCCCAAAGTCTACTTTGCTTGCCTCCTCTCACTGGGGTGATCAGATGATGCATCAGCTTCAGAAGCCTGGTTGCTGCCTTCTCTCTAGACTGCTATGGCCCATTCTGTGATCTGCTAAATTCTGGTGCCCAGGTCTGCCCACGGTACTCTTTTGCTGTGCTTATAGTTTTAGTCCTATCTACAGTTAGTTTAGACAATAGTCAGACTGTGTCTATGTCATTTTTAAATAAAATAGGCCAGTCTCCCTGCCCATCTGCCTGAAATTTGGAAGATCAGATTCTTGAAGGAGGAATATGCCTGAAACTTTCATGCCAGTTGGCATAAAAACAAGTTAAAGGCAACAGAAGAGCAGCTGTGTCTTCTATTGAAAATGGAGGGAAATGAAAAGAAATGGGAATAATGAAAACAAATTTAATAATGATGACTGATTTTCACAAATGAATGTTTTTAAATAATGAAAAATGTAACTATTGTGTCTTTTTTTCCCCTTGCACATATCTCATATTTAAAGAATGGCCAGTACTTCAGTTTTAAGGCTTTTATACCTTTAATAATTGGGAGAGAAGGGAATATTGGCAGGTGCAGCTTCTCAGTCTCCTGGAAACTTGGTGCCATAACAAACTGACAGATTATAGTAAAATGTAACGAACTTTTAAAATATCTGATATTGCACTTTTGGGGATCCAATGTAAAAAAACCGTGGGTTTGTATTTAGTTGCTATAATGATTTCATGTCATTTGAATTGTTATTCAATGAACTCTAAATTAATCCTTCAATTTCCCCCTTTTCTGCCATATATGTCAGCCTTACATTTAATGTTCATTAAGCATAAGGCTGACATAAGTTGGGCCCTGGGTCTGAAAAGGTTAAAGTCGATTGTTTGATGGGAGTTCTAATCCCACACATTGGGCAGTCACCAGGCTGGGGAAGGTTGCCCTCAAAGTTAAGTTAAAGGTGAGAGCCGATAGATGATCTAAAATACGTACTGAGAGAAAGCAACAGCAGCTTCTGCAGTCCTCCCAATAATGCTATTCCACCTATTTCTCCTCTTTTGCCTCTTATCAAACTCTGCCTTATACTTGCTGGATTTAGGTACACTTTAGGTACTCACAGATTTTCAGTGCAATCCTATGCATGTCTATAGGACTGCAGCCTCACTATATCAACTGTTTGCTAGTTAGGGGGGGGAAATGGAATAAAATGTGATTTCACAAGGACAGAAGAACTTCGTTGGGATTATACCCAAGATCCATTAGTCCAGAATCTTGTTTCTAACAATGGCTTGCCAGATGCTTCTGGAAAGCCTGCAAGCAGGGCACAAGCTTTCCTGCCCCACTCTGCTGACTGCCATATTCTGGCTAATTCTGGCTTCTGTGAATTTGTCTCCTCTTCCTTATAAAGCCATCTAAGTGAGTGGTCACTAAATCTTGTGCCGCAGAGATCCATAAATATGTCATGTGATGATGGATGTTCTCGGTGTCCTGAATCTACTGACAAAAAGTTACATTGGGTGAAGGAACATTCAATCCGTTGTGGGGGAATGAAAACGGCAAGTCCAGCTGTGTGAGCTCAGCGAGCGCTCCGACAAATGCTGCTGTAAGGTGGCTTTAAACCAGTAGTGAAAAGAGTGCTGCTCCCATCCCCCAGATAATTGGACTATATGACATTGCATTGTGGAGGAATAAAAACGATGGCGCTAGTACTGAGCCAAAGTGAGGGGGGAATTAAAGGGCCCAAACCAGGCCCTCCAGTCAGTGGGCTCTAAGTGGGTCCTGGTATTTGCACAAGAATGCAACATGCTGGTGCTGGGCCTAGTGTCTCTCTACAGAAGTTCCAGATTTTAATTTTTCAGCATCTTGGGTTGTATCCAGGATCTGCCTTCCACAAGAGGAAGGGACCTTCTTTGAGTGGAGCCCACCACTCAATTTTGGGGGATCTCCCACTCCTGCCCTACACCACAGTTCACTCCATTCAGCAGTATCTCCTGACTTTGTTTAGCATTTACAAGAGGCTGGGAAGGAGAGGGCAAGGGAGTCCACTTCCACCAGCACAGTTGATCCAGCGTACACCTGGATCCAATCCATTGTGTAACATACATTTGTTATTAGGGGATATTTATTTATTTATTGCATTTCTATACTGCCCAATAGCCGGAGCTCTCTGGGCGGTTCACAATATCAAAATTGTGTAACGATCAGGCAAACACTAACCTCTGTGTGACTTGATCATTCATAGGAGAATGGACGCTATGTGGCAGCTGATTGTTCTAAGTATCTGAAAGACCTGTTTTTGTCTGCACCTGGAGACTTAACTTCTAGACAGTACACAGGGTCAAACTTGAGTTTCCTGTTAGGTGTGTACTCCACAGGAAGCCTATTCATCCAGGCTTTCTAATCTTATGGCAACCTTCCACAATCTGGTCCAGATGTGTTAGATTACAACTCCCATTATCCCCAGGAAGTTTTAGCCCACATCTGGAGGGTTTCAAATTGGGGGGAAGCTGCTATATGGCACATATACCTGCAAGCAAGCATTTGCTCTATACAGACTATATATTTAAATGGACACTATCTTTCCCCATGTGAGGTACAGCACACATACAGGAAGGGATCTCCATAAGGCAGCCTTCCCCATATCCTCCAGATGTGTTGGACTACACAGTAGTAATGTTAATTATGAATATACAGTTTTTAACAAGAGCGTTATCCTACAACAAACTTTTAGTACTTGTACTAAAACATAATTTTATAGAACAGGAAGATTTTGTGCAAAACAACGCAAGATCCTAGTTTTGATGTGTTTGCAAGTGATGCAGGTGTTGCACTGTAATGTGAGTAACAGGAGCCTAAGTGCCCCCTCCCTGTCTGAAAGCTGCTTCAGGGGTGGGATGGGATGGGATGGCAGGTAACAGAAAGGAAGTTGTGAAGAGGACTGAACCCTTTTCTAATCCATTATTTGTGTCTTAAATTGCTTTGAAGAGGCTTCCCTCACCCCCAGTATTCCAAATGTTTATTTGTGAGGGTTTTGGAAACCACATTTGGGGAAGGGAACAATTTGGAGTACAAATACTAGACTGGGAAAGGGTTCAGTGGCCTATGCTTCCAAGCATCTTTCTTCTGAAGTGGACTTCATGTAGAGAAAGGGCTGTTGGGCTACTATTCCACATGCTTGTGTGCAAGGTGCATTAACCTACTAGAGCCTGGATCACATTTTAGGCAATGAGATTGGTCTCTCCTGCTGGTAGCAGCAGTAGAGTGAGCTCACCTGTGAGGAGTTGTTAGGTGTGAAATGTGCCTTCTGTCACGTTCCAAAATAACATAGAAAACTGCCTCATATATGTCCATCTAGCCCAGTGCTTAGCAGTGGGTCCCCAGCAAAGGTCCTCTACAGCAAGGGTGAGGAATGTGTGGCCCATCCAATGTTGGTGGATTGCAGCTCTCATAATCTTTATCCAGAATAACCAATGATGAGGGATGGTGGGAGTTGCAATCCAACAACACCTGGAGAGCTGCACCTTCCCCATCCCTGTCCTCAGGGCCGGCTCATGATATTGTGCCACCTGTGGCAGAGTGGCAAATGGCACTTCACTCAACCACCCAGCCAAGTTATTTTAATAAATGAGGCAGAAAATCACATACGCACCTCTCTCCATTCCTGGCCGTAGAAATATAATAAAAACAAAGTAAATAACGAACAATCTGCTGCCTGGGGTGACTGCCTCACTCTGCCTTAAGATAGGGCTGGCCCTGCCTTATTCTACAGTATGAACTCAGATCGGCTACAGGTTTGACCCAGGGCTGGTAGGGAAACACTATTCTAGCTTCTTGACTTTTGAAAAGATGTGGCTGGGCCATCCTGGCTTCATTTCTTGTGAAGCAAAGTTTAGGTGCAGGGCAAACTCTCTGTGGTTTCCTGCTCCTTCCTTAACTTTCTACCCAACAGCCTTTTAGGAGTAGTTTAGTGCAGGAAATGTGCTTTGGCTGGAGGGTAAGGAAAACTGGTGCTGCTAGTGTCTTTAAAAAATAAATAAAAAATCCTCATGCCTCAACAAATATTATTTTGAAAAATGTATTATTGATACTCAAAATACCTACCTAAATTCTGTAAATTAACTTTGAAGGAATATTTCCTGTGGTTGATTGTAAACGTCTTTCACCTGCTTTTACATTTATTGTGAGGGAATATTAAAGAGTCCTTTTTTTATATACATTACAAGTGATCGCTTGTTACCATCATGTTTCTTTGTTTAGCTTTAAATGAGTGACATTAGCTCATGAATTTGAGAACATTTTGCAGTCCTTTTTACATTTATCATCCCTGTAAATCAACCAGCAAACATATTCAGCAGCGTTTTGCTTTCATTTAGGAAAAGCAGGCCTTAAGTGACCTGGTATGCCTGTTAATGAGAAGGTTGTTATAGTAACATGTATTCTGATATCAAGCATGAGTACTATTTATATAGATGTAATATGACCTTAACCATAACAAAGATCCCATATGCACAGCAGTCAAGGAAACTGAATTAGCTATTTGTACACATAGCTGCAATGAACTAACACAAAAGACAACTCCTGTACTGTCTACTTTGATTACGTTTACAGCATTGTGCATCTAGCTGGTGATCTTGCCTAAGGAGCACAAATAAGATTTACTAATGTGTTTATCAGTGTACAAGTAAAGGTAAAACCAGTACATTTTAAGGTACTGGATTTTGCTTGGGATTTGTCTTTCATAAATCTGTTTTCCACATTATAGTAGGAAAGTAGTATGGACAGGAATAGCTTGACCACAGTGTAGACAGGCACTAGTAAACTCAAGACTGGATTACTCCAACGCACTTTATATGGAGCAGCCTTTAAGACTGCTCTGGAAGCTGGAGCTAAATGCAGCAGCTCGGCTGTTATTGGGAGCCGAGTCTTTTGGACATTCAAATCTTTTGCTGAGGGATCCACACTGCCTGCCTATTCGCTACTGGGCCAGGTTTTGGTACTTATGCAGAAAGCCATCAACAACTTGAGACCTGGATACTTGAGAGACTGTCTTCTTCCTTACCAACCTGCAGTCACTGAGGTCATCAGAGTGCATGCTCCTGGTAGTCCTACAAGGATTTATGGCAGGCCTGGAGTCCATCCAAAGAGCCTTCAGTGCGGTGGTTTTCTTCTTATGGAACTCCCCACTTCTGCAAGTCAGGCAGGTGGCAATGCTGCATTTTGGTGCCTCCTAAAAACAGCTCTTTTCAAGGAAGCTTTCCTTGGTTAATCAGCCAGTTTGATTGGCACTGTTGTTTTTTTAAAAAATAATTTTAATATTGTTTTATTCTTTTATCTTTATCATTTTATCTTACTGCTCTGCAACATGTTTAGTAGTTGAATGGTACATGAATGCTGTAATTTGTTTAAATGTTTTAGAATTGGAAGCATAACGATGCAGTAGAACCTTGTGATTGAAGTGATCTACGAGTGTTAAGCAAAACCATATCCTTTCATTGATCTTTTTGAATTACTCAAGAGTTTCAGACAAAACATTCAAATATTTCACATAAAAGTGTTTTCAAGCAAAATAGCAACCCAAGGGGAAACCATTCTTGAAAAGATTTCTTCTGTATTCACTCTTTCTTCTGTATCCACTCTCAAAATAGTCATCCTGTAACTGCCTTCTTTAATGATCTGGTCCACACATTACACTAACCCATGGTTTGTTTTTTCAATGCCTGGTTTGTTTGCCTGCTCCCTCCCTGTATCCCACATGCCTTTGTAATGCTGTACTACTGGCATGTAGAGCAGCTGGGTTTCTTTTACTGCTCCTACTATCGACTTTCTAGGCTGATGCAACAACCCATGAACAACTCACAGGTCTGGGTTCACACATAACTTGTTTAAACAATCCAGAGTTCCCAACTCAACAACAAACCATGGTTCTCTTTCTGGGTTGTTAGCAAGGCTGCTTTCATAATCCAAAATTCAACCACCCATGGGTCAGGTCAATGTCTTTAGAGTAATATGGGTTAACCAAAATGTAAAACAGACACTGTCAGTAGTTCAGGGCAAGCCACCTTGAGAAAAGGAATCCAGTTAATAGAGCTGTGTAGTTTCTTTTCATACACTTTAGCTTTTAAAGCTGTTTCAGATTTTTACTTTATGGATCTTAAGTCCCAGTTGTTAGGCCTTGTTAGAAAGAATTTTAGGAGTCCAAAAATCTGCAAGCCTGCAAAGAGCAAGTTAATGGCGTCCTCAAGCAAACATAAAAGAATCAGAACAAAAACTCACTGTGGGAGATTTGCAAAGCTAAGCCACTGGTACGAATTACGAAATAGCAAGGTTGTTTGCACCTTATTCACTGGCTCATGTGAACTTGAGAACCACTAGCACAATGGCTAAAACGTTAGGATTGGATTTGGGTAACTTAGGTTTAAATTGCCACTCAGGCATGAAAATTACTGAGTAACGCTGGGCTCTCTTCTACATTATCTTACCTCGCAGGAACAGCTACTGTGCCAAGCTGCTCAAAGGCAGACGAGAATACAATAAATGTAAACAGCCAGCATTAAAATCCTTGTAAAAAACAAAGGCCTATGTATTAACTGCCACACAAAAGTGTTGAGAAGTGGAAGGTTATTCCTACACCAGAAATGCAAATTCCCTTACCTAAGCAGAATTTTACACTGCATGCATGAAAGAGCAACTTACTTCCTGGGGATGCACATTTAAAGTAAATCTACATGCAAGAGTTCCGTGAGCCCATGGAAAGAAAACTGAAAGAAGTGACAGAAAAATCTCTTGCACTGAGGTTATGTATTTCAGCTTTACATGAAATATTTTATATATAAAACTCTGTTAAGTGATTTTTGTCCAATTTAAAAATCTAAAGAATTCAAAAATAAGGCATTCAATATTTTGAAAAAAGTACAGATTTACAAAATATGTATATTCTGTCATGAAAACTTCACACCAACATTATACACTTTGAAAAAAATACAAACAGGATATATTACAAATTTATGTAGCAATAACTTAGGTCATAACATGCAATAAAAAGTACATTAATCAAGGTACACAAGCTTTTAGAGTTTCAAAACTGAAGGGCTTATTTTTGCAAACACATCTGTATGCAAGTCAAATGTGGCACTTGAGAAGTTCTGGTAGCATTTCCTATCGCAAGTTAAATTGTACATGATGATTATGAGGATGTCTGTTAATGAAGTCGTCATTTCTTATGAATCATTCCAACTTTGTTCAACAATAGCAGAAACTCTTTTTTCATATTCACGCTTGTTTTCCTGATAAAGCTGTGCAGCCTGACTGTTGGCAGGACTATTTGGATTGGGTTCATCAAGCAGCGACTGGAGGGAAAAGAAGCCAAAAAAGCAAAGACATAAAGCAAAACTCATTAGCATTAACAGCAACACAAAAGAAAAAGTAACTGAAAGTAGAACCAATGCAATGTTTATGACGGTTATAACTAGAGTGAGCCCTGATCCTGCAAATGTTATACAGCATTATGTCTATCATAATCCCTTTGACAAGCACTTCTGACAAAGATTACTCTGACTGCACAGTCATACAGTGACTAGAAATAGTTCAAACTTAACATTGTAATACAGTGCTAAAGATTAAAGCCAGCAGTGCGCTTTCCCTCTGGAGAAGAATAGACTTGTATGTTATTTAGTACAGTTACCTGAATTGAGGTTAAAATAGATGAAACGTCGTATGTTGGACTCCAGCGATTCTGAAGGATATCTAAACATATGCTACCATCCGCATATACTAAAATAAAATAAGTTTCAGAATTATACCATTGTTATTTCAAGTTTACTCATGTCAAACAATGATTGAGCAACGGACATGCAACTATGTGCTGTACATGAAGAATTTTGTAACTAATCCTGAGAAAGAACATTTTGCAAAAAGGGGAATACACACACAAGGAAGAAAGCAGCTCCAGCAGTAATAGAGCATCAATTAAGGCACTGGATTTTGGGAGCTGGATCTGAAGAAGCTGAAGGCTACTTGTGCAATGGATCTTCCCCATCCCCTTGTTCCCCTCACCACCCCTCCAAAGAGATTTCCTTAATCTGAAAGATCTTTGTTGGCCTCTAAGGGAATAATAGTAGTAGTAATAATATTATTAATAATAATAATAATAATAATAACCCGCCTCTTCCTCTGGATCAAGGCGCGGTACAACACGAATGCAAACATCATATAAGTAATTAAACATTTAAAACTAATACATTATTAAAATCAGCACATCATTAAAAGGCAAATTTAAAATTCAATTGGGTAGGCTTGCCGGAAGTGATCAGTCTATTTAAAATTGTAATTTATTTATTTCCATTGGAATTGCTATTTAGACATGAATCTGTAATGTTTGGATTCAAATGATTACATTATTTGTGTATGTAGTTAATGAAAATTGCTTGCAACTATGAAGAATTTCTGGGTTGAGAAAGGTAAAACTATAAGGATGTTAAAAAGTTGTGGACTGTAGGAATGCACCTCATTGCACCTAAAATTTGATACCGGCATCATGGTGAATACTTACCATTGGGATGAAACATTTTTGATAAAAACCTAACAGTTGGAGGCTTATTTGGATATTCCTCTGAAAATTCTATTACTAGTTTAAAGGTACCTGTATTTTAAAGAAAAGAAAGAGAAGTTGGGAGAGAGAGGGGAAAAAATTATGTGCATGAAACTGCTTCTGAAAGCCAAAACATATTTTATTATTTATTTATTTAATATATCTATATCTCACCTCATTAACATACTTTGAAACAGTTTAGAGTCAGATTTAAAACGATTTGAAACATTCAAAAACAGCACCAAAACACTAAACTTAATAATTTATTTTTGTAAAAGCATTAATGACTAACATCAGGGCCTAGTACTCTAAAAAGACTGTTAGACTAAGTGTTTATTTTTATTGCAAGCAATAATAAAACATTGCACTACACAGCTATGAATAGAAATAACATCAGCATCCTCGTAGTACTTTAGCAGGCCACTCGAGAGAATGTGGAATAGAATCTAAAGCACAAAGTTATTCCACTATCAACTGCACTGAAAAAATGCAGATTGACTTGGAATGAAATGTTCATGTGACTAACACACACACAGAGTTCAAGATAACTACATGGTTAATCTGTTTAGCAGAAATTTATGAGTTATGAAATAGTGCATTTCAAATAAGTATTGATTAACAGTTCTGATATACAGCCCTTAAGGGCTTCTTTACACATTATGCATTTCCTGCACTGAAAGTATTTCTGTGCAAATCCCTGCACGAAATCCATGCTCACTCACTTGCTCTGTTTCTTTCTCACACATGTGTGAATAGGAGATACAAATTTTCTACACCTGCGTTTAATGCTATTTCCAAATGTGTTCTATATGGGGGAAAGCTTGATTCATAGATCCCCCTGAAATTATCTAATCTGGATCAAACTTATCCTGGGGAAAAGCAAAACTGCAGCGGTGGTGAGGTGTAGAGAAAACTGAACCAGAAGGTGAAAACAAGTTTCAAGGTTGTCCAGAACATATAGCTACAAAGTTTTCATCCTCAGGAGAAAATATATCATAATTTTTCCTTGATGAAAACTTTCTTGAGATTCTCTCCAAAGGTGGTTGTTCTCTCTAGAGGGAAGATCTCAAGAAAATAAGTTTTATTTTGAGAGAAAGGGACATCGGGATCTATGGTCCCGAGAAAGTTTCTCTTGCAGTGCAATCCTACAAATGTTTACTAAGAAGGAAGACCCACGGAGTTGAAAGGGACTTACTTTCTAGCTAATATTTTTAGAATTGCAACCCTAGAAACAGGCAGCCTTATTTGGCAACAGCTTGAAACATGGTTCTTTCAATGTGTGTGTTTTCATAGTTAGAAAGGAACACTTCAAAGAAAAAAAATTGCCAATATTCTGTAAATGATTTAAGTCTTTACTATAACCAAGAGCAGTTCCTGTCAAAAGCTAACTGAATCTGTGGGCTAGGGCAGAGGCATGGGAAGATTTTGCTATCACAACTTCTTTTAAAGGACACCTGCCGTTCTCCCTGTCTTAATAAGATCCCATGGGCTATACTTGAGAGCCTCAGGTGACTTGGCTTTTAAATAGCTATTTGCTTTATTGCAGGAGCTGAGCAAGAGCTGCTACTGAGCAAGGAAGCTTTACAAAAACTCTCATCCCTCCCCATTTTCAACCATAACTGACAGGGTTAAGTCTAGTTGAAGCCAGATTATTAAGTTTTAACATAGAATAGTTTCAGTAATTCAAACTTAAGTTTATAAAAAACAACAACAATATGTATCCTTATTTTATAACAGACCCATTCCAATTAATGATGTATTGTACATCTTTTAAACAAAACTTTTCATCCTACAAAGAAGCAGTTTTCCAGCTTCTTTAAACCCATTCCTCAAAGCACAATGGCTAAGAGTGAGAAGCAAATGGATCAACATCTGCTTAAGTCACTGCCATAATATTCACACACTTTACTGTGGTTATTTTCACAGAGACAGTTTTATATACAGATCTGTTCAAGGGGATTTCCAGTTGTTTTCACTTTCAAGGATCAAATATGAATCAAGAGCATGCGCTCTGAACAAAACTAAACATAACCAAAAAAAGCAGTACAAATGCTGGAATCTTAGGAGATGTGAACTGGCCCTTCAAACACTCCCCCAGAGTTTAGTAGATGATTTGGAGTTTAAGGTCTGGCTTTAAGGTCCAGCTCTGTTATTGCCTCTCTCAGATAATTTTGAATATCCAGTTGAACGTAAGTTACCTCAAATTTGGAAAGCACCCAAGCTGCTCAACAATAGTAATGTTAAACTGCTCCATTCTGTGTTCAAGTGCCTTGTTGATGGGAATTGCGGCCAAGACCCAATAAGCTAGGTATTTTTGTTTTTGTGTGGTGGCGTGGGGTAACTTCTCTCACTTTCAAAAGCAATTTGTCATGTGGCATGGGGGAAGTCTATTCAGGCAACACAAACCCAATGCTTCTTTGGGCATACAAACAGGTTGGGTGGTTCTTTGGATCCCAGTCTGTTGCTTCAGGGACTCCATTTGGACCAAGAAGCCATTGTCACTGGAGATAGAAATCCCAGGCATGGGCAGAAGGAGCTCCAGAGGAAATGGCTATCAAATGTAGGGTTCCAAATCTGTCCAAGCTAGTTGAGATGGGTAAATATTGGCTAACTCCAGACGATCTGTTTTTTAAAAAAATTAGGGTGCCACTATAGTAACATAGACTTGACCTATTTCAGAAGGTCAACAAAATGATCAGCTCTTTACCCACTTGGGCTGCAATCCTGAATACAATCAATCACAAATAGCTCCATTTAGATCAGTGATTTTGGGAGGGGGGTGGTATATATATTTTAGTGTCATTATTATGGTCAAACAAGTTTACATCAGCCTTCTCCAAAATGATGACCTTGTGGTGTGCTGGACCAAAATTCTCAATATTCCTAGCCAGCATGGCCAATGATGGGAGTTCCAGTCCAACATATTAGGAGGGCACCATGTTGAGGAATGTTGGTCTATAAACATACACTTAAATCAGTGGGAGTACTTGCCAATAGGTGCTGTCAGACTAGTGGATTTTTAAATCTTTGTGTCATTCAGAAACATAATATTTTGCATCCATGTTATAGGTAGGTGTTTGGCTATTGTTTCCTACTTTTCACATACTACTATGACAAATTGTAATGTTATCATAAATATAAACAATCTGATAGCATTTTTAAGTAATGTAGGCTAATATAGCACAACACTTCTGTGTTCAGAAAAATTTTGAGAAGCAAAATGGAGAAGATTAAAGAACTTACCATCTTCAAAGGGAGTACCTTCTGGCCTGGAAAGAGAGATAAAATCCTTTAATGTAATTGAACAAAAACGGAACTCTCACATACATAAACCTGTACTATATCTATAGTAGGCATTGGTAACGTCAAGATTGGATTACTGCAATGTGCTCTGTGTGGGGCTGCCCTTAAAGCTGCTCTGGAAGCTAGAGCTAGTGCAGAATGCTGCAACTCGGCTGTTGTCTCGAGCTGCCACTTTCCAGCATGTAACTCCTCTGCTGAGGGAACTGCACTGGCTGCCTATTTCCTACCTGGCCAGGTTTAAGGTTCTTGCACTTGTGTACAAAGCCCTAAACAACTTGGGGCCACGATACCTGAAAGAGCGCCTTCTGCCCTACCAACCTGCCCGCTCCTGATGGTTCCATATAGACCCATCCTCTGATTGGAGTCCACCAGGGGAAGAGCCTTCAGCATGGTGGCCCCTTCTCCTATGGAATTTCCTGCGCCACCTTTGTTTTCCTTTCGGCACCTCCTGAAAACGTCATTATTCCAGGAAGCCTTTCCTTAATGACCAGCCACAGTTCACTGTACATTTTGCTTCTTTTAAGATCTATTTTAAAGTATTTTATTCTGTTTTTATTTTATCTTGTACACCGCTCCGAAATTTTCAATGGGGAGCGGTATATAAATATTGTAAATAAATAAACAAATTTACTGAAGACAAACTTGATTCTCAGGTTCTATAGATATTTCAGTGCAGCTGAAGTATACAGCATTATGATTATGTTCAGTCAAAATGTTCATCACATCTTGCTCCACTCTTACTAAAAAGTTCCATGCTTGCACATTACCATTTAAAAATCATAAGAATGCTGAAGAGAAGGGGAAGAAGCATGAAAACTTAAGGAAATGAGTTCTGGCTCTCTCTTTACAATCCGTTTGCCAAAATGTGTCCAATTTAGCATTTGTAGAAGCTTCACACAGGGTGTTACCAGAAGACATTAATTTCTTTACAACTGAAGAAATTCTTCACTTACCCAAAAATAACTGCATTCCATTGCATTATATTGTTCTCAGATGGTGCACCACTGACCCCCACAGGCGGGTCTTCTTGTAATCTTTAAATAAAAGACAAGATACACACAGACATAAAAAATCCACAGCACGTACTCAAATGTTAACCATGCAGCTTGAAAAAAATCAGAATCATGTCACTAATCAAATATTGTACTAGCTTACTCTTGCAAAGTTAAAGATTGATACCACTAAGAATGTCAAATATATAAGCATTCCCTGTCTCTGATTCAGTATGATGCAAGTCAGGATGTAATCAAGCCATCATTACAATAAGAATTTAATATAATAAAGTTACCCACTTGGAGATAACTTTTTGGTAAAGTAATTGGGGTTTGATCACACATTGACAAGTACCTACTGAAAAAGGTATTGATTCTATCTATTTGAAGCAAACACAGGGAAATTACTGGAAGAAGTACAGATTGGGGAAATTTATCCCTCTTGATTCTGTCTGTACTGGAATACAGTTGAACTGTTCTGTTCTATTTTGGTAGGTGGAACAGTTTGACTTTAGCGTGTGCTGTGCCATCCCATTTCAACCCACCTCCATATGCTACCACATTGCAAAAAAAACCTCCCAAGTATTTTGCCTCAGTACAGAGAGCTTCAGCTATGGGGTGGTATATAAATTTAATAAATAAATAAAGAAACAAACAAACAAGTTAATTTTTACGTCATTCAATCCTTCAAGCTGGATTATTAACAGGACACCTTTTACAGAAGAGCTGAACAGACAGCGTGAAGTCCTTCCACGTGGCTAATATGACCTCTACAATCTTATTTCAAGCAGCACAGGAGCCTGGCTCCATTACCCTTGCTACACCATTATGTCATTATTATATACAACATTGTGCTATTAGTGATATTCCACTGATCACTCTTAACATTTAACATTTTGTGGAGGCAAAGGATATATTTTATTTGAGACACTGTAGGTAGTTCTTGCAGGAGCCCTAACATTAAACAGGTACACTTCCATTGATTGGGAAAGGAATACTTGCAACGGAGTGGCATTAGGCATAACAGGAAATCAACAACATGGTGTTGTCAGTCTGCAGTTCCTTGCCCTTATAACTATCCTGAATTTACACTGCTCTGATCTTCAAGCATGCTCAGTTCAACCAATTTAATGTCAACAGCACAAGCTACGTAAAACCTTGGCTAGAGAGAAAAAGGAACGTGACTTTTTGCTACATGATAGCCAGCTTGCATGCCAGTGCCCTGGTCGAAGCATTAAGCCCCATGTGCAGTTCAGAGATAGCTTTAGTTCTTAAAGCTTCATGAACACCACGCTGTGAAAAGCCTTTTGTTATAAAGATTTTGGAGCCCAAACTGGGATTTCACATGCAAAGGGACTTAACTGAAGATCACATGGATGCCACTTACTATGTCACCCTAAATGAAATAAACCCAACCAAAATGTATTTTCTCAAATTAAGTCAAGATGTCCTGAGCAAATAATAATGCTCAGCATGTACACAGTACATTTAGCATGTTCAAAACACTTCATATACAATGGGTTCGATCCAGATTTAGGGGACTGCAACTGGGCCGGGAAGCAGACTTCCCTGCCCCTCTTCTCCATGGCAGCCCCCCCAACCCCCTGAAAAAGCTACACAGAGAGCTGGGGGATCTCCTGTGGTGTGGTGACCTGTGGTTGAGATAACCTGTGGTGTGGTGGTAGGCAAATCTCCCAAAACTGGGTGGAAACACTGAGCAGACCCCTTTAGTCTATGGAAGGCAGATCCTGGATCCAACCCATTATCCAAGGAATACTTGTAACAGCAGAAGTGAGTGCTGAACTGGGGGCTTCTTGGCCACTATGCTCAACCAGCTATTTAGAAAATACTTGACATAATTACATTTTCCATAATGGGATAAGACAATTATCTGCAGTCCTACACAGATTGCATCCCATCCTAAATTATCTGCCAGTTCATAAAGTCAATTTTGCCTTTCCTTCTCTAATAATCCCAAAATAAAGCAAATTTTGACACCTTATATCTGTACTTTCTGACTATTCAGTTAACATGACATGGAACTATTACAATATAAATGTGATTTAAATGTTATTTAAGTGTTGAGGTTATAAACTCTTGATTTTATTGGAGCTGTACAGTTTCTCTTTGGAATCCATTTGCAGCGCCAGGAAGGGCATTTTGGATAGGATGTCTTTGTTGGCAGCCTGCTTGAGAAAAGAAAATGGCCATTATTTTGCCAACTTCAGCATAACGCCCCTCAGATGCCTCCAGATGTCAGTAAAAGCTAAGAGGCAAAGAACAACTATAGGAAGTTGCCCTAAACAAACACGGAAACACCAAAAGTTGAAATGGATGCAATCCAATGACTTCCTTGTATGAGTTATTCTTTTCTATATATTGTGACTGAAATTATGTCTATTACATTGACTTAAGCAGAGCTGGCTTTTTCATGAATATTTAAGCAGCTGGCTATATAGCAAAACTAAAATAAAGACCCTATGCTTCTCTTGACAAGTTCCCCCTACTGATTACCAGTAATGGAATTCACCAGCCAGCCTTTCAAAGAGTTTACATTCCCACAATAGAATTTATATACTAATGCACTTTGGATAAGCATAAGGGGTTGTAGTGGAGTGAATTCCAAATACACTGAAACTCTACTCTGGAGCAGATTCTTGAGGATTAAAAGATTCAGCAGGGCCAAGGGAAGAGGGGGATACTGGACTGGAAGGAGTTTTATTTACAGCTCCACCCGGTAACCTGAGGCTGCAACAATGGCTTCTTTTATTTTTGAAGCACTACATTGGAAAGATGCTTTGAGTGGATGCAAAGCATTGTCAGAGAAGTTCTATGAAATTGAAATCTCAAAGCTTATATTTTACAAAGATCCCTCTGCTCCCTTCTTTTAAAACCCCCTTCTTTTAAATCATTTCCTTAAAGCTTATTGTGGGTTTTTACGTAACACTCTATCCTGGCCTTGATAGGAAGGGAAAATGTTCCTTTAACCTTCCCAAACAGCAAAGGCCTCTGGCGTCCCCAGTACTTGGCACTGAGGTGAAACGGGGTTGGTTGGGGGGGGGGGGGGGAGAGAGAAGGGAAATCAGATGCGATCTTATCTATCTACCTACCTACCTACCTGGCCACTATTTCCAGAGAACGTCACAACATGTTCTAAACAAACTGGCACCCCTTGGCCATTCCGCAAGCTGTACTTCTGACGTGGTCAACCCAGCCCATTTCGATTCAACTCACTTTATCAACAAGACACGTATTATACAAGGGGTTGCCAAAGCCTAATGGGAGAACACTCTCGAATCTGGGTCAAAAAGTCACAGATCAATCTTCTTCCCCCACCCACCTTTTTTTGTTGGGAAAAGATTTTTTTAAAAATAAAATAAAATAAAGTGATCCTTTCAGTCTCCCCACCTCCCTCCCCCCGCCGCGCGAATAATCCTTCTAGAGGCATCTTGGTTTCCTTTCCCCTATTAGAGAAGAAGGACGGGGGTGAAGTCCAGGTGTGGGGAAACAGCAGAACCTGGAGAGGGGAGCTCCTAAACTCTTTGTCCTCCCAGCAGTTTGGGAGCAGAAGAAATTCAGCTCTCCTCGTTCCTTTCTCCGTACACAGAGAAAGCCCCCCCCCCGCCTCTCCTTCCGCTTGGAAGGGCGAAGAACGGCGACTGGGCTCCCCCCAAAGACGGCACCCCTTCCCCAGAAAAGGCAGAAAAAGCCCCAGCCCAGACCCTAAAGCGGGAGCGGGGGGCGCATTCTGGCCCTGGGAGCAGCAGCCTCTTGGAGGAAGAGCGTAGGGAAGCACTTACCTCTTGAAATCCCTCATGAGCCTCCGCCTGGCTGGAGTGGACATGATCCTCCCGCGCCCCCGATGGCAAAAGACTCCTTGCCCCCCCGCGAAAGACTCAGCAGCCCTGGCAACGCGGCTGTCTCCCTCCCCAGCGGCAGCGACCACCTCCTCCTCTTCTTCCTCTTCCTCCTCCTCCTGCTCCGCTGCTTCACAAACAACTCCGCAATGGCGTCTCCCTCCGCCGGTGGGGGGAGGGAAGCAGCCACCCTTCGCGACTGTACCACTATGCGCCTGCTTGGGAGGGGACCGAGAACGCCTTCGGAATGTACCACTGCGCCGGGACGGGAAGGAGACTTTTCGAGAGCCAAGGAGTCGAGTTGGAGTCGCCCTTCTTCCCAGCAGCGTTCAGCCGGTGTGCGGAGATGTTTTGCAGATTTCACCTACAGATTCCGGGAAAGAAAGAAAGTCAGACAGACTTGAATATATAATAGCGACTCCATGCCCCAGTCTAGTGGGAGAAAAGTTGTTGGGTTGTTCTTAGAATGGCAGGGCTGTGTTTTAAAAATATTGTTGCTGCTCTTTATTCAAGAGCGTCACAAGATCATAGAACAGGATAGATGCTCCTTATTACAGAAACGAGCAGTTTCGTTATAATATTTAGACCTCCCATTAACCCAAGTTCTCTGGGCCGTTAACAATATATAAAACAATCAATAGAAACAACACAATAGGGCAATTTCATAATAAAACATACTGTGTTTTAAAATATACAAATCTAAGTTTTATACAAATCTATGGTGTGCTACACTTAGAATACTGTGTACAGTTCTGCTCACCACATCTAAAGTGCAGAAAAGGACAACTAAACGATCAGGGGACTGGTTACAATAGCTAGGATTGTTTAGCTTGGGGAAAAAGGAGGCTAAGGGGAGACCTGATAGAAGTGTACAAAATTATGGATGGTGTGGAGAATTTGAATAGGGAGATATTTTTCTCCCTTGCCCATAATACTAGAACTCAGGGTCTCAATGGCCTTATAGGCCCCTTCCAACTCTACTATTCTAGGATCCCATGAAGCTGATTGGTGGGTCATTCACGACAGATAAAAGGAAGTACTTCTTTGCACAGTGCATAGTTAAACTATGGAATTCACTATTACAAGATAGCCACCAGTTTGAATGGTTTTAAAAGGAGGTTGGATAGATTCCTGAAGGAAGAGATTATCAATGGTTACTAGTCCTGATGGCTATGTGCTACTTCCTGTATCAGAGGCAGTAAGCATATGTATACACCAGTTGCTGGTGAACATGGGCAGGAGGGTGCTATTGCACCCATGTCCTGCTTGTGGGTTCCTGGTTGACCACTGTGAGCAGAGTGCTGAAGTAGAAAGACCCTTGGTCTGATCTAGCATGGCTCTTATGTTCTTAAGTGTGAGCAGAAGGCAGATCGGGATCTATTGGAAGACCTCTGGGTGATTTGCAGTAGATCACCAAAGCTTTCACACCTTAAACCATTGCTTTGACCATGGTGGTTAAGCCAGAAAGCCAGGCTGTGTTCAGAAGACACCTTAAACCAAGGCTTTAACTACTGTGAATAAAACAAAAAGCCTTATTCACTGTGGTTAAAACTATGGTTTAAGGTGGCTTATGAACATGGCCTGGCTTTTTGGCTTAACCACTGTGGTTAAAGCAATGGTTTATTATTATTATTATTATTATTATTATTATTATTATTATTATTTATTTATTTATATAGCACCATCAATGTACATGGTGCTGTACAGAGTAAAACAGTAAATATCAAGACTCTGCCGCATAGGCTTACAATCTAATAAAATCATAGTAAAACAATAAGGAGGGGAAGAGAATGCAAACAGGCACAGGGTAGGGTAAGCAGGCACAGGGTAGGGTAAAACTAACAGTTTAAGGTGTCTTCTGAATGGCTCCTATAAGTCCATCTGCCCACACCATTGTTTTGCACCTGGCTTTGGTTGGCAGACCTCAGGTTACATGTAAAATAGAAAACAGATTCCACAGGTCTGTCCACCCCTGACATAGGACATAGTTAGCACTGCTGATTTCAAAAAACCACAACTTTGAAATATCTTTTAATTTGATGCCTGCAACACCTACCAGTGATTAATTCATTTAACACACAATCCTATGCATGTTTAGACAGGTCTGCTAAACACCATTTTGAAACTCCACCTGGCTACAGATCTGGCCAAATTTTTGAACTCTTCTGTTTTTTCTCCCATCTCCTTCCTCTTAAACCGGTTAGCCTGATGATGAGTTCTAGAGAACACGGAAGCTTGCACAATTTTTGTGGCATTTTGATTGCTCTTAATATAAGTATTGCGGATATTTTTCTTCCTTGATTTTGAATGTTTTATCATTTTAAAACCCTTTCACTCATGTGTTAAGAACAAATGCTCTTAACATTCGAACAATCTTACAAATGTTTACTGATTGTAAAGCTTGCTGAGTTCAGTGGGGCTTACTCTGAATAAGTGTGCATAATGTTGAGGATATGTAGCCTGATAGTACACACATTTGTTTAGAAATGGCCAACTAAGTTCAGTAGGTCTTATTCTCTGATGAGCATGCACTCTTTCCATAAGGCAGAAGCAGCCATTTCAGGAGCTGATTTTTGGTATCATGAAAGGGCAGCAAATTGCTAGTTATTTTGTTTATGATTATTATTGTATTTTTACTGTCAGGGCAAGTGATAGATGCTTTTGGGATTATCAGCCTCAAGTGCTGACCGTCCTTGGGTCCTGTTTATGTCCATGGGTTCTATATAATTGGGGAAGGCACCTTTTGCTGTTCTGTTTCAGACAGTACAATGTCTTGAGCCAGCCCTGTGGAAGGTTTAATCAACATCCTATACAACTCAATCAAGGTGCAACCCTATGAAAATAGCTTCATTTAATTCTGCGGGGCTTACTTCTGAGTAAACATGCATAAGACGGGATGCAAAGCTGCAATTCTTTACTTAACAGTAACAGGTTGAACATTGTTTTAACTGTTTTAATTGTTTTACTGCTTTTAAATTGTATATTGTTTTAACTTGGTTTATGGTTTATTTTTAGCTGTGTATATTTACTGTTTTATACTGTATGCTTTTATCTGTACGCCGCCCTGAGATCTTAATGATATAGGGCGGGATATAAATGTTTCAAATAAATAAATATTGTGGAACTTACTTCTGTGCAAATATGCATAGGAGTGTGTTGTACAATTGCTACAAAAATATTAATGAAGTTATTTTATCTGTTTATTTCAGTGAATAAAAATATGTGTCTTTTCTTTATCTAATAACAAGTTTAGTGTTACAACTTTTGTAAACCGCCCAGAGTGCTTTGGCTATGGGGCGGTATATAAATGTAATAATAATAATAATAATCGATTATTACTTTTTCACTTAAATTTAATTTTATTCCATACTGTTTGCAATTTGTAGTTTTCTGCTGCCATCCTTTTGTGATAAGTCAGCTACATATATTTTGTTTACTAAAAAAAATTAGTAGGTAGATATACATAAACCATTGCTTACTTCAACACTTATTTGGTTAATAATGGAACTGCATGTATTGCAGTTATTCCTTTGTTTCAGATAAGTGAAAACATTTTCTATTTGTGACAGTCTCTAATTGTTTATTGAGTAATGTCATATACCATGATACCCCTTCTGAATATTCAGATTGGAATATTACTCTTTTAAGAGCAAGGCATCATGAACACTATTCAATAATTGAAACTGAAAAATGATGACAGTAATTTAATTTTCTGGTTATGTAAGTTGTTTTACATAATTGCTTCCTCATTGGAGAAGTGATAGTATCTGAGTGTGGTTCAGATTAATTCCAAAGTGTCAAATTTTCCCATTGCTTTTAAAAAAATGCAATTCCCAGTGTCTGGAGAGAAAGAGAAGTGTAGCACAGTAGAAACCAAATGTGACAAACAGGCTTTACATACATGATCGATAAATGGGAGAGGATTTTAGGAGGGTTGCTGCAACCCAAAATACAAAAAGGACTCAGATTGATCACTGAGCTCAGCACTGGAACATATGATGCAATAATAAATTGTTTCTGACCATGTGCAATTGTTACTACGTTAATTATAACATTACTGAATAAATCACATTTTTCACCAGACCCATGCATTTGGAATTAGGAGGCAGGCTTTTCAATTTAGGTAAGGCTTCCAAGTATACTTGAGCAGCCACATTTCTCTATGTAGAAACCAGAAACTGAAAAACCCTACCTAGACTTCACTGAATGCAGAGATTTAAAAGATTTCATCATTCTGTGCCAGCAATCATGGAACTATTTGAAAGCTAAAAGAGCAGAGCAGGAAGTGTAACTGAAAAAGAAGTACCATTGTTGTTTTATGCATTGTTCTGTATGAGTTGTGCCACTATGATGGCTAGGTGACTTCATAGTTTGTGCATGAAATGAGCAGTTCTGAACCCTGATTAAAAACAAACACCAATGTAGACTGACATACCTGTATAAGGCATATTAAAAAATAAACCGTGCCACAGACTTATAAGCAGCAAAGAGACTGTCTGCTGCCCTTTCTGACATCAAGGTTGGCCAAACACAAGTGCATCACCAATCAATGAGAACTTTGTCTTAAAATCATAAATGTTTAATTATGTATCAATCATAGAAGGTATAAGATACACATTTTCATATTTTGCACATTAGATTCTGAACCAGTTATCTGTACCCTGGTTAAATTGTGGCATCATATAAAAGGAGGAAATATTTATTTACATTTAAAATATATTTAATTAAATGACTTCTCAGTTGTGTGGGTAGCCATAAATTCATGCATCATTTAAAAAACATTTTTCTGTTCAACCTTGAAGGATGTGTGTGTGTGTATATAGTTCAGGTGCCATAGCTCAGTGAGAGCACCTGATTAGTATGAAGAAGGTCTCAGGTTCAATCCCTGGGATCTCCAGGTAGGGCTGGAAAGGTTCTGGCCCAAAACCCTGTAGACCAATGGCAAAAGGAGGAGGCAAACTCCAGTGTTCAGGACAGAAATAAATTTATTATGCTCTACGCGTTTCGGAAGGATTACCTCCTTCTTCAGGAGCTGTAAAACAAACAAATTAACCATAAGAGTAGTATCTTGTGGACAACACCTTCATTCTTTTAAACATAGTTTTATGGGGCTTTTCAACAAAAGAATACTGTTTACTTAGACAACTTTTAAAAGATTTTTTTTAAAAAAAATCATGATGAATTCCCACTTTTTATACATTGTTCCAATGTTTTTTCTCCTATCAAATTTCTTAACAGTAGTGAAAACATTTCCTTTTGTTTCACTTTCAACATGAATCTGCCAAAACCCTGTAGAGCCAATCCTGCCAGTCAGAGTTGACAATATTGAGCTAGATAGACCAGTGGTCTGATGCAGTAGAAGGCAACTTCTGAGGGTGCAATGGTATGCATGTTTAGCCAGAAAAAAAGCTGGCGCTTCCTGGGATTTGTAGGGCTTTCTTTTTCTGGCTTAAGCATGCATACAGTTGCACCCTAACATTCTTTTTCACCCCAACCCACAATTTTGTTCTTTACAAGTACTTTTACATTCCTGATACATTAGAATAATAATATTTTTTTTACCAAACATATAGTCAGAGTGTGAGCATTCAAAACTCACTTAAATCATCATCACTAGAAAACTGAGTTTTCTGCTGCCGTGATCACCTGCTGCTCCCTGGATGGTAATTCCCCTCACCCCCATGCTCTCAGGCTCTGGTCTCCAAGGTCCAGCCCTAGTTGCACCACTGCTTCCTATGTTCCTCTGTACATAAACAGTAAGGTCTAGATTATGTTAATCATATTCTGATTATAATAGAAACACTGATCATTTGAAAGTTTGTTTTGGTATTGTTTCATGATTGTGAGCTGCCTTGGGGGGAAAAGCCCTTGTTGAGGTGGGATATACATCTAATAACACAACAAATCTTTTTAAGAATAGATGAGCAAATAGTTTTGGTATGCATGCTGTGTACTTGGCTGAAATTTTAGTTCATTTTTGAAATTTTTGAACATATTTGTATACTGTCATCGTTCAAACCAGGAATACATGAAAGTTGGAATGTTTTGCCTGAGAGGCAAAAAATATCCCATAGTGGGGAATAAAATGCTTTAATGGGTGTTATTGGCCTCTGTTTCCTTTCTTGAGCAGATATTCAGATGTAGAATAGAACCGTTAGGAAGTGGTCTCCTCACCTTCAGCTGAAGGCAGGTATGTATAAACAGCAGTTGGCAGTTTGGAGGATACATTGGCGGAAAGCAACCAAGATGAGGGCAGATGTGCATGTGAATGAAGCACAAACTGGAAGTTTGGAGGATAAAGTAATCAAGAGTTTTTGACTGTAGTCAGCTGAAATTGGGCGTGCAGTCTTGGGTAACCCTTGCTGCCTTGCAGGGTTACCTCCTTGCCTTCACTTTGCTTCTGCCCTTTGAATATTTTCAAATAAAGCAATCCCCGAAAGGAAACTAACAAAGCAATCCTCCGCCTACTGAGTCAGGCCCACTGTGTCCAACGAGGCTTCCTCCCAAATTTGGGTGTTTACAGGATTGCAGGTTTAGGATTACGTCGGAGGCCGAGTAGCGCTGCAGTTTCTAGAATTTCTCCCCTCTGGGGAAGGCGCCTGAGAATACGTTACAATCTGATTATACAACGTGAGAACAAAGCGATTGGGAAAGGATTGTTATTCTTTTCTGTCGTTAGAAGAGTCGACATGGAGGTAGCAGAGGACGGGGACCTTGTGAAATTGCTGCTTTGCAGCTCAGTCATGGCAGCGTTTTCCTTCCTTAGCCCGGAAGCCTACGTCATTCATCCGGCCCCACCTTCTTGCCCGGAATCGAACCAACGCGATGAGGTCAGAGAAACGCCGCCCTTTTACGTAGGCCGGCCGGCTGTTGATATAGCCGGCGGTTGCTGTGGTAACAAGGCCGGTTTGCTTGACTGGGCCTGGGCAGAGTCAACATGGGGAACTCCCGGGAGCAGGTCAGAGACACCCTAGATGAGGGTCGCACGCGTGCGTACGCGCGGCGACCAGGGCTGGGCGGCATGTCCCCGAGGACTGTGGCATGTGACGCTCCTTGGGGCGGGGCGGAGCGGGGAGGGCTGCGGAGGTGAAGCTGCAACCTTTGCTCGGCCTGTGTGGGTGGGTGTGACCGGCTGGCTGAGGAGCCGCCGCGGAAACAGCAGGGGGAGAGCGAGGGTGCGGTAGGAGAGCTCCAAATGCCATCCCAGTGAGCCGCAACATGGACACTTGCTGCAGATGGTCTCTTCCCCCGCCCCAGCTGAGTCGAAAATGAAAACGGGTTTTTCTCTTTCCTCAAGTGCCTAAAGCCAAAGTAGAGTTTTAGGCTGCAATGCTATAGTCACCTGGGAGCAAGCCCCATCTACTCCTTTTGAGATATTGCGTTTTAAACGGGGTGGTGCCGCATCCAAACTTAAAGAGGGAGAGCTGTGAGATGGTAGAACGGTTCTGCGGCAGTGGCCCAAATGGGGCTAAGAAGAGTTTCTTCAGAGGCTGATAAGGTTTCCTATGGAAAATAGATAAGGGAGATGCTCATTTGCCTGATCCCTGAGCGTCAGGGGAGAGAAGTACGCTGTCATTGTGCATTGTTGCCCATTCGAAGAGAAATGCATAGGGATCAGCTACAGACACAAAGGATGCAGATGCCAACTCTGTCATGATGAGGTGACAGCTACCCATCCCACTCCCAGGCCAGAGCTCTGCTGCCTCTACATTTCCCATATACTTTGCAAGCATTTTGGAAATGAAATGTCACAATGGGCGTATAAGTAGTCTCCAAAAAATCTTAAACAGTAAAGGGGGAGGGATGCCATTTTCCACAAAGTGTGAAACCAGTCAATATGGCACTTCAGTTCTATTATCCTGACATGATCGTACAGATTGAAAGCTGTTTGCAACGGTGTGTGGAATGGGTACACTAGCAGGAACAAGAGTGTAAGAAGAGTCTAGAGTTGGATGTCAATTGTAATTGGTTAGGGTTAGGGTTCAAGTCCATCCCTAATTACTTAATATGGGGTACAACCCACCTAGTCAAGAGTCCTGTGCAAGCCCCACTGAAATAGATGTTTCACACCAGCAGTGGTGGGTTTCATAAAACAAATCTCAGAAAGACTTCGTATTCAGAGCTTCCATTTCATCAATGCTGCATGGAAGGAAGAATTTGTTAGACAAATTCTTCGCCCCAGGGACGGGATCCAATCAGCCCCTAAGCACGACTCCACACTTCAGCGACAGAGGGTTCAAAAAGCGCTTTTATTGATTATTAATCGAGGTCCGGTCTCTTGAAAGGCGAGCAGTCAGCCATTTGAGTTAACTGCCTCTAACAGCTACATTAATTATTAGGTATAAGACTGAGCTGTTTAAAAAAGCTTCCCTCTTTGTAGGACAGCTCGTATGCTTAGTGTGTGTGTGTGTGTGTGTGAAAACAGAAAGAGATGTCAGTAGTTTAAAATAATATTTTTCTTCTTTCCTGAAGAGATTTCAGACTTGAGTATGGAGATGTATGAGATCCTCGGAAAAGTGGGAGAGGGAAGTTATGGCACGGTAATGAAATGTAAACACAAGGAAACAGGACATATAGTTGCCATTAAGATATTTTATGAGAAGCCAGAAAAATCTGTCAACAAAATTGCAATGAGAGAAATAAAGTTCCTAAAGGTTTGCTTCTTTTGTTTTTACTTTGAAAACCAATGTGTTGACATTTCCCAAAAATCAAATAATGCATCATCATTACAGAACACATGCACTATAAGAAAAGTGATGTTTGTGACAGTTTGGTTGCAATGCTTTTAAAATTACAGTATGTAATTTCTTAGCAAACAACTGACACTCTGATCCCAAGTACATATATTTGAACTATGCTGCAGTGAAATTAATAGGATTTACTGCCAAGTATTCCAATATGGTTAATTTCCAAGACTTCCTCCACTATAAGGACAGAAAAGCAGTGGGGGCGGGGTTTGGAAGCAACAGATTTTCTAACATTCAGATTTGAATTTTTAGACTTGATGAGCTAATGAAGAAAATAAAGCCTTGGGTTTAAGTTCATAAATCCAGTCAAACGTTGTACTATTCATTTTCTTAGTATTAATAGTAATATCCATAGTGAAATTCTATTTGTTTTTTATCATTGAAAGTAAGTATGCTTCATTTAAAGGAACTCAATGCACACAGAATTTTTTTAGTAGACCTAAAATGAAGCAAACCATGTGTTTAATAATTGATAATACTTATTTGTAGAATTATTTTATATTAGTATCCAGATTTCAAGCATTTGCTTCTTTGAACTCAAAGTCCCATTAATTGGCTACAATCCAGACAAATACATTCTTAATATTGCAATTCTATACACATCTACTGAGAAGAAAGTCCCAATGTTTTCAGCAGGGCTTATTCCCAGGTTAGTATGTAGAGCAATTGCAGTTTAAGTCACAATGATTTCATTGGTACATGTCAGCATTCATCAGCATTCAGAATTTATCATAGAATCATAGAATAGCAGAGTTGGAAGGGGCCTACAAGGCCATCGAGTCCAACCCCCTGCTCAATGCAGGAATCCACCCTAAAGCATCCCTGACAGATGGTTGTCCAGCTGCCTCTTGAATGCCTCTAGTGTGGGAGCGCCCACAACCTCCCTAGGTAACTGATTCCACCGTCGCACTGCTCTAACAGTCAGGGAGTTTTTCCTGATGTCCAGCTGGAATTTGGCTTCCTTTAACTTGAGCCCGTTATTCTGTGTCCTGCACTCTGGGAGGATCGAGAAGAGATCCTGGCCCTCCTCTGTGTGACAACCTTTTAAGTATTTGAAGAGTGCTATCATGTCTCCCCTCAATCTTCTCTTCTCCAGGCTAAACATGCCCAGTTCTTTCAGTCTCTCTTCATAGGGCTTTGTTTCTAGACCTCTGATCATCCCTCTGATCAACATCTATAACTAAGAGTGATGTGGTCCATAGTATCTGGCAGGTTGATCTTAAATACATTTACATGAACATAATTTTTTTATCTTTGAGAGGTGCAGTCATGTTAGCTTGTTGCAACAAAAGAGGCTGGTGGCATCTTAAAGACTAAAGTTATTATGGTATAAGATTTCATGGACTAGTGTCCACAATTTTTTCAGTTTGTTTGTTTATTTTGTTTATATCCCTCCTATTGAAATGGTGTTCAAGGAGTAATCTTGTTCTTAATCTTGTTAATCTTTAAGGTGCCACAAGACTCTTTGACTGGGTTTGGACAATTGCAGTGAGGGAAGAAGCCAGCATGGCTGCAGGTGACTGCCATTTGTCACATGTGCAGCACACGAGTTTCTTTCCCTGCTGCAATCATCCGAATGCACCCTTTGACTGGGTTCACATGAAATACTTACCCATGATGGGTTGTTTTCTGGAACAACCCTTGATGGATTAGCATGTCATCTGTGCGTTGTTTTTCCCACCCATGGTGTCTTGTTTCCCTTAACCCACCCTGAGAACCCATGGTCTGCAGTACAGATTGTTTTACCTATGGTGGGTTAGGGTATTGTCTGTCGCGCCAGAATGTGTCATGGAGATTGCCTACAGAGCTGCTCTTGCCAAGCGATTCATGCAAGCTGCTGCAAGTGCCCCTTTACTCTGCCAGGGACAGTCCCTCCAACTGTGCCAAACTGCACTTTGGAGGGGCTGTCAATATGAAAGTCAGGTGCAGCAGATTACATGAACATGCCCTCTTTGTTGTTTTAAAGTTAGAAAATGTTTGTATATAAAATCATAGACAAAAACTGTAAACTAGATGAAAGGTGGTATGCGATTCATAAATATTACGGTAATAAATACTTATATACACCTCTGTTAAAAATACTGAAAAATATAACCCCTTTAAAAACATTCTAAACTATCCTCAATACCTTTCTACAAATTGTATGTTGCCAGAGGTGAGGTGACCAATTACTACAAAAACTTAAGAAATAATCAGAATTTTGTAAAATTGCATTCTTTGCACAGCCCTTGTAGGAGAAAACAGGACTGCAAAACACACAAAAGAGGCAAAAAATGACACCAAGAAATCTCTGTAAAATATTACAAAACTTCTCATAACTGGACCCAGAATTTATGTTCTTTGGTGCAAATTTAGATATGTAATTTTTGGAGTTTGTGAAAAAAAATATAGGGCTTCAACTGTGATTATCAAGGTTGGACATGGGGAGCAAGGGGCTGACAGCAGACAATGCGAGTTATGCCTAGGTCCCCTAGGATGCCAGGTGGAGCCCTGTGGAGGACTGAGAGGGAAGGGGGGAACAAGCTATGCGCTGTAGGACGTGTGCCCGACCATCTGTCAGACACACCAGCCATGCAGTGTGGGTTGTTCACAGATCAGCCCACAGTATGTGGCTAGTCATCCACAATCGCTCGGATCGGCTCTAACTTGGATGCTATTGTTGATACAGACCCAGTGGATGTAACTTTGGCCCCTGCTTGTCCAGTATTATTGGATACCTTTCAATTTGCACAGTCCGATGATGTGGACAGGGTCCTTGGATTTGTGAGAGCCACCACGTGTATACTTGATCCTTGCCCTTCCTGGCTTAAAAAAGCTGCCAGAGGGGGACTGGCTGAGTGGGTAAGCGGAGTAGTCAATGCCTCCCTTCGCCAAGGTAGGGTCCCAGCCTGCTTGAAGGAGGCAGTGGTAAGACCCACACTGAAAAAGCCCTCCTTGGCCCCCACTGTGTTGGATAACTACCGGCCAGTCTCCAACATCCCATTTTTGGGCAAGATATTGGAGCGTGTAGTGGCCTCCCAACTCCAGGGATTCCTGGATGAGATGGATTATCTAGATCCATTTCAATCTGGCTTCAGGCCTGGTTATGGGACAGAAACAGCTTTGGTCGCCTTGGTGGATGATCTTCGCCGGGAACTGGACAGGGGGAGTGTGTCCCTGCTGGTTCTGCTGGACCTCTCAGCAGTGTTCGATACCATCAACCATGGTATCCTTCTGGGCCGCCTTGCTGGGATGGGTCTTGGAGGCACTGTTTTACAATGGCTCCATTCCTTCCTGGATGGATGGACCCAGAAGGTGGTACTGGGGGACTCCTGTTTGACTCCTTGGCTGTTGGCCTGTGGAGTCCCTCAGGGCTCTGTTTTGTCCCCCATGCTATTTAACATATACATGAAACCGTTGGGAGAGGTTATCTGGAGTTGCGGGGTGCGGTTCCACCAGTACGCTGATGACACCCAACTCTACTACTCCTTTCCACCCAATCCCAAGGAAGCAGTTTCTGTGCTAAACCGGTGTTTGTTGACAGTAATGGATTGGATGAGGGCGAACAAATTGAAGCTGAATCCAGATAAGACAGAGGTGCTCCTGGTCAGTCGAAAGGCAGATCAGGGAATAGGGATTCAACTTGTGCTGGATGGGGTTACACTCCCCCTGAAGACACAGGTCCACAGCTTAGGTGTACTTCTGGATTCAGCCCTGAGCCTGGATGCCCAGGTTTCAGCAGTGGCCAGGAGTGCATTTGCACAGTTAAAGCTAGTGTGCCAGCTGTGCCCGTTCCTAGAGATGTCGGACCTGGCCACGGTGACACATGCCTTAGTTAAATCCCGGTTGGATTACTGTAACACACTCTACGTGGGGCTGCCTTTGAAGAGTGTTTTGAAACTCCAGCTGGTTCAAAGAGCTGCAGCCAGATTGTTGACCGGGGCTGGTTACAGGGAGCACACAACTCCCCTGTTAAAACAGCTCCACTGGCTTCCAGTCTGTTTCCGGGCACAATTCAAAGTGCTGGTTATGACCTATAAAGCCCTATATGGCTCGGGTTCAGGTTATTTGAAAGAACGTATTCTCCCTTATGAGCCTGCCCGTGCTTTGAGATCTTCTGGAGAAGCCCTTCTTTCAGTCCCACCATCTTCACAGGCGTGCTTGGTGGGAACATGGGAGATGGCCTTCTCGGTGGCTGCTCCAGTGTTCTAGAACTCTCTTCCCGGGGAAGCTAGGCTGGCTCCCTCCTTGATGGGCTTTCGGAAGCAGGCTAAAACTTTTTTGTTCCAGCAGGCCTTTGGTGAATAATCTGGCCCTCCATCTATGTTAATGTCTTATAATTTTGTTGTGTTTTTTAAACGTTTATGGTTTTGTTCCCCCCCCCCCCCGTATGTTTTAAACTTTGTAAGGCCACCTTGAGGCCCAGCATTGGGCAAAAGGCGGGATGCAAATAAATATAATAATAATAATAACAACAACAACAACAACAACAACAACAACAACAACAACAACGGGTTGGGTCTCTTGCAAATACACCCTTTATAGGTCTTATTGATTTCAGAAGAAATAGCATCTAAATAAGTGGGTTTAGGATTTCAGCAGATATGAGACAGACAATGCAGCTATAGATTTGCCTTTAGTAAGCTAGAAGTGGAGTTCTCACATATCAGTAGCAAACTATAAAATGGGCACATGACTATTTTTCTACTGTGATGTAGATTAAACTAGTTCATTTAGTCTTTCCTTCATACAGCAGATTACAAATGCTATCTTTTCACAGTACACATAGTATCGTTGATACTTTTGTTAAACACTTCAAAATATGTTGACCCAAGTCCATTGTCAAAAAATAGATAAATAGCTATGTTCAAAATTTTAGAGGAAGAGTACTGAGCAAAGGGAAGAAGAACAGAATTCTTTATTTTATTTTGTCAACAGCAATTTCGTCATGAAAACTTGGTCAATCTGATTGAAGTCTTTAGACAGAAAAAGAAAATTCATTTAGTGTTTGAATTTATTGACCATACAATTTTAGATGAGCTACAGCATTACTCTCATGGACTGGATAGCAGAAGACTTAAGAGGTATCTCTACCAGATTCTTCGAGCAATTGACTATCTCCACAGCAATAATGTAAGTACTCTACAGAAATTGTGGAGAAAAATTAAAGGCTGGAGCAATATTATTTACAGCTGAATAGTTCTGCTCTATAAAAAACTATCATTGAAAGGAAATTTTCCCCAGCCTCAACACATCCTTACTTGACAGAAAGCTCTTGTGTTATTGACAATTGCATAATGTTAAGAAACTCAAAAGATGCTGCTTTCTCCATCACTGCAGCTCAGTGATAAGAAAAGCTATGCAGCATGTTGACATTGTTATGCACCTGATAAAAGCACAGAGGCTTCTGCAGAAGAAGAGAAAACAACTCTTAATTTGCTTCTGTTATATAGGTAGGAATATAAATCCCACAAAGTTGTTTATGGGTCAGTCCTGTAATTTTCTTGTTATTACCTTACTCCCCTTGACTTAGTCCTCTCAAAATTAGAGGATTGCAGTTTTAATTTTATACTTTGCATAATTGCACAACACTAGAAAATTCAAGAAGGTAGGCTCCTACAGGTTATATGAGCCTTTTGCTGTCAGTTTATCATAATTCAGTCTAGCACACTGTGCTAAAGAACTAGTAATATGCACAGAGCCAATAAGTCAAGCGCAAGTTCCAGACTACACATCACGTCACAAAACATATAACCTGCATAGATGTAGCATATTGTCAATGACAGGCTAAAACATGAACACATTTTATAGATGGAATACATTAGTAAGGCTGTGATAATTTTAAAGGAGAGCATGTGAACTTTTACAGAGAACTGAGTCAAAACATACAGAGCAAATCAGTCAAGAAAAAGTGAACCAAGAAGCCACAAGCTTCACACACATGTTTTTGGTCAATGAATTATCCAGAGGCAGGATTGTTGGGGTCTAGTGAATCTGCCCACATTTTTCATTTCTTTGTCTGAACACTTAACTTCATCCACTAATTTTGCCTCCCCTCTGCAAAAATACCAGTGCTCTGTTACAATGTTCTTCTAACTCTAATGCAGCCAGGACTGATTTCAAATATAAAGAAGTGATTGATTAAGATCATAATGAGGAAGATCTATGCAAAGGGAAGTGAACCTTAATGCATTTAAAACTCTTTGATGTGATCCTGAATCAGCCCTCATAATGTCAGTTATCCCTGTCCCATCTGGATTGGGTCTCCAGTCCAAGCCTTGGTGATTTTACAAAATGTAGCAAGCCTATCTAAGATCAAAATGCCTAACTTCCTTCACTCCAGGCTTTTAGAGCTCTGGCAGGAGAGTGAGTCCAAAAGAATAACTGAGCCAAAGATGTCTTCCATCCATTTCCTTGAGCCTCTGTTTGCTTCTCCAACTCTCCTGACCCAAAGCCAAGGAAAGGAGATGAGTCTTAGCAAGGCAAACTGTTTGGAAATGGAGGACATGACTTACAAATCTATTACATTCTCTTTCCATCCTCCAGAAAGAACATAATTAAAATACTCACAAATGGATTCTTATAAGTATTCTTCCTCCCTCAAAGAGAGAAAGTATGAATTTGAAAACATAAATAAAAAGTTAAATACTGAGTCGCCAAGACTAGGTAGGCTGGGCCCACCTTTTAAAATAATTAGGCCTACTCTGAATTCCATCCCTAGTTAATATGGTATAAAATGATATCACTAATAATGTAGATATGCCCAGAGTCTTTGATTTTGTGCTAATCACCTTTGATAGATCCACTCGCTGACCCATTCACTTCCACCTCCAGAAAGATGATTTTCTTGAAGTTCTCAGAATTGCATTTCTTCTTAAAGCTCCCCATCTGTCAACTTAGTTATTTGAAGGGCAGAGCTTGTATGCTTCTTTTACATAATGATTTGAGTAGTGACCTAGTTTTCCATTTGTAAGATAAAATCTTTTGTACTGAAATAAGATTCCACTTTATTCTTCTTTTGCCAGGTCATTCACCGTGATATCAAACCTGAGAATATTTTGGTTTCACAGACTGGAATTACTAAACTTTGTGATTTTGGATTTGCTCGGACCTTAGCAGCCCCTGGTGATATTTATACTGATTATGTGGCCACACGGTGGTACAGAGCTCCAGAACTGGTATTAAAAGACACTACATATGGGAAGTATGTCCTTTTAAAATCCCCTTATGAATTTTTGCTGGGCAGCAATATACAAGTTAATTTTTGTTAAACAATACTCCTGTGCATTCTAAAATTTTGAAGTTTAAATTCTAAAAACAAATGTATATAAACTTTGCTTTGGTAGGGCATAGCACAGGAACATTAGATGGCGCCCTGACACACATTTAAACAGTAATGTTGATGGAGAGGAGATTACTGAAATATCCAATCTCAATAATTCACAGAAAATTGTACACAATCCTATTGTTTTAGAAGACAGCGGCAAATGTTGCATTGGATTTAGTGATGCAGATAAGCAGTTTATCTTTAAATAATACTGACCACTACCTAAGTGGTTCTACTACTTGCTACATTTTGAAACTTAAATAGTTCTACTACATAGGAATTGCACACCAACCGTAAACTCATCTTAAGTACAAATCTCATTGATTTCAGTGGAACGTAATTGTATGAAATGACCATGAAGCAATGAGGTTAGCTCCTTATGCCAACTGCAGTGTCTTCTCCAGATTTTTGGAGGGCAGTGGGTCAAGATGCCCTGAGTGGGCGCACCTCTTTGCCATTGCTACCACAGGCCAGGTGCTTGCTCTCTCCTCTTCCTCTAGTTCCAGTCTGCTTCTTCCCTTTTCTCTTGCTACTGCGTATAAGCTTGAGGAGGGCAGGTGAACAGGCAGCAACAGGAAGAGAGAGGAGAAAAGGGGTGAGGGGCCCTGGGGATCAGCAGTGGGCCCTCTGCTGCAATGTGAGTCTTGGCAGGTTCTCTACAGTGCCAAGCCCAGATGCCTGCCCTGACCTAAATTGTGGAAGTCCTCTAAAGTGGGTAGGTAAATTGAAAAAAGCCTGGAAGAGATTCTGATACTGGCCTTACCTGGATGTTCTTAAATATAAATGATTATATACAATATATCTAAGTTCCATTGCAGTCAACTTGATGCCTGCCAACTCTACATATTAAGGATAGCTGCTAGTCTGCAGTTCTCAAGCCACTTACTTTGCAGCCATATGTTTGAAGTCAGTGGACTTTTCCAGATGATTTCACTTTTTGTGGCTTTGGCTAACTTATCTTGTCTTCATATTTTCACATTTTTTGACCTTTTTTAGCTATTGCAATTCTTTCTTTATAAGTAATTTCTCCCCCCCTCCCTTTTTTTTTAAAGATCTGACTGATAGTAAGTAGACTTTGTTGTAGCTTCAGTCTTTTTATTGTTGAGCACTTTGTTCATTTCCTGATCTTAGACCTGTGGACATCTGGGCTTTAGGTTGTATGATCATCGAGATGGCTACTGGCAATCCCTACCTACCCAGCAGCTCTGACCTCGACCTACTTCATAAGATCGTGACCAAAGTAGGTAGGTACTGCTGTGGATTAGATTTGCAAAAAACAAACAAACACCAAAAAAACCCACTGTAGTAAAACATTATGTATATTGTTATTGTAAGTACATGTTTATACTGGTATAGCTCTACTCAGGTTTTGGGCTTTAAATCTCCATTGTTTTAATTAAGGGAATATATACTTCAACTGGAAAAAAAATCCATTTGCCACCAAAAGTACAGGCAGTATTCTCCAGGTTACATTTCCAAAACACTCTTGTCCTGTATCCTCCAAAACTATATAAACAACATTGATTTCTTCTGTGATGCATATAGCAGCTTCATGGGGGGAGGCAATTTTGAATCAAGAAAATGGTATTGGGGAAAGTGTTAATTCCCCTACTCCCAGTGTTATAGCCCTGATCCAGTTTGCTTCCACCTTCCAGCCGCCTTTACATTTGAAAAAAAGAAAAGAGGGAAATCCATTCACACAGCATCTGTTATCTTGTCAAATTTGCCCTTGAGCAACTGAGCACAGATTTTGTCTTTTACCCATCTCTCTGTCTCTCTCTCTCTCTCTTTTTAAACCAGTTTGGAACTCTTAGACCACAATTTTAAACACATTAAACTGAATTTCTGATTTCAGCGCAACTTACTTTCAAGGTTCCAACAAAAACAAGAAGGGAAGGGCTTCTGAAAATATGTAACATAACAAAATTAAGTGTTTATTTATCACACGTGGCTTGCATGCTTTTTTTCCTGCGCAAGAATGCTTCCCCTGTAGTAACTAAGCGAAAGTTCATGTAACTGAAATAATTGCACATTCTTCTCCTATTTAGCCCTGTCTTCACTCTCCTCCCTTTCTTATGTTATATTTACCCTGTGTCAAATTTTAGTTTCATATATAAGGCACATGGTTTGCACAGTTATTTCAATGTTAATAAAATAAAAAGCTAGGTAACGCCTATCTTTAACTGAGGCACAAAATATCTCTTTTATGTCAGTTCTATGAACCATTGATTAAATATCATGGTTTGTAGAGTAGTCCTATATTTGCATTATACTTGGCAAGTGCTCTAGCCAAGTCCTGACTTTATTTATTTGTTTATTTATTTTAGATACTGGAAAGCTTCATAAATTTGCATTCAATGGAGTATTTTGCCATTGAATTTCTCTGACTTTTGATATATTCTGTGACATAAATGCACACTGTTTCATAGTGAAGTATTTCTAAATGATGCTGGCTATTAAAGAGTGAAGGGGAAATCCTGTCTTTCTCTTCACTCTTCTCAACTCTTCTACTCGTTTTAGGATGCTTTGTCTCCCCCTTGCATTTTCTCTTTTGCCTATTTTACAGCCAAACTGGATGATGTCTGAGATAGGTGGTTGCAGTGATCCTGATCGAGATGGGATGAGGATATATTATTGAACCCACCCCCTTTGCCATTTCCCCAATAAAAATAACCCTACCAACTGCTATTTACCCTGGAAGGAAAGTTCATCTTTGTGCCTGTGTGTTTTGTGTATGGCCCCCAGCACACCATTGTGGCTCTCAAAAAGGTTGTGCACCCCTGCTATAAAATAATTCTTTTGAGGGTTCCTCCCAGTATCTATATCCTTCCACATAGTTTGTACACCTGAATGTTTTTTCTGTATGGCCAACTAGCAGGTTTGAGGGAAGAGGTGGTTTTCCTTGGAAAAATAGCATGGGTGCAAGGGTGAAACACTTGTCCATGCACACTATGGCCCTCATTAGGATCTTTCCCTGCCCACTGCCTCTGGATGCTCTCTGCAAAGATGTATATTTTGCCTAATGTGAGTATAAGTAAAAGATGCATAATGGCTCCAAGGAAAAAACATAATAATGAGGACTCTGGCATAGAAGAATATTTCATTATTATATATTTTCTCATGATGCATATTGTCATTGTAACCCAGCATTGAGTTCAACTAAATTCAGTCAGTCCCGCACCCAAGTAAATGCATTTAGGACTGCAGCATTTGAAACCTTTTACCAAAATAGGTATTAAATTTGTAGGCCATTTTATGAAGATTAACATAATAAGAGAGCAATCTATGGCCCCTAGACAGTGACCTGGAGGGGAGGGGCATAGGATATTTTGGATACCTGGATTGAGGGTTAGAGACAGCGGTCTGACCTCAGATGCAGGAGTCTGAGCACCCTTCCCCCTTGCAGCCAGCTGCCCCTGAGGTCACAAAGACAACCTCAGAGGGAAGGGAGAGGGGGCATGCCAGTGGGTGGGAAGGGGAAGGCCTCCCCAGCCTCTTTCCCGCCCCCTCTGAGATGCCTTAGCTAGATGGGCAAAACACCTGTTTACTTAAAATGCAGGGCAGGAGGAGCCTTGAGGCGAGGATTGTCTCTGCTGCTTCTCTCGCTCTACATTGGATGGCTATGAGCCTCCAAGTCCTTACAGCTATCCCCACAGGATTGCGCCCTAAGGGTCACAATGTTACCTTGTTGAATGAATTGTAAAGTGGCTGTATTAAGATGTGTGCCAATAGATAACTTTGAGTCAATTTCATTCCTTAAACACACTTTTAAGGAACTTGGAGCCTCTCCAACACTTGCAAGTGACTTTAATGCATCTCTTAACTATGACAGTGATTAAAATTACATCAATGGTGGGATATTAAGGAGTGGTTGCTAAGATCTGTGTTGAGCAAAAAATTTACTTATCCAAAGCAGCACTGTGACAAATAGTGAATTTTAGCTTAAATGTACCTTTTATCAATTCTGACATATTCATGTTTCTTGGATTTCTTTCTTTCAGGCAACTTGACACCTCATCTTCAGAGTATTTTTATAAGGAGTCCAATTTTTTCAGGGATGGTCCTTCCTGAAGTTCAGCACCCTAAAAGTGCAAGAAAAAAGTATCCCAAGCTCAATGCACTACTTGCAGATATGGTTCATGTATGTCAGAAGAGGTCTGAGTATCAAACTTACTGATGATTATTATTTGTAGCCTGGCATAGTTTGTATATACGATTTGCAAATCAGTGTTTCGGTTATCTTGTGTATTTAGGATTGACACACAGATCTGGTCTGTGGTGGTATACCAGTCTCCCCCGGTTTCTCCCTGCCTTTTTCCCCTCCAGAGAAAAAAAACTATATTGATTTCTTTAAACCTTTGTCCAGGCCCTATGAGGTACCTTTTGCAGAGACTCTTGGTAGGACCACGAGGGTTTTAGTTTTTTAGTCTCTCGTTTCAAACTTCTGTCCTGCACTGTACTGAGGAAAGATTTGTGTGTACCCTGAAAGCTTTGAAAGCAGAAGGCAAAGAGAGCCACAATGTCTTACTTTTCTCAAAAAATCCATGTCATTTTAAATCCATGTCATGGTTTATTGCACTGAATGACCACTTTGAATATCGAAGTTGGCAGAAGTAAAGATTTCTGTATATCCTTGGTGGCTTGAAGATTCAGTAGGCAAATGTGTGTGTGTGTGTATATAAATAGTAGAGACATTGCAATGAATGGTATTTAAGTTAGACTAACATTGGCTACAACACTGTGTGTGCATTGTACACACACATATATAATCACACTTCCTAATAAAATGGGTATAAATATTCTCCTTCACGGAGCCCTTAGTACTATTGTAAATTTCTTGCTGTTCTAGCAATGGGCATGATTGTTTTTTACATGGAGACAGGGCCTATGAAGAACAGCTCCAGGCTGACCTAATCACAGTACAGGAGGGAGCATGTTTTAGCCCAGCCTTCCTCAACCTGGTGCCCTCCAGATGTTTTAGCCTACAACTTCCAGCATTCCTGATCATTATCCATGCTGCCTGAGGCTGATGGAATTTGGAGGGTGCCAGATTGGGGAAGGCTGTCTTAGTTCTAAGTGTCTTGGATTTAGTAGCTCATTCCCTGAAGGATGAAAGGGATTGGCATGCAGTGGCTTCTCGAGTTGCATCAACCAGCCCCCACAAGTGCTTGGGCTTCTGGATGACTTGTAAGGACAGAGGTCCACTCCCTACTACGCCAGGATGGACGTAGTATGGCATTGTCCAGTCATGATGGTAGGATGGCTCTGTAGGTACACTGACTACTGCTGCTGGATGCAGTGGGAGATGCAATGACTACTGCTGCTTGATCCTAGTGCACTTGGTGAACAGTGAGTGCCATTTTATGTCTTTGTATTTGTTTGACAGGGGGCAGTGTGTTTGATGCCCTTTTGATAATTGAACTTACCATTTGTTTGGTTGTACTGGGAAATGAATGGCTAGTGCACTTGTTAAAAGAGGGGACCATTTGAAATCCAATTTAAGTTATCTGACAGAAGTTTAAGAGCAACATTTTAACGCTACTTAGGGCACAATAACAATTGTTGATTAGAAGCCCCCAAACTTGGAGGAGGAGCGGTGGAATGGTGGAGACAATCTTCGAAGAAGATAACTTGTATCTTGCCCTCTCTGCCCACTGGAAAGCCCTCTTTCATCCTTCTCCAACCTTGGAGGGCAGCCGGCACATTTCTTTCCATGCTGGCTGCAAGAGGGCAGGGGAGGGGGTGAGATCTCCGACTCTCCCATCCAAGGTCAGACTGCTGTCTCTAATCTCAGAAGAGAGAATATGAACAATCCTATGTTCGCTGGAATGCTCACCCAAGGACCATAGATAGGATTGCTCTCCATTGAAGATCTTCAGCTAGAAGAATGTTAATTTCCTAAGATGTAATAACCTGATTTTCCCCATGAAGCAGTTACTTTCAGCGTGCACATTATTCTCTGCATGTTATCCAGAATTAATTGCTTTCAAGTGGAACCTATCCATTAGAATCTAGCAAGAGGAAATCTTTATGTGATTTTTTTAGTTCAACCAAAATGAGAACTAAGAGCTCCAGTCAGCAGTCATTAATCATCTGAAGGGTCTGTTGAAGTTGAAATGGTTTGTCATATGCATCAACATAGCAGGGTTGGCCATATCAGCAATAAAATTAACTCTAGTTATGACTACATTTATAAATATAACTCCAGTAATTGTTCATGTGGGGGTGATGGTGGGGGTGATATTTATTTTTAATTTGTCTTGGCCATATTTTAAAACACAACTATTCATTTCCATTATAGCATAGGCATATGCAGCTCATTTTATATCTTAATTATTACATCTTAATCACCCACATGTTTAGTTTTTTTAATGTTCTGTGTTTTAGAGTTTTAAATTTTGTATACTTGTTTTTATCTCAATTTTAGAATTTCTGTAAACCGCCCAGAGAGCCCTGGCTATGAGAGCGGTATATAAGTGTAATAAATAAATAATAAAATAAATTTTATAAGGGTGTGCACCTTAAAGGGGAGAATTACACACTTTCTGGAGGTCCTGGAAAGTGCTCTTTCCTCTCCTTCACTCCAGTTGGGGCCTTAAAGGCCCCAATTGAAGCAGAGGAGGGGAAAGCGTGCTTTTACACCCCATGCTCCAATCGGGGGTTTTAAGGCTCCAATTGGAGCAGTGGGGGGCAGGAAAGCATACTTTCCGGGGCCTCCAGAAAGTGCATTGTATCCCAAGGGATGCTAATGGCGACTGCTATTAGCATGCCCGGGGGAATTATGCACTTCCTGGAGGCTCAGGAAAGCGCTTTCCCATCCTCTTTAAAAGCCCTGATTCGAGCAGTGGGGGAGGGCAGGAAAGCAGAGGTGGCCCTGGGAAATTAGGGTGTGCTTGGGCACACCTGGCACACCCCGTGCACATGCCTATGAATTACAGTTATAATACATTTATCCTGTGTAGATACAGGTAGTTGATCACTGCCAATTCCTAAGCCTGTATGGTTTGGTAGTGGCTATGCAACAATTCACAAGGTTGCTGTGATTGATTGAGATGATGCATCAGCCTTACTGCCCATTCCTGCTCTTTGTTATGGGTGACAGTATTCGGGACAGTATTCGAAACAGCTCTGACTGTTGTTGCATGACCACTGGACTGTGGAGTATCCCAGATCTAGGACAGGTTTGCTATGGCTCAGCTCTCTGAACTTGCACTGGAAGGTCCTTTTGAATTTACAAAGCATACTACATTAGCCAAACCTAATTTAATCAACATGAAAATTATGTCAAAGTGTCATCCTCTATTTTATCATGCCATGTTGAATGATGTTCCCTTACGGTTCCTCCTAATATTTTAATCAAAAAATAACTTTCCCTGTTCATCTTCTATGCCATGTTCCTGAGTATCACATTTTACAAATATGCTTTTAGGAAGAATGGCAGTTTATCAGATCGAAGTTTGAATGGCATATTATGTACATGTTAAAGATGGCTCCATTACAAATGTAACAAATTCTTAATGGCAACAGCAATGCCAGGCACCCTTGTAATGCTGTCATTCATATTTGAACAAAAGTCTAAAGCACTTGATTCAGCAAGAAGTAACGAAGCTTAGAGTAATAAAGTGACCTTACTAGCCATAATTTCTTTAGCACTGATAGGCTTAGTTTCAAGGAAATGAAGGCTCTCATTCATTCATTGAAAGATCCATGCTGCCAACGTTTCTGTAAGTGGGCAAATGAAAGTATTCATAAACTAGTAATTGCGCTGGCCAAAAATGGTGATGATGTGGCAGCTTCTGTTTGTTCTTTGCACAGTTCTATTGCATATCAAATATCGCTGGCAACACAAGTATGAGACCTTTTGTAATAAGAAAGAGCTAGTAATTTTGCCACTGTGTAGGATTTTCAGAGAACTGGGGCCAAGAATACTTCATATTTCTATTCAAAAGTAATGAAAATACTAAGAAATAAAGGCACTTTAAAGCCACTTCCATATGCCACAGTATCATCCCCTCAGCTACCTCCTGCCTAAACGGGCTATATGGACTCTTTGTGATGTCAATCAACAATTGCTCATTGATAAATATAGAGAAGTTACTTGATCAACAGTGCTACTTCAGAAAAACATTTTTACATGCTCTCTACTTCTCTGAACAGTCAGTAGTTCTAGGGGCCTTGCAACTATTTAATTTCCTTTGTATGAGATAACACTGGAGACTTAGAGTGGGGGTCCCCAACTTTTTTGGATAGGTATGTTTGGGATTTTGAAAATGTGTCGCCAACACTCACAGAAAATGGCTACTATGGGGTGGGGCTTTTCCATTCATAGAATGGTTGATATGGTGGGCATGGGTCGTCACAAAGAAATCATTTCCCAGAAGGCAAACAGGTGAGATGAAAAGAAAAGTAACTTGCCCAAGAATCTAAGTACAAAGCAGAGGTGGGTTCTAAGCTCCAAAACACAAAACCACTCTTATGAACCCAAATAAAGATGCTGCTGGAGATCAGCACTTCACTTTTCAGCCCCCTAGTTAAACATTTTTTTTTAAATTAAAAAATCCTGAGAAAATAAAAATCAGGAGGGACAGTGAACCTGATGGGCACCAACAGAGGTGTTGTGAGCACATTGGAACTCCTCGGCACCATGTTGAAGACTCCAGACTTTAAGCTCCATCATACCAGCGTTATAGTCTGCTGTCACGGTGAATTGCATGCAAAGGACTCAGATGACACTGACCACGTCCTGCTGTGATTGCGCTTCTCCCCCGCCCCCCTTAGCAACGTATTTTGGTGTGCAGAAAGTCTGGTTCTTCCAAGTAATGTGAAAGCACACAGCTCAAACTTCAACGTGTATTTTCATCCATTGTTTTCAATCCAATGTTCTGTGGGTGTGTTTTCAAGGGGCGGTATTGATGATGAAAGAGAGGGGTGTGCCTATTATTATTATTATTATTATTATTTATTTATTTATATAGCACCATCAATGTACATGGTGCTGTACAGAGTAAAACAGTAAATAGCAAGGCCCTGCCGCATAGGCTTACAATCTTCTTCAGCGGTTGTTTTTAAATTCCAATCCTTTCCTCCTCCTGCTTCCTGGCTGCTGGGTTGAATGAAAGGTCTGTTGTACTTTTGATCCTCCACCTTTGCTTCATGACTTGCTTTGGGGGGGTGGGGAAGCGAGAGGAGGATGCATTGGTAACATCATAGAGGGGCTTCTCTCCCCTCCCCTTTCCCTCTCGGTTGGAAGTGTGTGACAAAGGGAACACAATGCAACCTCCGGTGATAGGAGTTTTAGTTGATTAATCAATCTGTGGATTAAATTTGCATGTGGGTTATAAGCAGTCCCTCTGGAGCAAGAAGAGGTCCCATTGAATGTTATGTTTTTACTCCTGAGTAGGCATTTTCACCTTTAAATAATGTGGAAAATGCACCCTCCTTGCTAGCAGCGCCTTCATTTTTAAAGATAAAGAAATCAAAAATTGCACAGTGATAGGTCTTAAGGAGGGCTTTCAGCATGCCTGATTTGAATCTGATTGGATCATCCCTTGATTTTAAGGGATTTTTAAAATGGAAATTAAACAAATGCTTACATCTGCATAAGTTTTAAAGATAAAGAGATCAAAATCAGCACAGTGATAGCTCTTAAGGAGGGCTTTCAGCATACCAAATTTGAATTAGATTGGGTCGTCCCTTGATTTTTTTAATGATTTTTAAAATTTCCTCCCTCAAACCCTTTAGAGCTTATAGTCCATAAGTGCAAAGAATCGCTCTTCCATTCCTTTGATCATGCAAAGCTGTGCATCTTCAAGTTCACAAACTACAGATCTGCTGGTTCCTTTACTCAAAATTAAATCCCATTGATTTCAACTGCTAACAACACATGCTGGCTTACTTTTGAGGAAACTCATTGAATAGAGAGAGTCTTACTTCTGAGTAAACACTTATAGAACTGATTTTTAATAGTGTGGTCACTCAGAAGCTTTCTTTTTTAAGTCTTAAAACAGCAAACTGGAAAGCAGTGCTGTGCAACCCCATGCTTACTTCTGAGTTTTTATTTCTGTTTACTCAGAATCATAGAATCATAGAATAGCAGAGTTGGAAGGGGCCTACAAGGCCATCGAGTCCAACCCCCTGCTCAATGCAGGAATCCACCCTAAAGCATCCCTGACAGATGGTTGTCCAGCTGCCTCTTGAATGCCTCTAGTATGGGAGAGCCCACAACCTCCCTAGGTAGCTGATTCCACTGTCGCACTGCTCTAACAGTCAGGAAGTTTTTCCTGATGTCCAGCCGGAATCTGGCTTCCTTTAACTTGAGCCCGTTATTCCGTGTCCTGCACTCTGGGAGAATCGAGAAGAGATCCTGGCCCTCCTCTGTGTGACAACCTTTTAAGTATTTGAAGAGTGCTATCATGTCTCCCCTCAATCTTCTCTTCTCCAGGCTAAACATGCCCAGTTCTTTCAGTCTCTCTTCATAGGGCTTTGTTTCTAGACCTCTGATCATCCTCGTTGCCCTCTTCTGAACACGCTCCAGCTTGTCCAGAAGTAAGTCTCTCTGTTCAATGGGGTTCATTTTACTATGTTCACACTCCAAAGCCTCCAGGCAGGGTGAGGGGAATGGCCGTAGCCTAGGCAACAGGGAATAACAACCACCAACTAATGAACTGGAGGAGGAGGTACAAAAGAGATCAGTGGATGGAGGCGATGGCAAAAACAACAAGGTGAGAGTGAACCTCAGCGGGATAACAGCAACGCACTACAGGAGAGGTGTAAAGATGCTTGGGACACACAAGCGCACAGGTGTAAGTTTGCAAGATTTCATACGCTATGGAAACGAAGTGGGATAATACGAGGGAAAACCAGGACAAAAGTGTAGGTGTGATGAAGCTTTTTGACTGTACATGTAATATGTCTTTTATTTGTAAATCTACAAGTTGAGCACAGTGGAGGCATATAATTCCCAACAAGAAGCAGCAAAACTGTTGTTCTTGCATCAGATTACCAAATCAACATTGTGGACACTTGCCACCTCCCTGGCTGCTACCAGATTAGCTAACACCAGTTCAAAGCTCTCTGACTCCCTCTTTGCCTCTGCCCAGATTCAAAACTGCAATTTTTTGCTGCTGAGCACTGGTCTTAGCTCCCCAAGCTTGCTGGTAAATTGTAAATAAATCTAATCCACGGATATGCAATCTGATGCTCTCCAATTGTTTTGGACTGTTTAATTTGGCTTTTAAAATTGTTGCAATGGTTTTTAAAATTGGTTTTTCCAGAAACGAAGTATAGAAATGTTTTGAATAAATAAACTCCCATAAGCCCCAGCCAACATAGTCAATAGTATAGAATTATGGGAGTTGTTGTCCAAAACATCTGGAGGGCATTAGGTTGTCTACTTCTGTCCTAATCTTTAGTTCACATTGATGATAAGACCTGGCTATTTGCAAATAACAGCTTAACAAAAAATGATTACCCAGCAGCTGTAACAATATGAATCTACCTTCCAGGGTCGCTCAATGAGGTGCTGTAGGTTTATGAAGAAATATGTACTTTTAGATATTTATTCAGAGAAACACCTTTGTAACCAGAGAGCTAGGATATATTTCTATGGTTTCTTTTCCAGGGCTCTGGCAAACGGGGATTTCCTATTATTCATTAATGATATCCATTCTTATTTTAGAAAGCTCAGAGTGGCTTATATATGTACAGAGTGCTTTGCTGTCATAGAAGGATTCCCAGCCTATATAGGGTTTCTCATAGGGGCTTATTTAGAGATCAGCTCAAAGCATACTTTCCTTTTCACCTTGGCAGGATAGTTCCGTCAGTTCAAAGGCCATGGTCCGATATCTACTCCGCACATTATGAATGAGAGGATAACTTTGCTCTGGGATTGGGGAGAGCCGTGTTGCTTTTCCTGTCTTAGATGTCAGGGTTTCATTGGCTCTGTAAAGGTTTCAAGGAAAAATGTACTTGCCACTTGCTACTAGGGATGAGTTGGCTTGACTTAGGGCCAAACTAGACCTGATGCTAAATGTATCACTGGGAAGCATGTCAGGGTTTTTAGAAACAAAATTAATTGTGTGTGTGTGTGTGTGTGTGTGTGTGTGTGTGTGTGTGTGTGTGAGAGAGAGAGAGAGAGAGAGAGAGAGAGAGAGAGAGAGATGGGGAGGGAAAGTACAACCCCTTTCTTCCCAAATGTTTTCCCAATGAAAATTCCTGCCCACCCACTCATTGCTGTTAATTTGTGGAGGGGGGGGGAGCTCTCTTTTGGTCAGGGCTAATAGCAACATGAGGGGGAGGATTTTCATTGGGACTATGAATGCTGCGATCCCAATGAAAATTGTCCTGCCATGACTGTTTTTAAACATTTTTTAAAACCATGATGCATTTACTATAATGCCTAGTTTAGCTAATCATTTGAAGCCTCTATGTAGGTCCTCTCTTTGTATGGTTATCTCTGCTGTTAGGATTATATCAAGAGACATATTTGAAGGGGAATTAGGTCAGTCACCCCTCAATCTGGTGTACTCCAGACTATAGCTCCCATCATCCCCAAGTAGCATGCCCCTAGCTGGGGATGCTGGGAATTGTAGTCCAACACATATAGAAAGCTTCACGTTGGGGAGACTGAATTAGGTTATCATCAGTGATGGCACCAGCAATGTCTGTGCCCATAACACTCACAAATAAAGTTTAAATATCACTCTAAATCACAGTTTCCCTCCCTGTGGAAAGACTTGCATTTCCCCAGATGCAATGTTGTCTGAATGTTGGGAAAATGCAAATATTTGTTAAATAAATAATAGAGAAATAATACTTAGTAAAAAACAAACAAATATTAAACACATTTTCCTATTGTAGAATATTTTATATAATTCAGAAATGCTGCTTCCTAAAATAATTCCATTATTTTCTAGTCTTGTTTACAAATGGATCCTGCAGATAGGATATCATCTGCTGATTTGCTACAGCATGAATATTTCACCAGAGATGGATTTGTTGAAAAGTAAGCAATTTGGACTCTGTTTCAGAATTTACTTTGAGAGCCTTTCAAGATGTTTGGCTTTTTGCATGACAAATACACAGTTGCTATTAATTTGTTGATGGTGTAATCAAAATAGCTTTACGTATTGTAGTACTTCTGTTTCCGAGACACTTCATTTTCTCACCAAATTCCAAATGCAACCTTTTCAAATGCAATTACTGTGTGACTAGCATCCAAATGTCTTCAGATCCTACTGGCCAGAGCCTATTGTATGATGCGACTGCTGATGAATGACTGAATTTCCCATGCAACATGGTTTTGTAGACATGGGGAAATAGCTCCCACAACATTGTGACAGTGTATAGGGCTGCATATATATATATATATATATATATATATATATATATATATATATATTCAAAACGTAGAATCCAGACAGCTTTTCTAGGAGCTAGCTTGGAAAGAGGAAGTGCACCAGTGAAGAGGAGAGATCCTATTTTTTTTCTTGGCTTATTCTGGTCTCTCTCTCTCCCACCCTTTCTTCTAGGCTGTGCTTAACTGAGAGGTATCAGGGCACAAACCTAACAGGAAGTCATTGCCTCTGTGTTTGGAGTCCTTTCTGTTGTGAGTGTCTGCAGCTTGCAGTTAGGAACTAAGAAAGTAAGAGGAGGAGGAAGCCAATTCCTACACACAGCAACACACTGATCTCTTCAGCAACCCAGATGCCAGGACCAATGTTTACGCGCCATCAGCACTTGGGGTGGGTGGGTGGGTGGTTTTGCATTTTTGAAAACCTGGTCCTGTATGAATTGGGGTCAAGTTTCTGAAAATCAATGAATGTTCTAAAAAGCCCCATTGAGTCCGACTGCAGTCTCTAAATGATCAAAGCCTTAATTTACACATTAAGATCTTTGTCGCCAAAAGAGGTGGTTCTTGCTGTCAGGTTGACTAGTGTTGATCACCTTTTGAGAGGGGAAAGAAGTTGCCTGGATTCAGTCTTTCCCACTTCAACAAGTGGCTAAGGGTGCAATCAGAAAAAAGTCCTACAACTCCCAGCATTCCCCAGAGTTGTAGGACTTTTTGCTGTCTAAAGGCTGACGTGCTCATCATCTATCTGTTGTATCTATAAATGTGTGGACATTGGGCAGAACATACAATCACACCCTGAGTGCTTGTGAATTTTTGGCTCCAGGCACTGTTTTTGTTGCTCTGTTAGGATGGGTTGTGTGGATGTTCTGTGTGTGAAAGACTGTTTGCATACCCATGACTCTTGTAGACTGCAATTTAAAGCTGTGATTCCAAGTGCACATACTTGAAAATAAATTCTATTGAAATCGATAGAACTTTAACTAAGGGCACAAATCTATGTATGTTTAGATCGAAAAAATGTCCTACATCTCCTAGCATGCCCCAGCTAGACATGTTAACTGGGTCATGCTGGGAGTTGTAGGACTTTCTGTCTAAACATGTATAGGATTGCACCTTCAATGTATTTAAGTTCATGCTATGTTCTATTTTTCAGCAAAAATGACAAATAATCATTGTCATGCTGTTTTGCTGACTTCATCATCTTAAGTATTAGGCAAAAGAGAACTGATGCATATTGAGCAAATTTGTTGCAGATTTGACTAGGGATTTGTTCTGTTTTCTTAAGCCTCAAAAGGTTTTTTGTTAAAGTGCTGTGACAAGAAAAAATCCTTGATATTTAGAATACAATAGAGTGGTACATAATTTATCAAGGCTGAAACAGAACTTGAAAGTTGGAATACGTTTTGCAATGAGGAATAAACATTTTACGTGGAACATAATGTACTTCTAAGCAAACTGTCTTTAAAGTCTTTGCCTTCATGGCCACAACTAAGATGTAGAACAGATGTGTTTGGTTGGCATACATTGTAATTCTGCTAAATATAATTTGCTTAAGTGTGACATGCAGTGACTGTAGCTGAATAAGGAGTTACATCAAATATTAACTGTAAAAATGTTTGCCCTATAAGCTCCTTTCTGCACTATATTTACGGACTGGGTTCAGACAGCACGATATCCAATGGTGGGTTCAATGCTCAGTTCAGACAACACATTAGTCAACACGGTGTGAAAACTCGATTCAACGATTGAGTTTTTAGGGGGTATTCCTCACAAAACATGTTCTAACTCCACTGCTGTATGACCTTTGGCTACCATGGAGTTGAGTAAAATCCATTGCGATGTTTGATTGACAGTTTCCCCACTCTCTCTTCTCCCCTGGTCGTTCCGATGGTATTCCATCAGCAATTGCTGCAAAAAACCAATCTTGCTGCCTCTCCTAGAACGGCACTCACTCTTTTCGCCACTCTTGCCAGGGAACTCTGTAGCCAATGGGAAAAGTCAACTCAACACAACAGAAAACTCCTCAGAGCCCACTAGACAACATGCAACACAATGGTTGTGCAGAAACTCTCCTCTGCATGGCGTGTATATTCTGTGTGGAGTGTTTTCCCAAGAAACTCCACTGTTGTGTGGAGTTTTCCTTCCAGACAACACATTTCTCAACAGTGGTATAAAAACTCCACCTTAGAGTTCTAAAACCACTGTTGAGAAATGTGTTGTCTGAACTGAGCCATTGTTGACTAATAATCAACTTGATGCTGGCCTTAATCCACACCATGCTTGATTATAATAATGTTGAGTGGTGAGTACCCCCTCGATAAACAACCATGGAGTTGACTGTTAACCCACCATTGACTATTGTGTTGTCTGAACGCCAGCACTCTCTGCTTATGGCATATGTTTTAGTCTCTGAATAGTATAGTTTGATTGTGAGGGGTGGGAGGGAAGGGTTGGTTTGGGGATAAAGAAGCAGTTGGACTTGATTATCTTTAGATGCGTTTGTGTGATGTAAATGCACTTTTCATTATCAGATTCTTGCCAGAGCTGAAAAGCAAATTACTACAAGAAGCAAAGCAGAGTTTTCTTTCAAAATTCAGAGACAATAATAAAGAGGCTGAGCAAATCAAGGATGAAAAGCGATCAATTCATATTAATGTGCCTCAGAGTGGCCCAGTTCTTGTGAAGGTAGGAATGATGACTATTTTTAGAGAATAGTACTATTGCTATTATTTTACTATTGCTACACTTCACACAAAGCAAAGATAAAGTATATAAGTTAGGAATATGGCACCCCAAACTGAGGAAAACCAGCAGAGTTACCATAGATATCCACAGACATGCAGTTATTGGGTTGTGCTTAGGTGATGTACCAAATAGATGTGCAACATAATACTATGCATGCTTACTTGGAAGTAGGACCCACTGTGTTCAGTAAGGCTTATTCCCAGGAAATAATGCATTGGATTTTAATCCTGGTCCTATCTTGCCCATGCCTATTTCCTTGAACTGGGCAAGATGATTCTGTTGGACCTCTCCCTGATTTCAGGTGCATCTCTGCTATTCTTGCGTGGGTAAATTTTATTCTTTTCAGACTGATGTACCACTAATTACGTCGAGGATTAGAGTCAGTGACTACATCCGTGTCCAATGTAAGAGCTCTTGTCCATGAAAAGGTTTTCCATTCACTTTCCTGGAGAGGGAGGGAGCAGGGCAGATCTGCACAAACATTCCACTTCATGCACAGAGATGAACTGCAATCTCCATGAAGTGAATGGGATAACCAAACTCATGTGGGTAACCTAACTGGGCATGTTGGAGTGTCTGTGGAACTCTGGACTGAGAGCAATGTATTTAGATTGGGGGTGAAAGAGATTTAAGGTTCTTCGTAGGCATCTGTGCAGTCATACCTGTGGGCTTCGCGCCTGCACGGAGCTTCGTTCGGGAAGTTTCTAGCTGATAGAGATTTTTGGGCAGGAACCCTCCCCCATTCCGTACTGCGCATATGCAGGAGGGTTCCCACCAAGTCCCTCAGTTCCCTAGAGACTGACATTGCGGCAACATCGTTTGGCGTTTCACATGTATATATGTATATGTGTACGTGTGTGTATACACAAACACCCCCACACCCATACACAGAGTGTTGTTGCTTTGGCAATTCTGAAAATATGCTCAGTAGAAGAAGGTCAGCTTCAGTTCCTCTGTAAAGACCAATGCCTTGCACTCTGATACAGTCAGGTCAAATTAAATCAAAAGAGACTCACAGACATAGCCAGGGCTGAATGTATTCTGAGGCTCTATGACAGTGCCATACAAACATGGACTTTAGCACTGGATATAGAATTCAGCATCCCGAGAATAGCGCAGGGGTGTATGTATATCTGTGCATATACACACAGTTTCCCGCTCCTTTGAATTTAGAAAAAGGGTATGGGAAATTCCTGATATAATCACCAAAGCCCAAAAAAGTGTGGAGCAGAGTTTTCAGAGATTTGGAATAACTCTTAGTGCCAATGTAGCCCCTGATAAATACCTGAAACAGAATACATTTGTCCAGTTTATTTATTTATTGCCAAATTTGACTCATTTTAGTACAGAATTTTATAATTCTTTTTCATGGTCTCTGTGCATCACACTATGGGCTCTGCACTGGTACTGAGCTCTGCTTCGGAAAGTGTTCTCTAGCTGAGAACCATTAATTTTGGAGGGAACCCTCCCCAAGCGTCCACTGCGCATGGCCACACACGTTCCCACCTTCCCCTCAGTTCCTTTGCGACCACCTTAGCTGGTGCTTCGTAGAGAGAGTTCTTCTCGTTTTACCTCAAAAATTTGAGTAGCTGAGTTGTTTCCTTTCTCCTGTTTCCAATCTGTCTTCTATTCTTTCCTCCCCTTCATCTTTCCTAATAAATAAATAAATTTAAAATAAAAAAAGTCTTATTTCTTCTATACTTCCTTTACTATATATAGATATTTGTATGGCCCTTAAGGCATCGTTCCGCAAATGCGTCCGCTGTGGCAGCAAACTCCCTGCAGCGGACGGTCATTCACTCTGCCTGTTGTGCCTTGGTAAAGCACACGTGGTAGAGACTTGCCACCACTGCCAGTCATTTTCTAGACAGACGAGACGACATAGAGCTGATCGGCTCAAAGCCTAGCTCTGGAAACAGACACTTCAACAAGTTGATAAGCCTAAAACCACGGCCTCCATACCGATGATTCTACAACCATCGACGTCAACAGACCCATCGGCATCAGCATGCCGTCCCGATCCCTCGACATCGATCCAATCACTAATGGTATCGACAGCAAAGAGAATTACCAAAAAGGCAAAGAAGGTCAAATCGCCTTCTGATACCCATACTAAGAAAAAGAAGAAGAGACCAAAGACTTTAGAAAAGTTACCACCTGTACCAATGGCCACCATAGAGAGTTCTAACCCGGCAGATATCCTGGCAGTTGAACTTCTCTCCACAACATCAGAGGGCAAAATTCGAGATCCCCTAACTCCGACGCAATTGTCAGGGACATCCCTAGCTCAAAGGGGCCCTGTTGATGCCGTTCATCCTGAGCACAGCCTACCGGTACCACCACCTTGACCCAGCTCTCAACCGAGATCGAGGGAGCATGACATACCTTATTCGCAGCGTGGGGATTATGAATGAGACAGATGCTCTCCCAGGTCCTGATCCCGATCCCCCTCGGTTTATAGAGAGAGCAGGCACCATCATTCCTACTGTAGTAGATCTAGATCTCATCATCGTGATTGGGACTGTTACTCTGAGTATTCTTACCCACCATCAGCACAGGACTACGATTACTACTGTGATAGGAGACATACTTACCAGGAGCGAAGTGTACAACGCTCTAGACATTCTCAACCTCCATTAGATGTCACTACGGTACCGACACGCCCAGATACACGTCCGGTACCTACCCAAGCAACACTTCAGGGCGAGCCCTCTGCTCCCCTACCGAGACCACCTACGTCACCACCCTTAGCTGAGGGCTATGAGTTAGAGTCATCATCAGTGTCGACAGCAGCACCGTCTCTACCCTCCCCTGATGAAAATCTGGGACCTAAGGAACGAGCGTCACCCTCAGAAGAGATGGGCTCCTTCGCCGAGCAAATACTTCGAATGGCTCATACCTTAGGGGTGGATGTACAGCAACAACAAGAACAGATCCAAGACCCCATCTTCGAGCCAATATTATTCACAGAAGCCTCAGCTCCAGTAGAAATACCCTTCGCCCCGACCCTAATGCACGCAGTTAAACAGACATGGACTTCCTCCTCATTGATGGCGCTGACCTCCCGTCGCCTGGAATCCATGTACAGAGTACAAAAGAAGGATGCAGACTTCTTGTTTGCCCACCCATGACCCAACTCAATAATAGTAGAGTCCTCCCATTCAAGGTCTCAAAAATACCATTCCTCTCGCATAGACAAAGAAGGACATATGCTAGATTTCATGGGACGTAGATCATACTTGGCATCAGCCCTGAGACTAAGGGTTACGAACTATCAGGCCCTCATGGCCCGATATCAATTATTCTTGTGGGACAAGATTGGTTCCTTGTGTGATTACCTCCCTGATGATCACAGGGAATTAGCCCGTGTATTCCAATCGGAAGGCTCACAGCAAAGCTCCAAATCAACACTACCCGGCATCAGACCGATTATTATGCTAAGCTAATGATGGGTGCAGTCGCTCTTCAACGCCATGCTTGGCTTAGATCAGCAGGAATGGCTCCAGAAGCACGGTCACGAATAGAGGAGTTACCCTTTGACAGCGATGGGTTATTTAATGCTGCAACAGACGAGAGAATGGACACTGTTCAGAAGGCTAGAAATAATGCCAAAAAGATGGGAATTGGTCAACAAAACCAACAATTCCAATCCCAGAAACTCTGTAAATGGTTCCGCCAATACCAGACATACCCTCAAAAATCTTCAACGGACAAGACACCGAGGTTTCAATCAGCACAACCATTCCAAAGGAAACCATACACCCCAACCAACCATTTCCGCCCCCATCAAAAAACAGACAAACTGCCTAAACGTCGTCTTTGACTTTCGCCATCGGGATATAGGATACCATACATTCGGCGACCGCCTGTCCAATTTTTACCATGCCTGGGACAGCATCACCACAGATTCTTGGGTTCTGGACATAATTATTCAAGGATACCGGATCGAGTTCGAGACCCTCCCCCCCCCTCGGTACCGTGAAGATGACAGCCCCTTCCACCGTCTTGGTTCAGGAAGCTCTCCTCCTGTCTTTCAAGGGAGCAATAGAACAAATTCCAAATCTGAGCCACGATGGGGGTTTTTTCAAGATACTTCACCGTACTGAAAAAGGAGGGGGGGTCTCAGACCCATTCTGGATCTCAGAAACCTGAACGAATTCATCTGCCCCAAGAAGTTCAAGATGACGACGTTGAACAACATCCTTCAATTTCTAAGAAAAAATGCATGGTTTGCAGTCATAGATTTAAAAGACGCCTATTTTCATATATCTATCAGCGAGTCACACCGTCATTTCCTTCGCTTCGTCTGTTGAACGTCGAGATATGCCCGTATCTCGATGACTGGCTGTTAATAGCAGACTCCAGGGATGTCCTGTCCCACAACATTTCCTTAACTCTAGACCTCCTAAGCACACTAGGACTTTGCATAAATCACGAGAGGTCTATTCTTCGTCCGACCCAATCTGTGAAATTCATAGGAGCAAAGCTAGACTCCACTACAGGGAAGGCATACTTACCTCGAGAGCGAGCGCAACACCTAGTACTCAAAGCCAGGGCTTTGATTGCGGAGCCCTGTACCTCGGCCCACAGGATACAGTGCCTCCTAGGTTATATGGCATCTACTGTGGCAGTCGTCCAATGGGCCAGGTTTCACATGCGCCCATTACAGCTCTGGTTCCTCCAATACTACGACAAGGATTGCGATGCCAGACACCACCTCCTGACTGTTCCACGCGAAGTTACCAACACTCTTCGATGGTGGACATATATACAGCATCTTCTAAGAGGAATCCCCTTTCAGCAACCACCTCCATCCTGCATCCTCACAACCGATGTGTCAACAGCAGGATGGGGAACCCACTGCGGTACCCTGCAAATTCAAGGCCAGTGGTCGACGCGCGAAGCCACGAATCACATCAACTTTTTGGAACTAGAGGGTGTCAGGAAAGCCCTCAAGGTATTCAAGCCCTCCCTCTTGAATTGCCATGTACAAGTGCTTACAGACAACACTACAGTTTTATGGCACATCAACAAACAAGGGGGAATGAGATCCCCAAAGTTAGTTCACCTCACTCTCCGTATACTCAGTTGGACTATACCCAGAAAATATACTTGACAGCTCTCCACATTGCGGAAACCGACAACGTTCTGGCAGACTCTCTCAGCTGCAGATCTCTCCTCCATCACGAATGGCACCTGTCACCGGAGATACTCGACCAAATCTTCCATACCTGGGGCCAGCCGATGGTAGATTTATTTGCCACGGCGGAAAACACTATTTGCAAAATATTCTGTTCAAGAACAGGTGTAGGACACAGATCCATGGGGGATGCATTCCTCCACAGATGCTATTCTACATTTTCCCACCATTCCCTCTCCTACACAAAGTGGTGGCAAAAATCATACAGGACAAGACGACTTGCATCCTAATTGCCCCCTGGTGGCCCAGGCAAGCATGGTTCTCACCCCTACTTCGCCTTGCGAGAGGGCACATTTACCGTTTTCCTCCAAATCCGGCACTTCTCTCATGCAACCAAGGTCTGATTCTTCACCCCGACCTTCAGAGACTGAAACTAACGGTGTGGAAAATTTTCCAGGACAGCAATTAAATAATGATGCACCCCATAAAGCACCTCAACCTGACTTGCCATCGGGGGTTCAATATGTCCTCTCAGCGTCCATAAAATACTCGACTAGGATGTCCTTCGCCAGAAAGTGGACGTCCTTTCGCACCTTTTCAATTGCCCACTCCTTTGAGCCAGACTGTTGCTCTGCTACAGACATTCTCACCTTTTTACACCTCCTCTATGAGAAAGGTCTTAAATAAGCATCTATTAAGGTGTATTTGGCAGCGATATCGTCATATCGGGGAGAAATTCAGCACAGGACCCTTTTCTCCACACCAATAATAAAGAATTTTTTACGTGGACTCAAGAATCTAGTGACCCCTGTAAGACCTATTGCTCCTGACTGGAGCCTGTCAGTAATCTTAAATGTGCTGACCATGAAACCATTTGAACCCCTTGCCACCACTTCTACGCATTTTCTGTCATGGAAAGTTGCGTTTCTAGTGGCAATAATGTCAGGGAGACGAGCAAGTGAATTATCTGCATTACGCATTGATTCTCCATTCACTATTTTTCATAAAGATAAAGTGGTTACATTACCTTTCTACCAAAAGTAGTATCAGACTTTCATATTAATCAGTCTATTGTCTTACCTGCATTCTTTCCAGTGTCATCTACGGAGCTAGAGAAAAGGCTACACTGTTTGGATGTCAGGAGGGCATTGGCTTTTTACAAAGACAGGACACAGAGTTTTCGTACAACTCAAAAACTGTTTATTTCTTATGGGGGCAAACAAAGAGGCCAATCACTTTCCACTCAGTGACTTGCCGCATGGATAGTACACACCATCAAGCTAACTTACCGTCTAGCAAAGTTACAACTTCCCCAAGGAGTTAAGGCACATTCCACTCGGAGCATAGCCACATCAACGGCTTTTGCTAGAGGGACTTTGTTGGAGGACATTTGCAAAGCAGCAACTTGGTCACGCCCTCTGACTTTTGCTAAACATTATAACATCGACACCCGCTCTCGGAGAGACTGCTCCTTTGGCAGAGCTGTGTTGTCTGCAGTGCTTCAATGACACCGACCTTCCACCAGTGAGTACTTAGCTTGGTAATCGCCCATAGTGTGATGCACAGAGACCATGAAAAAGAAATGCTTACCTGTAACTGTAGTTCTTTGAGTGGTCATCTGTGCAGTCACACAACCCACCCACCGTCCCCTCTTCGGTGTCTTTGATACTGAAGGGATATTCCTCTCGGTACCGAGATCGAGTAGTCGGTAACAAAGGAACTGAGGGGAAGGTGGGAACGTGCGTGGGCATGCGCAGTGGACGGTGGGGGAGGGTTCCCGCCAAAATTAACGGTTCTCAGCTAGAGAAGACTTTCCGAAGCAGAGCTCACGCCAGCGCAGAGCCCATAGTGTGACTGCACAGATGACCACTCAAAGAACTACAGTTACAGGTAAGTAATCTGCATTTCTCCTTTATTCATTCATTTATTCATTTTTGCATTTCTATCCTGCCTTTTTTCCTCCAAGGAACCCAAGACCACATACATAATCCTCTTCCTTCTCTCCATTTTATCCTCACAACAGCAACCCTGTGAGGTGGGTTGGGCTGAGAGTCTGTGACTGGCCGAAAGTCACCCAGTGGGTTTCCATGGCCAAGTGAGGACTAGAACCCGGATCTCCCGACTTCCAGTCCAACACTTTAGCCACTACACCACACTGGCTCTTATAATTCTCCTTTAGTGGGATTTTGATGTGATATAGAAATTATTCACAAGTGTTTATGTTCATGCCAGATGCACTGTTTGTCAGCCAGAGCTGACTTTTGACAGGGCTTGCTACAGGCAGAATGAGTTATGAGTTGGTCATGTGACTGCTGCCACCATGATCAGATGTTTTGAATTAAGAGTCTGTATCCAGAGAAGAAGCAAGACATGGATGCTACCCTTGCAAGAAAGTCTGTGAAGCACTTTTGGGGGCTTGTTTATAAAATTTTATATTTTTAGAGCAGTGCATAGTGAGATTTTTTTAAAATAATGATTGTTATTTGGTTTGAAACGGACTGCAGAATTAAAGAGCTATCCTCTATATCAAAAAACCTTGGGGAATAGAAGAGATTCTGCAGTAGTGTAGGATTTAAAATAAGTGGCTAGTAAATTCAAGATCATTTTTAGGTTGTAACAATTTTCATAGGGGTAACCATTTTGTAGTCTTTTGCAGCGAAAAGAGCTAAGGGAGCAATCCTATACATGTTCAGACAGAAAAACATCTGTAATTCCCAGCATTTCCTAGTTGTAAAACTTTTTTCTGTCTAAACATGCATAGGATTGCATCCTAAGATACTTTTGACTTCTTAAATACTAACAAATGCATTATGCTGTAAACTTTTGTGAGCCTGAGCTTGCTTCATCCTGAATCTAATGCAGGGGTGAATTTCTGTGAACCGCCCAGAGAGCCCTGGCTATGGGTGCGGTATATAAGTGTAATAAATAAATAAATAAACAGGGGACTTTGGTCCACAAAAGCTTATGCCATAATAAACTGCTTAGTATTTTTTACTGCCAGAAACTCTTTGTCGTTCTTTAGTTGTGTTGATGCAACGACAATGGTTCCCAAATATGCCAGTAAAGCAACTCCCTCTGGATTTTTCTCTGAGTCTGAGATCGGCATGTCATAGTGCCAGCACTGGCCCAGGAAGTGAAACTCTTGTATCTGTTTGGTAGCCTGGCAGTTCACCTACCAAAGCTACTGTTCTAGAGTTGGAGAATTATCCTATTGGGGAGGGGGCATTATTCCCACCTCCGGTGCATCTCCCACTCCTTCTAATCTTATTTCCGTCAAAAACAAAACAAAACAAAACACACCACCCTTTAAATCCTTTTTTTTTAAAATAGAACGGGACTTGTCGCCATGTTGTGTGCAGGAAAAGCAGCGCACTAAAAACGCCCACTGAATGGGCCACGTGGTCGTTGCTGCTTTCTGTTTTTTCTCACAGCAGCAGCAGGCCAAAGCGACGGTAGGGAAACATGCTTTTCCCTCTGTCTGATGACGCTCTGGATTCCATAAAAGTGGGACTGTTCCACTTCGTGTAGGATCAGAATGTAAGTTGTGAGTAAAAAAGAATGTTCAGAGTTTGTATGTATTATCTGTTCCAGGAAATGGAAAAGGACAAAAAAACAAAGGAGATAAAGGTCAAAGGTATCAAAATGAAAGGGGGGAAAGCTGAAACCTCAGAATTTAAAAGGAATGAACAAGAAGATGCAACTTCCCAGTGGGCCACTCTCTCTCAGAACTCTCTCAACCTTCCTCATGAGAACAAACCCACAGGCAGTGATGGCACTGCTGCCACAGCCACCGGACCCGACGTAGGTGGGACCAAGGAGGATTCTTCACAAACACCCTCCATGACAATGCCACGCATCCACCAAAATTGTGGAAATCTTACTGCAAATTTCAGTTCACACTTCCTGTGTCCTAACTCAAGGTATGCAGTGCAAAACTGGGCAACTGGAACACTTTGAATATTTTTTCCTGAAGTAACTTTAAAGAGCAATATTTTAAATTGCTACGTTTAGATATGCTATTCCTACTGAAGAACTGTCTTGCCTAACATACCGGAACAAAATGATAACGTACATAGAATATGCTTTTTTAAAAATTTGGTTTTAAAGGTGCAAACATCAGAAATGAACTGCTCAATTCTTATCTGAGAATGTATTTCTTACATTATTTATCTGTTTCATTATCAGACTACCTGAAAAAGGAAAGAAAAGGCGAAGTCCTTGGCCATCAGTGGGACAGCTAGGTCCAAATAACCGTCAAGAAGAAGGGACTATGACTCAAGTAAGTGTAAAATAATTAGGCTTTTAAAATACATTTGGTTTATGCCATTATGATATCTCTAGAAACAAATGATTGCAGTCCAGAGAATGATTAACATGCCAAAGGGCCAATCTAGATGTGTCAACAGCAGACTTTTTTAAAAACCAAAGTGGGTGCACAGATGGTGTTGCTGAACCCTCGCACTGCGGCTTACCTCTATGCAACCTGTGTGCCAGGTGCTTTTCTCCTTCTCTTCCAGTGCTGGAAATGAGGTTTCCTCACTCATATGCTCCTTTTTGTTCTCAAAATCAAGCTTCCATCTCCACTTTATACATGATTGGATAGATCCAGATTTAAACAAAGAAGTGTTGCTGTTTCCGCTAGTTTGTCCCTCAGTGGAACACAAACATTTAACTGTGTGCTTTTCATTTAAATGGGATTTTGGCATTCTTGACTTTCTCTCAGGATCATGCTGGTGCCTTTGTATACTTTTAGTTTGTCTTTTTAATCAAAGAAGTAAGATTCCATGTTGCTAACCCCCGCGTGAGGCAAGCCAAACAGCAGCAATAAAGATAGTTTCAGATAGTTTCTTGTTGGAGCCAATAGCCCCAACTCAGTTATATTTCCTCTTGGAAGATCACTTTTTTGTTGGGTTATTGTGCCAGAACTTCTCTTCTTCTGGAACTCTGTTTGTGCTCAGAAACAAACACACATCACGCAGGTCTTACACAGCAGAGCTGGTTTATTTCCTTCAGGCTTCTGTGCAGTCCAAATCAGATCAGTTCAGATCAGCACACTGAGGCATGCACAGAGAGCAGTGATCATAGAGCAGCGATCAGTAAGCAGTGATCAGTTCCATTTTACACAAGTGAGAAACTATATACAGATCTTACACAATTCTTATCTACATTACATACAGCTGTGATGAGGCTAACTTAGAATCTTGGCAAGGTTCCCAGAACAGCCTCTATCTCAAGGTAATTGCCCACAGATAGACTTTCTCTGTTTAACCCTGAGATAGCCATACACACACAATTTTAATGACTAAGCAAGTATTTCTTTTTCATATACTTAACAGTCCTCCTCTTGCGCATGTTGTTTAAATTGTGTTACAATCTGAGACCTAGCTTTAAAGCATCTCTTTGTGTTTTACCATTGAACATTCCACCTGTCCTTTCTCATTTTGTTTTACTTTGAATACCCATTTTCAGGTAATGGCTTTACGACCTTCAGGTAAAGGTACTAGCTCCCACGTTTCATTTTTTTCCATTGCTCTGATTTCCTCTGACATTGCTTCATGCCAGCCCTGAGCTTCTGTAGGTTCCATTTCCTGAATTTCCTCAAATGAAGTAGGTTCATAGGCTATTAGTAAAGCTCTATGAGAAAACTGTTTGCTTTGGTATTCATCTGAATAACGAATTGGAGCTTTGCGTTCCCTTTCTGATCGTCTTGGCATAGTTACAGGCATAGTTTCCTCCTCTACAGTTTCTTCCCCCTCCCTCTCTTGCTGAGATTGTTCAGGAATTTCTTCTGTTTCTACAGCTTTCTGTTCTACAGGCAAACTTACATACTGTTTTGTTTCCTGCATTTGTTCATGAAAAACTACATCTCTGCTCACAATTACACTTTTGTGATATGGAGACCACAAACGATAGCCTTTTGTTTGTGTATCATATCCCAACAGTTTACATTCCAAACCTCTCTGAGCTAGTTTTCCTGGTCTGTTTTCTTTCTGAATATGAGCAAAACATTTACTTCCAAAAACCCTTACATGTGACACTCTAGGTTTTCTTTTGTAAAACATTTCATATGGGGTTTTTTCATGTACAGAGTGGTAAAGCCTGTTTAACAAATAATTTGAGGTGGACAAAGCTTCTGCCCAGAACAGGTTAGACAATCCTGACTCTTTCAATAGAGCTCTTAACATGTTCTGCAAGGTTCTGTTTTTCCTTTCTGCAACTCCATTTTGAAATGGTGAATATGGAGCAGTAAGGTCATGTTGTATACCCTCATCACTGAGGAATTTTTTAAATTGGTTGCTAAGAAATTCACCTCCCCGGTCCGTTCTTAGATTAGCTATAGGTTCTTTAAATCTATTTTTACTCCACTTAACAAACGCTTTGAACTTTCCAAAAGTTTCACTCTTCTGTTTTAACACATACACAAATCCAAATCTACTGTAATCATCAACAATAGACAAGAAAAATCTGTTTCCTCCTTGACTTGTCTCAAAAGGACCTGCAAGATCTGCATGTATTAATTCAAAAATTCTTTTTGTTGTTCTCTCACTATGTTTTGGAATGTTTGACTTATGACACTTGGTTTCACTGCATACATTACATTCTACATAGTTAGAACATGGTTTGATTTTCACCCCTTCACACAATTCTGGAATCTTAGAAATTGTTTTATAGTTAGCATGACCAAACCTTTTATGAGTTAAATGGATACACTCTTGGTGTGGTTTGCAATTGGCTATTGTTTTTGTTGTGACTTTGCTGGCTACAACTTCATTTTCTGTACAAGTATTAATCACATACAAAGATTCTTTCATTATTCCCTGCACACACACCTTGTTTCCCTGTTTTATAGTACAATTTTCTTCAGTAAAACAAACCTCATACCCCATTTCTGTTAACTGAAACACACTTAGAAGGTTTGTTTCTAATTCTGGTACATATAAAACACTTTGTAGTTCAACTCCCAGACAATCAAAATATACATTACCCACACCACAAATCTGGATTTTTGTTCCATTTGCAAGGGTAACACACTTTTGCTCTGAAGTAGAAGTTTCCAAGGTAACAAATGAAAGTTTGTCTTTTGCCATACTTATTGAAGCCCCAGAGTCCAAAAACCAAGGATTCATTGTCTCTTTGATTCTTGCTAGAAGACACTTCTTTGTTGATTCAGCTTCATTCATGTTGTTTTCTTCTCTCCACTTTGCTGTCAACAGCTTTTTCTTCTTGTTGCAATCCCGCCTTAAGTGTCCTGTGGAACCACAGTTAAAGCATTTCCTTGCCTTTAATGCAGCCACCACATCAGAAGTTTTATGGCTTTGTTGAAATTCAGCCACAGGATGTTTAAGGCTCTGTTGTTTTGAAGCTTGTCTTCTTTCATAGGTTTCCAGTAGTTTTCCAGCTACATACTCGAGGGTTAAATTTTTCTCCTCTTGACTTTCCATCATGGTGACAACCGCGTCGTACGATGAATCAAGACTTGACAAAATCACATAGACTTGGTGTATAGTTGTAAACTCCATCCCTCGTGCCCTGAGTTGATTGAAGATTTCTCTCATGCTTTTCAAATGGTTTGACATAGACTCCCCTGGTTTCAGCTTCATTCCATACAGTTTCCGGGTTAGAATTACTTTACTGCCCGCTGTTTCTCTTTGATATACAGCTTGTAGCGCATTCCAGCACTCTTTTGATGTATTCAAAAACTGAATGAAGGAAATTTGAGAGTCTTCCACAGCTAATGCAATAACTGCCATTACTTTTGCATCGTCCTTAAACCATTTAGCATTCTGTGGATCTGCTCTATCTGGTGGATCCTCTGTGACTACATACCACAGTTCAGCCTGAATCAGATACATTTGCATTTTGTAAGACCATAATGCATAGTTAGAGTCATTCAGCTTTTCCAACAATTGATGCAAACCAGACATATTAGCTCCTGCCATTCCCTCTGCTTTAGGAATTGGTATCTCACCGTCCTCCTGCTCAGAGTCCTCCTCAGAGTCAGCCGACTGAGATTTTTCCTCACTTTGCAGCACTGGCTTTAGCTTGATGTCTTCCTTCATCAACAGTTTTCTGTTTTAGCAGACTCCTGGTTCTGATACTGCACCGTTCCCATCAAGTTCTGGTTCTTCTGCCTGGATTAGGCTGGCGTAGGCTGGTCTAGGCTAGACTGGGCCCATAACCTTTGTTGGGTTATTGTGCCAGAACTTTTCTCCTTCTGGAACTTTGTTTGTGCTCAGAAACAAACACACATCACGCAGGTCTTACACAGCAGAGCTGGTTTATTTCCTTCAGGCTTCTGTGCAGTCCAAATCAGATCAGTTCAGATCAGCACACTGAGGCATGCACAGAGAGCAGTGATCATAGAGCAGCGATCAGTAAGCAGTGATCAGTTCCATTTTACACAAGTGAGAAACTATATACAGATCTTACACAATTCTTATCTACATTACATACAGCTGTGATGAGGCTAACTTAGAATCTTGGCAAGGTTCCCAGAACAGCCTCTATCTCAAGGTAATTGCCCACAGATAGACTTTCTCTGTTTAACCCTGAGATAGCCATACACACACAATTTTAATGACTAAGCAAGTATTTCTTTTTCATATACTTAACATTTTTGGCATTTCTAAAAAGCGTTTGACACTAGTTGAATAAGCAAAGGATAATAACAGCTAGAATACTGTTTGTGCAGGCTAACATTTACTCTTTCATAGCTTCTGGACCACAGTTGGTAGGGCTTAATTAATTAATTAATTAATCTGGACTGAAGAAACAGATCTGTGTGTGAGTGAGAGAGAAAGAGAGAGAGAGAGAGAGCCATGCATAGTTTTTGCCTTTGGTGCTTTCATGGAAGAGTATCTCCATGGACAGATATTGTTGATTCTATAATGGAAGAGTGAAGGAAGAAGGTCTTAAGCTGGCACTTGAAAGTAGCAGGATTTTCTGTGAAGATTGGCTGACATGTTTTGACCACATTTTGCCCTCAGGGGGCAGGGGGCCTTCATGTGTCTTATTACTCTGGCTGGCATGCCAGTTAAAACAACTCATTCAGGTTTTGGAAACTCCTATCAAGCACTAGCTTGGTCCGATTCTTTCTTCAATCTCTTGGATTGTAGTCTTGGTGCTGTTTCCCATTCTCTTATTGTGCTCATGGCTCATTTCTTGCTGCTATTACTTCTCCTTTTACTTCTAAATTTCAGCTAGACCAGCTGTTCCTGACCCATGGCTACTGTGGTTGTGTGATTCTCAGTGCTCACAAACAGCTGTGGTTGCTAGCTGAAATGGGAAACAGAATGAAATGCCAATAGAATTCTGCTAGAGTTGTAGAAGCGAGTTCTCCAGTAGATAAAAAAACCTGGCAATCATTCTGGTAATACATATTGTAAGCTAAACAGGTAGTTGAACTGTTCAGAGGAATAAACAAACATGTTTGTTGCTGGATGCTGCCAGCTAGTAGGGAAAAGAATTATAGCTTTAATCAGAAAGATAAAATTTCTAATAGTTCCTCTAGCACATAATAATGATTTAACCCTGGCTAAAGTGATACATGCTTTCCCTAAATAAGCTTAATGTGATATAAGCTTTCTCTAAAAAGAGGCCTTAAAGATGTTTAGGATATTGTGTCAAGGTCAGAATTAAATACATAAAGACATAGTCAAATTGTAACCATAGCACAGATGTTATCTTGGAAACATAATGATTCCATTTTTAGAACCAAATAGAGAAGGTCTCCCTGTATGAAAGAGCTGCTCAGATTGATCAAATGGTCAACATAAACAGAAAGAAACGCAATATTTCAAGATGTGAGAAGAGAGACATTCATTTCCCAGAACTAACTACAACAGGGCAACAGAAAGAACTGAAAGGAATGGAAAGTATGTTTGTTACCTTCATTAGATCTTTTTCAGATAAATACTAAGGCCATAGGCTTTAAGAGATAACCTGAAATGTTACTTAAATATGATAGTACCGTATGTAAGATTTGTGGGAAGTATTTCAAAATAGTTTGCTCAATATAAAAAAGTATGTACTTTGGTGAGTCAACTGAAGCAGCATTTTTCCTTTGCAAATCAAAAGCTGTATTCAAATGAAACGAAAAACAGGAACAGTGCAAGGTTTTATTTTATGAAGAGGTGAGCCTGGCAGCATATTTGCCACCAGTTTGATTGCTATTTTAGTTCTCAGTTTTGCTTTGGGTAGCCTGACTGTCATTTAAGTATTCTATAAATCAGTGCTGTGAGTTTTCTGGGGAAAAATGAATTGAAAATTCTCCAACAGAAATTAGGTTAATAGGAAATGTTTCAATTTGCATCAGAAAGATATTCTGATGCCCTAGCTTAGAAAGATCTAATTTAGCATGTTTATTATACTTGTATTTAGTAAACAATAAAGCTTAAAATTACCCCCTTCAATTGCTTTTTCCAGTGAGGGGACACAGTTATGTATTTACAAGAACCTATATTAAATGTGAAAAATTCTGAGAAATGTGTTTTAAAATTAATGTTATTTACAACATTTAGATTCTGTTCCTCATCCAAACAGATTTCAGAGCAGTGTGCAATAAAAGCTAAAAAGAATAAAACTTTATATTAAAAGTATTTGGTGCTTTTTAAGAAACAAAAACAGAATGCCAATAAAAACCATGGCTGGTCAATCAAGGAAGGCTTCTTGAAATAAAGATGTTTTCAGCAGGCAAACAACAAAATGTTGATGCCTGCTTGACTTCCTGAGGCAGGGGGTTCCACAGAAAGGGAGTCAGCACAATGAAGGCTCTTCTCTGCATGGACTCCAGTCAGGCCATAGAGCCATGTGGAACCCCCTGGAGCATGCCATCTGATGATTTCAGTGACTGGGCAGGTTGATGGGAGAAGGCTTTGAAATTGAGCTCATTGGACAAAAATAACTGGGTATCTTTCCTTTCACAAAGCCTTCACTTAAATCATGGCTTATTTGTTTCTTCAGCTATTGAACTGTACATTTTGAGTAATTCAACTGAGAATAGAAAAAGATCCAAATCTAGAAATAATTCGGGTTTTTGTTTTGTTTTTTGTTTTGGTAAAAGTTAAGCAGGTAAGAGTGCTGAAGAGGGAGTCAAAGAAATCGGAAGTTTCTAAAATACCATCTCTAATAAATGTGGATCAGAATCGTGAAAAACAAGAGGTAAATTAAATTTCTTTGCTAGTACAAAAACATGGGTGCTGCAGTCCAACAGTGTGCTTAAGCCCACTAAAATTGATGGGTTTAAACAACTCTCTGTTGAATTGTGATACCGTATTCCTTCGATTCTAAGACACCATCGATTGTAAGACGCACACTAATTTCAGTACCACCAACAGAAAAAAAAGCTTTGATTCTAAGAAATAATAAATGCGCCCGCAATTCTAAGACGCACCCCGTTTTTAGAGATGATTATATGGGGAAAAAGTGTGTCTTAGAATCGAAGAAATATGGTAATAGACTTTTTCATGCAAATTTGTCAGCATATTTTCTTGGACCTGTCTAAAACATACAATTACAGAGCAATCTAACACCCTTGGATGGCCGTCTGGGTGCAGGTCCACCACTACCAACAGAGAGGAGCTTTGCCAGTAGAGGAGGCATCCACCCACAAGGCCCCATTTATGCCCACAGAAAACTGGATGCAAATCTACCAATGGCAGTGTTCCCACTAGCTATAAACCTTAGGGGTAGGTCATAGCTTAGTGGTAGAACACATGCTTTGGATGCAGAAGGTCCCTGGTTCAGTCCCTGGTATCTCTATGTAAGGCTAGGAAAGAATCCTGCCAGAAATCCTGGAGAACTGCTGTCATTCTGTGTCCTGATGACCTGGTTCATATGATCACAGTGACATACCTTGGCTTGTTTAAATTATGGTGAACCTCGGCACATGCTGGATGATATTTGAATATTCAAGCTGCAACCGCAGGTCATCATGAGTGTCACCACATGGGGGGAAATAGATTTCCTTATCTTTGCTTCTCCGCCCCTGGAGGAGAAAGAGGAAGTAAACAAAGACCACGTGGTCCATTCAGAGGTTGCATTTATCACACTGCTTTTCCTGCACACAGCAGGAGATCGCGGTACATTCTGTTTTTTAAAAAAGTCAGATTAAAAGGGGTCTATTTTGCTATGGAAAAACGAGCAGTAGGAATGGGAGGCACGTGGGAAGCAGATGTTGTCTAAAGGACATGTGCACATCTGTAAGTGGGCAGTAGCAAGCATGTGAGAAAACGCTTGTCTGATGAACCTCCATGTCGTCCAAACCCAGGTGGTGGAGGTTGTGTGAGGTTTAAACAACCATCAAATAAACCTAGAACAAACCATGGATTATCCAAGAATTGTTTAAGCCTTGCACAACCCCCAGTGCCCGGGTTCAGATATGACAAGCTGCAGCCACAACTTGAATATTCGTAATGGCCATTGGCACATGCTGACATGAGCCACAGCCCATGATGGCTTCAGTAAGCAATGGTGGCTAATTTGATGGTGCGAATCAGCCCAGTATAAGTCAGCTTCCTATGGGTCAGAGCTGGCTTGGGAACAATTGGAATCCAAAGTACCTCCATTTTTCTGAGAGGGGCCTGGATTGGACCCCTCAGCTAAGCCAGCCTGGAACTGGTGTGGTTACTTCCCACCCCACCCCCTTGATTTCAACGTGTGTTTTTAACAAAACAGCTGCCCTCCTACACCTCTCATAAGCTGGCAGATATTTGGAAGCAGCGAAGATCCACTGCTTCACCCCACCCTCTGCAACTCCACTTAGGATTGCTCTGCCCCGGTGTTGTTGAAAATTAGAGATTGCATGTAATGTTTGCACTTGTCAGTCTTTTACAAGTAAATGTAATGCATGGTTAGCCTCTGCTAAAAAGCTACTGAAACCTTTTAGAAAGTTTGTATGGTTAATTGCATTTTTGGTGGAGGATTGTTTTAATTTAACGAAAAAGTGAGCTTCCAATAATAAGGTTTCTCTCAACTAACCTTATTTTTCAATGTAATATTTAGAACACAGGAAATGCAGGAAATATACAAAATGAATGAAAACAAGCCAAATTTACCCATGAAACAGCATGCATCTTGGGAAGATGTAGAATGTCTAGACTAAGACATTTGCTTTTCAAATGACTTTTCATTTTAAAAGTTCCATGAATAACTCTGCATACCTTGTGTAGATCCTTTAATAAAGTATTTTGAAATGTGATGGTCACAATACTATTCACTTTATATTGTATTATGTTCAAGACATGGGCAGAGCAGTCCTATACTCTTAATTCTAAGGGTGGGAGCAAGAATTAGACTTCTGGTGGAACGGTCACTATATGTACTCAGCCTGGGAGGTGAAAAACACACAATGAGAAAATACCAAAAAGAGCAGGTGTTCCAATGTGCCTATTATTATTGTTGTTGTTGTTGTTGTTATTTGTATCCTGCCTTTTGCCCAATACTGGGCCTCAAGGCAGCGTTACAAAGTTTAAAACATACATTGTATATAAAATAAAATTTAAAAAGTTTAAAAAACACAACAAAATTATAAGTCATTAACATGCATGGTGCAGGAGGGTCAGATTATTCTCCAAAGGCCTGCTGGAACAAACAAGTTTTAGCCTGCTTCTGAAAGCCCATCAAGGAGGGAGCCAGTCTAGCTTCCCCGGGAAGAGAGTTCCAAAGCACTGGAGCAACCACTGAGAAGGCCCTCACCCATGTTCCCACCAAGCGTGCCTGTGAAGATGGTGGGACTGAAAGAAGGGCTTCTCCAGAAGATCTTAAAGCATGGGCAGGCTCATAAGGGAGAATACGTTCTTTCAAATAACCTGGACCCGAGCCATATAGGGCTTTATAGGTCATAACCAGCACTTTGAATTGTGCCTGGAAACAGACTGGAAGCCAGTGGAGCTGTTTTAACAGGGGAGTTGTATGCTCCCTGTAACCAGCCCCGGTCAACAATCTGGCTGCAGCTCTTTGAACCAGCTGGAGTTTCCGAACACTCTTCAAAGGCAGCCCTACGTAGAGCGCGTTACAGTAATCCAATCAGGATGTAACTAAGGCATGTGTCACCGTGGCAAGGTCTGACATCTCTAGGCATGGGCACAGCTGGCACACTAGCTTTAACTGTGCAAATGCACTCCTGGCCACTGCTGAAACCTGGGCATCCAGGCTCAGGGCTGAATCCAGAAGTACACCCAAGCTGTGGACCTGTGTCTTCAGGGGGAGTGTAACCCCATCCAGCACAAGCTGAATCCCTATTCCCTGATCTGCCTTTCAATTGACCAGGAGCACCTCTGTCTTATCTGGATTAAGCTTCAATTTATTCGCCCTCATTCAATCCATTACTGCCAACAGACACCGGTTCAGCACATAGGCAATGCCAACCAATCAGGCTCTGTGCTGGCAACAACTCCAACATCCCCTCCTTCCCACAGAACCATTAAATTCATGACATTGGGCAAATGCCCCCAGCACACACCCATGCATCAACACACACAAACACACACACACGCAAAATGATGCCAAAGTGCCTGAAGTCCATCAGGCCCAATGGCATAGCCACCAACAACCTTTGAAGCAAGACTAGCTTTGCACTCTTCCATTATGGGAAGATAAGAATTAGCACTAGAATTAGCTAGTGCTAATAAGGCACTAAGAAAAAAATGGCGTTATATCAACTACAAGGTTTTTAGCTTGTGGAATAGGTCTAGCTTCTCCCAGCAGCAAGAGATGATGTTGGCAGGGAGAAAACAGCACAACCATATTGGCTCCTTGAGAGAAAATTTGGGCCCTGGAGAAGACAACTTTCACCATAGGCCCCTCCTTTTCCTAGCCTCTAGCCCCTAGTCCTTAGCCAAATGCAAAATGCAGATCTTGCTAATTTGGTTGTGACTTTCCAAGGCTTGATCTGGCTGGCAGCATATGCACCATCTGCTTCTTCCCTGCCAAAAAGCTTATGTCTGAGTCCCTTTGAAAAGTGGTACCCAGCAGTACTTCCTTTCTCCTCTGTTTTCTAAAAACATAACTTCCTGCATTTGTGGGTGGGGTGGAATCCATGAATGAATTCATATGAAGTATGATAATGTACATTTTCAAGTATGATAATGTACACAAATCTATAACCTCTATAGTCTATACTGAACTATTATAGAAACTGTGAGATACATTTTCACAGATAGAACAGAACCTATTTTGTGTTTTGGAAAGCAAAGGACCTACCTCCAAATTTGTCGAGCCCAAGTACCAAAACCAATGGCTGGGATGCATCTTATTTAATGGAAGGAAGTGAAAGCATAGTAACTGATTCCAATCCTAAAACTAAGCTGCTCCGCCAGTTAAATTGGATGCATTCCAATTACATGGATGAATTATTTAAGGGGCTTTTATCGTACCCCGCAGCATTGATTTGTTTGAATGCATTATATATGCTAATACAACATGAAGAGAGCATTCTTGATATTTAAAACAAAAATATATCAGAAAACTAAGCATAGAGTAGCTAATGTTTTATAGTTAATATCTTATGAATTAAAGTTTTAATTAGACCAAGAGTATTTAAAAACACATGAAACAAAACAGACATGTTTGAAGAACAGAATACGTAGGGTACTTTTATTTCTAAAAGTGCTTCCCTGCCTTTCTCTAAGGTATAGTCTGACACCCACAGCAGTATGAAGAAGGAGAGTTCGGAGGTGGTGGAATGTATTGCTTCACACAAAGTATTAGAGCAAGGGAGCAGGATGGGTTAACACCTTTATCCCTGATTAACCCCCACCCCCTCAATACATACTGAGAGGGTTTTTTTAGCATTGGGGAGTATTCAAAAATGCCATCTTCCACCAGCAGTCAGAAATAGGATGGTCCACTCTACCATTTCAGGACTGTACCACATCACCCGGTTGCATGGGTAGAACAAGCCCTTATGGGTGTTAGAAGAAGTGGGCTTGTATAATTGGGGCCAATTCTGCAGTTAACAGTGATGGAAAGCAATAACAATTATTTGGGCCAGGCCAGGCTTGCTACTGGGTGGAATAAAGTGGCCACCTCAAGCAGTTAATTTTAGATGAAGGGCTCCATCACACCAGTGTTTTATCGCACTCTCATCATGCCTGTTTTGCTGTTTTGCAGCACGGTACTCACATAACGTCATGCCTGTCCTGCAGTCACTCTGCCTCTTCCCTTCCATTTTTCGTGTTTTCCTAGAGCTGGGAAAATCCGGTTTATTTCCTCCATGTGGGATTAAAGCACTCTTCTGCCCTCATGTATTGCCATTCTTGTGCCATGTCCTTTGTTGTGGGCGTGTGCTTTGAAGGGAGGTCTTGCTGATGAAAGAGGATGGTGGGGCGGTTCTCCTTCTCCAGCATGCCAGCTTGTGCTGAGTCAGTTGAACAGATTTTTGCAGCTCCAACCCCACCCTTATTGCCCACAGAAACAGCACCCTGCCGATGAAACGTTGTAAAACTAGACAATAGGGGTGTGCAGAGCAGGTCTTCTCTGCCACAAAATTACAGTCAGTGGGAATTAACCAAAATGATTACAACTCCCTCATTTTTAATGATAAACCACTGTGATCACTCCAATGTTGGGAATGCTCTATATAAATCAATCAATCAATCAAGGTCCTGAGTGGAGGTGCCCATCACTGGACAAGAACCAATGAACTGGAGGGGGAAGGAGAAGAGGCAGGGTGGGATGGGCGCAATAGCAGGAGAGCAAACAAGGGAAAAAAGAGTCCCCCAGTATAGCGATGATTGTGACAGGGACCAACGCTTGTCCTGATCAATGAAATGGAGGTCAAAACTGCAGGTGCATACTAGGAAAAAAAAGGTGTGGTGGAGCTTGAAATAAAAGGTCAGCAAATGGTTGTTTAATGCATTGTGATTGTATTATTACCCCCAGAGAAGAGAGAGAGGACCTTGTGTGGTTTTCTGTTTTAGATGCCAAAATAATGAGACCAGCTTTGGGTACTATGTAGTTGTTTTTCTGCCTTAAGCAACAAAATGCCTTTGTACAGCCCTGCAAATGAAGCGTTATGTGTGGGGAAGAAAGCTGGGACTGGAGCCATGACCGGCCAAGGGCTGGGATGCTGCAATCCCCACACTCCTTATTTGAAGCCTCTGGCCATTTTATGTCCACCAAGATGACCTAATCAGGAGGACATTGGAATTTCATTCAACTCAGTGTGTCGGTGGGATTTCCACTGATTTTTAGCATCCTTGTTATTTGGAGAGAACATATGTTCTTATACTGTTGGGTTAGTCTGGAAACTATTGTGCCAACTAAGTGGGAGGAATAGTGAGTTGGATTTTTAAAAAACAAACAAACTAGTTATTAAAGACTAGCTGCAAATCAGGTATTATGAAGCACATTTGACCTCAAAGTGCCTTAGCTTTTCTTCTTCATATTGATTGGTACATATTTCATATGCTCTGCTAAACTGCGTCTATTTTATTTTTCAGGAGATCAGAGAAACTTACTGAAATTTGTTAATCCAACACAGTAACAAATACAGTTGCTTTACTTTATGATTTTGTGTTGGTCATGTTTTTGATTCTACACCCAGCCCCTGAACTATTGGTAGAAGACAATAAACGGGAGGTAGCATTCCCTCATACTGTCAGTGTAATATGTTGCAGTCATTTCAAACTCTTCAATGCATAAAGTAACTCTCACTTAGCTAATTAATGTATATGCTTTTGAACCTATCCTGCACATGTCATGGATATTAAGCTGGATTTCTCTGGTTGCGCAGCCTTTTGAGCAGGAATCAGGAACTTTTTATAGGAGTGGGTAGCTGTCATTGATGCTAATGCATGTGACGGCAGCAAGATAAAGTATATAAAAAAAGAAAGTGAAGTTTAGCACACACACCTCCCAAGTCACACAAATTTGTGGGAATTTAATCTGCTTTGGTGTAGTGTATACAATTCCGAGCTAGACGGACCAGTGGCCTGACTTGGTATAAGGTGGCTTCCTATGTTTCTTATGTTAGCAAAGCTGGAAATGTAGGGTGTCTCTACATGAGCGATTTATTGCACACTTGTGATTGGTCACTCACAGAGGTTTGTGGGTCCTTTACATGATGTCAACTTGAATGTCTCCCACACATTTCCCTCTTTATTCCACTTTCAAAAAAATCGGAGTTAAGCTAGTACAAAAATTAAAGGTGTCGTATTGGCACTGTGTAGTGCCGGTGTAGCACTATGAACTTGCCAAGGAAGGACTGTCCCCAATTCAAACCAGGTGTCTGCCATGTAAATGTGTGAGCACATTTCTCGATCATAGGCTGATTAGAGGGAGAAGAGGCTAAAATTCCTCCCTGCAATGGAGACAGATCTGATCCCCCACCCCACCAAGCTCAGAATCAACATCCTCTGTTGATTCAGAGCACCCCCATTAAGTTCAATGGAGCTTACTCCCAAGTAAGTTTGCCGAGGGTTGCAGACTTACAGCACAATCTTACTTTCCTGGTGGCTGCAAGGAAACAGCACAACACAAGTTAAGAGAGGGAAACAAGACAAACACCCTGCTCATTTGCACTCATGCCAGGTAGGAAGATGCTCCCTCAATTCAAACCATGTGTCAGCGGAGAAAAGGAGCCTCTCTTAATCCCATAAAGAAACTGAAAGCAGAAAGCCCCAGTAATGCTGTGGGGTTTTTGCTTAATGTAGAGACTCCCATAATTTTAGATTATGTACTAGTCAACAGAAGCTAAATTGAGAAGAATTGCCTAGAAGCTGGAAGGCGTATTGTTTGCCCCTTAGAAGAGTTAACTGCTATCACTAGCACTGGTGTAGTTTTTGGTATCAACTCTAGCCAGGCTCCTTGCTGCCACCTAGAGTGAAGTTTGCAGATCAGAGACTTGGCTTGAAGCCTCACAGTCAAATGGCACTGGGAACCTTCCAAGGCTGTCCTCTGTCACCTCAGGCACAAATACATACAGGAATGAAGGCTCTTGGTTTGGCAGAACGTTAGTAGGGAGAGATTTGGGCTGCTTAGTTGCATTATCAATGTTATTGCCCTCGGCTCCAGGGCCAGATAATGGGTTTTATTCTTCAGAGGAGCCCTTGGATTGCTTCCTCTTGGATTCCATAAACTCGGGAGATTTAGAAAAGCAACTTCCAGACTCTGGCTCATGAGGTAGTCTTCAAGCGTCATCACACAGGAGAAAATTGCATTTGCTTACTGTCACTTCTCCGCCTGTGCATTTGTCCCTCCTTATTTCCTCTTTTGAAAGAGGAAGTACACAATTTGCATGTGGCCCATTCAGTGGGCCATTTTGATCCCACTGCTTCTCCTGCACACAGCAGGAGATAGCAGCAACTTCCGTCTTTAAAATGTCGGATTTACTGGGGTGTTTTTTTTGTGGTGTGAAGGCTAGAAGGAGCACAGAAGGCAGACGTCATGAGAAGGACCTGCATAAATCTGTGAGTGCCCAGCAACGAGTGTGCAATAAAACGTTCATCTGATGGAGCTCTTCATGTTAAAGTCACTGACTGAGGCCTGTGTATTAGAAGGCCATGTCTTCTTTGAGTGTAGTATATTCAAAAAAAACAAACCCAGCCAGTTCGTACATAATGACAACCTATGGATTAAACAATATATGGACTGTTGGGGACAAGTTGGAGAGAGTTGTGAGCAATCCAACAACAAAACATGGGTTAACTGCTGGGTTGATTAGCCCCCAAACAACCTAGTGCTCTGGGTTCATATGTCACACTCAACAATCTACGTCCTGTCTGATTGTGAACCAGATCTATATATAGGAGCTGATCAAACACAGTCGCAATGATGTGTGACAGAATAGCATTTTCTATCTTCCTATTGAGGCTTAATTAGTAGAACTAATGCAGAAAGATATTGATAGCAAAGTCCATTCAGTTCCATTGGCTTGGCTTGTGATCGTGTAAGTAAGCTTTTTAAAAAGAAACAAACAAACAAACAAACCCATAGCTATTGAAAAGTGGCAGCAGGCTGCAGAAGATTTAGATTATAATAAATAAGAGTTTCTTAATTCCACATGAATACATTGTGCAATATACATTGCCAATACATAAAAAAGAGTAAAATTTACTGTAGGCAACCAGCAAATAATAAATGACTTGTATGCAATGGAATGTAAAAGTTGGGAGTACTGCCTTCACATATTTGAGTCAGCCTGTGATTGTGGGGAGAGGAAATTTGCAATGGCTATTACTTCTTTAGTCTTCTCTCATTGATGGCATGGACCTTTGGCTGTAGCCAGTTATGTTGCAGCAGTTATAGAGAGGGCAGTCACTGGAGATCTCTATTGTTGACAAGCCTATTAGCAGCAATCCATATTCGACCCACAAGGCTATAATTTCAAGTCTGGTTGTGATAGCAAGTTTTAATTTTTTTAGATCTCCATTATTCATAGTTCATAATCTTTGAAAAAGAAGAATGATATATATGTAGGTGTGTATGTATGTATGCGAAGGGACTATTAGAGGTTGATCTTCTTTGTTATATGCCCAGACTATACAAATTATGAAATTATATAAAGATGAAATTATACAAAGATGAAATTATGCCAGACATACAACTACGCAGTTACAATTCACAAAATGCAAGGCCTCCTTGTGTCACCAGCGTCCAGCTACTAATTAACGCGAGCGTTCTTTTTGTTGCAATTTTAAAAGCCTCTGATGTCACATGAGAAACTCCAGTTCAGAACAATGTGGTCATTCTTTATATGAATTCCTATGGGGATTTATCAGAAACCCAATGAAGAAGAAGAATCTTTCGCCAGTAGTTAAAGGACAGAATTTGGAGCCTGGGAGCCTGTTAAAAATACAAGCACTTATTATGAAGGCGTAACTAAATTATAAATCCATCATGAGTCAGAGTGTCAAAACAGCAAGGTAAGAGTACTGCTCAGCAAAAGAACTGGAAATAGCAGGATGGTAAAGCCAGGATTTTGGACCAAATTGTGCACTTTAGGTTGAAAGCATCAAACATGCCATGGTCATGCAGTGATAGCCTACAAAATTTTCCTGATATGGATACCCTCTTACTTCTTTTCATCTATAAATGAACATTCTCAGTATCAAGAGGATGCTCCCAGTGGTGATTGTAAAGTTTCAATTGAATTAGATGACTGATCTAAATTGAACATACATCAACAAAAACACAAAATAAGGAGTGTTGAAAGTTCACAATGTAATAAGAAACCATATAATATCTCTTTACATAAACAGACACGCAGTTGGTTCATTAGAAAATGTTATTAAACAATGCGAGATACTGTTTCTGAAAAATAATTTTATGTACTTCACTGCCCACTTATTAACATGAAGTATTAATAACCCAAAAGTTAACTTGTAATCTTCTTGATTGATTGATACTGTATGGGACAAAAATACAGTCAGTCACCTACTTTATGGATAAGCTTCAACTGGAAACCTAGGTATTTGTTCTGTTAGTATATATTCCCTCTGTGAAGTATATAATGTTGCTACTGTTAATCAAGTTTTTTTTTCTGAAAACAATTTTCTTAATGGGGGCAGAGAAGTGCATTAAGGGTAGCACTGGCAAAGGCCTCTGCATAACTTCTTACAGTTACAGTGTATTAGTTCATAGTACTTTCTCCTGTGCCTGGATGAGAATTGTCCATTTTGGTTGCCATTGAGTTCCACCTATCCTCTTCAAACCGCACTCTGCAGGACTTGGTAACTTTGGATCTCTTTGAGGTACCTTTCCCTCATACATGATCTCTCTGATAAATTGTGTGTTGTTTGAGAGCTGTCTGTGTTAGTGGAATATTCTCCAGGGATCATGACCTTCCTGAAAACAGATGGTACTTTGCTTCATTGACTTCGTGCAATCTACTAGTTCTGTCATATAGAAGTAATACAAAGCTCGAAATTAACACCATGGTATAGTCAGTTCTGCCAGCATCAGAAATGAAGCAATGACTTCTGGAAATACACCTCAAGTGTCCCAAACTAACTTTCTGTCTTTCCTAGCAAAGAACAAGATCAAATCACACTCAGTAGGCAGTGCCACCTGTGCCCACATGAAGAGTTGGGCCAGACCTGATGTTATGCTACTCATAGGCCGTTTCTATACCTGCCTTTTTTCCAGGGATCATCCCGGGATCATCCCTGTGCGTGCAAATGACACACAGGGCATCCCGGCAGCAGGCAGGGACGATCCCTCCATTTTCCTGGGATAATCCTTAGGTGCAGAAAGGGCCATAGATGACACTTCCCTGGAGTGTATGGGTGTATGGTTTGGAATGGCCTGGTTCCTGGCAGAAGTATGTAACATGCACCGTATGATTAGATTTGTCAGCACAATGGTCCTAAAGGATTATGCTAAATTGAACACTGAACCAGCATCACAATTCGGAATGCTGGTGCAACTAGAAATATTGGAATGGAAGATGTATCAAACAAAGGCTACAATCCTAGGCAAATCTACTTGGGAGTGAGACCCAATCACCTCAATGGCCGTTAAAAATGCATAGAATCAGGCTACATGACTTCAATCCTATGCATAGCTATCTGGGAGAAAGCCTCATTACAGTTAGTGGGACTGACTTTTGAGAAAATAGGCAAAGTATCAGGCAGGACATAAGCAAGGCAGGTACATAAGCCTTTTGTTTATTTCTTTTGCCAGGGAGTCACTGAGCAGTAGAATTTCCTATCTTCCAGTCCAATTATTTCTTTTTTGCTATATATTGGAGCACAGGTTAGTGCTTCATTTTGAAGCACTTTTAGCATTTCTTATCCTTTCAAACTTGGTCCGTATGCTTTGGAACTTACATTACAATATAATGGATGAAAGGATGAGTTACTTTTAAAGCATTCTTTCTTGCTTTTCCCACATGATGTCATAGGATAGAACCTGACATTGTTAAAAATGGAAAGCATTTTTGTAAAGTCAAAGGAACTGCACCCATTTCTGCCAGAGGCCAAGCTGACTCATCTATTACCACACTCTTGTTTCTATAAAACACAGTAGTGATAATACAGATTAAATGAAAGGCAACTGCAATTACATATGAACATAGAATTTTTGACTCTCTAAACGTGTAGCTTTCTGGCATAGCTATTTTGCTGCTTATGATGGTGGCATTTTTAAAAAATCCCACACTACTAACAGTAATAGCTATTATTGTTTTAGTTTAGAGGGAATTTTATCCATCATGTCAAGAGGCTCCCAATGTTATAACAGGAGTCCCTGTTTGGGATCCTATGCTGTAAAGTATTTGGCCAAATTATAAATTCAGCCCTGCTCATTTCCTACATTAACAAAACTTTGATGGATCACACTGAGATCAGATTTTACATAGCAGAACTGGCATTTTTCCTTACTGAACTTCAACTGCACTTTTTTGAAGTCAAGTTGCATTGTTCTAGATAGAACCTCTTTCAGCCTGAGGGCCAGATTCAATTTTGGGGAAGCTCTCAGCGGCCACATTCCAGTGGTAGATGTCGCTAAATGGATTGGGGGGGGGGAGGATTCCAGTATATTTTAGTTTAAAGCTCGTATTTTTATGGTATTTTTTATCTAATGTTGTTCCCTGCCTTGATCCAGAGGGCGAGGCAGGTAATAAATAAATAAACAAATGCTAGTAACTATGCCTTAGGAGAGGAATTTTAACCTTTTAGAATGTGTATGTGGGTGTGGGGGGAAGAACCCATGCAAAAGCCAGGAAGCCACTGATTGATTGGTCAGGGGGAAAGGGGGTGAGGCCAGCTATCTGGAAAACCTCAGGGGGCTAGGTAGGCCAGATTTGGCCCTCAGGCTTGAGGTTCAACACCCCCGCTATGGAGAGAAGCACTCCTGTTCTGATTGTTAAAACAACAACATTGAATCTGGATCTGTGATTCTGACAACGGAAGGATACCGCCTGGAGAATGGGACTTTCAGGTGCTCTCCTCCCCACTGAAGTTCCCCTACCAATGCCCTCCAAATTTTCTCTGGAGAGTCCTCCAGCCCTCTGGAACAGTTTTGAGGGGCTGCAGGAGGGAGGAATGTATGTGGAAGTCCCATTCCATAAGTAGTATCCTTCCATTGGCAAAATGACGGATCTGGACCCAACCCAATGAAATTAGCAGATAATTGGGTATGTTTGCCTACCATTCTTGTACCACGAGGACACATTTTTCCTCCACCTTGATTTACAAGAGAGCTTTGGCTATTGGGCGGTATAGAAATGCAATAAATAAATAAATACCTGGGGGAAAGACTATATAGATTGGAATTTGGGTGGAGTTGAGGATAGTATGGGTGTACACGTGAACTGTGAAAGCACAAGGAAACAGCCTGATTTTTCTGTCGTTCAAAATAGGTCATATGATTGGAATTTGGCTCTGATTCAAATGCAGCAGGATTTCATCTCAGTAGCTCTCCTCTAGTAAACTCTTTCCCAAAGTCTATATTCCTTTCAGCTCTTACTTCAGTGGAGCTACAGCCCTGCTACAGTAAAGTCATCATGTGACAACATGATGCAGTTCTTGAAGGAAGCTTTCACCATTTGTTCCAGCCTATTTTGAAATTATAATTTACAATTGCATCATAAAATTACACGGGATTTCACTCCACCAAAACTCCTTGTCAATTGCTATCAACCCTTTCTTGGATGTTTCAGCTGGCTAAACGTTCAGCCACACATTGCGTATCCATGATAGGCTGCATCACTTGCTTCTGCAAAGCAGGAGTTGGAGTGTAAAGATAATTATTATATCTCTGGCAGGATCTACATTACTGCTTTATAATGGTTTATAACAATTTTGACAGCTGTACACGCCATATATACTGTTTTCAAACCGTTTTCAACATGTGCTAAGCTCTACCTTCGTGTTGAATTTCTGCTTCGTCATGCAACTGTTAAGGATTCAGTTCAGAAACCTCTGTCAGGTTAAAAAGAAGGTGGCAACCAGACTTGGAGCCTATTAGCCCACGCATACAAAAACAAAAAAATCCTGCATACCCCTGGCTCTAATTACAACTCTGAAGAGCCCTGTATCTTACACTGAAGTTCCTCCATTGCCCAAATTGCTCCTCAATCCTTCCCTAATTTCATGCATTCAAGTTCATAGCTGAACACCCTGGTGAAACAAGCTTTATACTAGTGACTCCAAGCATTATGTCTGGGTGAGTTCACATGTCACGACAACCCACCCAGAGTGGGTTGTCATCAGAACAACCCATGTTAAGCCAGACAGATGATCAGGCTTACTGTGGGTTGTACTCCCCCTCCTTCCCCCTCAATTGTCCAGCTGGCTTTGCCCAGTATCCCAGGAGACCTGGGGGCAAAACCCATCTTGTCTGCTGCCAGATCCCCTGTCCCCACTTCCAACATGACCCCAGTTACTGTCAGTTTTTTTTAATTGTCCTTTTAACTGCATAAAATGGGGGCAAAATATTTTTTGTTAAAAGTTTTAATTTACTGTTTATTGTGATCGGGAGATAAAAAGGGTGGTGGTGGTGTAGCTCACCCTCAGAAATACGTTCTGGGGACTCAGGCAAGTAGAGATTCGAAGCAGGGCACCTCCAAGGTTCAGGGCAGCCCTTTCAACCATTGGGAAAACCTTGCTAAGGGGGTGATCTACACCCCATTTCCTCATCTGTCAATGGTCAAAGACTGTCAAACCGACCAATATGCAGTCTAGTCTTGCCTGATACAGCTCAGATAAGGCAAGCCTGTAGATTTCTGACAGAGTTGTGGAGGTGTGTAACTCTGAAAACACAGTGAAATGAGAGGGGGGAATGTTGGCCAGGAAAATACAGTAATTTCGGCCCACTTTTCCGCATATAAAATAAAGAAAAAATAATTTTAAAAAGATGCAACTGTGAATGGGGTCACGATCAGAGCCGAGATGGGGGACTTGGTGGGAGCCAGTGACAGCCACTCCAAAGTGCCGTTTGGGCCCAGTTGGAGAGGCTGTCACTGGCAAGAAGCACTTGAAGCCGCTTGGCGGTGCTCAGGAAGACTGGCAGAAGTTTCGATCGTTCTTGCTGAGTGCCCCAATGGCTACAACCCACGATGGGTTGGATGACATGCCAACCCATCATGGGTACAGCAACCTCTACAACAAGACATGGGTTATGGGGATGGCTTTTTGCCCATGCACAAGCCACCTTGAGGGGAATCGGTCTAGGTTTGGATGACATGACAACCCAACCTGGCTTGTAACACATAATGGGTTGTTGTGCAAACCGTTACTGTTGCTACCGGGGGTGGTGGTGGTGGTTCCTGGGCTGTGAGGGGAGCTCTCTTCTTGCCTGCCCTAGACAAGCAGCGATGCTAGGCAGTAGACACTGACATTTGGGGGCCTCTCTACAAAGCAAGACCACCGGTAGTCCGTCACCAAGCAGGCAAGTTCTGACAGGATTGAGATGGATCTTTTTCTCGTCACTGAGAAAGTGTGCTGCTGTAGTCATTTATTATTACATTTATATCTGCTTTTCTTCCATCATGGTACTCAAAAGAACTATATGGGATTCCCTGGTGGTCTCTTCTCCAAACACTGACCAGACCCAGACCTACTCAGCTTCAGCAAAGTGGCTGACTCATGTGCCTTCAGGCTATGCCCTGGGACCACAGAACCTGTTTTAGGAGAAGTCATTCCTGCCCCAGGATTACAGAAGCCTACACACCTTTCCTTTTTAAATGTTTGCAGTCCCCTATGTTAAATATGAGATCTGCATACTTAACCTCTCCTACTTGCATCTCCTTGTCTTTTGGGGTTTGGGGTGGGTTTGCTGTGATTTTCGTTTTTCAAAGTTTTATGCCACCTAAAATCCATCCTCCAAACCTTTCTGTAACATGGAAGAGTACTTGAAAGACTTTTCTCTTCTTCCTGCCCGATCTGGATACTCACAGTGAAATTCTCATGCTGCACATCATAGTGTTATCCTACTTGTAGTAGGGTTGCCATACGTCCCAGAAAACCGGGAATGTCCCGGTTTCCAGGAGATTCTGAAATGTATCGACTGGCTGGGCAAGAATCCCAGATTCCTGGTCCAGCTAGCCAGAGGAATTCTGACCTCCAAAATGGTGCCTTGAGCCAGCTCAGTGGAACAGCAGCAGCAGAGAAAAATCTGGTGCCTTTTCCAGAGCATCACCACTCCTCCACAGGCTCATCTGTGTGTTGCAGTGAATTTAAGATGTCTGGTTTTACAGTTGTTGATGTTTTAATTGAAAAATTGGGCTTTCCTTAGGGGCATTGAAATACTAGGTTGGATTTGGCACACAGCACATAGTTAAACTATGGAATTTGCTACCACAAGACATAGTGATGGCCACCGTTTTGGATGGCTCTTCTTATGTTCTTTGTCATATTTAGAGTAGACCACTAAAATAAGTCCCATTAATTTCAATAGGTCTACTTTAAGCATGACTAATCTGGATCCAACCCACAGAATACAAGATTTAGGTCCAAACAGACACAATGTTCCATGATGGGATCTCCTTTAATAAAAAAAAAAGTTATTTTTTTTTAAGAACTTGAGAGCAGCTGTGTGGGGTCACAAATGGAACAGCAGTGTGGTGGAAAGCGGTGTTTAACCCGTTCTCTCCTGTCATTTTCTTGATTGAAATGGCTCCCCCACTTGAATTTAGCCCAGGACCCCTGTATCTGTTAATCCAAGTGTAATGAAGCTTGCTTGCTCCTACCACACCAAAAAAGGTATATTCACAATCTATTCTATGGTAACCAAACAGTGATGTATAAATAATTTCAGGTTGCCACAGTACAACATTCCATTCCTCCCTTTTAATAGAGGCTCTGAGTTGGAACACTTTGTTATGTAAGGGTGCAAACTATATTCAGACTCACAATAATTATCCTAATTGCATCACCACCTATTTATAATACCAAAGGCACCAGGCAATGAAGTTTGATATTGTCCAAAGAACAAAGACAAAATGGGAGGGGGGTCTTAATCCAAATTGAAATATGATTTAACAATGGCTTTGAAAAAGCGTTTCTTCATTATAATTACAAGTGCAGATAAACAATGTATTGTTCTTGGTCTACTCAGTAGACTCTACTGTATTACCACTGAATTCTAATAATACTTTTCCAAGCATTACACTTATTAAAATGATAAAAGGACGGACGCATACAGATGTAAATAGTCTAGCTTTCTGCCTAAAATATTACAACAAATAATATTGTCAAGGACTACTGTCAGGCTTTTGTATGGAGTGTTTATGGTGATGGAGAAGCCCAAGTCCTCCTCTCTCCAATGACATCACCATTTTTCAGGAGGGAGCCTGTGATCTGATAATCAGCTGGGCTGAAAGGCAATGTTTAGCATTATTTCTGGAGCATTTAGTCACACGGGAAGAGAGTTTAAATATATCACATTCCATGCGGCCCTCCCAGGCCCAGAGCCTGGATGAAATCTCTCCAAAGCAAAATATATCATGTCTTCACTATAACAAAGGCACTGGAATGAAAACTAAAACAGAGCAACTGAATCTGTTGCTTTATATTTAATATTTTCTGTTTTGGTGTGTGTGTGATTTGGGACCTCGTTTCTTGAGCTGCATGGTGCTAGATGTTTTTCAGAAGCACCATACAATTCTCCCATTGGGGAATCCTTTGCCATTTCCCTCAAGAATCCCTATGTTTGTCATGCATCTCTCTTTTTGAAGAACATCCCAGATTTAACAAAGCTTCACCTGTGGGCGTATAATCAGGGGAGATTTGGCAGAGCCAGTGTGTACAAAAATGCATTTTAAAAACAGAACCCAAAGAATCTTTGTTTCTCATCATATAGAATGTATTTTGTCCCCAAGGTGCTGTCTATATGTGGGGAAAGCCCCGTGGTGGCTGCGAATCTGCGCTGAGTTAGTTATATGACGCAGCTGCAGATTTGTAGCCACCATGGGGCTTTCCTGCAAAGCTGCACATTGAAAATGTCTTTTCAGTGGGACTTTTCCTGACTTTTTCAGTGGGAATGAGGTCAGTACAGCTTTTCTGCCATCTGACCTCACTCCAGAGCCAATCCAGGAGTGCTCCTGGTTGAAGGCGATTGGCAATTGGCCACTTTCTACCAGGAAGAGGGCAGGGGGTGGCTCCAATACCCGGATGACTACCGGAAACCCCGCTTTCTCTCCTTGTCATTGGGATTACCTGATGAAAAAATGTAGGGTTTGGGGGAAGGCAGTGCCAACTCGGCACTGTGAAGACAGGGCCTCTGTCATATACAGAAAAAGCCTACGCTGGTCTCTTCTCAGTTTTTTGGTTTGCTCAGAAGCAAGTGGCTGCTGACTGACATGTTCACTAGATATTTATTTACATTATAATGCCGCATTTGTATTCTGCCTTTCCTCCTGGGATCTAAGGAAACAGGCAAGCTGACAACTTACACATAATCCTCAGGAGAGAGAGAGGAAATACTTTCCCAGATGGAAGTTGCGCAATTCCAAATGCATTCTTTGGGACAAAAATAAATTCTGGGGAAAGAAGAATAGCAAATGAGAGATTAGTCATTTCCTAGAGGGACCCTTCTCCACAACAAAAAGTGTAGTGAGGGACATGAGGCACTTAAGTGAATCCCTTCAGGGTGTTGGTTTTCAAATTGGCTTTGATCCTCTTAACCTCAACATGTTCCTAGACCAGTCCATGCAGCAGGGGCATTCTCTGAATACTACTGTGCAACTACATAATGGATATGACAACAGAACACCACTTGTCACTTATAGCTCCCAGCTAAAACTACTCCAACATATACATTATTGGCAGCCCATCCTGACCAGAGATACTTCCCTCTTAAAGGCTGTGTGTGGGATAGTCCAGTCCTTGCTTGCAGACAGATCCCTAACTTGGAACAGCTGCTACTCAGCAACAACAGACCACACATTTGATACACAAATACAGGGAATAAACTCTGCAACAAACCCAGATGCCAACTCTATCCACATATCTATTCAGGCAACTCAATTACAATACCTAATAAATGTAAGCTACATCAAGGATTCATTTACCTGCTCATTTTCCAATGTGGCGTATGCTATCAACTGCCAGCAATGCCCTTCTGCATTCTATCCTGTGAAACTCTAATTTACCAGGAAATTCGATTCTACGACTTGTAGGTTTGACGTGAGACAACAGATAATTATGCACGGTATGGAGATAGGAGACATTTGCCTCCATCTCTCATAATACTAGAATCCAATGGGGTCATCCCATGAAGCGGATTGGTGGGAGATTCAGGACAGATAAAAGTACTTCTTCACACAGCACATAGTTAAACTATGGAATCCACTTCCACGAGATGTGATCCACTTCCACGTGATGGCCACCAATTTGGATGGGTTGGATAAAATCCTGGAGAAGGTTACCGATAGCTACCAGTCCTGATGACTATATGCTACCTTCAGTATCAGAGGCAGTGTGTCTATGTACACTGGTTGCTAGGGAGTATGGGCAGGGGGGTGCTGTTGCACTCATGTCCTGCTTGTGGGTCTCCCATGGGTAGCTGGTTGGCCACTGTGAACGGAATGCTGGGCTAGATGGACCCTTGGCCTGATCCAGTAGGGCTCTTATGTTTTTAGTCATACTTGGAATAGACCACTAAAATAAGTCCCAAGCCATGGGGTGGCTTGGTTTCACGTGGGTAATTAAGACCCATTCGCTTTACAAAAGACCTCCTGGTGATGGAAAAACTGCTAGAAGTGGTTTGTTGATATGGATCAACACAGCTGCCTGCATTTTTGTCCTCTCTTTGGGGATGTGGCTATGGGGACTGTCATGATGAACACCTGCACTTCAAAATTTGGGAAAGTGGAAGGCAAAAGGAAGAGGGGCCGACCAAGGGCAAGATGGATGGATGATATTCTGGAGGTGACAGACTTGACCTTGGGGGAGCTAGGGGTGGCAACGGCCGACAGAAAGCTCTGGCGTGGGCTGGTCCATGAAGTCACGAAGAGTCGGAAGCAACTGAACAAATAAACAACAAAAAACCATTGCCCACGAGAGGGGCTAATTACGTTACCAATGCCAGAAAGTTTATGATCAACACTGCTTTGTAAACAGTCACTGTAATTATTTTCACATTTGAGCTTTAACACAATTTAGCACAGTCGATTTCTTGCATTTCTCTCTCTACGCCAGGGGTGGGCAGCACGCAGCCTGCTATGCCCCGAATTTTTTTTAAAAAAACTTATACAAAATGGTGCTCTATAGCAGCTATGGAGTGCTAAAAGGTAGCTAGCAAACAAGCAAAATTGAACCCCTTTAGTACTACTGAGTGCTACAGAGCGGTTTGCCACTGAAATTTGGCAGCAAACTTGTAATTATTTTTTAAAAAAATCTTTTATACTCAGTGCAACTGGTGGGGTAGTTTTCCACCTCTGCTCTTCATCCATGTGTATCTGTACATTCCAGACAATCTGATAATTTGATGTATCTGATGAAGTGCACTCTGATCCATGAAAAACTTATGCCATAATAAATGTGTTACTCTTTAAGGTGTCAAATATTCTTTGTTGTTCCCCAACTGAAGCTCCTTTGCAAAAACTTTGCTAAGCTGCTAGCAACACATCTCCCATTTTTCTGTTTCACAGCAGCAGTTTTCAATGGCTGAAATTGCTTTACTGTGTTAGACTGCAGGCAAACACCACTCTGCCTGGCCTGCTGCCTCAGTTAAGCCTCAGAGCATAGTATCGTTTTATTTAACATCCTGAAAGTCTGCTTAATTATTCCATACTTTAAAAAGAACATGATATAATTAATCATTATTTTAAGAAGTGGCTCAGGGTATCTCGTGCCATCTTTAACGACCCTGACCCAGAGGTCATAATTTGAGGCCCTCCTCCAGGTTCATTTATATGGGTCAGGGCCTGTGAGAGTCGTTATTTTCTGGGGTCTTGATTTTCTTCCCAGGTACTTGCATCCCTCAAAGCCAGAACACGCCTGTGTAGGTAGAAAGAGCAGGGACAGATTCCCTGTGTGTCATGCAGGAAGGGGAAAGCACTGTAGGATTTTATGTCTGTTCGAGCCATGTGTGGTGTGCCAGACACATGCAATTTCATTTGGAACGCAAAGCGCCAGCATCATATTATCTCCATGGTAACTGCCTGTTTATCCCTCACAAAACATTCCATGTTCCAAGAGCTCCTGTAAATGAATGATCAGGGAACAAGGAAGTATGCCTCGGGTTATGTGGTATGTCAATCAGGGAATGTAGAGCCAGGAGACTTTTGACACAGATTAACAATGCATTCGAACATATTCTCTCTGCTTCCATTTCTAGCAGAATTCAGTAGGATTCTACCCAGGCTTTTTTGTTTTTTCCTTTCCTTTTATTAATTTTCCAAATACAAAGACAGACAAATACACAAACACATTTAGTTTAAGTCTAATTATTGACAGAGGGCCAAACGTTTAAGTTTTCTTTTAGTTTACATGCAAAAATATGGGTCGGATTCCAAATCGGAAGATCTCATTTTCGGCAGTGTAGTGGAGCCAAGGCTTACAGGGTCGAAGTGCCAGGAGATTCTGATTATTTGTTTATTTATTTATTTAAAACATTTATATCCCACCCTATATCATTAAGATCTCAGGGCGGCATACAGATAAAAGCATACAGTATAAAACAGTAAATATACACAGCTAAATAAACCATAAACCACGTTAAAACAATATATAATTTAAAGCAGTAAAACACCATCTCCTCACCCTGCTTTCCCTGTTCTTTCTGAGCTTAGTGGAGATCCTCATTGGGGAGGTGCACTACCAGGAACAGTATATTGTTGGAGCTATTCCTGTTGTAATGGGGGTGGCTTGGTCTTAAATGGGCAATTGAGACCCATTAATTTGACAAAAGGACTGCTCCCAGTGGAGAGGAAAACTTTATTATTATTATTATTATTATTATTATTATTATATTTATTTATTTATTTATTTATTTATTTATTTATTTATATAGCACCATCAATGTACATGGTGCTGTACAGATTACACAGTAAATAGCAAGACCCTGCTGCATAGGCGTACAATCTAATAATACAATCTAATAAAAACTGCTACAACTGGTTTGTTGATATGGCTCAATGAAGTTTTGGACTCACATTGGCTCTGCGACTGTCATGATGAGCACCTGCACTTCAAAATTTACCACTACACCACTGATTTCCAGATTTGACCACTGGCATTTATTTTTCTAGAAATTAAGCACTTGGGATTCGCTAACAGCTTCGACTGCCTGTATGATCAGCAAGACTTATCTAGATGCTCCAGTGTCCATCACTACCATTTGCAAGTTATACTTTCCCCACAGTAAATGACACACACACACACACACACTCCAGATGGTGTGGGAGAAGACACTCAGCTGCTTGCCTAACCTGGATGTTGGCCTAAATGCAAGCAGCTATGCAGGAAGTGTGGGTGGGTGACTTCAAGATGTGCTCTAGACGGAAAGCATCTGTTCACTGATAACAGGCGAGAAAAATGCAGGATGGTTAAAATTCAATTCCTTCTTGGAGGACCATCCACTGATTTCAAAAACGGATGCAAGCACATTTAAAACTGACATTCTATCTTACATTTGCACACATCATCATCAGTGTGCAATAATGCTGCAATGTGAAATCTGCCTACATTTGTGGAAATGGGTTGTAGTTGCTTAGGGAAAGGCACTTTGTATGTGCTCAGGTGTTTGTCTATTCAGAGATTTATATGTTGCCTTTGTGGGCACCATTGCCCTGCCAAAGTGGTGTACACATGACATGTAATATTATTTAGCGTTCTTTAAATTGAAATTAAATAAATAGTAAAACAATACTACGGTAATAATTTTTTCTTTAAAGAAGGGGCAAGTCCATGGCCCGTGGATGAAAGGGGATTTTCTAAATGGTGTAGGGCTACATGACCCAGCCCAATACCACTTGCAAGGATTTTTTTCTTATATACATAATGACTAATTCTCCTCTCTTATCTAAAAATGATTTGATGCTGCAGAGTCCAGCTGCATGGCCCGGCCAAACCTTTCTTAACTCGATGTCCTCCTCCAAATGTGTTGGAGTGCAACTTTTGACTTTCCTAGCCAGCATGGTAAATACTGTCCATGCTGGCTGGGAATTATGGGAACAGAATGGATAGGATTGGGCCATGATGTCATCATGGCAGAGGAAGTTCCCTCAGCTTGTGGAGGCTGGTGGCTCCGATTGTGGTGGGGCAGTGAATCCATTCTGGGTTTCAGTCAAAATCAGCCAGAACTCTAAAGGAGCTCTCCAAAGTGCCGAGCCTATTTTGGGGACAGCATTCAGTACCTGGGAGAGCTCCTTTGGAGTTCTGACTGATTCTGACTGAAACCCAGAATGGATTCACAGCCCCAATAAAACTGGAGCTGCCAGCTTTCACTGTGGTTTAATTCTTTCCCAGTGAAAACCAAGGAACAGAAAAGCACAGTTGCCCCTGAACACAGGCAGGAACATGCAGCCCTGGATGCAGGATTCACATTCATGAATCCATGCAATGGACACTAGGAAAGGTCATGGAGAGTTCTAGTGTGTGTGTATTATTAATAGGCAGGATATTTCAGTCCTATCCAAGGCCAGGATCAGCTTGTTCAGCAGCAATAAATTCCCTGTTCCTAGACAATATCACTCTGGCCCTGCTTTTACGCAAGGGCTCCGAGCTTATTTTAATGTACAGATATCATACCTCTGAGTAAGCACTCCAGTGCTATGACGAGTTACAGTTTCTGTTCTGTAATGCTGCTGGGAGAGCCACTTTCAGCCTGTGGATCAAGCAGAGACATGCATGATGGTATCCCACAGATGAAGGCACGTGTTCTGAATGTGCACACACAGCAGCCTATGGAGAGAGAGGGAGGGAGGGAGAGAGAGACTCTCTGTGTGTGTGTGTGTGAGAGAGAGAGAGAGAGGGGGGGAGCAGGGAGAGGGATGGAAGATTAATACAGGAGGTCCAGCTCAGTCTTTGAATGATACCATCTAATTATATTGATTTTATTTTTCTACAACACTCCTTAGACGACCCAAAGATTCTCAGGCAAGTTACTGAAGGCTACCAGCAAGTTTTCCATGCTTGAGACTGGAGATTCGGTAGGAACTGATTTTAGTCTTGTCATTGTGACCATAGTCAGAGAGAAAATAACATATACAGGGCTTGCTTGAGATGAGCCCTACACATCTCACCCCACAGGCAAATCCTGGTCCGTTGTTCGCCCCCTATTACCCATCATAGCAGAAGTGTTGATCCTCTTTCCGCCCGAGGGCCTTATTCAATTCCATAGAAGCTCCTGGGGCTGCATTCCAGTGATGGGCGAGGCTGAAGGTAAAAGGGGCCAAATTGGGGGCTCCAGATTTGGCCCGCAGGCCTGAAGCTCAATATCCCTCCATTACAACGTTCTGCTAGCATCCACTCCCAGGCAGGAGTCACTCCACCCTTCCCCTTTCATGTCTTATTATCCTCCTACCCCAAGTGCCGAGTTTGGTTATGATGTCCATTTCAGTCACTGATTGGTCCCTATACTTGTTATGCCCCTGCCTGTCCATACCACCTCTCCCATGTCATTTGTTCATCCCCATCTCCTAAGGCCGATCTACACCAAGCAGGATATAACCCTTTTAAAATGGTATGAAACCTGTATATGTAATGTGTCCTGGGCCTGAACAGTTGTCATAACCATTATAAACCGTTATAAGCAGTAGTGTAGATCCTGCCCTAGTAACAGTTACACGTTCTACCCAAAAACCCAACTTCCTCCTTTCTTATATCCTTGAACTTTTGTCCAAAACATCCCATCTCTGTACTCTCCTAAGTTCCTCTTTTCTGATTCTCCAGACCATTCTGCAAGCATGATAACCTAAGCTCCACTATTGCTGTGTTGCTGTAGGTCTTTATTTGTAGGCCTTTATCACCTCTGACCTATGTCCATGCCAATTCCATGCCACCACCTCATGATCAATAAACATGTATGTGTAACATATGCATAGGTTCTGCGTATCTTTCAATTCCTATAGTTCAGTTAGGTGAAACTTAATATGCTGCTGACACCCAGCTCTATTGTTGTAGCCGCTGAAACCCTGAGGGCCCCAAAGTTCTTGAGTTTACTTCCCAAAGCTTCAAAGTCTGACATTATTTCTTTGTGGCTCCACTTGGCAGTATCATTTGTTCCCACATGGCTGAGACGAAAAGGATATGTGTCAGTGGGCTTTATGAGCATTGGCAATCCTTCTCCTGACATGCTAGTTTACCATGGGTAGAAATCGGTTTTCGAGGAGGAACATGCCTTCATGTGAGAATCATTTGCAATCTGAGGGCCAAACTGCATGTTATACATGGATATTTGTCATTGATCTCCTTGAAGTGCTACAGTCCTGACACAGGTTTGCCACTCCATTTGCTGTTTTAAAATCTAGTTTTCACAAACAGCAAACTTGATCCCATTTATTTCAATGCGGCTTGGTAGCAAATAACTTTTCCTGCATTGTATTTAAGTAGCTAGTGAGAACATATTCTGAACATAATCTGGCTATTGGGCAGTATAGAAATGTAATTAATAAATAAATAATAAATAAAGATAAAGCAGTAAGCAACTGAAATTCATAGGTTAGATGTTAAGAAACTGAAAGGACAAGTCAGTTGTATGTGTTTCTGACACCCTTTTAATTATATTGATTCAAGTATGACGTGCTACAGAGTTTAACAGGTAAATTACATCCTGAATCACATCTTTAGTACGTCTAAAGATGTCAGCAGCACATCTCTATTGACAATCAGTATGGCTTCAATCTTCCACCTATTTACGCATGTATGTCGCATTTAAAACAACGGAATTAACACATGTAATTTCTGGCAAGATTGCACTATGTATATTACAAGCTAGCAGGCTTGAGATTATCTGTTTGTTTTATGCCTTTTCTTTTCCTGGCTTATGTCTCACTTTCACCAAGAGGGTTTTTCGAAGATGGTATTGTTTTAAAATGTTGCTTTGTTCAGTTTCACATTATCAATCATTTCTGATTAATAAAGTGAGTTAAAATAACTTCTATAACTAGACCAACGCTTTCCCCACAGCAGATACAAGAATGCACTACAATCTGCATCAGAGGTTTATCCAGTCTGCTCTAATCCTCCTCTTCAGCCATGATTCACTTTGTAATTTCATTCTTCAGTGTATGCACCTGCATTAATTTGAATATAATTAACTTTAAACTACCACTTGTAAGAAAAAGAGAAAGATGTGAAATAAGACTGAGATATGTTGAAGTCAATGGCACAATGCCCATTGTCTTCCATAAAGACAGGATTTCGTCTAATTCTTTCCAAGAGGCGAATTCTATGAGATGCTGCATTGGCACATCAATTCACAATGTATTATTTAAAGAGGTGCATAAAAATATTCTTAGCTGAAATATACTTGTCCAAACTATAATCTTGTCTGATTGCATCCTCCTACAGTAAGTAATCTAGGTAGGCTGTATACAATGCAGATTCTTAATGCCATTTGGAAGAAGCTTCTGCTAGTGCAAAATTCAATTTGTCCCCAAATTTGCAACTTCGAAATAGTTCTCCATCTTTGCCACCTATGGAAGGGCTTTCAGACGGCCATCCTAGGAGAGGAGCTTAAGAGTGATGGTTGTCCATGCATTATCAAATCAGGACTCCAATTCAGTTGAACTACTCCCCCCTCTCTAAAAAGCAATGAAAAGCACACCACTGCCTTCCACACTGAAAGCAATCCCTCACTGAAAAAGTGAGGAATAGTCTCTTGTAGATATAGCCTGTATGAACAAGTACACAAGAGGTCTCCTCTTGAATTACCTCAAATGCTGTAGCACCCATCACTGCTTTGCTTTCTTATAAGCACTAGCCATCAAAAGGAAGTCTATGAGCCTGGCTCACGTAGTTTTTAAAGATTGCTGCCAAAGAAAAACTTTCCCTCTCATCTCTGCGCTAATTTCATTTCCAATTCAAGTCAAAATGACAGAGCATTTTATGGCACTCAAGAGCCACAAGGTTGTTGGGTGTGTGTTTTCCCCCTACAAAAGATTAATTTAACGTCTAATTCAAGTCACAACCTCCTCATAAACAGTACAGAAAATACTCATATTATCTAAAACCTGCTATGTGGTACTCTAAAACTATCTCATACACACGCAGCCATAAACACACATACTTTACAAACAGTTGTTCATATAAAGATTCTTAGTACAACTAGGGTGAAATCCTAAACATACTTACCTAGGAATAAGTCCTATTGAAGTCAGTGGGAATTATTTCCGGTAGGCAGGCATAGGAGTTTATGGCACCATCGCCCTGCCTCATTCACAGAACTGTGTTTTCCCACCGCTTCTTCTGTCTTTTCTCTTACTGCAGAAAAATCAGTTAAGAAATTTATTTATTTATTTATTTATTTTATTACATTTATATACCGCCCCCCAGCCGAAGCTCTCTGGGCAGTTCACAACAAGATGCAATAGCAGCACAATGTCTTCTCTTTGGTAGCAGTAAGAGCCCAATGTCTGGAAGCACCCTTTTGGAACAGAATTTCTTTCCCAAATAACGACTCCCCCCCCCGCCTCAGTTTAGATACTGTATTGTGCCCTTTTTAAGAATCTAAATTAGAGGAAATATATTTTTCTGAACTGTCATGCCAACTTTTATTTATTACATTTCTATACCTCCCATTAGCCAAAGGTCTAAGACGAAGCTTAAAACCATAAAATACAATATTAAAACATAATATAATACAAAACTATAGGTTTAAAATGTAATAAAACCAAAGTAGTAATCAAGATAAAAAAAACAGCAGCAGTGCAATGATCTAATAATGTACTAACACAATTTTTAATACCGAAGGGCTAAAATAATGTGGGAAAATAAAAAGGTCTTTACCTGGCATCAAAAAGACCAATGGAGGTGCCAGGTCTCTCTGGGGAGGTCATTCCACAGCTGTGATGCCACCACTGAAAAGGCCATCCCCTTAGTAGCCACACACCTCACCTCATCTGGGACACCCAGAGAAGGGCCTCCAAGAATGATGTTAGGAAGCTCCATCACACCTGGGAAAAAACACTGGCTACCGTGGCTTCTCTACTCCTGGTTTCGTCGCTCAGTTACTTCCTGTTTGAAAACAGGAAGTAAACAATGAGCACGAGACCCATTCAGTAGTGCATTTTAATCACACTGCTTTTCCCACACACAGCAGGAGAGAGCAGCAACCGGACGTTTTCTGGTTTTTCTTGTGGCACAAGGAAGGCCGGAAGGTGCACGAGAGCAGACAATGTCATGTGAGGGACCTGAGGAAACTCCGTGAGTGCCCAGTAACGAGTGTGCATAAAACGTTCGTCAGATGGAGCTCAGGGTCTGGGCAGGTATATATGGAAGGAGACAATCCTTCAGTTTACCTTGTCCTAAGCTATTTAGGGCTTTGTAAGTCAATAGCAGCACTTTGAATTTGGCCTTGAAATGCACTGGCAGCCAGTGCATATCATAAAGCACTGGCATAATATGATCATATTGGCTGTTAACATATTGTCCTGTTAGCAATCTTGCTGCCCTATTTTGGACCAGTTGAAGTTTCCAGACCATTTTCAAAGACAGCTCCACATATAACACCTTGCAGTAATACAAACAAGAGGTTGTGTGAGCATGGGTAACTGTACTTGGCTATATTCAGATAGTATTGTAGTTGGTATATCAGCCCAAGGTGCTTTGTCCCACCAAGTCCATCTGTGCTTCCAATGACAGTGCTGGATCCAAGAACACCCCCAAACTACAAACCCAATCCTTTAGGGGGGAAGTGCAAACCCCTCCAGAACAGGTTGAATATCACTCAGCTGGGCAGAAGAACCATCCACAGTACCTCCATCTTTTCTGGATTGAGTCTCAGTTCATTGGTCCTCATCCAGTCTGTGACCACACCCTGGCACTGGTTCAGAACACCCACTGCCTCCCCTGGATTTGGTGAAGAGGAGGAATAGAGCTGGATGTAATCACACATTTCTTGTAGCCTCTATCTCAGGAGATAAAATACAAGGCTTCTTCTGAAAAATTGAAACCAGAGTCAGTAATTCTTTCAGTGGTGATACTACCAATTAAGTAAATTCAGTTTGGCAAATTAGTTTAGGGTGCAATCCTATGCATGTTTAGACAGCAAGTACTACTATTTGGCTGATTAGGGAATGTTGGGAGTTGTAGAATTTATTACCCATATGAACAACGCAGGATTGTGCCCTTAGAAAATTAGAACAATCTTACCCAGATTATCTCATCTATCCAATTTATGAGGCAGCCTTCCCCAGTCTAGTGCCCTTCAGAAGTTTTGGACTTCAACTCCCAATAACCAGAATAGCCAATGTAAGGAATGCTTGGAGTTGAGGTCAAAAACATCTGGAGAGGACCAGGCTCAGGAAGGCTGAGAGAGGAAATTGCTGGGAGCTGGTAGCACATGTGGTGATAGGGACAGAAGTGAAGCATCAGATGGCATCTTGTCAAGGGTCACCCAAAAGAAGTCAAAATAATTATTCTGAGTTTTTGTTTCTAAGTTCCAAAATCTATATTGTGTAATACCTTTAATAAGCCAAATGGACGTTCTAAAAAAAGTCGCAATTCTTTTGGTGATCTTTTGAGTTGGACCAATAAAAGAATCATTTACACTATACGGATTTTAGAATTTTTCTTATGATCAACACGGCTACCTTTGTTATTCCTAGGTTACAATTCCCATAGATTTTATTTCTTAGCCATTTTTTCTCCTCCCCTATGGGAGCATCCTTACTCTCACATAAACTTTCCTGACATCCCATAAGGTTTTCCAAGGAAAATAGAAGAAGCGGGATCGGGATGACGGCTATATAGCCTATTTGCAGCTTCTGCGCATGCGCCGAATTTCTCACGGCAGTACCACCCTCTTGCATTCTAACCTGTAAGGAGGCCCCCGGACGCATGCGTAGAACTCTCGTTTGGTAATGTGTCTGAGCAGGCGCAAAACTCCCTTCGCTGTTCTGAGGAGGGTGGAAACCGAGTGGGTGACGTCAAGGCGCGGCAGCCATTACACGGAGCGGGCAGAACTAGGGAGCGCAAGAGCCGCCGTCGCCGCCGCGACTGAGGGACACATCCTTCCAGTGCTGCCTCTTTCATTCCGTCCATCGCTTTTTTCCTGGCGAGTGGCAGCCTCCGAGTTCAATCTCTGAAAGGGGAAGGGCGAAGGTGGACGGGGGTTGGGACGGGGCGGTGGGAGCCGGCGAGGGAGGGAAGAAGGAAGGAAAGAAAGAGCGGCGGCGGCGTGAGCAGCAAGGATGGAGGAGAAGGTCTTCACCAAGGAGCTCGACCAGTGGGTGGAGCAGCTGAACGAGTGCAAGCAGCTTTCTGAGGGGCAGGTGAAGAGCCTGTGTGAGAAGGTGGGTAATGAATGGGGGAAGCGGCGGCGGCGGCGGCGCGGGGAAGAAGACCCTGTGCGGGGAACCGGAGGAGGGGCCTGAGGGAGGCTGTTTGGGAGCGTTTCCCGGGGAAAGGCGCTCAGGTGAAGGCGGAGGGAGGGAGCGGTAAGCGGTGGAAGCCAGGCTGGCGTGGGGGCCGACGGGGAGGCGGCGGCACCGGGCGAGGAGGGTGAAGTCTTGCTCAGGCGGCCTTATCAGGTGGAAAGGGGAAGCGAGGGAGGGCAGGAGATCTCGCCGTGGGAGACGCCGGAGGATCCTTGTGGGAGGGGAGTTCAGAGTGGGCGCCAAAGGTACCACCACAGCGGCGGCCCATTAGGACGGAAAGGCTGGGAAAGCTCAAGATGGAAGCGGCTGGAGCTGGTGGCAACGGAGGAATAGAGGCTTTTGCCTGGAGGCCGGATTCTGCTGAAGGGGACAGGAAGGGCGCTCGGCGAGCGGGGTGTGTCTCATTGGCAGGTGCAGTCCTAGAGGGCGGAGGATTCTCGCCTGCGAGTCTACCCTACTATTCCCCCCCCTCCCGCAGCACTGTGGTGGGACCTTGAGGTATTTTTACCCCATCGAGTACCCGGTCTTGGCTAAGGGAATCTCTTTCCCCCGGCTACCCTGCGCCCCCTGTCGCTTCTCCGGTTCCTCCACTCCTTTTTTCGTTGCTTCCTAAAATGGCGTCTTTCGCTGAAAATATGCTGATAGAAACCCCCCGTTGTACTCGGCGGGCGGTTTTTCTCTTGATATGTGCAGGGTGGGTGTGGATAGAGTTCTGGTGAGAAGGAAATCTGAGAGGAGTATAGTGTACTTAAAACATACACATCAAGCATGCACACTTGTCTCCCACCCAAAGCCTCATCTGCTGCTTTGTACCAGGGAAGAGAAGGTCTGGTTACTTCAATACACAATCGGGTGGTTAAGCATTAATGAGTAGCAACTGAGAATATCGTAGCTTGGATTAGGGTAATGATGTCTTGAGAGTTTGTCTTCTTTGTTGGAATTCGAGTGGGGGTGAGAAGGGGCAAAGCAGTTCACCCTGGGTTGTGGATGTGTTTCGTTGTACTGCAGTTGCTTGTAGTCATGCAGTAACCCACTAGACAAGGCTGTAAATATTATTGTCGAATTCTTTCACCTCAGAATGTAACTTACAAAAGAAGTTTGTTTGTCTCAACTCAATACATGAAATGTTATATGTTATAATTAAATGATTGTTATGGGAGAAGAAATTGGCAACCTTTTCTTAACATCAATTCAAAATAATTTATTCCATGCACCTGGCATGTGAAAATTATTGAGGTTTGAGTTTTCTAATTATTGAGGTTTGAGTTTTCTAACTTCTGGCGATTTATATTATCTTGTTAATATGATGGCCTGGTAAGTTTTCATTAGACTACTTGGAATCTACTTTTCAACATAATCTGTGGTGCAACAGCTAGGGCTTTTAGGCAGAGGGCACTTAATTGTATTCAACTTTTGTTGGAATCTGTAGAAGGCACTTTTGGGATTCAGGAATAAAACTAGAAAGTGTCTATGTACAACTGCTCTGCTTGGGGGGGTGTAAAGAGACAGATGGAAAATTGCCTAATTAGCAACCTGTGCAATGTGTGGCTCTAAACAGGACTGCAATGTATTATTTCTCTATTATTTGGCTACAGTGTTAGCATACCATGGGTCACTGTAAAGTTGACATCAATTTACAGAACTCAGCTTTTTGAACTATACATGTTTGGGGAGATCTCCTTGTAGTTTGATATGGCGCTAAAGCATGAGAGGAGAAATCCTGCATTACTCTCTGGGTTTGTTATCCTAACTTGGTGCCTGTTGACTGAGTGAATTCATCCTTGTTTACTTAGTTGCTGTTTACAGTGTGTGTCTATTCATCTTGTGCAAAATATCCAAGAGAGACTAATGTGTATCTGGCTATTACAGTGTGTGCATGGTAGTTTGTAGTGTCATGTTATTTCAGTAGTGTAGGAAAATATAATGTATCTGGTCTTCTTAAAGGTTGGTTTTTAATATGGCAGACTTAGGTTGAGTTCAGATAACACGTTAATCAACAGTTGTTTCCCATTCTGTTCCTACCCCCCCCCCACCAATTTGATTAGCATATTGTCCGAAGTCAGCCATATTCTACCTTTGTGCCCCCATAGTGATCCCATAGCAGATCCCTGGGTAGATACTCTGGAAGGCAGTATAGGTACTAGGGTAGGAGAGAAAGGTCAAAAGAATATAAGCAAGGAGGCAAAACCATATCAGAATGAAGTGTGGCATCTTGTGATGTAGCCAACATGGTTATACCTAGTGGATTGTGCATTCTTTCACTCTATTTGTAACTTCTTCCTGCTGTTGACAGTCATATGTGATGGAACTGAAATTAGAAAGCTTTTCCAACTGGGCAATAGCATATAAATATGTTTATAATGTTGAGACATAAGAAAATATATATATGGAAGTCTTGTAGGTAGATTTTCATTCATACAATGATTTTATTGCAAATATGAGTATCAATTGGAAGAGTTGACTATCTTGGCATTGTGCATCAAGGGCAGCCTTTTCCAATATCATGCCCTCTAGATGATTTGGTCTACAACTCCCATTTGTGACCATTGGCCATGCTGACTGGGGCTGATGTGCATTGAAATCCAAAACATCTAGAGGGTACCAGGTTGGGGAAAGTTGATCTAGCATTTGCTATATGGAGTGTTATTAATGTCAAGATCATTTTGTTAAAGATTATACTAGGAAAATACCTACAATGTCTTGATGCTGAGCTATTTCACTGTCCAGGTGACAAGACTATGGGGACAGAACTTTTCATCTTTACAGAAGCTCAGAAATGGCATCTTTCATCCCACACATATATTTTCATAAGTATAAAAGTAGTTTGCTTACCCTGTTTTCCCAATCAAATAAGACTGCAAAGTGATAAATACAAGTGGTACCTGCAACAAAATGTCAACATTGTCACCTAGTTAGGAGTCCTCTTCAGAGTTGCAGCCAGCCATTTCATTTGCTCCCCCATTTCCCCCCTAATTTCATGTACTGTGGCTACTGAGCATGCTTAGTCCTCATGTACTTTTGCAAAACTTGCAGTTTCCCAAAGCATCCTCTTGTTTCTCGGTGGCCCTGTTTGATTCTAGTCTTGTTGGTGCTTGATGCTTGTGTTTTGTATGAGAGGGGATGATTCCTGCATTGAAATGAAATGTGTATAGCCACGCCTCTTAGGAAATGTGGTTTGGTGATGACAAATTGTGAAAGGAGGAAATAATGCCTTTGGTCTGGAAGGGAGTCTTCTCAAGAAAAACAGGTTGGTTGGGACAGTATGAAGGAAATCAGCATACAGAAAAGGTTTAATGCTTTATTTGTTATGCTGCTAATCATTATAGAAATACTTTTCCTAGTATTAGTAGATGAGAGTGTACTCAGAATATTTTTCATTCTGCAGAGAGAAGAGAAGGGATTACTTTCAGTATAAGCAGCATATCTTGTTCAGTCGAGGCAAGGACTAACAGATGGGTGTAGGAAGAATCACCTTTAGTATAAAGAAAAGTCAGACATTTAAGGCAACATACTTACGAGGTGAGTCTAGATAAATAACAAGAGTGTCTTGAGGTAAGGTGATTAAACTTGCCTTTGAATCTGATCTTCTTGGTGGAATCTCATAGAAGTGACAGTAGGAAATATCACCCCATTTACACAAATACTGCAGATATAGTAAAATAGATCCTGCTACTTGCTGGGTTGATGATAGAGAAAATTATCCTTCCTTCCCTCCATTCTCCTGCTTTCCCCTTATGGCAATACTCTTCACTAGTTCAAATTGCCTGGATTATAGACTTCTATTTCCTTAATGCTATGATTTTATTTAGATATAAAGATAACAAGTAACTGCCTTTTTAAATAGAGTACCTCAATCAAGAAGCAGACCTGAAATTCAGAATTAGATTAGATGTTAATGGAAACCTGCTGGAAATGGAGTTCATAATACTGAAAGCTTCTCATAAGAATTAATGAAGCTTTCAGTGCTGTTTGTGAGGTCAGCATTTTAAGTTAGTGATTAAAACGCTTTACTTGTGACCTCATTGTGAGACTTTAGTTGCACCAGACCTGTATACCAAAACAAACAAACAAACAAAAAACCCCGCCAAAGCATTTCAAATTGTACCAGAACAGACTGAAAAAGAATAAAGCACTGGTGTAATGTCATCCTAATGCCTGGTCCCAGTTAACAGTCAGTTCAGGATATCAAATTGTTTCCTGACAGTCTTCAAAGCTGGCCCTGTGTATTGTGCATTATAAAAAACAATATAGTTGTTACCAGAGGATAGGTAACCATGGCCAACCTAATTCTGTCTGTGACAGGCTGCAGCATGCACATCAGCCTTAGGTGGTGAACGGCAGTCTGTGCCACAGAAGCTACTTAGGCCTCTAGTGACAAAAGTTAGATCTAAGTGCAACCCAAGACATCAAACCTGATCCTTAGTAGAAGAACAATCCTATATAAATACACTGAACACCCTCTCTTGAGCAGGTAGATGAGTCACCAACCCATAGCACCTTCACCTTGTTAGGAGCAAGTTTCAGTTTATTAGCATCAAGCCCATCACCAGCTCAAACACTGGTTCAGCTCTTCCACTGCTGTAAATGATACATGATACTTGTAAACAGCCCAGAGAGCTTTGGCTATGGAGCGGTATATAAATGTTGTAGTAGTAGTAGTAATAATAATAATACACAACTGGATGTCATCCTGTACTGGTGACACCTCACCCCAAATCCTCATTGCCTTGTTGGAGGCAAGATGGAACTTTCCAGGGCACCATAGTGGGCTAGGTACTAGTTCCATGAAAAGAGATGAACAATTGAAGGAAGAACACAACAGACAAAAAAGAGCTGAAGAGACAAACGTGATACCCAAATTGTTTTTTGAAACTCAAATGTTTTTGCAAAAACAAATACAAAATTCTGCGTTCAAAGAGGGTCCTGAGAGAGATCTAGAGAATTGGTTGGATAAGATCTTCAGAGTCCAGGGAAGACTTTTTAGGTGCAGTCTCACAAACTCCTTTTGAGGGGTAGCCTGGACTGCTCCCAGGGCAGGAGTTCAGTGGACATGTGGTAGGTCTAACACTCTGTTCATGTTCTTGGGCTACAACAACTGAAAGCTATTCTGCAACACTGAATCTTACGCTGCTCTGGGCACATTTACTTGAACTAGAGAACTCATGGCATCCAAGTTGAGATAGATATAATGACCTTACTCCCAAAGTGTTGGAACCAAATTATAGCATGCATTTGAGTGCTCTACCAGGTCTCTCCATGGATTGGGCTGAAGCAAGCCCCGAACCACATGGAAAAGCTCCACTGGAGAGCTCCTCTGTGTGTGTGTGCGTGCGCAGTGGAGGTGAAGTATTGCTGTATCCTGCTATCACTTCCAGAGTAGGCACAATTGTGTGTTTTCACTTGTGCTTTGTCATTTGCGCAGTAGGTGTTCTGCTACCTATGTTCAGGCAATGTCCCAGTTTACTCTAGATGTCTTGTTCAGGTGGCATTGAAATCTACGTAACTCCTCTAGGACTACTCTGCAGTTGGTAGGTTGTAGTGTGTAGTGGGAATAAAAGAATCAGTTGATATATAATGACCAGTAATCAAAAATGTCAGTTTACTACTGAGCATAAGGCCCACCAAGCCCTGCACCAACATTTGAGACATAGTTGGATCCAACCACCCACAGTGATGTGGGACGGAAATTTTTCCAGTGCTTTATTTTTCCACAGAAAATTTTCTATTTTATAAGTTCACTACTAACAATGAATAGATGCAAAATGCAAATACAGTATTAGGCAATCTTAGTGTTTAAGTGAATACATATATGTAATTTTAATACATATATGTCTCCATGTAAAATTGACCTAATAAGTAGAGACAGTGAAATTGAAGGTGCCCGAACAATCTCGGTGGAAGAGAGCTGAACTCTGTTAAAATAGATGAGTGATTATCAGCATATCATGCATAGTTGTTTGGGTTGCTCTAAAAGTAATTAGTGTGTCAACAAGTTTCAGTATTTATGTTTTTCTTAAATTTAAACAGTGTTAAGGAAGTACATGCTATTGACTTAAAATTTGTACAAATATTCCAGTTAAAATGTCTAAATCACATTGTGTGTGTGTTAATTTTTCCCCTCTCAAATATTTCAGGTCTTGTGGTATATTGGAACAAAAAATTTAATGGGTTAATTTTAAAGTTTTGTTTACTAAATACAAACAAACAAAATTAGATTACTTTCTAGGGCATCAGAACATTTTCCAAAGCAAACTGAAAATTTTCTGAAGCAAATAAGCCTATCTAAATTAGCCTACTTTGCATAGGAAATTGTTCTAATTCAGAAATTTTCGGAAAATCCATATCATTGTCTACTCATTCATTCTTCATGCTGGCATCCAACTTCTCTTTAATTCTGAATATGTATGCTCTGATCAGAATAAATTATGTAGTGAAATAGATGTTAAAATTACGTAATCTTGCTCCTAAAAGTCAGATTTTCAAAGAACCTTGCATTTTTGACAAAGGGTGGAAAAATGGAAGGAAGTACATGGCAATTAATATTTAATCTGCATTGGTTTTAAACACTGGGCTTGGTATAACGTTAGCTAAGTGACAAGTAGCAGTGTAAGGTGCTGTAATTCTACCTCACTGCCAATTGAAAGCCCTTCACCAGTATGTAGGTAGCTACTAGTGGAAATGGCTAGAAATCCTTTGGCTTGTTTTGTATTTGATACAAAATCCCATCTTGAGCAAATTAGCATCTGTAGCACTGATCATAGCCTGCATACATTGTAAACTAAACCTGTTTTGTATAAGGTTTCAAATGTGAAGCATGTTCATAATAGCTGGTAAAGATTGTGTCTATTTGTATTACTTACTATTTAAGACTATGGATTCCTAAACATGTGACTAATACTGCTCTTGAATTACTGCTGCTTGATAGTGGCAGAATTTGTGTTGGTGGAACACAATTGGTGCTTATTATCTATAAAAGAAAATACTTTGATGCTGTTTCAAAACATAACTTCAACTTGGGGAATGTCTCTATACTATAAAAAGAGATAGGGTGGGTTTTGTATAAAAATTCAGGAGAACTTGTTACCATGGTACTATAGTTATGGTTCAGTAGCTACCAAGCTCAGTGAATAGTCAGAATGTACTTGATTCTATATTAGTTTTTTACCTAAGATATAGATTTGATCAAAGCTTGGAATTGGGGCCCTGTATAAGCTGGCTTGATCTTTCCAAGGGATATAAGCATAATAAGTATATTTTCCCAATATAGCATATTGCTGATTCAGGGACAAGTTACCAGTTTGTGAATAGTTGCATATACATTCCACATGCATGAGCAGAACTAGCTTGCCACAGGCTATAAACTTTTTTGTGGAAACTGTGTATGTGTACTGTACCCTGCTGTGAACAAGAATCTGTTATCTGCAGACACTCAGCAGGGTATTTTCTATTCAAATAGCTTGTTCAAACTTGCTTTCTCCTACTAGTGTCATTCTTTATCAAAGTCTTCTATACCTAAACATTTCCTTTCAGAAAACACATAGATGTCTACATGGGGCTGCTAGTAGTTTCCATTCAGGCATGGATCATCTCCTCATCTGCTTAACTTCAATAGTGGTAGAGGATTACGTGCAGTCAAATCATTTACCAGGCCTATGGCATGTTTTTTTTTTTTTTTACTATCTGTGCCAATGTTATATGTTCAAGACATCTAGTGTTGGCATTGATGTAGGGTGGAAAACCTTCCACTAGTATACCTTTCTGCAGAAAATGTTTCATTTTTAGAATGCATTGATCAATAAAATTAGTAACCTTATGGCGTTACTCAGATTGGGCAGCTGAAATGGATAACACCAATCAAATGTAAAATTGAAGTTTTAATTCATTTTTTTAGGCGACCACCCCTAAGAAGTTCATATAACATGAGCATGTTATATGCTCTTTAGGCATGCTACCTTTCATCTGTGAGCAGTTTTAAGTGTCTTAGGGTGCAGTCCTATGGGATGCACCCTGGGTACTTGTAAGCCTCTGAATTTGTTGACATACAATATTCAACGCAGAGCAGAGGCTTCAGGGAGGGGAAGGGAAGGAAACTGGGGACAGCTCGTAGCTCCAGTCTCCTCCCCATCTCCTGGAACCCCCCTTTCACCCCCTACGAGCAGCAGTAGCCAGCATGGTTCTTTCCCTACTGGTTGAGAAGGGTTGGAGAGAGCAGTTTTCTGGCTCTGAGTTCAGAGCCAGGAAATTGAAATACCCTATGTCCCCCAGACACTGTCTAGGGGGCATATGATTGCTCTCTTGAAGTTTCCTTAAAATTGAAATAATATAACAAGTGTATGCTACTGAGTTACAATATTAAAAAGCCTTCAATAAAACTAATCTACAAGTGAAAGTTGTTTGAAATATAATGTTTAATTCATGCTCTCCCCCAATCAAATATTTCAGTTCATCTGCTCTTGGAATATTCAGAAAATTAACGTAAAATTAACCTATATTTTACTTTATTTACTAAATATAAGTAAGCTAAACGTGTTAAATCAAATCGCAGTTGGTTTAGGGAAGCAGATTTTTTTTGTTGAAAAATTTCCAACTCAAAACTTTCCAGAAAGCTCACACCTTCCGAGTGTTGGATTTGTATAATGCATTAATCACTGCATGAAGCTTGGAATTCAAGTTATTAGGTCTGTAAGAACATGTCTCAGTTCATTATAGCAATTGAGTATCTGCTGCTGATGCTTAAGCATATTTGCTTCCTTTTTCTATTCCAGCTTCATTCTTTTGGTCCTGCCTAACATACTTGAGAGTAACTGCACTTTTATATTTTCATGGCTTTATCACCTGCAGCGGTATGGAAGAAATGGAATATCCCCTTCAAATAAAGCACAACGATATTCTCCCAGCACAACTGGGAGAAAAGCAGTAGTGAGGTGCCCTTTGATAGATGGGCTTAATGTCCATAAAGCTCTTGGTGATCCAGCACCTCTGCAGCTCCCCAAATCACTTGAAAAGACTGTGCTGCATTATTGCACAAAAGATAAAAAGGGAGAAAAGTTGGCACTCTTGCTAACCGTGTAATAGTCAGTCGTACATTAAAACAAACCACAGCATTCCATTTCATCTGAACGTGGGAAACCATAGTTTGCACAAATTATTTTTAACAAACCAGAATATCAAATCAATGTTAACGATACTCAAATAAAAGGGGATCTGTAGCTTGTCACAAACTATAAACAAATACTTTTATTTTTGCCTGGTTAAGGGGATGTGTATAAGCCCAAGGCTTGCTGTAGGATGTTCTCATAATGGCAAACAATGTATTTTACATCTGAATGCATCATTAGGACTGAGCGTGTGTAATTTGGATGGCTAACTTTTTGTTTATCCACCTACAACCCATTTTCAGTATTTCATAAAATTTGGATATACTGAATTGCCTTTGCTGTTGCTTCCAAAACTGCTGAGCCATGACTTTACACATCATTTCCTACACTTTAGATTTATGGTTTAATGTGAAAGCAATTCAGTGTGTCTGTCTTTCTCTCTCCCCTTTTCAAAGTAAGTGGGAAGAAAGCATAAGATAATCAGGATGACTTTCATCTATAGAAATGGCTGGGTTGCTTGTATGCAGGGAGAAGGAACAATAGAGGGCAGTAGTGCTGGCTTTAGTAGAAGTACTCAACCCAAGGATTGTTTTGTGATGGGTAATATTAAGTATTGATACAAAAACATAGTTGAACCTTTGTATACGTGGTGAAGATCAGCCTGCAGATCTCTTAGTATTGTGGAAATAAAAAGAAGGAAGACTAGTATCAAATACCTTCTGTTTCATGGTCTCATTGAGTCTGCCCCTAGAGCTCCATTTCTGAAGGTTAGGGTGTGGACTAAACCAGGGGTCCGCAACCTTTTGGATCAGTGGGCAAATTTATAATTTTGAGTTTTATGGGCACTTTCACAAAATGCCAACAATGTGGGGGCTTGCTGATTCATAAAGGGACTTCTGTTTGTCCGGTCACAAAACTCTCATTTCCCAGAAGGCAAACATGATATTTTTAAGAAAAGTAACCTGCCCAAGAACCTGAGCATAAGGCAGAGGTGGGCTCTGAGCTCCAAAACAGAAATTCATTCTTTTGAACCCAAAGATGGTGCTGCTTTGCCAGCCTTTTAGTTATTTTTTTTATTCAACAATATTTAAATATAAACAGGTGGAGCCGGGAACCTTGTGGGCCCCAAGAGAATTGGCCATGGGCACTCTGGAGTCCTCAGGCCCAAAGAAACATGTGCGTCATTTCTGTAACATAATTTTGATTATGTTAAGCCACTTTGAACATTTAGGAAAGGTGGGGTCAAATATTTTAATTAAATAGAGAATTGTGTAACTGAAAGGGTGTGTGTTTTAACTTCTCTAGATATGTGAGATAGCTGTATCTGTTTTGCAGTAGTACATGGATATTTGCTTTTCCTAGGTGGTTTATTTTTCACATAGAGTCTATATCGTTTTAGTCTTATGAAGGGATTGTCTGAAATAGCCTATACATGTAATTTATGTGATTGAGCATGCCAGGGAAAGTGTTATAGTAGATAATCTAAATTGAAGTAACTAAAATAAAATAATATGTGCTGAAGTATAAAAGAACATTAGGTTGACAACAAGTAGCTTCAGTTTAGGAATCTGGTGAGGTATTAAACATATATTCTACTATAGTGCTTAAGGAAGCAATCCTGTGCATGTTTAGACAGGGCAAAAGTCTTACAACTGCCAACATTCCCTAGCCCATATGGCTGGCTGGAGAATGCTGGGAGTCCTGGACTTTTTTTCAGTCTAAATATGCATAGGATTGTGGCCTACTGTAGTTTGCTAGGATCCAGGTTTTTATAGAACTGTAGTTAACGTTGACACCTTTTGCTGCAGCTTAATAACTGGAAGTTAACTTGTTTTGAAAATTTGGGATTGCAATAAGATTGCTTATTGGTGAGTTAGCTATAAAAGATTTCATGCTTTATGTCTACTAGACCTGCTTATTTTTGCTGTGCAAATCTTGAAATAGCTCTGAGAAATATGTGAACTAAACCTTAATTTGTCAAGCTGCTAATTTGACAGTCTTGTGTCTAATTTTGGGAGTGCAAGCATGGCTCTAGAAACCAGCATTGTCATTAAATAATAGGGTTGAACAATATTCAAGAATGAGTGTGTGTGTGTATTTTGTATATATAAATGGTAACTAATTAAGTAAACTGCTGTAGTGTGCGTGAGAATGGTTTCCATTTTGGTGAACCTTAACATTAGATGGAAATGACCACGCAAATGAGGCAACTGCAAGTAGAACTCTCTCCACCCCGGATTCTTGTGGGGTGGGGTGGGGTGGGGGTGGATTTGGATGACAGAATCTCATTGCATTTTTCTCTGGCTTTTATTTTTGAAACTGAAGACAGAAGAATGTGCAGGTGGAATGCTTTAAAAGGAATGATTGATAAAAACATCTAAGGAAACTGAGTTGCTTCATGTAAAACTAACTCCTTGTTCTGTTACAGGCTAAAGAAATCTTGACAAAAGAATCCAATGTGCAAGAAGTACGATGTCCAGTAACAGTTTGTGGAGATGTCCATGGACAATTTCATGATCTCATGGAACTTTTTAGAATTGGCGGCAAATCACCAGACACAAATTACTTGTTTATGGGAGATTATGTTGACAGAGGTTATTACTCTGTTGAAACAGTAACACTTCTGGTAGCTCTTAAGGTAATAATAACACTTTAAATTTTGGCATTGAAAAGAATGTGACACCTGTATAATCTGAATTAATGTGAAAATTATGGTACTGATGAACATCATAAAGCTTGATATCTCTTGTAAAAGACTCTGATTCACTGGAGTTGGAAGTCTTACACTAATACAAAAACTACTTGAAGCAAAATAACTGTAGTTTAAAAAGACAGCTCTTTACTAAATTAGGTGCTTTAAAAATAGAGCTTTTTTAGGTTTGTATCTCCATCTGAAGTGGATAAAGAAAGTAGTTCCAGGTCTAAAGAAAAATCTACACCTGAATTTAACTTTGTGATTTCTCCTACAAACAGAAGTAAATATATTTGAGAGATTCCAAAGTAGTATACTGTTTCACCCAGTTTTCCAGAGGCAAATAAATGAACCCCTCCCTCCAAACTTGTTGGTATGAGTAATGTTATGCTGAAGGAAGGCATATGTTAATAGAAGTGGCAGGCAATCTGATTAGACATAGTATTGATATAGTCTGTACTTGGTTTAGTCACACTACCCATCTTGTTTTGTAGGTTCGTTATCGTGAACGCATCACTATCCTCCGAGGGAACCATGAAAGCAGGCAGATCACACAAGTATATGGCTTCTATGATGAATGTTTAAGGAAATATGGAAATGCAAATGTCTGGAAATACTTCACAGACCTTTTTGACTATCTTCCTCTAACTGCCTTGGTGGATGGACAGGTATGCTGAAAACACTGACATTTCTTACCAGTGGTAGTATGAAAAAGGGATTTAAATAACCCCTAAGCTACCCAGTTGATCAGGCTGGGACATCTTGGGCCTTATGAGGAGGAGTCAGGAAACACAACCAGTTTGTGAAGCAAGCAAAAGGATTTATTCAGGGGAATTGGGAAAAGAAATTAGCAATGAATAGAGCAATACATGAAAAGCAATCTCAAGTATTCACAGAGAGCCTCACACACACTCTGGGCTCCAAACTTAGTTACAAACATAGAGTTATCCATGAACCCTCTGAAGGCAAGAGTTCTTCTGATTGTGCAAGCTCAGCCAACCAACTCTTGGGAAACAGAACCCACTGGATTGCTCCTGGCCAAAGGTGCATGCTAGACAGATCCCTTCACCCGCCCCCTGGTCAGTTGCACAAACCTGAGTTGTACAAGTCCAGCCAACTAAGTCTTGGAAACCGGAGCCCTCTGGATCACGCTTGCTGTCAAATGGCAAGCAAGAAGCACACCAGAGAGACTCCTTTCCTCGCTCCTTAGTTGGTTGTACAACCCCTTAGGAGGGTTTACCCAGCCGTGACACTGTTTTATACAGTTGTCTTCGTTGGATTATACAGTCTCTTCCAACTGAGTCTTGGGACACAGTGCTTTTTGGATCACTCTTGCCAAGTGGCAAGTGAGAGGCACACCAACGAGGCACCTTCCCTTGCCCCCCCCCCAACTGGATGTATAACCAGGTTCAAGAGACTGAAGTAATACAGAGCAAAGACGGACGGACCTTATCTATGCCCTGGGTGATGAATTCCACCCTCGAAATTCACCCAAAACATACTCATGCGCAAGTAACTTGATTCTGGCCAGGAATCAAGCTAATGTGTGCGGTGGATGAGGGTTCTGTTCCTGTGTGCACGCAAGACCATCCAAAGTACCACACCCCTCCTGAATGTTGGCAATCCAATGATTTGATATCCTTGGTCTCTCATTGGGGCCTGTGGCCACAAAGGAGCTGTTTGAGGTGCTCTTTGTTGATAATACATTATGTCCAGTTCTAGCACATATAGTTTACTTATTGAAAGAGTGTCAGCATCTCTGAAAGCATCTCCTTACTCCCCAACAATTCCCAAGGTTGCTTTTATGGTCATAAGGCTCCTTTGTTAAGAACATCTGGCACTGGCACCCCTTTTAGAGGCCCATCTCAGTCTTGTTACATCATCAGGGTGCTTGGTGTGCATCTCATTTCCTCCCTCCATCTGCCTTTTCTAGAATCTTAAGGTTACTTGCATTCTTTCACACCTTCCTCCCACCAGAGCCAGGGCATTTCAAATAAGATTGCTTCCTTCCCCCTCCCTCTCTTGATATTACCTATTGACACTTGCATGTTTTAGAAAGGCATTCAAATTATTTAAAATTCACATTGTATCCGAGGTCATATTGGCATACATTGTTTTGTATCACATCACATTAGTTATATTTCAAATAGAGGTTTAAAGTTCACTGTGGCGCCTATGTTTACATCTGAGGGTTTCCCCTCGCAAGGCCATAAAATAGGCAACTTTATTGATAGGAAGGATGGATGGCAGGCTGGAGAGAAGGCAATCTTTATTGATAGGAGAAAGGGGGCATAGGAGGCTGAATGCAAAAAGACTAATGAATGGGAGATGGAGAGAAAATCCTAAAACTAAGAAGCTAAAAAGCACATTCTTGTTCCATTTATGCTGTCTCCACACATAATATAGAACCTGTGTGTTGTCAGTAGCAGAGATATAAAGCACAGGGGACTTTCTGATAGTTTTTGTAGGAATAAAATCTGATTAAAAAGCTGCCTCTAACTCAATAAGATATTTATAGCCAATTATAGTACTTGAACCTAATTTGAGGCAAGGTGTTCTCTAACAATTGCATAAATCTTGCAGATTTTCTGTCTACATGGAGGCCTCTCTCCATCTATAGATACACTGGATCATATCAGAGCACTTGATCGTCTTCAAGAAGTTCCACATGAGGTACCAATGTTACTTTTGCACAATTTCTGCGTTGTGATTGTATGTAGAGCTATTCTAATAACTAATGGTCCTTTTGCAAACTGTTACTGAGCTGGAGTTGCAGTAAGTCTCTTATTTTTTCCACATTACCTCTAAAATGTCTGTTCATTTTGCATGTTTTTGTAGTTTTTAATTTTTCTATTTTGTTTTTAAGTGTTTTTATCTTATGTGAACTGCCAAGAGAGCTTCGGCTATGGGGCGGTATACAAATGCAATAAATAAATAAATAAAACTCCTAGCTGTTGCCAGATTTGTGCTGCTTGTCCAGTTCCTTATTAAACAATGAAACTAGATAGCAACAGCACTTCCATCAGATTTGTAGTCAAAAGCAGGTGCAAGCTTATTAAGTAATTCAAAATTATACGTCTCCCAGTAGCTAATTCTTCAAGTTAACAATAAATAAATTTGGTGTCCATATAGTTTCCAAGACTAGGAGAACAGTCTGTGGTACTGAAGCACCTGTCTGGATGGCCAATTCTGTCCTCAGAAGACATTTTTGTAACATAATCTTGCTTCTAGTATCCATAATGTAGAATTCAAAGGTGGATAGAGGTTAAACTCATCTATACTAGTGGACCTGGCAGTGTCATGGCTCTGGTCCACAGTTCACCATGCTCAATCAGTTCTGAGTAGGTTGTTAGCATGTTAAAGGGAAAATTAAAATGTCTGATTAAGCATTTTGCTTTTGCCATTATTTGTAGCTACCAATATTGCTTAATAAGTATTTTATGACCCTGAACCCTAAGATGACCTAGTTCACATGTAACAACAAGCCGGAGTATGAGTTGAGTATGGTTTATTGAATCCTGGTTTGTTATGTTTGAACTTGAAACTTTGGGTTGTTAACCCTGAACAACCCAGTAAGAGAAACCATTGGTTTTGTTGGGCTGTGAAATATGGGTTGTTTGAACTATGGGTGGTCGATATGTGTGAACCCAGACCAAGGGTTGTTTCAGGCTACAGAGGCAGCTGATAAGAGCAGTAAACAAAATCCCTCCCACTCTGCATGCCAGTACTCCAAACACTGTAAAGGTATTTAGGATATAGGGAGGGAGTGGGCAAAGTGAGGAGGGAATCAAAACAACCCAGGAATTGCAAAAATAACTCGCTTTTTACTTGTGCCTGAGGGTCAAATCATGGCTAAACTCTGGGTTGTTGTTACGTGTGAACCATAGTGTTTGCTATCTGACCCCTAGCAACACATATGTTGATTTAGCGTGCAATCCTATTGGATGTTTAGATAGAAAAAAAGTTCTACAGCTCCCAGCATTCCCCAGCCACCCATGCTCAACCCATGCTGGTTGGGGAATGCTGGTAATTTTAGGACTTTTACCTTTCTAAAAATGCATAGGATTGCACTGTTAGAGTTGTACTGAATTTGTGTCCCTCTGCTGGTGGAATGATCTTTTCAACCAGTACAGGCACCCATCAGCATAATGGAGAGGGAGATGATTTTGAGTGATTCCTGCTCCCACTCTCCAAATCTGTTCTGGGAGATGGTGTAGGGCAATGGAAAAGATGCAAAAAATAAACCTTCCTTCCTGTTCCACTGATGTATCCTCAAGTGCGCCAAAGAGCCTTCAATCAGCTGAGGTTCACCGGTTAGATTGTACCCATGCCTATAGTGTCTTAATGCTGACTGAAGAACTTCCATAAGAACAGAAAAAATAGATTCTAGATTCTATTGTGATAACTCTAGCAAGTTTGAGTGCGTGTATGTGAATGAAATCTTCAATTTCATAAGGCTATGAAATTGAAGTGGTGCTGATATATTTTTCTAGGGTCCAATGTGTGATTTGCTGTGGTCAGACCCTGATGATCGTGGTGGTTGGGGCATTTCTCCTCGAGGAGCTGGTTACACTTTTGGGCAAGATATTTCAGAAACTTTCAACCATGCTAATGGACTTACACTGGTTTCAAGAGCTCATCAACTGGTAATGGAGGTAAGATGGCCTAAACTCAAAGCTGCTACTGTCACTTCTGCAAACCAGGTCCAGACACCTTCTGGAATACTAATATACTCATGTTAAGTCTGCAGTAGCACAATGCATTATACTCGGTCTTTCAAAAATGAGGTTCTAAGGCAGGCTTAGATGTATAGTTAATTGCGGTGGGAATGGCTCGTGATTATAGTCACTCTTGCTAGATAGGCCTGTACTGTGTTCTTCTGTGGCCAGTCATTGCAGTATAATTAGGGATCAATTGACTGTTTGCAACAAACACTACATGGAAGTCTTAAGTTGGATTTTCCTCTATACTATTAAAGGGAATCAAATCCAATAATGTTTTGAGTGCTCACTTTTCAAATTCCAGATTTAACACAATGGTCTTTTTTTCTTCCAGTGCTTTTATTGCTTTACAGTCTTAATTTTCATAACTTTATATGTTAGGACTCTATAATTCTATGCTTTACAAATGGACATCTAAGGCTGACAGTGATCAATCCCTGCTACCTCCAGTAAAAGGGTCTTGGGTTAGAACAGTTGAGAAGGCGTCTGCCTGAAAACCTTGAGAGCAGCTGCCTCTCAAATTAGATAGTTCTCAGTTTGATGAACCTATGATATGATCTGGTATAAAGAATAATTGATTGTTTTTATCAAACTCTGATATTGACTATAATATTTTACCTTCCCTGCAGAGATTCTTGCATTACACTGACATGTGTGATTATTTTTCAGGGATACAATTGGTGCCATGATCGGAATGTAGTAACAATTTTCAGTGCTCCAAATTATTGTTACCGTTGTGGTAACCAAGCTGCAATCATGGAACTTGATGATACTTTAAAATATTCATTGTAAGTGTTTAAAGATTTTCCTATGAAAACTGGCAAAGCACTAAACTAGATAGAATGCTCTGCACACATAAAACCTTGTGCTGCTGATAAGGGATGAGTAGAGTCAAATCTGGTCTGATCTAATCAGATTTCAAAAAGAAGGTAGTGTTTGCAGAATGTAGGTCTCTAAGGTACCACAAGATTCTTCGTTGGCTTTGGAGAAAAAAGTAATTATTGTCACCTACCCTCAGTCCATAAATCAGAGTGGGCTGTAGATGTAAATTTTTACTTGAAATGGAACTCCTAGAAGAAAACCAGCCTCTTTCTACATAATCTGGTCATCCTCCAAACTTTGTATTAGGGCTTAGTTCTGGGAATTGCAGTATTCCTGAATTAATACGTTTTAGTATTACTTCACAGATTTACTCTGATCCTCAGTTAATTTGAATTGATCTAAAAGCAGGAGCTTAATAGAACATAAAGTAGAAGTGAACACTGACAGATAATACATTCTAGAAATGTCTAGTGATCTCTAGCTCTAGAACATGTATAAAGTGTATAAAATAGCCACAATCTTGAGATCTGGGTAATACAGAATATTTAAAAGTATTGCCACAGACCAGAGACATCCCAATTTAAAAATGTACTCTTGTTTTCCAGTTTGCAGTTTGATCCAGCACCACGCAGAGGTGAACCACATGTTACTCGTCGTACCCCAGATTACTTCCTGTAATGAGATTTTACACTTGTACAGTATTGCCATGAACCATGTGTTGACCTAAAGGATATGGGAAGAGCAACAGTAACTCCAAAATGTCAGAAAACATTTAACATTGAAACCTGTTTTCACATGGACCAAAAGATGTGCCATATTGAAATACAAAGCCTCTTGTCTGTCAGCAACTGTGACCACTTTAGAATGAACCAGTTCATTGCATGCTGAAGCAACATTGTTGGTCAAGAAACCAGTTTCTGGCATAGCTCTACTTGTAGTTACTTTTGCTTTCTCTGAGAGACTGCAAATATTAAGATGTAGACATTTAACACCTCGTGAATACAATTAACTTTCCATTTAGCTATAGCTTTCCAGCATGACTGTAGATAAGAATAGCAAACTATCATTGACGCTTAATGAACATTTTAAATAAATACCAAGACAGACTTTTCTTATTTGTGTTCTGAAACATTTTTTTTTTAGGGAAAACTGTTTAATTTAATTGTATGATTGTTTTGTCTAAACTCTATTTCCCCCACATTCCTCTCTCACACTTTCCCTCTACACAATGTCCCGTGTACTTGTCCATCATAGTGAGTTATTTTGAAAAGAACAGTTTTTTTCTGTAAGACGTTGCTGCAGGAAAGTGTTGCAGCATTTTTTCATAATAAACTTGTGAACTAAGTATGGAAGATTGTCGACTTTTAAATGTATTGCAAACTCATATCATGTTGTGTTTAATAAAAACTAGCTTTTATGTCTTTTGAACCTATGAAGAATCCAGATTATACAGAATGAGGTTATTCACAGTTTATTGGGAGCTATTTTCCAGCTCATGAGTCCACATGTTTATTCAGAAAACAAATGCTTGTGAAAGAGAAATCAAATTATTATATGTGTGTGGGTTTGAGAAAATATGGTAGTTGGTAACTATTCACTTTTTAGCACCCACCCACCCCAGAATGGGTTGGTTTCAGCTTTAGTCATGATTGTCTTGTTGATTTTAATGCGTTTGCTCTATGATTAAATCTGAAGTTGACCCAAGATAACTAGTTGGAAAGTAGTAATTTTGTGAAAACAACCTAACATTTTATTGCAGCCCTTTATATTGGGAGAGACCTTTGCAATTACTTAATCACATTTAAACCTAGCTTCAAAGTGTATAGTCTTAATGCTCTTTGTTGAAATCTACCATTTACCGGAAGAAGAATATCCCAAATATGCCTACTGTTTTTCAGATAGTGAGAGTGGAAGATGGAAAATGAAACTTAGGGTTCATAGCTCAATCTTAGTGTAATATTATGAACTCTTGATAGTTGGAGGAGATAAGGCACAAGGGCCTCATTCAATATAGCTCCAGACACTCTTATCTGGACATAGCTACACACTGACACTATGCATTGTTATATTGCTTTGAGGTGGAGGTGATGAAGTGGCAAAACAAGTTCATAAATTGAAAAAAATCAAATACTGTGATATGCCAATGTATTAAGCTGTTTCCTAGTCACAGAACCTGGGATTTTATTCCATGTGGAAAATGTGTCCATTCTTTATGATGGAAGTTTAATTCTTGTTCATAGTTGTTAGTAGTGCATATTTGTTGGAAATGATTGTAAAATGTCTTGAGAGACTATCTTCTAGTATAACAATCGAGAGTGCAGTAGTCCTAATGTTGCTTTTACAAAGCATTTCTAATCGGCTTCTTTCTATAGCACTTTCTTGGTACCTTTGGGATCCCTCAAATGTGAACACCAAAGCATATTTAATAGTGCTTTCTTTTCACCCTCATGTAACCTATATTTCAGTCAATAAAATGGTTAAAAAAACCCTTTCAAAGATTGCAGAAAAAAAGGCCGATTATGTACCAGGCAAGTTAAAAGTGTTGGGCATTGTCTGTGGGTTCTAAAACATTCATTAAAGTCCTGTCTCCTTTTGCAAACTGCTTTTAAATGTCCTGTCAGTTTCAAGTGGTTGACTGCAAACTGGGGAGTTATTTAAGATTAAGGCAGGGGATGATTCCATTGTTCTGTGGCTCTTGGCCATTCCATCTTTAAACATACACTACACTGTTGAACCATTAAATGGCTGCAATCCAAAGTGTTGTGAATTGGGAGGGGGTTCTGTCCCCAGCAGAACTTAACCCCTGAACCATCTCCACTGTTATTGGTTCCTTTGAGGCATGAGGAAAAAATACCAACTCCCCCCTGGTGTGAGAGTGAAAGTGGTTTTTCTGCTTTTGCTCAGGACAAGTGAGATCTAGCCATGGGATTCCACAGAAAAGGAAAGCAAATTCAGCAGCAGCCCTTGGAGCCAGGTAACAAGCTAACAATGGCTGGTGTTTGATAGAGATTTGGGGAGCGTATTGCTTTCAAACAAAATATAGGTGCCTCTTCAGTGCATGGTTTATGCTAATATTTGTGTACAAGATAAAATATAAAAACAAAACACAAAATATATTTTTAAAAGAAGCAAAATGAAAAGTGAACCGTGGCTGGTCATTAAGGGAAGTCTTCCTGGAACAATGACGTCTTCAGGAGGTGCCAAAAGGAATACAAAGTTGATGCCTGCCTGACCTCCAGAGGCAGAGAATTCCATAGGAGTGGGGGGGGGGGGGCTATCATGCTGAAGACTCTTCCCCTGGTGGACTCCAATCAGAGGATGAGTCTATGTGGAACCACCAGGAGCAGGCCCTCAGATGACCTCAGTGACCGTGCAGGTTGGTAGGGGAGAAGGTGCTCTCTAATAGGCTTTCTCATGAATGCCTGTTAGAAATGCATTAAGGAAGCCTCTCTGTAAGTCATTCATGGATGCCATTTGTGGTTTCTGAAACACTTCTTTGGTTTCCTTGTCCAGTTGGCTGCTTTTAAGACACTATTATTCTGAGCAAGACAAGTTGTTCTGTCCCAGGCTAAGCAGTGTCTGCTTGGCATGTAAAAAGGATGAAAAGCTGCATTTTTTTGAATTTCCTTTTGAAGGGAAGCAGCCTGAGCTACAAGAATTAAGAATCTTAAAGTAAACATGATGTAGAAGTGCTATTATTTAAAACGCATTTAACTTCTGAACTGGTGTTTCCATCTAGATGGTGTTTTAGACTTATGCTAAGACCCCACTCTGATGTACATATAAAATCTATAGCATGTATATGTGCTTTATTGAAATAATTCTACAAAGGAACACAAGTTCATAATACTATGAAAACAGCATGTTAATTTTTGGCTTGATATTTTCCATCTCACAATAGTAGCTACTTTCCTAGATAAAGCAAATATGGATGGATTCATCATTTTTTTCCTAGTTGAATAGGTCACACCCAAATTGGTTCCTCACCTGGGAAACCATATTTTCAGGGTTGTTATGGAGGTTCTTCTGCATCTCAGAGTAATGTGGCTGCTCCCCTTATCACACTGCTGAGGTGTAATGGACACATGTCTAGCTGTAGGGGAAGGTTTTCCATATTTGTTAAGAGAGAAAGTCTTCCAACATGGTAGAGAGAAGGTGTCGTAAGTCAGTGACAAGACATGTTTTGCATGTTGGAGGGCCTAACTTCAAATGCCTGACATCTCCAGTTAAAGCATTGTTTTTCCCTGACTCGATCAGAATGGAGAGGCGGGTAAGAAATAAAATTATTATTATTATTATTATTATTATTATTATTATTATTATTATTATTATTATTATTATTATTATTATTTCAGGCACCAGGATTAGGAATGTGAAAGGCTAGAGAGCAGTTTGGTTTTAAACTTAACTAGGGTTTTTGTTCAGGCGTGATGTCGAGGCAGGGCCTTTGCTGCTGAGGGAGGGTGTGTGTGTGTGTGTGTGTGTGTGTGTGTGTGTGTGTGTGTGTGTGTGTGTGTGAGAGAGAGAGAGAGAGAGAGAGAGAGAGAGAGAGAGAGAGAGAGAATGAATGTTGGGTTCTCCTGGGCACTGATTCAGTTTCACCAAGCTGCTGAATTACTATTTTGTATCCGTCTTCCACAATAATTATTCTGAGAACATATTGTTGGAGAAAGTGGCCGCAAAGAGCATTAAAAGTTAAAAAGAGCTTTATTTTAAACATGCTGTTCAATCGTTCCTTCCTTCTCTGCCAATGTTTGTTGTCCCAGGAAGACTCTAAAATGTATTAACGGCACATTCCCAAGTGTGCTATGGCGAATGCGTTTGGTTCTGCCTAAGACAAAGGAGTGTCTGGTTTACTGGAAAAAGAAAGATGAAAAAGAAAAGCGGATCTCATGTTACAGGTTGGACTTTACAATGGATCCCCCCCATCTGAAGAAGATGAAGGCGACTGAGTTAATCCAACCATTTTAAAAACCTAGTCTAGCCACAAATGCGTGGGTGCCATCTATCCTATTTTTTTCTTTCTAATCAGAAGTCCCCTTTCCCAGAATTTACACACATGTATTTTTCTCATTCTCCAGTACATGCTAATGGAGATAAGCTTAGGGAGGGAGGAAGAGACACCTCTCACTCCTATTTTGTCCATTTAGGGCACAAGTTTATATAGAAAAAAGCCCTACAACTTGCCCATTACCCAGCCAACATGACAGGAATTTTATGCATGTTACTTGGATATTTGTGCAGCTTAGTCTTATTGAGAGTTTATAAATTTACAGCATTTTATCCTGCTTTTTAAATAATAATAATCTCCCAAAGTAGCTCACATTAATTAAAAAGATAGATAGGGCCTGCCAATAGACTTACGAATCTGCAACTGAGTTGAGGATACTTTTAGGATGTTTTTAACAGTGTATACTATGTTTTTGATCAGTATTTTATGCTTGCTGTTATTCCCTGCCTCAATCCAATTGGAGAGGCGGGTAAGAAATAAATTATTATTAGTTGCTGTTTAGAATGAGCTGGAAGATGGACCAATGATGTAATAGCATACATACCCCCCCCCTATACTAATCTAGGCTCATACCACATTGAGGTTGTGGTGCATAATTGTACAAATCCCCTGTTCTTCTGTGATTATAAAATGGAGAGAGGGCAGCAGGCTGCCTATAACCTGTTGTTTTAAGTCAAATGGGTGTTTTTAATTTACATAGATTGTACCAATTTTATTGGTCTCCTTAGACCAAAACAAATTAAAACACTTTGGGTGGTTTACACTAAAATTTAGTATCCAGAATGTACCTTTTGATTCTCTTCCATATATGCATATGTTATTCTCTCCCCACTTTTTATTGTGAATATTAAAACAGAACCCAAAAAATACATCATTAAAAGAAAAAGGGAGAGAGAGATGCACAGGTTTTAAGAAAAGCAGACCAATAACATATGCATACATGCAGACCATGTATGCATATGTTAATTAATTTTATATGCCACCCAACTGACAGGTATCCTAGGGTGGTTTACAATAATAAAATTTAATAATTTCCTTCTAACAACAAGGAAAATATTACAATGTTAACCTTATTAGAGCCAGTTTAATAAGCAGAGCATCGGATTAGAAATTAGATGCTGCTGGAAGAGGGAAGTCTCAACCTGGCATGTCAACATATGCAGGCCAGATGCCAGATGGATCTCCTTGGGAAGGGTATTCTATGGATGGGGGCCTGCTACAGAAGAAGGTTCTTATCTTATAGGAGAAAAGTACACTGGGTTTGCATGCCTGAGGAGAACCTGAGCTTGGTTTGCAGAATTAGCACCAGACTTTTGGACAACATTCCATGTTGCTTCAGCAGTCTCCTGGGACTGTGGCAGTGTATTGAGTTTTCCTAGATTTTTCTGTACAATTAAAATTGAAAACTTATTCTGCGCTTAGAACTAGAATTCTTGCATCTCTGATGAAATTTTGGTCTAAGAAGCAGAAAAAAGTCTTGCAACCTGATTTGGCCTATCCAGATCATCCTCAAAAGGAGCTCAGGCTAATACACACTGCATCTTCCTCCATTTTATCCTTCCAACAACCCTGTGAGGTGTGCTATTAAGTTGAGAGATAGTGGCTAATCCAAGGTTTTCCTAGCAACCTTTATGATGGAGCAAGATTTAAACCTAGATTTCCATGGACTTACACATTACAACGGAGATGAAAATTCTATGCCAATATCTTAAATGTCATTTTCTTCTTAGGCTTTGGTCACCATCCAACAGAAAGTAAACTGAGGGTACAATCCTGTGCTCATGCTCATAAACCTTGGAACTCAGAGGCTTCCGTGCATCTAATGCAGAGCACTCTTCATTTTGGCTAGGCAGGCTTTCTCGCTGATCTAGCCAGGACATGTCAGGGCACAAGGACGAGAGAAGGCGGCTGGGGAGGCCTCAGGATACCTTGTATCCTGACGTCCCCAGTCCCCTCCCCACAAACCAGCATAGCCCCTTTACCCCCTCAGTGAGATTGCCATGCAGCCTTGGAGAGGCAGCTGCAAGGGGGCAAGGAGCTTGGAATGCTGTCTCCGACTTCTGCTCCAGAAACCCAAAAAATCCCATGCTCCCCCACCCCATGTTGTCTAGGGGCCTTAGGATTGCTCTCTCCATTCTGTGCATGTTTAGACAGAAAAAGTTCTACAACTCCCAGCTTTCGAATTTTGGGAGTTACAGGACTTTTTTCTGTAAATTTGCATAGGTTTGCTCTCTTAATCATGTAACATTCACTGGGCTATGTCCACTTTGTGTCAGATTAACCATGTTATTACAAATAGTTCAATACTGTACCAGCACATATATTTTAAAATGTCATTCCCTAGGGGCACATCTTCAGTGAAATTTCCAATATAACGTCATGGCTTGATCTAAAGTGTAGCAACCAACCACATTTTTATTTTATTTTTTATCACTGTAAATTCTGTGCTACAGACTTAAATAGCCCACAGTAGTTCTGCAACCATGTGCCCTTAGAAGAATGGTTGGACTGGCTCCCGGCTGAAGGCCTAGTGTGTGTGGATTATGGGCTCAGGTGCATCACACGAGCATTGTCGGAATACCACAGAAAAGCCTGTGGCATACACACTGTAGCTGTAGCCATGTTGTTTCTTTTCTACCAATCATCTGTGACTTCTATGAGTCTCCAGCTTGGAGATTCTCATAATTAAATCATGCAACAGATATGTTCTTGGAATGCTATTTGTCATTACATGCTAACAGAAGTCACAGAAAACACCAACTGCAAAACATAATGGAAATAGCCATATAAATTTGCTATATTATCTTTGGCTGGATAGTTTAAAAAGTAACATACATTACAGCAGCAGTAGCACATTTAGTAATTCTAGCTCCGTACCATTGGCGACTCATATGAAAAAAGCTGAAAGCCTGGGCTTCTGTAAATCACATGACATGTAGAATTGGTGAACACTACAACATGATGTTCAAGTGGAAATGTGGGTGAGATGTGACTGGACAACAGGACAATGATCCCAAGCACACCAGCAAATCTACAACAGAATGGCTGAAAAGGAAAAGAATCAAGATGTTGCAATGGCCCAGTCAAAGTCCAGACCTCAACCCGATTTAAATGCTGTGGCGGGACCTTAAGAGAGCTGTGCATAAACAAATGCCCTCAAACCTCAATGAACTGAAGCAATGTTGTTAAGAAGAGTGGGCCAAAATTCCTCCAAAATAATGTGAGAGACTGATAACGTCATACAGAAAACGATTACTTCAAGTTATTGCTGCTAAAGGTGGTTCTACAAGCTATTGAATCATGAGGTGTACTTACTTTTTCACACATGGTTTCTCCATTTTGGCTTTATTTCTGTTAAATAAATCATGACACGGTGTAATATGTCATGTGCCCAGAGAGCCCAACCGCCCAGAGAGCTTTGTGAACTGCCCAGAGAGCTCCGGCTATTGGGCGGTATAGAAATGTAATAAATAAATAAATAAATGAATGAATGAATAAATGTGTTGTTGTTCATCTGAGGTTGTATATACCTAATTTTTAGACCTGCTAAGGAACAGATGATTGTTATTATGTCCTGATATGTAAAATCATACAATTCCAAGAGGGTGTACTTTCTTTTTCACACAACTATATTTGTACGTGTATATCATTGCTGTGGGTTTTTTTTCTGTAGGACTGATCAGTGGATTTAGACTGGGGAGACATTACTTAAGTGGGCTTATGTAGAAGTAAACCCCATTGACATCAACTGAACTTCCACATAAGCATACTGAAAATTAAGCTCTCATAATTCTCATCATACTTGGATTGCTATTACAGCATAGTAGTAGCTGTGATTCCTTTAGCACATCTTAAGGAAATAGCTTGTACATTTTAAAACTCATAATATTTAAGAGTTTATTAAAACTAGACTAATTTGGTGTTAATCTTACCCAAAAGCTCTGAGCTGAATTATTAGCAAGTGTTGACTACATTTCTTGAACCGTAAGCAGTGAAATTCCACAAAAAATATGAAATGCTATCTCCAGTATCAGTATTAGTATGTCTGTGTACACCAGTTGCTGGAGAACATGGGTGGGAGGGTGCTTATGTCCTGCTTGTGGGTTTCCTATGGGCAGCTGTGTGAGCATAATGCAGGACTAGATGGACCTTGGCCAGATCCTGCAAAGCTGCTCTTATGTTCTTAACCAAATATAAAAGCAATCAATACAAAATGAAACATAGATTATGATTGATCACCTTTGTTTTATTAAAGAATTTTCTTACCAATTTTAAAATTATAAAATAACCCTAAAGGAGAGTACAAGTAATAAAACATAGTAAAATAATGCAACATTGACTCTGCACAGCTGATATTTGCATTTCAAGAGATGCTTCTCTTGAAATACAAATAGCTTCGAAGATGGGTTTTTTGTCCACACTGTGGCAAGGAGGGAAAAAGTAACCTCTCTTTTCACCCATCATGGTCCAGAGGCTGCTTTTTACACAAGAAAAAAAATGTGCATGCTAATTCCATTCATGCAATTTATGCTGTGCCTAGTTTGATGCTTTTTAAGGTGGGTTAAACTGAGCACTTTTATTCTAAAGAAAAAGCAGCCATATCCCCATGTTTTTTTGTGGCCCGGGAGTCCAGGAACAGATTCCTGACAATTTGGAGCGCACATTGTCAAGTACACGAATGACAAAGTAGAAATGTATATGAGATGCCAGCGAAGCGCATGCGCAACACCAAGAGCACTCTGCGTGCGGGAGCCGGCGTTACGTTTATTACGTACGCCGTTGTCGCCGCCATCGTGAGGTGACCGTTGCCAAGAGTGTTCTTATGGAGGCAGTCTTAGACTCTGCCTGAAGGACCCCGAGGCGGTTAGCTACATGAGTTAACTATATCCACCCCCCTCCATATGTAAATTTCAGTTTGCTCCTTCCTTTCTCTCTTACACTCAACAGACAACACCTGCCGATCTCGAGGAAAGGGCGTGCAGCCCCCTTCCCCTCTCCTCCCCACCACTCCTTTACCTCAGGCGCCAAAATGACGCTCCGTGTTTCGTGACAGGAAGGAGGCGGAGTCAGCTGCTGGGCCCTCGCCTCGGTTACGCTCCTCCCCGCAACTCTATAAGAAGTGGCGGCCGCAGTCCGGCCTCAGCGCTGTCTGCTAAATTTACGGTGGTGTTACTGTATAAGGAGAGGCCGCGAGCCGCCGCCGTTGCTGCCTCACGGTGAGCGAGGTCGAGGCCTGGTCTGGGTCGAGGCCTCCTTTCTTAAGTTTGGGCGGCAGGGGTTGCGGATGAAGCAGCAGCAGCAGCTGGGGAAAGAGAAAAGTTAGAGGGAGGAATTGAAAGGCCTCAGCGGAGTGAAGGGACGAGGGCTCAGAGGCTGTTCGCGGGTGGTTGCTAAGGGAGCGGCCGCCGCCGCCTCGCCGTCAAAGAGTGCCGAAGGACGCAACTCATATGCCGCCTCCGCCACCTCTTCCAGCTCTGGGGCTAGTCCTGCAGAGGCAGGGGAAGATGGGAGGGAGGGAGGGACGGTGACTAATTACTTCGCAGAATTCCCCGTCCTCCGTTGCTGCTGATGCTCCTCTTTCGTTCTACCGAGCCAAGGAATCGCCCTCTTTTTTCCTTATCTCTCTTCCCCCTCCTCCCGTTTTATATTAAGGAAAATGACATTGTAAAATGGCTGATGTGTGCTGTATTTCCTTGATAGGGTGAGTTCTCGAAGGGCATTTTGGTTTGCCCTGGAGGGTACAGGCTTTCAAACAGATCCTCTTCGCTGCATGTGTCCACGGAGATGCAAGGGTAATTGAGGGAAGAGTAGGAGTGTAATGCTGATGACAGTGCGCTTTACTTGGTCCTCTCGAAAAGTAGAGGTCTTAGTTGCTGATGTGCTTAGTCATTAGCCATTTAATCCGAAACTTTTTAAAATAACACTTCTTTATTGCCATGAGTTTAAATGCACAATTTAAAACTGACAAGTAAGAAAGATAATGGGCTGCATCCAGATTTAGTGATACCTGGAGTAGACCCATTGAAATGAAATTTAAGCGTGTCATGATTACATCTGATCCAACCTTATGTTAAAAGTGGACTGATCCATTGGCTACATTATCTGAACACTGCACAACTGTTTAAATCTGAGCTTTTAAAAAGTGGATTGAATTTAATACTAGATGCAACCTCAAAACACTAATGTATAAAGAGAGCCCTGCAGAGTTTTATGTGTCAAACTTACTTTGTCAAAAGGGCCATGGGAGGGATTTACTTTGTTGCTTTAGTAATTCAGCATACACTTCTACCCCAGGAGTAAAAAATAGTTACACTCCCAACATTTTGTGCACATACTCACAAAAAGCAATTTTTGCATTATGTCAATATCTTTAAAAGTCACTCTAACTCGAACTTTAAGTGAGCTTCAAAAGTTCTAGGTATCATGTAAGCTATGTTAAATTGGTATATTTGTTGATATAATGCTTATTTGCTGCGAACTATTCACATTTCTTGTTACCTTTAAGGATAAATTTTCCATATATTGTATTTGGAATACAATTTCTAGTTAAAGAGCCATGCAAAATACTATCAGAGCAGAATACTATTTCCAATAAACTGGAGCTGCTAAAAAAGTACTTTAGAAGATTGAATTGGTGGTAGTAACAGAACCTATTCATAATGGAGCTTCCTGTAGAATGACTCAGGTTGGAGCTTGTTACAACCCCACTGCACATGTGCATAGATAATGAAACTAAAAGAATTAGGGTACAATCCTACGCATGTTCAGACAGACAAAAGCCCTACAACTTCCAGCATGTCTAAACATGTATAGGAGTGCACCCTGAGTGTGTTGTTAGAACATATTCCTATGGTTCATCTTTTTTTAAAGATCTATTTGTTAACTTTCTTCAAGCTATTATTACAAATGGGCATACCTCATAATACAATTGTTTTTAAAAGAATACTGTATTCTGATGTATGCTAGTCTTGGAGCTTTCAAAAATCTTCTGGTGAAGGTATGTTAATCTGTTAATTTAAGCAAGGTAAGTAGATGTAAAGTGAGAAGGTTGTGCCCCTTTCAGATTTGAGCTCATGATGCACTCAGCTTGAACTTGATGTTATGCAGTGGCTGAGCTGATTGCTGCCAAGATCAGCAATACAGAAAATGGGACTTTGGTGGAGAAGGAGGAGATCGTGGGCTGCGGGCTGCTAGTCCTCCTCAAGGAAACTACATACCATTAAAATGTATAAGATAGCATTTTTCAAAGCTCATATGTAAAACTGGACAGCATACCATCAATATGCTGGAGTTAGCTTTGAGAGCTTTTACAAGAATAAGCTATTAATAGGGAAAAGGCTATTGCACCTGAGAGGTCTTGTTAAAAAAAGTGCTTAACTAAACACTTTCATAGCTGGTAAGCTATAGCATCTTTCAGGTCTGCACTGCTGTACTTTGGGAATATAACTTATTTCTAGTAACTTGCCTGCAAAATCCGATTGGATTATTTCTGCTTCTATATCTTAATGGTAATAATTTAGGGGTTTCATATCTAGTTTGAAAGCGGGTTAATAAGATTAAAGTATCTTGTTGCAAGTACTAGTGTTCAAGAGTTTAAACTAGGATCTTTCAACTTGCCTGATCGCTCCTTAATGCACAAATCACCCTTTCCCACTGATACTAAGGAAAAAGACGCATTGGGTAGTTTGAAAGTGCAGTATCATATGTTGGAAGCTTGCCTGGTACATAGTCCAAATGATTGGATTCAGGGCATTGGCCAAGAATCAAGTCTTTGCGAAATACCTAAGAATTTCTCTTAATTTTGTGACATGAGTATGTAGTTATTTGAAGGAAGATATTCAATACTGTTTGTAAGTGATCTACTGTTTAAACTGGTGCACAAACAGATCAGGTTAAAGGAAAACAGTCTTGTACTTCTTTCATATTGAAACTTTTTATCCACACTTAAAAGGAAATCCTGAAATAAACTGCCTGCAGTACTTGAGCAAGACACCTGCTTCACCCTTGCACATGCTGGCAACTGATGGTAAACATATTTTTTTTAAAAAAGGTCCATATAAAACTAGTGTGTGGCTACAGAGTGAGCTGTAATGTGTTCAAATCACTACTTAGCCATTAGCTTATTAGGTGATTTTAGGCAAACCATTCTGTCAGCTCTCAGTTTGCAATCGGGGGCAATATCGGCCTGTCATCAGTGGTGTAAGGATCATTATACATGAAGTATTTTGAACACTCTAAAGTGCTATTTAAATTCTAAATAGTAACTTTATTGGGAAATCTCCATAAATGCTATTCTATAAATGTATGTGACATATAGTCTGCTTCTTTAGTAGGAGATGCTCTATGTAACAGAACTGTCCTATAAATGTAGCTAAGAACATTAACTAATATTTTCCTATTATAGATGCCATCAATTAAACTGCAGAGTTCTGATGGAGAAATATTTGAGGTTGATGTGGAAATTGCAAAGCAGTCTGTAACAATCAAGACAATGTTGGAAGGTAAGGGCAGCATGAAGATACTAGATACAGTAAATTGCAGTAAGTGGATCTGAAGAAGAGTTCTACACAACAAGAAGAGATTAAATTTTTGTTTGATGTGAAGTAACTGGAAATCATACCTGGGAAGTTTGGGATATAAGTGGCTTATTGCTAATCTGTACCTCTTGTACCTTTTGGCCCTGTTAACTATTCTCTGTGTAAATAAAAAAATTCTGCCAAACATCAGGCTTCTGATGAAGTGGACCCAAGTCCATGAAAGCTGACCTCACAGAAGGTTTTAGTCTTTAGGGTGCTATGTTTCCTTATGTTTAGTGTAATTATGTAGCTCCCTCGTAAATGAGTGGATATGAATACAACATGCTTCTGGAGTTATGTTTTCGGTTCTTTTATGACTTGCCAGTGTAAAACAAAAAACTTTTAAGGTATAAACAAGTAATTAGAAAACAGAAGTACAACTTAGTTTATGGTGCATTCCTCTTGCCATTTGTGTATGTGACATGTCCTCCTGTGTGCTCGTTATACTCAAAACTGGATTTTATATAGACAAATGGGGTCTGCAGTGGCCATGACCATCCAGGAAAGTGAGTTGTGAAGAATAGCTCATTGAAAACCTCAACTATATGTGCAGTGGCACTCCATATTAGAAATTATTAAAGCAATTGAAAATAATATTGTAGGTATTATAAATCCATTGCACAGCCATATTTCAAATACTAGGTATTGGCCCAGTATTGCCCAAAAGGTGGGATACTAATAATAATAATAATAATAATAGGTACAGATTTGAACCCTGTGTAGGCATTCACATTTCTACTTGTCACGGTGAATGTGTTGCACACTGTATGTGACAAGTCCACACTTTCTTACAACCTTGTAGCTGCAAACATGGGTGGGGATCATCCTGGTAGTTGTGTGGGGATTCCTGTTCTCTCCCCAGCTTTGAGGTTGTGAAGAAATCTGTGGGTTGTTTGATAGTGGTGTTGCCAAGGTGCCCAGAGCAGTTTGGCCCATGCCAGGCCAAGCTTCTGCCACAGTTTCCCACTCCAAATGAGAAAAGGGAGGTGAAGGATTTGCTTTGCTGCTGCGAGGCTGAGATGCCTAGAGTGCCACTATGCTTCCACAGGAAAGCAAGATGGGAGGCAATGATGTGGGGCTTCCTAAAATTGTGTATTGGAAAATGTTCAGTTTGTATTGGAAAATTTTCTGATGCCCTAAAAGATTAATTTAGCACATTTATTTTTACTTGTATTTAATAAACAAACCTACAAATATCCTACAGTGATAAAGATGATGAGGATGATTATAATAATAATATGTATATCCTGCCTTTTTTCCTTTTGCAAGGAACCCCAGGTGGCTCATATAGTTCTCTTCCTCTCCTTTTTATCCTCACAACAACCCTGTGAGGTGTTAGGCTGAGAGTCAGTGACTGGCTGAGTGGGAATTAGAACCTGGGTCTCCCGAGTCCTATTCCAGCACTCTAACCACTACTCACACTGGCTCTCTCAAAATGTTAATTTTTAGTCCCAATACACAAGTATTTGACCTGAAATATTTGAGAGAAAAATTAAATCAGAATTGGCCCAGTTCTCACACCACCATAGTGGCAAGTCATTAACTAGCCCAAGATTTCCTGGGATGTGCGCTGTGTGCGCTCAGTTTCTGCTTTCTATAAACAACCTATTAGCCTGATCGGAGGTTATGAGCATGATGTGTGAACCTGGACTGCTGGGTTATTTAGGGGCTAAGCAACCCAGCAGTTAACTAAGCAACAACCTATGGTTTAACCCTTAGGTTGTTTAGCCCCTATAGTAAGCCATAGATTCTGGGGTGGTTTGTAGGAACCCAGTGGTCTGGGTTCACATGTCACACCCATGAACTTGGATCAGGCTGCTTGGAGGTTGTTTGCAGAAAGCAGAATTGGCTCATGTGCTGCATGCATCACTGCAAATAGTGGGTTAAATAATCATTGACTGGATTTGCATGATTTGGGAAGGAAAATAAACCACCATAACTTACCTTCCCACCTGTGTGCACCAGTCACATGCTGCATAATTACTCTCACCAGGCATGGTTGTATGTATTCAGTGATGGTGGGTTACAAACCATCCTAACACCCCAGAGCAAGCCATGGATTCTGGGGTGGTTTGTAACCCACCCTTGCCACTTTCAGACAACATGAGAAACAGCACAGTTGGTGAGGGCAGTTATGATAATTACATGAGACTGGCATGTGCAGATGAAGAAAATAAGCTACAGTGGCTTATTTGCTTCTCTATCATGTGAACCTAGCCATTATGTCAATTTAATGGAATACTTGTACAAATTTAAATACAATAGCATGTACTTTGCTTACATTTTTAACATTCAAGAAAAAACCTCAAAGGTACTGAACAGGTTGACACTAATTTTAGCAGATTAAAGAACTGTGCATGATATGCTGACAATCACTCATTTGTTTCAACAGTTCAATTCTTTTCCACTGAAATTGTAGGTGCACCTTCATTTTTACTGTCGCTAGTTTTATATCCATTTCACTCTGAGACACTTAGGCATTTCAATGACATACATGTAGTCTATCACATACCTACATGTATTCTGTCATGTACTTACCAGGGATAATTACCTGAAAAACAATTACAGCTTTGAAACTGCCATGCTTGGCTAATATTGTATTTTCTATGGCATACCTTCACTTTTACTATTGAACTTGTGCATCAGGAAATGTTCTGTTGAACCATAAACCGCTGGGGAAAAAATCTGTATAAAATTTTCTGCCCTGCAGCACTGATAGGAGTGGTCTAGGTAGATACATTTTATTTGTCTATGGCACAAAGGCCGTTACAACCACAACAATAAAACAAAATGTCTCTATGACAGCCAAAATTCTTACAGTCTCATAGGGAGAGAATTCATTAAAAGAGACTCGGAGAAAAGGCTGAGATTTATACTGTCGAAAAAATAATACAGACCCTAGTGGAGTGGTCACTGCATGGTTGATACACCTTCTGTATGTTGGAGGGACAGAGGTCTGGCTGCAATTTTTGGTTTGACTGCAAAGGTGAGCCAAAAATTCTGGATCCCTGACCTATCTCAAAGTATAATGAATATGGAAAGGATTAAGAAAAGGAAAACTAAAATGATCAAGGAGTTGGAGCGTTTACCCCTTGGTAATGTTTTTCCCCCTAAAACGAATAGCCCTAATTTTTAGTCTTTACTTTGTGAGTGTGTGATATGATAGAAGTTTATAGAATTAAGAATGGTATGAGAAAATGTATACAGTTGTTTTCTCTCTTTACTAGAATTTGGGGTTATCACCCAATCAAATTGATGTGTGAATTAGTATTTCTGCCAAAAACATAATTAGCTTATGGAAACCCATTTCCACAGGATGTGGTGGTGGCCATTAGCATCAATGACTTTAAAAAAGGGTTGGACAATTTAATAAAGGGTTGAACAATTTAATAAAGGCTATTGTGCCAGAAAGTAACTGTATTAGTACAACTGCTTTTATCATGGTTATTTATGTAGTCACTAGCTCACCTTCAGAGTGATTGGAACAAATACAGCCATTCACTTTGAATTCTACATTTCATGCATGGAACTTTGAATACAGGCTTCTGCTTATGCATTGCTTCACAAGCTCTTTCTGTGAAGCTGGGTGGCTTATGCAGCAGCTGAATTATTAAAGGAATTTTCGTAAGTGCAATGCAATGGTAACTGAAACATAAAAGAATTCATTTGAGCGATCAGTATGTCTAATTAGACTGGTTAAACTAAGGAGAGGTTGGATGAAGATGGAATAGAAAAACTTTCATGGACAATACAAGCTGCTAGAACTGGATGCCATGTATGTCTGAACTAGAGGAGGATAATGAAAAAAAATTGGATTTAGCTGGGAATGGGAAAGTACATATATGTACTTGGGAGTATATTGTGAAGGTATTTCAAAGTTAAGCAAAGCAGAGTTCTAACACTTGAGCTTTTATTTAGGATATAATAATGGACGCTCACCATATCTGCTCCAGTTATGGTTGAGTCTTTGTAAAGTAATAGCATGTAGAATTTGAGTGGATTGCTAGAACTGTGAATCCCTGGAAGCAATTAAATTTTGCAGGATAAAAATGTAATTCTGATTGCCAGGAATTAAAAAGAGGCTGTGGAACCTAACCAGATGGTCTGCACTGGAAACAAATTGCTTATAATCCTTGGGAACAAACCTCCAGCAGCCTTTACAGTGTTTTCCCAGTATCTTCTATTAGTTCTAATTTTTAACTCTGCATTTGCATTGTGATATTTTTGATATGGAATTTGTATTTTTATATTTTGTGTTAACAATTGTAAGCTGCTGGGGTGGGGTCATGTTAGGGAAAGGCAGGGCATAAAAGTCAACATAGAAATGAAAAATAATTAAGGCCGTGTTAATGTTTTTTTGCTAGAATAATTGGATTATTTGAATTCACTGCTTTGTTAATTTTGTACTTGCAACATATGCACACATTAAAGTTTACAAATGTACATTTTCATAGTGAAGTTGCCCTAGAGATGCTAAGTGTGGTTAGCCTATAGCAGGGGTTTGCAAACTTTTTGGGCTGATGGGCACATTAAGAAAACTTAGATACAATCTTGGGCCTCACCATGAAAATGGCTGCCATAGGAGCTTGCCTAGTCATAAAAGACAGGCAACTTTCTCAAGAAATTGAGAAAAATGCAATAGTTGGGTGTGATGATCAAACACCAAATCACAAATTTGACCCTGCATAGCACAACAAAATACCTATTTCACAACAAACCCTGAGAATGCCAACTATTGAGGCTCAGAAACAAGTCAGTTGGCCAAGGTAGAGATTGGGCCTGAACCCCAAATGCCAAATCACATATTTGCTTCCATAAAGAACAAAATACCAATTTCGCAGAAGTGAAACTGCTGATGCTGTGAGAAATTCCTTCCCCACCACCAAACACAGAGAAACAAATCTACCCCCGAAACTAACTCCACAAAACACCGACATTTACTGCCAGTCTCCAAACACACATTTGCATGCACACACACAAAGCTCCCCCACTCATCCCCAAAACTAATGTGCATATAAGAATCCAGGCCAAACAACTCCAGTCGTTGTTCCCCTGAAGCTTGCCAAACAGCAGCAGTTATTTTATTTCTTTATTTTTTGCAAGCGTCATTTTAACTACCTGGTTAGGCATGCTGGAAAGCAGAGCTCCAGTGGCTGCACCTGCTTCCTTTTTTCTCTGTTGAATGCTTCTGGGCTCACCAGGGCCCTAGAGGCATGTTGGGGAAGGGAAGAGGGAGTGGCAGATGGAAGCTGGTGTTATGGTTTCCAGCCACCCAGTATCAGAAATGTTTTAAAGATTTAAAAATAACTCTAATTTTTAAAAAAATTGGAAAGTGATTGTTAGAGGTGCTTGTGGGTTGTCCTTGGGAAGCCAACCCCAGGCCTATAGTAAAGGTATATATCAACAACTCCAGATGCTGGTAAGACCTCATGGACTTAGGCTTCAAGAAAGGTATGACACAGTTAGGCATGACACAGTTTGGTTAACATTAAAGGGGAAAAGGCTGCCTAAAAGGAAGCTCCTTAATTGGTGTTGCTGTTTTGCTTCTCCTAGGGTGTGGCTGTGTTGTCACTGCTCAGTGATCCTTTTGCTCTGGACAAAACATCTTGTTTCTTTGCTACTATTTTAGGGCAGTGCACAGTTGCAGCAAAACAGAAGTCCATCAAGTAATGGTATAGCTCTTTTAATCATCAGCAATTTACATAGATCTATTACCTCTTAAGCTCTTAATCCATCCAAATGCATACAATTTCTATCTGAATTCACCACAAAATAGAACAGGCTCTGCACAAGGTCATCTTAATATGATTATGTTCTAGACCAGTCTGCATTTAGATTGCGCTAATCATGATTGGGAGATTGTGCCAATAATTTCTACATGAGCTTAGAAATGTTTGGTTTAAGAGTTCTTTTATAATAATGCTACAACTGTAGCCATGTTGGGGTGAGCTCTGAGGCATGTTTAGATAATTGCAAACAGATTGGCAAGCTTTAAAAATGATTTTTATTTCCTTCCTAACAGTATGTGTTTTGTTGTGATCTGATGTGGCTATTATGCTTTGGTAGTAGCTCTAAAGTTTCAGATAGCACACATTATTTCCTGTACACTTGGCACTTTTTGACAGAGGTCATACTTTGAATTTAGTTACTCCGAATTTAGTATTGGCTTCATTCAGACTAAAAGCTTAAGAGGTACTCCTATATTAGGTGGCACAATCTTCTTTCTTTGTTAGAGGTTTTTAAGCAGAGGCTGGTTGGCAACTTATCAGGGATGCTGTAGTAATGGATTCCAGCATCATCAGGCAGGTTGGGTTAGATGACCTTTGAAGTCATGTCTAATTCTGATTTTATGAAATGGCACTTGACCACCCTCTCCATGTTACTGGCAACATAGGCTTGGTTAAAACTTCTGTTGCTGTTCATGTGAAGAAAGGACTTAAAGAGCCTTATGCGTACGTCTTGGCTTATCTGGGAAAAATGATTTGTTTGGTTAATGGTAGTGTTGAATGCTTAGGATCAAAAACTTAGGATCTGGGTCAGACCACTGGGGTCCAAATGGAGTCCTTGGGCTGCGAGGTGACTATATATCTTGGGTTGTACTACCTTTGTAGCATATACAGTGTGTGTGTTGGCTCATGGTTGATTTGGGGAAGGAGAAACAGAGAAATGGAGACTTGTTTGTACTCTGATCCTATGTGTGTTTTTTCCCTGTTTGCTAAATACGTTTTAGTGGAGTTTACTTCTATGTAGATATGTATAGGATGGTGATCTTTGATCTTATGCATGCACACACATGCCTTCTGAGAGGGAAATAACCTTAAGTTGATGTTGTTCCTCCAATTAATCTGTCACTCTTGACTGCTGAGGACCATAGTAAAAAAGAAACGGTTTGCCAAGGTAGCAGCTTCTCTCAGTGCGGTTGCTGCTTGAGCAGTAGACAAATGGCTTATCTGTAAAGATAGCTGCATTGACTAAGGACTAGATAGATAGATGTGTGAGGGGTGAGGTAAAGCAAAAGGATTACCTTTCTGTCCCAGACAAAATACAATGGCCTGGTACACACGACCACTGCAGCTTAAACAAGCCACATTTGCCTAATTATCTGCTTGGGTGCAGCTTGTGTTGTCTAAACCCAGAAACAACTCTCAAGTACAGTGCATGGATTCAGACAACACAACAAGCCATGTTTGGGCAAGTAATTAGGTAAATGGTTTAAACAAGTGATGGTGGTTTGTTTAAGCTGCAGTGATTGTGCAAATCAGGTCAATGAGGTAGTAAAGGTGAACAAATTAGACTGTGATCACTTGTACAGTTACAGTCAAAAACCTAGTTCGAAGGAAAAATGCATATAGTCAAACTGATTAGGTGTTCATGGGGGAATTTACCAGCCAAACTTTGACTCCAGACCTCTCATGTTGATCAAGCAATTCACAGTTTCTATAAGGTCTCTAGGGAGATCGTGAAAATTCTTGGAAAAAAATGGGTTGGGCATCTGTTTAATACATTTATTTATTTTAATTTTTTTATTTAAGGATTTTTATGCCGCCAATCAGCCAAAAAAGGCTCTCACGGCGGCTTACAAAAGTATTTCTTGACATACATAAGCTCAGCAGTATGCCCTACCTTGGGCAGATGTAAGATAAAATAGTTGCATTGCTTCTAACACCATCAGTCTTACATAAATGGCTGGAACAAACACACTGTATACTTGATTTATTTTGCATAACCCTTCACACTGGAAGAGTAAGTGTCTTTGGAAAAATGGCACTTAACAGACTTACTTCACTACTACTAAAATATGAACCAGTATAAATCAAGCACTGGATCTGATTCTAACTAAACATTCCTATGCATGTTTAGACAGAAAAAAAGTCCTACAATTCCCAGCATTCCTTAGCACTGGGGAATGGTGGGAGTTGTGACACTTTTTTCCTATCTAAAACATGCATAGGATTATGTTCCAATGCATGAACATTTCTATTACTGTTACAGCAGAACATTACTATTATTAAATGAAAGTATATAAGTTGCTGATTATAGACTTTGCTTGCTTTCAATTCTCAGATTTGGGGATGGATGATGAAGGGGACGATGATCCTGTTCCTCTTCCAAACGTTAATGCAGCTATATTAAAAAAGGTAATACGTTAAATAGTTATTCTGTTTTAGTGACTTATACAGTATGAACTTTCAGTTTGTCAAATTTGGTTGTACAGCACAGACATAAGCTCCCAATATGGTTCTTCTATTGAGAGTAAGTATATCTAGTGCTTGGAAAATGCAGTTGCATTTTTATTTAGGATAACACAATACTTCTCCCCTCTAGTTCATCCATTGTTGCAATTTGAGTTTGTCACAGAACCTTATTAGTTATTGAATGTGGCATTGTTAAAGACAAATGCATTGTTAAAGATACTACTGCCTTTCTATGATGTTGTGAAGGTGGCTGTACGCTTCCCTACCCCATGCATTTCACCACTGGCATGGTCATTCAGCACTAATTTTTCTTGGTAAATAGTGGTAGAACTATCTTTGCTATATTACACACACACACACACTCTTCAGATAATACGTTTCTCCATGGTGGAGTTTTTACACAACCATTGAGAAATGTGTTGTCTGGCGGGAAAACTCCTTGCAACGGTGGAGGTTTTTTTGGAAAACACTCCACACAGAATATCCACACTGTGCAGAGGAGATCCTGCACAGCCATTGTGTTGCGTGGAGGGATTTGTGGAGTTTTCTCTTGAGTTGACTTTTCCCACTCGCTACAGAGTTATAATAATTGTTATATTTATTTGTATCCTGCCTTTTGCCCAGTACTGGTTCCCTGGCAAGAGCGGCAAAAAGAGGGAGTGGTTCTCTAGGAGAACCGCTGGGATTGTTTTTTTGCAGCAATGGCTGAAGGGATACCATTGGGAGGATCGAGGAGGAGAGAGGGCAGAGGAACTGTCAATCAAATGTCATGATGGATTTTACTCAATTCCATGGTAGCCCACAGCCACACAATGGTGGAGTTAGAACATGTTGTGTGGGAAATACTTCCTAAAAACTCAACCGTTGAGTGGAGTTTTCACACTGTTGACTGATGTGTTGTCTGAACTGAGCCACACACATGCACAAACGAAAGAGAGTGAGAGTTAGCAAATTTTCCCCCACAATGAAATGGGAGTACAAAATTGTGTTGGAAGAAGCAATTGTAAAATGTAGCTGGTAGATGCTTCATAATTGTACAGAAAATGTTAAAGAGAAGTGGTGAGGCATCCCTAGCAGCACAAAACTCTTAATTTAAGGTGGTGAGAATTAGTGGATTCTCACACAAGTCACCTATTCATTCATGTTTTCCTAGTATTCTAGTCACTGAGTCTGGTTATAAAGGCCATATTCATGCTTCCTATTGAAATGGTTAAAAACTATACTTTCATATTCATGCTACTGTTGTTCTGGGAAAACATGTTATTAAAAAACAAATTTTATTCATTGGTAAGTATTTGGTTTGGTGCTACTCTACACTGCATAGAACATTTGCATTATTTCTAGTAGCACTCCCATACCTATGCGTGTATTAATGTTCTAGCATTTAGTTTTATCCAACTCCACATTTCTGTCATCCATTCTTCCTGCCAGTTTTTCAGTACCCATTGATCCTTTGTGCTACAGTACATGATCCTTTGTTTGGGTCCATCTATCAGTTAAAGTATTCAAATGGCATCACAAGATTGGAACTGAGAAAACAATTGAGTAGTAAGAGCATAAAATCAGGTTCATAGTATCAGCAAATTAAGTTCTTTCAGTTTATGCTACTGTTAACTTTGTGAGGTTAGTACTGAAAGAATTACAATTTTAAATGAGTAAAATGTGCTCAAGTGATTGTGAAGAATGATTAATAATTGTGCAGTATCTTGCTAAGTAGTGATCATACAAAAAGGTCTCTGAATACTGTCAGAGCAAATTGCTAACCAAAATGAACTACTTGCAGTTGTAAGAACAAATTTAGGCTAAATAAAGAAATCCATTACTCTTGATTTTTCAAGGTAATTCAATGGTGCACCCACCATAAAGATGATCCACCTCCCCCTGAAGATGATGAGAACAAAGAGAAACGAACAGATGACATACCTGTGTGGGACCAGGAATTCCTTAAAGTAGATCAAGGAACTCTCTTTGAACTTATCCTGGTAAGTTGGTTTTGTTTATACTGCTTAGATGCTACACATATATTAAATTTTATTCATTATATTTTTATTTGCAGAATAGTGTAGAACTTGATAGAATAATGTAATATTGTGAGTTATAAAATATGTTGCAGAACTACCTAGCATATATTTTTTAATAATATTAAAGAATTTTTTAATTCTTCAACATTAAAGAACTTTTTTTAATTAAAGAATTTTTAATTCTTTATTGAAATAGAATTTCTTCCTAGGTTCTAAAATGTCAATATTCAGAGACTAGCTTCAGTATTTCTTAAAAGGTGCAGAAATTGTGCATATAATGCAAGCAATTAATTTCATTAAGCAAACGTTATTTTTAGCATGCATAATTGACTGAATACTGTGAGTCTGCCACTTGAGGACAAAAGGCCACCTGAATCTAGGAGTGAAATGTAGTGGAATCTGCGACAACAGATATACTCACAGGCTTCTTTGATTTGTGTCTTTTGCGTGACACTCCTTAAATTCCTAAGAGTGGTGGTTCAGCAAAAGCAGCTGATCACCATGACATAAACTTTAAGGTTTGGTATATTGTAGATTACATATTCAATAATTAAATAATGACCACTTCTTTAAAAAAAACATTACTAGATTGTACCCATAAACTCTCTAAACTAAAGAAGTGTGTATAACGACATGTAGATTTTATTAGTTTTAGTTAGACATTTTATTAAAAGATCCTGCAAGTAAGTCATTGAAAATGAATAGGATGTATCTGTTATTGACTGTTGTTGCATATAATAATATAATTATTATTCTAAGTAATAATGATGGTAGAACACTGAGAGCAAGACTTCAAATCTGTCTTCCCACCCCCACCCCCTTCCCCAAAGGCTGCAAACTACTTAGACATCAAAGGCTTACTTGATGTGACATGCAAGACTGTTGCAAACATGATCAAGGGAAAAACACCAGAAGAAATTCGCAAGACTTTTAATATCAAGAATGACTTCACTGAAGAAGAAGAGGCCCAGGTATGCCAAGCTGCATTGGTTCAAACAGGATCTGTGATACCCATTTTCCTTAGTCATCCCAGATATATGGTCTAATCTGCTGAGTTAATAAATCAATATTGTTGCTCTATAACGTTTTATACTCTGTAGGTGTTCTTGAGCTTGGTCAAAATCTTCCATAAGATAAAATAACTGTTCAAAGTTTGTAACGTGTAACTAAGGCATGCTGTGTATACCACCATTAGGTATGCGTAAACCAGCCTTACCCAATCTGGTGCCGTCGAGATGTTTTGGATGTCAACTCCCGTCAGTCGCAGCCAACATGGCCAACAGTCAGGAATCCTGGGAGTTGCAGTCCGAAACATCTGCAGGCCACTGGGTCAGGGAAGACTGGTGTTATAGATTATTTAATATACGTTAAATGGTAAAATACCAAACTAAAATGTTATACAGAAATGTGATAGTTAAAATATTTATTTATATTTACATTTATGCCCTGCCTTTTCCCCTCTTGCAAGGACCAAGACCTCATAACATTAGGAACCATAGAGCAGTAATTTAATTATGAAGCAGAGGTCTTCCTCACTGCTCTGGTATCACAACATGTAATAGAGCACAGTCTGTTGTACACCAACAATGGAATGTGTTAAGGATCCCTGGTTTTAATCAAGGCAGTTTGAGTAAACAGAGAAGAGTTTGGCCACTTCTGCTAGTGATTGTTTTATGTTGACAAAGCATAATTTAGTTTGCTTGTAGACGCGGCTTTAAGCTGACCCTCTGGGATGATTGTTCGAAATGTTTATGTGATTGGAATTGCATAGGAGGATAGGGCTGTGCTCATTGGCCCTTCCCCATGTTTCCATCACCCAGCCTCATGGTTCATGCACTGGAGGAGGGGATCTGAAGCAAGAAGCCTGCTGTGTATGTGTGTAGGATGCTCTTCATAGAATCATAGAATAGCAGAGTTGGAAGGGACCTACAAGGCCATCGAGTCCAACCCACTGCTCAATGCAGGAATCCACCCTAACGCATCCCTGCCAGATGGTGATTTAGAATCCTGATGAGGGTTCTAAATTGCATTGGGGACCTATGTGCCTTCATCAGCAATTCCCCTCCACTTCAGGCTTTCTATAACACATGCAAGGCAGTGAGTTTGTGACTGATGGAGTGAGGCCTACTAGTATGGTCCTGTTCTCACACAATTCTAACGGTATGAAAATTGAACACCTGAATAAGGCTTTAGTTATGCCTTAAATACATGGACAGATTCCCCCCTTCCCATGAGTAAGATGACTTCGACAAATATAACTGCTATAGTTCCAACAAGTTGTCTGAGATGGTAGAGTAGTTAAGTCCAGTTAGATTCCAAGTGAGAAGGCTTGGGTTCAATTATCTGTTTAGCTGTAGAGTCATGTACAAGTAATTCTTTAGAATAATCTTTCCTTTTCTTATGAAAATAAGCTGCTTTTCCCAATGTTATATATAAGGTGGGGGTGAAGGGTTGACACTGGCAGAAAGTCTTCCCTAAAGCTATCTAGCATGTTGAGTCTGAGTTCAAAGTGAAGGCTTTCAAGTCCAAGTTGTAGCATCTATCCGTTTGATCTCAGTGGATCACCTAGTTTATTAATAGTGGTTACTGGTAGCCTGCAGCTAACACTCCAGATTGTACATAACCCTCACACACCCACATGCCTGATTGTATGTATACTTGGAAGTAAACATTCCCTCTATTTCTGATATTCAAAAATTAGTACTATTGCTTATGTAGCCAAAATGGCACTGCATATGACAAAAAGGAGGTGTCAACAGGTTCAGCAGTTCACCAAAATATTGAGAAGTACAAAAAAGTTTTTAAAAATAACTCTAAGGAGGTTTAACTTTTGGGGAGCATGAGTTAGCTATTACAATGTAGTGCTCACTTATCTATATAACAGCCTCTCCATGCCTATATTAGATTGGGATGGGATGCTATTTCACACTGTTTTTACTAGATCTAGATCTACATTTACTAGATCTAGCTTACAGAGTAAAACATTTCAATCACAGGTGTTGTCCCCCCCCCTTTTTACCTCAGAATGATTTTATAGGAGAGGCATTTATTTTGGGTGAGTTCAGTTTTTGCTTAAGGTTTCAGAAATTTTGAGTATAGTAAATGTAATCACCAAGGTTGTTTTGATTTTTAGGTACGCAAAGAAAACCAGTGGTGTGAAGAGAAGTGAAGTCTTGTTCCTGACACATAACAACACTGTAAGGATCGTTCCAAATGCCAGTTGCACTGCTCTGTTTATAATTGTTAATATTAGACAAATGCAGCAGCAAATGAAGTTGTACTAGTAGGGTGTTGTTTTCTTTGCATGTGTAATGTTTGAATATAGATTTAAATCCTATGGTTGAGTTTTTATCAGTGTAATCTGATGTCCTTACTTTTCCTCTGCTCTGAATAAAAGTAAACTAAGTGTGGATTCTGTATGGCAATTAGCACTTCAAGCTAGCCTTTCCATGCTTTTAAATGTATCACTGTAACATTAAAATATGTAGGATGTCAGAAATTCAGAAACCTCTGGCATTGTAAATAAAACCACTTGCAAAAGTTTTCTGAAACAGAATTAATGAAGCCTATTTTTATTCACAGACTAATGGCTTCTTAGAACTACAGGATGTCTTGGAAAGCCAGTAGGAAGAGTTGCTTGGGATTTCTTCCATTCCATATCTTTTGTGTTGGTGACAACTGCCAAGAAGCCCTGTTAGCTTTGCTTGTTAATAGTCAATTCTGGTGGCATAATGTAGGCTTTACAAAGGCAGTGAGAGCCGGGCAGCTGAACCCCTTTTACAGCCAGATAACAAAGGTTATGCTCCTTGATGGAAATTGCAGTTATGTGCTTATTCCCCAAAGCCGACAGATTAAACCCTGCTATGTGATCAAAAACAGAGAACCAAAGTTAACATTTGTTAGACGGTGAATGTTGGTGCCTGCCAATAGGCAAGCTACAGTATTTTCCTATAGCCTTTTGATATCTTTTATAGTTTTGTGAAAGTCTTAGTCTGCAATGCTGAACATGAAGTTGGGTGGCAGTGACTTGTCACTGTGCAAACAATGCGATACTGATGTGTCATTTGATGGTTGTTTAGGAAAAAAACCACTTGCAAGTAGCTGAGGAACTTTTTTCAGTTTTTACAATTCCCTTGTAGGGATTAGGGGGATGATATGCAGTAAGCAGTGAAGTGTTCCTTTAGCTTGTATTGCATTCCATTTTCTGTATGCACAATAGAATAAAACCTTAATAAATATTCTTCACTTCAAAGATCAGTGGTGACCTTTGAGCATTTAATACAGAATCCTTGGAGTCAAATATGGCAATTATCTTAGAATTGAAATATGTACAGCAGCTGATGTGCATATATTGCTGGGCAACTTCACAAGCTGTTAATCTGTAAGACTATTTGTGTATTTAATTAGTGCCAGCTGTCTTCAGAAGTAACAAGCAGTCTTTTTTTAAAAAAGGCTGCCAAAAAGATGAGCTTCAAACACCAGCAAACAAATATTTAAATATTCTTCAAAATCAACCTCATCTTATTTAAACCCTGCCCCAGTGGTTTATCTAAAATGTCTCCATTTCTACCCTTCCAATAGAATTTACAACTCAGTGAGTTGTAAATGGTTTGAGATGTGTGTGCGTACTTCTCATTTTCTAGGATCTTGTTTTCAGTAACATTTGCTCAGCCATTGAGTCTAGTGTGGGATTGCATGGAAAAGTTCGTTATTCCACTGGTTCTAGTAATTAGAATTTGCCTCAGGATGGTGGCACATGTTTCCTGTGGAAATCTCTGTGAAAGAAGTAAGTCCGATATCTCCATAGCTTAGGGGTGATTGGTGTTCTCTGGGGTCTAGACAGAGATTAATCCAAGCTATATTAAGAGCATGAAGCGGAGACCGAAGCAGGAAAGGGTACATAGGAATATAGGAAGCTGCTTTATACTTAAGACCATTGGCCCATCTAATTCCGTATTGTTGATACTGTCAGCGGCTCTCCAGGGTTTCAGGCAGGTGTTTTTCGTAGCCTTACCTGGAGATGCCAGGGATTGAACATGAGACCTTCTGCATGCAAAGCACACCCCCTCAACCAGTGCTTCTCTTGGTAGCAGGATAATTCCAACACTTACACTTCATTGTACATAAAAAACAGTTGCTTATCTGCATTGAAGTGGGTTAGGGAGCATCTTAAGAGCCTAGCCATCCTACATCACAGTAGTTAGGGAGCGCAAAGTTAATTTGCGTCAGCATGCTGTGATCTTTTAAGCAGACAGTGTTGCTTGGTATGGGCTAAGCAGGAGCTAATCAGTATGCTGGCTGCTGACAACACTCATTGTGAGAGGCTCGATTGGGCACAATTCTCAGTATGGAGGGTAACGTGGACTTTTGTATGCATTCATGTGAGAGAAAGAGTGCTTTAAAAATTATGTCCAAATTGTGTTAAAATAGTTGCAGCAGCAGCTACCAGCCACCCCATTCTGCAGGCAGATATCTGGATGCAAATCCATTGATTCATGGACACATGTGCCCATGTAGCCATTAGCACACTGCTTTTACAGATAAAGCATTAAATTCTGCATTACTACTGCCCCCCTTGACCTTTAGTACTGCATTTTTCTTTTGCCTCCTTTGAAAAATCCAATTTGTTATTTCTGTTTCCTTTGATAAACCCAAATTATTATTTCTGAATCAGGTGAGGCTGTGCAGGTCCTGGACCAGTGCCTAGACTCAGTAATGGGCTGGATGAGGGCCAATAAACTGAGATTGAATCCTGGCAAGACGGAAGCCCTGTGGGTGAGTGGTTTCCAAGTCCGGGAGACAGGCTCATTGCCTGTTCTGGATGGGGTTGCACTGCCTCTGAAAGAACAGGTTCGTAGTTTGGGGGTACTCTTAGACCCATTTCTGTCGTTGGAGGCTCAAGTAGCCGCCCCGGTTCAGAGTGCGTTTTACCATCTTCGGTTGGTTTGCCGCCTACGGCCTCTCCTGGACAAGGATAGCTTGACCATGGTGGTACAGGCATTGGTAACCTCAAGATTGGATTACTGCAATGTGCTCTGTGGGGCTGCCCTTGAAGCTGCTCCGGAAGCTGGAGCTAGTGTAGAATGCTGCAGCTCGGCTGTTGTCTGGAGCTGCCCCTTTCCAGTATGTAACTCCTCTGCTGAGGGAACTGCACTGGCTGCCTATTCGCTACCAGGCCAGGTTTAAGGTTCTTGTACGTGTGTACAAAGCCCTAAACAACTTGGGACCAGGATACCTGAGAGAGCACCTTCTCCCTTACCAACCTGCCCGGTCACTGAGGTCATCCGAGGGCCTGCTCCTGGTGGTTCCACCTAGATCCATCCTCCGATTGGAATCCACCAGGGGAAGAGCCTTCAGCGTGGTGGCGCCCCTCCTGTGGAATTCCTGCCTCTGGAGGTCAGACAGGCTCCAACCTTGTACTCCTTTCGGCGCCTCCTGAAAACATCTTTATTCCAAGAAGCCTTTCTCTAACATGCAGCCTTGGATTACTGTTATTGCTTCTTTTAAATTTTGTTTTAACTGTTTTTATTCTGTTTTTATTTTCATTTTACATTGTACACCGCTCTGAAATTTTTCAATGGGGAGCGGTATATAAATATTCTAAATTAATAATAAGTAAATAATAATAAATTTCTGGTCCAAAAGTAGGTTTTCTTTCCCCATAGTCTGCATCCTGTATCTAGATGGTGGTAGTACTTCTGTAATGGAGTGCAAAAGTTATGCTAATAAGGGATCATATAACAGTTCGTTTTATAGGATTATAGTCTCCAGTTGCCCATTTTTGAATGAACAATCTGGTAGATTACTTTATTTATAAAGCCATAAACAAAATTTGAACATAAAAGCCAAAAAATACAAGCTCAAAGTAAAAACATAATACAACAGATGATAGTTGTTATAGTTGTTGAACAAATAAAAGACACTTCCCTGCTACATACATACATACAGAGGTTTTATGTGACTTATTAAAGTGGTATTTCCATGACTTGTACATTCAAACAGGCTTCAGGAAATCAAATATGTAATTAAAGAACTGCAATGTATGAATTAAACTCTTGAGAGTAAAACAAAGGGCAAAGCTTTCATTTTACAAAAAAACAGATAATGTATTGATACAAAAGACTTCATATAGTATTTCTAAAGATCTACTTTTTGGCATTTAAGTGACATTTGTGTTTTTGGATCTGTTAATTGCTCTATGGAATATTCATCAAAGATTCTGTATGCAATTCATGATTTCTTCTAAATGGGTTCTAAAGTCTAACTTTAAAAAATTATAGTTTCTCTTCCTAGATACAAAAATGTTAGTCAGTCACCGATTAACACAGAAGTTGCCTATTCCAGCTCTGTTTTTGCACTTTTTTGCACAACTAACTATGTACACCTAATGGGCCCTAGATGTGTATGTACATCCAGATGCAAAATGATTTTGTGCTGGCTTCAGGCAAAAGGATTTTACAGAATTTCAGAATACCTCCGAGCGAAAGATAGGACAGTGAATTCTTTTGGAAGGCAGGAGAAATTCAGTGGCACTTGAAAGTAGTGCTTTCAAGATGGTGTTACTCTAGTGCAAGTTCTTTTATACAGGCATTAAATTGCTGGGAGTTCTGAGGTCCAGTTTTGCTTTCATTCAAATGACTCAGGATCAGGACACCTATCTCTCTTTTCTTGCTTCCTTTCAGTCCTCAAAATACCTGAATGAAAGCAGGGCAAAAGAACAGGAAATCCCATTTGTCCTTTCTCATCTTGGTATTTAGGCCATGATTGGTCTACCCACCATTTCTCCCCAAATTGGGACCTGATGTCTCCCATTGAACCGATTTATATACAGAGCCTTCCCTTGCACATATACTGAAAAACTTGCAATAGGCATGTTGTTGATCAATTGCCATCAATGTGTAAACAGTGAGGTGGTCAGTATGTTTCCACATGCATTCACTCCTTTAATCCATGCTGAATGAGGTCTAAAACTGCTATGTTAATCTATTGAAGGATTTCTTTATATTGCGTCAAATTGTTGTCTGGCCTTTCACATATTTCCCCTCTACCTCTTCCCTGTCATTTCTTACAGGGCAAATATGTAAACAACTGCAGAGTGCTTACTCAAGTTTGGAATTGAAATGGGTTGGTTGTCTCACAAAACAATTGCATTGATTCTAAATGTAAACTTTCCTGCTCAATGCTTCCTGTATTTTTTCTCTCTTCCTGTTTTGTATTGGCAAAAGACCTTTCCATGTATCTCAACGTTTGTTTTCAAAGCTAAACTTTGATTACATCCCCCTAAGATGGAGAAGCTAGAATTAGCATGATATCATTGGGAGGATCCCATTAGGTGATTTGCAGTGTCTGCCCTAATAAGAGATCTTATATTTCCAAAAGATACTTGTTCAATATTTTCTTGTAAATCTTGAAAAAAAGCCTGTTCAGCCTTTTCACTGAAGAAATGATGTAATAGACAGGTGCCTGATTCCACAGATTTTCCCCTTACCAGATAGATAAGTGGGAGAACGGGACACCGTTTCCTCCCTTTTCCAGGGGGAAAGAGGAGTAGGGGGCAATGCCTGGGCTGTGGGTTCTTCCATACTGTAAGCTGTGTTGCTGGGGATTTTGTGCCTCTGCTGCAGCACCCTGCACATTTTAAAGCCTATTCTCAGCTAGGGCTTGTTCGTCACTGATTCAGGGGCAGGGTATCTTTCTTTTTTAATTTAAACTCACTCTATCTTCCTCTAGATATAGCCCATCCTAATCTTCATTTCTTCATGCTTAAAAGTGCAGTTCTCCTGTAAAGGAAGATTGAGAAACGAGCCCACTGGTCCAGAATGTTAGTTGCACATTACATTCCTTATCTAAAATTCCTTGCTAATGTTTTCAAGTATTTATTTTTCAAGTAAGAAACTGGATATAAATGCAGCTGCTACCTAGACCTTGGCCTTATAGTTTCCCCCTTGATAGTAAAGTTGGAATATGTTTCAGCTTTTAACTGGTGATAATGTTAGCCTATGCTGTACATTTTCACATGTATGTATCTGTACAGGAGGGAAGGCACTGTCAGAGCAGGGAAGAGAGCAAAGGTGTGCTAGCTTTGAGAGGCTTGTTTTGATTCCCCCCACCCACCCTAAAATAATAGGAAAGCCTTTAGACATTATTTTTTAAAAAGACAAAAACCTGATTTATTGGGTATATAAATATTTAACCAGAAAATATACAGACTCAAAAATATACATGCTCCATTCATCTCTGAAAAACAGATTGAAATTACTTGGGATGGGAGCAAATCTAGAATATTTCAATTGTATGTGGTAATCAGGATATGCTCGCCCTATAGCCTTAATCAAAGGCTCACATTGGCTTTTAAGCTGTGTGCCTTTGTGCCAGTGCTATTGTGCTTGCATGGTAACAATAGTTATGCAACATTTATAGATTGTCAAGGAATATATTTTAGAATACTGCTTGAAATAAAGAGGGGGATATACTAGTGCAAACAAGCTTTATGTTGAAAGAGCTTTTATTCCAAATAGTTTAGGCCCTTGTGCGTTTGCCTTAAATTACAAAAATAGTACAGATTTTTAAAAAGGTGCTTTCAGATTCCTTTTACAACCCTGCATTAATTACGACACAGTGCTTGGTGTGTATCTTGTGTTCAAAATGATATATGTAAAATAGAAGGTAACCCTAAAATTTCCTACTTCGTTATCTGTTTTTCATTCAGCACATAACATACATTTTCCCCTAACAGAAGAAAGACAGTTTCTAAAATCTGGAGCAACTGAGTATTTTCATGAATTTAACACTGAAGTATGCCTCATCTGGCCATTTTAGGGCTTTCAAGTCTGATCTCCTGTAAGTCTGGGAGTAAGCCTAATTGCACTCAGTGGGACTTACTGTTGAGTAGACATGCACAGGACCACACTGTTAATTGATTTTCAAATCAAACTAAAATCTGAAATAGATGGAATAGATTTAATAGCTAGAAAGTTGGAAAAATTGGGGAAGACCCTATCTATAAATATGCACTTAATTTCTGGAAAGGGTATTTTCTGTCATGTTTGGCTTTAGTTCTTGCAAATGGAAAAGTTGAGAAGTTTTACTGCTGCCAGTTTGTCAGGCTGTTAAATGTCACAGAAAGAAAGAAAGATGAAATCAAGTAGTATTTTCGTATGCTAGCGAATTGCACACAAGACCTCACACATTTTCATCTTCATTCAGTGCTTGTTGAATGTGAGTGGCTGCCCTGTAGTTCAGCATTATGTCCACACACTGGAGTCTGTTCTTGTAAGCTCTGGATCATATTATTTGACTTTTATGATGGAGTCCTTGGTTCAAGTGAGGTCTACATTAAGTATCACTGTTGAGGACTTGGGACTGTGCTTTCTGATCAGTGAAAAATTACTTTTGGCTATTCTGCGGCATGCCTTTCTCCAATAGGTCAGTGCTCCTATTCCAATCCATGGGTTGCAGGCAGAGGGGGCAGTGACGTCCTCTGAGATAAACAGTGCCAGTTCTAATGAATGCACTAGAAAAGCAACTTCTATGGTGCTTATGGGCACAAGGGCTTAAAAGCAGTCAATCTTGTTTACCACTGAGAAGGCGTTTGGGGTCTGAGAAGGCGTGTGGCCTTCAAATAACTTCTTTAAAAAATGTGTAAAAGAGCATGAGGAGATTGAACGATTAATGGAATGCAGCTAGGCTTGGGTGTTGCTACTCTGTCAGAAATTACATCACATATTCTTTCTAACAGGCAGAGCTGTGCACATTCCATCGTTCCACGTGACACAACCTATTGAATGAGAAACTTAGCAACATCAGAATCTCAGCTTGTTTTTTTAGTCCTTACTGCTGCCACAATAGGTTTGAAGGTATGTGGTGTATAAGCCCTGATAAACATTCAGAAACCAGAAAGGCTGCTATATAAGATTCCTAATGACTGAAGGTGTGAATTCTCAGTGGCTTGTATAGAACCCCTTGCTCCCCACTGTAACAAATCATGCAAAACAAGCATGTGCAGGTTTTGCAAACTTAAGACAGATTGCAGCATTCAGCTTTTCTTAGCAGAAAACTTTTGTGTGTGTCTGTGGAATGCACACAATCCTCCCAGTGCATGTCTGTGATGTTTTTGTGTGAAACCAAAATGAATACTTGGCAGAAATTCAAGGAGCCAATGCATGCTTCCTTTATCACCTGACAAGTTTCTATTTTCAAATTGTTGGCATCTCCAGTTCCTGTTATATATGTAAAGAAACCTGTTACTTCACATCAACACTTGTTCTTAAAGATGAAGCATGTATTCCACATTTTCTTATAAACCACTTTTGCATTTCCCCCCATATAGATCGTTGGGCTTGTAAAAATCACACCACAGCGCTTTCAGCTGTTTTGGCATCCATGTGTAATATATAGTGTGACTGAAACTCAAATCTCTGGATGCAAGAAACAAATGTTTGCCTTTACTTTGTAGCACCTCTCAGCTTCTATTAAAAATCTGTGTGCTTTATTTTGCTTTTAGCTGGTTTGGTAGATGAAGCAATATAATTCAGTTAGTAACAAGAATTAAGTCCCCCCCCCCCTCATTTCTGCTTTTTAAAAGAGAGACTTTTGCTGTGCTTACCTAGAGAAAAAGCACTTTCAGTGCTCCAGTGTTTTCCGATTACTGGCTCGGTTTTCACCCAACTTTTGAGTCCGCCATTTGATGGCATGGTGGAAAGGCAGGGGTTGTCTCTGGGCAGCTTCCGTAGGCAGCGAAACCACTCATCAAAGTGCCTGATGAATTTGTGAGCCTTGCTGATCGTTGCTGCGTTAGTACTATGTTCCTATTGATACCACGCTGTACCCTGAGGATTCACTGGGTGCTACAGGTATGTGAGGCACCGTTGAACATTTAGAAGTGTGTTCTGATATGCTTGTAGCAGTTTTGTTATGCGCAGATACAGGGAAAAGAGTGGCTTGGTTTTGATGTGTGAAATCGGCAGGGGCAGCAAGCTTGTCTGAAGTAAAAGCAGGTGATGTGCACTGGAGCACATCCAAAGGGGAGGGAGGGGAATCTATAGCACTTCCATCGGAAGAAACTGGGCTGGCACAGCGTCCTTCTCCTTGTAGGTACCGAATGCACTTCTTTTTCCTCCTAAGAACAGTGAAGAGAGTTATCTGTAAATAAAGGGTGAATTTACAGGGTCATATTCTTAAAATGAAAACATTACAGCATTCATTACAGTTATATCTCTGGAGCACAAAACACTTAACAGGAAAATAAAACCCATGTGTTCACTCTCATCATTTCTTCTGCACACTACTTGTCTGAATAAGCATTTCTTTAAAATTGCTTGACAATGTGCACTTTTTTTAACCACCGGATGGCAGTATAACTATAGCATTGCAGCCTATTTTGAGTTAAATGCGGTATCAGATGGATTTCTATGAGGCATTAAACATTTGTAAAGGGACATTGCAGGTTGTAAGCATTTTGATTTGCTAGTAATAAAGAAATGGAACATCTATAGGTTAAGATAGCTAGTCTTGAGGCTTTTTCTTCATAGTAGTAGCCTACTTGTACTATATGCATCAGCTTCTTAAGGCAAAATCCCATGCAGGTTCAGAAAAAAAAGGCCTTACAAGTTCAGTGTTCCCAGCCAGCAGTGCTGCCTGGGGAATGCTGGGAGATGTTGGACTGTTTTCTATCAGAACATACATAGAATTGCGTCCTTGTAGCAAAATAAAATCCTGTATTACACGGTTAGAAATGATGGTGCAAACATGTCTATATGAGTGTCATCCCTGTATAGTAAAAAAAAATACATGTGATGTGTAGCTCTCAAAGGTATAGTTAGAATTTAATTGGGGGAGGAGAAAGTGAAGAAAATAGTCAGCAACCTCTGCTATTCAAAATAAAAGTGATTATTCTTTTCTATAAGCTAGAGGTGGCCTACATATTAATAATTTCTGGAATGGTAAGAATAAAGATTCTTGTAGCAATAATTGAAACAGAGGGGAGCTTTGTTTTGTTTCGATGTACTCATTTATCACAGTTGAGATCCGTTGGCCACTTAGCATCTGTGGACATTGCCCTCTTTGTGCAATAATCTAATTCCACAGATGCAGTGAATTGCAGCCTGTGCATAGGCTGCATATGCACAACTAGGGAATTGTGAATTTCAAGGCAGATATGTATTTTGCAAAACCAAGGTTGAGACATTTCTGAAAGAAACTGGAAGAGTCTTGTGACAAGCCATGGCCATAATTTTTTAGAGAACCTGGCACAGAAGAGCTCGTAATTCTCAATGGAGTGAGCACGTATATTACACAGCACATTTTAAAGTATGGCTGATAAATGTTTTTTTGGGAAAGCAACTTTTTGTGTGGGGCAGGGGGAGAAGCCAGTGTGGTGTAGTGGCTAAAGTGTTGGACTGGGAGTCGGGAGATCTGGGTTCTAGTCCCCACTTGGCCATGGAAACCCACTGGGTGACTTTGAGCCAGTCACAGACTCTCAGCCCAACTTATGCCACAGGATTGTAGTTGTTGTGAGGATAAAATGGAGAGGAGGAGAAGGATTATATATGCCATCTTGCATTCCTCGGAGGAAAAATGGTGGGATATAAATGCAATACATAAAATAAACAATGTAAACAGTCTATTGAAATATTTGATGGAAGAGCCAGAAGCCATCAGACTTGTGGCTTGGAGTCCCGTGTGTGTCTCCATAGTGACTTTATCTTATTGTTGAGTGATTCAATTACTTGTTCTCTGAGATAATAAAAAGGGGTTACCTGATGCTGAAAATATATGAACGTTGGTGCCAGGCAAGCCTTTCTGGGGAGGGCATTCAATTAACAAGAGCTCACTTGCTGAGAAGACCTACCTTGTGTGGCTACCTACTAGTCCTCTAATGGTGGGGGCACTGAAAGAAGGGCCTCTGTTGATGGCTTCAGGGTGGTATGTACAGATGGGAAGAGGCAGAAGGTACAGAAGGAAGAGGCAATCTTTCAGATACTGGGCCCCCAAGCCCATGAAGGACTTTAAGGTCGAAACCTGAGCTGGAGCCAGAAATGGATTGGAAACCACTGAAAACCTCTACTTGTGGCAGCTACTGTCCATGAAGCTCTTCCAGCAGCCTTGTAGAATGTGCATGGAGTTGAATGCAAGGATTGAAAATGTGAACTGCTATAAAGAGTTCCAGTAAAGGGGTGGGTGGGTTTCCTCTTTGTTCAGGGTAAAAAAAGCAGTTTTAAGTCACGTCTGTCATGTTACACCTCCTAAGTAACCCATTATTCCAAATTAAAAGCTTAAGCAATCACAACCCCATAAACCTGCATTGCCTCAGCTGCAGCAACCCTCCTTTATTCACTCTCCCTTTAGCCACAGCAGGCATCAGCTTGATAGGGTTGCATTTTATCCGTTCAGTGACTTACACAATGTGTGTTGCCTGTACCATTTAGTGACTCATAAAACAGTAAAGATTTTGAAGTTTGATAATTCTGTCAATATGGCATTGCAGCCTCTGCTGTTGCACTGGTGCATCCCGGAGCGGGGTGGGGGTGGGTTTTTTGCAGTGTTATAAGAGCAATAAGGACTTCGCATTGCCCAAAATGATTGCAGGGCACACAACTGGCTGGTCAAGAGAGCCTGCAGGAGTAAGAAGCTAGGGATGATTTGGTCATGTGGCAAGCCGAAAGGTGTAGTGCAGGGAGAGTCTCTCCAGATGTTATAGACTACAACTTCCACAATCCTTGGTCGTGCTGACTGGGGCTAATGTGAGATGCAATTCAAAAACATTTGGAGGGCACCAGTTTGCTTACCCCTGGATACTATTCTTTTGGCCTCATATTGGGACATAACTTGGTAATGGAGTAGCACCTGCCAAGCAGCATAGTGGGGTGGACTTGCCCCACTTGACTGACATAGTATTGAATTACTCTGTGCACTGCTGTAGTTGTACATATATCTAGGGTGGGATCTCCAGTTACATGATGGAGTGATGTATTTACAAAAACTGAAATATCCTTATTTAGGGACAATAAAAGTGAAAAAATCAATGGTGGTAAAAGGAGTGTGTCTACTTTTTTTTTAAAAAAGACGAGCATATCAGTTATTCCATGCGGTGTTTGTGCAACACTTAAACCTTTCCCTGCTCCCCAAGCCTACAGGCCCTCAAGCGCAGTTCCATATGTGGGAATTGGGCAGGGGTATCAATGCAGCCAACCCATATTCCCATTCTGCCTGCCTTCAAGTTGTTCCTATACTGTTGCCATGAGTAAAAGAGAAACTTAGACCGAGAAAGGGGGAGGGCTGCTAGGAATATGAGAGAAGTGCACTTTTATAACCCATTCACCCTTGATGGCCGCCTCCTACTGACTATGTATGCACAGAGAGGTGCAGGGGAAGAAACAAGGCTAGGGGAACCTTCTCCATATGGATAGTGTGTACCTATGTTGGACTGGATGATAGCTGTAGTCTAGGTGGCTGAAGTTTATATGACTCCTATATAGAACTGTGAGTTCTAGTCTCCTGCATAATAGAGGGAGGTAAAGATTTTGTTCTCTTACGAAGTTTCCTAATAGGACAATTTACACCAATGGGCCATTTATTTCTTTAGTTGGGCCTAAGAATAGTGACAGTGCCAAACACTGGATATAGTGTGCTCCATCTGTTCAGTTTATAGAATGGAAAGACTTGGGGTAGCCATTCTTGGCATGGGCAGAGACCAGTCAACCAAGCATCTGATTTTAAAGCTGGCATGCTAGTACCAGGAATAGTAGAACAGCTGCAATTATGCAAGATTTCTAGGAAAGGAGGAAATAAGCAAGCAAGCAAGCAAGCATCCATCCACCTTAAGTTCTAAAGAGCACCCCAGCTACTTTGGTTAGTTCAAAAACAATGGTGGCCAAAAGCAAAGTGTGTGTTAGTTCTTTAGTCAATGTAAATCGGACATTTGGAAGACAAGGCTACTAAAACAGCCATTGGTTAAACATCTTCTTGGGTGGGAGTTAGAAACCAAGTCTTGCATTTTGGCCTCAAATTGCTTTTCATAAGTCTACGCCTACGTCCTTGTAAATAATAACCCATTACATAGCCAATGAAGATAACCAGAGCCCACTTTTTCTTTCATCACAGTGGATACAGACAACCAGCTTCCTCATAAGTGCTGTGCTCTGCAGGGTGGTGGAAAATGCGTCAAACTAGGCAGCCTAAAGGAGTCAGTTGTACAGTAGCTCTGAAGTCCATCATATATTGAACCAGTTCAGGCAACTGAGTTCCTCTTTATTCCATAATTTCACACATAATAGGAGCAAACAGATAGTTTGAATCCAGCTTGACTTGGGTAGCCTCATGTTGGGACACAAAAGCTAGACCTATGATCGATTGGATCATAGACCGGGTTTGCAGGTCTGTGATCCAATCCTCAAACTTAAAATACAATGGCTTGGATCTTAACTTCTGGGAGTTCCTCTCACACACATACCCATTACCCAACCCATTCCTGAGGGCTAGCAGAGAGTCCAAAATAGCATCTGATGGGTGGGTAGGTGGCTGGATGAGTTGCAATTGGAAAAAGAAATTGAAGGTCCTGTGCCCCTTGTGCATGAGTGGAAATGCCTTCTTGCTTGCACAATGGCCCTTTGATTGCAGGCCAAAGTATTATCAAAATGGGAACTTGCCCCTCACAATCAATTAAAGTAGACCCCTCCATGCACATATACACACATGGGTGTGTGTGCATTTTATCCTTTGTGGGATACTCATGCAATTCCTGATACAGGAACACTATCTTGTGCCACATAACAGATGAGGAGGTAAGAGGAAGTTGGTTGTGTTGAGGGAAACGCAGCCATGTTGGAATGTGTGCCTGTGAAAAAACAATTATGCTGCTCTTCACCACTTGTTTAAATATATGAAACGCTTCAGGCACAGGAGAGAGAGAGAAGGGTGTACATAGCCAGTAATGGGAAGTGGCTTTCCTGAGGCTCCTCTACAAGTGCCTTCTCACCTTGGAGCAAAACACAAATGAGGGAGCTGCCATTTATGGGAAAGGTGAGGAGGCAATCTCCATATCAGTTTCACTTAAGACTGAGCCAGATTTGACAGCTCAGCCGGAAACAGTCCCAGGCTAGCCTGTGCACCCCATTCCACCCCACCCCTTCCATCTTTGCAGGAGGCCTGCTCTTCCTTTACTGTGCTAGAGTGAAGCCATAACAGCGGCACTTACTTCCATAGACCTTCTCATTGCTTATCACCATTTCCATCACACACACAAAGCCTAATAATGTTAGTGCAGGTTTGAGGGCAGAAAATCAATGTGATACGCCCATAATAAAAGTACAAGCTTGAGGAAAGAACCATGGACTCCATGCTGCAAAGGAGAAATGATTGCTCCCTCTTTTTTTGGGGGGGGGGCACCCCTGCTCCCCATTATTGTGTACAAACACTTCGAGAAATCTGTTTGCACTAGAAGAGAAAACAAGGCTGTTTCCACCGTATTCAGCTACAGGTTGATTCAATTGTGAGCACAATAAGAAATAAAGAAAGCTCAATGCAAGGGGGATGCTCAAACCATTTTGAGTCTAAACCAGCTCCCAGTATGAAAGAATAAGCTTTCATAGTCAACACCCTGAGAGGTCAAACAAATCGTTTTTCTGAAAAGCCAATGATAAGGGAAGTAGCCTTTTGAGAATACCATTCCCAAAATCCTGCCTCCAAAGAAGTCTCAGTCAACACCTTTCTCTTGCCACTCTGGATTTGCAGTTGGGAGGGAGGGGTGTCACACCTTTTAGAAGGCCAGGTTTGCCCAGGGCCATATGAATGATGATCCATTGGAAAAGGATTCTGAGACTTTGACGCCTCTGAATCGCAACTGGTATGTCTTACAGTGTTTTTATCAGTTGCCAGTGGTCTTCAGGTTTGGCTAGAAAGTAAGACTCCTAAGATCTTTTTTTCTTCCTGGTCTATACATGTAGAACATGGTATTTTAAGTAAAGAAACCCTTTTCACTATTCTATCTTAGAAGTAGAAAGCATCTGGAGGCAACTTTAAGGTGAAACCCATGGAAAGACCTAGGCAGGTCATAAAGAGCAAACCTAAAGAGTACCATTAGTCATGTTAGGTGCAAGGGCAGCTGTAGAAATGGTGCATGGAAAACAAAACCACACAGAGAAGAACAACCTAGGTGCTAAGAAACAAGCCTGGAAAGCAAAGGTTTCTGATACACACCTGCATGGGCCGCACCAGTCCATTTGTTGGTTGAGGCCAAAGCGAGCTCTGCATTTCTTAGGAGAGGCAGGATCTGAACAAGGAGCATGCGTGGCGGAGAATGGGCAAGGCAGAGGCATAAACAGCAGCAAGAGCAGGAGGAAGAAGAAAAGAAGCAACATCAATTTCGCTGCTGGAGACAAAACTAAACAGGACACATACACTCAGTTCTTCAGCAAGTTTCTGCTGCCAGCATCTCCTAGAACAAAGTGTGTGTTAGGCAAATACCAAAATGATTTCAGGCAACAGGCCAGGAATGCAGTGACTGGGGCACAGATCTCAGATTGCTACCAGTGCTTTAGCTTTTTAAAAAAATTATTATTGTTGGGTTGCTCTTGCATTTCAACTCTCTTTCTCTCCCAGACCTTTGAGAAAATGCTCAAAAAGCCACAGGCAATTGCATTTTAAAGATATGCCTGGCTTTGGTTGTGTTTGAAATGCTGCTGAACCAGAGAGTGTTATTGCGTTGTGTGTATTTATTCTGCTGTGAACTGGACCTGGGCAAAAGTGACTAGAGGGTCCTCCTAAGAGCCAAAAATTTATTACTAAAACAAGCAAAAGTAAAATAAATAATACATATTTCTTCTTTGTGGTCTCTGTGCATCATACATATGTTCTGCGCCTGCGTGGAGCTCCATTCGAGAAATGTCTATAAGTTAAGGAATATTTGGCTGGACCCTCCTCCACCGTCCCAGTGCACATGTCCCTAACAAGGTCCTGTCTAGTCTCTCCGTTCTCTTTTGACCACCAATGAAGTAGCCTTGTAGGGAACTTCTCTCATTATTCGCTCTTCATAGTGTAACTGCTGAGGGGTTTCTTTCTTCCAACTTTGTCTTTTTGTCTTCTCAGGAGTTTTCCCTGCCTGATACTGTTTTGAATTGTATTTGTTTCTTTTGTGTTCATGCTCTCCATGATCACCCACAGGTGGATGGCTGTCAGGGCACCATTTCAGAAGTGTGTCTGTTGTGGCAGTAAACTCCCTGTGTCTTGGAAAAGGGCACAAAGTGGAAGCCTGCACTCACTGTCAAGCCCTTACAAAATGAGACGTTATTGCTCTGACAGGTTATCTTGTATAGGAAAGCCCTTGAAGTGGTAGACCTGTTGGTGGACAAGGCCACTACGACACTGGTGTCAAAGGAACCCTCCCCTCTTTGGGGCATCAGAGACCCTTTCCTGCTTGCCTTGGCCTTTAGAAGCTTCGGAAATTGCTGCTTCCCCTGTTCAAGTCCTGAATCCAAACCATTTTGACCCACTGACACATGGGTGATCATTGAAGAAACTTTTGAAAATGGCCAAAGAAACAGAAGTGGTGAGGAGGACCCACATGCCATAATTGCTTGTCTCAGTACTAGTTGTACCATTGACGGTACAATCCCTCTACAGATATTCCATTCACTTGACATTGCTTACAACTCAACTTATCGAACAGGCTCTAGTGACTGACCCTTGTGTAGGATCCGGTACCAGTTGTGTCTACATTGGAAGGCAGGATTAGGGAAGCATAGCCAGTTCTGGCACCAACTCGCAAGCCAACTGATAATGGGGGCCAATCTCCCTGCCGCCAGGGCTATCAATCTCTTGATCAGAGAGGATCTCCAGATTCCATGTACTTGAGCTACTGCTCCACACGTCAGAGAGAACATACATCTAGGTTATATAAGCATCCCAGATATGGATCCCAGTTACCACTTTCAGATTGGGATAGGCTTCTAACACCTCAACGCAACTACTATTGGGACCAGCTACACTCTGGGTATGGAGGGCAGACAGTGGATGCATGTTACCAAGACCCGTCTCCCATGATTGGTACCAACACGTTTCTGGTCCTGATTCCATGGCCAATACATACCAACGCATCAGTTGATTTCAACAACAGTCTTGTGGGCGAGAAATCTGTCTTGCCATCTGCCCATGCTGTTACTACAACAGGCACAGACTCTGGTGTCATCCATTCCATTGCCCTCCATGCTACTCCTGAATTCGTGCTTGGCCATTACCCTGACCACCTTGTTTTTTTTGTGAACCGCCCAGAGAGCTTGGCTATTGGGTGGTATAAAAATGTAATAAATAAATAAATAAATAAATAAATATTAGTACAGAAGCATAAGGTGTCAATACAATCTACAGATGTACATTCCAGGTCACGTCCAGGGGTATCTCCATAGTCAGGGACAGATGATTATCAGTCAGACTCAATGACTTCCCTGGTGCCTTGAACTTCATCAGATGTGGCAGTGGGCAATCTGGATCCAGCTTCCCCTTCAGAGAATATGGGTGTTTCCAAAATAGGTTCATCTGTGTGTTCAACCCCCTCAGGAACAGCTGTCTCACCCATCTTGTGGTACTCTGGGAAGTGTAGTTGGTGTGTGGATCGGATGCTTCCAACCTGGGTGTAGGACTCCTGTTTCTCCAGCCTTTCTATCTTGGATCCTTACCACAGATGTGTTGGAGTAGGGAGCTCACTGTAGTCCCTTGGAGATGCAAGGGGTGTCAACCAAGGTAGAATACGCATGTCACATCAATTTCTTGGAGGCCTTGCAGGCTTTCAAGTCTGATCTCAGAGGTTGCTTGGGTCAGGTCACGCAGCCTCGGACAAAACCACCACCATTTACTACTTAAAAAAGCAAGGAGGTACAAAATTTCTCCCTCTGGTCTACCTAACCCTCAGAATCTTCAACTGGTGCATCTCCCATTGGATTGGTCAGCTGCAGTGTTATCCACCCTGGCACATTGCCAGGGTGGACAACACTGTAGCCCACTCACTAAGTCAGATCTACTCCTCTTCCATGAGTGTGAGCTGGACAGGGCAGTCCTTGCAGATTTATTTTACCTTTGCGGTGCTCTGGAGGTGGACTTGACTGCCTGGGTGAACAATGCTGTTTGCCCAATATTCTTCAGCAGAGCAGAAATGGAGAAGAAGTCCATGGGGGATGCCTTTGGCTTCCACTGAACGGGAACACAGTTTAATCTTCTTTCACGCTCGCTGCTCATAACAACAGTTGCTAGCAGAGGTAAAGAGTAGAGGAGGCGGACTGTATCCTAATCACACTGTGATGGCCAAGGCAACCTTGGTTTACCGCTCTATTTCAACTCTCCCACAGCAAGTGCCACCAACCAGATTCCATTGATAATCAGAAAAAAATGGGATCAAGGCAAAATATGGACCTCAGCACACTACGACTGATGGCATGGAGAATCCGTTGACCTCTTCTGCCTTGTCAGTCCCTGACGTGGTACAATGTATTCTGGATGCTACTCATCAGCCATCTATGAGACATTCCTATGCCCATAAGTAGGCATCCTTTGCTACCATTCATGATTTTTACCTGTTTGCTGCCACTTGCACTGAGTGTTGCAATTTATCTTGTCTCTTTAGAACAAGGGTTCTTTCCTGAGAGAATATTTGTCAGCTATCTCTGCCAGATTTCCATCTCAAATTCTGGAAAACTGCCTTTCTGGTGACTTACATCAGCCTGCTGATCTTGCGAACTGTGTGTGTTGTGTATAGACCCATCTTATATAACTTTACATTGTGATAAGGTGGTGCTCCTTCCTGATGTTGTGTTCCTGCCCAATATGATGTCTGAGTTCCACTGAGTTCCATGTTGTATTCCCTTCTAACTTTTTGTTTCCTTCTACTCCGATTGAATTTTCTTTTCATATCCTGGACGTTCAGAGGGTGTTGGCTTTCTATAAATCAAGGACTGAGTCCTTTCATCAGTTCCTTGTTTATTTCTGTGCTATTGTGGCAAGTGGCAAGGACTACCAGTGTTGTTGCAGAGGCTATTGTCCTGGTTGATACACCCTATTAAGTTGGTGTATGGATTGATTGGCCTTGACCTTTCCGGTCCAAGTCGAGTTCACTCGACCTATGCCATGGCTGTGTCAGTGGTGTTTTCTTGAGCTCTGCAGAGCAGCCACCTGGTCGAAACTGTCAACCTTCATCAGCCATTTCAGACTTGATGTGTGAGCCAAAGCAGACTGCTCCTTCGGGTGCAGAGTTTTGTTCATTGTCTTAAAGTAGGACACTGATCTGCCACTAGTAAGTCAGCTTGCTACTTGCCTGTATGTGGGATACATAGAGACCACGAAGGAGAAAGACAGGTTGCTTATCTGTAATTAATTCTTCGAGTGGTCATCTGTGAATACACACAACCCACTATTCCCTGCTATGGTGTCGATGGCAATATTGATGTTGGTACTGAAGCTCAGCTTGGTTCTGAGGCTGCAGTGGGCAGTCTCAAGGAACTGAAAAAATAGGTGGGAACCCACTAGGGACATGCACACTGCGATGGTGGGGGTGGGTTCCTGCTAAGAATCCCTCAGTTATAGAGGTTCCCAAACAGGTGCAGGGCCCATATGTGTGAATGCACAGCTGCCCACTTGAAGAACTACAGTTTAAAGGTAAGCAATCTGTATTTTAAAACGAATGTGTTGCAAGTTAACAATTAGCATCTGCAATCTTGATGTTCAGTAGGTAGCCCATAGCCAAGGTCCTGTCCACTGAGGCTTTCCTAAGGCAGTGGTGGGGAACATGGAGTTCTCTGGATGTTGTTCGACTGCAGCTCCCATCAGTTCTAACCACCATAGTCAATGGTGAGGGTTTATAGGAGTTGTAGGCCAGTAACATCTGGAGGGTCGCATGTTTCCTATCCCTGTTCTAAGGGTTTGTAATGCCTCTCTCAATCGCTCTCCTTTCTCTCTTGACAACCAACTCGTGCCTCCTGGTGGACATTGCTTTCTAATCACCACTGGAGTCTCAGTTCTGACCACCCCATTTCTCAAATGATCCTTCTCAAGTGTACGTATGCATAATTTTTAAAAAATGGCTGCTAAATGTAGGGAAATGTGAAATATAAAGAAACATAATGCCCCAAAGAGGCAAACCTGTGTCCAATGACAGCAACTAGTGCAACAGAGTAGTGATGGCACCAAGGTTGGTTGTGGGTCAAGAGTGGGTCTCCAAAGTACAAAACCGTCCAAAATGTAAAACTATGAGACTTTGACTGCAATCCTGTATAGTTGCTTGGGAATGAGCCCCAGTGATTTTATTGGGACTTGTGTCAGAATAAACATGCTTAGTGTTAGGCTGCATGGCTGCCGTCCTATGCAAATTTACATGGAACTGAGTGGGACTTAACTGCAGAGTATAGCTGCCTGTGGCTTGAAAATTGCAACTGAAAGGGGAAGTTTCTATGTACATCTGCCACTTAAATTTCATTGAAGATAACTGAGAATCCCAAACGTGTTTGCTACTTTCATGATGAAAAATCAATCCTAAACTTAGTCCTGCACAGTAATTTGACAAAGATACTATTTAAATATGAATTTAGCTTCTTGCAAAAAATAAAAATAAAAATAAATTAACAGGCCATACTGGTATGACAGGCAGCAGCTGATAAATGATGTGTGACTGTATTTGCTGGGGTAGTGGGGGATGTTGGGTGAGAAGTCAAGTATTCTAGAGTCCTTTAACCTTTGCGTTCTGCATTCAAAAAAATTAAGACTAGAGGAAGGGACTTAGCTGATGTGTCAAAATGCAACAAGGCATAAACTGAATAGTACTCTTTGTCTCTTAAATGGTCTGTTGATACTGTCACAGAAGAGCAGACAGAAGATACAATGGCAGATAGTGGCAAAGCTAGAGGAAATAGCTGCTATGTCTCATGTGACATGAAACACAGATTAGAGTTTATAGCATAGACAGTGACCCATCAATAGAGGAAATAGAGGTAGTATTAGCATAGATATGGATTACCCCAGTCATATTAAGCCATGGATGCAAATCCTAGAGGAAGATTATAGCTATTGTTTGGCTGCCTCAACTAATCCCCAACCAATATAAACAAAGTGACAGTTGCCAGATAATGTGCTGGATTTTGCACCAGCGGATTTACCTGAATTGGAGTCTTGCTGCTTTTCTCTTGTTCGTCTTTTCTTTTTTCCCTAGGATTAAAAAGAGAGGGGCAAGAAGGGAGGGAGAGGGAGAGGGAGAGGGAGGAAGAGAGAGAACAAAAATCACAAGATGAATAAAAGCAACTCATTTTGCCAGAGGACCACTTTGAGGAGGGAATAAGAGGTGATGGGCCAAGGCTTCCATTCTTCACTCCCCCTCCCCAAATTGGCCTGCTCCAAGTCTAATCACAATGGATTCTGGTAACCCAGATCTTTTGTTTGCCTTGCTATGGAAAACTGGAGGGTCAGATGGCATCTTTCCCCTGGGGGTCCAAACTGGGCCCACAGACTGTCAGTCACTAAGCCTAAAAGATACATCAGTTTACAGCAGGGGTTCTCAACACATTACTAAAAGAAACCAAGGGGGTGGACCCACCTGTTGTTTCCAAGTCATGATCTAGAAATAACCCCTCCTTTAGCCCTTACTGCAGCATTCTCCCCAGCTCTCAGTGCCACCAGCCAACATAACTGCTTGACCAGCTGGTGGGTTCAGACCTAACGCTGGGAGGCAATGGTTTGGCCAATTTCAGAGACAAGACCCTGGAATCTACCTGTAAAAGAAGCAGCAGCTACCATTTCAGTAGAAAGCAAGAAACAACCATTGTGAGTTAATGAGGATTGTATCTGCGTACCTTGCCACAGCAGTTATGCAGGCAACTCATTTGGGCATGTGTGGAATTTTTTTTTCTTTTACAAGATGTATAGCAGACCTGTTAGCTATTTATTGATGATCACCGGCCACATCAACAATTCATGTGCTTTATGCTGTGGCTGAAACTAAATTAATAAGTGCAGATTGCAACTGTAAGAGATCTCTGCAGTGTAAATGAAAAAAACACAGGCTGCAACAGACATTTGCATTGGTGCCAAGGAAATCAGGTCTGCCCCTGTCCACCCTTCTTTGTATTCATCTCCTCAGCTGTGTTTGACAGTCCAGGCCTGTGAACGTGGCTGTTCTGCCACAGGGGCAGCTGAGAATAGCACCATGCAGCACCACATGCACAACTGCTGTGCCTCTGTCTGCTACTCTTAAAAACTCCTGAATTATGCAAAATATCCACCCTATGTGTTCACTCATGGAAGGAAAGGAACCTCTCGTGCAAGCACTGAGTCATTACTGACCCTTGGAGGGACGCCAGCTTTCGCTGATGTTTTCTTGGCAGGCCTTATAGCGGGGTGGTTTGCCGTTGCCTTCCCCGGCCATTATTACCTTTCCCCCAGCTAACTGGGTACTCATTTTACTGACCTCGGGAGGATGGAAGGCTGAGTCGACCCGAGCCGGCTGCCTGAAACCAGCTTCCGCTGGGATCGAACTCAGGCCGTGGGGAGAGTTTTAGCTGCAGAAACTGCTGCTTTACCACTCTGCGCCACACGAGGCTCTCTAGGTATTAGGATTCTTGCTTATGACGAGAATCCAGCCCCCTATCAGTTGCACATGGATTGACTTGTTCTTTGAGATACAAGGAAAGACTTCAGCCCCTTTTCACACCTTTTAAACTGTACATACCCTGAACCCGGAGAGAGCAATTGAGCCCAATGGCCCTGCTGGTTCTGGCCTCCACACACTTGGTCAAAGGTCTGAAATAAGCCCACAGCTCTGACTTGGAAGGTGTGAAAAGGAGCTGAGGACTTCCCTGTACCTCTAAAAAGGTAAGAAAAAGACCTACAGCTTTATCAGATGGTCATCTATTTGTGCAGTAACTATCCCAAAATATACCATAGTGGGAGGTGCATGGTGTGCCGCCTCCATGGTGACGTGACCTAGATTGAGGAGAGAACCCAACTAGCTCCATACATATACTCTTTACATGCGCAAAGACCAGCTGCAGTTAGTGCATGCATTCAGTTTTTCTTTCTAGCAAAAGTGTAGAAGATTCTTGAGCTGGTGCAGAACGTAAAAGGTGACTATGTGTAGATGAAGTAAACTATGGTTCCTTACTGGTCGTGCTGATGCACTGGTGGCTGCAGCCTACACACAATAAAAGAATTAAACTGAATGTTAGATATATTTAAAAATGTACTTTTTAAAAAAATCAGGGAGGTGAGAGAGATATTGGGATGGAAAGAAAGTTGGCCGAATTTTAGAAACAGCAAATGGAAAAGAATATAGTGATTAAGAATGATCTTTGGTGAGAGGCAAGTTTTTTAAAAAATATATTTGCCCCCTGAATATAATTTCAAATCAGCTATTACAATACGCACCAAATTTAAACCCTGTGTTGTCTGTAATTTTTTTTTACCATGCACGTCTCTCACACCAGCATTTGCAACGTCTTGATTACGTTAACCTCATAGTTTTCTTGGGTATAAAAATTATGACTGCCGGTAGATTAAAAAATGCATACTTATTTGCAGGTTTGGGCAATCCACTCAGCATATTTTACTCACGAGTAAATCTCATAGAGTTCGACTTAATAGTAAATGTGTTTAGGACAGCAGCCTTTGTTTAACTTCCAGAGATGTGACTGCAAACTTGGAGGAAAACAAAGGCTGTTCCATTTTAAGTTCAAACAGTATTTAAATATGTTTGTCATTAGCGAGGCACTAAAACCGCTTCCCTGATGAAAGCAGGCAAAATCAAACCAGATTGTCTTCCCCATCACTCCTCTCCATCTAGTACTGATTTTGCTTGCATTGGGAGGCCTAGTTACCACACAGCTGCCTACCACCACAATTAAAACACAATGGGGTTGGATGCAGGTTCTGCTTTCAATTGACAGGAGGACTCCACTCAAAGAAGGTGCCTCCACCCGATTTTTGAGGATTTCCCCCTCCCCTCCACCACACGGCTCACCCCATTCAGCAGGGTTCCCGACCTGCTGCGTAGCATTTTCATGGGACTAGAGAAGTTGCTACGGGAAGGACAGAGTGTGGAAGTCTTCCGTCACCCTGCTCGTACGTGCCTAAATCTCGAACCAACCCCAAATTGGTGGTTATTACTAACTTACAAGCGCTGTGCCTACATTGTGACATGAAGTTACATCTCAGCTGGAAGATGGAAATACGTTCTAAATGCACATTGGAACCTTCCTATTGCAAATGGGTCTGCAACATGTTTTGGTTTCGGAAAGCAGTTCTGCGGTGTCCCATTGTCAGGAGCGTAAGATGAGTCACTGCCTACAACTTCTGGGCTGCCTCTCACTCCAAGACTGAACCACCGATACAAAGATTCAGAAAGAGCTTATGCATTATACACAGGCCTTGCCAGAATGGTATTGGTTGTTCACATGTTTGGCTGCTTCCCTACATCAAAAATCTTGGCATGTCAAGCCAAGCCTTCTAATGTGAGGTGCTCACTTTCCACATGCATACGGAGTTTTTGATATACTCCCCACTTGCCTCTGGTCAGCACAACACATTCCGCTTCAGTCACCTGTCATTAAAAACCCAGCTGCTGCTTCTCCTGTATACATTGGGGACAATTTGCAGCAGACAAGCTTTGGGCAGGAGGAAGGAACAAATCCTTCCCCTTGCTAATTTCCTTCTTCAACTCCCCCTTATCAACTGCTTCCCCCCCCAATCTCAGGTACATATGTGCAGTGGAAATACTAGTCTGGACACTGACCTGAGGGATCATGGGCGTTGCAAGGGAGATGAGGCAAATGCTCGGCTAAACTTTCTTCTCAAAACTCTGCTGAAAACCACGCTATTTCAGCCATGCTTTTGCACAGGAGGTACAGTCTCCAGTTTGAGAGATGGAAAATTGAGGTAGAGCTTACAGTCTTGCACTAAGTAGCAGGCTTACAGGGGCCTTGATGGTCAGCATCAGTCAAAGGAGAAGACACCCCCAAGCCTCCTATTTTCCTACCCACCACTGTTTCCCTAAGGGACGTTCAGGTCCTCCTGCCACTAGTCAGTCCCCCATAATCTCAGCCACTTCCATAGTTCCATCAACTATCCCAGCCTCCCCCGTTGGATTAGCCTAACAACTGTCATCAGATCCTTCTGTTTGCTATTGTTGTCCTCTCTGGGAACAGCTTGGGCTACAAATATGTGAAAGCGTGAATGAATAAATAACTGTTGGAAAGCAGGGGTGGGAGGACAACAGAACCATGCATGTGCGTCTAGTGCCAAGTGTTTATGAAGAGCCTCTTGTGACTCCCCCCACCACCACCTTTCTGTCTGGCAGAGGCAAAAAGCCAAAAACCCATCACATGCATGAAATGTGGGAGCTGGAATTCAGTAAGAAGGACAGGTGGCTAAAATGCACCAGCTGCCACTGTAGATCATGACACACCAAAGCAGTAGAGCCTACAGTTTATTGCGTTAGGGATACATGCTTTCTATCAGCAGCACATTAGCAAAAGCCATGGGCAGACAAAAAATCTGGCACATATAGTAGTAACAAATTTAAAAGACTAAGATAGACACACACACACACACACACACACACACAAACATTCATAGCCCATGATCATTACCAGATGCTGGGGACAAGCAATAGGGGATGGCCATCACCTTCATGGTTTGCTTTGGGCTTCCTGGAAGCACTGGTCTAGCCACTGTTGAAAATAGGGTGCTGGGCTAGATGGACCGCCTGGTCTGATTCAGAAGGGCAGTGCTTATTTTATTAAAAATGTACGTGCAATGACACACCAAATCAGTAGAGCCTATAGTTCCTTGCACATCTTCTTGACCTACTCGTCTACAAAGGAAAGTGCTGGCAGGGAGCATCCACCCTCTTCCACTGACACGCAAGCTAGCCCACCTGGAAAAACCACACACAGCCTATTGATTGTCCCCTCCAAATTGACAAATTCCATAGCCAATGAGCAATTCTATGGCCATGGAAAAGCTCAGGGCTCCTGGAATTCTGCAGCCAACGCTGGGTTAGGTGGATGCATGAGTGGCAGATGGTTACAGACTCTCACTGCCGTAATGCAGAATGACATTCGCTGCAGAATTCTCTTACCCTTGCCGCAGAAACCGGCCCCGAAGTGCTGCTGAATTCCAGGGGCCCTGAGTTAAACTTTGTGTGATCACGGGACGAAGAGCCTGAAGAAGACTGAAGAGCAAGGGGTAAAGCGTTAAAATAGCAGCTGGGGTCAGCACTGAAAAAATGCACCAAATAAGTACATGAGCACATCAAGGTGTATGCAGAAAAACCCTCACAGAGAGTGAATTAATTGCATTCCACAGTTAACTGAGTAATTGAAACAAAGTCATTCAAGCAGCTGAAAAAAACAACCCCTTGGCTTCGTAACTCACTTGAATCACAAAATGGCAGGTAAAGAGTTGGATTCAGAATGTGCCTTCTGTGGAAGGAAGGGTTCTGCTCATGGAAAGTGCCCCTGCCTGATTTTAGGAGATCCCCCACCCTTTCCCCTACACTGTAACTCACCCCAATTAGCAGGTCCCTCCAGCTCTCTGTGCATCATTTTCAGGGGGGTGGAGGGATTCCTGTGGGGAGGAGGGGGGCAAGAAAGTTGGCTTTCACCAGCCCAGTTGCACATGCCTAAATCTGGATCCAACCCGAAGAAGAGGACCTTGTTGGAGGGAAGCATACTTAACAGTTTTCCTTTTTATTGTTGGGCATTCTCCCCTGGCCTGGAGAAAAGCCATGTCTAACATGTGAAGGCTGCTCATGAAACAGGCAGCCTATGGGTTAAAAAACCTTTAAATGAGGACTGGATTGTATGTGGAATCAGGCAGGAGTAAGTCCTTTTGTAAGCCCTGCATCTCATCTAAATTGATCCTTGACTTGGAGTAGAAGTGTGGCAGTGGCTACAAACTACAGCATTTTTTGAAGATTTCATATTTAAGCAGCCAAACAAAGAAAAAGATACAGGCTAGGATTCTCAAGGATCTAACAAATTATTATTATTATTATTATTATTATTATTATTATTATTATTATTATTATTTACATTTTTATACTGCCCAATAGCCGGAGCTCTCTGGGCGGTTCACAAAAATTAAAACCATTCAAAGTATAAAACAACAATATAAAACTATAATATAAAATACAATATAAAAGCTCAACCAGATAAATATCTTAGCTACTTAAATTAAAAGTTCAAGTGCAGCTGGAGCCCTGCATATCTGTTGTAGGCTGCCAGCACTTCACCTATGTGTTATGGTAAATGTTTAATAGGGTAGATTACTGAAATGAAAAGACATTTTAAAACTAAATTGCTTTTGAGTTTCAAAGACTTTTCACAATTTGACTTTGGGCTAAAAATCAAAGTTGTGTCTTCACAGGGCCAATTAACTTGCTGTAATTTTTTCATTTATGTGGATGCAGAAATAAATACATGTAAATAGTATTCAGCATTTCAGAACAGACCGCTAAGTTATCAGACAGCACTTTTCACTTTCTAAAATTCATCTTCCCAGGATAAACTTTTTTCACAGTAAAAAAACACTGAAGCTGTAGCATCTGTTGCACAGAAAAAATATTTCACAGAAAAGCAATTCTTTAAAAAAAGGCAATTTCTACAAAATAGTTTGACACAATAATGTAGAAAAGGAATCACTATATTAAATATTCACTGGGTACAAAATGATATTGCATTATACCTTAAAGTAGATTTCTTTTAAAATCGTAATGGCTTGGCCCCTAAATAAGTTAACTTAAGGAAGTTCATGGAAGGAAAGTTTCCTATCTGCTCTTCCCTCCTGCAACCACCTGTGACCCCTAAAATCCTGTCTGGAGTTGAGGGGGTTCACGAACAATGCACAATCCAGATTAGCACAGCTGGGATAAATGGACGTTCTGTCGGGGTGGTTTGTCTTTAAATAATGCCACTAAAATTCTTCTATTGCCCAACCCTTTGGTTGAGCATTACCTGCTAACATCCTAAAATACATGTGTAAAAAGAGTACCTTTACATGTGTTTCTGAAAGAAATTCCACTCAATTTTGGGAGTGTAATAATAATATTTTACTTTACAGGGGGGGAAACCCTTTATGTCAACCATTTATCAACTTTGAAAGGTCAACAGAAAGGTGTTGAAGGAGATACGACTGGCCATGGAGAGCTATTAGGAAATTATCTAAGAAAAGCAGCCATGGCAATACTAGAGGAAAAGTCTATGCATTAATGAATGGGGGCTTTCTGCAAATTCTATTAAAATATCTAAATTGGCATTTCAGCATTTCTCTCCCCCAACTACCCTTTTTCTTGGTCACTCTCATACTGCTGTTTTCCTCAGCTCTTAATAAAGAAACATATTTCAGCCCTTTCATTGCTTAGAATCATAGAAAGGCAGAGTTGGAAGGGCCTATAAGGTCATCAAGCCCAACCCCCTGCTCAATGCAGGAATCCACCTTAAAGCATCCCCGACAGATGCTTGTCCAGCTGCCTCTTGAATGCCTCTAGTGTGGGAGAGCCCACAACCTCCCTAGGTAATTGGTTCCATTGTTGTACTGCTCTAACAGTCAGGAAGTTTTTCCTGATGTCCAGCCGGAATCTGGCTTCCTGTAACTTGAGCCCATTATTCCATGTCCTGCACTCTGCTTAACCTCACAGAATATCTAATCACTTCCTTTGTCCTCTAACAAGTTCTAGTAACAAGTTTCTTCAGAGAACCTGAATATCTGGCCTGGGCTTCTTTCATGGCATTGCTTTTTTTGACCTGGGAGCTCTTAAACATAACTCCTTATAGTCTGAGCAAAGGTAGAAAGTGCCTGATTGTGGGAGTGGATTTCACACCCTGCCTGACAAGTCATGTGACAGCAAGTTGACCTAAATTCCTCCTCACCCTTCCTTTCAGTGACAGAGCTTAGCATTCACTGTGGCTGCCTCCTGGCTTTCAGTACATCGCAATAGAAGTCTCTGGGCCTAACCCTAGGTCCAGCTTGCTTCTAACCATTTCCATGGCGTGTCTTCCTATCAGAGAAAGAGAAATGCACAGTGGGCATAGGCCAGGCAGTCTGGGCTGTTCCAAGATGTACTGAATCTGACAGCACTAGCAGCTGAATCTTACTTCAAAACTGGTGATGGGACAACATCCTCCAGCTCCTGATTAGAGGGTGCAGCACAGGCTAAAGGAGGGGAATTAGGGGCAGCAGTTGGAGGCTGCCACCACCCTGGCATCTGCTGTCTGAAGCAGCCACCTCAGTCTGCCTAATGGGAGGACTGATCCTGCAAGCAGCCACTATAATGAACTATCTTAGATAGGATCTTCACTACTGCTTTATAACAGTTTATAACAGCACTGACAACTCTTGGTGCCCATGGCATATTCCATAGACTGTTTTCAAACCGCTTTCAAAGTGTTATATCCTGCTTGGTGTAGATATGGCCTTATACTGTGCCATTCCATATCACTGGTCTAGCTGAGGCAGAGGTCCATCTTTCCCAGCCCAGCTACCTGAAATACTTTACCTGGAAATGGTGGATTTTGAACCCAGGTCCTTCAACATCCAGATCATGTGCTCTGCCATTGAACTATATGCCATCACCTCTACTAGTACATTTATGTATGGCCAATAACATATCAGGGCTTTACACAAAACTTGTCAACATATAAAGCTGTTCAGATCATTGGTCTATCTAGTCCTGTAAGCCTGGCTAGCAGCAACTCTCTGAAGTCTCAGGCAGAACCAACCCTGCTAGCTGAATCCTTTCACTGGGCATGCTAAAGATTGAACCTGCAACCCCTTGTATGCAAAATGTGTGGCCAACTATAACTCCCTGCTTGTTATTCCCAGAATTAGGACTTCGGTCCTAAGCAGTAGACCACTACATCACACATTATGGATTGGATCCAGGATTGGTTTTCTGTGAGAGGAAAGGCTCCACCCCTGGAAGGTCCCCCCTGCCCAATTTTTGGGGATTCCCCCTCCTTCACACCACAGCACACTTAGCATTTTCAGGTGGCTAGAGGGGAATTCCACTTCTACCAGCACAGTTGATCCCACATAAATCTATAGATACTGTAAATGTACATCTAAAAATGTAGTCTGTAGGCTAAATTATATGATACATAGTCAATGTATTAACATTCTCCCCAAAGGTTTTTAAAAAGAAAAAGCAGCTCTCTGAGGCTGCAAGGCTGAGCAGAGGACCATGCGTGTGAATGCAGGCATGCTGCTCTTCTACTCAAAATTACCCTCCAGCTGCTTTTGTCCAAGTGGGAGAAAAGATATGGGTGGAAAAGCAGCTAGAGGGGCAATTTTGAATGGAAAGAAATGACTGCAGGAGAAAGAGTTCAGCAGCCTCTTCCTACCTGCTCTACCTCTGCTCAAATACACTACCTCCCACAGATGCTCTTCATTTTAAAAAGTCACCTAGATATGCCTCTGTTGTGTAAAGCCTGGTTTGACACTTAAGGCCAAAGCAGACTTTAAATCTGTGTGTAGTGGCTATGTCTTTTCTCATTTTCACTCTAAAGTAGGTGCAAGGCCTCCAGCCTATGTCTTAAAAGCCTTCCTACACACCACTTCCATCCAAAGCTCTGATCAGAGGCCCTGCACCTGCTCTAGAGTAAAAATGCTGGGTGGGGGGGGAAGAGATGTAGTTGCTAGGCACAGATTTAAAGTAATGTCTGTTTGACAAACATGTGTTGACAAATACAGGTATCATACAGCTACACTTGTCAGCAAGCTGGAATTGGCTGCATTTCCTTGTTGAGCATCCACTCTGTGACTAATCTTAGTTTGCCATGAGTATTCTGCGTGAAATAGCAGACCCTGACAAAGTGGGCCACATGAGCTCAATCTTGGCCCACAGTTAGGGCTATGACTGCTCCCACAACAGCTGGAACGTGGGGGAAGAATCCCATTCTACTCTGCTTTTTTCTGGCACTTCAAGTATCTGAAAACAGGCTCCCCCTGATGGCAGAAAATAGGAACAGCCGATAAAGGAACAAAACAGAATGCTGCTTGCTGTAGCCCATGGAATCCCGAGAGAAGGGCCGGCCCAGCCATTAGGTAGAGTGAGGCAGTGTCCTCAAGCAGCTGATTTCGGATGTCATAAAAAGTCAGCAAATTGTTAATTATTTAATTTAATATCTTTGTGTTTTTATTATCAAGGAGAAGTGCTTGTGGGATTTTCTGCCTCAGGTACCGAAATAATGTGGCCTGTCTTAGGTACTATACACTTTGACTTGTGCGGGGGGGGGGGGGGGGGGGGGAGGGGAAGGGCATACAGAGAGGCATGATGCCATTTTCTCCTCCACATCAGGCAGCAAAATGTCTTGGGCTGGCCTTGCCTGGGAAGCCAGGTTGTTCAACTACTCACTTTCCCTCTGAAGTGATAGTGGATCTTGTAAATCAGGGTTGTGGAACATGGGCCCCTCCAAATGCTCTTTGATTTCCACTCCTATCAGTCCTAGCCTGCATAGTGAGGGATGATGGGAGTTGGTGTTGTGAGTGAGTGAGCGAATGAATGAATACGTAAAGACTGATGGAAAACTTAAAGGAAAGATCCAAGAACAAATGTTTATCATTAAATTGCCTGGAGAGACAATGTGTAGAACCCTCCTTTTACGTTTAGCCAGAGGATCCACACTGCAGCTAGCCTAGTGGCACACCTTTAGGGAAGCCAACAAGGTGAACTAATAAACCACTAAGTTTAAATAGGCTAGTGCAGCCCAGCTACCAGCCTCTGGTCAGGTTTGAAAAGCTCCATTAAATTTGTGGGCCTTCCTTCTTCCTTCTGAGAGTGCTGCAGGAGTGGAGAGGAAAGGAAAGGCTCCCTTGCAGATTTAATAGGCCAGCCGATACTGGTTCATTCAGGTAGCCTCCTAAATTCTTTGCAAAACAAGGAAACGCATCATCAAATTTAAGATGGCTAAGTGCAACTTGGCTATCAGCTGATGTTTGGGCTGTATCTAATTTGAAATTGTGTGTGTGTGTGTGTGTGTGTGTGTGTGCTTTTGTCACTTTCCATGGACAAGGTCAAGAGCGGCAAGCTGAGTCAAGTAATGTGAACCTGGCCACAAGCAAACGCAAGACGTAGAATCAGCACAAATGAAATGCAAATATGACGCACTATATCATCCTGAGCTGTGAACAAGCTGAATCGAATAATATTAATCTGGCTGGGCAAGGGCCGGGTCAGAATGCTTCTAACATGTTAATTTACATAAATAATTTAGAGTTCTAACACAAATATGGGTGTGGTTGTAATTATTATTAGCTGCGAGGGGAGCCCATCAGCAAAGCCTCCACCCTCTCCACTTTTTAATTTTTCTCAAGGGCTTATTTCTGATGACCATAAATCTAGTGCAAGCCCATATAAATGAAAAAGAAACCAGTCTGCCTATTACCTGTCTGTTTTTCTTTCTATTTTACATTGTGATCACCTCAAGGGAGAAACTGTTCCTTGATGATAGGAAAGTGGATATTACCATAAACGAATAAAAAGGGAGTTCAAACCCTTAAACTAAAATGCCTTTACAGTGTAAACAGATAAATTACTAGTCATAACTCTGATTGGGAATACAGTAAATTGCAACCCAACTACACTCTTTATGTTGTATATTGTGGAGCAGCACCATACAGCAGTTGCCACATTTTTATTCCTAAGGCCCAGCTTCATAGGCTGAGGAGAAGAAATAAATTTTCAAATACTATGTAAAAACTTACACTTGCAAGGAAGGAGAGGAACAGATTTTGAGAGGCTCTGAGAGCCAAACTAAACATTTGTCCAACAGAGCTGTGCAAGATTGGGTTATTACTTTAGTTTTTTTTTCTTTTTTCAATCCTGCCCTCTATGGCTGGTGCAGTAGGAGTGGAATTTTGGGATGAAATAGGAGGGGGAAAGATTAAATCCCCCCTTCTGGAGCACCAAATTGGGGCCGCATGTGTATATGTTGAATTAAATAATCCAATCATACATAGCTCTGCTATGCATCACTGGATGAACATTTAGTTTTTCCCTGAGTTCCAGAGAATGGGGACTGCAAGGGAGAAAGGACAGAGGCATGAAACAGAAGCAGTAACTCAAAGCTGATACAAGAAAATAGTAGAAACAACAAGAAGGCAAATAGAGAAAAGAATAGATAAGCAAGGAGGCGCCAAAGAATGAAGAGATTTACAAAACAAAAACAAGTAACATAAATATGGATCTGATAATGTGACAGAGAGAGAAAAAACAGATAAAAGCATTAAAAGTAGAAAAGCTGAGAAAGAGGCAAACCAGAAAGAAGGGAAAGGCAGCAATCAATTTGGGGTGGGGGGAGAATGAGAGAATAAACTAATATTCAGTAAAGGAAGATGCAAAATAATTGATTTTATTAACATTTAGAAATTGGAAATGGCAAGTTGTTGGAATAGTTTGCATGAAAGAAGAGCAACAATGAAAACAGTCAAAAAGGGCTGCAATGTTCTGTTCTGGGAGAAAAGGAAAAATAAAAAATTATCCAGAGTGCGAGGAAGGTACAGATGCAGAAGGAGAAGAGACCAACAGCGCAGTTTTAAATAAGTTATGGTAGCCAGTCAGAAATAGCAACAAGCCGTGCCAAAATATTAAAAAAGATAAAACTGAGCTAGGTAAGAGAAGAAAAAGTAGAATTGTAGGTCATCTGTACAGAAGTTGATAATGAATATTAAAAGACTTTTTAAAAAAACAGGACCAAGAGGAAAGGAATAGAGAAAAGGCCTAAGACAGAACTTTGAGGAACTGCAGCTGGAAACAGAAAAGAAGATGAAAAGAATAAAAACCAGACAGAAAGGGACTGAACAGTGCATTAGAAGAAAGAAAATTGAGATATTGATTAACAACAAGGCATTCAAGCATTTTCAAAGTGAAATGTAAGAGAGAAGGCAAGACAATATTTAATAAAGGAAAGAAGGGTCAAGACAAGGCTTCTTCAGAATGAGATAAATAAGACGTGAGTCATAGCAACAAGGGCAGATACCAGATGAGAGAGGTATGCAGCAAGAAAGATCAGTAGGAGCATGAGATTGTAATAGAGAGGGTGGAAGAGGATCAAGCAGAAGAAGCAAGAAGTAGTCACAAAGAAATAGGAGTAAATGAAAAAAATAGAGGAGGTGGAAGATTGCCCTGGAAAGTGATAAGAAAGGAAAGAGGAGAAGCAGCAGCATGAATTTATCCACATAAAATGCAAAGTAGTTCTCAAAACTTTTTATTTAGTGCATTCAAATGCCATATTGAACCACTGCCTTTATTTTCCCTCTTCGAATACATCATCCTGTGGCTCACCCAAAATAGCCATGATCAAATACAGATTCCCACTACCACTGGAAACACTAATATCAGATATACCTAAATATTTTACAATATTTGGGGATCTTGCTATATCTATGTGAAAAAGAACTGTTGAATGGCAGCCTCAGCAATGCAATGTTGAATGGCAGCCTGACACTCTGTACAGAATGAGCGTCATCAGATGTGTGTTCGGGAAATCGCATTGCCTTACCATTGCTTCCCCCCCCCTTCTGGTTCTGTCCCACAATACTTCCTCTTTCTTTACATGGGGAATTAAGAGGAAGTAAGCAATGACCATACAGTGGCTGTTTTTATCCCGCTGCTTCTCCTGCACACAGCAGGAAATGGCAGGAAGTTTTGCTACAGCTGAACAAAGTCGGATTTTTCTGGGTCTTCTTTTGCGACGGGAAAACGAGCAGAAGGGACGGGAGATGCGCGGGAAGCGGATGTCGTTGTCAAAAGGACTTGCGAAAAACCGTGAGTGGGCAGTAACGAGAGTGAGATAAAACACTTGCCTGATGACACTCAATGTTCCTGCTACCCGTCTCACCTAGTCCTTTGGGAATCACTCCTCTATAGTCTCCCACTGAATTGGCATTGTTGAAACAAGTAGTTTCAAAGGCAAACATTTTTTTAAAATCCTAGACATGTTACCCAAATTCTGCCGCCAGAGTACTCACATAGTTATCTCTTGCAGACCAGCCTGGATAGAGTTGCATGTGAAGCTGCCTTTCCTTGCGGGCCAGTTCATAATACTTGGCTTGCTCCTCCCGTGAGAGCGCGTGCCACTGCAATGGAAACCGGAGAAAATGGTGAGGCACCACAGTGTCTTTCCATGCTAGATCGCTCCGATCAGAAAAGAGCAATGCCCAGATTGGATCTTGTACATCAGGGTGGGGAGCCTGTGGCCCTCCAGGTGTTGATGGATTACAAGTCCCTTCAGCCACAACCAGCATGGCCGATGGTCAGAGCCTATAAGAAATCACTACTGATACAACTCCAACCATCTTGAGGCAAGCAGCAAAAACCGAGATAACCTATTTCCAGAAATGTTTGAAGGCGTTGAAATAATATCTCGCCCTCTTGCTTTTTTGTGTGGTTGGGGTGGGATGGGGAGAAGGAGGAGGAACAGACAATTGGGAGGAAATGTTAAAATAACTGATTTATCTGCTTGACTTGCAAATACAAAAATTAACCATACTCCTTATGCTTAGCAACAATGTGTCAAAGAAACTTCATCTAGGAAAGGTTGGAAAAATTATACATCAAGATTTTAGAATAAACATTTCATGTAAGAGGGTATCTTGCCCTTCACCCCTTTTGCCTACAATTTTTCTTTTCTAATCTAAGAAATATCTCAGTTTTCCTTTTCTAATCCTTTAAAGTTTCTGGGTTTCCCAGTTCCTCAGGCTTAAATACTGGTCTTCAGTCACTGCCATCTATTTGCACACCATTTTTATTCAATATAAACTGTTGTGTGCAGGAAGGAGCAGCCCTTTTACTATTTAAACAGAATGCAATTGTCCCTCACTCTAGGCATGACCCTGGAAGCATATACAGCTCTCAAGCAAAGCAAAACTGTCTTGGCAAAAGGAAGAAGCCAACACTGAACTAAACCAACATTTGTTTTGGTGTTTTTTTTTGGCTTTTACAGAATAAACAAAAGTACATACAAACCAGGTCTTTATTGTCTAAATCTAAAATCAGAGTCATCATGCAGAGTTCCTTGGGATTAAATTTAAATTTGTGTGGCTAAGTGGTTTCTGCCCACAAGAGGAAGAGAACATTGCAGGCCTAAAACTGTCCAGCGAGCCCATCAGTCTTGGACTTGAGACATCCAGGATCAAATCCTTGCTCAAACATAATCAATTCATTGAATGGCCCTTGGAAGGTCACAGCATCTCACCTTTATAGCAGAAATTATCGGTACCCACCTCACATAGTGGTGGGGACAGGGGCTTCGTGGAATGTAAAACTATTGCCATGTTAAAAGAGAACTAGACATGACTGCTGGGCGTTCGAAAAATAATAATCTCTGCTGCCCTTTGAATTTCCTGGTAATGCAACATCTTTTGAAAATCCCATATAATAACAGTTATTGCTGGATGACATAAGGAATGACATGCAGTCTGCCACAGGTGGAAGGTTAGTAAAGGGTAAGCAAAGATTCAGAAAAGCTTTTTTTGGATGTTCCTCCTATAGCAACAAAAGGTTCCTTAAGATGACTTATGAAATTCATTATAGTTTATCTCATTTGCCCAAAGCAATGCATTCAGAGAATATTTAGTCTAATTAGGCAGAAGGGGGAACAAAAGCACAGAGGCCCGGTTCTATAAGCGTCTGCTGATGCATTTAGATTCCACTGCAAGATATGCAACCTCCCAGTCCACTACAACTTCTTCACACAGCACATACAGTAGTTAAACTATGGAATTCGCTATCACAAGCTCTATTGATGGCCACCAATTTGGATGGCTTTAAAAGGGGGGTAAGCAAATTCCTGAAGGCTGTCAATGGCTACTAGTCCTGATGTCATTATGCTACCTCCACTATCAGAGGCAGTATGCCTAAGTACACCAGTTGCTAGGGAGCATGGGAGGGTGCTGTTATGTCCTATATGCGGGGGCAGCTGATTAGCCACTGTGTGAACAGAAAGCTGGACTAAATGGGCCCTTGGTCTGATCCAGTAAGGCTCTTCTTATGTTCTTATGAGTAAGAGGGATTTCAAACTTTTCTTCAGGAGATTCACTAATGAAATATTCTGTGTGGGCCACAGCTCTGCCCCAGCTTCACTGGCTCAGTCTCAGTCTCAGTCTCAGTCTCAGTCTCAGTCTCAGTCTCAGTCTCAGTCTCTCTCTCTCTCTCTCTCTCTCTCTCTCTCACACACACACACACACACACACACACACACACACACACAAATATTAGCATCTTTGTTAAGCATGATTTCTCTAACAGAAGCAGGGGTGCAGAACCTCTAGCCCTCCAGATGTTTTGACCTACAGCTTTCACCAGTACAGTACAGTCAATGACCCTCCAGCCATTTGATTAACTGTGCTGATGCTGGTGAGAAATTTTGGGAGTTGTGGGCCAGAACATATTGGGGTGGGTGGGTCACAATTTGCCCTAGGGTTTGGAGTATAACAAATTCAGCTCCAAACTGACCATTTGGGGAACTACACCATCCAATATAGATGGCCAGACATGTTCTACCATCCTTCCTTCCCACCCAATGGAGCAGTTGGCTTGATGAAGCCATTTGATTCTAAAAGCCCATCGTCTCTGGGAGTACATTCACCGGAGAGTGCCCATAACTCCTGCCTCGTTGTCAGAATAACATCACCTGCTTTTTGTGCTCTTACCCGCCTTCCTAAAATCTGATTGATGGCAGCACTTTCTTTCAAGGTACATTCGGCGATGACCTTTGCCCGCATTTCTTTCATATATAACATAAAAGCATTCAAGGGCTTTTTGATTGTGGGCTTCTTGGCTTCTTTCTCTCTCTTTGGTTCTGGTTGTGATTTCCTTGCCAGAAACAGAAAAGAAATAGTTGATAAAATAAGGCATTCAAGACTCAGAAATGTTGATTGCTAGGGAAAAGACTAAAACTGATCAACCAAAGCTTAGATTTAAGTCTTTTTAAAAATTTAAACTGTGGAATACGGTATCCGATAATGGCCACCTCCAATGGCTACTGTTAGAGAACACAATGCCGGACTATGCAGGCCCTCCCTTGATCTGATTCTGCACAGGCAGATCTCACCAGTAAATTATCAAATGTTGAGGCAAGAATCCAATAGTCCCATTGACTACTCTAATTTGCAGAACTGTAGATGGTTTATGGGCCAAACTCAATGTTCATTAAAGCTTTCCCCACTCTCCTGTTAAGTGCATGCTGCCATGATTTGGATCAGGAGAAAAGGATTGAAGTTTTCCAACCAACCACTTTTTTTTTCCTTTGGCAAAATTCCACCCCCCACCTTGAGTGTGTGTGTGTGTGTGTGTGGTGCTTTTTTTAAAAGCCTCCATTGACTCCAGTGGAGACATTTTTTTTTCTTTTTTAAACCTTCCATTGGGGAGGGGAGTTCATGAAAAAAAAGAATGGGAGGGAAGCATAAACCCTTCTCCCCTGGAACTCCATGGTCCTGACCCAAATCAGGGTCATGAGCACTTACAGGAGAGTAGAGAAGCTAGCATGCATAGCTCCACTATGCATGCTTTAATAAACGTTTAATTTGGCCCTGCGTTAATCCTCAAAATAAGTGTTTCGAGTACAGGAAATTATGGGTGATAAAAAAGTGAAGTGCCAACCTCCTACCTACCACTTCCCCACTGGAACTGCCCCTCCCCACCTCTGCTTTGCAAGTGAGAAGCAGTGGCTTCAAAGACATAAACTGGAAACGGAGCATGTCGTCTCACCCTTTACTTTATCCCAAGCCTTGGCCACTTACATGCTTCGGTCGTAATGATCCATTTCTTGTTTCCCAGAGGGAGATGTCATCCCCGGGTGTGGGATTCCCGTTGTATGCATTCCAGAGCCGAGCACCAAGGGGTGTGTGATCCTGTAACATAAAGCATGTTTGTGACTGCCAGCACTTGTTGTATATTACAGAACTCTTGGATTTTGTACTGCAAGGTGGACTTGGCTCTAAGTACTGGAGAGTGGACCATCTCAAAGAACGCTCAGTAGGCTGCTTAACAGCAACATTTGCAAGAGATGGAATGCTAGATAACAATTCCAAAAAAACAAAAGCAAAACCCACAAACAACAGCAGAACTGTAGGGGCTGAGTTTCTAAAGGCTTATGGATCTGAAGAAGTCTGTAACGTGGCTCCTCTATAGTTATATTCTATAGAGCTGCCACATTCTGGAATAGGGCTATTTGCTCTTTAACAAGACACGGGTTTGCCCACCAGGTGGCACTCTTGGAATTGTCCCCCCCTGCCCCCCATTTTCATAGTTGTGACAAGCAAGTGTGAATCCATAATTCAGAATACATTACATGCAAAATGATTCTCTCACATCCACTTGCATTATCTTAGGTCATCCTGATATTCTGTAAGCAAAGCATTCTTCCTGAACTAATAACAACCAAGAGTGCTCCGACGCGGCTCTTGATGAAGCTTATGGCAATGCTGAGTCAGGCAATGCCAAGCCTGACTCGGGATTCTCTCCTCACCGATGCCCCTAGTTAAATAAAGGCTACAAGACTTAATTTGGTGTTTGATTAAATTTAAAGAGCTGTACTTAACAATTCTCTGCACACACATCAGTTTTCCGTTCCAACGAAAACAGAAAGGGAGCGGTGGCGTTTTGTACTCGTTTTCTGGCACTTCTTCTTTAAAAATGGGGGGGGGGGCTATACTTATTGTTCCTGTCAAGTAATCCGTGGCTCTAATGACATTGTTAAGGGTGGCTAAACTCATTTCAGAATTAGGCCCTGGACAATTTTTTATTTTAAATACCAGTGTCACTGCAAAAGAAGCTAACTTCAGCATGAGCTAGCACCCCATGTCAGATGGTCAGATCTCACTTGTTGACACTGTATTGTTAGTTCTGTAACAAAAACAGAATGGACTTCTCCCTCTCTAGAGCAATTCTGAGCACAATGGGACCTCAGAGGGCAGAGCCACCGCTATCAGCGTGATCATAAATCAGATCCTGAACATTAATAGTTTATACACCCTTCATCCGCTCTAGAAAAAAAAAATACTTCCAGCACTGAAGAACGATGCTGTCAATTTAACAAGTGTGATGACTGAAGCTTGAGACTGCAGAATTGCCCATGGGAGACAACCAACTGTTCATTAGCTTTGTTGGCACAAAAAGACATGATGCTTGATTTTAATCTACTGGCATGGCTTGAAGCTTGATCATTATCTGGCAAGGTGTGCGTTCTTGTCTGCAAAACCTGCCTCATTCTTCTCTGGAAGTGGGAATGCCGGTATGGTGAAGCATGAAGCCATCAGGCAACCAAGGAGGTATGTGGAGTCATTTATCTTAAATATTAAGATGCTTAGGCGGGAGTAGGTGCCTCAGGCAGACTACAGATCATTAAGGTAATAATAATAATACAATACTACTACTACTACCACTACTACTACTAATAGCCCCAGAATATCTTCATCAAAGGACTTGTTTAGTACTCTTATTCAGACAACACATAGCCAAAGCTAGAAATGTGACAAGTGGCGCTAGAATATATATATACTTCCTGTAAGTTAAACTCCAACCCATTTGGACCTTCCCATGAGAAATTTACAGCCAGCATTTGGATTGGTGGTGTAAGTCCATGCTAACTGGCCAAATTCTGTTGTGCAGAAGAGAAAAAGCCAATGAAAAAATGTGTGATCACCTGTGAAGGCAGGTTGACATTTTTTTTTTTTTAATTTGCATCAAGTACTGAAGTATGTAGTCCTCCAGGAGTGGCCTATAGAATATAAGCATCCTTAGTATTTGGCTTGTATCATGAGGTAGTATCCAATGTTAGTCCCCCTTAGAGTAGACCCATTGAAATGAATAGAACTTAAGTTTGACTATCCATTGGATACAACCCATGGCACACTTAAACTTGCATTACAATCTTCACCTGTTGTAAACCTCTGTCCACTTCTGTAGAGGACACTGGTGGTTTTATGCTAGTTGACCTATTATTACTAGGGCCCATCAAGGAATTAATTGAGCAAGGAGAACATTGTAAAGCATTCTCTTCAGAGTTGAATAAAGCACAATGCACTGAGAGAAGGCAACAGTGGGCTCATCCAATCCAATGGGTAAGGACAAGAACCTTATAATTTCAGTTTACCAGTTCTCTGACCACATTTTAAATAAAAATATTTCTACTCTTGTTAGATAAAGATCACCATTATAGCAGTCCTCTGTACTGTACAAGGACATTTTATTCTGGAGGCAGACAAGAGTGTTTTTCAGAGAGCTGAAAGAAGTATGAAAGAGGAATCACTGCTCATGGTATGCATGCTCATCCATTCTTATGCCCTTGGTCAAAAGCTTTTGCAAGCTCTTGCATTGTTTCAAAAACCTGGAGAGAAAAGAAAAAAGTTTAACCAGGGGCAAAAATGGGACAAAAGAAATGTGAAACCTCTCATCAAAGCAGTTTCAGTTCTCTTAAAACCTATTTTCCTTCTCCAGTCGTATGAAAATAAGAGACATATGGAGGTTTTAGACTGTAGTTGTGGTGCTCACAAGACGACTGACTTTATGGCATCTTCGTGAGGGTTCTCTCTCTCCACCCCACTACTATGGTTGACCAAAGCCAAAATTGTGTTTCTCCTCTCTGGGAGTTCATTAAGTTTGATTGATATATATATATATATATATATATATATATATGAGTCATTTGTCTAAAAGAGCAGAATTCCTTCTCAATTGCTGCCACCCGGAATCCTGAAAAGCTCTCCTTGGATGCTGCAAGCTGGTATGGCATGAACTGCAAAAGAAGCAGAGCAATGATGTCCTGGCTTAGGCAGCTCATACTTACCTAGAGAAAGTAGCCCCAGCAGAGAGCGCCGACGTATAGGGCTGTCTAAATCCACATGACTGGAAAGGACAGACAGGCTGGCTCTGCCTGGGATCAGGAAGAAAGAGTCCATAAAGCATCTACATCCATGTGACTTTCCCTGCATACCTTTTCCCAATTGGACTCATCGCTGGCAAAAGCCATGGACTTGGGTTTTTTGGGAAAAAGAGAAGCTTCTGCTATACCTTGGCTTCTGCCCCAAAGTAGGATGTGAGCTTTATTTACAGATGGGTCTGCATTGTTTTCCCCAAAGTTCCACTAATCACACTTAAAACCCTATCTATGTTTATTATGCTATTATCTCTCAAACAAGGCTTTCAATTGAGGTTGAGCTGCACGCAACAAGTTAGAGAGGCCTTTGATGTCCCCTCCCACCATCTACATTGAAAGATGCATCCAGTCAATGAACTAGGGCGCAAATGAGCAACTCAAAGTGGATCCATCTGCAAATCCAGATGAACATCTGCATCATCTAGGCGCACATCTCCGTTGCTGTATTAGGATGCTGGATGATCTACCTAAAGGGTAACATTTGAAATCCCAGTTGATGCAATTTGAAAGGATTTAGTTTGAGCTGTAATTGAACCACGACCCTCTGGGTTTGGAATGGTCAGTCAGAAATGGTGCTGGCCACATCACTTGCTCTTTTATGTACCTTAGGATCTAGAAACTGGTGGGGTTTTTATTATACATTGAAGGTCACAATAGATTATGGTTGTAAGGTAAAGGAAGATGCTTAGTTTTGCAGAGGCTGACTTGAAAACAAAAAGATATTTCTGACATTTTAAGATTATGTGATTAAAAAGAAGAAATTATTCAAAAGCACCCTCATTCCTAGAACATCATCATCAAAATGATTAACAAATAGATCTATAACTAGCTATATATTTTTGGTTCTTAGGAAAGATTCGTGTGGGATGGATTTATGTCAGCAGCGGTGGCAAAAATAATGTAGTGTAACATCACATGGAAACCTAAAGTGAAGAGACAATTAGACTGGGAATACTTCTTCCAAATTCAAATGATTCTGGAGTTGTAGTTTGTCACAAGCTGAATATAGCCAGTGAGGTGGCTATAAAAAAAGGCAAATGCAATTTTATGTTTCATCAACAGAAATATAGTTTCAAAATCATGGGAAGTAATAGTTTCACTCTACTCTGCGCTTGTCAGACCTCAGCTGGAATACTGTGTCCTGTTCTGGACACCATACTTTTAAGAAGGATTCAGATAAATTGGAAATGACTTCAGAGAAGGGCAACAAAGGTGATCAGGGGGCCAGAAACTAAGTCCTATGAGGGAAAATTTAAGGAACTGGATTTGTTTAGCCTTGAGAAGAGAAGACTGAGCTGAGACATGATTGCACTTTTCAAGTACCTAAAGGGTTGTCACACAGAAGAGGGATACAACCTGTTCTCTATTATCCAAGACCGTAGGACATGATATAATGGGCTTAAGTTGCAAGAAGGTGGCTTTCAATTGAATGTTGGGAAAAACTAACAGTCAGAGCAGTTAGACAGTAGAGCTAACTACTTAAAGGAGGTGGTGAGCTTTCCATGGCTGGAGACATTCAAACAGACACTGGACAGCCAGCTGTCAGGGATTCCTTAAACTAGATGCCTGCACTGAGCACAGGGTTGGACTTGATGATTTAAAAGCCCCCTTCCAACTCTATGAACCTAGCACAATGAAATATATTCTCATTTAACTAAGCCTCTGTAAGTGGATATGATTAATGGTCCCTCCCCTCTAGCTTTATAGGTAGGGGCATGCAATAATTTACAGTGAGTAGATCGCTGGCCATGGAGAGCTGCCTTATGCTAAGCCAGACCATTGGCCCATCTAGCCCAATATTGTTGACACTGACTGGCAGTGGCTTTTCAAGGATTTCAGGCAGGGTTTGATGCTTTGCCCTACCTAAAGATGCCAGAGATCAAACCTGCAGGCAAAGCAGGTGCTGTGCCACTGAGCAACAGAACCTCCTTCAACTGCAGCCCCTCCCTCAGATGGTCAGATGGCTGCGTCCTGACTCTGAGGAATCCTGGAACTGATCAGTACTGCAGCAGCTCCTGTGTCAGGTTCCTTTGTCTCCCTCGTCTACGGAGATGGCAATCACAAAAACAAACAAACAACGAGTCTTTCTGGCTGCTCACTTCCCCTTAGCCCAACATACTCTAGTCCAAAACATAGTCTATAAAACTCAGCTCATTTCGATGATGATGATGATGATGATTTGGAAATATGTGGTAGCTGTCCTGCTAAGAATCAATGGTTCACTATCTTTTCACTGTCTAGCTCCTTCCTATCTCTCCTCTCTCATCTCACACTATTGCCCCGCTCGTGCTCTTCGCTCCTCTGATGCCATGTTTCCTGCCTGCCCAAGGGTCTCTACTTCCCTTGCCCGGCTTCGTCCATTTTCTTCGGCTGCCCCTTATGCCTGGAACGCTCTTCCAGAACATTTGAGAACTACAAGTTCAACCGCAGCTTTTAAAGCTCAGCTAAAAACTTTTCTTTTTCCTAAAGCTTTTAAAACTTGATTTTGTTCTGACTTTATACTGTTAGTTTTACCCTACTCACTGCCTGTTTACCCTACCCTGTGCCTGTTTGCATTCTCTTCCCCTCCTTATTGTTTTATTATAAGCCTATGCGGCAGGGTCTTGCTATTTACTGTTTTACTCTGTACAGCACCATGTATATTGATGGTGCTATATAAATAAATAAAAAATAAAAAATAATGGTTCAGTTGTAGAAAGTACTGATCAATTGGCTTTAATCCCGAACAATAGCAAAAGTGATTTTAGAGCTGCTTGGCTGGGAAGTTTAGATATGTGTCCATGTTCACCTTTCTTTATTTGCTATGGGGGGATCTACACAACTGCTTTTAAAGCGCTTTAAAGCACTTTGAAAACGTTTTGAAAACTGTATATGCAGTGTGTCCTGGGCCCCAACAGTTGTCAAAACTGTTATAAAGCGCTTTAAAGTGCTTTAAAGCAGTAGTGTAGACCCCCCCTTAGTCTGAGATATAATGAAAACTTCCCGACATTTGGAGAAAATCAGGGAGGCAGCCAAAGGGAGAAAAAGTATTATGGTAATGGGTGACCTCAATTACCCTCACAATCACTGAGCAAATGTAAATTTAGGTCACAACAGAGGCAAAATGTCCAGATACAATAAATGACTGTGCTTTAGAACAATTAGTTGTGGAGTTGACTAGAGAGGCGGTGATGCCTAATTTAATACCAAGCAGTACCCAAGGTCTTTCTTGTGTGAGAGCCAAAGAAGATCCTTGTTCATAACATTGTTTAGCTGATTATTTTTTTTTAAAAAAGTTGTTGTGTGAAGGAGAAAACCAGTTCAGAACTGTGACCCAGGGGAAAGGGGCCGTGCCATAGTCCTGGAGTGTCTTCCCACCATGAACTTCTATTCGCAAGAATAGGAAAACTTAGAAATAATTTAAACCACTTTTATAGCGGCTCAAATAAAATGTATTTCCCAGGTTAGGAAGGGTACAGATGATGCCAGTGTGGTTACATTTCAGCACTAATGAAGCTATAAAATTGAACGCTTCCTTTAAAATGTAGAAGTCTTGCAAACGTAAAGAAAATTTTAAAAGAGCACAAGCTCTGGCAAAATAAATGTTAGTTGATAAGGCAAATAAAGAATTAGAAGAGATAAACTGATGGAAAGCATGATTGAAGGAAAAATTCTTAAACGTATCAAAGAATGAGCCTTGGTGAGGAAGAATCAGCATATATTCTGCAAAGGGAAATCCTTGGCATCACTAGCCCTTTAGAAGTATTTGAAAGTGTCACAAAATGTGCAGATGGGCTGATCTGGTCAACATTATATGGTTGGGTTTCCAAAGATCTTTTGACCGAGTCATTCACCAAAGGCTCTTGATTAAACTTGGTATTCATGGAACAAGATTAGTAACAAATTACAGAACAGGAAACAGGGCAAGAAGAAATTGACAGTTCTAACAATGGAAAGAAGCATTGGAGGTCCATAAGGATGCATATTAGGAGGCTGTTTAATTAGTAGTGCTGTTTAAACATATTCACAATGATCTAGAAGCAGAGGTGACGTTGACATCAGGTTCTTCAGGAGTGGAGAAACAAAGCAGACTGCAAAGAGCTCCAAAAGGATACCTCTAAAATGAGAGAATGGGCAACAAAATGGAAAATGAGGTACAGAGTGAAGTCTAAAGTGATGCACACTGGGTCAAAAAATCCGCACCTATGTATTGATGGAGATAGAATGGGCAATGACTATCCAGAAAAGAGATCTTGGGGATGTAATGGACAATTCACTAAAAATGCCAACTCTGTGTGCAGTGACAGTGAGAGGGGAAAACTCAATATTAGGAATTATCAAGGAATTGATTGAAAAGAAAATGGATAATATAAGAATGCATTTATTTTTTTTAAAAAAATGATGGTACAGCCACATTGAAATACTTTAGATCATAGCACTGGAAACAGTATAGAAACCAACCAAATATGTTCCCTGTGTGAAAAGACTAATGTGTTTTTGGACGCTTTTAGTTTAGAAACAAATATAACAAGAGAAGCCTATCATAAGACCTGTATAAAATTATGAGGCTTATAGGGAGGTTGTATAGAAATTGTATTTTTTTCTTCCACTCTCTTATTAGAGCTCAGGCCCATCCAATGATATTGATCAACAGCAGAGTAAAAGTTATTTTTCACCCAATATACTGATGGAATTCACCCTTATAATCAGGGGTACACAATTGCTTTGTCCATAAGGACTGCATCAAATGTCAGCAGGCTGAGCGTGATTACATACAGTTCAGTCACACACATGGGTCTTGTCTTGTACACTTTCACAGTCACTTCCCCCCCACACGCTCACACATACACACATCTACTCACTCATAGCGTGATGAAAAAAAGATAAAATGCTCTAGGAACAGGCTCTATGGTTCCTGTCATAGAACCCTGATCCATAGAGTATCGCAAGAGCATCCTAGGAAGCAGACAGGAACCTTCAAGCACTGCTACCTAGGTTTCTCTAAGAATGAGGCTTCTGTGTCAGGAACCATAGAACCTGTTCCTAGAGCGTTTTTCTCTCTCCTCCGGCCTCTTTTTTGGGGGGGGGGGCAGTGACAGTGGATATTGGGGTTCTTGGGTGGGGTGGGGGGACCACACAGGGCTGGGAGCGGGGCACTTGTGTCCTGCATATTTTGCATCCCTTCCTATAATATATGGTGATGAGCATTGGTTTAGATGGGTTTAAAATCTACAAGATGGCTATGGGTTAGGCAAATTAATCTATCAGTGGCAATTAGCCATAATAATAAGATGAACATCCCAATCCAGGCCAGGAGTATTATAGCTCCAAATACCAGATGCTGGGGACAAAAAAGAGCAGAAATCTGCAGCTTTTGTGCCCTACTTGGAAGTTTCTGAAAGAAATCTGACTGGCCACAATGAGAAACAGGATGCAGGAGTAGATTGACCCTTGATCTTTGTACATTCTTATATGTGTCAGATGTGTGGATATGCAGAAACGATATGGGCTCTACATGATCAGTGTATCCCCATGCTGATAGTTGAGAGGCAAAATGGCAGGCTGGGGATGAGCAGGTTCAGCCACGAGCAGCACGGATGGAAGATTCGCTGCAGCACCAACTCTCATATTACTTGGAACCTCCTCCTTGAGTGACTCCCCACCTCCACTGTTCCTGCATTAGCATTAATAGACGTATTACACATGGGTGTAGTGCAGTGGTTAAGGCCGTTGAGTTCTCAGTCAGAAAAGCACTAGTTCAAATCATACCTCAGCCATGAACTCACTGGGAGACTTTAGGCAAACCTCTGTTCTTTTAATCCCAGTTTTTAATCTGGAACAGCCCCAATCTGGTGCCTCCCATAATCTGACTAATGGGTTATGGAAATTGCAGTCCAAGACATCTGGCTGATGCTGGGTTGTGAAAGGCTGACCTGGAATATAGTAATTAGTCCTACCTTACAGGGTTGTTGTAAGGACTACTGAAATAATGACTTTGAACCCCTTAAAACCCAAGGTAAGCATGATTATTGTCTGCAAGGCAAGACAGCATTGCTGAGAACTTGAGTGCATATACACGTGTCAAGTGCCACAGTTTATCAAAAACCTATAAAGGCTTTGAAGTTTAATATTTGGGCCTGAGCGGTGAGAAAACAATCAAAACTAATCCCAAAGTGACGTTCATTACTCCATAGGCCAAGATACTCCAATAATAAAGAAGAGGTTCATAGCAATCAAGGTTTTCACCAAATGAATATGACATGCAAATTAATTCAATTGCAAAATCAATCCATGATCCTGAGTATTCAGAATGAAAGTGTGTGTGTGTGTGAGAGAGAGAGGTGGGGGGGGGGAGAGAGAGTTTTATCCTATGAAGGCAGAATTGTTATTATTTTTTAAAACCCCAACATAGTCGCAGGAAGAAAAGGAAAAAGGAAAAAAAGGGCCGAGACACCACCTAAGCTGTTGCCTAGCTCCTATTGTGCAAACGACACCATTTACAAGGCTTTTCAGGAAGGTGTGTTTGTTGCTAAGCTTCAGTGATCAAGCTCACCAGACTGGACTAGAAGTCATTTTTTATATATTTCTCAACTGTCATTCCACTTAATTAAAGGGAGACTCATTGCTGTGCCTCTTCTCCAAAATACTTGGCAGATAATATAGAGGCCTTTCCTGCTGAACTCTGTCTTACTGAGGAAAAGCTGCTTCCTGTATTAAGACTGCTTTTGTGTTTGAAGTCAGCCTCATTCCAGAACAGTGAACCTTAAGAGCCATTGACATACCACAGCGCTTGTTATTGGCAGATGGGGGCTTGAAGCCTTCCTCCTCCTCCTACATAATTAATTTCAATGCTGTTAAAGCTACCAAACCTCTGCAAAGCAAGACACGGCGAGAGAGAAAAAAATCTCTTTGGGTTTATTGTTTGAGGGCATCAGTTATATTTGCTTGTGGACAACCCCAGTATGTTTGAAAGGGAGACAATCGCAAAAAGATTGTGCGGGTGGGGGGAGTCCCTTTGAGAACAGGGGAACAAAGGTTTAAAATGCAAGCCAAAGATTCACTTGCATCTTTGTAGAGTCAAGATTATAAATCTCATGGAGGATAAGGCTGTCAATGGCTACTAGCCACGATGGCTATACATGGCCTCCACAATCAGAAACAGCATGCCTCCAAATAACCTGTTGCCAGGGAAGGTTTCTATTGCACTCATGCCCTTCTTGTGGTCTTGCCACTGGGGCAGTTGGTGGGCCACTCTGTGAACAAAAAGCTGCACTAGATGGACCCTTGGTCTGATCCAGCAGGGCTCTTCTTATGTTCTTACGTTAAAATGCACTTCTGTACAAAAAATGGAGAACATACTGTGATTATTAGACCTGTAGGGTTTTCACTGCATGTTGATGCACTGGGAGGTTATGGTCTAGTGCAGCGTTCCAGTATGCACTGAATGTGCTATCATATTATATTATGATCTCAATCTGGCTTTCCTGAAGATACTTAGAGATATCGGAATTGTTGATAGGAATTTCCTTTTGTATTGGAATGTCAGAAGGATGAAGCAGCGCAGAATCACCCCAGCGTGCATTTAGGGATGTAGTTGCTTTTCATTTTGCTGGTCTGCTGTGAGAAACAGAATTTTAACCGTGGTGGTGTAACACACAATGATTATCACACAATGATTATAGAAAGTGAGAAATTGCTCTGACTCCAGTGTAGATGTGGGACACTTTATGTAATTGTTTTGAAGGAACCTAGTTAAGCACAGCCAACGGACATTTTAGTTATTATTTGCTTCTATGTCTACTTTATATTATAATGTGCTTCAGTTAGAGGCAGGCTTGGCTATTAAGTCCCTCTTGGAGACCAGTTATTATTACACTTACTCTATCCATCCCTATTCGTAGGGCACATAGACCTTTGCCATCCCTGTGCATCTAAATGGGTGTCAGTCTAAGGGCTTAGGCTACATATATGTCTTCACTTCTGTCTTTTTAAAAAATCCAACATCCACAAGGCCCTAATCTCGTGGAGGAGGAAGGGTTAACCCTTATGCTACAGTCCTGAAAAAGTAGCCCTCTGAAGCTGCTATTTGCCCTAGGAGGAAAGCTCCTCCAAAGTCCCCAAAGCACCATCACTCCTGGCTCAAATAGCAGATGGGAAGGGGGGCTTTGATTTTTGCTAGGACTACAATGGGGAAAGGGTTAAACCCCCTCCTATGTGCTACAATCCCAAAACTGATTAGGCCCTGCCTGCTATTTTTTAAAGCAAGGAAGCAAGATCAAAACAATGTCACCCATTTAATGTAACTTGTAGCTTGATCCTCTGATTGACAGATTGGAAGTGATCACTTAGGGTTAGATCGAGATTTAGTCATTCTCACAGCAGACCTATTGAAATCATTAGGATTTAAGTTAGTCATGACTGATTTAAATAATAATGATTTCAGTGGGACTATTCTATAATTTTCATGGGTCTACTCAAGCTTGCATACAGATTCTGGTCCCAGCCTTGCCGAAATAAAAATGGACCTCACCTAGGTGCAATTGTTTGAGGGCAACGGCCATTGAATTAAAAATGCAGAAATATTGTGTTGGTTATTGGGAGGTGTCTATCCCTTGATCCAACTTGGTGCCCTCCAAATCTGTTGGACTACCACTTCCACCATTGCTTGCCAGCCAATGGGGCATGCTGGCTGGGGACAGTGAGAGTTGAACTCCAGCACATCTGGAAGATACCAGTTTGGAGAGGGCTGCTCTAAGGCTTCCATTTGATTTGGTATTGGATTTAATCAAGCAAGAAATCAAAAGTGACTGAAAAAGGTTGCTCCCCCGCATCCCTTATTTGCATTTGGCAACCACCTATATTTCCCCAACTATTTCTAGCCACAGTGCCTCCTCTCTTTTCTAAATGACTTTCTTCCATGCTATGAGTGGTTAATAACCATACAAAATGTAGCAAATCTAGGACACTATTTTTTTTTAAAGAAAAACAATATATCTGAACAATCTAACCAGCCACAAAACCTGAAGCCTCAGGCACCTTCTCGTTGTGAATAGAGATATGGAACATCTTTTGGTAATCATCCTTTGGTGAGATACCAAACATCCGTTGGTATCTCACTGCTTTGCTTTGTGGTGTGTTCTCTTGCATTGCCCTTAGGAGATGCACTTAATATGTCTATGGGTGCTCCCAAACACAGGGCTCCTAGTGCTAAGAATCAAAAGGCAGCTATTCTTTTATTCCTTAACAGAATTTTTTATTTTATTTTTTTTGGTAAGAAAAAAGAGGGAAGAAGCAGTGGGAAGACAGAGGAGGGCTATAAATGGAAGACAACAATGTTTGAACTCACTATAAAATTCTGTGAATGAGGTAGCATGATGGATTGCACAATAAAAGCCTCATTTGGAAGTGCCCTGAGTCACAGTTTTGCCTGTTTTGGCTGAAATTCCTACCTGCACACTACACTCAGTAGATCTGAGGGGTCATCACTCTCTGATTCTAAGAGCATTATTTTAAGACAGGCTTGCACAACTTGCGGCTTGGGAGGTGAGACACAGCTCACTGGCCACTTACGGCAGCCCATTATGGGCTGTATGAATGTCCTGCTCTTTCTCCTTGCCTCAGACTGCAAAAACAAGAGTGTGGTTGAACACCTGGAAGGCCATAATATATGACCGGTGGGCTGCAGATTAGTTAGATGATAAGACATAAGATGTGCAAGACAGTTTAAGACCTGTAAAGGCTCATATTCACAGTTACATTCAACAGGTAGTAAGAAAACACACAAGCGCATCCACCCATTTACCTACATATGAGTTTAACAATTCTTAATCATATGAAAACCAGTCAACCAACCAATCTGGAGTAGTGTTCCATAAATTACTCCAATGTAAACAGTTTCCCGGTTATTTTCTTTTGCCACCAAAGGGGGAAAAATCATTTACCAAGCGTATTTAATTAATGGTAGCCATAATTCTCCCACCCCTAAGTGGTCATATGCCTTCATAACCTATGATAGTTCTGGGCTTATATAGCTGAATTTTCATTTCCTGCAGTTAAGGGATGGGAGGGATAAGGGTGATCAGTAAGAGCCCATTCCCTTCAATACTGATGAGGTAAAACAAGTGTTTTGAAAGTATGATGACAAGTTACACACCATTAACCAAAAAATGCTGGAAAGCAAGCCTTTTCCTGGACATAATCTTACCATATAGGGGTACTTTCACAAGGACATTTTACCACAAAAATATTGAGGGGAAGTTCAGTTGGTGTAATGTACTATCATTCCACCTCAGAAATGATAGTGTGAATCAGCTACAAAAATCAACATGGCCGTACACAGTTCTACAAGCAACAACAAATTGCCACATAACATTCGTGAGAATAAGCTGGTGGTATGGAGTAAGCACAGCGAAAAGAATTCTGCTTATAGTTGAATGTGCGCGTACACTGCCTCAATTCTTCTCTTTAGTCTACAGACTCAATATACAACCATTAAGTGAAGAAAATGCCAGCAATCTTTTAAAATGCTCTGAAGAAAAGCTACGGTGTTTTCTGCTGGTCTAGAACGTCTTTCTTGTATGTGTACCAAGACTTACGCAGAACCATATGTTTTAGGGACAGAATTTCATAAAGAAGTTGCTTAGATAACTCAGGTATACACATGCTCTTGCCTCAGTGAGAAGAATCTAAATTCTATGACTGACCATGTTCTTCCTCATCATTCACATTTCAGAATGGCAGCATAGGGTTCAATAAGTGATTCTGTGCCAAGTTCCAACACAACAGTCCCTGATCAATGTAGGAGGGTAGGAGAGAGAACCAATATCTCACTCAATGTTAGAATTTCCCCCCACCTCGAATTCATCACAGTGTCTAAAATGTATACATATACACTTCCGAATACTGTAGAGGGAGGTGGATGGTGCTCAGTTAACCCAATTTGGACAAGTCCACTAGCTTTTCCATTTTCCTCAATTATAGGACTTGAATACTTACCATCCCATAGAAGGTGTTATCTGTCCAACCCCACTTGGAGGGAGGGAATAGAACCCAGAAATATCAGATGTTTGAGAAGGACGGTGTACACCTGACAGGAAAATTAGGAAAATTAGACTAAGCAATTTCTTTTAAGATGTATTAACATGGATAAAATCACACCTTTCAAAAGTTCCATCAGCTGTTAGCATTCAATAAGCAGTATCAATTCATCCACTCCCCCGCTCTGTTTTTGACCCAAATAAATCTTCTATCCTATCTGTGAATATTCTCTTCAAAGAAGATTGTAGGCAGACAGCCATGGTAGGGCATCAGTAGGGGTGAGAAGTACAGGAAGTGAATGAGATAAAAGTATCTGGAGTACAGAGAAGATAAAGATGGTGCAACATTGTCAATCAAGGTAGGGCACTGAAGGGGTGGCATGTACAGGAAGTGAGTGGGACAAAAGTATCTGGTGAGGAGAAAAGATAAAGTTGGTGTTATGTACTAGCTAAGAATGTGTGTTGGGAAGTCCCTGGTTCAAATCTCACCTCTGCCTCAAACTCATTAAATGGCTTTAGGCCAGTCTTCTTACCTGCAGACCCATAGCTGCAATAAACAGATATTAACACGGTCTACTTCACAGGGCCATTGTAAGGTTTACAGAGATAATGTATGTGAAGTGCTTTGAGCATATTATATAGATGATGATGATTGTATTATTATTATTATTTATTTATTTATATAGCACCATCAATGTACATGGTGCTGTACAGATAACACAGTAAATAGCAAGACCCTGCCGCATAGGCTTACAATCTAATAAATTGTAGTAAACAATAAAGAAGGAAGGAGAATGCAAACAGGCACAGGGAAGTGTAAACAGGCACCGGGTAGGGTGAAGCTAACAGTATAGAGTCAGAACAAACTCAATATTTGAAGGCTATAGGGAAAAGAAAAGTTTTTAGCAGAGTTTTAAAAGCAGTGATTGAGTTTGTAGTTCTCAAGTGTTCTGGAAGAGCGTTCCAGGCGTAAGGGGCAGCAGAAGAAAAAGGACGAAGCCGAGTAAGGGAAGTGGAGGTCCTTGGGCAGGCGAGAAGCATGGCATCAGAGGAGCGGAGAGCCCGAGCGGGGCGATAGTGTGAGATGAGAGAGGAGAGATAGGCAGGAGCTAGACCGTGAAGAGCTTTGAAGGTCAGCAGGAGAAGTTTATATTGGATTGTACAACGAAGCACCATTAAATTAAGCAAATGTATTACATACACAGGATTAGGAAGTTAATTTGCCTTAGGTCAGATTGGATGGTCATTTGAAGATGTGTGAGTGAGAATGGAAAGAGGGGAATTTATCTCTTTCTGCTTCCCAATCCACCCCTCTCTCCAGTGTGTCACAGTTCAATTTTCTAGGATAAACTACTTGTGCTCGTTCTGGCTTAATCCTTGTCCTTTAGGATTTTAGGAAAAGTACTCAGTTTCTGCTTAGCATACAGGAACCTCAGTGATATTAACTAACATCTTAGAGGTGTTTGGGTATGGAATTTCCTGGCTCAGAACTGAATAACTTTTCATTACCTTCCATCACTGCACTCTTTATCATTCTATAGTTTAAAATAACTTATGCTCACCATTGCCCAATAAGAGACAGAACCTTCATTAGGCTCACTGTCCTGAGATTGTGTTTCAAAATGGTGGTTGTCTTAGGATGTATTCTCATTGAGTTTGGAAAAGGTGCATGTCTCTGCTGTCTGACTGTAAGGCTGCACTTAGGGCTGATCAACACACATACACACATGTGAACATGTGAATGGCCTCCAATGAAAAATCTTGTTTGAGGTGATATGAAAGCCCTGCCATAGATATTTAATCTATGACAGTGGCTTCATATATGCAGGTCATGACTTGGTGTCACACTCATTGCATATGTGAACATGGTTTCAGGGTGCAAAGAGATGACTGGTAATAATGCAGTCATATGGTGGCTGTAATCCTCTGAGAGATGGTCCATTACAGCCTCCAGATAGTGTTACAATGTTCCCATAATTGCTTTCAAATTTCAAAAGGAGCATGGGATGGTGGTAACACTAATTAATAAGAGCCTAACAAACTAGTCTCCCATTTCCAGGGTCCATCTGAAGCGATGAGGTGTTACCATCTGGCCCCATGTTCAGGTATATTCCAGATCTGTGCTTTGCACGCAGAGTTGCTTCCAACATTGTGATGTTTAGTTATGGGACTTATTCCCACTGAGGTCTCCCAACAATAACATCATAACGCTGGAAGCAAATGCTAAGCCTCTTCAAAATTCTCACACGGCAATTTTAGTCACTGACAGGATTCCCTCACAAGCACACACAAGGCCTTAATTTTCAGTCCATGAAAATGAATGATGAAGGCTCCCTTGTTTTACACAAGAAACCTTGTCATGCTGAAGATGTACTATGGCACATATCAAATCTATGAGATTTCCAAATCCCTTGGTAGAGAATCGCATTGGGGGACAGTCAATGGCACCAGCTACGATCTTAACTTCAGTGACCAGATGCAGCAGGGGAGTTGCTCATCCTCAGGGCAGACTTCTTTTATGGCTTTACCATTCTAGGAATAAACCTCTGAGGATTTTCAAAGCCCCTTAAAGAGTCATGGGACGCTTTTCTGTGGGTATGTTCAAGGACAGTTGAATACAAGGTGCTTTGTGCTATATTCCCTGAAGAACCGAGCAGGATTTGAACTATCCCCACTTACCACTTCCTGACAGACTTGGATATTTGAGCTTCCTGTAGTTTATAATTTGTTAACTCTTTGTATTATTTTTCAGTTGGATTTAATTTACTCTGAAAGCTGGTGGACAATTTAAGATACAAAAGACAGGCATGCTGAGAGTATTTTTGGCTAGTGGACAGAAGGAGGATGAAAAATGATCCGAGGCCAGGCAAACATTCTCAGAATTTGCATTGGTGTAATTTAAAAAAAGGATAATATTCTGAGGGGCTTCAGATGTTGACACATTTTCATTTTCATGCTCACTTCTCAATAGTCCCAGTGTTTGGCAGCATACTTAACAACCACACAAGGTGTGTTGCTTTGCCACTGCTTAGGAGCTTGGAATAATAACAACAACAACAACTGCTGTGACATAAAAACAACAACAACAACTTGAGCTACTCCAGAAAGGCATAAGGAGAAATACTATGAGAAGAACATCTTTTACACCTCTCAAGGCATATTTGTTCAGGAATGTCACACTGAAAGTGGATGCAAATGTCCAGGAAGGTCAAGTAGAACATGGGATTTTACCTCTCCCAGAATGAATGTGAAGAATCACATTTTTGGAAGCATGCTCATGTCAAAGGCTTGGAGCCAAAGAGCCCTGAGCAGCAGCAGGAAGTGTGTTAGGACTGTTCGAGGAACTCTTGTGTGAGCTCTAGCAGAAGTCTTCTCTGAGAGCAGCACCGCAATGTATTGGGTAACTCGAGTGTAAAGAACATGGTGAATAAGGAAGACACAGGGGGCATGCTAGGGCAGTGGGGGGAGCCTACAAAAGTCTCAAGGAACAGCCTTGTGCAGGAGCATGTACAAATAGAAGAACCTATGGATTTGGGGCATCACTTCTCTCACACAACATTCTTCCACACGGCTGGAAACTAACTTCTGTAAGTGGAAGAGGACTTTTGAATCGAAGCCATAATTTTCCAGTATATGGAAAGCTGACATATACCGTATACCAGTTGGAACAAATCTGTGAGGACTGTACCATTTGCCCTTAATGTCTGAATTAGTTCCAAGGTTAGAAATGTGAGAAATTCAGGGTTGAGATCGACAGACATGCAGGCCATAAAACAACCTCAGACGCGAGTGGAACTTGTCTCTTGGTGATTACCTCATGAATCAGATTTCTGGATAAATTTTGGATTATTAATGAAACTGGTTTGTCATTGGTATGCTAATGAAACTGGTTTGTTATTATCATCACCATTGCGGCCTCTTCTTTTCCAACAAAGAAATTAAGATAGATTTTTGCTTGTGTGGATATATCTCCAAATATATAAATAACTGCATCTATTATGAAATCCATAATAATAATAATAATAATAATAATAATAATAATAATAATAATAATAATAATAATTTATTTCTTACCCACCCCTCTACTTGGATCGAGGCAGGGAACAACAAAAAGCAGCATTATTAGAGAGTTAAGGTAATAGCAGCTTAAAATCACATGCTATAATAGGGTTGTATCCAACCTTGACTATCCGCCGGTGGAACAGAACTGCTTTCCCCTTCCCCCATCACAGCTTTCCACCTCCCCCCCAAATCTGCTCCAGAGGATTGGGGAACCGTCCAGAGCAGATTTGGAAGGTTTTTTGGGAGGGGGGCTGAAAGGGAGGAGGAGAGAAAGGGGAATTCTGCCTGTGTGGTGTTGGATTGAAGCCATGATAGGTAAAACCATGCCAATCCAAACATTTCCAAACAGTTAGTCTACTTTTCCTTTACATTGTGACAATGAAATGTAGGTAGAAGAAAAGAAATGGAACAACCAAAATAGTCTCACAGAACGATCATATGCTGTCTGTTCAGAAGAAAGCCTCACTGAATGGGGAAGAGCTTACACTCAGGTAAGTGAGGACAGGATTCCAACCTCTGTTGTTTCATATGGATATAAGGTACCTATCAATTTTGTCTCACTATTTATTTGAATCTATTATTATTATTATTATTCTTATTATTATTATTATTATTATTATTGAAATGCTGCAAACACATCTTAGTGTTTATACTCAATGCCATCCCTTGGCACTGCATCCACCACAATATGAGTCAGAAATAACTCAAACCAGAAAACAAAATCATACTGTAAATTTTAAGTCTTTTATTACTTCACTGTAATTATTCAACCAGATGAAGATCAGTCCTGGGCTGTGACACATTTCTCATTTATTTAAACGGGCTTTGAAGAGATACACTGCAGAGACTCCACTGAAATGAAGAGAAAATATTTTTGCCCTGACTGTGTCTAGTTCGACAGCTTAGGGGCGCATCTTAACATCATGTGGTATCTGCCAAACATAACATTCCTAACTGGCAAAGTGAACGTGTGACGAAGACCAAAATTCTCAGCTCAACCCACGTGAATCGCACTATCGGTCGGGGCCAAACTAGATGAGAAGCAGGAGACCCATGATCAGGATCTCCCATGTTTCTATATTCAGTATTTAAAAAACTAATTAGCAACCCCATACGGCTGAGTTGAAGATCGAGGAAGTGTTTCTCTGGAACACTTTCTTTTCTTGCCTGTTTTCTGATTTAAACATTCCTCTGCAGCTCGGCTGGCTATGGTCTGTTCGATGCCAGGAGAAGGCCTTTTTATTCTCCTAGACATTTAAAGAACTGTTTTAGGGCTTCCAGTACTTTCCACTGTTTTTTTTGCTGGTGGTTTTATTCTGTGGTGCACTGATTTTACCCCTTGCTGCTGTTTTTGCTTTGTGCTATTTTATCATTGTTTTATTGGAATTTTATATATCACGTTTTTAAATCAGTTTTCCAGCCACCTGCCAGAGAACTTCAGTTATTGGGCAATGCAGCTACATGGGGTTGCTAATTAGTAAAAACAACAACAACCCCCAAACACTGAGATACCCCAATTATGAACCTTCTACTTTATTCCTTAAAACACAATTGTCGATTTGTGGAGATGCAATAAATGCAGCCTGAGTTGCTATGGTGTTGCAATCAGAAAAGCACTTTACCATGAACACAACTCAGCCCAGGCTTCATCTTGACGAGCACGGGAGGAAAGCGCATTGCTCTTCTTCTCTGCAGTATGGTGAAGTGGGCTCTGCTCCTTCAGTGTTATGCGGCAGAGCTGGTAATCCCTAGAACCCGGCAAAAACATACTTCCAAGTGGGGGGGGGGCAGAAGCAATAACTCCCCCCTCCCCCCCATTATGCCCACTGTTCTGAGAAGAAGCAAAAGTTATCCAGGGCAGGATCAGAAGGGAGAATGTGCACATTTGTGGAGGGAGCTTTTATCCTTTACTTTGCTGAGGCACAGCTGTGCATCTCCAGTTTATAAAAAATAGAGATCTGCAACAATTTTGCCCCATTAGAGCAAATGGTCAGGGAAAGCAGCAGACCTCTATTTTTATACACTGGAGATGGAACAACTGTGCATCAGCAAAGTAAAGTCTTGGTTTTATTTTTAACTCTTCACTTTCTTTTTCTTCCCATATTGAGGCTGTAGCTAAGTCTTGTCGTTTCTTCTTGTATAACATCTCTAGAATGTGCCCGTTCTTATCGGTCTCTTCCGCCAAGACTCTCATTCATGCCTTGGTTATTTCCCGCTTGGACTATTGTCATCTCCTGTTGACTGGTCTTCCTTCTTCATCATTCTGCGGCTAAGATTATTTTTCTGGCTCGTCGTTTTGATCACGTCACCCCGCTTCTAAAATCCCTTCACTGGCTCCCTATCTCCTACAGAATTCAATACAAGCTTCTCCTTTTGACTTTTAAAGCTTGTCATGGTCTGGCTCCTCCTTATCTCTCATCTCTTATTTCACCTTACTGTCCTGCTCGCACCCTTCACTCTAATAACACGATGTCTCTGACTCGCCCAAGAGTTTCTACTTCTCTCGCTCGTCTTTGCCCGTTTTCGCTCGCTGCCCCCTATGTCTGGAATTCTCTTCCAGCGCATTTGCGAACCGCGACGTTGATCACAGTTTTTAAATCTTATTTGAAAACATTTCTTTTCTCAAAAGCATATAATCTGTAGTGTGACAATACTAGTTTTTATTATTTGTTTTATTGTCCCCCATGCTGGTTGGCCTTTCCCCTCCCATTTTGTTTGTTACTGTGATTTTAGAATGTAAGCCATATGGCAGGGTGTTTTGTATTTTGTTCTGTACAGTACCATGAAAATTGATGGTGCTATATAAATAAATAAATAAATAAATAATAATAATAATATAGGATAAAAGCTCCCTCCACAAATGCACAGTTTTGGATATAAATTGGGGTGAATTAATGGAGAATCAGAGAAGTTAATTAACACAACCCTGCCCTCCAGCAACCAATCAGGGGGCGCCTGGCTCAACCCTGGAGCAAGGTCACGCAGCGGAAGGGCCATGGTGACCTCACTTTGAAGAAAAAAGTCAGGGTAAATTCCCAATCTGTGTTTTTTACTACACAGATTTGATGAAAAGCCCTGCAGTAGCTGCGAGATGGCGGCTGCGTCATATAACTGACCCATTACCACTGCGCAGCCAGTGCAGAGTTTAGAAGGCGTATAGGCAGCCCGCCGGTTTATGAGTGTGAAATGGCTCTTCTATTGAAGCACTTGGGCTTTACAGTGTGTGTGTAGAGACTATGTGCATTTTCCCACGGGGTGGGGGTAGGGATCGCGTTTCCCTACCGTCACTGTTAAAACATTCACTCACCAGTGGTTTTGGGTTCCTTATAAGTATGTTTGCCCAAAATATGTAGTTAAATCTTTAGGAAGTCCCACTGGAGTGTTATGTAAAATGGGTAGAGTTGGTTATGAAATTCAGTTGGAAAAGGGTGAATGTTTTTAGCAGACATTCTGACCTTCACTGATACAGGTAGGAAGTGTTAGTGAGCTCACAAGCCCATCTTCAGTATACAGTTTCAACCTAGACCTTTTCCAAAATTACTTTCAGACCTTCAAGTATCACAGAAGAGGTGGACCTTTACCTTGTTTCTGGCTGATGTCAGCTGGCAGGTGTGGTGAATGGGAGCCATGGCTGAAATGTTCGTTGCTGTACGGGATGAGAGGAGTGAGTGGATGGACACCATGGGATGGCTGTACTACAGGAACTTTGTTGGACTGAAAAATACAAGCCAGAGGAGAGACGTATGAGCAATCCTAACCTTCAAGCTTTACAACCCAGGAGGAAAAGGTATCAAAGCGTTAGGCATCCTAACCTGACTTCTTCAATGGCTAAGTAAGTTTATGAGTGTCTATGCTATGTCGGGACAATGCAGAGGCTGTTCAGTAGACATCACAGGAGGCTTAGAGCAGGGATCTTGAACCTCTTTCAGCTTGAGAGCCAAATTCTGTTTCAGAGAAGCTCTTAAGGGCTGCGTTCCACTTGTGGGTGGGGCTGAAGGCAAAGGGGTGGGGCCAAAATGCAAAAACAAGCACCACCACATATTTTAGCTTAAATCTCTGACTGCCTGTAACAAAGCCTTAGGGAAGGTGTTTCAACCTTCTAGAATAGGGGGAAACTACACGAAAGCTGGGAACCCACCAAATGATTGCCAGTTCAAAGAAAGGGCCCTGGCCATCTGGGGAAACCTGGAGGGCCAGACCCGGGTCTGAGTTTCTGCACCCCAGCCATAAAGACAAATATGTGAAAGCACATTGCTCAGCCTATATGTGGCAGTAAATACTGGATCCATGTCTGGCTCTGCCTTTGTGAACGAGATAGTTGGAATGATAATTAATTGTAACAGGTCCATCCAAGGGGAAATTCACATGTGCACTTCCCATGGCACAGTAATTAAGAAAATGCACAGTGCTCTCATGTGAAGTCCTTGCCAACATCTGCATTGTTTCTATGGTATGGTCCGTCCCATGTGAAGTGCTTATTTCCATTAAGATGCCTGAAATAGCATACCAATTTTACAGTGGTATGTTTCTTTACAGTGATAATGAATTTTTGCTTTTATTTACAATATTTGTATACCGCTCCACATCCAAAGATTCTGCAGCAGTGAACAGCAGAATAAAAATACCATGTTGAAATAATTTTTTTTTTAAAAAAAGAAACAGAGTTTTGATAAAACTGAGTTTTGATAAACCGAAACTGGTCATTCATAGAAGACTTCCTGAAATAACAATGTTTTCAGTGGGCACCGGAAACAACACAATGTCGGCACCTGCCTGTCCTCCAGGGGCAGGAGTTCCAAAGAAAGAGGGCCACCACACTGAAGGCTCTTCTCCTGGTGGACTCCAATCGGGCTACGGGTCCATGTGGAACCACCAGGAGCATGCCTTCTGATGACCTCAGTGATGCGGCAGGTTGGTAAAGAAGAAGGCGCTCTCTCAGGTATCCTGGTACCAAGTTGTTTAGAGCTTTGTATAACTAGTATTAATAGGTAAGCATATGTGCACGCATGGTGAAGAGCATCACACATCCCCAAAGCGGCAGGCTTGAAGGGACTGCATACATGTGGAAGCGACTCCATGGGCACTTCTCATCCCATGACATTGCAGCAACCATGTGGATGAGGCTATGGTGTGGGTCTTTCCCATGGAATTGGTACTCCCCATATCTGGGGAGTGCTGATTCCATAGAAAGACTCATAAGATGGGCCCCACCCATGTCGTTGCAAAAGCCTTTAAACATTGCAGCAGTGCTGCAGACTGGGACTGTGAAAAAGCAGCTTCTATGTTGTGCTGCTGCAAGGCATAAAAAATAGTTGAGCATGGTAAGTGCTCTGCGCATACTTCATGTGTCATATCTGATGCACCAGAAATGTGTTGTGGCCCAGGTTACTGTGTTGTGTGTACCACAAAGGCATTCTGGGGTTGACTAGTCCAACTTAGAAGTATGAAGGTCAATCATGGAGTAGGATCTCTTAGGGTTTTTATGGGAAGTGATGCCACATTAGGCCACCATTCTTCCAAGGACCTGTCAATGCAATACAAAAGCTTTCAGAGAGGGACTGGCTGAAGTGTGCCAAACAAGCACATAGCATTTACTTGTTGGCTTACTACCAATGAAAAATGGGCAAGATGATGTATGATGAACCCTGTGGAATTATTCTGTTGTTGTTGTCTACAGGCCTACCCTTGGGCATTATGTTTATGAATGTATGGTATGAATGAGGCAAACTGTGTTTGAAAAATAATGGGCATATTCTCCCTCTCAAAGAGTGAGCAATCTTAACATTCAGGGGACTTTCCCTCCACTTTCACAAACTAGTTACGTTTTAATAGGGATTGACTACCAAGAATAGGCTAGCTGATCAATTTTCTCTTGGACTGCGGAACCGTCAACACCTATAAATGCAGGATTGGACCCTGTAGATGACATTTCGCTAATTTCCCTCTTGCCCAACCTGGTGCCTCCCAGATGCCAATGGTATTCATTTTTGTGGAAAAGAAAAAGATATGGAAGAGACAAGTAGCTCATGAACCATCAACCCTATTCTACCACAGCAAACACAGAGGAACTTGTCTGAAAAGAAGAATAAAAGAAGCAGTTGTGCTATTAGGGAAACGCGCACACAAACCTTCCTGACTGCCTCAAGCATTCCTGCCATTTCATACTTGCCCGGTTTCGCCCACAGTTGCCTTTAAATTGACACTGACTTCACCAAAAAAATTAAAAAATTAAAAATAATAACAAAGTTTGTCACTCTGAAACACAGGAGGCACTCATAAGAGTACTTGATGAGAAACAATAAGGGTTGTGTCAGGCAGGAATCTCACTGAGTGTGAAAAGTGGAGCCTTATGAGTTGCTTTATGCATTACACACCTTATAAAATGCTTTCAAAGAAAGAAAGAAAGAAAGAAAGAAAGAAAGAAAGAAAGAAAGAAAGAAAGACTAATTGATATTGTCTCCTGTGTGACATTCCCATACCCATATATTTTCTGAAGTGTATACATGATGTGTATATATACTAGGAAGTTGGAGTTAACTGCTTCTGAGGACCTAACTATGTGTTACAGGGGATGTTTAGGTGCCACCCACCAGTTCACATAACCCCCATATCTTCCAAGTAAAGTTTCATAAATGAAATATGTAGGGTGACATCACTGTGTTTAGCTTTCTCCTGCTGTCTGCAAATAGCAGCCAATGAATTGCAGTAGAGGCAGAGAAATGCTGATGAGGATGACATCAGCTATGTACGTGTAGCAAAATATACACATATGCTATTATCATTAGGGTCCTCAACTTCTGAATATATATATGATAGTACTTGGGCTTTGCTCAGAGGTTAGGAGTTGAAGCCTACAATAGTAGGGCATACAACTATTGCATGCGCTGCCAACCACGCATGATATCAGCGGAACACAAATCACATTCCAATGCAAGTGTGTCACAATACTGTAAAAAAGGCAGGTAGTAGGTTATGAGTTATTTTCACGTATATACGTACAACAGATAATTTAAACAAGCAAGCCAAGTCATAGATCATAGGTGAAGTCACATATATGCATTAATGAATCAAGAAATTAAGCATGTAGGAAACATAAATCCATTTTACAAATGGGGAATACTACTTGGTGAACTCTGTAACTAAAGGAAAATTTAAACCTAAGTCTCTCACATCTAAGACCTCTGCCCCAAAGTGTACTTTTGGTTTTATTGTATCAGGACTTCATCCAGGAAAACTCCTAGCAGAGAGCACAAAAGCACAAGCTGCCTATAAAGCCTGCTGCAGGAAAAGAGAGAGAGAGAGAGAGAGAGAGAGAGAGAGAGAGAGAGAGAGAGAGAGACCACTTTGCTGAAAATAAGCAGGTCTAGATCAGGTCAGCAGTGGTGCAGTGGTAAATTTGGAAGTGTAGCTGCTCATCACAACAGTACCATAGCCACAACTCCAAGGAGACGCCAAAAATACGGGCAGCTGTGGTGACCCATATCAACAAACCAGTTCTGGGAGTTTTCATCTGCTAGGAGCATATCTTTTGTAAAACTAATGAGTCTTAATTGCCTATTGTTGTTAGGAAAATCCATCCCTCCATTCCATTCCCCACCCGATACTGTGAAGATTGCAGGTAAGAGAGGACAGGGACTTCTGAAGGGGGTGGAACATAGGAAGAGCCCTGCTGGATCAGACCAAGGGTCCATCTAGTCCAGCACTCTGTTCACACAGTGGCCAACCAGCTGGCAACCAGGGACCCACAAGCAGGACATGGGTACAACAACATCCTCCCACCCATGTTCCCCAGCAACATCCCTGCTAATTGAAAAGTGCTGGTACTGCGTCCCTGGAGGCCCTGGCCCCACGACACCACTGCAGATCAGTGTCTGCATGAGAGGCTGACCGAGATCCCTTGTTTTCTGCCTTGCATTCCATCATGGTCGTAAAGCAGCCATGAATATAAAAACGAACAAGGCCATGAATTAGGACTTCTGGAAATGTTAAAGAATCCACAGGGAGCGATGGCCACCAATCTGCAGCAGCTTTAAAAACACCCCACCGTGCACAAGTGCTATGCTCGACCAACCCTCAGGGGTTATTCTATTGAAACAGGGGAGTCATAAGAACATAAGAAGAGCCATGCTGGATCAGACCAAGGGTCCATCTAGTCCAGCACTCTGTTTCCACAGTGGCCAACCAGCTATTGGCCAGGGACCAACAAGCAGGACATGGTGCAACAGGACCCTCCCACCCATGTTCCCCAGAAACTGGTGCACACAGTCTTACTGCCTTGAATACTGGAGGTAGCACACAACCATCAGGGCTAGTAGCCATTGATAGCCCTTTCCTCCAGGAATTTATCCAACCCCCTTTTAAAGCCATCCAGATTAGTGGCCATCACTGCATCTTGTGGTATTGAGTTCCATAATTTAACTATGTGCCGTGTGAAGAAATACTTCCTTTTATTTATCCTGGATCTCCCACCAATTAGCTTCATGGGATGACCCTGAGTCCTAGTATTTTGAGAGGGGGAGAAAAATGTCTCCCTGTCCACATTCTCTATACCATGCATAATGTTGTACACCTCTATCATGTCTCCCATTAGCCTCCTTTAGTCATATCAGCACCGCCTCCTATTTGAAGATTAATCCCAGCTATGTATCAAACCTTTTCATTTAAGGCATACGGCTGATTTATTCTTCAGCAAATCAATGGCAACACTATGCTGCACAGCACGGGGTTCTCAATCATTGGAGCCATTTTATTGTACAGTTTTATACATTCAGGCTGAGGTTCTTTTTGTTATCCTTATGTGATTCTTATCAAAGGCTACGTTATCTCTAAAATTGGATTCTGGCTTAAAGATCTGAAATTTGTAAGTAAAATAGAAAGCACCCACACTCTTCCTCCCAGGTCCCACGCTTATTCTTAACAAGCCTTCCTCAAAGCTCTAGCAGAGGAATCTTCTCTTGGGAGATTCAGCAATTTGGAGAGTTTTCCTGTAGTTTCCAGCATAACGTCAAGTTGGCACTCAGATTTTTCAGGTGGTCCCGCAGAGGTTAACTGCTAGTTTAACTACTTGGCACCTTCCCAAACATCTTGTGGACACACACCTGCAATCTCATTTCTGTTATTTACCAGAGACATAATTTCTTTCTTCCTCTCTTTTCTTCAAGAGATAAGCAGGTACTACCACAGTCAATAAAAATGCACCCATTCTAACCACAGAGTTCAAATGACATAACAGGCATCAGGCATTTGACTTCTGTGGTGAACCTCTAAGTTAGCAGGGTCTGCCAAGGGGTGTGTGAGCTTGTGTTGGGAAAGACAGCTGCAACTCTGAGAAATGTGAGAGTGTTTGCAAACTTTAGGTTCAGGCTCTCAAGAAATATTTGTGGGTGTGTTTTTAAAGGCATATAAGCAATACCTCTCTCAAGGGAGAAATAAGTAAATAGGGGGAAATAGTTTTATGATCATTCAATTTGAAAAGATTTGAGTCTGCATCCTCTCCTATTGAAAACCATATGTTTAGTAGGGGAGGGGCTTTTTCACAATTTAATGTTGGATGTATCCAAGACTGGACTTTTGGTCCTTGTTGAATCTTGTCCCCACCACTGAAGTCTTAAATGATACACAAACACACACACACACACACACACACACACACACACACACAGAGGACGTGGCTAGACCTCCTGGCGTTCTTGGAGGGAGCGGGGAGGATCTCGTGATTTTCTGACTGCGAGATCCTCCCCCTCAGTCTACACGCGGCGTGCGACATCCCGGGAAGAAGAGGATGTCGTGCCCACCATTTTGGGTTGGGGTCTTTTTTAACGAAAAAGAGCGCACAAGCGCTCCATCGCAAATGTAAGTATTTTTTAAACAACAACAACAACAACAACACCTCCCCCCTCCTACCCCCGCTTGGCACGGAGCTCCTGAAGAGCTCCGTGCCCCTCCCAGTTTCCGGCTCCTCACATTTACTTGCGAAGAGCCGGGAAGAAACCGGGATGGCTGTCCACACGTCCCGCGGTCTCGGGATGATCCCAAGACCGCGGGAAAAGTCGAGATTAAAGCCGTCCCAGCTATCCCAATGAAAGGGAGGGATCATTCCACAGGGTGATCCCAGGGTGATCACTAGGATAAACCCTTGTCTAGACATGCCCAGAGAGAGAGGGGGGGGAGTTTATTTTCCTCTATAATAATGTCAAGTATGGCTATATAGAGAATGGTTATAATCAGTATGGAGCTTTACACCATTTTCTTTAATGCAGACTCTTTCTGGAGCATCCATCCATTTATATCCATCCATTTATATCCTGTCTATCCTCCAAGGAAACCAAGGCAGTGTACGCATAGTCCTCCTCCTCTCCATCTTATCCTCACAACAATCCCTGTGAGGAAGGTTAGGCTGAGAGTCAGTGACTGGCCCAAAGTCACCCAGTGAGTTTCATAACCCTCTGGAAATAGCTTCTCTGGAGTAGTGGGCCACATCTATGACTAAGGAGATGTTTATTCTGAATTCCTGGTAAATAAAGAGGGCGAACTCTAGAAGCAAGGGATGCAATTCTGCTTCAATGGATGAAACCACAACATACAAATGACAACACAAATTCTCAGGAAAAGTATCCTAGGCTCATAAAACCCAGTATAGAACCATGTTAATTTGGGGGAAAGGGTTAGGGTGCAAAGGTCCCAGGTTCTACCCCTGGAATTTCCAGGTAGAAGTGGGAAAGGTTCTAATCTGAAACCCCATAGAGCTGCTGCCAATAAATCAGTAGAGATAACAATGAGCTAGATGGATCAATGGCCTGACTTAGAGCTTTATCACACCAGGGTTATACTGTGCAATCACTGCGAATTGCGTGCAAAGGACTCGGAAGTTTTCCACCTTATAATCTGCTTTGACTATGAAGTACTCCCATGCATCCTGCTTTAATTGTGCTATAAAGCCAAAAGAAGTGCAATATTTTGGTACTACTTTTCAAGCGTATCATTTGTTGTTTTCGAGCGGCCACTGGGGCGCAGGAGTAGGATTAAAGAAAAATTAAACAAATGCTTACTTCTTCATAAGCTTTAAAGGTAAAGTCATCAAAATTGGCATAGTAATAGATATTAAGGAGAGCTTTAAGCATACCAAATTTGAATCGGATTGGGTCATCTGTTGATTTTTTATGATTTTTTTTACATTTCCCCCCTTCAAACCCTTTGCAAAGCGCTGCCTCCCAAGTTGTGATTAAGCAACAACAACAACAACGCTGACAGCTTAGCGCTGTAGCAATAATTCAACGGAAACAGGTACGTGGGATGAAGCTTTTAGTACAAGGCAATTTCCAAATGGAAAAACTGTTTCTTAATGCCTCGGCTATGTCAAAACATATAAGTGTTTCTGAATGCTTAAAAAAACACCAATGGCCAGGTTCGGACAGTGGCTTCTACTCCCCACTCCATGCATGCCAGTCACATACCCATTTCCTTAATTACTCTGACCGTGGCATACCAGTGAGGTGTGTAGCGGGAGTGGCTTTCAAACTGCCCCACAACCCATGGTTTATTGTAGGGGATTATGGGGTGGCTCCTAAACCACACATATTGCTTGGTTCAGATGACATGGCAACCTGTGCTGTGGCAAAAGTGATTAGGGAAATGACAGGCACATGGACGGCACATGCAGAGTGGGGAAAGGAAGCCAGGGTGGCTTCTTTTCTTCTGAACCCGACCAATGTATCCAGCAAAAAGACTTAGCTAAGAGCTTGATAGTTTCCTTCTGGTATATGTTCATTAACTCATCCATTCAACAATCCAGGACCATCAATTCCTGTACTCTTGTACTCTATAAGATGTCAAACCAGCTCTACACATAACGCTTAGGAAATATTCTTGACTATTTTCTGCTTTAGGATTGCGTATGAAGTAATTTGGCAGGGGGTGAAAACCTCTATTTCCTTCTTTGCTTGGAATGCTACTTAAGAATCTTACTCAGCATGTTGTTGAACTACTTACAATATTTAAGTCAGATTTGGGCTTCTAATCCATATATGTCTGCTGTTATATTTTTAGTTAAGAACCATTATTTTTATAGTTACATGCTGAGCCCCCAAGGATTCTCACAGCCATTAAAACTGTACAAAAAACATTTAAAACAATTGTTAAAAGCATAAAATCTACAGCATAATTAATCAAACTGGGGAGAGGCAACGAGTGGGGTGCCGCAGGGCTCAGTCCTGGGCCCAGTGCTCTTCAACATTTTTATTACTGATTTGGACGAGGAGGTGCAGGGAACACTGATCAAATTTGCAGATGACACAAAATTGGGTGGGATAGCTAATACCCTGGAAGACAGAAACAAACTTCAAAGTGATCTTGATAGGCTGGAGTGCTGGGCTGAAAACAACAGGATGAAATTTAATAGGGAAAAATGCCAAGTTCTACATTTAGGGAATAGAAACCAAATGCACAGTTACAAGATGTGGGATACTTGGCTCAGCAATACTACAAACAAGAAGGATCTTGGAACTGTTGTAGATCACAAGCTGAATATGAGCCAACAGTGCGATATGGCTGCAAGAAAGGCAAATGCTATTTTGGGCTGCATTAATAGAAGTATAGCTTCCAAATCACGTGAGGTACTGGTTCCTCTCTATTCGGCCCTGGTTAGGCCTCATCTAGAGTACTGCGTCCAGTTCTGGGCTCCACAATTCAAGAAGGACGCAGACAAGCTGGAGCGTGTTCATAGGAGGGCAACCAGGATGATCAGGGGTCTGGAAACAAAGCCCTATGAAGAGAGACTGAAAGAACAGGGCATGTTTAGCCTGGAAAAGAGAAGATTGAGGGGAGACATGATAACACTCTTCAAATACTTAAAAGGATGTCACACAGAGGAGGGCCAGGATCTCTTCTTGATCCTCCCTGAGTGCAGGACACGGAATAAAGGGCTCAAGTTAAAGGAAGCCAGATTCCAGCTGGACATCAGGAAAAACTTCCTGACTGTTAGAGCAGTACGACAATGGAATCAGTTACCTAGGGAGGTTGTGGGCTCTCCCACTAGAGGCATTCAAGAGGCAGCTGGACAACAATCTTTCAGGTATGCTCTAGTGTGGATTCCTGCATTGAGCAGGGGGTTGGACTCGTTGGCCTTGTAGGCCCCTTCCAACTCTGCTATTCTATTATTCTATGATTCTATAAGCCAGCAAGTTAAAAGACAAAGACTAACCCAGCAAATCCCATGCTTTCCTTAAAAAAAAGAAAAGAAAAAAAAAGAAAAACTTGGTTAAGCTCTGAAATTTACAAGGGAGTTAGTTTGTGGTCTAATATGTGTTTATCATATTTTAAATATGATATGATGAATCTTGACACTCACTCCCAGTGGAATACCTCCAACCTCTCCATAGACTGAACCCAGGCAGCCCCTCTATAATCAAATACCCTGTTCTAAATTACACCTTATTTTGATGCTGTAAGAAAGGTGGTGTATTTTTATTTTCTACATGGGTTCATAGCCCAGTTCAGGGGCAGGCAACCTGATACTCTCCAGATGCTTTGGACTACAACCCCCATAATCTCTTCCCATTGGCTATGCTGGTAGGGACTGATAGGAATTGTAGTTAAAAACATCCGGAGGGCACTAGGTTGTCTACCCTGGTCTAATTGGCTTTTGCGACTTGTGTATCTTGGTTTAACTCTTTAGATCATCCCAGGAGCCAGAGTACTGCTTGATGCTTCTACGAAGGGCTACAGCATATTACAGACTAGCATGTTGTGAGCATGCCATCCCATACAAAGGTCTCTATAAAGTGCTATAGCAGCCTTCCCTGACCTGGTCCTCATCTTGAGGATGTCATTTCTGCAGCGCGGGGTGGCGCAAGGTGCCGCTGCACTGGTGCTCCTTCTGACCATCTACAGCAGAAGGAGTGCAGTTGCGGGCTTTCCGGTGGGCACCACTGCGGTCACTGCCATGCCTGTCCGCCCACCCGAGCACGCCCGCGGCAGTTCCGGGGCACCTGGGAGCATCCGTGCCCCCTCTTCCAAAGTTAGGATTTGTTTGCTTTTTAATTGGCCTATGTTTAGATCTTTTCCCCCTTTTTCTTTTTAAAGCTGTAAATGTGGAGGATCACATTTACAGCTAAATGGGGAGGGAAAAGGGGGGGAGGAACGGGGTGCTCCCTCCCTCACAGAATATCCAAACCCCTCTTTCATTATTAAAGGGGTCCGCAGAGGCGCAGAGCCTCTCTCCAAGCTAAAAGAGTCAGGGCAAGTGCCCAACTTTTTTTAGAGTGGAGCTTTGGGGCTTTGCCCCGGATTGCTTCGGAGTGGCGGCTGCGTCATTTAGATCACCTGCCGCCACTCCAAAGCTACCGTGGGGAAAAGTGATGGTCTAGACAAGCCCCTGGTAACTCTCCAAAGGTTTGGGATTACAACTCCCAGCATTCCTCACCATTAGCTATGTGGGCTGGGGGTGATTGGAGATTCCTATGACAGCTTTTAAGAATAATAAAATTACTATTATTATGATGATGATTGTGCTTTTAGTATGCTTTTAGGATTTTTTTTAGGATGTTTTAACAATGTATACTATGTTTTTAGTCAGCATTTTATGTATTTTATATTTACTGTTGTTCCCTGCCTCGATCAAAATGGAGAGGTGGGTAAGAAATAAAATTATTATTAAAATTATTATTATTGCTGTAACTCCATGTCCATCTGAGATCCCAAAAACAAATGTGGAGAAGCAGGTAGTATGCTCATTACACTGACTGTCTGATTCTGAGCACTAAGCGGCTGTACAACACAAGTTGAAGAGCTTGCCAAGACGATCTGCTATAGCTAACTACTGTCATTGTTCTGCTCATGGCCAGCTATTTCTTCCTCACTCAGCATGGATCACAACGTGGATGTGATGGGCAAGGTGCCTGAATTCTTATCTTATCACAAGCACAAACTGCAGTTTTGCATGCCACTACGAAAACCACATTATGGAGATTTTCAGTGGCATTCAAAAACTGTGGCTTGTGTTTGTGATGAACAGATGGAGTGTTGGTTTGCCACATGTGCAGCTCAACTGGGCCAAGAAAATGACAAGTAGCAAAAGGCTCTGTGAATCAGACCTTAGGGAAGATCCACACATGACACAGCATGTGCATGTTTGGTGTAGGGATGCATGACGAAATCAATCTGAATGCATTCAGAGATGAACTGATCTGATCCACAATTCCTGGACTAATGTGGATCAGAACTTTGTTACCCACTGACTTTCACACTCTTTGAATTTCCCAACATTATTCTCACTCAAAAACTGTATCCAAATACATCATGTTATGAAAGGAAATATGCGGAGAAATATGCAGTTTAAATGTATTTTCTTTCAAAATATGCACTGAAATGCTTTTTTGTTTTCGTTTTAGTGCTGATTAAAAATAAATTTGCAAATTACTGCGGACACAACATGAAATGGACTTGCTCTCTCTTTCACATCTGTATATATGTGTGTAAGTGTGAAAAGGGTCATCTATATGTCTACTGTTAAAAAGGAAACATGACATAGGAATAGATGGATCCTTGATCCAAGATCCAATTCAACAAGGCTCCATTTACCTTTTCATGGGGAGATGCACAACTGATTTGGTTGTACAATGATTTGGGGTGCAATGGTGCATGCATTTACAAACATCTACCCATGCTTCATATTTTACAGCGTTTACTGCTGCAGCGAACAGTGTACGTGCAAGCAGGCAGGCCAAGAACTAAAACCCGATCCTTAGTCCTACCATTAGAAAACATCCTTTCTGGGGCCACTGAATATGCCATACTTAACACTCCAAGATTTGGTTTATATTGCTTTGTAAAAGAGGGCGTACTGCTTTATTTCTATTTTGCTATTTTATATTTTTCATTTGTGGTTCATTTTCTTTAGACCTATGGACATACTGCAAGAAAAGGGTTTATAGTAAGCTAATGTTGTGGTCTCTGCAACTACCACCTTTCTGTCCTAGAGAAAGCTGATGACAACTACTGACCACAAACAGCATCTACAGTGGGTGCCTTCTTCATGAGTCCGTGCCTTGAATTGAATGATGAGAGCAAGGCAATAATTCCTCAGAACTTGCACAGTTAATATACTTCAGTGTCATTTTCATTGGCACAGGTGATATTTCTCCCCATTATTTCAGATTAAAGACAGGCTAGGAAAAATATACCCATATAAAGGGTATGAGGGGAGACATGATAGCACTCTTCAAATACTTAAAAGGTTGTCACACAGAGGAGGGCCAGGATCTCTTCTCGATCATCCCAGAGTGCAGGACACGGAATAACGGGCTCAAGTTAAAGGACGCCAGATTCCGGCTGGACATCAGGAAAAACTTCCTGACTGTTAGAGCAGTACGACAATGGAACCAGTTACCTAGGGAGGTTGTGGGCTCTCCCACACTAGAGGCATTCAAGAGGCAGCTGGACAACAATCTGTCAGGTATGCTTTAGGGTGGATTCCTGCACTGAGTGGGGGGTTGGACTCGATGGCCTTATAGGCCCCTTCCAACTCTACTATTCTATGATTCTATGAAGAGAAAAGCAATACATGTACTCTTAGCCCTCTCTTGGTCATATGATCTCAGTGGCTGAGGGGAAAACCCTGGCACAGAACTAATGATAAAGTGATTTCTAAACATGCTTGGATGCTTGTGTCTTGATAACAACTGGACAAAGATATTATCAAAACTGTGTGTAAAATCAGGCAAAGACAACTCAGTAAATATTTGTGGAGGGAGTGGACAGCTCATTTGATTTGCCACCTCATTTAAAAAAAATAATTTATGGAAGGAAGAAAGAAAAAAAGTGGATCTGGCCATGGTAGTCCATGCCTCAATCTCCCCATGACTTGATTACAGTAACACATGCTTAACTATGTTAAGAGTTAACTATGCTTGCACTCACACAGCAAAGAATTTAGCATAATCCTTGCACACAGAAAACTAGCCCATCAGGAACAAGGCTAGGCAGTATCCTTCTCCACGAAGTCTGGGGGCTGTTCTCATGGCACCGGGTTGGTGCTGTCTCCCTCTTCAAGCCCACGCTTTCCCTCTTCCAGGCAGCATCAGGTAATCCAGATGCCGAAGAGGGAGTGCAGGATTTTCTGGACAGCCATCTGGATCCCGGAGCCACCCTCTTCCTTGTGAAAGGTGACTAATTGCTGGTCGCCTTCCACCAGGGTCCTTGTGCTTAAAAGTAAAAACCAATCCCACAAAATGCCAAGAGAGAGCTTCCTACAGGACAAGGATAGGCACTCCAGACGTTACAACCCCCATAATCCCTGACTGACCATGGCATGATGAGAGTTGTATTCCAGAACATCAGGAGGGCACCAGGTAGCCTTCCCCCTGTCATAAGGTTTCCCTGGGAGGAGTGGTGGGCCAGGGTAGATGAGAGAGCTTCCTGTGAATAACAGTCTTCCTGTTGCAAAACCTATTTGTGCAAGGATACATTTGCCAGTGCCAGCTGGATATGGCAGGGAGAGCTTTCTCTCATCTTGAAAGGCTACATGTTGGCTGACTCCTCTCATATACATTCATGGCGGAAGGCTAAACGGACTGCCTGGGCTCCCACAACAACATTTTGACAGAATAGCACCCCAGAATGATAGCATAGGCCTAATCTACACCAAGCAGGATGTAGTGGTATGAAAGCAGGGCCCCAACAGTTGCCAGTGCACTTCAATACTGCTATAAAGCAGCAGTATGGATCCTGCTTTTTATATACCACTTTCATAGTGCAATATCCTGCTTGGTGTAGATTAGGCCTTAGTTAGCAGCCAGCATCCCTCCTGCTAGAAGAGAAGGCGAGACTGTATTGTTTTCTGGTACTGGTTATTTCTGTAGCCCCATTCCACTTGCGGCATAATTTGTTCAAGCCCTCAGCAAGCCCCCAGCATCAATCTTTGGTCACTAGTGAGGCCACTGTGGAAACACCCCAGCAGGTTTTGATATGACGGGTTCTGCACTCTTACCAACCAAACATGGCACACAATGTTGCTGCTGCTGCTGAGTGAATTAGCATTGTGGTTGTTAGCACTCAAGCGAGTAACCCCAAGCAGTGGTAAACTAGATTAGTCATTTCACCTTCAAAACTTTCCCAGTTTGCTAGCCCCCAAAACAGCTATTAAAAAGAAAAGAAGAGTCAAGGAGGGTGGCTGCGTCTGTCAGCTCAAATTCGTGTGCAAGAAGGGAAAGTATTTGCAGTAACGCTAGCTCTGCGGCCGCATTTTAAGATTGAAGATGCAAGAGCCTACTTGCAGGGCCAGCCCTACCGTTCAGCGGAGTAAAGCCATGGCCCCAGGTGGCAGGTGCTAGGTCATGCGGAAGGAGCAGCAGTGACCGCCCCCTGGCTGTTCTCCTCTATTGGAAGACAGAGTTGTGTGTTCTAGGCATCTTGCTCTGCTCTGCCCAAGCTAGCTTGATGTCCTCAGGCGACTCGAAGGGTACGCCTCATCACCAGTACTAAAGTAAGATCGGGCTGCCAGCTAGTGGAATTAGGGTGGGCATCTTCGCCTCGGGTAGCAAAGTGTCTTTGGACAGCCCTGCCTATTTGTATGTTTGCTGGAAGCCACTGGATTCTGGAGACAGTCTGGAAGCAATGGAAAAGTCAAAAAGGAAAGATCCAGGGATCCAATCAAGTACCTTTGAGATTGAGAAGGCAAGAATAATGGTAAGGCAAGAAAGGAAAGGAAGACCCATCTTAACACATGGGTAGGACACCTGGCTGCACCTAACTTGAGACCTAACTAAGGATTTGCAGTGAAGAAGAGAAAACAGAATTTTCAAAGTGTTGTGGCATGTAGCAGTAACCACCTTTTACGATTGCACCAGACTCATGGGAATGTAAGGTTGACTTAGAGGAGTCAATCATGTCAACATACATTGCTAGGGGTTACAGGGGTGGAGAGTTTGCAACACGGTGGCACAATGCAGTGATTTGCCCCTGAGGATCTATGGTAACTGAGGGTTACGACCAACTGCATTTAAATCCCTAGACTCCATCTGCTCATCAAGGTGCATGGCGAGAGACAGGTCACAGTCAAAGAAGAGCTAAGAACTTTCATAATGGTTTCATGTACATCTGACAGAATATGGCAACAGCAATGTTACACACACACACCGTTCTTTCAACCTCCTATCAGGATGTGATCAACATCTAGTCATTTCAGAGTTTGGTGGACTGTTTCTGTTTTCTCACTTTTGCTGCCGTCAGTTTGCTTCAGCCCACTGCCATAACAAAAAGGAAATAAGGGAAAGTTAATACCACCTACGCTTGGGGTTTTATTATCGCTGGCTCCTTCCTACACTGTACCTGCCATGAGATCTGAATTTAGGAGAAATATATCTTTGATTCTATTTGCGTCTGACCACACTGCAGCAGTAGACGTAAGCTTTTTTCTGACAACAGGTGCAATGATTAGCCTGATAAGAGCTATGCTACGCAACCAAACCCTAAATTGACGCATGGAATGTGCCTGTGAGCTGCTGGGTCAGCAAATACAGAGTTACCATATGACGGTTGTATCCATATGAAAATGTCACCACTGGTGCCATTGCATCCACATGGCAATTCAACACACGATGCGGAGGCGGGCAGCGGGCATCACAGCATAGAAAGCCATGGCACAACAAAGGAGGACACAGTGGGCAAGAGACGGCAGGATGAGGGACGCATGGGAGCTCTTTTGTTAAGGCATCGCTACGTTGGCACCATTGTCTTTGCTCAATGCTTTGCGGTGAAAAATCACAGGAAATGTCTGCTTTTATTGAGAAAAAATAATAGCCCAACAAAAGTTGTGCAGGAACCTGCCTTATAGCAAGTAAGATCATTGATCCATCCAGCTTGGTATTGCCTTATTTATTTATTACATTTCTATACCGCTCAACAGCAAATGCTCTCCAGGAGATTCAACAGTGGCTGGTCCAGCTCTCAGACAGCCTCTTTTCCAGCCTTCTGTGGAGATGCCAGGGACTGATCTTAGGACATCAGTCACTATTTGCCACAACGAATTTCAAAGATACCTATTAGTGTAGGATCCATCTGTAGGAGTACACTGCAGTTTTGACTTGCTGGTATATTTGCATATGACACAATAATCAGTTTTATGTAATATTCAATGATCTAAATCTCTGGATTGCATGGCTGAAATATAGCTGCTACTGCTGTTCTACCAATGCTTCCACAAGAATTTGTGCAAGAGCTCACTCATTGTTAGAAGACAAGGTGGAGAACCTTCCCACCCAGCCCCATCTACATTTCTTTGGGGGAACATGGGTGGGGTCCACAAGCAGAAGTGGATGGAATCAAATCTCAAAATGGGTGGGGCCAAAACATACACATCCAATTTATACCATGTGAATTTATGTGTACAGGCAGACAGACAGAGCTCACTCCATTTCCATGCTGTGTCCTGAGAAAAGGAGCCTCTTTTCAGCACGCAGCAGGAAAGCAAACTGAGCAGCCCATGGAGGGACACATGTATTTTTTCCTCCTTGGACAGCTTGTTTTGTTTTCTCAGCTCTCAGCAGGGAAACAAAGCTTGCTTGCCTCCCAGTCAACAAATCTTTCTTTCTCATCCTCCTGAGTGAGGCACAGACATTGGCCAGGCTGTCAAACACAGGAGAACTGACCATAGGAGTGTCATTGAGTTCTGGATCTAGAGGCTTCCCGCCCTCTGTTATAACAGATCAATCCTATCATAGTTCCCATGTTTCTGCTTCTGCAAAATGTTGCACAAGCTCTTGCTGAACTCTTTGTGCAAAGAGAAGGGCATCTTTGGGCTTTATATTACCCTTTCTCATGCAGTCCTAGAGCACAAAGTCTAAAAGAGCCCCTTCCATACGCAGAAGTCTCCTTCTGCATGCAGAACAGTGCTTTTGGATCCACCACGACAACGATATTGCAACTCAGATACTCATTAAAATCCCCATATTCCACTTATATGGTGAATTGGGCAACCGTCTTAGATGCAGAAATGCATCTAAGACATTAATCTCTTCATGCAAGTGGCAGTAAGTTTCGTTTTTTAAGGATTTTTTTTTCTTTCTTTTTCAGCTGTGCAGGGGAGAACTGCTCACTTTTTTGTGTGCTTCGCAAGCATTTCTCTTCAGAGAGGAAGATGTAGGTGGTTCAGGAGGGGGAAAATACAGTGGATGTGGAAAAATAAAGGTCAAAAGGTTCGTCAGAGGCTATTTGTGTTGCTCCAACAGTTGAATGAGATAAAAATTCAAGAGATTAAGTCTCTTATGGGGCAAAGAAGCCCAGCCAAATGAACTTTTGACTGCCACTGCGAAATATGATTTTACAGTTGTATTTAGAAGAAAAACGATCTCACTCTGATCAGTGACATAACCATGTAGAAATTGCTATTGCTCTCCAATGGATATCTGGTTGTAAACATTCTTCTGCTTTGCTGTTCTCCAAAAGCATCGTATTTATTCAAGTTCAGGGATGAACAGGACATTATTAGAATTTCCCACAAGGGCTGCACTAAGGCTGACATGGTCAGAATAAAAGTGGTATTTCATGAAACCAATTTGTCATTTGATTAAAACTTTGCAATCCCCTTTCCCGAGCCCATTTGAATAAAAAAGCACATCGGAAAAGAAAGAGAAAAAACCGGGAGGCATCATTAAATGGAGTTCCATTTTAACTGAAATCTTATTTCTTCGCTCATAACTTGGCCTGATGCCGCCTTCATTTTACTAATTCCACCTTGTTATAAACAAACACACGACACTGAAAGTATGGAAGGGAAATAAGAAATATCTGATGTGATTCATGGGGGTTTCGATTCTTCTGACATCAGAGGGGGTGAAACTTGATTGCTTCACACTTGATTGCTTGAGTTCCTCTCCATCTGACGCTTGTGCATGACATTGTGCCTCCCTTATGCAAACACCAAAGGCAGTGGGTGGGGGCGGGTGGACAGGAATGGAAGGAGTCAAGTGGGAATCACCAAATATTGTCTCGTCTGTTACATAAATTCAAGAAGTGAACATCAGTTCAGCCTACTGAATCTCTATGCTTTGCTCCCTGGTTATTGTATGCCTCCAGAAATCTGCAGAGAAATTTCGCATGCCTACACAAAACACAAACAGTTTTGTTTCTGAACTGGTTTCCCCCACTAGATATGATATACTAAACCAGAATAACATTCCTCAGAAGCATTGAACCAAAACGGAAGTGAGCTTTTTATTTCCACTTTTTGTACTCTATGGCTTCAACTAGAGGTGTTAGGCATGGACCCTGATTTCGCACTTCATAAATTGTCCAGTACTGCTTGGACGGATCCAGAGGCTGCTTGCTTCGACTTTGGCACCAAACCCGAGCCAAGATTTGGAAATCCGGGTCTTGACTGTCATAGGAAATAAAAAACAGCTATAACTTTTTGCCAGAATTGGATTATGTTGCATGCATAGTAGCCCCTTAGGAGGGTATTATGCCTGCCAATTTCCAGAAAATAAGAGCAGGCTTGTTTTTAATCCCAAAGAGGATGTGCTTATCCCCCTATGTTCCTTGTGGACAATTGGTCTGAAAATGACAGACAGCCTAGAGATGTCTCTAAGTAAACAACAACAACAACCCTGCAATACTTCAGAAGAACAGTTGCAGTGGTTCATATGGAATGTTTTTTGGGGGATGGGGCGCGGGGAGACAATGATTTGCTTTCCCTTCCCCCTGTTTTTGGGACAATTTGTATAGAATGGCAGACATCACAGAAGTTTCCTCAGGCAAGAAACCGGCAAAGTGTCAGAAGGATAAGTGGAGGGGCTAGGGTGTTATGATTGGAAACCAGTTTAAGTCTTAATCACTGAAAAAATGGCAATCTCATGGTCCCATTCTTGCCCTTCTCTCAAAGCATAGTGATTGTAGCCCCTAGTAAAATGTGCCCTAGGATTAGAAAGTGGACTTGTCAGTCATTCAACCATGCTCTCTCCTTCTCCCTTCCACCACTCATTCATGTTTTGGAGAAACAAAACCAAAAGACGTTGTTTGGAGAGGAAACAGAAAGTTTGCATCTCCAAGCATGAACTGGTAACAAAGCCTTGTTCTCCTCTGGCTTTAATTCTGGTGGTGGCTTTGGAGAGGAGCCCACCTTGCCTCGGGAAGTACCAGAAACATTCTGAGGAGCCCAATTGTGCTTCGGCTTTGTCCAGATCCAGTGCACACCCCTGGTTTCTACACACAAACAAGGTCACAACCTGGAGATGCGGCACTGGTACTTTTAAAAGAGCCAAAGAATTGGGGGACAATAAAGCCATGACTTCCCCTTTGCATTTCTTCTTTGCTCTCTTCTCTGTCTGTACCCCTCTTGCTTGGGGAAGAAGGGGGGGAAGGGTCTGATGGAGGAACACAGCAATAAATAAATAAATAAAAAATGCTGCTGCATTGCATGCCAATTTTAAAAAGTACCGGCATCTGTAGGATGCAGTATCTCTAGGTCATGATGGGTTAAAGCAAGTATGCAACCACTTTGCCATGCAAACAAATTTAACCCACATCCCTTGAAACCACCTTGTACTTTCCCAGGTCATACTAACTGGACTTCAAAAGACTTCAAAAAGTGGTTGCCTTGTGATCTCAATATATGCTGGACCATTTTAGAATACCAATTTTGCAACTACAGATTTGAGCATGGTTGACCAAAAAGGTCAATATAGGTTAAACAAAACCAGGAGGGAAATGCCTATGTGAATCTATTCTGCATTTATGTACACCAGTTTAAATCTTCCAATGACAAGCTGGGAATGACATGCATAATACAACCTTACTCCCATTGCTGAACTTCACAAATTAAACGAATAAATTGCATTTGAATTTGGGGAAATCACTGTGTCCTTAATCTTGAATCGTTTCAGTTGTAATCCTTTCTATAAAGCTCATGACTGATTATGCGCAACCCAAAAAAGTTTTATTAATTATGTAAAAAATCCCCAGACAACCATGAGAATCTCCCTTCTTCAAGGCCTCATTCCTGCACTGGCTGGTTGTTTTTTCAGTTATTGCCACTGTAAGTTTCTTCGTACTTGTTTGGTTTCTCTCAAATTAATCAGAGATGACAATGATACATAAGAAGTATTAATAACAAATGAATTCTGCTTTCTCTTTCAGATCAGGTAAGGACTTCTAATTATATATAACACGGTTTGATACATGTGATAGAGTTTGCAATGCATAGGATGAAAAATAGTTTATTGACCATGTGCTTGATAAACAGATGTTCTGTGATGGTCATATCATTGTAGCAAATTCCTCGGACGCTTGGATGTTTGCTAACAAACTTCCACTTATGATTGATGGCCTAGACCAATGCAACCAGGTTAATCCGAACGTTAAAGGTCCTTAAAATATGTAATTGGCAAGCAAACAAGCAAGATACACTTTTAGCATAGGAGAATAATGTAACACAGACTGGTTTCACTACTGACTAAAATTAACATGATTTCTTTTAATTCCAGTGGATGCCCCTTTGAATTTGCTTACATAAGATGTAAAATTATCCCTACTACTCCCATTCATACTGCAGTTCCATTTACTTCCATGTTTTGATGTGGTTGCATACTCCAAAATTTAATCTTGCAGCATATAGTAAAACAAACAATTAACAAAATTGGGTCAGTTCTGGGATCATCTGATTCACGTAATGGGCACAAGGATATCTTTGCCTAAGCCCCACTTAAACTGAACTGAACTGAATGGCCAAAGTCTGCTGCCATTCAACTCAATGGCCTTGTACAGAACGAGACACCCACCCTTTAAGTTGTGCTATTGCCCTCAAGATACTTGGAAGTAGGAGGTCCCACTGTCAGCCAAGTACTTCCTATGAAAAAAGCAGAGCAGTAGGACTATGTTTCTTCAGCATTGTGAATATACGTTTCCTGAAGAGTAAAATTAAGAGGAGTCTAATTTCCCTTGATATACAGTAGTAAGATTATTGGACAAAGTCCCTAATATAATTTAATGTCAGAGGGGTTAAACACTGCTGGTAACTGGTTGGGTGTACAGGACTAGTATATGACTTATGGGGCCTGCTGTGTACTGTGTGTTTCACCGCCACCACCGGTGTGTGAGAGTGTGTGCATGTGTGTACAGGGCAGACATCAAGGCTAGTTATGGTTGGCCACCTGTTAAGGGGCCACACCCAGCAGGGGCCCACTGAAAACAGCCCCGTGGACTTGAACCTCCTCCTCACATTGCAACCTGCTTCTTCCCTTCCCTTTTTCTCTGGACCAGACAATGGTGGTGGTGAAAAAAGGGAGCGGTAGGTGCCGCTGCCAACCTGCTCACTGGCTCTTTTCAAAGATGATAAAGAGGATGAGGAGCAATAGCAGCTGGTGACAATGGTGGTGAGAAGACAGACTCACTGGTGAAGAGGGGGCATGGAAGACTTTTTTTTTTTTTGCCCAAAGGCCCTCCAAACCCCACTGCGTGTGCACTCCTCTGCCTCCATTTCCCTCTTCTTTAAGGGCGGCATAGTCCTTCCTCCTCCTCCTTGTACAAGCAGACAAGAGCTGAGTGTTTCTGTCCTATTGAATCTCCCCCTACAGGCCTTGCTGGGGAAGGTGGAGTTGGGGTGGGTGGGAACCGGCCTGGGTGGGAGGGACTGCAGGCATGTTCCAAGCTCTGGGTGAGGCTCAGTTAGCATTCTTGCTGAGCTGTGCATGATCTCACTCACTGCTCCTTCTTCCTCCCCTTTTCTTCCATCTAAGAGACAAATATGCACAGCTAGACGTCCTTTTATATGATTTGGGTTCCTCCCTAATATTTTTGAAAATAGTTTTATCTACTTCTGCAAAATTCATGCCTGTTGAGATCTCACCTCTTATGTAAGGCTGGTGCTTTACATAAAGAGATCCATCACACCGGGGGTTAACGTGCTCCCTACCTTTGCTTCTCTGCCCGTGTTTTCGTTCCTCAGTTACTTCCTCTTTTCAAAAGAGGAAGTACAGAACAAGCACCAGGCCCATTGAGTCCACTATTCTAATGGCGCTGCTTCTCCTGCACATAGCAGGAGAGAGCAGCGATTACTAGTTTAAAAAAACATCGGACTTAATGAAGGGGTGGTGGTTGTCACACGAGGAAGGCCAGAAGGGTTGGGAGGCAGACGACGTCATGTGAGGGACCTGAGCAAACTCCATGAGTGCAAAGTAACAAGTGTGCAATAAAACGCTCGTCGGATGGAACTTAAAGACCGGTTCACATCCCTGAACTCTTAACAGAGGGAATGCTTACCTTCAATCATAAAAGAAGCCTCCCTACACACTACCATAGCTGCTTCCAACAACAACACTGGTATTCTGTTTGTGGATATACTAGAGGCGTTTAATTGGGATAACACATTCAACGTAAAAACACGAGGATATTAGATATAAAACGATGCCATCATGCTGATTTAAACATCTCTCATAGTACTGCAACATCTCAGTTTACAGCTCAGGCATGTTGCAGAATCTGGGTCCTGTTTGCCATAAAATTTAGATCACATGTACAAGTGTTTTAAATGTGCACAAGCACCTGAACTATAAAAAGATCTAAGAGCTAGAAGGGTATAATGACGGGTACTATGTCAGAAATAAGAATTATTTGCGATGTTTTGTATGTAGCGTTTGTCCTAGCTCTGCCAATAATATAATACTAATCTGTGCTAACCCCCCTTTTCCTCATCTTCTGTAATAAACTCTCCCCCCCTCTCTCTAGGGTACAGAAGAAGGGATAATCCCCTTTAGAGTAAAATGAATCTTTTACTGACACCCTGCAGCAGGGAAAATGATAGGCTCTCTCCTTGTTCCTCACTTTCAAGGATGACATGTTGACAAAGAATGCCACGGTTACTAATCCCAGATGATGCCATAGGTCTGCCTGGAAGAAATCGTGATTTTCTGGAGATGCAGAATTAGTTCCTTTCAATATCTAATGCCCTCCCCCACTCCCTTCTTTCCCATTGAATGCAAGCTTTATTGTGCAGAGCCAAACAAATGCTTTTAATTAAAATGTAAAATGTCTCTTGCTGACGAATTCTTTTGAAAGTCCCCACCCCCTCCAAAATGATAAGTCCTATTTGTCCCTTTATTCTGCACCCCCCCTCTGATCCCTTGATGAGAGAGGCTGAATTAAAACCTGTGCTCTGTGGATTTGCATAAAATTAGACAACCAGGGAAATTAAGAGGAAATTGAATGAATTCTGCCTTGCTTGTATGCAATGCTTTTTTCAGATTACGGAGAAGAGAGATTTGAATTCTCTATTTATTTTTTTAAAAAAAGCATATTCAACATCACTTACCCTAGCTGTCAGGACAGTAGCAGGATAGAATGAAACATAAACTTATGCATATGTTAATAAAGGATTCCTGCCATGAAAAGCAAATGCCAATATTACATGGATTAGACAAGGTTCCTAATTAATCCAGTCTCACTACTTGACTTTTTGAATGTTCTTAAATGTTACCTTTTGGAGGCCTGCTTGCTTGCTAATCTCCTGTGCAGGCATTTCTCATGGGACAGGATGTCCTGGCACTAATGTCAATGCCTTGTAGTAGAGAGCTACCGTTGTGTTGCCTAGTTCCATGTCGAGGAAGTACATTGCGTAACACAGGGGCTTTTCCCTTTAGGTCTTGCAAAAGGCTGAAAACTCCACCGAAGATACTAGAGAAACAAAAATGGCCAAGACTCTGGCTAACAAATGGGGATTCACCTATGCATTGACTGAAAGGGACAGCAAGGGTGGGGCAGCCTATTTGCCGTGTTCTGACCCCACATGACTATCAGGACCACCTATATTTCTGGTCAGTTCATAGGTTCTGGGTTATGGTTCAGCCCAGGGGTAAGCTGAAGGTAGAACTCCAGATGTTTTGGACTTCAACTCCCAGAAGCCCCTGCCAACATGGCCAAAAGTCAGGAATGCTGCGAGTTAATGTCCAATAACACCTGGAGAACTACACTCGGCCCACCTCTTTGTGCCCAAACCTCAGGTTTAGGCGCTCTCCTTCCTCCCACTGAATGCTTTGGTTCTTCCCCCAATTGCAAGACCTTATTCTGTGCAGTGGGGAATCACACATTCAGTATTACCAGGGAATAAACATTGTCGTAAATAAACTGGGCTCTGAAAACCCAAAGATGGCTGCTTTCCTGCCATCTTTTGCAATGCAAATTCTCTTCCTATGACTTATGGCTTTTGGCACTACTTTTGGTAGCCACTGTTGGGCTTGTCCATGTAGCCACACCTCAAAGGAGTTAACTGCATTGGTCATTATAGGTAAAGCATCTTTAGTAAACTGGTTTAATTCATGCCGAAAAGCAAGAGGAAATAGTGAGGAAATAGATTTTAAAATTAGTTTAGTTGAAGAGAAAAATGAAACCTAAACTCTGACAACACTGAAAGAAGTGATGTGAGGATTGCAAGCATTTCACTTGCAAACTAGTGCAAAATATGGTAGCCAGGTTAGTCACTGGTACACCTAGGGGTGACCATATTACACCAACTTTAAAATCACTTCACTGGCTGCCAATTAGTTTCTGGGCAAAGTATAAAGTGTTGGTTATTACCTTTAAAGCCCTAAATAGTTTGGGTCCAGGCTACCTGCGGGATCACCTTTTCCCGTACAATCTGTCCCGCACACTCAGGTCCTCTGGGAAGAATTTACTCCAGCAAACAAAAACAAGGCTGACAACCATTACCCAGAGGACCTTTTCTTTTACTGCTCCCAGTTTGTGGAACGGCTTGTCAGGAGAGATTCGTCAACTTAACAGTGTTCCAGAATTTAAGAAAGCCATAAAGTCTGATCTCTTCCAGCAGATCTACCCAGTTGAATTTTAAGATGCCTTTTAATAATGTGCTGCCTTTTAATAATGTATTAGTTTTATATGTTTTTAATCAATTATATGTATTTATGGTGATTTGTATTTATGTTGTACCCCACCTCGATCCAGAGGGAGAGATGGGTAATAATAATAATAATAATAATAACAACAACAACAACAACAACAACAACTTTGTTACCAATTGATTTGGCATATGACCAACTATGATAATTTCAGCTGCTGTGTTTCAGAGAACTAGACACATTTATTTATCTTTTTAAGGGAAGAATTTGGTTTACAGAATAACACATCAACACAGTTAGCATTGTGGAAGAAGATTTTCTCTTCTAATGAGATGCAGGATTTATATGCAAATACATACTCTTTTCCTCTGTTTGCTGGTGAAACACATTTCACCCAAGACAGCTCCAGATACATACATTGTATAGTGCATATAGATGGATATCTAGATAATGCACAATAATGATGTCTAGATATAGTGTAAAATGGCTCAGAGTGTGAGCTGGGAAATCCCCTGAACAAATCTCATCTTGACTAATAAGACAACCTTACTGTCACTAAAGCCATGTGAAGTCACTTGGTAGCCTTAGGCAAGCCACTATTCCTTTAGCCACAACCCTTACCCCATCTACAACACGGAAATAATGCTACTTGCCTATTATACTGAGAAATGTGCTATATAAACTATGATACGTATTTATTATTTTAAAGGAAAATCATGGGGTTTCCAAAGAAAAACTAAACTGCATTAAACTGTGTGTTATTTTCCTAGTCCTGACACCACATACACTTTACATTTTATGCTATAACTTTCAGCTGAGGAATGGAATTGTGCAGGGAAGGATGGAAGGGTGGTCAGATTCAGGTTCAAGTCGGTCCTTTAGAGGAACATAGGAAGCTGCGCTATATTGTTAGACCTTGAGTCTATCTACCCCAATATTGTTGACACGAACTGGCAGCACCTCTCCAGGGTTTCAGGCAGGGATTCCCCTCCCCACTCCACCCCCCAGCCATGCCTGGGAGAAGCTGGGGATCAAATCTGGGACCTTCTGCATGCTGGTCCCTTTGCCCAAGACGTGGTGTAGTTTGAAAGAGGGGTGACTTTATGGCTGAAAATTATTTCCCAGCTTTTGTGTTTGTGTATCTCATGAACCACAATAGGTTTTGCCACTCATATCACAGGTTTTGTTAGGAAAGTTTTAAAGACATATCCTTTATGCCCCCTTTGCTTCACTCGTTCCTGGCAACTTAAAGGCTAAGGCATTTATTAACAATTTTATTGTGGCAAGATGAAATCCACAAAAACCTATTCCGTAATAAATGTGTTAGCCTTTAAGGTGCCACGAGACTGTTTGCTGTTTTTTCTGCAACAGGTTAAGACGGCTACCCTTCTGGAAATGGTTCTAATACCTTAAAGTCTTTGCAGATATATCCTGGAAATTCAGAACGTTTGATCCTTGATCCTGCCATGCTGATCATCTCAAGCCTTTTTATATATAGTGTCCTTGGCTTAGAAAAATAAATGTTGCAGCAATGCCCCTCAGTCCCCCAGTTTACTAACAGAGAGAGGAAACCTCAGCCTATATGCACACTTCATCACTAACAGGCCTGGATCTATGTCTGGAATTTATTTCTAATAGCAAGTCTGGGAAACACCCGCACACCCACACACCAAAAACAACCAAACCAACAAACCATCCACATCAGAATCTTCCACTTGTTCCAGAAAATATAAGAATGCATGTTGTTCCTATGTGAGTGATCCTACAGATCAATTGTTTTGTTCTGGAGTTCCTTCATCTTTAATTTCATTCTTCTCCATTGCTTCTCCAGTCTCTGTTGCCTGCTCAGCTCCTGCCATTCGTTCTGTTAATGAAGTAAGCTCTTCTTTGATCGGGAAAAGTCATGCGGCTATTTCTGCCCTAAGAGCCCCCTCTGATGGCCTTTAGGTGTTGCAAAACCTCCTCCAGTTTCAGTGAAAGTTCACATTATCTCTGATACATAGCAGGCTTCTTCTCTGTTCTTTTTCTTTACTCAAAGGAGTAACAGAAGACTCCATCTTGGGCCTAGCTGCTGTCTGGGCAGAGGCTCCTCCAGTTCGGGGAGCTAAATCATTCTTCTTGGAATTGGACTTGCCTAAAGTGATCTTGGTGATTCTGTTGCTTGGTGTGGCCATTTGGGTCCAAACTGGGTATGTCAGGTTAGGCCAGATGGAGGGGGAAGAGAGCTCAGATCTCAAGCATCCATCTTGTTTGATGGTGTAGCCACACCCCTCTTGCATATTTTTATTGTACAATAAATATTTTGTAGAACTTTAATAGCTTGCTTTACATCAGTGTTTAGTGTCATCACTGTCTTTTGCTGCTTCGCAAGTTAAAACAAATAAACAAACAGAGACCTTTACACCACAGGGACACAGTAGGCACAAGTTATCTGGATGCTGTTAACCCCTCCCCCTTTCACAAGATGTCTCTTTCTCACCTTTTGTACAGTTTTTAAGAGTGAGCTGTGCACAGGACCCAGTGAATAGTCAAGGAGCATCAGAGGCTACAGCAGTGCTAAAGTTAAGATGTGGAACTGATCAACACCTTGGATGGAACACAAATGGGAGTCCCATATAAGATCCAACAATTGATAGACATAGATACATAGATGTGGGTAGATGGGTGGGTGTGTTGAACTTAGTGGAAGTATTCTTTTAAGTTTATAGTTCTCCGATTTTGAAGACAAATGGTTATTTTTGGTAGTTTGGTGCATAATAATCCTATTCCACTGAAGAAGCAATCAGAACATGTATTTAGGCAAGAATCATACTGAAATGGTAACAGCTGACCGTTGACAGGGTCATAGCCTAAACGTTGAACATGACCTGGACTACCCTTCTCCTTTCATTAAAGAAGTTGACTGGAAAAATGCTGAGCAATGAAACTCAGCTCATATAAAACATCAATTACGCACAAGAAACATACCCACTCCACCCATCTCCACTTCATTTTCAAACTCCTCTGTTTGGAATCCTTGTCAATATATACCTTTTAAAGGTCTGCGCATTTCACAGAATGTTCTACAGAGACTTACCACTTGTTACATCAATTGTCAAGTACCTCTTTCACTGGGAATAAAACAGCAATATACAACATGTCATTACTTCCTATAATATACATATTATGGCTGCGAGAGCTGGACCATAAGGAAAGCTGAGTGAAGGAAGATAGATGCTTTTGAACGATGGTGTTGGAGGGAAATTCTGAGAGTGCCTTGGACTGCAAGAAGATCAAACCAGTCCATACTCCAGGAAATAAAGCCAGACTGCTCACTTGAGGGAATGGTATTAAAGGCAAAACTGAAGTACTTTGGCCACATAATGAGAAGACAGGATACCCTGGAGAAGAGGCTGATGCTAGGGAAAGTGGAAGGCAAAAGGAAGAGGGGCCGACCAAGGGCAAGATGGAAGGATGATATTCTGGAGGTGACAGACTTGACCTTGGGGGAGCTAGGGGTGGCGACAGCCGACAGAAAGCTCTGGCGTGGGCTGGTCCATGAAGTCACGAAGAGTCGGAAGCGACTGAACGAATAAACAACAAATAGTGATTGAATAGTTATCACCAGTCAATTGTATAGTATGTTTTAATGAGCAAACACCTTTTTTGGTGGGGTTGTCCTCACAATAACCCTGTGGCTAATAATGATTATTATTTCCAATTTTCAAAAGGGGAACTGGAGGCAAGAGATTTTAAGTGCCTGTCCAAGGGCACTAATTGATTTATTTCTTTATTGCTCGTAAGAAGAGTATCTATGAGATGGCTGACTGGGTAGAGAAATAGATGAGAGCAAAGAGAGATTTAGGCATGAACAGATAGATGTAGTGGATTCTGTTTGAAGGGGAAAATGCTGGAAACCTGTGATGCCCTTCTGGTAGTCTACTTATTTACAAATATACAGGTTAGATCACATGGGAACACAGGCAGGCAGTTCTGGATTTACAGCAACATCAGTACCAAAGCAGCAGTGGTGTCTTAGAAAGCCAACAATGTTTCTTCTGCAGAAATCTCTTAGCGACTTTCATGCTAAACTTAAAAAACAATAACGGACTTTTCACCAGCTCTCCTGGCCTCCCCCACCTCTGCAATTCTGAGTGGGCAATGGAATTCCTTAGCCACCTAACACTCTTCTGGGTTGTGCGAGCTGACTGTCCAAGGTGATGTGCACCACTGATTACCCATTAATTAGTGACCAAGCTATGGCAAGGCTTAAGGAAGGCTTTGAATAACAGGACAGCATGGCACATACTAATCCAATTGGTAATACTGAATAATCTATACACAAAGAAGCCGAGATCAACTACCCTTATGCATTAGCTCTTAACATTTGGAGCAATATAGCATATTGGGCCATCACAACAGAAGAGAATTTACTTCTCACATTGCCACAGGCAAGTTTAATCTAATAAACCTTCCAACACTCCCATTATTCATTTTCTAAATGAAGGTAAGAATATCTTATTTACATCTTAGAGAGCTGATGGGACACATTTAGAATAATTGCATGGTACAGCCCTATTGGGACTATACCACTTCAGTTTGGAGTGAGGGGGCTGCATGTTTACATGGTCCCTAAGTGACATGTCCCTTAACTAATGGGTGGCCTTATTTACAACAAGAACACTGATAGGACCAGTAACCCTAAGTTATCACTTCCCTTGCCAAAACACATGATTGGTGGGAAGGGAAAGGCAGGTCCTCTGAGCTCATCACCCTACATGGGAGATTCTCAAGCTCAGCAGTGGGCCTGTCGCCTGCTGCTATACTTGTGGATCTCTTCACTAGGATCAGAACTACTTATGAAATAACCTCTTGCTTATGCTGTGGGGATAGTTCATACACAGAAAATGTTTTCTCTGGGTGTAGCATTGTTCACTGGATTAGGTTATTATTTTGCAAAATGTGAATCCACAAATGCAAGGAAATAACAAACCTTTTCCAGGAAATATCATGTGGATAATGACAGTCCTATATGTTATACATGTCATGATATGACATGACTGCTGCCATTGCTTGGACAACCTGAATTAAAGCTTCTTTGCAAACGATATAGATTTGTTTAATGCAGGGGTGGGTAACTTGTGGCCCTCCAGATGTTTTGGACTACAAGTCCCATCACGATTGGTTATGCTAGCTAAGGGTGATGCGAGTTGCAGGCCAAAATATCTGGAGGGCGACAAATTGTTTAATATTACAGCACAACTTCGTTACACTATGGAGTTGCAAATACACACACACAACTCAGGAAGATTGTTTTAGTGATGGTCCAACATTGATTGAGACCTATAATATTAAAAAAAAACAATAAAGATGCAGAACCTTCATCTAAAAATATTACATTCAACTGAGCCCACTGGTGCTCTCAAACATTTCTCTTGGCCTTTCCCAAGAGAAATAAATATTGGATTCTCCATCCTAGTAATACCAAGAAGATTTTTATGACTGGCTTCAATGTATCCATGAGCAAAGGCTTCCCTCCAACGTAAGAAGAGCAATGGCAAAAGACTGAACCATAAAAGTGGACTAGAACAATTTCAAATATACACACACATTCTCCTTTTATCAAGGCTAGTCTGTTTAGCAAGGGTAATCCCCTCAAGTGTTGCAACATCTCTAAAGAACTTAAAGAGTCGTTTCAGCACAGTAGGAATTATATTGGATTTCCAGTTTCCTGTAAAGCGTGCATGGTTGGTGTTTGGTGAGGTATGTGTGGGGAATTTGTGGGGTGTTATGTGTGTGAGAGAGAAACGATATAAGAAGCTAGAAGAAAGCCTCAACTATCAGGATGTTTGAAGGAATGCATACTTATTTATTTATGATGATGATAGTACTGATAATATAAAATAGTACTTTATAATAATATAATGTTATTTATGTTGGATCTAACACACTGGTTAACATTGGAGTCCATGAACAAAACACACACTTGTAGAGGAAGTTAGGGTCCACCTGACAACCTAGCAAGGTAGGCTCCTGGACCAAATGTCCTATACTCCCAAGTAACCCACCTCTCCCTGCCTTGTCCACAACTGGAACGAGCCAGATATTCAAGGGAATAAAACACAGGCACACATTTAGGGACCAAAGCAGTTTTATTGCAATCACTAAAACTACCACGTAAGGCCTTGGTCGGTAAAACAGCCCCTTTTAAAATGGGGAAGAAAAGGATAAAAAGGGGGGGGAAGGGGAATGTGGAAAAGGGGGAGTGAGGAAAGGAGGTGAAGGAAAGCTCTAATATTTAGCCATCGCCCCAAGAAGCAATCATACGTCCCCACACCCAGCTGAAGTCCAGCTGGCCTTCTCCAGAATACCCACACACGTTAAAACATAAAAAACCTTTCTAACTCTGGGCAACCTCCGTGGTTGCCACGGAACTGACCTTCCCACTTAACATACGCACGCACCACCAAGGAAGATGGAGGATCTTCTTCATAGAGCTTTTTATCTCTTTTTGGGACCCCCTGTCCCATGACTTAGGTAGACCAACCAGTGCCCTTCCTGAGCTACAGCCCACCCCCCTCCCATAGGGGCCAAGCCACCTCTTTTTACCACAGCTGAATCCTGTTAGTTTGTCTACTGCCCTGATAATCTCCAGGTGCTGGTGGGAGTTGGACTGGCTCGAGGGAAGGATGACCTTGGCTGGCAGCCACCAAAGCTTGGCACAACCAGTTTGACCAATGGACCATAGATCATACTTAGGGGCAGATCTTACAACCCCATAACAACAGCAAAGTTAAAGGTACAGGTTTGCACCCCTGTCCTTCACAACACACACCACTCAAAGTTGTAAAGCTTTCCTTGTCTTTGGATTTCTCCTTAGAAAAATAGGTAGCATTTTCTTGGCAAAGCCAGGGGTGGGGCTTCCTAAATGTGTTCAAGGCCCACAGTGTCGGCAAATTGGTGATGTGTCAGTTATATGATGCAGCCTCAGATTTGTAGCCACCGTGGGGCTTTTCTGTGAAGCTGCGTGGCTAAAAAGTCAGGGACTTACCCCAATGCTTTTGTTGGAAGCGAGGTCCTTCCAGCTCTTCTGCTGTCTGACTTTGCTTCGCGACCAATCCAGAGAGTGGTCCTGGCGGATGGTGACTGGTGACTAGTCACTGGAAGCCAGGAAGAGGGCAGGGGCAGCGGCTCCAGTATCCAGATGACCGCCGGAAACCCCACACTCCCTCCCTGGCGTGGGGATTACCCAGCGCAACCCAGCAAGAGGGGAACCATGGGGTTTAGTGGGAAAGCACCAATGCTGCACCATCAAGGCAACCCCTGGGTTTTAGCTCTGACAGATTTCTAATGAACTCAAAAGAAAAACCGACAAAAGAAGGGTTTTAATTAATCCTTGTTTCTTTTTATTTAACATATTCTAGAATAATCAGGCCATGTAGTTTGGGACAACCCCGGCCCCCAGTGTACGCAGAGTAATAAAATGTGAAAGGCTTGTGTGAATAGGAATGTCGGAGAAATCCACAATAGTCAAGTGGGTTCATATTTCTATGACTCCAACCTGTGGATTCTTCAGACGACCAGTGTTTTCCGAGTCATGTGAATTCTGTGGACTTGAGGGCCAGTTTTTTTTACTTTGGGGTGGGTGGGATTCATGCAAATTCACACTTGTTTGCACTACTTCCCACTAGCACTAGGGTGCAATTAATGGTAGTGGAATGAAATTCCCATACAACCAATTCCATCAATGACTGGATGATGGATCGAAATGCACCCAACAATCTGTGACACACCAACAGAATGGATTTAATAAAATGTAAGCATACAAACCCCATCCCTTCCCAGAAGTGGAACTCCACTTCTAAGACACTCAATCCTAGTCTTTATAGCAGCATTCCTAAACATTCATTTAAAAAAACCCCACAAGGTGTAGTTTTATCTTTTTGTGAATTAAACATAATCAACCAAGTATAACTTGTTTATATAATGATGAACAAATATCTCAACATTACAATCTTCAATACTTAAGTCATGGTTCTAATCCATTAATACAGATTTCTTTTACATTGTTTGGTAACTTTGCCATTGGTTGATTAACCCAATTCTGGAAGTTGGAAAGATCTGTACATAATAAATATTTGTGCTTTTGAAAAGTAAGACATTGCTTCAAAATGAGTTCAGATATGTTACATAGATATGTTACATAGTCTGGATTTTCATTAAACACGTATTAAATGAACTATAATGCTAGATCTGACCACAGGGATTTAAATTAGGATGTATGAGTCATGACATATGGCGTGGAAAACAGGTAACTGTTTTGTTTTAATCACAGAGATCTCAACTCTTTTTACAAGCTACCTAAGCAGGATCCTCCAAAGCTTCAGAAGGACTTGTCTTTTGTTTGAAATGTATTATTAGGGATGCTGTGATGAACAGTTGGGTCTGTGAGGGCAGTGGACCCACCTGTGTCTGGCCTGCACAGACCCAACCGGACATGCCTGGTGTGAGGGCAGACCCACACCAGAGCGCTTGTGAACACCCTAAGTGCTTGGGTGCAGGTCCGCCCTGGGAAAGCACACTTTCCGGAGCCTCCAGGAAGCACACAATTCCCCCAGCCATGCTAATGGCAGCCACCATTAGTGTGGTCGAGGGGAACTGCACACTTTCTGGAGGCTCCAGAAACTGAGCTAACCTGTCCTGCTCCAATTGGGGCCTTTAAGGCCCCAACTGGAGCTTTGGGTGGCAGAAATGCATGCTTCCTGGAGCCTCCAGAATGTGCACATTTTCCGAAGCCTCTAGAAACCCTTGCATTAATAGGGCTGTGGCGATACCCACCTTTCTGTCCCTTAGTTATGTCTGGCTTTGTATGTCTGGTGAGTGTGGAATATTTGACTGAGTGGGTGGGGCTAGTGATGCTGTGAGAAAGGGGGAGGGAGAAGTATAAATAGTTTGGCTGAGGGGATTGTGGTCTAGTTTGGTCTGGGTCTGATTCTGATTCTTCTTCTTGTGGAGCGTCTGAGGCTTGTGCTTCTTGAGAGTGTTTAGTGTGTGAGGAGTGAGAAGAGATAGGATTTTAAGGGACTTAGGATTGTTGTTTTAAATATAAAAATTGAAATATCAAAGATCTGTTCAATTTCAATAAACTTTACTTTGTGTTCTGTTACCACAAACCACATGGCAGCTCAGATTTATTACCTGCTATTTTACACAGTGTAAAAACATCTACCAATACACCTGCAGTTCAGTACCTCAACAATAGAACCTATTTTTCAAAACCCTTTACCTTGTTCCCTCACATATAGGGGAAAGGTTGTGTTGTTTTTACCCTTTCTCAGGGTTTTCAAGAGGTGGTGTTTGGCAATGCCTTCTGTGTGAGGTCGGTGTTGTCGCAAGGGCTTTTGGAAATTCTTGCGTTAATAGGGCCTTTCCGGAGGCTCTGCGTACCCTTGTGTAAAAAGGGTCTTTAAGGCGATTTGCAGAGGTTCCAGAAATTGCGCATTTCCCCCCTCCACACTAGTGGTGGGTGATTGCTGCCATAAGCGTGGAAGGTGGAAAAGTGGTTGTGGGGCTTGGGAGAATTGTGAGTGCTTGGCAGAGGCTCACATGGCTTGGCTCCTTGGGGCGGACCATGCAAGCATTCGCAGGGCGGACGCTGGCTGAGCTTGTAAAACCCTAATTTTTATAGAGGGTTCTGTCTCCTAAGGCAGTCTCTTCATTGGGGCTTGCACAGCAGTCTCTTGCAAGTTCCACTGAAATAAGAATGAGAGGTAGCAACACTTGGCGGATTACTCAGCTTCATTGCCTGTTAGACATTGGCTAATACTTGAACATTCCTACCTTCCTTCTCAACTTGAGTCTCCTACAATGCATTGCCATCACCGTCAGTGACATCTGACTGCATAGCTCCATGGCGCTCCCAAGTAATTCTACCCATTGAAATGTGGATGACATAAAAATGCATAGGCTTCAAAACAATTTGCCAATAAGCTAAAATCTCTTCAATGGCAAGAATTCAAAAGGACAGATCTTCAATATTTAGCACACACGAGCATGAGAAAGCCAGGCCATGTTCATATAACCATTTACTTATTTTAATGAACTATTAAGTAGGAGTGTTGACAGTGTTACTCCCTTGTTACAACAGCTTCACTGGCAACCAGTCTGTTTCTAGACAGAGTTCAAACTGGTGGTTATGACCTAGAAAGCCCAATACAGCTTAGGACCAGGCTACCTGATCAACTGCTTTCTTTCATATGAACCTGTCTGAGTTTTTAAGACCTTCAGGAGATGCCCTTCTTTTGACACTGCCATCTTCAGAGACACGTTTGGTGGTGACAGGAGAGAGGGCGTTTGTAGGGTGACCATATGGAAAGGAGGACAGGGCTCCTGTATTTTTTAACAGTTGTACAGAAAAGGGAATTTCAGCAGGGGGCATTTTTATGCATGCAGCACCTGCTGAAATTCCCTCTTCATCACAACAGTTAAAGCTGCAGGAGCCCTGCCCTCTTTTGCATCTGGTCAAGAGGGCAGGGCTCCTACAGGTTTGACTGTTGTGATAAAGAAGGAATTTCAACAGGTGCTGCATGCATAAAAATACCCTCTGCTGAAATTCCCTGTCCTCCTTTCATATGGTCACTCTGTTTCTGGGTGGCTGCTTCCTACCAAAAGAGGGAAGTTCTCTCTCTCTCTCATGTCGTTCTGCTGGCAGGCAAAGACCGTTTTATTCCTGAAGGCTTTGGTGTGCAAGCGGGGTGCTGGGTGCTGTTTTTATTCCGTTGTTGCTGTGTTTTTATGGGACTTTAATGTACTGTTTTATTATTGTTTCAATCAAGTTTTATTTACGGTTGCAAGCTGCCTTGAGTGCCATTTTCCTTGGGACAAAGGCAGGGTACAAATCAAAGCGATACCTAATGCCTCTTACATTTATGTCCTGCCACCCCAGCCCTAGCTTTCTTGCACTCCGAGTTTTATAGACTCTCATTTAAGCATTTTAAAATAAACATTAAAAAAATTAGGTTAAATATGAATGGAAGCAGACAGACTGCACAGCACATTCCCACCTCAGGCAGGAGAGCTCAGATTAAAATTAATTATATTATCTTCATCTTGGATCTTGATGCTTCACCATATAATGCCCTAGGAATTAGGAGGCATCCAGAAGAGATGTATTAACAGATTCCATGGGTGGATGCCATGATGTGTGACTCGACATCCAAAGCTACCTACCACAAGCCCACGTAATCAAGCCAGCATTGCTCAGCCCACACCTGCAAGCAGTTCTACAAATGATGCAGAACACAGTCAGACTGCGGTAATGGAGACAGGTTTATCTTCTTCATCAGCCGTGCAAAACCCTTTGCAGGATGAAGGGCTTTTTAGGCCACTTGCCAAGAGCCTGTGGCTTCACCTACTTTAAATATAAATTTAAAGGTTCTCCTAATAAGAATAAATACCTATTTCTTTATTGATAGGTGGCAGCACTCCAAAACAAATAAAGAGAGTTTCAATAGAAGGGGCATTACTAGAAAAGTCACACCCTGGGTTTCTAAAGGCATCTTCTTGCAATATGGGTATTTTGCTGGGGTGGAAAACAGATCTATAGCTGGGGCAGGCAACTGGGTGTCCTCCAGATATTTTGAACTAAAATTCCCATCATCCCCAACTGGCATGACCAATGAAAAGGGATTATGAGAGTTGTATTCTAAAATATCTGGAGAGCCCCATCCCTGTAGTCCAAAACATCTGGAAGGTTGCCTAATCCTGTTCTATAGGATTTGCACATTGAGCTAAAAGTCTGAAGGGAGGATCATCACATGTTCAGCTGAATGAGCTTAGATTCCTCCACACAATCAGGAAACCTGCAGGTGAGGACATTGTGAGCAGAAGCGACACCCAGAAGTCTACAGACTGCTCCTGAAAACTAACGTTTAATTTTTGGTTTAAGCTCTTACAGTGCAGTCTTACATGTGTTAAAGGGGATAGCCCGGGCTGCATTCAATGGGGCATACGCCCAAGCTTTTGATATCCTTTCTCCCTGTAGCTTAAAGCACATGTTTTGTATGTAGAATGTCCCAGGTTCAATCCATGGCATCTCCAGGTAGGGCAAGAAGAACTCCTGCCTGAAACCCTGTGGACCTGCTGCCAGTCAGAGTCGACCATACTGGGCTAGATGGGCCAGTAGTTAGATTCAGTATAAAGCAGCTTCTTATGCTCTTACATGAAACAACTTTGTAAGATTTTAGATGGTCCTAAAAAAAGGTACTACACAACTTTTGATTTTGGATATTTCCCCTTCTCTAATTACCAGCAATTAAAAATAAAGTAAACATTACTTCATTTACTTATACTAGTTCCTTGTAAGCTTGGCCTCTCTAATTCTGTCCTCCCATTTTTTTATTTTGGTCTCCACTGTCAAAGGTTATAGCACTTCAACAAGGAAACTACCTAGAAGGGTAGTTAATGATCCTCCTTGCTAGAGGTATTCAAGCAGAGCGTGGGCATCCTTTTGTTGGGGATGCTCTAGAACTTGATTTCCTGCATCAAGTAGATGGTCTACAAGACCCCCACCCCACCCCACTGGAACTATATGATTCTACGATTACAAGCTCCATTGGGGCTTAGATCTGACAATATGCTTACAAAACGTCCTCAAATATCATATATATTAACAGCACTATTTTATACATTTCTGCTCAAAAGTTAGTTCCATTGCATTCAGTGGGGCTTACTCCTAGGTAAGTGGGTATAGGACTGAAGTCTTCATGTACTATATAATAAACATACAACAATGGCTAAGACAATCATATTTTATAAATGATCCTAGTAAACCTTAAAATGAAATAAATAAATAAATAAATAAATAAATAAATACATCTGTTTCTATGGAAAAAAAGTTTTGCTTGGAAGGTGGCCTTGTAGTTTATGTAAGCAAGTATTTGATTCTTGCGATGGATTATCAACCCATGATTTGGTGTTCTGTGCCATACAAGAACAATGTGCCATTTTCAATGTGTTGGCATATCAGTCATGTTCTCTTATTTTGTCGTGCCAAAATTCAAGTTGCCTTTGGGGAAATCAGTAGGGGTCACTCAAAACTTTTCATATGCTGTCCTGTGGAAATTCAGAAGACTAAAACAGATCTGCCCTATCTGCTTTAGATTCCATAGAAATCCATAGATATCAGATCACTACAGTGATGGCAAAGATGTACTGTGAAATGCTTGCTGTTATTAGCCAGATGACTCATGTGGAGGATCATCAAATGGGGTTGGGGGGGAAATCGCGTTTCCCTTCCATCGCTTTGCCCCCTGCTTCTGTCCCACAATAGGGATGAGCAGCTTCCTCTTTCTTCACACCGGGGGAGGGGGGGAGAAAGAGGAAGCAAGCAATGACCATGTGTCCCATTCAGTGGGCATTTTTATCATGCTGTTTCTCCTGCATACAGCAGGAAAAGGCAGCCAAAAAAAAAAAAAAAAGGATTTTCCAGATCTTTTTTTGTGACGGAAAAATGAGCAGAAGTAGAGGGAGGTGGATGGTGTCATCAAAAGGACATCCGTGAGTGGCCAGTAATGAACGGACTATAAAACGTTCGTCTGATGATGCTCGTGGTCTGTTGTTACAGCATAAATCAGAACTAGATTTCCTTTTTAACCAGGTGAGGATCTACCTTACTGTTTGTCATGGAGATCACAGCGGAAGGGCTCTGCAGTGCAATAGCAACTACTTTACATAGATGCCTATACCAGCTGTGCCATATGCTACCTTGGGTTGAACTGAAACCAGATTCACTGCAACAGGAACTTTGACACTTTGAATCCCCTCAAGTGTAATTGCAACTGATCTGGGATGACAGATAGTTCCTAAAGCACTCAGGCTTTGAAGTCTTTACCTAGTAGATTGAAGTTCATCTCTTTAAAATATATCCAAAATTATGCATATCTCTCCAGCAACACACAATCCATATTGTACACTCTAAAAGTCTTTATTTGTTGTTGGCTCAAATTATCTTACGCAATTTCACTTAACTTACATCATGTAGTCAACCCACAGGGTCTTAGTATTCTGCTAATGAATTTCAGAAAAGAAACATTGCAGAGTTCTGTGCATTTTCTGGAGAGAAGTGGGGACAAATGAGGCCAGAACAATGCAGTCAATCCATTCGAGACAAGCAGTCTCCAGGCTTTTTGCAGTGCAAGAAAAATAGAATAATCTCACCTATGATGTGGTTGAATATCCAAACCCAATGAGGTGAATGCCATTAAGTCTGATTATTAAATCTGCTAATGAAAGTTATGGGGTGAGTATGTGTGCACACAAGGCAAGAAGAGATGTCGCCTGAGCAAATTTCACTTCAGATCAGATTGCTGTGAGGAAAATCCTGCAAACTTTTCTTGAAAAAAATATACTTCGAGTTCTCTTTATGTGAGGTGGGCCATCCGTAAAAATAAAAATCCCACATCACCAGCGGTATGTATATAATCCTTATTCTTTCATACTATGAAAAGAAACCATTAGGGTGCAACAGTGAATTGTGTCTCCAATTCTAATTAAAAAAAATGTATGTTTCACCTATCCATTGTTTGGAAAACATGCTACAAGCTCATTTTGCAAAGGACAACCCTTTCTAATGATGGAATCTTCCAAATGTAGACTCCTTGAGCCCTCTCTGTACCAGTAATGGCCTTGAATTTTGGCAGCTAGCACAGGCAGCCCACTTCTGATCCCAGGCTTTTCCTTTCCTCCTGATAAGGTGAGGGAGCGCTACTCTTCATCCTCTGTTCCTTCCATGTTCTCTCTGGCAATGGCTGTATTCCTGGCTCTTCGTCCTCCCAAATTCTAGCAAGAGCCTCTGATGCCAGAGAGAAAGAAGAAGGAAAACAACTGGTATAGCAATCTCCTTGTTTTCTCTAGCAAGGAAAATCAAGGACCTTTTGTGTGGTTAAGGTAGCAGCTCCCTTTTGCCAGGAACACATGCCACAACCAAGTCTGGAAGGCCAGTTTCCAACAGTGGTCACCTGTAAGGGTTGTTGGGAAGGGAGGTTGCTGCTGCATGCCATCTCTCATTAAGACAAGAATATGTGAGCTAGTCCACTACAGAAGAAGAAAAAACCCCTATCTGAACTTCCTCAGATATAACTGTGGCAAAATCAAGACAGAGGCAACACACACTGTCTTCAGTCTGCGAATAAACAGCCAGTTCATTCTCAGCACCAACAAGTAACAAAGGGGTGTAGCACAGACTCTTGAATACAGTGATTAATATGGGGTGCAGTTAGGTTGACTCTGCATCCTGGCTCTCTCAAAAAAACACCCCCTGGGAATGCAAAGATGAATTGTTGTGTCCCTCCATCTTCCCATTCCCAGGGACATCTTGAGTGAGTCAGAATGCAGAGTTAACTCAGCTGCATCCCCTATGAGCTTGCCTCTTCTGTAAACTGCCCAACAGGCTTGGAGATTAGTGTGTGTGTTTACCACCACTATGGGGCATCTAAGATGGAGATAGCATATGCACATGCTGCCTGCTCCTGCTGGATAGTGAAGGAGGAGGGGGAGGGGGAGGGGGAGGGGCTCCTGCTCCTTAGCCAGATCACTGTTTTGGATAACTGACTAGTAGTTAAAAAGACAAACCATATTACCACTGTATTGTTCAATATAAGGAAGGGATTGAGGAAATCTTATGCACTTTTTGATGAATTTACAATTATGTCAAGATACAAGGTTAACACTGTTTTGACCTCTGGTTTTTTGAGATAGGAAACCTCTCTCTCCCCTACCCCCTTTTGGCACTGAGAGATTGCAAATTTTACTGGGCATTTGGAGAGAGACTGAAGGATCAAGCTGTAGCTATTTTTGCTGCGCAAGCTAATTAAATAGGGAATAGCTTTGAATAAATTTAGACTGAGATTTTTATAGTTAAGATATGTTCATTTAGTAAGGGTGATCCATACATAGAAACTTGCCTTTGCATACAGATTGGCATTCTGAACGTGGTAGATATTGTATTATTATTATTATTATTATTATTATTATTATTATTATTATTATTATTTGTATCCCACCAATACAGGGCCTCAAGGAAAACACACACACACCCTCATCGAGTACTGTACAGGTCAGAGATCCTCAACCATTTTGAGTCAATGGGCACATTTGGAATTTTGAAAGAGTCTTGTGGATATGTTCACAAAATGGCTGCCATGGAGGCACTTTGCTCATTCATAAAATGGCTGTTATGGTGGGTATGGCTGATCACAAAACACTCGTTTTGGTGAACCTAAAAAAAGAGAAACTTCCCCAAGAACTTATGTACAAGGCAGAGATGGACTTTGACCTCTAAAACACAAATCCACTCTTTTGAACCCAAATAAAGATGGTGCTCGAGGCCAGCCCTTCGCTTTGTAGCATCCCAGTAAAAAAGAAGGGCTTAAAACATAAAATAAAAATTGTGGGAGGAATAAGGAGCCCAAGCTCCTTATTCCAAAGGATACCAAAGAGAGGTGTCCATGGGCACATTGGTGTCCATAGACACCATGTTGGAGACCCCACCTATAGGTAGTGATGCACTGCCTAATCAGCTGAATGGCCCATCACTTTTAACAGCACTGACCTCCTGTTGGATAATGGAAAAACTGATTCCAGCCACCCCCACATTCCCCACCCAACTGGTGAGCAGCATTGCCAGAAGTTACAACACCAACCATTTCTTTAATTCCTAAAACATGCATAGCTGGGTGGGGCCATGATATTTCTTGCTGTATTCTTATGTGAACTTGTAAGCAATTTAACAAAGCAATTGCTAAGACTTTACAAATGTATTATTCAAATCTATCTATCTATCTATCTATCTATCTATCTATCTATCTATCTATCTCCATTTTACATAGAATGGCGGAAAATGCAAACTCCTTTTTTAAAAAATGGTTCAGTTCCAAATTCCCTTCCTGATAGTCTGTATTCCAGAGCACGTACAATTTGCCATTTTTCTATTAAGCAAGTTCTTTAAACTTTTGAATCTGGGGAGAAGTGGAAAAGTTTGTCCTTTTTAATATGGAACAAAAGTTAATTCACAAAGCCATTTCTTTTACTGTTTATCAAATATATTTCCAATAGTAGTATATTCATACTTAAGTATTTTATAACTACATCATTAATTGCATTAGATTATACATAACATGTCACCATATTTTATTTATTTTAAATGGAAAACTTCCATAAGGTAATGAAAGTCTTTTTAGGAAACTGTGACTTGTTATAGGGCTTGGCTTCTACAAAAACTTTTCATTATGGGAAAAATGAGGCTGAAAGTAGAAAAACAAAGAAAAATGATTCTAAGAATCAACCCTAAAGCAGCAGTAGTGGAGGTAAGGAAATAACAATAAAAAATTTGATCATTTGAATGGGCTGCTATTCCGCCTATAATAATGTTGCTCCACTTAATCAGGCTCACCTACATTCTTTGTTGGTAAAGTAATTCTCATATAAAAATACATATGACTGTATGTCATGTGTTCTTATGACTTACAGTCATATTAAAATACAGTTCTTATTAACACAATTTCCCATTTATTATAACAAAAAAATTTACTAACTCAACCAAACTAAAAAATACACAACCAACCTAAAGATGAATAAGTTGCAGAGGAATTTATTATTTATCAAATAAATGTTATAAACATTATTCATGGATCCAAGCAACACCAGGAATATCAGCTGATGCACAATAAAATACCTGTTGTGACTTATCAGTTTCAATGAAACAGAAAATTAAAAATGAGTTAGGATATGTAGCTTTGCAGTTAATACACATGTCTATCAAACATAAGTATGTCAGACAGCAGGAACAAAACAATTTGGATGATATGAATACTAATAAATCATTATGCTGCATACACACCAACGTTTTAGGTTATCATCTTTGCAATCTTATACCAAACATAACAATTATGAGTGAAGAAAGAATGGATAATGGGATAGATAAAAGAGAATAACCAGGGGCCAGGGGCCAGGGGCCAATTGAAAGACCAAACTGGCAGGTTGAAGGTGAGGACTGAACGGGCAGGTAGAATTAAGACATTAAGACTGCAATCCTATATGGTGCATTGGCTTTAAAACAGTGTCTTTTTGCTGTTTCAGCTAACACACTATTGAAATTTGGCAGCAATACATTCGTGTGTCTTTTAAAACTGTCATTTTCCACCCTTGGCACCAAACTGCTTTATTTTGACAATGGAGCAGCAGCAGGGCAAGTGGGGTCTGTGTGCACATGCGTACACACACACACACACACACACACACACACACACGAAAAGCCAGCATGGCACACCCCTGCTCTCTCTGAATGCAGTGGAGGCTGGTGGCTCTGATGTCATTGGAACAGTGAAACCACTTCAGGTTTCAGTCAGAACTCTAAAGGAGCTAAAGAAGCACCTTGGACAGCTCCTTAAGAGTTTTGACTGGCTCTGACTGAAACCTGGAGAGGATTCATTGCCCTATTGATACTGGAGACACCAGCCTCCACTGTATTAGATCACAAGGATTCTCTATCCATGTAACAAACAGGAAGTAAGTTGCTTGCCCAGACTCTGTATCAACTCTGCTGCCTGCCTTTTTGGCTTGTTCACTCTTGCTGAGATGTTTTGATCCTCCCAGTTTACCTCACTAGCTGACACCCCGGCCTTCCCTCATCTTTCTGGTTGCCTGATTCTGCCTGGATGCTTTAAACTTCACAGTGCTTCCATATCTTCTACTTTCACGTCTCATGGAGAAAATGGCTTTCTGGAATTCAGCCAGTATCTACATACTGGAGTAAGAGCTTGTCCTCCCTAGTAAGCCTTGCTTTCAGTTTTAATCCAGGCAAGACGGTATATTCACAGATTTCAAAAAGGCCTATCTTTGGTCTGCTGATCCAGGTCTGCCCAAAGCCATCAATATCATGGCTTCTTGACATTCATTCAACAAGAAGAGATGCTAAAGGATAGCACAGTTCCATGGCTGCCACTGTTGTTAGAGGCATTCATTTTCCAATCACGTAAATTAGGGACGGGGAACAAGTTGTTCGACTGCAAGTCCCATCATCTCACATCATTGACTAAGCTGGCTAGGGCTGATGGAAATTATAATCCAACAACATCAGGAGAGCCACGTGTACCCCACTCCGATGTAAATGAAAGTAACCAGTGAAGTAGTACTGATATTGAGTGAAGTCTAATGGCGTCCAGTTACAAATGGAACAGGTACCATTGGTAGAATGAAATTCCCCCTCCTCCTCCAGCAGTCCCCCTTTGCACAACCTTATTCTGCTGCACCCTAAAACTGGGTGATCCTCTGGAGCAGATCTGGAATTTTGCTGGGTGTGGAGGGATACTGGGGGAAGCAGAGGAAGGGGATATCCCATTGCCAGAACAGAAGTAGACTTGTACGACATTGGATGAAACCAACTGATTTCTCTTAGAACTGTAAACAGTCCTGTGATCATGTCAAATGATCTGGATCTGGGAGTGTATAGCAGTGTTTCAATATCATCCCCAGAAAATCTCTCCTACCATTCTTGCTCAAGGTGATGTTAGAGCCAGTTTAGCCAACTAAATTGTTGTGTTGGGGATGTACGTGGAGTTACTGCATGGCTCTGTGATTGCTTCACCACACAGCTCCCATATATTGCGTCATTGCAAAACTGTTGTGTGTGTGGTGCAGGCCCAATTGTGGTACAGGAAATTTGGGACAAGTACCAAACTGGCTGCACAGGGATGCAGCCATTACAACCACTTCACTAAATGCCAAACTCTGCATGGATTCAATGCAACAAAGGCTGAAATGAGATTTTGTATTTTGAATTTTGTATTTCTATTTTGAATATGAAATTTTACCTCAAAACTCACCTTTTTTAAATGCCATCTTTTTTTTAAAGTAATAATGTTCAAGCAAAATTTACTTTCAAATGTAAGTGCTTTACAGTGCAACAGCGAACTATTTAAAAGTAAGTCCCACTGAGATCAATGGCATTTACTCCCAGACAAATGTGTATAGGATTGCAGGCCTACATTTGTTATTTCTTCATTTGTGTTTACTCTTGGCAGGCATCAGTTAAAAACCACTAGCTGCAATTGTGTGTTACCTATCAAAAATCATGTATCCTAATGTGTCAATTACTGATATAAAGTATTGCTAGATATCAGAAGAGTTTGAATATTTGGTGAATATTCAATATTTAGAAACTATCCTGTGGATATTCAGTGTCAACATTTTGAAGAGAGTCATGGCACAAATCTATATGTTCAGAGGTGGGCAAATTTGGGAAGACTGGGGGCATTTTACCCCCAAACTCTCTCCATGGACCATAAACAACATCAACATCATCATCATCAACAACAACAAAACCCCTGGGGAAAAAATCCATGGTTAGCCTCAAAAATTTGGCAACATAGCACTCCAGAGCACTAAAATGCACCCTTTTAACACTTTATAACAGAATAGAGTTAAATTTAACTTCAGGACACACTAGATTTTACCCTGTTAGCATTCTGTAGAGTGCTTTCCACGCCCCCCCCCCACTGCTGCATAGTGGGGGCTGCACTGGGATAACCCTTGCTATGCATGCCTACTCAGACGTAAGCCCCATTGAGTTCAATGGGACTTCTCCCAGCTGTGTGTGTGTACGTGTGTGCATACACACTCACACAGTGGAAAGATCCGGACAAACAATGATAAAAACACACACCTGAGAATGAGAAGTGTTCTACTGAATATCTGAATGATATTCAGTAGAAAGTTCGTAACTCAGGTAAAAAGAGTCTCTTTTTCAAAGGCTACCTGTGGCTACTGGAAGAGGCATGTTGGATGAAAACTACAGTTCATGCATATTCAAAGAGGTTCAAATACTGTGCCAAAAGAATATGACTGTGAAAAAAGAATATGCAGAGATCTGGAAAACCTCACAGTATGGGGTACTGTGTTGCGGCAATTTGAAATAATTTGTAAGTGTCCACACAAGCCCAAGGTGAGCATTTGTACATAGATGGTGCTATATAAATAATAATAATAATAATAATAATAATAATAATAATAATAATAATAACCACCCGCCTCTGATACCAGCAAACCATAAACATGCATGTGGTTCAGCTGAACTCAGAACCCACAGTTCCAAGGAAACAAAACATGAACGAATGAGATGGCACAAAGCTTAAGCTTTTATAGAGAACACCTGAATATCCATTGCCCTCAGGCCTAGATCTCAGTGAGATGCAAACCTCCGTCTGGGCTGCACCTCTTCAGAATGCAGACGGAGGCTCACAGGATCAAAGCTCCTTCATACAAAAATAAAAATCCATGCACACAGAAAACTTAAGCAGGCAGAAACTCTAGCTCACTTTCTTCCCAACATGCTATAGTTTGGAATTAGGAATATGTTTTCTTAGGGGAACATTCCTTCATAGGAGTCCCTACCTGTTGTCCGAAATGCTACAGCCCAGATAAAATTTTGCCATCTCAGGGAGGACTATTTATTTGTGTTATTTACATACTGCTAAATAGAATAAAATCCCTAAGTTGTTCACATATAAATATTTCAATCACATTAATTAAGACAAGGCTTAATTCCCAAGATTTGGAGTAGACTGCATCCACTCCTACCAAAATGATTCCTTCATAATGGGAAAAGGCAATGACCTGGTTCTCATGATTAAAAGAAAAGCCATCATGGCTTAAATAACCCAAGGCTTGTTGTTGGGCTATTTGAAGACTGTTTTCCCCTCAAACAAGCCATGCCACCTGGGTTTGGATGACAAGGCAATATGCACTCAGTATGGTAACTTGTTTGATCATGCAAACCACATTTCTCCATTAGCCAGTCTAGTGGTGAGAGAAATAATAAACAGCCATAGTTCATCAACTGACTGAGATGATATATCAATAAAATATACTGAAATAAGTTCCATTTCCATTTAATACTTTAGTGTCTACATCTTTAGGGAAGATAACTGCATGTGCGCGCGCGCACACACACACTGCAAATCTGCTGATGCAGCATTTCCCAAAGAATCCCCTCTAGTCTCAGGACTAGGCTGTAGGATCATGTTCATTTAAAGAAAATTGTTTCTAGCCTCCTGGCTGTCAACATTATTACTTATAAAGGGTAGTCTATCAAGCTGCCAATCAGAGTCAAGACTTGGTTGCTGCCAAGACACAACATTGTGTCTTGCTTTGAAGAATCAAATGAGCAGTTGGAAAGAAGCAGCTGTCACAAGCCAACAGACCAGGATCTGGTCAGTGGGGGCTATTATAATTGCGACTGTGCCCCCTCCTTCTAAAACTTTCCTAGACCAGGTCCCTTCTATGCTGTTCCCACAGTTGTTAACTTTCTATTTTCAAACTTCTCCACATTTTTGTTTTCTACAGCCCTTGGGGGAGGTGGGATTGCATAGAGGGCGTTAAGAGGCAAGGGGGCGGCAAGAGGGCGGCAAGAGGCAAAGGGGGGGTAGTGGGGTGCTCGAGGTGGGCTTTTCCAGAAGGTCTTAAGACGCAGGGACATTTTTATGGGCCCTTGGTCCCAAGCCATATAGGGGAAGAATCCACACATGTATTAATACCATTTAAGAAGAGTCCTTTTAACGGTGAATTGAAATGTTTCAAAAGCACCAAAACGCTAATGAAGAGACATACCCTGCTTGGAGTGCCCCGCCATGCTGGCTGCAAAACAGAGGCATTCGCTCTCTTTTCCCTCCCTCCCTCCCTTGGCAAGCCTGCGGCGGGTGCTTCCCATTTAAAGGGACCACGTGCGGTACAGCTCCTTTTTCATTCTCAGCTCCTCAGCTCAGTTCCTCTGCCTGGTTGCTGCTCAGCCCTCGCGCCCAGACCAGCAGGATCCAGAGGAGTGCAGCACCTTTAAATGGGAAGCACCCGCCCCAGGCTTGCTAAGGGAGAGAGGAAAAAGTGAGCAAACACCTCTGTTTGCAGCTGGCGTGGCGTGGCACACCAAGCAGGGTATATCTCTTTATTGGTGCTTTTGAAACATTTCAATTCACCATTAAAAGGACTCTTCTTAAAAGGTATTAATTACATGTGTGGATTGAGGAAGGTCTTGTTGGCAGCATGGCTCCAGACAACTCGGGCTGATGGAACGCCACTCCCAGCATGACCCTACCCATAGGGTGACCATATGAAAAGGAGGACACTTGCATAGAAAAGGAAATTTCAGCAGATGTCATTTGTATATATGGATAACGAAATTCCCTCTTCATTACAACAGTTAAAGTTGCAAGAGCTATACTAGTGACCAGATTTAAATGAGGGCAGGGCACCTGCAGCTTGAACTATTGTGATGAAGAGGAAATTTCACCAGGTTCCCCATATATACAAATGACACTTGCTGAAATTCCCTTTTCAATACAACTGTTAAAAATACAGGAGCCCTGTCCTCCTTTTCATATGGTCACCCTACCTACCCAAATATACTACACTCATCATCAAAGGCCCTCCTCAGAATGCCTCCTCCTAGTAGAGGTTTGCCAAAAAAGGAGATTTTTTTAAAAAAAATTAAGTTAGGATACTGCTGTGATTGACCTGCTCTTTAAGCACATGCGTTCTCTTGCAGCAGCATTTTGGCCCCGCCGGGCGCTCCTTGGTGTGGGGCTTGCCACCACTGTTAACCTCTCCCCTCCCTCCCTGACCCCATTGGACTCCCAGGGGGCACTGGGCATGAGTTTGTGGAACCAAGGGGGCGGTTACCTGAAAAAGTTTGGGAACCACTGATCTAACCAGTCATTTCAACAAGGCTAGAGGAGAAGTAAAGGAAGAACATTTTGTAGCCACTTGGCACCCATTCTTAATGTTTTGTTTAGAACTGAATACAGAAGATGGGCCTCCAATTAATCAACTGGATTTTTCGAGTATAGATTTGAATTTGGTATAAGAATGGACTAATTAACAATTAACTATAGCTGTAATATTCTACTTGGGTTGTCTACAGGTGTATTGACAATGCATATGTGTGAATATACTTGGCATATTGTTATAATTACTTGTTTAAATAATGATTTAAAAAAAATAAAAAGATTTTTAAAAAAGAAAAGAAAAAGAAAATGCTAGCCAGACTTCTGTTTCATTGAGTAGCCACACACTATACTTTTGAGGGCTTCTCCAGCAGAACCTAAGGCCCATGAGTGTGTGTGCACAATAGACTATTAGGATGTACATCCTAAATATATCATCATTCACAGTACAATCTTATGCATGTTTACTCAGAAGTCAGTCCTGTTTTGCAAAAGCAGTTTTATAAAATTCAACAATAAATCCCATTTAAAAAACCTTCCAGCAATAAGAGCAATCAAAAACCAGAGAAGGAAACAATAAAAAACAGCAACAGCCATCACCCACAAAAAAACTTGAAGAATAAAAGAGGCTTGAGGATTAACACGTTAGTGCCAGCCATACCTGTCTTGGCCTGAGGGCAAGCCATGACTGGGGCATCACCACTGAAAAGGCCCTCTCCTTCATTGCCAACTGATATGCCTAACCTCTAAAACAAGGTCATACGGCGGAGAATGTTACTGGAATGCTTGCTATGCGTTATTTCATGAAAATAGCCAATAAACACTATCAGATCCAGATTTGGGGTTCCCTAGGAAAAGATGCTCTCATAAGTACATATAAACATAAGAAGAGCCATACTGGATCAGACCAAGGGTCCATCTAATCCAGCACTCTGCTCTCACAGTGGCCAACCACTTGTCAACCAGGGACCCACAAGTAGGACATGGTGCAACAGAACCCTCCAATACATATTCCCCAGCAACTGGTGTATATAGGCTTACTGTTTCTGATACTGGAGATAGCACATAACCATCAGGACTAGTAGCTATTGATAGCTTTCTCCTTCCCCCAACCCCCTTTTAAAGCCATCCAAAATGGTGGCCATCAGTGAATTCCATAGTTTAACTATGTGCTGTGTGAAGTACTTCCTTTTATCTGTCCTGAACCTCCCACCAATCAGCTTCATGGGATGACCCCGGGTTCTAATATTATGGGAGAGGGAGAAAAATGCCTCCCTAACCACATTCTCCGCACCATGCATAATTTTGAACACCTCTATAATGTCTCCCCTTAGCCTCATTTTTTCCCCCAAGCTAAACAATCTCAGGGAAGAGGAAGTGCCTCTCACTAGGCCCCTCCTCTTCCTTGAGTGGGCCCACTTCTTTGCCACTGTTACCACTGCCCGTTTGCCTCATTCTCCCTCTAGACCAAATGTGCCCCACTGCTGACAGGGAGAAGGGATGGTAAGTGGGAGCTGCAGCTACTTCTCCTTGCTCTCATCACTGCTCATGTTTGCAGAGGACTGGTGAAGAGGCAGCTACAGCAAGGAGGAGGAGGAAGAGAATGTGGTGGTGGTTCATCAGGGAACTCTGGGAGGCAGCAGGAGGGCCCCTGGCAGCCTAGGCAGGTGCCTAACAATGCCATACATTGGCACCATCTTACTAATTGAAATGCACAACAGTGAACTACGTAGAACAGTCACACCCCTCCTTGAATATCATGTAAACATGGCTCAAATGTGCAAAATAGTTTTGGGTAAAGGAGAACTGCTAGTATTTTCCTTCTAATCAAGTATTCTGAGAACTGTTAGTATTTCCCCTCCAATCAAGTGTTTTAACTGGAAAGGCAACAACAACCTGGTTCGCATGATCACTGCAGCCCACTGTGGCTTATTAGGCATGCTGGGCTGCAGTGCCTGTGGGCACCAGTTCGGCAATCCAAACCCCTGCTGACGTGACTTATTATGTGTGAACCCACCAAGGGTTTTTTTGGGAGTACTTAACAAAGGCTGTTTTAGGGTGCAGGTGGGTTGTCACCACCCCAACAACCCAGCCTTGCTGGGTTCGCATGTAATGGCAAACCATGGCGGACCCCCATAATACCTCGAATAGTCAAAATGGCAGCCACTGCTGCAGCAAGACCCACACAGGGAAATTCCCCCATGGTGGCTTCTTATTACATGTGAATCAGACCAATGTGGCTTTAAATGCCAATAAAGGTAAGTGAGTAATGATTTTGATTTCATCACCATGATGCTTTTACAAAAACATTTTTAACAAAGACTTAATATGCTTTTTATTTGTCACTGATGACTCCAATGAAGCACAGTGAGGTTAGATGGGACATGAAGAGCAGTCATAATATGCAGAATCAATTTGCAAGTTTAAAAGCTTGGAGCTGTAGTTTTAATAAGCGAGGCATATTAATTTCTTGCAGTCTGAATGAAGGCTCTTCCATCCTAAACTGTAATGTCAAAGTGGTTACTGAGGATTTATAGCACCAAGAAGCAGCAAGTTGACAAACATGTGGGAAGATGACAGTTTAAAACCTTAACTGTGCATTTCCTTAACATAATTTATAGAGAGAACAACATCTTTAATGCATACTTTAATTCAAATTATATTCTATGAGCACTTTATGATGAGAACTAAATCTCCCATACCTTTATAACTGACAGGTTGGAATCAGATTACAGATTAAAACCAGAAGAAAGAAAGAAAGAAAGAAAGAAAGAAAGAAAGAAAGAAAGAGAAAATAAGCATAGAACTCAGCAAATTATGAAAACTGATGAGCAGCAATTACAGTTGTTAATCAATGTGGGAAATGGCCATTGTTAATACCCAGCTTCAAGTTCTTCACCCAAAATATATTGTGACTGTAAGGGCTTTTGCAAATGTTTCCACATGTGCTCTTTAATCTTTGGCTGATACTTTTCAGTAACTAGTGAAAATGTATTTATTTGTAGATTAATTTTTAAAAAAGCTTACTTTTCAGCAGATGATCGATAAACTGCTTATAATAAGATACAGTAACACAGCAAAACACACATGCACACAAAGACAAAACCCGTAAATGAAACAGTGGCAGGCACAAATAAATGCCAGGACAACAAGACACAAAAGGTTTGGGGAACACACATTATCCCAGATTGAAAGTCCGCCTAATTTCACTGGCCCTTGGAAAGCAAACATGGAAGGATCTAGGAGGGCCTCCTAGGAGAGAGAATTCCAACCCTGTGTGGCCACAGACAAAAAACCCTTTTCTGTGTAATCATCAGATGGTGGAGGAACATAGAATAAGGTTTCCCTGCCAGATCTCAAAAGGTGATCAGGATCAAAAGGTGGTCCTTCAGTAATCCTGAACACAAACAATTTAGGGCTTGATTTAAAGGTGATAGCTAGCACTTTGAACTGGGCCTAGATATACATCACTCACCTGCAATAGCTGAGGCAGGTGTGAATGGCATTGTTCCTATTTGCTCCTTTAAAAATATTTAACCATATGAGCTCTCTTAAAGAGTCATAGAACTTTTCAACACAAGGAATTTATAGTGTGCTTGGCATTTCTTAGTCATGGATTGTTTACAGGTTCTTCAGAGAACATTGTGACCCTCCAGTTTTACCTCAGTTTTTTAAAAGTAGTTTCTTGTGGGGTTTTTTTTTTTTGGAGTGGGGGGAAGGTTAGAGCAGGGAAAATAGAGCATTATTTCTGAAAGTGAAAAAAAGCATATTTTCCTACTTGTGGTACTTGCACTATTCTGCTATAGCACAGTGCCACCTAGAGGTTATGTAGCTGAAAAGCAAGAAAGGAAAAACTCAATTCTGCAATGAAACCAAAAGAAGATACAGTGGATTAACAGCCTTGTGTAGAAAAACTCATAGGCTGGAATGCACACAGCTTCTAAATAATATCTGTATCTAGAGTAGGCCTGTAGAACCTGATTCTGTCAAGGTGAGTACGGTCTGCTGCTTGCCTGGAACAGAAAAAAAGTGCTGGGGGAGGTCAGTCATTGAGCGCACTACAGGCTACGCAACAGAGTTTACTGGGTCACAAGCTGTGCAGGCCTGAGACAGCAACTCACGGCTTGATGGCTTCAGCACTATGCAGTAGTTAAGGACTAGCTAAGGTTGTGAAAGAACCATTTGCAAATGCCACGTGGCCACAGTGGGTTTGCTGATGGTATAGTAATAGCATAACAATCATGTAGGAAGTGCATTTGAATGTCACAGGGCACATGTGTTATGTTTACATGGTTAACACTTATCTGTGGCTTACATTCCATCTGATTTAGCCCAAACGCCTGCCTATTAAAGGTGCACTTGGGCTACATGATTGGGCTTCCATGCATTTGAGAGGTCTACCTGAATTCCTTGATGCCCACTTTTAAGCAGGCTTTAAAAACAATTTTATTCCAGGGGGCGGAGCTTGGCAGCCATGGCGGTGGCAGGTTTCTTCTGAGGCTCTGAGCGGCGTTGCCGGAAAAAGCAATTATCTATTTTTTAATGGGCATAAATCTTTGAGCAAACGACAGGAAATGATTATAAAAGCTATCGGAGCTGGAAAGTGTTGAGAAGAGCCGATGGGATGAGGTGAGCTTGACGGAATGTCTTTATAAACTGCAGAGGCGAAACCGAAAGTAACATGATTGATGTCGCAGTTTGAAAAGAAAGAACTTATGCTTGTTAGACGTTGATCTGATTTACAGCGATCCTCACTTCTCATCCTTTATCTTAAGTTGGAAAGATTGAAATACTGGCTTTGAAGTTGTTTGCTGTAATCTTTGTAAAGTGGAAAGTGGAAGCTGTTTGCGGTGTGCCGAGAAGGGGGGGGGGGTGAAGGGGAAGAAACAGCATTCTGTGAGGGAGATGTGGGATTTTGAGAAACTGTGAATGATTGGATCTGATCCCCTCTAGTGAATGCTGTTGTGAACTGAATATATTTCCTCCCCCTCGGGAAGAAGGTGGTGTGTTTGGCACATAGAAGAGAAGCCAGTAAAAGTTGCTAAGGAAGTGGGGGCTCTAAGATTTATGCCCTACTCAGAAGGGTCCTATGTCCAACATTAAAAAAAAGATTAAGAAGTGGGAAAAGTTGAATAGACAAAAAAAGAAACCTTCAAATCATAATTTAACCCACCTCTCCCACCTGGAAGATACAGCCCCTGGAACAGACCAGGAAGACGAAGTTATAGACCCAGTTTCTTTGGATACAGTACCAAATAAAGAAAAGAATATGGCTGAAGGGGGAAAAGCAATGGACAGCAACTTTCCCTCCCTAGCAGAAATTAAGGCAGTTATTGTAGAGAATAATATCATCATTTTTAAAAAAATGGATCTGCAAATGAATGAATTTAGACAACAAATGCGTGTTCTTTCGGATAAGACCGCAGAAAACTCGGATAAGATCAAAGAGATAGAGGCAAAAGCGGAATTGGACCAGAAGAAGCAAGAGGCCTTTGAAAAATCAACAAATATTCAATTTAAGGAATGGGAATTACGTCTGATCGCCTTGGAAGACCAATCTCGTAGATCTTCGTTTCGAATAAAGCAGCTGAAGCAGATACAAGGAGAAGATCTTAGAGAAATCATTCTGAACTGGTTCAAAGAGCTGATGCCTGACATCCCAATAGATGGATCGGATCTGGACCGAGTCCACCGCGTGGGGGGGCAAAACTACAAAGGGACTAGAGATATTTTGGTGAAATTTGGTAACTATTATAAAAAAGAGCAAATCATGAAAGAATTGAGATCTTTGACCCAGTTACAATATAAAGGCAAAGCAGTGCAAATTTATAATGATCTTTCTCAACATACATTAAATTGGAGACGGAGTCTTAAACCAATAACTGGAATGTTAATGCAGAACAAAATTCCATACGCATGGGGTTACCCGGTTTTCTTAAGATTTACATATGGGAGGAGGGAACACAGAGTAACCTCATTGGATCAAGGTAAAGAATTGCTGAAGAGGCTGGATCTGGATGGGGAAGCAAATGGGGCTGGAGTGGGTGGGGGAGGGAATGAGGCTGGGACATCTGGAGAGTAAGAGAATTGTTAATTATGTTTGGAGATAATTGCAAATAGAAATGCTAATATAGAAACCTGCCGGCCAGGCGCAGCACTGCCTCCCCCCCCCTTTAAAGTAGATGGCTGGAGTACTAGACTCACGGGGATATGGGGGGGGGATTAGAGTGGGGGGGTGGGGAGGGGGGGAAGGTAGGAGAGGAGGGATTGGGGTAGGAGGGTGGGGGTTTTATGTATGGAGTTTGTTTTTTTATGTAAGCAAGTTTGAATTGCTGAGCACAAGGGATCGGAAGAGATTTCAAAAGGGTGATTATGGATAAAAAGATAAAGGTATCAACACTCAATGTTAAAGGTTTGGGGGCAGTCGTGAAAAGGAAGAGAATAGAACAAATGTTTAATAAAGAGGGATCAGATATTATAATGGTCCAAGAGACACACCAAGGCTCCGAGAATTCGAATATGATAAAATTAAAGTGGTTAGCCTATTATGAAAAGTCATTAGGGACATCGAAAAAAAATGGAGTGGCCACTTTGATTTCAAAAAAAAGTGGGTTTATATTAGAAGAAGTAAAAAAGGATGATAAGGGCAGATATCTTATGTTAAAAGGTAAAATTGAGGGAAAGGTCTATACTTTGATTAATGTTTATGCCCCAAATGAGAGGCATAGAGAGTTTTTTATAAAGTTGTTTAAAGAAATAGAAGAATTTAAGGAGGGGTATGCTATATTAGCTGGGGATTTTAATATGGTTATGGATAATAAACGGGACAGGTCAAATCCCACTAATGTTGAAAAGAGGAACAATATGACTATATTGAATAAATTAGTAAAAGAAAATGATTATTTAGATTCGTGGCGTTTACTTAACGGGAATAGGCCTGGATTTTCATACTTTTCCCCAGTTCATCATACATACTCCAGGATAGATTATATATTTGTTTCAAAAGATTTTGCAACGAGGATTTGTAAAATGGAAATGGGGGTAATAAAAGTAACTGATCATGCCTTGTTAAGTTTAGAATTTACAGTTAAGAAAGATTATAAAGAGGCATATAGATGGAAGCTGAATACAAAGATATTGAAATATAATAAAATAGTAGATAAAATTCGGAAGGAACTGTCGGAGTCATGGGAAATTAATGAAAAAGGAGGAACAGCTGGGTCAGTCATTTGGGACACCATGAAGGCTGTAGCAAGAGGAATCTGTATTAGAGAAACATGTAGTTTAAAAAGACAACAACGTGCAGAACAGGAAAAGTTAGAGATAGAAATTAAAAACTTGGAGGAAAGATATTGGCGAGTTAAAGATAAATATAAATTAGTGGAAATACAAGCTAAGAAGAAACAATTAGAAAATTTAAATATAGAAGAGATTCAAAAGAATTTAATGTATATGAAAAGGGAATATTTTGAAAACAGTGATAAGAACTCGAGGTTGCTTGCCAAGCTCACACAAAAAGAAAAAGGGAGGAATGGGATAGAAACGTTGAAAGATAGCCGAGGGAATTATTGTCATGCAATGAAAGCTAAAATAAAAATTTTTCAGGAATTCTATCAGGAATTGTATAAGGGTAAAGAAATTCAACAAGAAAAGGTGGAGGAGTATATTGGAAGGTTTATAAAGAAGGGAATAAAATTAGAATATAAGGAGTTAATGGAGTCAGTAATAACTCAAAGAGAAGTTGAAGAGGTTATTGATAAGTTAAAAGTTGGTAAATCACCGGGAGCAGATGGTTTGGGTCCAGAATATTATAAGGTCTTCAAAGACTGTTTAGTTCCAAAATTAATGGAACTTTATAATAGGATATTATCAGGAGAGAAGATACCTGAATCATGGGAACATTCAGTGATAATTCTGATCCCAAAACCAGATAAAGATTTGACTAATCCCGATTCTTATAGACCTATTTCTTTAATAAATCAGGATGCTAAAATTTTTACATCTATTATGGCCAAACGGCTAAATAAATTTTTGGCAGAATATATAGGAGCAGATCAATGTGGGTTTGTGGTAGGAAGGCATATGCATAATTTAGTGGGTAGAGTTTTAAATGTAATAAATGTAATAAAAAAAGCAAATATTAAGGCAGGTATTATGGCATTAGATATTTTTAAAGCTTTTGATTGTGTGAGCTGGCAGGCACTAAAGAGTATTATAGATAAATTGGGATTTGGAAATAAATTTAAAAATGTAATAGAACAGCTATATTCCCAAAATACGGCGGTAGTGGTGGTAAATGACGGACTTACTGAAAAGATACGACTAGCCAGAGGAACAAGACAAGGATGTCCGCTCTCGCCGGTCCTGTTTGTAATGGTTATGGAAGTTTTGGCGAAGGCACTAAGGGAGAATGAAGAGTTAGAAGGAATTGGAGAGGTAAGGGAAATAAAGTTAAACATGTTTGCGGATGACACTTTATTGACCATTAAGAATCCATTAAGAAAATTAGAAAGAATTAAATATCAGTTGAGGGAATTTGAGGAAATTACAGGGTTAAAAATAAATTGGTCTAAATCAGAGATGATGTTGTTTAACTATACCAAGAAGGAAGAAAAGGATGGGGAATTTAAGGGAATGGAATTGAAAGTTAAGAATGAGATTAAATATTTGGGAATTAAAATTACAAAAAATGTAGAGAATCTTGAAAAGGAAAATTTAACGAGGTTAAAGAAAGAGGTATTAGAGAAATTGGAGAAATATAAAAGATTAAATTTATCTTGGTTCGGAAGAATAGCCTTAATAAAAATGAAGATATTAGCTAAAATTAATTTTGTATTTAGAATGTTACCTATAAAAATATCAGAAACCGAGATAAAAAGTTGGCAAAATATTATTAATAAATATTGTAATGGAGAAAAGAGAGCAAGAGTGAATAAAAATAATTGGTACCTAAGCCAAAAAAAGGGGGGAATGGGTCTCCCAAACATAAAATTATACTACGTAGCAAATAGATTAAGACATGTTGTAGAAGCAATTATGGGAGTAGGAGATTTATATTGGATGGAAGAAAAAACCATAAATAAGGTAGAGATGAATTTGGAGAATGTTTTTTTTAAAGACGGAGGAAGAAAGTGGGTTGGAAGTATAGATAATCCACTCCTGAGGACTCAATGGGAAATTTGGAGTAAATTTAAAGGGAAGCTGCTTCCGAGCAACTCTCCCTTAGCACCGATAATAATGTTAAAGAATTTCCCAGAGGATCTAAAGGGTAGATTATGTAAAATATTAAAAGAGAAAAATAAAATAAGATTAAAGGATTGGGTAAGAGATATTAAAACAAGAGAGGATATGGAAAATTTGTTAAAGGAGAAGAAGCTATCTTGGTTAGAATATGGTCAATTAGAGCAATGGAATAAAAAGTGGATTAAAGATAATAGAATGTGCAGAAAGATGACGAGGTTTGAAGAATTAGTAGTAAGTAAGGAGGAAGGGAAAGGAGGGAGTATAGTTTCAAAAGGATTAATGAGTGAAATATATAAAATATTGTTAGAGAAGGAGTTTAGAGAGAATACAGAGAAAATGGTTTGGGAATCAGATTTGAAGATACAAATAGGGCGACAGAGCTGGGAGGGACTATGGAAACAAAGAGTGTTGAGAAGTTTATCAGTAAGAATAAAGGAGAATTATTTTAAAATCCTATGGAGGTGGTACCTAACCCCGGTTAGATTGAATAAGATAAGTGATCAACATTCAGCAAATTGTTGGAGAGGTTGTGGGGAAAAAGGAACGTATTTACATATGTGGTGGCAATGCAAATATGTACAAAGATTATGGAAGATGGTGTTCTCAGAAATTGAAGAAATAGTGGGAATGAAAATAGAACAAACACCAAAAATAGCATTGCTGTCACTATTTGAAGATATAAAGTGTGGAAAAGGAACTATAGAGCTGATATCGAATTTGTTGGTTGCAGCACGACTGATGGTAGCTAGGAACTGGAAGGTCCAAGGGGAATATTCTATTGAGGAATGGTACAAAGAAGTATGGGATATAGCCATTAATGATAAACTGACATGTAATATTAAGTGGAGAAAAGGCGTAACTAAAATAAATGAGTTCGAAGGAATTTGGAAACAGTTCCTAGTGTTTGTGTTTACTAAGGGAAGTGGGAAACCACCAGCAGAAGAAACGATTAGATTTTGGACTCAAGAATGATCCCGAGGTGGGGGGTGCACTTTTATGTTAAGAACGAAGATGTTGTAGTATGATAAGGTATATGTAATAGTTTTTGATATTTGTACTCAACAATCATTCAATATGTATGCAGCAGATATTTGATGTTTTCTTTTCTTATTGTGTTTTGTTTCAGTTATATTTTGGTAATGTATATCTATGTTTATATAGTGTTGAAAATGAATAAAAAAATTTAAAAAAAAAAAAAAAAAAAAACAATTTTATTCCAGTGGGTCTTTCCAAGAGTTGGCACTTTTATAATGAACTTTTATTCTAAACACCACTTCTAAAACAAAACATTCAGAAAATGATGCAGCCATGGAGGAGGGAAAATTGTGTTGCTCATCACTACATACATCACATACAATACTCAGTAGCACTATGACTTTCAACTAGGCTCCATATAGTAGTTACAACAGCAATGGACATGCTACAACATCCAATCAGCTTATACTGCAAAGCTTGGTTGGTCCTGCCAATGGTTGGTACGATGGGGTGGAAAACACTGAAATGGCCAGCCCTGCAGAGCACAGACTGAGATCTTCTCCATGTCCTTACCAGTGGCAACTGGTAGAGGCAGTTGAGGCAAAGGTAAGCAATGACCAGTATGGGCTGATCAGGTCCTCAGACCAGACCTGAATAAAGGCAGTATTGGCCATTCATCAGTGGCATCGTGGGTCAGTGCAAGCCACCCACTCTTGTACCTCCAACTGGTAAAGATGCAGGATTCCCTGCCCTCTTGGTCACTGCTGAGAGACTGCTTCCTGCTCCACCTCATCAACCACTGCTGATGGGCTCTAATATTAAAGGCCAATCTAATTGTAAACTCTGAGAAAAATTTACATATTCTATCAAATACCATATACTTCGGCTTTTAAGTATTACTTAAAATACTTACTGCAATACGTTATATGTGGGGCTGCCTTTGAAAACGGTCTGGAAACTTCAACTGGTACAAAACAGGGCAGCACGGTTACTAACCAGGGACTGGCCGACGAGACCACATCATGCCAGTCTTTTTCCAGCTTCATTGGCTGCCAGTCCAGGTCCTGGCCGATTCAAAGTGCTGGAATTAACATTTAAAGCCCTAAACGGCTTGAGGCCAGGCTATCTGAAGGAATGCCTCCTCCCATATGTACCTGCCTGGACCCTAAGGTCATCTTCCGGGGTCCTTCTCTGCGAGCCCCTGCCAAAGGAAGTGAGGCAGGTGGCTACCAGGAGGAGGGCCTTCTCTGCTGTGGCACCCCGGCTGTGGAATGAGCTCCCTAAGGAGGTTCGCTTGGCACCTACATTATATGCTTTTGGATGCCAGGTGAAGACCTTTTTATTCTCCCAGCATTTTAACAGTCTATAAAAAATGTTAACTTGGTGTTTTAAATTTGTAATTTTGCATTGCTGGTGTTTTTATCTGGTTGAGCTTTTATTTTGTATTTTATATTATGGTTTTATACTGATGTTTTATACTTTGAATGTTTTTAATTTTTGTGAACCACCCAGAGAGCTCCGGCTATTGGGGCGGTATAGAAATGTAATAAATATATAAATAAATATTTGGAAAAATATGATATTCACCCAAATCACACAGAAGACTATGAGCAACAAATGGGAGAGAAGTGTACATTTACTGCCTCACCATTTTGGCTCACTAGTCCGCCCCTTTCCCTGTGTACAGGCGGAGGGCAACTAATCAGGGGTCACCATCCGTCCAGCCACATCTCTGCCGTGGCTCTTGACTACAGGATCCAGATCCTCGATCTACGCTGCAAATTTTTACTAGTTTGACTCCAGGGATAGTTTTCAATGTCATAGGTTCCTGTATGGCAAAGTGCTCAGAATTATCTGCTGGAAATACCATCAAACACCCCCTCCCCCTGCCCAAGTCACTGATCTACAGTTCCCAAAAATTCCCTGGGAAAGAGGATAGATGGTTAAGCCAGCTTCAGCCTGTAGTGTGGATATGCTCTTTTGGTTGTTTTCCCCACAGCAACACACACACAGAGAACTGCCGCGCTGGAATTTGTTGCTTAAAAAAACAAACACACAACTGTTTACATTGCTGGGCTTGTCTGGATAGTTAGAAGCCGTTAAACATCACCAGTCATACTCAGGCTTGCTGTAACCTCACATCCTACATTAACAGTTTGCAGACTTTTTTCTTCTTTTTCTGGGGCATACCAGGTGTGACTGTGGTTACTACTGTTATATGACAGTTTACCTCAACCTGCTTATTGCACGAAGTTGTCCCTGACCGTATCTCTCTCTAGATATATAGTTTTTTGTTTTGTTAACAAATCAGATAACGGGCACCTTGGTCACAGCAAGTACAAAGTCTGGATGTTAGAACTGCACAAGACTTAAAGGACGCGGTTCTCATAAATATTCTTAGCAAACCACATACACACGATGGTGCTATCAAGCAGACACGCCTTTTCTTTTTCTTGCTCAAGTAAATTACAGTGAATTTTATTCTGCCCTCATACAGACAATACCCAAGTGATTTGGTGGAAGGAAAATACCAACTTTCATAAACTGTTGCCAGTTGCACATGCACAGCGTTCTGGAGCTTTGATCTTACTGTAGCTGAATGCTTACTTCCTGTGACTTTCTGGTGGCTAAACATGGGCCCGATGCATGTACAGATAGATCTGATGAACAATTGAAGTCATATTTGTTAGCCAAAACATCACAGTGTGAAGACTCTCATTCAGGGGAGGTCGGCTGTAAAAATACATTGTGCATAGTTTCCCAAAAACCTACCGGAAGCAATGAGGTGTTTTGCTACAAAACGGAAGGGTGGCACAATGTATTCAACAACACACTTTGATATTGAGAACAAATATGAATTAAAGCATGCACTGTGTGTGTGTGTGTGTGTGTGTGTGTGTGTGTGTGTGTGTGTCTGCAATGGCACCATGCGTCTTCCATTGTTTTTAAAGCAGGGGAAAATGTGCCTTCACTGCTGTAAGATGCAAATGTGTAACGATCTCCTGGGAGAAACTTGCCATGCATGGCAGCCAAGCCACCTATCTCTGTTATCATCTAACCTATTTTGTGGTTTTTGTACAGCATTTTCAGAGGCGACCGATGCAAACCTCCCACAGACAGGCAGCCACAGTCAGTGGGCTGGTTCTCCACATCTGCTTTAGGGCAAGAAATTAAGCAGTTAGTCCCCCTCTCTTCTGAAGCAAAGTCACCAAAGAAAGGTCATCTCTGCTGCAGCAAAGCATTCTTTCCCTTCCCATCTGTATTCCTTGAGGACTCGTCTCATCACTGAGTGTCCCTTTTTGATATACAGTGAACATAAATAAAACATTGCAGGAGGATTGTGCAAAGGACAAAAATACGACTGAAGAATCCACCGTGTGGGTAAATCCTCAGAGAACAACTACTGGAAATGCTGTTCTGTTGTCCGAGCATGGGTCAAACACCAAGATTATAGTGTCTATACTTGGCTTGGCCAATTGCTTTTACTGCAGTGTTAAGATACCATGTCCTTTGCTGGGCTTTGAAGGCTCATGCTTGTATAATCCAAGATGGTTCACCAGGCTGGGTGAAAGACTCAGCACAAGAAGCATGTGGCATTTGTCTTTGCAGCCCCTTAGAGCAGCTGTGGGGAATCCCAAGCTTGGAGGCCAAATCCAGCCCTTCATTGTTGGCCAGATTTCCTCTGACCACCAATTTGGTGGTTTGCCGGTTTCTCTGCTTTTCTGCAGTTCTCCCCCCCTGCCCCATTCTAAAAGGTTGGAATGCCTTTCCTAAGGCTTAATTACACATTTTTTCCTGTACTTTTGGCTCCACCCCTTTTGCCTTTGGCCACGCCCACCAATGGAATGGAGCCTGAGAGCTTCTTTAGAATTGAATTTGGTCCTTGGATTGGAAGTAGCTCCCTAACACTTCCTTATAGAAATAATCTTCAAGTGTCATGTTGCAAAAGCTGAAACAAGTAGCTCTTGTTTCAAGGGGAGGGTGGGAATAAACAGGTGATTTTAGCTCTTGCTACAATTTTATAAGTCGCCACAAGGCAGAATGGATTGGGGGAGGAGGAGCTAGAAATACATAGATATATGGTAAATAAAGATGCATCTTGAGAAGAAGTCTGAGGAAGGGGAAAATAAAGAAATTGTGGGTGATTATCCACTTCAGCACAAATGCAAACATTGCATAAAAAATGGCCTAACAGCAACAATTAATGTCTGAACAGAAACCCGCCCATCGAACCATGTCCAATGTTTTAATATGCCAATTGCTATCATAGGCAAGTGAGCTGGCAGTAGTGTATTTGCAATTAAAATCCAAAACTGGCAGAGTGCTTGCAAACTTGGCAAAATAGATCACTTGCCACCCATGATCATGAGATTAAAAAGAGTTTAAGCATTTGCTAATTACCAATGTACTTCATTTGGAAAGATTAATACAACAGCATGGTTCACTGGTGAAACCCATGGGCTTTTTCAGAGGAGAGACTAAGAATGCTTTCTTCAATCATGAATATGGTATTTATGACACATTTGGATCTGATGAGGCGGGCTGTAGTCTGTGGAAGCCTAGGCTATAATAATTGTGAGTCTTTAAGGTGCCACAAGACTTTTTGTCAATGCTATTAATGAGGAACATGCCAAATCTTAAGTATATGACAGAGAATTCAAATGTGGAAACTGGAAATACAACATTTAGTGATGCTTCTGAAAACAGGTTAACAGGCTCATCCTATGCATACATAGCTGGAAGTAAGACCCACTGAGTTCTATGGGGCTTACTCTCAATTAAGTGGGCAAAGAATAACACCCTAACAGTGCAATCCTATACAAGTCTATTCAGAAGTAACCCTGTCATTTTCAAATGAGTTTACTGCCAGGAACATGTGCACAGTATTGCAAAAACCTAGTCTTTCAGAGTTGCCTATACTCACTATAGCTTAAATAAAATCAGTGAAAATAATACAGAGAAATGGAAGTGAGCCATTGGATCATACCAAAGGTTACAATGGCAGCTGGGAATAGCATGTTCCCCAATGGCTCTGGATTGATACAGGGTTATCAATCAAACCACAAATAATGGACAAGAAAACTTTCACACCTGTTTTGCTAAATCCATTCTTTTTTGGTCAATATCTGTCTGACGCTAAGGAGGAATTCCAATCAGCACACCAGATGCTTTCTTCCTCTGTGCAATTCCTCCTGTCTCCATATATGGAATCATATGAAGAAACACAACATATGAATTACAAGGAGTTGGTTTACATATGCATGGCATCGCTTGAGTGCTCTGCTCCTGAGGACAAGTGCTTCCAAGATCAAGGACTTCATTAATGTTCCATACCAGGAAGGATGGGACTACAAAGCCTCCTATAAAAATCCCAAATTGTGGTACATTGCCTAGCTCCTTATCTAAGCTACCTTGTGGCACTCTCTCCCACACCTGCTGTTTTAGCAACACATCATAGACTAGGGGTGGGTAGAAAGTAAATCTCCAGTTGTTTTGGATGTCAGCTCCCAGCATTCCTGACCGTTGGCCATGCTAGCAGGGGCTTCTAGAAGTTGAAGCCCCAAACATCTGGAGATCTTTCTTCTGCTTTCCCTTGTCCTAGACCTTTGCTCAAGGACTACCCTTGCTTCCTAGCTGAACAGTTCCCCATCTCTCTTGCAAACTCATGCACTCCTACATCAGTATACATGGGCAGAAACTTACAGAACAACATTTATATTTACATCCCAGTTCTGAACAGACACCCACCATACAAACACACACAGCCATTTCCCCATGGGTGTGTCCCTGGGTAGCGTGGTAAAGATGTCACTTCAGAAATTTATTGGGCTGGCATGAATCTCCATTGACGTAACATCTCGTGTGATATGAGGCTTCCACATCAAGTCAGATTATGCAGACTCTTGATTTGTGTAACCTCTCTTCTTTGAGGAGAAAACTGGTATCCACATATAAAATGCACACATCATGTGCACCATCTGTGTGGTGGTGGAGAGGAGTTGCACGGTGCTGTAAATGTCTAAGCCAGGCCAAAGAACATCACAGAGACTTCTGCAATTGTGAACATCACAATTGCACCTTTTCTCCCAGTGGCTGCTGATCAGTTGGGAAAGATCCATGTAGTTGTGATACTCAAGCACACTCTAGCAGCATGGGGAAACAGTTCCCATGTGGCTGCAAGGGTGTGTGATAGGTAGGTACCAGTGGGTCATAATTCCATGTAATCAGTTTAAGATACGCAGGTTCTAGGCTATCAGCATTTAATTTAGTGGGGAGAGAGGGGGGGTAGGTTTCGTAGCAGGATAAAAATGGCGCAGAAGTATTGTCCCTATTTTAACAATACAGGTTTATTTTATGTGTAAGCAAATCCAAACTGTGTAGAATGATTGAAATTAGCAGGTTTATTAGTGGAGGTCTACGGTATATTTGAGGGAAAGAGTTCAGTCTCAGTGGGGATAATTAGAGTTTGATAAATACACTGTTGAAAGGGGCAAAGACTCAAAAGTAATGGGAAGGAAAATGTGGTTTGAAACTTTCTACAGCAATACAGTAAACACTTGTATGTATCTGTGTTTTCCTCTAAAATGGATGCCAGCTGGGAGACAACAAAATTGCAACTCCAAAATTCTACTTGGTCACTTGTATGGTTATGTTTCACATGAACCACACTGAGAATTTTGGTGTAGAATTCATTCTGCCACTACACAGGAGAAGTACAGAGACACATACAGTACTCGTTCATACAGACAAATTATCTCCTCAGAGTAATCTACAAACCAGTTTAATAAAAGCTGACTGCCTTTGCTTCCACACAATTAGTTCTGTCCCCAAACCCAGCTCCTGGCAACAAGATAATGAGCCAGATCTTCCCCTCCCATGGCAGGGCTCCTAAAGCACCACAGGGATCAACTCCCAGAGTTTCCACCCTGTTCTTGGTTTGGGAAGACAGGAAAGGAGTGGGATGGCAGCTGAAGAAGGGGTTCTTCATACTCCTTGGAAGCTAAAGATCTGTGGGAAAACCTGGCTCAGACATGCAGATCTTGAGGGCATGTGAATGGGACGGGGGTACTAAGCCTTCCCAGTTTCTGTCTGGGTTTGCCTCTTTCAAGCATCAGGGCTAATTCAGCAATGCACTACCCCTTATTATCCACACCAAAGACAATGTAGAATGGAAGACAACGCTATTAGGGTTAGCAGCATTCCTATGCCTTTCATCTTTGCATTCAGCTGAATTTCTGCTTGTGGTACAGCTTTTAAGACAGGAGCCCTGCTGTAAAAGTGTTGGCTGCCCTAGCAACAACTCATCTCCCGTATTTCCCTTAAACTGCCAGGGCATTATGTACTTTCTCTAAGAAACTACTTCTCTCACCTTCCACCCCCATTCCTATATGACAAAATATAGCAAATCCACCGTTTCCACTGCTCCTGCTTCCCGTAAATTCCGGGCCTTTTCTGCTGCCTCCCCTCACTGCAACTGGCTTAATGTAAACAGTAATTTGAGGGTATAATTGCATCCAGGATGTTCTGAAATGTTACTCAAAGAGAGAGAGAGAGAAACCAACAAGGGAGATGGCAGAGGCTAGTTCCCAATGGAAAATAACGGTTACGCTTTTATTTAGAAGTGCAACAAATCTATGCCACTGGCATTATTTTAGGCCAGCCTGTGTGGCATTAGAGACAAGATCTAAAAAAACGACAATAAAAGAAAGGCAAGCTTTGCTGCTTCCCTTCTATAGGCCTGGGAGAGGGATTAACATAAGGGTGAGGACATGAGAGCCATGTCAGGCCATGCGCAGTTTGTGAGAACTAACATGTGTAGTAGCTTTGGTACTTGCACGCTCACACCCGGCGCCCTCTGTTTACAGAGCGAAGACTTCAAAGCCAAAAACACACGCATGACTGACAGCTTTGATATTTTATAAATGGACGCGCTAACAAGGACCCTGATCACAGCCAAATAGTTCCCGGTTTCCTCATGTCTTCAGAATCTAGGCTCTTGTGGATAGGAAGCTGCTAACAACACTGCCATTAAACCTTCAATGCCATGTGCACTTGGAACCCTCCCTTGAAAGAATTTCCTTGCTTGCTTTTGATTTCCCCCCTCAAGCCAGACTGCCTGCTAGCTATTGTTAACAAACCATTTCCCAGTCAGAGATTACTGCTTTAACTTGAAATAAAAGGTTTCAAGGTAAACACATCTCTTCTGTACAACAAGAGGTTTGAATGACACAAGAAGAGGTTTAGTACATGTGTCCAAAAAGAAAAGCAAAAAGCAAAGAAAAGATAATCCAGTCCTCAAGTGTCTTCCCTCACATCATGTTCTGGGCTTGGTAGTAAGCAACAAAAGTTTGTTGTAACACTGGATGTTTGCCGTCAGAGCAAAGTGAGTGACTATGTGGCATGCGTATTGTACAAACGTTTCTGGCATTCTATGTTAACGGCCTTCAATTCCAGCTCCTGTCATGTTTAAAATGTTCTAATTTATGTGAGAAATGAAATGTGATATGCTGAGGTATAATTCAACACAAAGGGGACAAGGCAGAAGGGTGCAGGATTGCTGGGGGAGGGGAGAACAGACTCCCTTTGCAATTGTTTCATTTCAAATGAACTTTCTCTGGAGAAAGCAGAGTGGACTGAGAGCTCAGTGTTGCCAACTTTTTTGATGACGTAGGCTCTGCGCCTCTAAGTGCTGGGTACTTAGTGCTGGGTGCTAAGTGCTGGGCGCAAGCGGCCCAGACTTCCTGGTGGAACCACGGGCTCAATTGAAGACGCTGACGGACTGCGGACGGAGGCAGGTAAGGGAGAGGAGGGCGGGGGCGGTTTTACGGGCCCTGCCGCCGTCGCCGCCCATGCGCCGACGGCGGCAGAGCCCGGTAAGGGACCAAGGGAGAGGGGGGCCTTACCTGCCTCCGTCCGTGATCCGTCGCTGTCTTCAATTGAGCCTGCGGTTCCACCAGGAAGTCTGGGCTGCAAGCGGCCCAGGCTTCCTGGTGGAACCGCGGGCTCAATTGAAGACGCCGACGGACCGCGGATGGAAGCAGGTAAGGGAGAGGAGGGCGGGGAGGGGGTTACCGGGCCCTGCCGCTGTCGCCACATGGGCGACAGCGACAGCGGCAGGGCCCAGTAAACCCCACTTACCTTTCCGGCGGAGCTCCGGATCGAGGTGAAGGATCCACCTTCACCTCGATCCTCTTCGCCACACTCCGCCGGCCCCCCAATCCTCTTCGCCTCCGCCTTAAGGGCAGGCGAAGCCCCCCACTCCGCTCCTGCTTCTCCGGTCCGATTAGAAACGGAGCACATCCCTAATTTCTATGCTCTAAAAGAAGACATTGAATTTCTGCCTGTCCTGCAATTGTTTAAAGGTGCATAGCCTCTTAAGTAAGAAAATGGCATCACTAATTATGATGGCATCATTAACTGAACTCAATGAACTTAATTAACATCCACGGTTGAAAAAGTTGTTTCTACACTCTAAATTTTTAAATATACATATGTGTCCATCCCCCATACATATACACTATAACACTATAGTTACAGCTATGTAGAAATACTTGTAAATTCATTAGCGCACCCTGATTTTCCAGGAACTCTCTCATTTCAAGTTGACAATGGAATGAAGTGGTGAAAGGATTCTGCAAAGTGATGTAATCAATGCAGTTTCTTTTGTCCTGCTTGAAGAGTTATGTAGAACATTTGTACCACACCTTTCAAGCCCAAGGTGGCTTACAGTATTATTTAAAAGCAATACATCATAAAAGTAAAGGATATTAAAAGCACCAGTGAACTAGAGGACACTCAAAGCCCTTGAAAATAGAAATGTTTTACTTGGCACCTAAGAGGGGATAACTGACATGCCCCTGTCTTTGGAAGCCACTCACCTCAACTCTGAAGCTGAGAGCATCTAGAACCAACTGAGCAGGGAGAAGACATTCCCTTCAGATACCTGTAAGGTCTTAACCTTTAGATTTTTAAAGGTTAAACTAGCACTTTGAATTGTGACCAGAAACAAACTGGCAAAATAAGCTCATTTTTAGGTGTTCCACTTAATATGCCTGCTGCTGAATTCTGAGCCAGCTGTCCTTTCAAAACAATCTTCAAAGGCAACACCACATAGAATGGATAACAGTAGTCCAAACTGTTAGAATAGCATGGATGTTAGGCTGGCCTGTATAAATGTGTTTAGGTTACGTTGTTGTTTTTGAAAGGGTCACAGCTAGTGTAGCTACCTAAATCAGTTGAAGACAAATCAAGGCACAGTTGACTTCTGATGTCCCTCCACAAGCTTGGATCCAACAGTACCTTTAAGCTGCAGACCTGATTTATTAGGGGAAGTGTACTCCTATCTAGAACAGGCCATTGCCGGGTCAACTAGATCTCCAACAGCAGTATCTTGGTCATCTGTTCTGAAATGCAATTGAGGAGTCTCCATGCAGCTCACTGCTGACTTCATGCACTGATTCACAAGACAGCCTTGCTTCAGTGATGTTGCTATGTGCTGCCAGACCTTTATAACACTAGCGTCAAAGGACGGAGGGACTGTTCGCTTAATTTCTTGCTGTAAAGCTAGGGTGGGGAACCAGCCACCCAACTGTGGCTGCCTATCATGGGTACGGCTGGAAAGAATCCTGCCTGAAACCCTGGAGAGGCGCTGCTGGATCAGACCAAAGTTCCATCTAGTCGAGAACTCTGTTCACACAGTGGCCAATCAGCTATTGACCAGGAACCCACAAACAGGACACGGGTGCAACAGCACCCTCTCACCCATGTTTCCCAGCAACTAGTAAAGACCTGCTGGAATTAGTTCTGTGTGGTATACATGAATGTACTGTATATCTGTGTAATATATCTGAATGCATCCATAGATTAATTCACATCAGGAATAACATCCATAGCTCTCAGATGATGATCTTAAAAAAGTTGTAGAGCTGGAAAAAGTGCAGAAAAGGGGAACTAAAATGATCAAGGGGCTAGAGCAACTCCCCTATGAGGGAAGGTTATAACAGCTAGCTTGGGGGAAAAAGGAGGATAAGGGGAGACATGACAGAAGTCTACAGAATTATGTATAGTACGGAAAATGTAGATAGGGAGACATTTTTCTTCCTCTCCCATAATACTAAAACCCAGGGTCATCCCATAAAACTGATTGGTAGGAGGTTAAGGACAGATAAAAGGATGTACTTCTTCACACAGTATATAGTTAAACTATGGAATTCAATACCACAAGATGAAGTGATGGACACCAATTTGGATGACTTTAAAAGAGGGTTGGATAAATTCCTGGAGAAAGCGGGTAACAATGGCTACTAGTCCGGATGGCTATGTGCTACCTCCAGTATCAGAGACTATAAGCCTATATACACCAGTTGCTGGGAGACATGGGCAGGAGGGTGCTGATGTACCTGTTTCCTGCTTTGGGTTCTGGATTGATAGCTGGTTGGCCACTTTGTGAATGGAGTGCTGAACTAGATGGACCCTTGGTCTGATCCAGCACAGCTTTTTAATGTGATCTGCCTTTGAAACCTTCCTGGTTGCATTTACAAAATGAATGAACTGAACAGGTTATATGATTGTTTCATATGGTTTGATTTTTCTCTGCTCTCTTACAGAGCTTATGAAAAGCAATAGTGAACACATTGCTATGAGGTCATCTTATGGCAGTCAATATTTCAGCATTATTGAGAGCCAGTGAGAATTCAGCAGCTTGATTGAAATGTTAGAGAATGGTGCCATTTGAAAAGCAGTTGAATATGCAGCAAAGATTTAAATTAAAACACAAACTTGGAAAAGGCATAAAAACAGCCACGGCGAATCACTTAATGGTACATTTCTCCAATATGTTGTGCACCACCACAACATCTGTACTGAATGAAACTCTGGATTTAATAATTTTTATGCCCACTATTAAATCACGATGTAGTTTTCTTTGAGAATCCTATTATTTCATTAGATATCTGCCAACTTTCCTTTCTACTGCCATCAACCGAAAAGCACATTTATTTTTTAATGTAAATGAACTATTTTAATTTAAAATAAATGGCTCATGCCCTTAATTTAAAAGATGTAATACATTTCATACATACTGATAGCAGAAGTTGCTTAGATTCTTGCGTGGTTGGGTTTGTTTGAACATTTCACCAAGTAAATTATAGAGCTGCAATACATTCCCATAGTATACACACAAAAAGTAAAACAAGTAAAAAAGTAAAAAAAAGTAAAAGTAGCATAGCTTTCTGCCAGAAAGATATAAAACCTGGTTAGATGATGTACATAAACCAATGTGGTTGTGCGTGGCCTATTGGGGCCTTTCCAGATTATCAGTTTATATAGTGCAATGAATGTGTAATTGTGACTCATTTGTCATGGGGAGAGCCAGGCATCAACCTTCAAAGAAGTACATCTCTTGCACGGAAATTGTCTTTTGCCAACACCAATTGCAACTGTTAAGTACCATGTGGGATGCGATTGCAAGAGTGTCACAAGTAGCTATTGGACAGCGTTGGTAACATCACCATTGATATATGAACACAACTCCCTTGGCTTGCCTGTATTATTTTGAGAACGTTTTAAAAGTCCATTTTAAAAATATGTTATTGAGGCTGATCAGGGCTGGTGTCGGATTGGAATCATAAAACACTTGCAGAGGCCCATACTACAGCAATGGGCATATTGCTGATCCCCAGAGACCCCTGCCCTCCCTTTCACTGTTGCTGCTTGTTGACCCCTGCCCTCTCCAAGCTTATGAGCAGTGGCAAGAGTAAGGAGTAGGAAGAACAGCCTCCACTTGCCCGGCCCTCTCCTTCTGGATAACAGTACAGACTGGATATAGTGAGAAAGGAGAAAGGAAGCGAACAGTCCTTGTTGGCAGGGACAGAGAGGTGCGCCCACTCTAGGCATCTTGCCCTAGTGCCCTCAAAAATCTGAAGCCACCACGGAGCCTGAGCACTCCATTGTGCAGTTCCCCAGCAAGCAAGCACTTAAGGATGGGTATACAAATCACAACACACCAGCAAGGCTTTGCCTTCACCTGCAGCAATGCTTCACCACCTATTTGCTGCAACACTTCCCCGCTCATCTTTTTTTTTTTTTTAGTGTTGCTCTTCAAAAGCTACGAGTTCAAGCATGCATGCACTGGTATAGCCCTTTCAAAATAAAATGCATCACTTGAAGTCAAATTGTTAACAGCTACTATAGCCCCCCCCCTCCGTTTTTGCTGCAACTGGGGTCTGCAGGGAAGGGGTTGATCATCTCTCTCTCTCGCACGCACAGAGAAAGAGAGAGACAGATCATGACATGCACTTGAGAGAATATTTAAAGATCATTCCACTGTGGGTGGAGAACTGGACATCTGTAGGAGCCAACCACAGCCAACCACATTTCACTATTACCATGTGAAATGGAGAATAGTGGGTATGTAGTCATGTTCACCACATCACCAGATGTTAAATGAATAGCTTCTTACATGTTGCATGCACCTCAGAGTGAATTTACAAGCACCCCCCACATGAGAAAAGGTGTTTTGTCTCCACTTTACACATCACTGTTACTTCCTCTTTGGTGCATGTGCTGAAAATTAATCTGTCACTTCCAAATGTCAAGCCGGCAAAAGCACTTTTTGTGCTACCTTGGCAGAGTGGGAATATTTTACACATTTCTCAAATAGAGAAAACAAAGATGACGAAATACTTTTGAGAAAGGAATAAAAAAATTTAGAGAGAAAAGAGCACAAGTTGATACTTTTAAAGCCTTAGTTGGCAGTGATGCAGTTGGCAGAGGATTCCCCCCTCCTCCAGAAATTGCACTATAACAGTTTTAGCATTTCCCTGTTAAAATTAGTCAGACTGAAGAAATAAAATCAGGAGTTGGGAGGGATGCATGAGCAGATCAAGGTCTTTATGAGAAGGGTAGCATGAAAAAAAAATACAAGAAACTACTGTTGCTGGGCACATTCAAATACAGAATTATTGGTTGGTGAATGGATGTCTACACAGCTATTTCACGATCACAGAAATTACGACCAACTTGCCTACTCTCTCTATGGCTATTTTTAGGACCTGGTCTTTCATGTGGTGGAACGATGTGGATTTTACAAGAGCATTTATAATGCGTTTCATATGGTGCAGAGTCCGGGAGAAATTGCAGCATGTTAAAGAAAGCTAAACAAAAAGGGAACCCCTTTTCCGGCTTCTGCTTTCCCCCTTTAGGTTAATAGATCCGATTTAGAGTTAAAATGTTTCTTAATTGTGGTTTTCTTCAGGTTGCCTCCCATCAAAGCAAGAACAAGAAGATGTGGGCTCTGAAAAAGTTTTCTGGAAACTCCTAACTTTCCTGGCAAAGGACAGGATTTTTCTCTTCAAAATGTCAGTTCATTTTCTCAGTCTTCTCTTCATAGATTTTGACATGTCATTCTCTTGGCATGAAAAAGTGTGTGAGCAACATTCCAGCTGAAGTTAAGCATTTTCCAACAGAAATCATTTGGATATAAGGGGGTTACGTTACAATCCTTGGCATCTCTAGTAAGTAGTAAGTCCCACTGAGTTCAATGAGACAATGGCAGGTAAGACTGCAATCCTATATATAATTAGGCAAACGTTTAACTTTCTTATCGAAAACAATGGAATTTGTGCTTGACTTTTGGCTTGATCATGTCCCTTGATTTTGCATCTTATATCTGTAGAACAGTTGTTGTTATATTCAGATGTCAGCCTCTGATTCTACACTCAGTTCTGGCAATCTTATATTAAGAATAAAACTAATAAATCATGTTACTCTGCTTCTGAAATCTCTTCATTGGCTTCCAATTCACTTCAGAATCCAATATAAACTTCTCCTGTTAACCTTCAAAGCTTTTCACGGTCTAGCTCCTTCCTATCTCTCCTCTCTCATCTCACACTATTGCCCCCCTTGTGCTCTTCGCTCCTCTGATGCCATGTTTCTTGCCTGCCCAAGGGCCTCTACTTCCCTTGCTCGGCTTCGTCCATTTTCTTCCGCTGCCCCTTACGCCTGGAACGCTCTTCCAGAACATTTGAGAACTACAAGTTCAATCACAGCTTTTAAAGCTCAACTAAAAACTTTTCTTTTTCCTAAAGCTTTTAAAACTTGATGTTGTGTGGACTTTATATTGTTAGTTTTACCCTACCCTGTGCCTGCTTACCCTACCCTGTGCCTGTTTGCATTCTCTTCCCCTCATTGTTTTACTATGATTTTATTAGATTGTAAGCCTATGCGGCAGGGTCTTGCTATTTACTGTTTTACTCTGTACAGCACCATGTACATTGATGGTGCTATATAAATAAATAAATAAATAAATAAATAATAATAATAATAATAATAATAATAATAATAAATCTTGACTTTCACTACTTTAGCCCTATTCAGATGTTATGCCTGAATAGGGCAGACTAATATGAGTATGAGGTTGCATACATGCCAGCCCAGTGTCCTTGCATGGGCCAACCCGGCCTCCTCCATTCTCAACCACTCTGTGTTGAAGGGGAAATTCTGCAGGGCGCTTTTCCTTGCAGGCACTTGAATACAAATAGATTCCTTTGTGTGATCAGGAAAACTGCTAAAGCAGGGTTCCAAGTCATGTGGAGGCTTCTACTCACCTTCAGGTGAATGTGAAGAGAAGCCTGGTACAGGTGTTTCCATTTAACACAGGGAGGTAGAGGACCGACAGGAGAAGGCTGATGTGTGCAGCCTGAATAGGACTTCTATGTCATTCCAAAGAGACAACTAGACAATTTTTTTGTTAATCCATGACATTTGTATTCCTTTGAATATGAATTCTGAAACTGGAAATTTCTGCTCCTAGATGTGGATTTCTGATGTTCCATAAGCTTTCCCCTCCACTGTGAAGAACATTACATAGTTCATGCTGTAAGACTACTTACTTGAGCATTTATTTGATGAGAATCACCAAATGTAATGTATGAATCTGCTCATATATAATGGAGCAGACTGTAGTAAGTGACTGTTGCCTCAGAAATAGAAGCAGGAAGAGAGGAGAATTATGGAGACAAATGTTAATATAAAAAACTAGACCATTTTTTGTGCTAATCCATGAAATTTGTATTCCTTTGTGTAGTTACTTATGTGTAAGTTGCATTGAAAGCAGCAGGACTTAGTCCTGAATAAACGTTTACAGGATCAAGCTACACAGAAGGTGTCCTAAGCAATAGCAAGGATTTGTATAGCAGGTAAACAGTGAATAAACAATGCAAGGTATCAGTGGCATAGGCTGTGGCATGTGGGAAAGGAGAAGGATCTTTTGCCACTCTCCCTCTAGATTCCAATGAGTTAGTGCTTTGTGGTTTTTTATTTCAATGATGGAAAGCTTTGGAACTGGTAAATTCCAAACGTTCTATTCTGATCCAATGTATAGAATTAAAATAAATGGCATTAATTCACCTTCCCCTTACTGCCACTGAATGCAGTGAAATATCTTGCCAAGATATATTACTACCACCATTATGGATCAATATTGCTTTGAAGTGACTAGCAAGTACAAGTATTAACATTCAAAAAATTAATATTGAGGGAATAAAGTATAACCTTTTGTGTATATGGATGATATGCTGACAGTAATATCAGTTGGCACAAGTCAGTTCTTGCTTTGCCAAAAATAATAGCAAAATTGCAATAGGATTTTTGGTTTCAGGATAAATTGGAATTAATAGTAAATCCGGTGAATTAGTAAATGGGCTCAAGGAGAAAATTTAACATTTTAAATGGTGAAATGGATTCTATGGATGGATGATTTGTCCTCTCTGGCCCTCCACATTAGGAACGTACTGTAGGAAACGGAAGCTAAGAGACTCCTGATGATATTTGGAAAACATGCAACAGGGTTGCGTAACTTGTGGCCTTTGAGATGATTTGGTTTACAACTTCCATCAGCCAAAACCAGCATATCTAGTGGTGAGAGATCATGGGAGTTGTAGGCAAACCTTCTGGAGGGCCACAGGTTGTCCACCACCAGTCTATATGGACCTATATGGTTTGGGTGTAGGATAAGTCATTGTTCCCCAAGCAGATACCTCACCTATACGACACTGAAATAGGTTGGTGCTATCGTCAAACTATCCTTTCTCAGTTTTCCTAATTCCCCCTCCATCTTTCTTTTACCTCAGGATTGTTCATAAATAAACAAAGATACCCATGTTGTTGTTAGCTTTGGTTATGTTTTGTAATTACAAAATAAAATAAAAAACCCAATGAAATAATTGCAGAAAACTCAGATATTAAAATGAGAGATTAATGAAGTTTAATGAAATAAAAGGCCAGTGTTGCGTAAGAGTAGATTAGACTTGGAGAGATGGAAGCAATTATCTTTGCATTTATGGGATTAAATGAGTACAATTAAAATGAATACGCTTCAGAGACACTATGGCACCCCATGTAGACTTACTAAATCTGGTTGAACTTAATGGGACTTACTTTTGAGTAGACATGTATAGAATTGCACTATATATTAATATAATTACATTTTCATATTCCTGTTCAATATTTCAATAAATAATTAAAACATTTCAAAAATTCCCATGGGAAGAACAGCATCTGACATTTCCAGTTCTTAGATAGAATTGATTATAAGTGGATATAAGAGAAAACACTTATTTTGCAGGTTTCCCAATTAGGGGGTACCCAAGACGATATAAGTCCTCCATGGAGTTGACTATTAGCACAGGGTTGACTATTGTGTCATCTGAACATGGCCAAAGTCAAGGCAGATTAAGCTTTTAAGCTAATTAATTACAGAAAGTAGCCAGCTAGAGATACTCTAAAGCATTTCAATATTCAGCAGTGCATGTGAAATTTGTCATTATACCCTATTTCTTCGATTCTAAGACACACTTTTTTCCCCATATAAACATCTCTAAAAATGGGGTGCGTCTTAGAATCGTGGGTGTGTCTTAGGTTTTTTTTTTTCTGTTGGTGGTACTGAAATTAGTGTGCATCTTACAATCGAAAAAATACGGCATCTGCTGTATATTAGGGATTTTATAACAGGCACCTATCATCAGCCTGCCCGCCTTGTCTAACTAGCTACATCTAGGCATTTTCCTACAATGATTTTTTTAAAATATGAGCTTGATCTTCCAGGATCCTCCTCATCAGATTCACAAATACAATAACATTTTACTGAGCAAAGAACTTGTGACAACAGAAGTTTCTGAAGTCCATTTACCATTATTATTATTATTATTATTATTATTATTATTAATATCCTGCCTTTTCCCCAGTATTGGGGCTCAAGGCAGTTTACAAGATTAAAACATGTACAATTAAAACATTTAAATATAAATTGCAAAAGTTAAAATAGAATTAAACCTACAGTAAAATTAAAAACATGTTATTTTTTTTAAAAAACAACCCTGTAACATATTAAAAGAAGGGGGGGGGAATCCAATACATTAACCCAGGTCCAGTATAGTTCCAAAAGCCTGCTGAAACAAAAAAGTTTTTGCCTACCTCTGAAACTGTAGCACAGAGGGAGCCAGCCCAGCCTCCCTGAGAACGGAGTTCCAGAGCCTTGGAGCACCACCGAGAAGGCCCTCTCCCGCGTACCCATCAGGTGTGCCTGGGATGTTGGTGGGACTGAGAGAAAGGCCTCCCCAGATGATCTCAGAACATGGGCAGGCTCATATGGGAAAATACTGTCTTTCAGATAACCTGGATTTGAAGTGTAGAGGGCTTTATAGGTGATAACCAGCACTTTGAATTGTGCTAGGAAACAGACTGGAAGGCAGTGAAGCTATTTTAACAGGGGAGTTGTGTGCTCCCTGTAACCAGCCCCGGTCAACAATCTGGCTGCAGCTCTTTGAACCAGCTGAAGTTTCCGAGCAGTCTTCAAAGGCAGCCCCATGTAAAGCGTGTTACAGTAATCCAAACGGGATGTAACTAAGGCATGTGTCACTGTGGCCAAGTCCGACATCTCAAGGAATGGGTGCAGTTGGCACACTAGATTTAACTGTGCAAATGCACTCCTGGCCACTGCCAAAACCTAGGCATCCAGGCTCAGAGCTGAATCCAAGAGTACACCCAAGCTGCGAACTTGTGTCTTCAGGGGGAGAGTAACCCCATCCAGCACAAGCTGAATCCCTATTCCCTGATTTGCCTTTCAATTGACCAAGAGCACCTCTGTATTGTCAGGATTAAGCTTCAATTTGTTTGTCCTCATCCAGCCCATTAGACACCGATTTAGCACTGAAACAGCTTCCTTGGAATTGGGTGGAAAGGAGTAGTAGAGTTGGGTGTCATCAGCGTACTGGTGGCACCACACCCCAAAACTCCGGACAACCTTCCCCAATGGTTTCATGTAGATATTAAATAGCATGGGGGACAAAACAGAGCCCTGAGGGACTCCACAGGCCAACGGCCAAGAAGTTGAACAGGTGTACCCCAGCACCACCTTTTGGGTCCACCCCTTCAGGAAGGAATGGAGCTACTGTAAAACAGTGCCACCAAGTCACATCCCAGCAAGGCGGTACCTATCTTAATCCAAGATTCTTACTTGACTTCCAGTTACCATATTATCCTACGAATTCCCTGGAGCTACTTCTGTCATTGCTGAGTAAAATCATGATAGCTGATAAGTTTTTCTGAACTGTCATTCCAAGCCATGAACAAATATAAAGGGCACGTTCTTTGACGGGAAACAGCAATTAGCAATAAGAAAGCTATTAAAATATTGAGAGGTTAAAGTGGCTAGTCTTCTCTACCAAAATGACAGCTGTAACAAGTGGGGGTGGGGTTACTTTGTTGTTGCTGTTGTTGAAAAGTGTAACATACTTTATGGATTCAATGACCCTTTCGGTGTGGTGGAGCATAATTTGCTGGTGGGTATGAAGCTGCAACAAACCATGGGTTGAGTCTGACATGATCTTTTGGCTGGCAAAAGCAGATCCACCACCAGAAATGGGAGGCAATTTCCCCTCCCATCTGCAGACTCTTGCTTCTCCTCAAAATCTGCTCTGGAGAACTGGGGAAAACCTTGGAGCAGATTTTCAGGTGGCATGAAAGGCAAGGGGGAAGAGACAGAGTAAGCCCAATCATGATAGTGGACTTCTGCTGGTGCAACATTGGATCTAACCCAACAAAGATAAATTTTAAAAATTCAAAACTTAAAAATATAGGATGGGAGGGGGGAAGGCAGGGAGCTGAGAGAATAAAAACTGGCCAACTTGTAAAAGACCGCCTGTGATCTTTATAGAACTATATAGACAATTTTAGCACTCAAGCCAGCTTTGCTTCAAGATTTCATCTGTCTACTTAATTCTTATGTCTATCTGACTCCATTTTTGAAACAAAATCCTAAAGAGCATTTCCTTGGCCTCATGAAGTACCCTTTCTGCCAACCACTGAGACCTCACTTTTGACTGAGCCAATGTGGAAATATTTCCCACAGCCATCTTCAACCTAGTGCCCTCCTGCTGTGAAAGACTACAGTTCCCATCACACCAGACAGCACACTCAGTTAGCATGCTGACTGGGGATGATGGGAGCTACAGTCAATATATCAGGAGGACACCACATTGAGGAAGGCTTCACTAAAGCCTGAATATTTAACAGGACAGTTCAGACATTCCTACTAGAGAAAGTGAACATTATTCTGCAGTGGCAAGCTTCATTCTCCCCACTGACATGAAGCAGTGAACACCCCAAATATTATGGATTTGACTACAACTATACAGTTCATAAGGGTTCACTTAAAGTTTGTTTCCAATCAGTATCCCAGCTGATTACCCAGACATACCTTGTCATTCAGTGCACTTGGTCCTAATTGTATGGACATCCTCTGGGACTTTTTTTGGGGAGGATGTGACTAAGAATGAAGTCAGAAGGTATGACTAAATCAGAAATACACAGGCTTTATTGCAATGTACATGGACACACTCCATCAAAAAGAACATCATTCACCTTCCCCACAAAACCACATTTATGCAATTAATTTAAAACCAGGAAAGCTAAGAGAGGTCACGTTGGCTTGTGTATCTTTCTTATTTCTCAAAGCCATGATGGGAATTTATTGTACAAAAGGAAATACTGAGCAGGGGAAGAGGAATGTTACATACAATGCTGCTGGATTGTGTGCTTATAATCAAAGAACAGCCCAGAAGAACGGCTAAGGCACACCAAGAGATGGGAGCTTAATTTTCTTACAATTTTCCTTATCCAAAATCACAAACACACACTTCAAATCTCCAGAAAACTTTGCCCACTGATTTCATACAGATATAATGTTTTAATTTAGTCATTTAATTTAAATCATTGTTTTCAGATTTTACAGTTTTTAAACGCTATTGGTTTTTTTAAAAAATGCTATTGTTTTAAATTTTTGCACAATGCCTCCTTAGCAAATAAGGTAGATGTCAGGTTCCTGCCTGACACAAATCCAGGGGAGACCTCTTTGGAGGTAGAGGAGGCCAATTCCTAGCACCACCCTCACCTATAGTAGATCTGGGGCAACCTGAAGGGTCCTGAGGCAGGGATGGCTCTGTTCAGAAGACACCTTTAAACCACAGTGGCTTTAACCATGTTCCAAGCCCACCTGTGGCCCCAGACTCCTCCCCACTGTACAGACAGTGATGGACCAAGTGAGATGCTGAGAGCTGTTGAGCCATGAATGTGTTTAGCTGTACTGGTTGGAGAATTAACTTTAATCACATAGATGCATGTGCAATTATTTCATTGGGAGAAGCATCTACTTAGAATTTTGCATTTATGGATTTGGCAAGGCGTTCTGAGTGGAACCACTTGTTACAAGACATACCTGTCTCTCTTTTCCTCTTAATGTCCAATAGAATATCATGCATGACTTGAAGTCCCTTGCACCCTGTGAGTGATGGGGAAAATGCACAGCACAACCACATCACATCCTGCGTTTCATTAGGCATTAATGGGAAGGGGTGGGGTGGGGGAGGATGCAGAGTGGCGACAGCTTTGTGTCTCTTGTAACATCTAGGGGGGGATCTACACTACTGCTTTTAAAGCGCTTTAAAGCACTTTGAAAACGTTTTGAAACCTGTATATGCAGTGTGTCCTGGGCCCCAACAGTTGTCAAAACTGTTATAAAGCGCTTTAAAGCAGTAGTGTAGATCCCCCCTAGCTCTGCCCTCGTTTGGAGCACAAAAACTGAGAACTGCCTGTAAAGGTTAGCCTACAAAATAAAATAAATAAATAAAATCATTTCGCATGTAAAATGCAACAAGTAAAAGGAGTGTAGCCATTTTAAAGAACTTTATTTTCTCCCTGCCTCTAAAATCTCTTTTCAAGTTAGGGCCATTAAGCTGAACAAAAATGTTGCTGTTTCCCAGATACGCTGTGTACTCATTTAGTTTAAAAAATCACTTTGTTCTTCAAAGTGAAAGTTTCTAGGATGTTAATCTATAACGTGGATAAGCCTTGTGGGTTTTGGTTTTGTTTCTTTCTTTTTTTTAAAAAAGAAGAAAACACACACACAACTCAGAGCAGCTGATTTTGTACCATTTCAACAAACCTCCTTAACAGTATCCAGAAACTTGCATGGGTAGTGACTTAACATCAGTTATTCTAGTAAACACAAAAACTGATGAAGTAACACAATCGTGGATGCAGAGGAAATATTAAGAAGAATAAACATGAGGTATACAGACTTCTATTCACACTTTCACTTATTCTTATGTTGCATAGGCTGTAGTCCATTACAATATACATTACAAGATAATTTATTAGTATATAGCAACACAGATAATTGATTAGTATATTTTTTTTAACGGTGAGCTTCTACAACCTATAAGAGATTGTAATATTTTTTAAAGAGTGAGCTTCTACAGCCCAGGGCAATGGATCAGAGGACCTGTGACTTTCTACCCCTCAATTCTGATATTTCATGATTCAGGTTCCCCCACCACCACGCCATGTATTTCCAGTACATATGTGTTAATGTAACACAAATAAGGACAAAACATATCTGGTTGAATCTGATTATTTATTTATTTATTTATTTTATTACATTTTTATACCGCCCAATAGCCGAAGCTCTCTGGGCGGTTCACAAAAATTAAAAGATTAGGACTTAGTAGAGATTCACTCATGCTGGAGGAAGGGGGTGCTGAGATGTTCTTTGTGATGTCTCCTTCCCCACCCTCCTGTGAATCCTGAAAAGCTGTTCTGAAGGGCTGGGGACCCTCCTGGAGAGGTGATGGAGGAGACTGCAAGGAAAAAGTGGCAAAGATAACTTCCCTGCCTCTTCCTCCAGTGGGGAGTCTCCTCTAGATCAGGGGGGGGATCTACACTACTGCTTTAAGCGCTTTATAACAGTTTTGACAACTGTTGGGGCCCAGGACACACTGCATATACAGTTTTCAAAACGTTTTCAAAGTGCTTGAAAGCGCTTTAAAAGCAGTAGTGTAGATCCCCTCCCCCCAGTGTCTTCTGAGAATGGAAAAAAGGCATCAAGGCACATAGGCATAGAACTGATGGACCAATAGGACAATATAAAGTCAATATGTCTCTTCTTCAGTTCACACAATTTATTTATTTTAATTATTTACTACATTTCTATACCACCTACTAGCCGAAGCTCTCTGGGTGGTCCACAAAAGTTAAAACTCGAAAATACAACTTGATAAAATGGGGGGGGGGTGGAGGAAGAGGAGTGCCCAAGCTTGGCTTGCTGTGGCTTGTGCACCATGGTTTAGTGCAAGGGTAGGCAACTTCAGAGGGCCCAGGGGCCCATTTCCCACCCCAGAACATAGTGTAGGCTGCACCCTCTGCTGCCAAAGTCACCATCACCAAATCGCTGTTGAAAGCAGGTTTTTTTGTTTTTTTGCCACCACTGCACTACAGCAATTTGGTGGCAGTGACTCATCTACACAGGCGCTTTACCCTAGGATAGCTTTGGAGTGGTGGCAGGTGATCTACATGATGCAGCCACCACTCCAAAGAGTCTCTGCGGAACCTTTTAAAGAAAAGAAAAAATTAAAGGAGGTGTTAGAAGGCGGCAGACAGGGAGCTCTGGGCTCCACACTGTAAATAAATACATTTTAAAGAAAAGGGGGGTGGGAGGAGAGGAACGGAGCAGCCGGGAGTCGGCCGCCACTGCCAGGACGAGCACCAGGGAGGGGGGAGGAATGGGGCAGCCAGCTCTCCCCCCTCTGAGCTTGCTCTGACTGCCCCGTTCTTCTCCCCTCCTCCATTTTTATTTTTAATCTGTAGATGCGAACCTTTGCATCTACAGGTTAAAAATTAAAAAAAGTGGGGGGAGAGGCACGGGGCAACCAGAGCGAGCTGGGAGAGAAGAGAGCCAGCTGCCCCATTCCTCCCCTCTCCTTGGTCTTGCCAGCAGCGGTGGCAGCAACTCCGAATTGGTACTCTTTCCCATGCTGGGAAGGAGTGCCAATTTGGGAGCCTGGTGTCTCAGGCGCAGACCTGAGGCTGTCAAGACGGGGGCTTGAGTGGCAGCAAGGGCTGCCAAAAACACCAGGGGTATGAATGCAGCCCAGGGCCACGTACTGTCGATTCCAGGTTTAGCGTGATGTGTGAATGTGGCTTGGCTGAAATAAATCAGGTTCCGTTCGCTGTGATATTCAGAATGAGGTCCAGTATCTTATAATATTGAATGCTCCTAAAAATAAAGAGCGTTTAGCGAGATAGCGTGATATAATGGACACAGCATTACACTTGGATTGAGAAGCCCTGGATCTTAATCGCCACTCTCTATGGGGCCTCAGGCAAGTTGTTGACTCTCAACCTAACCTACCACGCGTAGTTTTTACAAGAGTAAAATGGATAGCCCCATCTCTGTCACTCCACACTCCTTGGAAGAATAGTGGATAAGTGTGTGTATATGTTTGCGTGACTGTGGTTAATAAACAAACTCTTCTTCAGGGCAGAAAGCAGGGAAATGTATAATGTTGCATCTTAAAAGAACTTGAATGAAGACATAAGATTAGGCTCTGCTTTGCATAATTTGCTTAATTGACCAAGAGTAACAGAAATATTATGAATCATGCCTGTAGTACTCTATATGCAAAATGCTTTGTAGTCATTATCACATCCATCTGCACAGAAGCATCCTACAAGTTTTTATCACTACTGTTCTTATTTTTTATAGACAGGGAATTAAGGATGAGAGAAGGTAACTTGCTTGAGGACAGTCACTGAGCTGAGATGCTTTTAAAAAAATGCAATAAGAGAGCCTTAAAGTACCCAGACACCTAATTATCCAATGCTCACTGTAATCCACATTCATTTTGTATCATCCATAGATCAATGTCACTATAATTCTGGAAAAGATGATAATTACATCCAGTTTTCCCATTATATAAAATGTTTTAAATATTCCACGGGGCATTTGGATATATGGGCTGGCACTGAAATAAAGGGTACAATACCAGTTTCATGGTGATATGAAGGCTGCAAAAAGGTCTGCATGCCACAGGGAAATTTGTTCATTAGTGCAAGTAATATTCTCAAATTGCCATGCAACCAATCAGAAAAAAAAGACAAACAGAAGTGGCTTGGTTTTTTTACATTTTGTACAACTGATCTTTAGAACTCAACACAACAGAATTCGATGATGACTAGCAATACTGATGGGTAAAGCACTCAACAAATCTTAATTTACTTGTAAAATAAGTTCCATTGATTTTAGAGACCTCCTTTACTTTAAAACAAACATGCTTCACGTGATCACTGCGTTAGGGTAGACACCTCGAAATGTTAGGCTGGTGGAAGCTGTAAGTCTCAAAGCACGCATAACTAGCGGAGTCAGGGTTATACAATATTATACGATAATAATTATATAAATGCAGTTAATGTGCATGGGGTTTTTTGTTAGGTAAATAGTAAATCCCATGCAGTTTGGGATGACTATGTGACTTTTGTTGGGACCACACAGGAAAGGTAGAAAGGGTTAAACTCACCCTTCAACCTCCCACAGCCTGTATGCTGCTCAGATTCCCCCATGGTTGCTACTTACTTGTTGTTGACTTGCACAGAGCCAGAATCTACCCTTGTTATCATAAATGTTTATTTTAAACCCATAAAACTGAATGTATCCGACCTCAGCCTGTTGAAGTAAAAGGGAGTCCTTGGGTTTACCGAGGTTGGGCAAGACTGGCCTACAAATCCCTATGGGAAACCCCAGCTCATTTCCGAAGCTCACACACCCAGTTCCAAAATGAAGAAACATAGAAGTGCTTCTTTAAGCCTTTTGCCTACTGTATATTACCGACCTGCTACAAGATGCAACAATGTTCAGAAAACTCCCTCAGGTCTCAACTTAATTATATTACCATAGCAAAGAGAACTGTTTAACCTGATGAAAGTTTCAACATGTCTGACCTTTAAGGTTTGTAACCACCTAAAAGGCAAGACCTACCTACTCAAGAGAGACCTCAATTTGGGGACATACTAAACCGAAGGACACCGAATGGCCATTGAAATGCATTGTGTCATTCCGAATGGCCATAGGAAATCATTGAAGGAGTTTAGGGATCATCTACAAATTAAAATATCTAAAGGAGTTAAACGTTTAGTTTCCATAGAAAACCACACAGAATCAAAATACAAACCAACAAAGTGGTTTTGGGGAACAATTCCTATGACCCCCAACACAGTGGTTTCTAGGGATCATCTCCAAACGTAAAAAGAAAACAGAATACAATAAAGAGAAGGTGACTGCCGTTCCATGCAATGCTTCATAGGCACCAGTTTTAAAAGACCAAAATAAGTGGAGGGGGGTTGCCAAAAACTGTCACAGATTATTTCCATGTTTACAAATGCCCCCCCCCCCCCCGTCACCCTCTCCTCACAATTGGCTTACATTTCAAAGTGGTCATAGGAATACATGGGAATGATACCACAAGCCCCTTAAGAATCAGATGAAGCTGAAAATGCTTACGGAGGTTGAAATTAGAAACCCAAGCATCCTAAGACTCTGTGCTTGATACATGTTGCATTGGACTTGCCCCCAACTTGCGCATAGCCATAATACGGGGTGTCATTCAGAATGGCCATAGGAAAGCATTAGGCTGTCACAAGCAGGCACGCAGAAAAGAGGGGGAGCCCCAAAACGCTCATGGAGATTTGAACTAACCCCCCCCCCCAAAAAAAAACCTAAGAGTTTCTACTGGAGACATGCTCCACCGGAAAGACCCCCACATTGCACATGGGCCCATAAGGTTCCATCAGAATGACCATAGGAAAGCACTGGACAGTCACGCAGCCCCAGAAATCAAGGGGAGCCCCGAAATTCTCATAGATGTTTGTAATGAGACCCTAAGCATCCTAAGAGTTTTTGCTGCAGGTGTGCTCCATTGCAATGGCACCTACGCTGCACGGGCACATGAGGTTTCCTCAGAATGGCCATAAGAAAACAATGGGCTTCTCTGGCAGCCCTCCCAAATCAGGGGGAGCCCCAAAATTCACGTAGAGGCTTGTAATGAGACCCTGAGCATCCTAAGAGTTTTTGCTGCAGACGTGCTCCATTGGAATGGCCCCTAAGCTGCGCACGGGCACATGATGTTTCCTAAGAATGGCCATAGGAAAACTCAGGGTGAGCCCCAAAATTCACGTAGAGGCTTGTAATAACACACTAAGCATGCTATGAGTTTTTGATGCAGGTGCTCTCCATTGCAATGGCACCTACGCTGCGCACGGGCACATGAGGTTTCTTCGGAATGGCCATAGGAAAACAATGGGCCAATCTGGAAGCTCCAGAAAATCAAGGGGAGCCCTGAAATTCTCATAGATGTTTGTAATGAGACCCTAAGCATCCTAAGAGTTTTTGCTGCAGGTGTGCTCCATTGCAATGGCCCCCAAGCTGCGCACGGGCACATGAGGTTTCTTCAGAATGGCCATAGGAAAACAATGGGCCTATCTAGGAGCCCCAGAAAATCAGGGGGAGCCCTGAAATTCTCGTAGAGGCTTGTAATGAGACCCTAAGCATCCTAAGAGTTTTTGCTGCAGTCGTGCTCCATTGGAATAGCCCCTAAGCTGCGTATGGCCACATGAGGTTTCTACAGAATGGCCATAGGAAAACAATGGGCTTCTCTGGCAGCCCTCCCAAATCAGGGGGAGCCCCAAAATTCTCGTAGAGGCTTGTAATGAGACCCGGAGCATCCTAAGAGTTTTTGCTGCACGCGTGCTCCATTGGAATGGCCCCTAAGCTGCGCATGACCACATGAGGTTTCTTCAGAATGGCCATAAGAAAACAATGGGCTTCTCTGGCAGCCCCAGAAACTCAGGGTGAGCCCCAAAATTCACGTAGAGGCTTGTAATAACACACTAAGCATGCTATGAGTTTTGATGCAGATGCTCTCCATTGCAATGGCACCTACGCTGCGCACGGGCACATGAGGTTTCTTCGGAATGGCCATAGGAAAACAATGGGCCAATCTGGAAGCTCCAGAAAATCAAGGGAAGCCCTGAAATTCTCATAGATGGTTGTAATGAGACCCTAAGCATCCTAAGAGTTTTTGCTGCAGGTGTGCTCCATTGCAATGGCCCCTAAGCTGCGCACGGCCACAAGAGGTTTCTTCAGAATGGCCATAGGAAAACAATGGGCCTATCTAGAAGCCCCAGAAAATCAGGGGGAGCCCCGAAATTCTCATAGACGTTTGTAATGAGACCCTAAGCATCCTAAGAGTTTTTGCTACAGACGTGCTTCATTGGAACGGCCCCTAAGCTGCGCACGGGCACATGAGGTTTCTTCAGATTGGCCATAGGAAAGCATGTGGTGCTATCTGGAAGCCCCAGAAAATCAGGGGGAGCCCCGAAATTCTCATAGATGTTTGTAATGAGACCCTACGCATCCTAAGAGTTTTTGCTGCAAACCTGCTCCATTGGAATGGCCCCTAAGCTGCGTTCGGCCTCATGAGGTTTCCTCAGAATGGCCATAAGAAAACAATGGGCTTCTCTGGCAACCCTCCCAAATCAGGGGGAGCCCCAAAATTCTCGTAGAGGCTTGTAATAACACACTAAGCCTGCTAAGAGTTTTTGCTGCAGGTGTGATCCATTGCAATGGCACCTACACTGCGCATGGGCACATGAGGTTACTTCAGAATGGCCATAGGAAAACAATGGGCCTATCTGGAAGCCCCAGAAAATCAGGGGGAGCCCCAAAATTCTCATAGATGTTTGTAATGAGACCCTGAGCATCCTAAGAGTTTTTAATGCAGGTGTGCTCCATTGGAATGGCCCCTAAGCTGCGCACGACCACATGAGGTTTCTTCAGAATGGCCATAAGAAAACAATGGGCTTCTCTGGCAGCCCCAGAAACTCAGGGTGAGCCCCAAAATTCACGTAGAGGCTTGTAATAACACACTAAGCATGCTATGAGTTTTTGATGCAGGTGCTCTCCATTGCAATGGCACCTACGCTGCGCACGGGCACATGAGGTTTCTTCGGAATGGCCATAGGAAAACAATGGGCCAATCTGGAAGCTCCAGAAAATCAAGGGGAGCCCTGAAATTCTCATAGACGTTTGTAATGAGACCCTGAGCATCCTAAGAGTTTTTGCTGCAGGTGTGCTCCATTGCAATGGCCCCTAAGCTGCACACGACCACGTGAGGTTTCTTCAGAATGGCCATAGGAAAACAATGGGCCTATCTAGAAGCCCCAGAAAATCAGGGGGAGCCCTGAAATTCTCGTAGAGGCTTGTAATGAGACCCTGAGCATCCTAAGAGTTTTTGCTGCAGACGTGCTCCATTGGAATGGCTCCTAAGCTGCGCACGGGCACATGAGGTTTCTTCAGAATGGCCATAGGAAAACAATGGGCCTATCTGGAAGCCCCAGAAAATCAGGGGGAGCCCCAAAATTCTCATAGATATTTCTAATGAGACCCTAAGCATACTAAGAGTTTTTGCTGCAGTCGTGCTCCATTGGAATGGCCCCTAAGCTGCGTATGGCCACATGAGGTTTCCTAAGAATGGCCATAGGAAAACAATGGGCTTCTCTGGCACCCTCCCAAATCAGGGGGAGCCCCAAAATTCTCGTAGAGGCTTGTAATGAGACCCTAAGCATCCTAAGAGTTTTTGCTGCACGCGTGCTCCATTGGAATGGCCCCTAAGCTGCGCACGGGCACATGAGGTTTCCTAAGAATGGCCATAGGAAAAGAATGGGCCTATTTGGAAGCCCCAGAAAATCAGGGGGAGCCCCGAAATTCTCATAGATGTTTGTAATGAGACCCTGAGCATCCTAACAGTTTTTAATGCAGGCGTGCTCCATTGCAATGGCCCCTAAGCTGCGCACGGGGCACCTGAGGTTTCCTAAGAATGGCCATAGGAAAACATGGCGCTATCTGGCAGCCCCAGAAAATCAGGGGGAGCCCCGAAATTCTCGTAGAGGCTTGTAATGAGACCCTAAGCATCCTAAGAGTTTTTGCTGCACGCGTGCTCCATTGGAATGGCCCCTACGCTGCGCACGGCCACATGAGGTTTCCTCAGAATGGCCATAAGAAAACAATGGGCTTCTCTGGCAGCCCCAGAAACTCAGGGTGAGCCCCAAAATTCATGTAGAGGCTTGTAATAATACACTAAGCATCCTAAGAGTTTTTGCTGCACGCGTGCTCCATTGGAATGGCCCCTACGCTGCGCACGGCCACATGAGGTTTCTTCAGAATGGCCATAGGAAAACAATGGGCCAATCTAGAAGCTCCAGAAAATCAGGGGGATCCCCGAAATTCTCATAGACATTTGTAATGAGACCCTAAGCATCCTAAGAGTTTTTGCTACAGACGTGCTCCATTGGAATGGCCCCTAAGCTGCGCACGGCCACATGAGGTTTCTTCAGAATGGCCATAGGAAAAGAATGGGCTTAGTGTGTTATTACAAGCCTATGGCCATTCTGAAGTAACCTCATGTGCCCGTGCGCAGTGTAGGTGCCATTGCAATGGAGCACACCTGCAGCAAAAACTCTTAGCAGGCTTAGTGTGTTATTACAAGCCTCTACGAGAATGTTGGGGCTCCCCTTGATTTTCTGAGGTTGCCAGAGAAGCCCATTAATTTCCTATGGCCATTCTGAAGAAACATCATGTGCCCGTGCTCAGCTTAGGGGCCATTCCAATGGAGCGCGACTGCAGCAAAAACTCTTAGGATGCTTAGGGTCTCATTACAAATGTCTATGAGAATTTCGGGGATCCCCCTGATTTTCTGGAGCTTCTAGATTGGCCCATTGTTTTCCTATGGCCATTCTGAAGAAACCTCATGTGCCTGTGCACAGCGTAGGGGCCATTGCAATGGAGAGCACCTGCATCAAAAACTCTTAGCATGCTTAGTGTGTTATTACAAGCGTCTACGAGAATTTTGGGGCTCCCCCTGATTTGGGAGGGCTGCCAGAGAAGCCCATTGTTTTCTTATGGCCATTCTGAGGAAACCTCATGTGCCCGTGCGCAGCTTAGGGGCCATTCCAATGGAGCACGTCTGCAGCAAAAAAAATTAGGATGCTTAGGGTCTCATTACAAACATCTATGAGAATTTCGGGGCTCCCCCTGATTTTCTGGGGCTTCCAGATAGCACCATGCTTTCCTATGGCCATTCTGAAGAAACCTCATGTGCCCGTGCGCAGCTTAGGGGCCATTGCAATGGAGCACACCTGCAGCAAAAACTCTTAGGATGCTCAGGGTCTCATTACAAGCCTCTATGAGAATTTCAGGGCTCACCCTGAGTTTCTGGGGCTGCCAGATAGCGCCATGCTTTCCTATGGCCATTCTGAAGAAACCTCATGTGCCCGTGCGCAGCTTAGGTGCCATTGCAATGGAGCACACCTGCAGCAAAAACTCTTAGCAGGCTTATTGTGTTATTACAAGCCTCTAAGAGAATTTTGGGGCTCCCCCTGATTTTCTGGGGTTGCCAGAGAAGCCCATTGTTTTCCTATGGCCATTCTGAAGAAACCTCATGTGCCCGTGCGCAGCTTAGGGGCCATTCCAATGGAGCACGTTTGAAGCAAAAACTCTTAGGATGCTTAAGGTCTCATTACAAACATCTATGAGAATTTTGGGGCTCCCCCTGATTTTCTGGGGCTGCCAGAGAAGCCCATTGTTTTCTTATGGCCATTCTGAGGAAACCACATGTGCCCATGCGCAGCGTAGGGGCCATTTCAATGGAGCACGGCTGCAGCAAAAACTCTTAGGGGCCATTGCAATGGAGCACATCTGCAGCAAAAACTCTTGGGGTGCTTAGGGTCTCATTACAAAAATCTATGAGAATTTCGGGGCTCCCCCTGATTTTCTGGGGCTGCCAGAAAGTGCAAGGCTTTCCTATGGCCATTCTGAAGAAACCTCATGTGCCCGTGCGCAGCTTGGGGGCCATTGCAATGGAGCACACCTGCAGCAAAAACTCTTAATATGCTCAGGGTCTCATTACAAGCCTCTACGAGAATTTTGGGGCTCCCCCTGATTTGGGAGGGCTGCCAGAGAAGCCCATTGTTTTCCTATGGCCATTCTGAAGACACCTCATGTGCCCGTGCGCAGCTTAGGGGCCATTCCAATGGAGCACGTCTGCAGCAAAAACTCTTAGGATGCTTAGGGTCTCATTACAAACATCTATGAGAATTTCAGGGCTCCCCCTGAGTTTCTGGGGCTGCCAGAAAGCGCCATGCTTTCCTATGGCCATTCTGAAGAAACCTCACGTGGCCGTGTGCAGCTTAGGGGCCATTCCAATGGAGCATGTCTGCAGCAAAAACTCTTAGGATGCTTAGGGTCTCATTACAAACATCTATGAGAATTTCAGGGCTCCCCCTGAGTTTCTGGGGCTGCCAGAAAGCGCCATGCTTTCCTATGGCCATTCTGAAGAAACCTCACGTGGTCGTGTGCAGCTTAGGGGCCATTCCAATGGAGCACGTCTGCAGCAAAAACTCTTAGGATGCTTAGGGTCTCATTACAAACATCTATGAGAATTTCAGGGCTCCCCCTGAGTTTCTGGGGCTGCCAGAAAGCGCCATGCTTTCCTATGGCCATTCTGAAGAAACGTCACGTGGTCGTGTGCAGCTTAGGGGCCATTCCAATGGAGCACGTCTGCAGCAAAAACTCTTAGGATGCTTAGGGTCTCATTACAAATGTCTATGAGAATTTTGGGGCTCCCCTTGATTTCTGGGGCTGCGTGACTGTCCAATTCTTTCCTATGGTCATTCTGATGGAACCTTATGGGCCCATGTGCAATGTGGGGGTCTTTCCGGTGGAGCATGTCTCCAGTAGAAACTCTTAGGTTTTTTGGGGGGGGGGGGTTAGTTCAAATCTCAATGAGCGTTTTGGGGCTCCTCCTCTTTTCTGCGTGCCTGCTTGTGACAGCCTAATGCTTTCCCATGGCCATTCTGAATGACACCCCGTATTATGGCTATGCGCAAGTTGGGGGCAAGTCCAATGCAACATGTATCAAGCACAGAGTCTTAGGATGCTTGGGTTTCTAATTTCAAGCTCCGTAAGCATTTTCAGCTTCATCTGATTCTTAAGGGGCTTGTGGTATCATTCCCATGTATTCCTATGACCACTTTGAAATGTAAGCCAGTTGTGAGGAGAGGGTGCAGGGGGGGGGGCATTTGTAAACATGGAAATAATCTGTGACAGTTTTTGGCAACCCCCCTCCACTTATTTTGGTCTTTTAAAACTGGTGCCTATGAAGCATTGCATGGAACGGCAGTCACCTTCTCTTTATTGTATTCTGTTTTCTTTTTATGTTTGGAGATGATCCCTAGAAACCACTGTGTTGGGGGTCATAGGAATTGTTCCCCAAAACTACTTTGTTGGTTTGTATTTTGATTCTGTGTGGTTTTCTATGAAAACTAAATGTTTAACTCCTTTAGATATTTTAATTTGTAGATGATCCCTAAACTCCTTCAATGATTTCCTATGGCCATTCGGAATGACACAATGCACTTCAATGGCCATTCGGTGTCCTTCGGTTTAGTATGTCCCCTCAATTTGGTTTTAAAGTCATTTGTACCATTTAAAAAAGGATATACTTTTATGATCTGTAGTTCGTGGGGGAGGAGGGAATTAGTTTCTGCTATATTTCACTCAGGCATCTCTCTCTCTCTCTCTCTCTCTCTCTCTCTCTCTCTCTCTCTCTCTCTCTCTCTCTCTCTGTATCTCCCCTTTTGAAGGAGAGGTCCTTGCAAAGGGAGCAAAGCTTTCAAGGAGGAAAGTGTGCAGGATGAAGCCTGGCATATATACACCGAGCACACAATATTTTGATACAGTGGCCCTATATAAAGCACACCAAAGCAGTTAGCACTATAGCAGGCAAGAAACAGGCTTCAAAATAAAACATGGCTGCTGCCTTGGTGAGGGGAACTTCAAATGTTGCTGTGTGTCATCACCTCCTAACAAGAGTGCTTCTAAGGATCCAGTCTGCCATGCCACCCCCACAACCTCCAAGATACTATAAGCAGTAAGGGCTCAAGCAGGCCAAATCATACCCATGCTTCTGTTCTAACTGATACTCAACACCCTGTGATGACTGGAAGCCACTGAGCATGCTCATTTGACATTGGGCTGTTTTGTTTTTTGGCGGGGCAGGGGGAAGGGTCACCTTTGGGGTTTAAACATGTTTTGTACATCTGCATACCTCAGGGTTCACCTGACTCCAGAGCCTGCCAACACCTCCCTCTTGTTTCTTAGTGGCCTCATTTTGGCTCCAGTCCTGCTGCCACTCAACAGCCTGAGTCTGCTATTAGACGGAATGGTTATAACTACATTAGGAAAGTTTTGGTGGAAGTGAGAGAAGACATATCTAGTATTCCTCATGAGTGCTACATGTCTAACCACAACATGATAAAGTAAAACCATTTGCCATGTTTTCCCTGAAAACTATGAGGAAAATAATATTATAGGTTGCAGGCTGAAGACTGATCTCTTCCGGCAGACCTATCCAGTGGAATTTTAAGAAGTTTTTAAAATGTTTTTAGGATGTTTTTAACAATGTATATTATGTTTTAATTGATTATGTATTTTATCATTTATTGTTGTTCCCCGCCTCAATCAAAATGGAGAGGTGGGCAAGAAATAAATTTATTATCATCATCATCATCATCATCATCATCCCTACAAGATGAAATGCTGCATTGTTTGAAAATTTATTGCTCACGTGTGCATATGACACTTGCATACATTAATTTTTCAACAAATGTTTAAATATGTAGCCCAGTCCCATTGATTGAAGTTGCCATGGGACACTTTAACCTCAATTGAACCAAAGAACTCTTTGAATGGGACATACTTTCCCAGTTTTTCAGAGGATCTGTTTTGGCTAGGGGGATAACACTATAACAAAAGACATGGGATTACAAAGAACCAGAATTTGGGTAATAGGATTTGTAATCTACATGAAAATTAATTCACATTTTCGGAGAACTGGGAAGCTCCCTTTAACCAGCTATACATTTATCATCAAGTCTTTAGAAAATGGTGCCACAATCAAAGCAAAGACAGAAAGAAAATGGCACAAGAACTGAAAGACACAGAATTGCTACCAGATGCAACATAAAAGAAAAGATTAAGAAGGAAAGGAAAAGGAACATGTTTTTATTTTAAAAATTACTCTCATTTTGCAAATGAATTTAAAGTATTTTAGACTGTCCTTGACCTTCATGGATACCATCCTTTCTTCCATGTCAAATAGAAACAAGCGAGTCTCCAAAGCAAGAACAACCCAACTGAATGGCAACCATTTTCTTCACAGTTTAGATATGTGAGAACTCATTTATCTGGACATAAAGGTTGGTTGGCTTCATACAATATGGCTGCCATGTGGCATTTTCTTGAAACAGTTCTATGTGCTGGGTCATTTTATGTGTACTGTCCTACCACATGGAGCAAATATCATATGGGGCTCACCATGAATAATCTAGCTAATGTTTACTGTTTTTCTTATTTTAAAGAACTAACAAGAGTTCTATTGCTAGAGCAGTGCAGCTTTCTGCAAGTGTGTACACACACTCTGGCATGCATGTTAAAATGTTCAGCCTCAAAAGTAACGTGCTGTAAAATTACAACATGGTGGGAAATTATGTCAGTGGTCATCAGTGATGACAAATCAAATTTGTGGACAAATTCACGAAGGGTAAATCTATCAATGGCTACAAATCTGAGATGGCCATATGCTACCTACAGTATCAGAGGCATAAGTTTATGGACACCAGTTGCTGGGGAACTTGACAGGAGGGTGCTGCTGCACTCTTGTCCTGCTTGTGGGTTTCCTGTGAGCAGCTGGTTGGGCGTTATGTGAACACAATGCTGGACTAGACTGACTTTTGGTCTGATCCAGCGGGGCTCTTATGTTCTTAAGTTACGCCTCTGCCATGAATTCAGTAGGTGGCCTTAGGCAAGGCCCTCTCTGTCAGCCTCAGCACTCCATCTTCAAAATGGGGATACATAAACTTTAAAGCATCATTTTAAGGGTCACAATTAGAAGTACTTCAAACACATGAAAGCACATGAAATATTATTAAATATTATTGTGGGCCTTTGTGTCACATAGCAATCAAACTTAAAGTGACACCTTCAGTGGCACCATTTTGCCCCAAACAGGGGGATATTCCTTGGGTTCCCTCAGTAATGCATCTAAGTGGTGAATTGTTAAAAACAATTAATTAAGTCTATATTCTAGGTATGCATGCACAAGCAAAAACCACTTCTCCTCCTTTTTGACCTAAAGTGACTATTTAACCTTAACATTAACCATTAGTTAAATATTAAGAGGGAAGGGGGTTGGGGGAGAAATCACAATAAATGCACTCCAATTACACTGGGGCATTTTTGTTGTTTGCTTTACACCATTTAATATCAGATATATCCCAAGAGAAGATTTTATCATTGCTTGAAATCTTGGCCTGTCCCTACTAAATATCTTTGTCCCTCAAAATCGTAAAGGCTACTTTGCTACCCTACTTAAGTATAAAATCCCCCCCTCCAGTGATTAAAAATATAATGCAATTTTAATGCTGGGAAAAATACAATACCCCTAAAGATGTTTAGATGTTAGCTAACAAATGAGCAATATTTGTGGCTTAATAAATGGATAACCTGGTAACACCTCCAACAAAGCTTACTTCCAAGTAAGAAAGCTTATTATAATGCTCAGGTTGCAATCCTCACTGTACTTACTGGGGAGGAAGACATGTAGAACTCAGTGGGACTCTGGAGTAAAACACATTGTGGGCTGTGCAGTCAGTCTCTTTAACTTGAATGTCCTTGATCTTACCAATGGTATTATTATAACTGAAGTACTCTTTGGTAGTTTAGCAGAATAGGATCCATGACAGTTTGAAAAGGCACTCCATGGGGGATGGGATATAAAGGGGGGCAGAGAGGAAGGATTACAGAATTAATTCCAGCCTATTACATATGTTTACAGGAAACCCCGACAAAAAAGAATAAGCTCTTTGCTAACATGCAGATTCTCTACAATAGTGCACAGTCATCTCATTTCACAATAAGAAGGGAAGGTGAGAATCCATTTAGATGTTTAATTCAATACCAGTACCACTGCTAGAAAATATAATAAATAAATAAAACCCAGGGTAACATGGAGGGTTGTATTTTGAGTATGTGTTGCGTGTGAATAGTGTACATAGGAAGGCAACACTATTGATCAGCAAGCTATTCCAGTACCCATTTTACTTGCTGGTGCTTACTTCATCCCTTCTGATAGTTTGGATATGTTCTTATTGGAATCCACAAAGCTTCCCAGCCAATAGTGCCAGAGCCCTTCTCTCACCAGGCTGCCATCTAAAGCTCTTGCAGGAGAGCTGGGCAGGCTTCACATTACTGAAAAGGCTGGTGCATTGCCAGTAATCATATGATTGGCAGTATAGGTCAATCCCTTTCTATAGTACCTGAGGGAGGATTACCCAATCATATGTGGGCACACACACCTAGCTGGATGCTAAGGCACTTACCAGGGTTGAATCATCCTTATCAACCAGCCTGTCTGGGTTTCCTCTTCCAGCTCCTGCAAATCACCTGTATTGTAGGGCTGTTAGAAGATCAGGTAGAGGGCTTCCTCCTTGGACCACTGCATTGAAGGATTATCCCATATGTTTTTGCTTAATGAATCTTGGCTGGGCATCAGGTTCAGTTTCCTCTCTTCCCAACTTACATGCCAATTATCAGTCCTGCTTCCCCCTTTCTTCCATCTTGGAACTCTCCAAGTTTGGTTCAGTTGGGCACGTTTAGAGTTCACACACACACTTATTCGATAAATTAAAACCAATGGTGCGGCAATCACTAGGAAGCAACCTTTCTAGAAATAATGGGAACATGTTTGGACTTAAAAGCTTATTTCTCTGCAAATCTACAGAGTGTGCAGGATCATTTAAGCTCTGAACCAAATCTTTCCAGCCCTGGCTAAGTACCTTAACATAAAGTCAACACACAAAACTAGTCAGTTTGAAAACAGGATATAGGAAATAAGACATTAGCAATAAAAATGTGGAAGGTGTGATGTCACAAGCAGATACACCAACAAGGTTGCTGAATATCAAGAAGCCAATAGTTTCAAACTCCTGTATTTTACTATAACTCCTGTATTTAACTATAGGGTGTTATCATACCATCTATAATATTTTATTCATTATTAAATTGATATGTCTTTCCTCCAAGCAGCTCAAGTTAGCATACATGGGGCCTGTTCAGAAGATACCTTAAACCCTGCTGGTTAAGGCTTTTGGTTAAGCAGCAGGGTTTAAGGTGCTGTGTGCTAACCCCAGTTGGACCGTCTGCAGCAGGTTTAGCAGCTCTAACTGTGGCTTAAAGTGTTGTGTGACAGCACAGCTTGTGGTTAGTGCTAACTCCAGAGAACCACAGCTAAGCTAACCACAGAGCCTGAAGTGTCATCTGAACAGGGCCATGGTTGTCTCCCCTCAGCCCCCAGGAACACCCTTGTTGAGATAGTTAGATTGAGTGGACCAAGGATCGAGCTTCCTGACTGAGTAGGGATTTGAATCCAGATCACTACAATCTTAGTCTGACACTTCAATCACAACACCACATTGGCTTCACAATATAGCTAGACAACATTCAATGTGCATAATATGTTTGTGTGAGCCTCTCTGGATGTTTATTTTGAGGTCATAATCTAATCTGAATGGGCTTGTGTTACTCTTGAAAGTGGCATGGAAACAGCCTTACAAGGCCCTCTGTAATAGAGGACATCATGCAGGTAACCTCTTGGTTGATCTTGGTGCAGCTATTCCAAGATCCACAGGTAGCTAAGGGCTAACTGAAAGGCTTCTGGGATGTATTTAGGGCATAGAATTTAGAAGGACACTTTGCAGGTATAGATTACTATTATTATTATTATTATTTATTTATTTATATAGCACCATCTATATATTATTTATTTATATAGCACCATCTATTTATACTAGCACAGTTTCAATCCCTTGTGCCAGGAAGATATATTCTGCACTTGATGTCTGTAAATGTTCAAATACGGTACATCCTATCAGGTAGAATAAGAACTGCAATGTCTTTGGTGTCATGGAAATACTTAAATAGTTTAGCAGCAACTGAATCACTGGTGTGCAAGTGTTTGTGTATGGCTTTTGGGGGGGGGGCAGAATCAAAATCAAATCCAGATTAACATAAATACAAAATAATTCAAAAGCACATGGTTAAAACCCATTTACAAGCTACATGTTACCTGACGATTTTACTTCTTATCCTTTGGGTAGCTATAATGAAAATTCCAACTGATGGAACAGAGAAATTGATTTTAATTCTGATGACTACAGTTTAGATGTTTCACTAATTGGTAATCCATTTCCCACTTGGTGACTTGTAATAAGGACAAATCAATATATGCATTTTCTAGTGCATCTTAAATCACTAAGGCATTTCCTTTGTACTACAGAAAGCATTCTGGTCCATCAACCTATTTCTCTGTTTTTATTTATGTAAAACAGAAGTCATTGTTTCTTTTACAACAAAATCCTGTCTACTCAGAAGTTTCATTGAGTTCAGTGGGACTTAGTCCTAAGCAGGTGTGTAGAATTAAGTACACAAGAATCACCATGCTGGATCTGACCAAGAGTCCATCTAGTTTAGCATTCTGTTCACATAGTAGCTAACCAACTGCTCATAGGGAACCTGCACGTGGGACACAAGTGCAATAGCTCCCTCGTGCCCATGGTCCCCAGCAACTGGTATACAGAGGCAGGATTAGTAGTCACTGAACTGTAGGCTTACACTGTTAGGCTGCAGTGCTAAAGACGTTTACTTCTGATTACATGTACATGACATGATGCTTTTAGTTTGCAGTTCTAAAAAGCTGTTAAATATGTTGTATTTCAAATTATCTTTAAAACAAGTTTAAGAAACAGAGTGATGAGACCAATTCAATATAGCCATATACATCTGTATGCTCAAATTGCTCAAAGTTTTCAGCTAGCCTCCACTTCTTCTGTTTATACATTGTAGTATAAGCCTCAGATACTTCCTGAAAGCCATTATGACATATCTGCAATTTACTTTTGATCATCTACAAAGAACTACATTTTTATATAGATATATGAAGGACAAAGTTCTTGGTAAGACCAGTGTGGTATAGTGGTTAGAATGTTGGACTAGGACTCAGGAGATCTGGGTTCTAGTCCCAACTTGGCCAAGAAGCTCACTGCGTGACTTTGGGCCAGACACTGACTCTCAACCTAACCTACCTCACAGGGTTGTTGTGGGAATAAAATGGAGAAGCAGACAACTATGTAAATGGCCTTGGGTTCCTTGCAAGAGGAAAAACAGTCAGATAATAATAATAGCAATATATTATTATTATTAATATTATTATCGACAACAGCAACAACATACGTAAATAACTAAACATGCAATAAAAATTAAATGACACAGTCAATTTCAAATAGTTGCTCCACAGATTTTAAACCATTTTTCTGCAGCTAGCACAAACATGAAATAGTGTCTGGTTTAAGTAGGTAGTAATGGGCTTAAATCCTGTTCAGGTTCAGTTCTTAAAAGGAACCTGTCTCTGCTCTGACCAATGCTGCTGGTGGGGCAGATCTTAATACAAGGAGCAATTTTTAAAGGCTGACTTCATGTATTATGTGGAAGTGGTGAAGCAGGAAATGCAAGTGATGTTTCCACAACTCCTCTGCATTTTTCAATCAAAGTATGCATTTGTGTAGCTGTGGCTGTGCTTCCATAAGTCAGGTTTCTGCCCCCCCTCCATAAATCAGTACAAATTTGAATTTTGCTCTACCAGGCAGGTTTAGTATTTTTAAAAAGTAAAATTTCCACAGTATCTTCTCATCCCAGCCCCTTTTTAAATCAGGACAATGCCCCTGTGTTTTTAATAGTTGTGCGAAAAAGTGTGAAAAAGTGAGTTTTAGGAGGTATAGAATCTTACTTAAGTTACTATACTGGTTTTCTTATTTCTCATAAAATAAACTCCCATGTACTTACATACATTTACAGCCCAATCCTAAGCACTTTACTTGGAAGCAATTCCCAGTGCGCTGAATGGGGCTTGCTCCTTTCCTTTAGGAGATAAGCATTATTTTCTGTTTTTTTAAAAATTATTGCCAGTATACCAAGACTTACTAGGTTCCCATAGAGCCATAGTTCTGAGGTAGAGCACCTGCTTCGCATACAGAAGGTCTCAGCTTTGATCCCCAACAACTCCAGCAGGGCTAGAAAAATTCTGGCCCAAAACCCTGGAGAGCCGCTGCCAGTCAGTGTCAACATTACTGGCCTAGATGGATCAAGGGTCTGATTTGGTATAAGACAGTTCCTATCAGCCTTCCCCAAGCAGGCAACCTTTAGATGTGTTAGACTACAACTCCCATCAGCCCCAGCCAACATAGCCATTGCACTAGGATGGGGAAGGCTGTTGAGGATCATAATGTGGCTGGTTTTGGTTGTGCTTATTTTCAAGCCTACAAAGAGATTGCATCATCCGGTCTTTTCATGGCGTGAATTTTGGCCTGGTGCTACAATCCATTCAGGAATGGACCAAAGAAGCAAGTCCTGCCACGCACTCTTTCTTGTTAAAAAGGCTCAGATAAAATAATGTTGAACATAAGTGGGAGCAGCTGAATAAGCTATACAAAGTTTTAACAGTCCTCCATTGTCAAGTTAGCAGAGTTCTTCTGTAGTTTTCATCTCTCAATTGAATCAATAACCTGAGATCAATTAAACTATCAGTTGCATTCTATCTGCTGCAATTTTCCTTAATCTAAATAATTGAACACAAAACAATCAAGGCACAAGTAACCTTGTCTGTAACCAACTTCTTCAGGGCTGGGGAACCTGAGGGTCCTCCAGATGTTGTTGGATTGCAGCCCCCATCGGCCCCAGACAGGATGGCCAATGGTCAGGGATTATGGGAGTTGTTGTCCAGCAGCATATGAATGTACACAGGTCCCCAACCCCAACACAGCCACAGAGCACACTGCTGTTTCCTGGATCAGGCCCAGTATCTTTATGAGCCGAGCAATTTGATCTTGCTTTCATTTCACATGGACCCACAACGGCAAGTTCTATTTCAGATTCTATTTTGTTTCCAACTCCTATTATTTAATTATTCTTGAGGGATGGGGAGGGGTCTTACCTTCTCAGAAAGCGTTAAATTGTCTAGTTATTCTCGCCTCAACCTGCTAGAAATATAGGCTGTTATTTTCATTCACAGACATCCCCCATTGTTCTTATAACTCACACTGGTAATTTTCTTTCTTTGTCTGAATAAGTTTCTTTATTAATAACAGCATTTAGTTAGTTTCATGGTGAAACTTACTAAGATCCTTGTTGGAAAGGAACAATGTATGAAATCTTTATTATGTTTTTTTTTTAAGAAGCTTATTAGTTTGTTTATTTACAGTGACCTTTCAAAAATGATTATCATAGAGCTGGGGAGGGTGCAGAAAAGGACAACCAGAGTGATAAGAACATAAGAAGAGTCCTGCTGAACCAGACTACAGGCCTTTCTCATCCAGCATTCTTTTCCCAGGGGCAAACCAGATGCCCACGGGAAGCCCACAAGCGAGACATGACTACAACACCCCTGTCCCACTCATGTTTCCCAGCAAGTGGTATACATGATCAGAGCGCTGGAGCCCATTCCCTAGGAAGGCTAGTGTGTTTTGAGTTTGAGTTTGGTGGGGTGTGTGTGACTGGGGGGCATGATAGAAGTTGTGCATGGAGATAAAATTTCAATTTTCTCCTTTTTCATAACACTAGAACGCAGGCTCTGCTGTCTGGCTTCATTTTGCCAGACAATATTCCTCTGGCCGTGTGTGTGTGGGGTGTGTGTGTGTGTGTGGAATTGCTGGGGTGGTGGTGGGGGGACAAGGCCCTTCATGCCCTTCTTATGGGCTTCCTGAAGGCCTCTGGCAAGAAACAAGATGCTAAACTAGATGGACCTTGGTTCTGATCCAGGAGGGTCTTCTCTTCAGCCTGAGAAGCACATGGCTTCCATCTGTTCATTTTCTTTCTATGGGAGCCCACCTTAGATACATTTGCTCCCACCCATGTTTTGTACCATTTCCTCGAAACTACCTAAAACCCTACAGCTTGTTTCTTCCTTCATACCTTTCAACGTGTTGTTTTAGCTCAAAACATTGCTAAGCAGATATACAGCTCTTTCCAACATCAGCTGTCTATTTATAACTGCAAGATCAGGCAATGCCGACTGTATGCTCAACTGAACCCAAACAAATATATAGACCAAATGGAAAGCCATTGTTTTCTGACTTGCAACAAATGAAGAGAATATGAAAGAGAAGTGTACACAGTATTGTAGCCAAACGGCAAGATTTCTTTTAGCCTTTAGCTACAATACATTACTTCCAATACTATTAGAAGTAAGCTTCATCAAGATCAGTGCAAGTAAAAAGAATAACTATTTGATTGTTACATGACGAGTTTATAAGGAGCAAAATGACAAAAAGCAGGAGAGAAAATATCTTATAAAACTGATCTTTCCCTTTACTACAGAAAAAAAGTAACTCAAAACCTAACCTGCAGCCACCTTCCGGCAGTGCAGATACTCCAGACACGCAAACCCCAAATGCATCTACATAGAATCAAGTCCCTTTGATGTTTACAGACCCTACTTTCAAGTGAGTGGGCATGGGACCACAGCCTGATGCCTACATTGTAACAATAATTTGAGGGGATATACACAAACACATATCATCGCCATGTGCTAAGATAGTTTCACAGTACACTCAAAGCATCACCATTTTTTTAAACAAGCGACTGGCTTATTCGTTTGACTTTTTCTCTATACAATTTTTTGCTGTTCCTACATCTTAATAGGAAAACATTAATTTTCAGTCTGTTCAAAAGAGAACAAAAGAGAAGTTTTAATTGCAGGGACTCAGTGGTAACCTTTCAATCACTCCTACCCATAGAAGAGTTTCAAAACACAATTATAGATAACATATAAGGATTGTAATCGGGCAGCTGTTTCCTACATTTGTACCGGCATCAATCCAGTTCAAGGTTTTCAATGGTTAGTTATCATAGACTCCCACCCTTGCCAGCATGAAGAAAATGTAGCTTTGATAAGTTTTCTTTAAAACAAATTTCTTACAGAGTATGCATAGTATTAAAGTGAAGTATTTCTACACCAAGTGCCTGTATTCATTAATCTTACTTTTCAAAGTTGACTAAAAGACTATTTCTGGGCGCCTGCATGAACAAATTAGGTCCATCAGTATGAAAATTCCTTTCCAACAAAAGGTTTGCCTTCTCGAAATAATCTGAAAATCAATATTATTGTTCAAAGGGAATGGGGGAAAGAGAAGTGAAGAATAAGGCGGCAAATCCTAAGCACACATACGAGGGCGTATGTCCCATCCAATTCAGTGGGATTTACTTCTGAATGAACATGCTTAAGAATTAAACTGTAAGGCCCATGAATCCAGCCTCCATACCCATGCTTGCCTGAATGAGAACAAATCTTTAACACTCCAACGCTACTTGTATTTTCAAGGAAGTAAGCAAGTCCCATTAACTTTAAGACACACATTTCTAGTCTTAATAGAAAGAAAAAGCCTGAACCTGCCAGGTGCAACCAAAACGGGCATATTCAAGAAATAGATTATCATGTTCAATTAGGCCATTCCAGTTGTGTTGCTTTTAAACATATTTTATCCTTTCCTATTATTCTTTAATAAATCCCCATACCACCTACAGCCCCTATGCCCTCCCAAATCTACTTTGGAGGGCCAGGGCACCATCCAGAACAGTGTGTGAAGTGATGCTGTGTGCTGCCAGGGAAGGAAGAATCAACGAAAAATTGTCACTCCACCCCCTTTCTCCCTCCCTTGGACAGGAAGGCTCTGCTAGGCCCCAGCTCCCTCTGGCCATGGAAAGAGCCCTTCTATTTGCAGAAGGTCAACTCTCAATCCAACTCATAATCTTAAAGATACGGGAACTGAGGGAGAAGCATATGTACTAGGATGACTACTCTTGCAGTCTAATGAAAGTATAACAATTTGAAACGTTCGAAAAAGCTATGAAACAAACTCACCAGAGGTGACATAGATCCATTTGGCAGGTAAGGGTCAGATAGCATGAGGAAGGGGTACCCAGAGTAAGCAGATCCTTTGTACATTCCTGGGTCCTGATGTTTTAACCCTGCAAAAAGAAAAGTTGAACATTAGGGTCTTCCAATTTCCAGTCCGTTGCATTCATGATTGCTTCACAAGGGGTGCATCGCTTTATCCTTATGGATCTGCATGTTTAAAATGACAACACTGTTTTTGTCATGTGCATCTTTTTTGTCTGACCACTTCTCCATCTGAAACTAATTTCTCAGTCACTAGTACACATCAACCCAAAGTCCTGACTTGTTTGGTGATAACGATGGAGCCTCAAACAATGTAGCCACAAATAATATAAATAAAAGGAATGCGGTTTGGTATCAAAGTTTTTTGTGTGTATGTTGTTGCTGTTTTTACCCGTCCACTCTTCTTGATCTGGCACTACAGCGCTCTGTTTCTTCGAGCTCTCAGCTGAGGAGAGAAAAGTGTGTGCTCTCCACAATCTGTCACTGAGTGCTGCTCCAGGTATTTGTACACAGCCTGCCCCTCCTCCTGGGGTTCCCAGTTGGGTCTCCCACACAGGTACTCCAGGCCCAGAGCCCATCAGCTTCAGAGACACAACCACATCAGGAGCAGCTGGAACAACCTCCAGTCTCTCTTGCGTTTTCTCCATCTCCGTGCAAAACATCCTATTAATCACCTTTCGAATTATGAAGCATTGGGGGAGGCGGGGTGGAGAAGGGAGGAGATAAGCTTATACTTATTGGATTTCAATCGCCTGGGCTGTCCTACCTCAGTAGAGAAGGGCTTCCCCTAGCAAATCAAAGTCCCTCTTCCTTGGGTGCGTGCATGTGTGTGTGGCTGTGTTGTCGGCTTTGATTTAGCAGAAAGACACTGAAGTTTTCTCCAGGACTACCACCACTGTCAACTTCAACCCTCCCCCCAACCCGCTCCATAGCAATCATCTCTCCAGTTTAGCACGAAAAAAAAGGGGTGGGCGGCAAACAGAGGGGGGGGGGGAGGGTTGGAAGAAGAAAGGAAGAATGAATGGATTCCGAAACTGACCATCCTCCATGTGATCCGGGAGTTTCTCTTGATAGACCCTTTGAGGATCTTGCAGGCGCCGGATTGCCTGTGCAGAAGGCGAAAAAGAGAGAAGGGAGATCAGGCTTGCATTTTTTAAAAGTTTTAACACATCCTCAGCATAACCGGGGAAATGGACTAGAGGAGGCGGAGGAGGAGGCGAGCCAGTCCTTTGTAATGTGTGTGCATGTGTTGGGTGGGTGGGTGGGTAGGGGGGGGGTCGGCCTCTCTCACCTCGGAATGGGCTCCTGGAGCTGCCACTGTTGCCGCCGCGTTAGAAGTCTGGTTGCCGCCGCCGCCGCCGCTAGTGGTGCTTTCGGACTCGTTCACTAGGGATGACTTGAGGTCAGCCAGATCTCCCTCGGTGAAGACGTTGGCTTGGATCTTCTCCTCTTGCTCGCCTTCGTCCTTAAAGGCGATCATTTCGTCGTTGGCTCCCAAGTCGTCGCCTCCGCCGCTGTTGAGCTGGGGCATTTTCTTCCTGGAGCCACGCGAGGAGCGAGCGAAGTTCTGCGTTGGCGCGAGGAAGGAGTGCAGGGATTTAAAAAGAAAAAGAAAGAAAGAGGAGGAAGGGGGTGGGGGAGGAAAGGAGGGAAAGGTTGGGCGATCTGGCTACCGGTCTCTCCGCACCACGAGGAGATGGAACCCCTTTTGGCGTCCGCTTCGGAATGGAGCAGGAGTTGGCTCGCAACCCAAAGGGAGGAAAAGACAATCGGAGGGATCAAGGCAGCAATCCACCCCCCTTCTCTCTCTCTCTCTCTCTCTCTCCCCTTCCCTCCCTCCCCCACGACGTCTTGTTTGTCTGTCCCTCCCTCCTTTCCAGCCCCAGGAAAGTTTGACTAAGTAGCAGCCAGCCCAGGCTGGGTGAAAAAGCAGCAGCGCCAGAGGGTTCTGCTGGTAAAAGCACGGAGCGCCCGAGTGAGCGAGCGAGCGCCTGTAAGTGCGCGAGCCAGGGAAAAGCACCAGAGAGCCCCAGCCGAAGGCTTTCGACATCAAAGCAGCCGCCGGCTGATTGACAGCAGCGGGGAGGGGTTGGAGGACTCTGTCTTTTTTCCCTTCCCCTTCTTCTCGTCTCCTCCGCAACGCGCTCCTGCCTTAAAGAGACCGCGCTCGTCTCCTCCTCCACGCCCGGAGGGATGCCCATTACAGGCAATTCGAACTCTGAGCTTTCGCGGCAGCACAGGGGTCCGGCGGGCGGCCATGTCGCGGGACAAGGTGGGTGGGGAAAAGAAGAGCATTCCCCAGAGTGTGCAGCAGCACAAAGACAGCAGTGAAGGGTTAAAGCTTTTCCCCTCTCCTTGAAGAAATGAAGCACCACCATATCTATATCTAATTGGGAGGGGCTGTGGCTCGTGGTAGAACCTGACCCATGCCCTCCATATATTTTGGACTCCAGTTCTCATCAGCACGAGCCAAGAATGCTGGGAGTTGTAGTTCAAACCATCAAGTTGGGAGAGGCTGCTACACATACATACATCACGTTTGCACGTGTGGGTGCCCACATTTTATATACAAGAGGGCAGGGCTCCTGCAGCTTGAACTGTTGTGATGAAGAGGAAATTTCACCAGGTGCTGCATATATACAAATAATACCTGCTGAAATTCCCTTTTCAAAACAACTGTTAAAGATACAGGAGCCCTGTCCTCCTTTCCATATGGTCACCCTAACAAAGGCTGAATCCTGTACACAATGATTACTGTGGAGATTAAGTCTCACTGAACTCATCGGGAGCTACTTCTGAATAAACATGATACAATGAAATCCTTTCTCAGAGCCTATATAAATCAAATGAGGGCAGGATGGACCTGCCCAATTTTTTATGTGTTGCTCTAAATCAGAAGAACAATTATTGATCCTTCAAATATAATAGTATTCATACAAATTACCTCGTACAAAGTGGTTATGATGGTAGTTATTGTTAAGACTTTGGGAGGGTGCTGTTGCACTCATGTCCTGCTTGTGGGTCTCCTGTCGCCAGCTGGTGGGCCACCGTGGAAACAGAATGGTGGATTAGATGGACCCCTGGTCTGATTCAGCAGGGCTCTTCTTATGTTCTTATATGCCTTGTAAGATAACGTTGAATCCCTCCGTTTTCATGATCTCTCGGAATTCCTCTCAGAGTCATGTAATGCCTCATTATCTAGGGTGACCATATAAAAAAGGAGGACAGGGCTCCTGTATCTTTTAACAGTTGTACTGAAAAGGAAATTTCAGAAGGTGTTATTTGTATATATGGAGAACCTGGTGAAATTTCCTCTTCATCACAACAGTTAAAGCTGCAGGAGCTATACTGCAGCTATACTGTGACAAGATTTAAAAGAGGGCAGGGCACCTGCAGCTTTAACTGTTATGATGAAGAGGAAAATTCACCAGGTTTTCCATATATACAAATGATACCTTCTGAAATTCCCTTTTCAATACAGCTGTTAAAGATACAGGAGCCCTGTCCTTCTTTTCATATGGTCACCCTACATTATCCCAACCTCTCATCTCTATGCTCTATGGCTGAGTTCGGAGGACACGCTAATCAACTGGGGGGGGGGGGGGTGTAATAGGAACAGAATGGGAAACAACCGTTGATTAGCGTGTCGTCCGAACTCAGCCCATGACAGCAATCCTAAATACACAAGAGGGAATAAGCCCCAATGAACACTGTGAAATGTCCTTCTTAGTAACACGTGTAGTATTGTGTGTCGAAGCTGTGCTCCCGTGGATACGTACACTACTCTCCAATGAACATCTAACTTATTTTCAAGTAAACGCACACAGATTCGGTCTATCCACTTTCTGTTTGATAGTTTTAGGGGACCGTGGACTAACATGGGAACTTTTTGACTGCAGAGTCACTCAAATGCCCCCCCCTTCCATTTGCTCGTTGCTGCTCGTCTTAATTGAGACCACACCTGTCTCGCAAACATCCTAAAATTTGAAGTCAAATTAATTCCAGTGGCACCAGCTTTCAAATAAGTGTGAGTAGGATTGCAGCCTTAATTGCCTTTATTGTATTTTATTTTCCTTAATGAATAGGCAGAACTTTTTAAAATTAAATATGGGTTTTAGACTAAACCCAAACTGGTCAAACGACATGAAGAAACATTAACATTGGGTTTGGATTAATAAAGGGCGACTTTCCATTTACGCCTGCAATTCTACGCCCATTTTTCTCGCACACTGAACCGAAGGGGGACTTACTTCCGAGTAAGCCTTGCACCGGCTCGAACTGCATGTCAGTAACGGATCTCTTGTGTCTCTCCCCCCACCCCCACCCCATCCTGCTTTCTTGTTGGCGACTGTTTCCACAGACTCTCAGAATCGGGGCCCAAATGGGCTCCGGTTGAAGCGTCTGTGGCAGGGCATTTCTCTGTCTGTCTGCCTGCCTGCTTGTCTGTCTGTCTGTCTGTCACACAGTGCTTAAAGCAAATGCAGATGTACTGGGGGCTTTACTGTTCCAGAATTTGCATCGGCACGTGGACGCGTCTCTGTTGCAATATGTCCAATACCATTTTTGGATTTCCAGAAAACATTCTCTCCCTCTCTCCCCTCCTCCTCTAGAAATTGGTTCCTTAAACTCGCTGGTGTCCCGCGATCCCTTCGAAAACCTAGATCCGGATTTCTGGAAACGACCCGTTTCTTTAACTTGCCAAGAGGGCCAGGAAACGTGAAATTAAACTCTTCTTTGCCAGTTTCCAAAGCAGTTGACACCCCAGGGGTGTGTGTGTGTGTGTGTGTGTGTGTGTGTGTGTGTCTGATTTGAGGGTGGGATGAGAGGACGAAATTTCTGATCATGCTATCCCTGCTTCTTCTAGATCACTTCGGAGGCAGATCAGAAGTTCGCGTGCTCTCAGGAGGGATTGAAAGGAACAGTTACACTTCAGAGTGTAGACCCCAGCCCAGCCCAGCCCCGCCGGCGCTGAACTTTGCAGATCTTCCGTCTAGGGTTTGAATGACTCCACGTAAATGGGTCTTCATAACACTCAGCGCAGCACGTAATTGTCACTTTCGACACCTCAATTACCTCCCGCACCTCCGCTCTGTTAAAAGGTCGTGTTTTGCTGGGGAAAATATTTATTTTTCTGGCAGCTCAGAAACTCTTCTGTTAAAGAAAGAAATGAAAGCAGAAAGGAAAAAAAGTCTTTTCATCGGATTCACTACTTCTCAGGACACACGCAAGGATGGGGGATGTGGCGACCCTAGATCTTCGAGGCAGCTCAAGCCGTGGCTGCCCTCTTGATCTTCCAGCAACAGAAGATGTAGCTGCGGAGTTAGATTTGCTTGGACTTCTGGCGAGACTGTCTCTCGCTCCCCCGCTCCCCCGTTCACAGGGACCAGAGAGAAGCATCCTAAGAAAAACACACTGGGCGATTAAATAGGACGATCAGTGTCCCGTTTGTAAAATGTTCTTGCCGTTTGCCCAGTTTTTCTTGCAATCAAAGTGAAATGGGAAAGGGGAGGGAAGGGAAGGGGGGTGGGGTGGTTGAAATGAAAAATATTTGCTACTTCCAGTTTCTCATTTTTGTTTCTCCCTCTCGTTTTTCAGATGATTCTCTTACTTTGCATGAGAAGAAAAAGAGGTCGTCTGAGATTTACAGCCCTCCCAAATGGAGATAAAACCTTGGCAATGAGTTGGAAACCTGTTGTAATCTGTGATCCAGGAAACAAAGAGGCTCATTAATGCAGAGTCTTTGGTGAGCCTTTGATGTTAGCTAGCATAGCATTCACTCTCAGTTCCATTTGCATTTAAACATTCATAAACATCATCTCTGCTTCCTTTGCCTTAAGCAATTTAGGAGTAAAGTATAGCTTCTATTTAAAGAAACCCACTGTGGTGAGGCTTAGAATACAAATATCACATAATCTTCCAACAGAGCAAATATTTTATCCTGCATTACTAGTGGACATAGATCTAATAGACTGAAGACCCCAAGTAACGTCGATAAAGCCAACTTAGATTCAAACTGAGAAAAAGGAGAAAGGAGCCTGAATAATCCATTAAAAATCCAAAACTTTATAGGAATTTTTGGAAGACTTCAAGCAGTAGTAGCCTATACTTTACACAGCACTTTAAAACTGGGTTCCTGGTAGCTGAGCACCCACTGTTCATCTAAAGCCCTTCCCTTGACTCCTTTGTGGAGTAGATCTTGAATTACAAAATGTTTATCCTGCCTCAAGACACAGGAAAAGAGACTTAGTGGCAAGCCAAAATGAATCCACCCCCACCCCAAGTATTTGAATGATCTTTAATTCCCAAACCACTTAGCTTCAAAACAGGGGCTCAGGATGGCGCTCTGTGTTTGCTGATAACAAACATAAATCACGGAAGGTGTCTGAAAGTTTTGTGAAAGCTAAAGCAGGACTACTCCATCCTGGAGTAGTTGGGATGTTTGTCCCAGCTTGCTCCACCCAAAAGAATCAATTGGTGGGAATCTAAAGTGTGTGTGTATGGGGGGAGTGCAATGTGTAGGTCAACCTTCCATAATCTGCTGTATTGGACTGTAATTCCCATCATTCACAGCCAGCATTGGCCAATGGTCAGTAATGCAGGAGAGTGCAAAACATTTGGAGGGTAGCAGGTTAAGCTAGTGTGCAGATCCATAGAGAAAGGTGATTAAGTCATGGAGGAGAATGGGTCACTTCTGTGGACCCAGCACTGGCTTCCTTCACAAGTTGTCCAAATGCCTTTGGGACTCTGGAACTTACACTGCAATTCTAAGCTTCTTTAACTTGGAAGCAAGTCCCACTGAATTTGGGGTGGTGGTATTTACTCTCACATGAGTGTGTACAGGATTCCAGCTTTAGGCACAACACACTGAATAAATATGCATGGGATTGCACTGCCTGTGAGTTTAACTTCTATGTGTATGGTATAGCTACCTTGCCATAATAAGAAGGCATACGACATGGCTGGAAATGAAGAAACAAGAGCAATAAAGTTTGTCCAATTTATTAGTTTGGAACCTGAACACTATGTACCAGGTTGAGCACATGCAACATCACTCTTGAGGGCTGCTCTGTTAATGAATTAATTTCATGGGAGTGCTCTCGTAAGCCACTCTTGTGCGACAGACAGAAAGAAAGAAAGGGAAGAAAGAAAAAGAAGTTAGGTGGAAGGCTATGTGGCACTAAATATTTTGGAGCAGAAGTGCAGCATTATCTGGACTAGTAGTGTTACATTTCTAGAAACGTTACATCAGAACATAAGACATGGGTTTGAGCAATGAAAAGCACTTTGTGATTTCTATAAACTATCTATCACATTCATAACATTCTATTAATCTAATGGTACTTTATAAAGACTTGTTGACTTCAGCAGAGCTATTCTGAAGCAATGGATTTGTGGATCAACACATGATCAAAATTGCCTTAAGATCCAAATTTGGAAGAGCATAACTATGGGGCTGAAATCACTTTACTAGAATAATTCCTGTAGACACAAAACTCACATTTGTGATATGAGTAATGTATAACACACACAGCCCAAGAGAAAAATAGTTACACTTTTTTTTAAAAAAGGAAAACAACCCTTGGATATCTTATTGGAGTGACATCAAAGTAAAACAAGGAGCTTGGTGCATTTGTCAGATCATATCTGCATGGAACGTCACAGGCTGATTCGTATGATTTGCATGGAAAAAGTCTCAAAGAACCAGTTTGGCACTAAATATTTTCACTACATTGTTTGACTTATGGAGGTGGTTTAAATCAGTCTACCTTTTCCACTTCAATAATGCCCAAAAGATGCAGCCAAGGCAACTATGAATTAAGAAACATTTTGATGATGATGATGATTTCTTACCCGCCTCTACATCCTGATTGAGGTGGGGAACAACAATAAGTATAAAATACATAAACTATTGATTAAAAACATAGTATACATTGTTCCTAAAAAACTAAAAACTAAAAGCATCCTAAAATTCCACTGGATAGGCCTGCTGGAAGAGATCAGTCTTTATAGCTTTCTTAAATGCTAAAAGACTGTTAAGTTGATGAATCTCCTCCAGCAGGCCATTCCACAGTCTGGGAGCAGCAGAAGAGAAGGTCCTCTGGGTAATACCTGTCAGCCTAGTTTTGGCTGGCTGAAGGAAGTTCTTCCCAGAGGACCTGAGTGTGCGGGGCGGATTGTATGGGAGAAGGCGATCCCGCTGGTTGCCTGGACCCAAACCATGTAGGGCTTTCAAGGTGATAACCAACGCTTTATACTTCACCTGGAAACTAATTGGCAGCCAGTGAAGGGATTTTAAAACTGTGGTCTTTGATGTCTTCATCTTTGACATGCTGGATCTTCTTCTTCTTCTTCTTCTTCTTCTTCTTCTTCTTCTTCTTCTTCTTCTTCTTCTTCTTCTTCTTCTTCTTCTTCTTCTTCTTCTTCTCCTCCTCCTCCTCCTCCTCCTCCTCCTCCTCCTCCTCCTCCTCCTCCATTGTTAAAAAGATGCACAGCTTTTACTGGCCATGCTAAAATTCCCTGTTTCCATATTATATATTTTTTTAAAAAAATATTTATTATAAAATTGATTACCCACTTTTTATCATAAAATGATCAGTATTAAGGTACTACAAATGTGTAATCTTGCCCTTTGCATGAAGACTTGTTTTTGTATTTCACTTAGAAATTTATTTAATAAATTTAAGAAATTTACTTACTACATTTATTTAATAACCTTTGTAAACTGCCAAGAGAGCTTCGGCTATGGGGCGGAATATAAATGTAATAAATAAATAAATATAAATAAATGTAATATTATTATTATTATTATTTATTTATTTATTTATATAGCACCATCAATGTACATGGTGCTGTACAGCGTAAAACAGTAAATAGCAAGACCCTGCTGCATAGGCTTACATTCTACTAAATGTAGAATATAAGCAATTTATATTGCTTATATTCTACTATATATTCTACTTACATTCTACTAAATGTAGAATATAAGCAATTTATAAATATTCTTAAACAACTAAGTGGATATATGCAAAAGGCAGACTTCTCTTTCAGGGACAGCTCAAGGAAAAAGGTTTATTTTTATACTAGAATGCAAATTCCTGTATCTGATCTTAATTGGGTCAGATTAAGTGAAAGGCCATTTATATCAGTAAAGTGAGACTTGGGACACCCTTCCAAAATGCAGACAAATGATGACTCTTACCTAAAAAGCTCATACTGGTTTGGGACCTGGGTAGTGGAAGGACTGCCTCTTTCCACAAGGTACTTCCCATCCACCATGTTTAATGTTGGAGGTTCTGCTATGGGTCCCCACTACGTTCAGAAACAAGGCTAGTTGGGATGCAAGAAAGGGCCTTTCCTGTACAGCATAAAGTTACACAGCGCTTACAACTATACAGCGTGTAGTTGTATATACAACTATACAAGTTATATATGCAACTATACATCCATAAAATATGGAATTTGCTACCACAAGATGTAGTGATGGCCACTAATTTGGATGGCTTTAGAAGGGGATTGGACAAATTTGTGGAGGAGAAGGCTATTAATGGCTACTTGTCCTGATGGCTCTATATTACTTCTGGTATCAGAGGCAACATGCCTATGTACACCAGTTGCTGGGGAACTTGGGCAGGAGGGTGCTATTGCACTCATGTCCTGCTTGTGGATTTTCTGTAAGCAGCTGGTTGGCCACTGTGTGAACAGAATGCAGGACTCGATGAACCTTTGGTCCAATCTAGTATGGCTCTTCTTAAGTTATGTTGGCAACTATGCTGTGGAACTCCTTCCCTAGAGTGGTTCATTTGGCCCCTCATGGGTTCTGCTCATGGAAAATGCCTCTGATTTTTTTGGAAATCCTCCACCCCTTGCACCACAGCTTACCCCATTCAGGAGGGTTCCCCAATATTCTGCATATCATTTTCAGGGGGCTTGGGAGGAGCTGCTATGGGGATGAAGGGAACTCCACTTCCACCAGCCCAGGTACACACGCCTAAATCTGGATTCAATCTGAGGATTTTGCCCTGTGTAGAATATTCTTCAAATTCACCAAATTAAAAAAAAAGGTCTGATGGAACATGTATAATAGGGAATGCTCAGCCTTTGACTCTAACCTATTTGGGGTGGCAGAATATGTACCTATGAAGTAGAGCTTGTACAATCCATATTTCTAAGGCCAAAAAGAGACCAGCCATACAGCCAAGAATAACAGTAGTGGCAGTAGGAGGTATGGAGGTTTATAATGATAAGATGAAAAGGTTGCAAGTGGGGATATTGCCTGGACCCCCACTCAGGGTCAGCATCAAGGGTAAGTGTAGTTGCGCACCTGCAGAGGGCCCACAGTCCAGCGGGGGCCCACTGAGAAGAGGCCCCTAGGGTTGCTTCTCCTATTCACCATTGCAACGTAGCAGAGATAATGGTACTTATGAGAAGAACGAGCAGTAAATGCCACTACCTATTTGCTCATTGCGGCCTTCTCCAACCCAGCATCCTCCTGATGTGTTGGACTGCAACTTTCATAATCCCCTAGCCAGCATAGCAATTGCAGACCAATACATCAGGAGGGTGACCAGGTGGGGACTGCTGGCACATTAGCTCTCTGCCCGTCAAGGAAGCAAGTGGTACCATTGATGAGGCAAGAATGAGGAACAGTTAGCTAGTGACAATGGTGGTGGGAATGTAGACTCACTGGCCTGGCTCACATGTAATAAGAAGCTGCTCGTTGTAGGGCCAGTGGCCATTTTGAATATTCAGGGCAGTTTCTCAGTAGGTGCAAACCTTGGTAAGGATGGCTTGTTGGAATGGACGACAAGCCACACACAACCCTAAAGTAGCTCATAGGTTCTGGGTGGCTTGTCAACCAGCTGAACACGCCACCCGTGCTGGGTTTGCACATAACGACAAGTGATGCCATCCCGTGACAAGAACATCCATGGGGAATTTCACCCATAGTGGCTTCTCATTATGTGTGAACCAGGGGGGGGGGGGATCGACACTACTGCTTTTAAAGCGCTTTAAAGCACTTTGAAAACGTTTTGAAACCTGTATATGCAGTGTGTCCTGGGCCCCAACAGTTGTCAAAACTGTTACAAAGCGCTTTAAAGCAGTAGTGTAGATCCCCCCCCAGGTCACTGAGGGAGGGGCCCCTTTGAGGATGTCTTGGTCTAGGGCCCTTAAAAACCTAGAGCCCTGCTCATTTGAATTTCCTCTTATAGATCTCATTAGCATCGTCTCTACACTGTCCTCTGCCATGGCAAGTCAAACTAACAAACAGCAGGTAATGTTCCAAGAGGGGCTTCTGAATAAAACCCCAAATACCTCCAACTTGATATATCTCTGCTCTGCATCAGTGACACATCATGTTGTGGACAAGAAGTTATTCCCTTTCCTCAAATCTTTACAGTCTTCATTTCTAAATCACAATCTGGGCTCCCTAACAAGGGAAGCATTTGTGAATTTGTGCTTTCCCCTTTGGAGTTCTCTTGGACATGGGCCTTCCCTGCCGAGATGGCTTGCCCCCAAAGAGGCTGTGTTCTACCTCTGTCACACAAACAGGCACACTTGTTTTGTGGTTAGCAAACAAGCGACTCCCAAGTGGATTGGGCAACTGTGGCTCTTTTTCTGCTATTCTCAGCAGAGACCCTTTGAAGTGCAAACTTTGAAATATTCTGTTTCCAGCAAAGGAATAAACAACTTTCAGCATTCACTCAGGGAGATGTGTGTTTGTCCTGGACATTACTCCTGCAGCTTGGATTCCACTGCTGCCTCCAGTTGCAGTCTAAATGCTCATCTACAATGGAAGTGGGACGGAGTGTCCAAAGGTTTTGGAGTAGATTAGGGAAGAGAACAGAAAAGGTGGGGAGAGTGGGAAACAGCATGGCTACATCTCTGAAGAGAAAGGAATGCATCTTGGCCTGGGTGGAAGGGGAAATGGGTGGTTGAAGCAGAGGGCTGGATCCAGGCTCAGTCATGCTTAGAGTAGATCCACTGAAATATGGGGGACATGACTCACTTGAGTCCCATTGATTTCAGTGGGCCTACTCTAAGCACGACTATGTCTGGATCCAACTCATAGACTGGGGAAGGGGCAGCCCTGCCAGAATGGCCCATTGATCTAAAGCAAGCCTTGTTAATGTGTGGTCTGGCACGACTACTTAGCATTTAGTGCTTCTCATACATGGTCTCTCTCATCCTCACAATGTTCTTGTAAGGTAGGTCATTATTATTATCCCCAGATGTGGAGAGAGGCTGAAAGAAATGACTTGTGTAAAGCCAACTGTTGAACTCATATCAGAGGCAAGATTTGAACCAGGGACTTCTAGAGCCATTGCTCAGTTATTTAGTTACTACACTACAGTACTAGGCTCATTAGAAATGCTGATACAGGAAAGGGATCAAAAGTGTGTTCTTTATGAGTGATGGGGAAGGAACTGCAGAATAGAAGAAAATAACTTGAATTTGGGCCGTATATTTATGCATATAGCAGGGCAAAGACATCTAACCTGGGAAAAGTGTGAATCAACATTTCCAGAAGAGTCTGTGAAGCAAAATGCCTGATGATTGTTTGTTTATCTGATGTGCCCAGAGTAGATACACTTAACTAGGGTGTGACTGTGCTCATAGTCATTTATGGAAAGGCAAAATGGATTTTAAAGAAATCCAAGGACAGAAACTGTATAATCCGCACACGTATATATCCTTGAGACACTGGTCATGAATTGATTTGAGGCAGGAAAAAAGAAAGAAAGAAAAAGAAAAGAAAGAAATCTTTAAAACCTACATGTTTCAATAGTATGTTGCTCCAAAAAGTGTTGTATATGTGCAGACATCTGTTGCTGGCAATTATGGAGGACCGTGGCTGCTTGCCAGGTCCTCTGTTTTCTGAGTGGGGAAGGAGACTTACTGTGTTAAATACATGTGTCATCACCAGGCTTCCCCCCACCTTCCTATCACTTAAATTGTCCTCTTGTGCAACCATATTAAAATAGAGATCTTTTGTTCTGGGAGGCAAACCCTATCAAGCCAAGTAACTGTATTTGAAGTTGACATCTAAGGCCTTAGCTAGACCGGGGTGAACCCTGGGATCGTCCCTGTGCGTCCACATGACGCACAGGGGATCCTGGGACCAGGGAGGGATCATCCCTCCCTTGCCCCGGGATAGAGCCCTCCCCTTTGGGCCTGCTTTTTCCGCAGTCCCAGGCTGAGCCCGAGACCGCAGAATGTGTGGCCCATTGCTGCGGAGCCAGGAGCCACGCACGGCGTGCAGCGCTCCTCTTCTTTCAAAAAAAAAAAAAAAAAAATGGCGGGTGTGACGCCTCTCTTTCTGAGGTCGTCGCGCCTCACGTGTAAACGGAGGAGGGATCTCGCATTAATTGCAACGCGAGATCTTCCCTCCTCCGTCCTGGATTAAATGGTAGGTCTAGCTAAGGCCTAAGGCTGTTACGTTGGTCTGCATGAACCCACATACAGGCACAACCAAATACTGCTCATGGCAATGGTTTCAGACAGATACCAACATTGCTTCCAGCACCCATCGCAAGGGTGCAGGTGCTCACTATGTGAGCACCCATAACCACACCCTGAAGGGAAGTCCAAAAACACAGTCAGCGGTGTTGATTCATATCAACAAACTAATTCTAGCAGTTTTCACCTCTGTCAGGAACAGGTGTTTTGTAAGGCTAATGAATTTTAATTTCTCCTTCAATAGGCCACCCCCGAAAACTTTGCTTTACAATAGGGAACAATATATGGCTGCAGGGGAAATCCATCCTCCCTTCCTGTAGCTACTATGAAGATTGCAGGTAAGCTCAGAAGGAATGAGGAAGTCCGGGGGTGGGGGTGGGAGATGCTGTCAGCATCCCTGTGAGACCTTGCTCCACTACATCACTGCTTGTATAGCAAGTAGGGATGTTGTGGGAGTCCGAGAGGGGGACTGTAATGTTGTGTAATGGCCCCTTCATGGATGTCACTTGTGCCACATTACATTTCCTGAAAACCCTGAGCTGCCATTTTTACTCAAAATGGCAACTCGATGACGGAAGAGGTGGCCCCAGACCGCCCAGTGGCTAGTGCAATGCAGCAAGTGGGAGTGGACAGTGGTGACCATTCGGAAACCACCCAGTGAGCATGGATGGAGGTGAGTCCATCCATCCCTAATAGCAAGTGGCAAATAGGGGAGTTAAGAATTGCCTGGAACAAACATTAAATGAATGAATTGGAAGCAGGGTTACATCCGCCAATTATGAATTGGAGAGAGGCTGAATTAGGGCTGTTCCAGCATGGAGGCAGGAATAGCTGAGGCTCCAAAATATGTTCTGATAAGACTCCTGTAGAATTTAATTTAGTGCTGCATGCAGAAGCTTCCTCCTGAGAAGAAAACAATCATTCACACATACACAGAAATGAACAGCAATGGCCTGAAATCACGAACAGTGAGTGGATGTAAAAAGGTTGTTCTCACTCCTCCCTGGATGGGCTGCCAGCCTGAGTGATTCCTACAGTTGTTCTTTTATTACACATACCCTTCCATGTAGATTGTTCTACATTTTCCGATTCTTTAGGAGTCAGGTTGCTGTTGGGCACTGGCAGAATCACTGCACTGGCTGTACCTCTCAGATGGCCCTGAAGACGGTATGTATACAGTCATCTCCCACCAGCCTGGCAGTGATTCTACACTACTGCTTTAAAGAGCTTTAAAGCATTTTGAAAATGTTTTGAAAACTGTATATGGAGTGTGTCCTGGGCCCCAACAGTAGTCAAAACTGTTATAAAGCGCTTTAAAGCAGTAGTGAAGATCCTGCCCCAGTTTGGGATATAATACTAGTGTAAGCAACGTGATGCCACCAGATTTTTTTGTTACAACTGCGATAAACCACAGCCAGCATGGTCCATCGTCAAGTATTATGGGAGTTGTAGTTCAAGACATTTGGAAGGCGTCAGGTTGCCTAACCTCTGAAACTAAGCAGTCTAGCTCTTGACATTACTCCATTTAATGTGTATTTTGAGCCTTACATACTGAGCAAAAAGAAGAGGTCTGTCCTTTAATGATGAGAGTCCATATGGCACAGCCATGCTCTTCATAGATAAGGTCCCAGGTTCAACTAAAGCTCTAGTGAAAGAATGTGGGGTAGCTGGGCAGAGAGAGAGAGAGACCTTAGAGAATTCCAGTCATAGGAGACAGCACTGGGAAGACAGGCCTTTAATCTGATCCACTACAAGGCAACTTCCTACTTTCACAAAACTACCAAGTACAGCTATTTAAATCAACATAGGCCGTTGCTAGACGAGGACTTAGCCCGGTGTGAGGCCCAGGCTCCCTGCTGTGTGTGCAGACGACGCACAGGGGATCCCAGGGTCAGGCCAGGCTAAGTCCTCCCTTGACCCGGGATAACCGGATCCGCTTATGGCCCGGTTTTTCCGCGGAAGGTCTAGCTACTTCCGTGGCTTTTCCCGGCTGCTCGCTTACTCACGAGTAGCTGGGAGAAGCCGAGCGCTGTGCCCATCGGGGCAGGGAGGGAGATGGGGGCCGGGGGAAAGAGCGGACCCGGCAGGAGAGCTGGGGGGGAAGAGCGGAGCCAGGGTGGGGAGATCACAGGGGGGGGGGCGTGGAGGGGACATGGCAGGTGGGTGATTGGGTGGGCATGGCGAGTGGGCTGGCGAGCTGGCAGGGGGGGCATCAGACATGGCGGACAGGGGGGAAGAACGGGGCCAGGGCATGGCGAGCAGGGATGGGCGAGCGAGTGGGGGTGGGCATGGCGAGCGGGGACGGGTGAGCGAGCGGGGGAGGGCATGGCGAGCGGGGGGAGGACGGGCAAGCGAGCGGGCAGGGGGGCATCAGACATTGTGGGGGGGAAATCAGGGGCAGGGGGAGCGGGGAACCCTTTATTTTTTTTAAAAAAAGACTTACTTTTCTATTGGTACACTCCTGCGCACATGGCCCCTTTAAGATAAAAAAAATGGGGGACGCGACGGGGCTTTCCTTACCCCATCGCGTGTTATGTCTAGCTAGGGTCGACGGCTTGCGCTAGCTGCAGCGCGGCCTCACCCCAACTCCCCACCGGATTATCAGGTAGGTCTAGCAAGGCCCTTAGAGTAGACCCATTCAAAATCAATGGGGCTTTTGTTACTCTAGATCCAATCCAATGGCTGCATTTCCACAAAATGACACACCAGAATCCTGGAGACTCAAAACCTTGCATTAACTAATGCTCAGAATGTCAGCAGCCATGAAAGGTAATGGCTTGCCAATTTCACCAAACCCTTCCAAGATGTGCGTAATTTGTAGTTCTCCAGATGTTTTGGCCTACAACTCTCATCAGCCCCACCATCAACTATGCTGACTAGGGCAGATAGGAGTTAAAGGCCATAGTATGTGGAGGCCCAAAACTCACCCACCCCTGCCTTAAACAAAGTGTTTGCACAAAACGATAAGTGAGAATTCTGGTAAGTATTGGTTTATCAATCACAAACTAGACTACTGGTGCACATTGCCTGATCGCTACCATTTGCACCCTCCTGCCAGCAAGAAAAAGTTTAATGTTATGTCTGACCCCAATTCTGGCTTATCACTCCCAAGCAGGCCAGGAATCATAAGTCAACTTCCAAGCCTGGCTTCAGACTCTGGCTTGTTAGGGAAGTGACACACCAGGAGTCCTGGTTTGGATGCAGGCCTTTCCCTTCTGGTGAGTTCTGGTTTCTAAAGCCACTCCCATTTGTGGGAGGAGTCATGTGGGAACAATCGGACAGCGTGCATCAGCATGCTGTTCATGAATGTTAAAGCAGAACTTTCTGGGATGTTTTTGTGTGAACATTGTCAGTGTGTTTAAGGATGGTGAAAGTGGGCAAGACAATATCTTTCATTGCTACTGGTGCTCTGTTAATTAATGCAGCGAGTTCAATAGACTCACTGCTGCCCGAAGAAGTGTTGTGAGAAATTGCTCTCAACAGAAGATGGCTTGATAAAAATTAAAACCTCTGTCTGCTTTGCATCTCTTTTTACCAAACTGTAAATGCAAATTCAAGGCTATAATCCTGCATCTAGATTTATGCAGACCCAAATCCCATTAATTTCACTGAGACTTAAGGTTGCAGCTTTAGTATCTACACATGAAATATATAGTAGGAAGAACTGCATTCGTAGTGGAAATTAAAAGGCGAAGGATAATCAGTTGTAAGAGAGACGTTAATGGCTGATCAGTCATAGGTTAGTCAAAAAGACTGGGAAAAAGAAAGTAAGATGCAGTGACAAAAGAAACATATCAGGTCTGATCACCCATTCATTTATAGAGGTATTTTTAGGGGCGATAAAAACTAAACATAAATTATGTGCTGAAAGACTTTCATCTTTGTGAAGCTTAGCATTCCTTAACTTTTTATATTTGTATATAAATATATTTTTCTCCTTGAAGCACAGTCGGCTTAATTGGAGGTAAAAGCTATTCCGTTCCATTTATTGGAATGCTCTAATATGATTTCCCCTAGTCAATCATGTCTATTCCTAAATATAAGCTTCCTTTTTCTTTTCTTTCAAGTCACTTTAAAATGAAAGGGCCTGCATCACTCTTTGACCTTCTGTTATATATCAGACCCTTGAAATGCAGCATTTCCTAAAAGCAGCAGATGGATTTAGTAAATTACAGCCTGCAGACGAAGTGGTACTGGGAGCTGTGTTAGGACGGAGCGTGGGGTTAAATGACATGGGGAGATTTTCTAAACTGCATTCTTCATCTCACTGGAGAATGCTGAGCATTCACTTCCTGTGACAAACAGGAGAACCCTTATTATCAGCTTCAGTTATCTGAACTTCTGAAGTTGCATTTCTCTCAGCATGTTTCTTTTTGATAATTTACCTCTGATGGATGGACCTGATAGTTCTCCTGAGGGCAGCACACTTGTACTCCACTGTTATAGCCTAATCCATAATAATAAAAGAGGACGAGTGTCCATCCATCTGTCAGCACCATAGTGTCAAGACCGTGAAACCTAGAACTTGAAACTTGGCATGCATACCAAGGGTACCCAGGAAGTATGCACCTCAGTATTGTTTGGTTTTTAAGTGCCTTCATTAATTGTATTTATTTAAATCTGTTAGAGTGCTTGATGCCTGCAATAACTTCTTCAGCCACTAAGGACAGACTTGCCTAATGAGCACATAGCTTTGCAGTTCATACAGTTTGAAGCCAGGGAGGATTAGTAAAACAAGGGACACTTGCTCTTCTGGCTTGTTCCTCAATCCTGCTCCCTTGTTTGAACTTTGTTCAGAATTGGCTTTTTGGCCCAGACTACTGGCTTCTGGTTCCTGGTTCCCAGCTCTTGATTCATCTCAGGTTGCTGCCTATGGTCCTGCCCTGACCCCTGTGAGGTTACTGTTAGTTGGGGAGGCAGCTTGTTCCTGCTGCATTAGCCCTAACATCTCTTTGTAATATACTAGAGCTATGCAGGCAGGCACCTGAAACATGGTTGCACTCAAACTGGGGACAGGATGTGTGTGAGCCCAGCTACCTCAATGTCCGTTGAGTGCAAAGATCTGCCCAGGGCCTTGTAAGCATGTTCTATTGAACATGCTGACACAGCTCCTGCAGTTGTAAACACTGTCTTTCCAGGGTTCCCAGTCACAGGAGCTGTGTTGGGGGCATTCAGATGAAGGGGCTTAGGAGCTCTTATGATGCCTCCCCCCTCCCTGTCATCCAATGTGTGGTCTCTGAGGTAGTTGGTCATGTAGGGACACTTGGGGGTGGAAGTTTATGATCGGACATGTACTGCCCTCCCCTTTAGCCTTGTGCGCAATGCAGGTAACTGCTTCGTATGGGCTAGTATGTTTACCACATTATGATTTTCTGTTTCCCAGATCTATGCCCATCCCTTCAGTTCTTACTCCATGAAGTAATTTTTATGGAATGTATTGGATTGGTTATATGAGAAAGGGCTGAGGAACATCCATTAACTCCTTGATGTTTTAGCTGTTGCTCAAAGGTCTGAGCACTGTAAGGCAAGTAGAAGTGGTGAAGAAGATCCACTGTGACAAAACAGTTACTCCTAGGCAGATAAATAAGGTAACCAAGGTAAATGGCACATTTTCACTGATTCTGTTTCCCCACCTTCTGAATTCAAGGTGTGCCGTTTTAAACATTTTCTTTCTTTCTCTGACCTTTTTAGAAAGTTGGACTATTTGTGCAGTCTTACTCATTAGTGCTTTCCCACTATGTCATCATCACAGACTTTATCTGATACCTCATGAAGTATCCAGATATATAAAGATTAGTCATAACGATAAATGATTGTACATTCTTCTTAGGCCTACTACTACTACTACTACTAAGTTCAACAGGATATAATATTCCCATAATATATCAGCTATACCTATATCTATCTGATGCTGAATTGCAAACAATTGGGTCATTGGAAGGTAGTTCATAATCATGTGACAGATCCTGGTGGACGTTGCTGCATGAATAAAGATGACTCATGGGATTGGTTGGTATACAGAATTGGGTTTGTTGGAGCAACCTCACCAACCACAGTAAACCAGCTTCTGCCAAAAGGGAATTCTGGTGCTCTTCCAGGCATGACCCAACAAACTGTATTCATTTGCTGAGCAGTGCTTGTTCACTTTAGGAGCCTGTCTAGTTCTTTCAACAATATTATGGTTGTTAACTCGTCCCGACTTCTTGTAATATTGAAAGAGTACCCATTTTCATGGGTTGTCTCCATTCCAAGCACTGAATAATATCTGTCCTCACTGAACAAGTCTTCCCCAGTCAGGATCTGTAAAATGTGGATATAGTGACCCAGATATATCCTCAGTGCCTGCAACATCTGGCCCTTAGTGAATCAGTACTTTAGCCTCATGTGGTTTTCATGCAGCTAATGCAATGTCTCCAGAGCAAGTTTATATGGCCATGAATTAGGCAGTCCTAGGGAATCCCGAGGAGCCCACCTGAGAGTCAGGAAGGGGGAAGGAAAGGCAAATGGCTATCAAGACAGGCGTGTTTTAAAGCAGAGGCACTTCGAAGAAGGGCTTTCATTTACATACGTGGCAAGGACCTATCTACAAACTTTCCAAGGTTTTCAATCACTATCAAGAAAGCTGGGAACTGTAGTTTGCTGAGCCTGCTGAGTATTCTGTAGCCCTAGTCAGGCATTCCTCAAAGGATTTAAGTAAACACACAAGTGGGACACACCATGTATCCCTCTCCTGACATTACACACATGATGTTCCCCCCACATATACCATGAGCATCTGCAGGGAGGGGGCTTATGCACATGCAACTGTACATGTGTAGGTCTACACATGAAACAGAACCCAGTTCTATCAGAATGCCAACTCCCATGCAGGCCTGTGCATGTACAGCAGTATATGCATAAAACCCCTCCCTCCAGTCACTTGTGTTGTACAGGGGAAAGTCACATGTATGACACTAGGGCGGGGGGAGAGGCTGATCCTGCATTTACTTAAGCACTTTCAGGAATGCCAGGATAAGGTTACTGTTCAGACCCACCTCTGGAATACAGTTCTCAGGGTTCTTTGAGAAGATGGAATCTATGGCCTTAGCTAGACCTAACGATTATCCCATGCAAATGGAGGGGTCGTCCCTGCCTGCTCCTGGGATCCCCTGTGTGTCATTTGGATGCACAGGGATGATCCCGGGACAATTCCAGGATATAGACCTGGTCTAGCCATGGCCCATGTTATATATATATATATATATATATATATATATATATATTCTAAATATGCCAAAATGAAATAATCAGAAAAAGAGTATCATAACCTGATTCATTCACAATTATTATTATTATTATTATTATTATTATTATTATTATTATTTATTTATTTATTTATTTATATAGCACCATCAATGTACATGGTGCTGTACAGATAACACAGTAAATAGCAAGACCCTGCCGCATAGGCTTACAATCTAATAAGTTGTAGCAAACAATAAAGAGGGAAGGAGAATGCAAACAGGCACAGGGAAGTGTAAACAGGCATCGGGTAGGGTGAAGCTAACAGTATAGAGTCAGAACAAACTCAATATTTGAAGGCTATAGGGAAAAGAAAAGTTTTTAGCTGAGTTTTAAAAGCAGTGATTGAGTTTGTACTTCTCAAGTGTTCTGGAAGAGCGTTCCAGGCGTAAGGGGCAGGAGAAGAAAAAGGACGGAGCTGAGTAAGGGAAGTGGAGGTCCTGGGGCAGGCGAGAAGCATGGCATCAGAGGAGCGGAGAGCACGAGCGGGGCGATAGTGTGAGATGAGAGAGGAGAGATAGGCAGGAGCTAGACCGTGAAGAGCTTTGAAGGTCAGCAGGAGAAGTTTATATTGGATTCTGGAGTGAATTGGATTCATTGGGAGCGTTCAGAAGCACTCAGGGTAAAAATAGAAATAGATCACAAAATGGATGTTTTAGTTAAAACCAACAGAAACAGGTAGCTTGCACTTAAATAGTAGTACATATTATAGATCGGGAGTGGGGAACTGGAGGCCCGTGGGCTGTATACGTCCCCTTCAGGCCTCAAGTGCAGCCCCTGCTCCCCCCACTGCAAAATTTGCTGTTATGTCAGGAGAGTGGGAAGAGGATATTTTAAAGCTAGGAAATGAGGGAGAAACGTTTAGATTTTGTAGCTGGATGGAACTTTTAGGAAAAGCACTATAGATGTGCTTAATAGTATTATTAATTGTCCTAAGAAGCAGCTCAAGAGATTTATGGGATAAATAATCAGATAGTTTCATACAGTTGGAAGTGTTCACAACTGTGTTCACAACTCAGTTCACACATACCTTGGAGTAACTCCCATTGAATTCAGTGCAGCTTCTTAGTAAACCTGCTGGAGAAGACTCGTCAACAGAGTAGTCTTTTAGCATTTAAGAAAGCTGTAAAGACTTATCTATTCTGGCAGGCCTATCCAGTGTAATTTTAGGATGTTTTTAGGATGTTTTAATAATGTATACTGTGCTTTTAATTCTATTTTATGTATTTTATACTTATTGTTGTTCCATGCCTTGATCCAAATGGAGAGGCGGGTAAGAAATTTATTATTATTATTATTATTATTATTATTATTATTATTCATGAAACCAGACAGCATGTATAATATCAGATCATAACATGTTACAGTGAAACAAACTGCAGCATAGCACTTTTGCTGATAAAAATTAAATTATCCCTGGTAACTTCAGCACTATATTACCGATTTAATCAAAGTGGTGAAACTAACCATTATATGTAAAAGCCACAAACTTGGTGATAAGGAACATCTTTAATTACCTTCCTGTTAATGGAGTAAACGTCACCTGAAGGCATGGTGAGGAGATAAAGATTCTAGGCACCATAAGCCGTTTGCTTCCTAGAATACCTAGTCCTGAAACCCACAGACGGTGAGGCAGCCCTTCATTTCGTACAATGTACAGCACAGTAATTGGTCCAAGTGGTAAGAGGTAGCATGACTGTTGGGACATGACATAATGAAATTCAACATCATTGGAAGGGAGTCTTCAGCATCCTTGTGAGAAGAAAGTTCTCCACAAAGAACCACCACATTAGCTTTAATTTATAATAATAAAGCTCCATAAAAATGATGGCATTAGGTAATAATAGGTGGCTACACAGCAAAATGCCTGCAATGTAAGAATGCTCAACCAGAGCAGAGCAGAGTCTGAAAGAATAACCAGTGTAATCTCTCTCTCTCTCTCTATATATATATATCAGGGCATTGTTGAATGGTTGCAGTATACAATCAATTAATTGAGCAGATTAATCAAGGTAGGCTGCAATCCCACTGTCTTGGAAGGGCATCCAAGGACCATAGGACCAAGTGACTGCATGCAGAGAGGGATGTCCGTGGGCTGAGAAAAGAGGGTTACCCTTGCAAGCCTCTCCCTGAGCTACTTGTTACTGTTGATGCTCCAATGGTGGTAAAGACAAAGTGGATGGGTTGGGGGTAGATTAGGGTCCAATTTACATAGAAACGGTATGTGAAGCATTTTTAGGTTTTATCCGGATTTTCATGAAATTGGCTTTGTTCTGTCAGCAGCATATGAAGCAAGAAAAGTGGGAGGTACACTACCTTAAAAACCCTCTTTCACAGGTCAAACTGGTGTTGAAACTGCCTTAGTTTGGGGTTGGGAGGGCAGAGTTCCACCAGTTGAACTCAACGTCATCAATGGCATTGACTGCTCGGCAAATGAGGCAGGCTTGTTCCCCGCCCCTGTCCATGCTCCCCTGCTCAGGGAAGTGAAACAGAAGTTTCAAGTTCTAGGTTTCACGGTCTTGACACTATGGTGCTGAATTAAGCCCCTGTACTTTACAGCACACCTATCCCCTTCTCAGGTTAAAACAGCACTACGTATTGTGAATGGGTAAAGCAGGCTTTTACGCTACTGTGAGAGAAACAGCACTACTGTGCAATTGGGAATGGGAGAAAAAGGCTACATATTGTAAATGGTAACTTAGGCAACTGCGTTATTATGAATAAGAAAAACAGCACTACTGCAATGTAGTGCTAAGTGGGAAAGGAAGCCTGTGTCCCAAAAGTGCCCTGCTGAGAATGTGGAAAAAGAGGGAAGGTGGGGGAAAAAAGGGGCAGTCACATCCCTTGACCAGAATCACTGCCAGGTCATAGCCAAGTCACAGAAACAAGGCACCCCCAGGATTTAATGCAGGGGACAGAGCATAGTGCAGTGGAACCGTGAAGGAGACACTTTAAAAGAACAATACTAAAACGACTTTGCAAAAATGAACCTTTTACAGAAGGAAGTCTGAGGGTTGCTGCAGATTGGTGATAGTGTCATCTGTCACAAATGACCCCAATGTACTCTCCCTCTGTACTAAATCGGCCGTGTAGATTGGGCTCAGGGTAGATCCAGTGGATGCAAAGCCCACCCATTCTTTTGATAGCCCCTCAATAGTGGAGGGAAAGTATGCCAGCCCTGGCATTGGGATTCTTACTTTTGCTCCACCTTGTCCACCCCATCCTACTCTCCAAGCTTTGGATTTGGTGGTTTGACCACTACACATTCTCCATCCCCTGCCCCGATTGTATCGTAAACATCCTATGCATGTCTAACCATAATTAAATCCCAATGAGTTTAATGAGACTTACTCACAGGTAAGTGTGTGTTTATAGGACTCCAGCCTTAATTGACAAAAAAGTTTCCCCAAATTAAACATGCAGCAGGTTTTTGAATATATAATTTTTAATACAAGTACAAAAAACTGCAGATGGGAAGCACATTCTTAAAAGAGGCAATCTCACTTTTTTCTCACTAAAGAGGGAATGCCTCTTCTAAGACACACGTGCTTCATTTTCCACACTGGAACTGCCACACTTGGGCCATAGCTAGACCTAAGGTTTATCTCCAGATCGTCCAGGGGTCAAACCTGTTCATCTAGGTGACACGCAGGGGATCCAGTGCTCAGGCAGGGGCGAACCCTGGATGATCCCAGGATAAACCTTAGGTCTAGCTGTGGCCTTGGTTCACTCACTTATTATGGGGCGTCTACTACCCAAACCACAGAAAATCTGACTTTTGAAAGAATGGCACAGTTGTGCAATCTCTTCAGCTCACCCTGGTGCTACTTTTCCATCTTTTTAAGAGGCATGGTTTTAACTTGGCTGTTTTATATTGGGTGGATGAGCCCAACCCTACACCTTTACCTTCAAGCATAGAGCTGGGCCAAATAATTCACCCTACTGTTTTATTGGCACTTTGGGAGGCTAGGGTTGGCTAGGGCGGGGAATGGGGCAAGTGAAGGGTTGTCTCATCTTTGGGATGAGGGCAGATGCTTGTAATTTTTGGCAGATGTATTACCAGTAAGCCAAGGCAGGAGTGTGTGTAAAACTCTCTCTCTCTCTTATTTACAAAGCAAACTTTGCCGCTGCTTCATATGGCAACAGGGCTGCATTGAGAAGTCTGGCCCATACTTCAGTCCTATAAAATACCCCAATGGGAACAACACAATACCATAGTTTAGTGTTGTCCCAGGGGCATTGTAGGAAAAAGAAAGAAAGATGATACCCACAATGGCGCTGTGGAATGGAGAAATATTCAGCCCCGAAAACTGTTCTGGGATGGCTTGTTCATCTGTATCATCCTATCCAGTGGTAAGGGAACTTTACCACATACCAACTGCCAATACATGGTAGAATTTGTGGTAAAATGACAATCTGCCTGACATTCAATGTTTGTGGCAATTCTTCCCTCCCACTGATTACACCACAAACAAGATTCTGATCCCAAGTTCTTTTTCCCCATGTTTATATCATTGTGCTAGTTCAATACATCAGTGCTCTTGGCAGAGTTTGCCCTTTCTTTAGAAGAAATGGTTAAAGAAACATCTGCTCTTCTTTAACAAATGTTATGCTAGTGTGTGTGTGTGTGTGTGTGTGCATGCCCTGAAAGCCTGGATACGAGAAGACGCATAAAGCTTCCTAGACTTAAAAGGCTGTGATTCCACAAATCTCTTCATTTTTTAGCAAGTTGTTTCAGGAAGGAAGCTGATGTTCACATTTTCAGCTAATTATCCATCAAGAGTTTTTAATATGTGTGTTTGGGAAACTCTAACGCAACTGTTTGTGCTACCACCCAACATACTTAGGGCAGGGAGTGGCTTTGGGAATATTGAAATTTCTTGTTCAAATCAAATTGCTTGGCTTACCCAAAGTTTATTTCATGGGTCTATAAGAAATTCTGATACCAGGACCAGGAAGGTTATACCTATGTCCTTTTTGTTCAGATTGTCGTGATGGTTCGCTTTACTCTGTTGCTGGCAGTATCCTAGCTGATACATTTTAATTCTAACCCACCCGGACAGCTCACAGCTGAATTGTTTGTGAAGCAGCTCAACTTGTTAAACTATGATTTTCTAATCATAGAATCATAATTATAAAGCTGGAAGTGTCGGTAGAGGTAAACTAGTCCAACCCCTTGCTCAATGCAGCGTCTATAATGCAGAATGCAACTAAGGCCTTAACTAGACCTAGTGGTCTAGCAGGGTGGAGGGGTGATCCCACGATATTTTTATTGCGAGATCTCCCCCTCAGTACACACGCAGCATGCAACGACTTTAGAGGGAGAGGTGTTGCGCCTGCCGTTCTAATTTTTTTTCTTAAGAGGACAGCAGCGCATGAACGCTCATGCGCAAAAGGTAAGTTTTTTTTTAAAAAATACTTTCCTCGCTCCCCCCACCCCTGATGGGTGCAGTACTCCTGAGGAGTGCTGCACCCTGTGCGTGGGTCCCAGCTCCTTGCGAGGAGCCGGGACAAACTGCGGTGCCTGGCCACATGTTCCGTGGTCTCGGGCTCAGCCCGAGACCATGGAAAAACCAGGCCTAAAGGTGAGGGTGAGATCCTGGGGCAAGGGAGGGATCATTCCTTGCTATCCCGGGATCCCCTGTGCGTCATGAGGATGCACTGGGATCGCTCTGGGATAAAGCCCCATCTAGCTATGGCCTAAGTTTTCCTGGCAGATGGACATCCAGCCTATATTACAATATCCTCAGCAAAGGTATCTGATTACCACCCAAGGCTGAACAGCTCTCACTTTAAGAAAGCTGCGCCTGATGTTTAGCCAAAATCAGCCTTCTTACAATTTCCACCCATTTGTTCTAGCCTTGCTCTCTGGAGCAGCAGAAAACAAGTCCGCTCCGTCTTCTCCAAGATATCCCTCCAGATGTTTGAAGAGTGCTATCATCTCTCTCCTTAATCTTCTTTTCTCCAGGCTAAACATACCCAGGTCTTTCAACCGCTCTTTATAACTGGCATTTATTAACTATCTGCCACTAAGACAGAAAGGACTCCCCCCAATATATCTTGGACTGAACACTCTAGCACGTCCTTTCCCTAATAAAACTGTGCTCTCTTTAAAGTCCCATTTTGTTTTCTATCCCTTGTCATTTATTCACTTGTTCGCTTTTCCACACTTGCAGTTCTGTTATGGAAACATCTGTACAAGAATTTTAAAAAGTAGCATGACAGAACTATTCCCTGGATTATATTAGATCTCACTGGGTTGTAACTGATGAAGGAATACAGTTTATTTTAAACTGATTTTAATATCCAATAGTAAAGATGTGATCCAAATTCCAGACTTTCCAAGTCATGGTGAACCTTGAAACCAAGCTTTATGGGGAGTTTGTGGTATTGATTTGAATTTGGACTCTTCAAATTCAGAATTTGAACTTCTGACCTGAATGCTAATTTGCAGCCATGCCTTTTAAAAAAAAAATTGAGGAAGGACAATAACACTAAAGCCCAGTATTACCAGCCATTTTTCACCAGTGCATGGCCAGGAGAGGGACCACCAGTTGCAACCTCATCTGGCAGCCTTCTCACGTGCAATTGGCTTCACTCACCTGGCTGAGAGAAATCTGTCATCGCTTTTATGCAGGAACCCTCAACAGTGTGATAAACAATGCACAACAATTGCCTAATCAGTGTGGTCCAATACAGAATGTGCTAGCCCAAAATGACATCTAACAGAAGAAAAAAGACCTTAGTCCTTTGCATTTTATTGTTAAATTGGCTTCACTTCGTTCTTGTAAATCTAAGAATACTACAAGTTAAGACATCACAGTGCAAGATACAGAGCAATTAAGCTTTATGGGGTTTATTATATTGCACCTTGCTTTAAACAATTGCAGATGTTATCTGTGCTATTTTAAATTACATTGTCTTGTTTTCCTTTCAGTCATCACAAAGCATACATTGTGAACAAGTATATTAAGACTCCCACCTAAGGGGAAACAAAGAAAAAGGCTGCTATATGTCATGGCTGAGTTGAGAAGTGAGGAAGTCTGTGGGTTAAAATCACTTCATGCATCAACTCACTAGATGGCCGTGGCTCTCACCCACAGCCTCCCCACTCCCAGCAATAGAGAGGAGTAAGAATACTGGTCAACCTTGCAGGGGCTGTTTTATGTTTTATTGACATATATTGTATGTGAAGCACTCTGAAACAGAAGATGATGATGATGACAAAATGCACCACTTGTCAATGTATCAATATTTTAAGTTTAAAAATCAACACATTCTAACCACATCTTAAATTTTAATATTAAAAAAACGTTTCCATTGCTTTTCATACAGGTTAATCCATTTCCTCCCTTCCCTAGGTCTGACAACATTTGTCAATTTAGGCATATTTATTGAAAAGCTGATATCAGTGTAAAAGATGAGATGAAACAAGCCATGAAGTTTATTAATTGGCTGTTGAATGCAGGTGCTGATTGTTAATCCATGTTCCCTAACTGAGGTCTGTCCTGCTCCTGATTGATTCTGGCTCAGCTTCGAAATGGTATCGTAACATACTCTTATTTGTGACTGATGCTGGTGTTTTGCACCGAAACATTTCACATTTTAAGCTCTATCTATAATTTTATATAATTTTAAGCAATACAATTTAAATTCATTTTTTAAATTGTTTTAATTTTTTATAAATTTTTTATAAATTTTTTAGAAATTTATAAACTGGATGCACTAGTGGTGGTCATTTGTTTTGTTTTGGAGAATTTAGGCATATGTAATGAAGTCCAAACTTTCAGAACCATCCTTCCTTTAGGGCAGGGTAGATAGAAGGGAGAATGTCTACTGGCCAGATACAAAAGAGGGCAGGGCTCCTGCAGCTTTAACTGTTGTGATGAAGAGGGAATTTCCCCAGGGGCTGCATGCATACAAATGATATCTGCTGAAATTCCCTTTTCTATACAACTGTTAAAGAGATAGGTGCCCTGTCCTCCTTTCCATATGGTAACCCTATCGGCTTGACTATGCATTTTTGCTTTGTAAGCGAAACACGAGAGGTCATGAGGAGTCCAGTGTTTCCATTCTTTTAGCCTTGTAATCCACCCAGACAACTTTTGTTACTGGCCAGCTTAAAAATAGAATTAATAAATACAATTTTTTTTTTCTTTTTAAAAAGATGACAAAACCCGGTAGACAATGCAAGCCTGTGCTTGTTCTAAAATAATGCCAATCTTTATCCAGTTCTGTGTATTTTCTCAACTTGCAGGCCTCATCATATTGGAAATCAATGCTCCCTGCCTTTAACAATGCCTTTGATATGCAACCCAGCAATAAAAATTACACCAGTGGACCTAATGGGAGAGTGCATCCATTAGTCTCTTAATTAGTTCCAGTCTTTACAAAACAAGTAGTTTGTTCTAGGGTTGTTTATACTGCTTATGTTAGGGCCCAAAGCAGACAAAACTAGGTGCTTGGGGTCTAATTGCTATGATTAGAGTCCTGCGCTCAGGATAGATTTGTTCCATTTTGGGCCCCTTTCCCCTGATACTTCCATGTTTGTTTGCATTCAGCAGCTGTTTCATTAATACACATGTTAAAATCACAGTATTGGGGGTGATGGTGTAAACCGGCTATAGCAGCAGGAGGTGTGGGGCAGCAGAGATTTGGGTTCTTAATATTTATGCAGTGCTTCAGAGGGCTCCAGTAGCTGCCGCACAAGAGCCTGAGTGCTTTGAGATTATTAGACCAGCAGCAGGAACTGCATGCAATGTAATAATCAGACTCAGAGTAGATAGAAGGTGCTAGCTTTCTTGCGTCCCCTTGTGGATGGCTATGGAATGGCCAAGGAGTTTTACCACAAGCTCCTGCAAACACTTGTTGCTTTGAGTAAGTCGTTCCATAACCAGGATGGGCATCGTGTCTATGCAGAAAAATTAAAGGGTATTTGTACCCAGGCACTACATTGCTTATGAGCAAAACTGTATCTGAAATAACTTCAATGTAATTGCATTGCAATCACATTGTTTACACTTGCTTTTAGGGTTTGCATCTGTATGCAGACCCTAAGACCCTTGCTTTAAGTGTGGAAGTGATATGAATACAGACCCTAAGAGCACATTTACATTGTGCTCTTATCCTTCATGCTAATATCTGTATATGGCACAAACTTCAATGTTATGAAAAGACACGATAGCACTCTTCAAATACTTGAAAGGATGTCACACAGAGGAGGGCCAGGATATCTTTTCGATCATCCCAGAGTGCAGGACACGGAATAATGGGCTCAAGTTAAAGGAAGCCAGATTTCGGTTAGACATCAGAAAAAACTTCCTGACCGCTAGAGCAGTAAGACAATGGAACCAATGCCCTAGGGAGGTCGTGGGCTATCCCACACTAAAGGCATTCAAGAGGCAGCTTTACAACGATCTGTCAGGGATGCTTTAAGGTAAGGTGACCATATGAAAAGGAGGACAGGGCTCTTGTATCTTTAACAGTTGCATAGAAAGGGGAATTTCAGCAGGTTTATATGGAGAACCTGGTGAAATTTGCTCTTCATCACAACAGTTAAAGATGCAGGAGCTATACTAGAGTGACCAGATACAAAAGAGGGCAGGGCACCTGCAGCTTTAACTGTTGTGATAAAGAAGGAATTTCACCAGGTTCCCCATATATACAAATCATACCTGCTGAAATTTCCTTTTCAATACAACTGTTAAAGATACAGGAGCCCTATCCTCCTTTTCATATGGTCACCCTATTTAAGGTGGATTCCTGCGCTGAGCAAGGGGTTGGACTTGAAGGCCTTGTAGCTCCCTTTCAACTCTAGTATTCTTTGATGATTTCCACCCTATTTGTTTCAAAGATCTTAGTAGCTCTCTCTAAACCAGCTAACAACCCTTCTACATCGCCTCTATTCACACAACAGATGAACAGAGGAGCTGCTAGTTTCACTCATTTTAAGAGAGTATCTTGCCAACGTTAGATGTCCTGTATTCTGAACAGGACATATATCATATCAGTTAAAACATGTTAGATAGATCATTAAAAATGAACGAATATGGAGCATGAATTTACCATGAATGTATCCATTTGCTTTTTTTCCTTTGAGTATCCAGATAATATTTGTTAATTTACTCAGTGAAGCCATTCACCTCCAATTATATGTGATGGCCATAAACTCTGCATCACATTTTCAGTTATCCCATTCCCATTCCTAACAATACAGGTACAGCTCCTTATCGGATATCTTAACTCTAGAGTCATTACCCAATATCTTATTTCAACTGGACACAGCCTTGTTATTATGGTTTTAAGGGTGCAATCTTATGCATATTTAGACAGAAAAAAGTTCTACAAATATCAGCATTCCACAGCCAGAATGCTGGGTATTGTAGGCCTTTTTCTGTCTAAACATGCACAGGATTGCACCCAAAAAGTGTAATTATGTCTTTAGAAAACCCCTAGTTTATTTTGTGGATCATAACTGATACTGCATTTTAAAGTACCTTTCTTTCAATTTAGGTATAGAATCCAAAATCCCTATCCTGATTTCCTCTGTTATGTAGCTTCGCGAACCTTTCCCCTATTAAAAAAAGCATTACCAATTAGCTCTGAATTCATTTTTGCTAATAAGCAGTATATTTTTCTTACCAAATAAATCCTCTGTCCTCCTGAAATCAAATTATGAAGATGATCAGTTCCTTAGAGTTGCTATCTAAAGTTCTGCCATAGGCAAAAAAGACAGGAGTACTTTGAAACCTGCAATTTGTGGGTTTCTTTTAAAAAGGTCATTAGGAATATTTACCATAGGGGAGGGAGCAACCTAAGAAGGGAAGCAGATATTATTTATACTACAGCCAATATTGCTGTCCACTGATGATATGTTGCATTTTTAAACTAACAACTATGATAATTTGCAGCATGAAGCCACCCAGAACCAGACTTTGGAGTACAAGTGAAGAAATTAGTCTTTTGTAAGTTGCAAGACTGACATCATGTGTGCAAAATATGCCTTAGCTTTCAGCTAACAATGTACAGTCTTTTGTTCCTCACGTCTCCAGGGTTCCATGTTGCTAAAGACACTAGTTCACACGATCACTGCAACACACCTAATTTAAGCCATGGTGGGTTACGGTGTGTGCCAGTGGGTATTTTAAATATTCAACCTCCAGTGGCGGTTTGCCATGGTTTGTTGTGTCATCCGATCTCAGGTGGCAGGGGTCGTTTTAGGGTTATTTGAGAGTTCTTTAACACTCAAACAATCCCTGCTGCCCAGATTCGGACAATATGACAAACCATGGCAATCCCCTGCTGGGGACTGAATATTCAAAATGGACTCCAATGTGCACCGCAATTGACAGTGGCATAAGTAAACCATCATGGGCTGTGGTGATCATGCAAACCGAGTCATTGAGTCATACTTGTTGAGTTTCATTTTACAACAGAAATATAACAGTTCAGGTTTTCAGCCACCATTATACATTCAGAGACTTGAAAGACATCCTAACTTTGCTAGGATTAGAATCAGAACTGCTCATGCCAAACCTTGTGATAAATATATTCATTCTACAACAGCAACTTCTGAAATGGTGCAGATTGGTCTTCCTTCCTGGTAACTGTAGGAAACAAACATCTAGTTGATTATAGACTCCCCTTATCTGTGAAATGCACTGGCCTATTTGGAACATTAGGAGATGGAGGACCTAGTTTAACAAGGCTGTCTAGATAACCTTCCAGTGCATTCCAGCTTTGCATTTTATACATCCTAAAGAACCTAATAGAATAAAAAGTTGTGGTGTAAAATGCTCATAGAAAAATTACAACTCAAGCAAAGTAAGGGGGAATCTAAGATCATTTGCAAAGGGTGGAGGGTTGGGATAGAAGAATGGGAGGAGGCCTTCTACCATGACGGGTCACTATAGGATCTATTTATATGGAGATGCTAGATCTGACTAATGACCACTGTTGGAACAACTCCACTCAAGCTGAGAAGTCCCTAGGTTCAGTGGTGATGAAGCCTGAGAAAAATGGCAGGGTCCCTGATTAACAACAACAACAACCAAACAAGATTGACATTAGTTTTCTTCCTTTCTATGGTATGTAGAGTCCAATCCTATATAGAAAGATGTCCTGCTCAAATATAGCTTGCATGTTTAGGATCAGGAGATTCAAGTTCGAGTCAAAGGTAGAAGAGATTCCTGCCTTCCCTTTGCCTACAACTGAAAGCATGGGCAGCAGCATAACAGAAACAGTACCATACTGCATGGGGATTTGTGGTTCTTTCCACAATGTGGATTCCGCACTACTGGGGAATCAAAACGAAGCTAGTACAAGTACTACAGGGGTTCAGAAACATCAAACTAAATGGAAGTATGTCCCAATACATTGGACAACATTGGCTTGGAGGAGGAGATCCTTAAAATCTGTAATATACCTTAGTACATTGAAACATGCAGTGTATTAAATTCTTAAAAGAAGACTTTTTTTTGTTCGCAAACCCACACCCATCTCCTATAACACATCAGAAAGCCTCCACTTGGTGGTTTTTAATGAAAATGCCATTTCATAGCTCTAATGGCCAACAGCTGGGAAAATGAATGCTTTTCCCCTTCATCATCTAAAGACTTATTTGGAAGAGTATTGGTTTGTGGCTCTACTGGGTAACTTTGCTGATGATCTGATTTAAAAAGTCATTTAATTTCTTCTAAGACCACAGTGGTTACCATAGAAATATATTTGCTGCTAAACAAGGAATAATTAGTATACATTTGTTCCTCCATATCCCCTAATTTCTTCCATTCAGGGTCTTAAACATATAATTAAAGGGATTATTCAGCTTTTTGATTCCCCTGCACCCCCCCAAATTCATTTAAAGACCAAACTCATGTGTCGGCAGAGCATAAGTCACATTTGGTAATCAGTCCAATCTGTTTGTCTACATGGACAAATGCAGCATGTTTTCCACTGAAAACTCTGAAATGTAAGTAGTGCTGAATTAAATTATCTCTCTCTGTGTATATATATTTTATTTATTTATTACATTTATATCCCAACTTTTCCCTTCAAGGAACCCAAGGCAGAGTACATAATCCTCCTCCTTTCCATTTTATCCTCACAACAACAACCCGGTGGGGTTCCATGGCTGAGTGGGGACTAGAACCCAGATCTCCTGACTCCCAGTCCAACACTTTAGCCACTACACCACATTGCTTACATTATACATATTTGTAAGCAATGGATTTAAGCAGGTAGTGTTATACCCAATCTTATAAGGAGAGGGTCCAATCACTACTTTCACTGTGTGATGTCCTTCTGTGTGTCCAGCTGACTTTTGCCCAAGGGTGGTGGTGGTGGTGGTAAAAATAAACTCTTGATCATAGAGCAGCATTGAGCATGAAGAAGGTGGGGAAGATTGATGGACAATTGATCAGCACCAAGGTAGATTATGACAATTACATACGTGGGGAAAACATTTCTCCTTGGATTTCAACAGAGTCAGAAATAACATGTACTGCAACACATTTAGGGCTCCATCTGATGAGCGTATTATTGCACGCTCGTTACTGGGCACTCACAGATTTTCTGCAGGTCCCCCACATGACATCTTCTGCCTCCCGCATGCCTTCTGCCCCTTCTGGCCTTCCTTGCGCGGCAAAAAACTCTCTCAAGGAAGTCTAATATAATTTTAAACCCAGAAGTTGCTGCTCTCTCTTGCTATGTGCAGAAGAAGCAACGTGATTAGAACAGCCTACTGAATGGGCCTCTTGCTCGCTGTTTACTTCCTGTTTTGAAACAGGATGTAACTGAGTAATGAAAACAGGAGCGGAGAAGCGGTGGTAGAGAGTGTGTTTTCCCACATGTGATGGAGCCCTTAGTTGGCTAAATATATAATATAGTGGCAAAGAGCACCATCAGATGGGGGGGGGGGAAATTACATTTCCCTACCGTTGCTATGGCCTCCTGCTGCTGTCCCACAATAGTAACAATTTATTTACCTAGGGAAAGAAAGAGGAAGCAGCAACGATCACATGGCCCATTTGGTGGGTGTTTTTATTGCGCTGCTTTTCTTGCACACAGCAGGAAATGGCTGCAAGTTTTGCTCTAAAAAAGTAAGTCAGATTTACCAGTCTCTATTTTGTTGTGGGAAAAAGACCAGAAGGGGCAGAGACATGTGGGAGGCGGACATTGTTGTCAAAAGGACGTGTGAAAAACCGTGAGTTGGCAGGAACAAGCGTGAAATAAAACATTTGTCAGATGACGCCCAAAGTCTGTCTTTAAAACCAAGACTCTGAAAACAGAATATGAAGACTGCAATCCTATGCACGCTTACCTGGGAGTAAACCTCATTGACCTCAATGGACTTATAGCCAAGTAAATATGCATAGGACTGTGCTGTATATCTTGCACCCAGAATCTATTATTTGCATTTTTTAAATTTTCCTAATTTATTCCAGTTACAATATCTTTTTGTTTTCTGCACAACTTAGATTGTTTACCTGCTGGGGACGTCAGTGGTAGAAAAGAAAGAAAAGCAAAATAAAGAATTTGGTGGTATGGTGGAAGGAGGGGTGAAAACTATGCAAATAGGCAGATGGAACTGTGCAAAACGTGTCCAGAGAGTTTTGCTCCTTCTCAACTGAAAGATCCACCCATCTGTTCTAGTTATGGAGCCTTGTGCAGACATTGGCCAGATGTTTTCAAGCATTTATTTAAGGCTTAAGACTAGAACACAGATTTGTAGGGATTGTTGACACATGCATGTTCGCTTTGACGACTCTAGTGTGAAGTAATGACTTCCACAGCTCAACCAAACCATCACAGAAGATACACTACAGATGGGTTTTTGATAAGACATCAGACCTAAAGAGTCACTCCATAGATGCACCTAGTTCATACACACTCACCTGGCCAGGGACCAACTGTATGTGATAGTGGAGTAGGTACATATGCTCACCTCAGCTAATGTGATGATGGCATGGTCTGTCCCTATGTGTGCCTATGGACAACACAGTTCTCTCACATCACTCATTACTTCCTATGCACAGGGAATGGGAGCAGGAGATGATCTCCCACTCCTCTCTCATATGTGCTAGGTCCTTAGCCAGTAAAGGTTTTAAGCAGCCCATAATTCTTTGCTCAGGGCCACCCACAGAATATCTGGCTGAGATCTGAACTTGATCATCAGCTCCAATGTTCTATTACCTACCGAAGTACACAGACTCTCTTAGCTGCTGCTATGCATCTAAATATATTTGTAAAGATAAATGATACATTGCACATGTTTATTTTTGAGGCTGTCCGTGGTGTACAGGAAACCGTACTTAGGGTATATCTCATACGGAGTTTTGACCCAGAAGTGCATTGCCCAGTATTTGACTACTGAATATAACTCAGAGGTTCCGTTCTGTGATGGGCCAGCAACCTTGCTGGAATATATATTTAGGAAGCTTTTTATAGCACACTACTTATGCTAATGCGCAGAAGATAAAACAACTTGTAAACCACTAAGTACAAGCAATAAAATACAGTGACCACTGAGCATTTCATTGCTGAAAATAGACAAGCATAGTGTTGCATTTCAAATGTTTTGCAGACTGAATATGATTCCAAATGCTAACAGATGCTAAAAAAAAAACCCTATAAAAGAAATGGAGCATAATGTACTGACAATTATTTATGATAGGATTGTTAAGGGAAAAATAATTCCCACCTGATTCATTAGCTACAGTTTACAAAAATCCAGTTGCAACATATATTTTTTCAAGCATAAAATATAAGAGAAATATATATTTGAGGCAGTAAACTAAGAGTGAGAAAGGCAGAGGCTTGGGGAATGTTCACCAAATTGGATCCTATACCACATTTCAAATAAAAATAACATTTCCCCCAATAAATTAAGTGAGCAGCTTCTCACAGAGGAATAGGAAACAAGCAAAAGGAGCGATGTATTCCACGGAGTTTATTAGCTGATACATCTCTTAAAAGTGTGGTTAACTTTAAGAGATGCAAGCTGCTAGAAAGTGCATATTTTTGTATTTAGATCCCATAAGTCTGTATGTTTCTCCGAGAAACTCCCAAGTTCCAGAATTCAAGACTCAGCATTTTATTAGCAAAATTCTAGAATCTGATCTGATAATATGACTACAAGAAATCTGCCTTTCAGTTCAGTCAGTTTTCTAGGTGTGGGGGGCAAAGCAGACATTACTGTAAGGTACAGCGCACACTTCTGAATGTTCACACGTTTGCAGAATCCTTGATATATAACAAGTTCTTTTCTTTACAATGGCTGAAATAAAGAAAAGGCCAAATGTGAGCACTTAGTGTTCCATTCATAGTTAATTATTATGTGCTTCCAGAATTACTTTCTCTGCTGGCATGAATGGGCAAGTTCAAAGGAATTCTGCTTTCTGCTTTCAGATACCAGCAGGATAGTTTCACTCATCTTTACACACCAGGACTTTTAATATCCATTCATTATTTCTGAAGTATCTTTTGTAAAATTATTTTCTTGCTAAACCTATGCCAGACTTCCTTCTATGAAGGAAACTACCTTAGACAGTTGTTCTTCATTTCTGTCTAGCAAGTCCAGTACATGAGATTTCATTTTTAAATGAAAATCCAACATGGTTATTTGAATGTAAACAAACTAAATTGTGAAGAAGTAGAAGACCCTGGACAAAAAATCTTTCTGAAGAGGGTCAAGTGAATGATTGCTTTGCTTTGCTGAAACCAAAGAGCAATTTAGCTTTTCATCTGGACTTCCAGCTAAATAAGATTTAGTGTTGGAAAGCGGATGTGAAATTCCATGGTGATTTGACACAGAGCTGTGATTTCATGAGGCGCTTTAAAGTTTGCCAGCCATATAATAGGCTGCGAGGATAAGGTCAATGTTAAAATTAGTAAGAAATGTGCTGCCATCCAGGGTGCTGGAAAGAGGCACCACTGGGAGCGCTGTGTGCACATTAAGGCCCACGAATGGCCTTGAGAATGAACTTGAACAAAATGTTTGTCCAACCCAGACTTTTAAAAGCGAGAAATTAGCCTGATTTTTTTTAACACCGATAATAAATTCATTACTCAAGTGGAGAAGGACACTGTGACTTGGGAAAAGCCCCTGCCTATCAAAGGAGAGGCTACTAATTAATCCACTTCTATATCACACATTTCTGTCAAACAATCAAGTGGAGTGTCCTTCTATACTTCTAAGGCTCAAGCTATGCATGACTTTAATCAAATGTAGTCAACTTGAGCAGTTTCAAGATGTTAAAGAATGCCTGACTCACAGATGCACAGCTCAAAATCTGATGCCTGCTTACTCCAAATTAACACCCCCTGCATTCAATGAAACTTACTGAAGACCTTGGTAACCATGTGAGGATTGCAGTCTTGAACAGAATCCATTTGGATCTCTAACATTCACCATAGATGTGGTATGAAGATTTCTGGATGATCTTCACATTTGAACCGTTCTTTCCATTCTTCCTGTAGTCTGTTGAACATAGACTGTGGAGATATGGATTCAAATCCACATACAGAGATGAAGCTCAGGGTGGACCTTAGTTCAGTCACTATATCTCAAGCTATCCCACGGGATTGGCATGATGATCAAATGGTACAGCCCTGTCTAGGCTTCCTTGGGCTACATGGAAGGAGGGTGCAATGCAGGTAGCTAATAAACAAACAAACAAACAAACAAACAAACAGAAACTTTAATTTTCCAACTGTAGATTTATATTAAAAGTATATACCTATAATACAAACCACATTCTTCTTTTCTCAGTGTAGTGATTACACTGCCAAGTACCAGAAAGATTTAACATGGGTTCAGCAAAATGCAGATAAGTGTTCAAGGCTAAGGGTGGTTTGATTAAAGATACTTTACTATAACCAAAGCTATCAAAGAGTGAGAAATTTTGTTTCGAGTCTATTGGAGTCCACAACGCCTTTTCAATAAGGGTTTGTCTAACTTGCATAATTGTTGGAGATGTAATGCATCTAATGCTTCTTTTATTCACATGTTTTGGCAATGCCCCATAGTTGCCCCTTTTTGGGAGGAGGTTATAATAAGAATGAACTTTGTACTGAAACAATCTATAATATGGAACAGTATACATGTCCTCCTAAAATACCTACCAGCTTCTTGGAAGTTAACACCTGGTCAGCGCAGATGGATCTTCAGAACCCTTATGATAGCCAAAAGACTTATACTATCACATTGGAAGGACAAATTCACACCTCCCATAATGCAGCGGATCGAGGACCTAATAACATTATCAACTTTTGAACAAGTGTTATATAGATGTAACTTGCAAGTGGATAAACATATGGATATCTGGTCTGCTTTTCTTGAAACTTTTGCATAACTCTCTCCCCTTTTCTCTCTCTTTTGGAACGGTACATATGATGGAAAGTGATGCTAATTTTATATATACAATGTATGTTTTTCCCCATTTTCACAATGTATTTTCTGTTCTGTTTGTTGATATTCACAATAAAAAAGTTACAAATAAAAAAAGAAGAGTGAGAATCTTTCATGGCTGCCTAACTGGGTCCAGCCTGTAGAGAGAACCAAAGCTATAGCTAAAATTTGGGTTGGATTTCTGCCCAGTTCTGGTCTACTAGAAAATATGGAGTGGATTTCTAAGCATTACAGTACCGCCAGCATGATGGTCAACCCATTCCCTATGTAGCATAGCTGTTGATCACTGCTGGCACAGTACTACTACCTATGGGGGCACAACTTCAGTGATAACCCTTCAGAGGAAGAGAATGCCTGATCTGAGACCAAGCACTTATGTTAGGGTGACCATGTATCCTATTTTATAGAGGACAGTCCTCTATTTCAAAGGCATCCATTTGAAGGGTTGTCCTAGTGTGGCCATGTGTCTTATTTTACAGAGGAGCATTTTCTATTTGAAGAGCTGCTAGAGGACCATCCTCTATTTGAAGGTGTCCTGCCCAGTTTACAGACAAAGAACCATAAGAACTGTTGCTCATCACCAGTTAGTACCTGGATAGCAGAGTGAACAGGCAGGTATATTGCAATAATTATTTCTAAATTTGCATCTCTTCATATAAATTAGCATATGCTCATTTTACGAAAGTAGGCGTTCTCTTCTTTTTTTGGTGACACATGTCCTCTTTTTTTGGCCACCCTAGGGATCCAGTCTTAAGTGGCCACCCTAGTAGTCCAGTCCAAGTCCAGTTTACAGATTTAAAAAAATGTAAGGTGCAAGAGCAGGAGGTGTTTTGAAACTGCCCATCAACAGTTAATACCTGGACAGCACGCAGCTCACCTGATCACCGATTTACCCACTGTGGTGAAATATACTATATAAATTATAGCAATAATTACGAAACTTGGATATCAGCACATGCAGATCAGTCTCCTGTTTTGCCCTTTTTTCTTCTTGTTTGGCCACCCTAACTCGTTCCTCACCCCGCCCTACAATGGATGAGATGATCCTTTAGAACGGGGTCACTTTGCGCAACTACTCTTGGCCGTTAATCTAACACCTCGCAGATAAAATTCCACCATAGCAATGTGGGCGTGTGAGCTTGGAGTGGGAAGCTGGCTGACTGAGAAAAGGATGCTTCCAATCTCTGCCACTCTTGAACGGGTGACTCAAATCAAACTAGTTTCAGTGGAAAAAAAGAGGTGGCAAAAACAATTATTAAAGGAGCAAGGGTTTAATCTATACTAGATAGGACAATATACTGTGACTGAAAACTGGGGAAGCAAGACATTTTTGGGAGGCGCACCCTGCCACTTCTACACTCCCAGTCACCTTGATCTTGCCCTAGATATGCTAGTAATTCTCCTCCTTTGGAGAGCTTTTCATAACAATTCCGTGGTTCTTTGAAGGGATAATGAAATCAATCCAGTTTGGGGGAATTAAAAAAAACACCTTTGCATATTAGTTTTCAGTTGTACTGAACACCTGATTGACTTTGATTGTAACTTGATGTAAATCTTTGAGACAAGCCCAGAAGCTCAAACATAGCATATTGACCATTTAAGCAAAAGAAAAAAAATGAGGAAAACATATTCCAGAATTTTCAAGTTTCAGGGAAGGGCAAATCATTCCCCATTTTAATACATTTTTGTTCCTCAATGGCTTTTCCCCACAACTTCCTATTTGGGGTATTTAAAATATCAGTGAATACAAATTTCAGAGAAGAGATCTTTGTAAACTTGGGGGTATTCTCCCAATTTTTGAACCGTATAGCTTCCAAACTTGATTCTTTTTTAAAACAGATTTTCACTTAAATTCCCGTTGTGATGTTCTTCAATACATTTGAATGCATATGCACAAAGTTTTTATTTTTAATAATTCAGAAACATGACGTATTAACAGATTTTAAAAAAAAATCTCCAAAGGAGGAGGGAAATTCCTAGTGTCCTTAAAGCAATAGATGTGCTGAATAGTCTTGTTGTAGAGTGAAATTCTAAACGGCAGATGTTTCCACTGTCTCTTTATCTAGCTACAAATCTATGCAAACCCATTCACCACAGGTACAGTTATACTTAAGATCCCTATCTATATTCCACTATATGTTTGGTAACAGAAAACGAAACATAGAAAGATTAAAAAGACATGTGCCTCCCACTTTCATTTGAAATTCACTGAACAATTTCCATGTAAACATAGGTTATTGATCTGTTATGCCCTCTTTTATCCAAATAGCTGTGATGACACTGAAACATATGAAAACAGTCCAAGAAGGGGACTATGTGCCCTAAACTGGGTCATGTATATAAGGTGCTGTGCATATACAACCCATTGGTGGATACCTAATCAGCACCCGAGGCTGCACATACGGTTGTCTTTGCTTGACCAGGCTGTTGCTCAACACACATTGTTCCCCTGATCGTGAGAGGTTAGGGGTTGGGGAACTGAATCTAGATGCCTACTGATGAAGTGGACAGTGTCCACAGAGGCTTATGCCAGAATAAATAAACGTGTTAGTCTTTAAGATGTCACAAGACTCTTTGTTGTTTTTGCTGCTACACACTAACACGGCTACCCCTCTGGAAATAGATTCCTGTTGTCCTGCTAACAGGTGACTAGTAGTTCCTGGCATATAGCCTAGCATTTCATGCAAGTATCTCTGCATCTGGACCAATGCTAGCTATGTGATTGGAGGGGAGGCAGAGAATGACAGAACCAACAAGTGACGTTAAATGTGATGACTCAAGTGTCATGCATTTTTAAAAATGTATTTAAGAGTATGTGCCCCTGGGTCCATTTTGAATCCAGGTGGCACTGCATAGGGAGGGGAAATTGAACATTTCCTGAGGATAAGCAGCAAGGGTTGGTGTGGTTGGGCTTCTGCCGAGGGCCCATGGCCTTGCTCCTCCACTTCACCATTGGACCCTGCTTGTTCACCTTCCTCTCACTCTGGCCTTGAAGGAGAAGCAGGAGATGCTGCTGCCTGCCTTCTCATGGCTGTCTGATTGGCAAGCAAGCAGACAGCAACAATGCTGAGGAAGATGAGAAGCAGCAGTTAGTGACAACACTGGTAAGAATGCAGACTTACTGAGGGAGGGCTTCCCACTGAGGATATTTTACCCAAGCTCCCTCTAAAACGTGGAGGCACTGCCCTTCCAAACCCAAGCACAATCCTGACAAAAAACTGCCTAGGGCTCCCACCTCGCAATTAACGACAGACAAAAGCTCACATTGACACACAAAACCCCCTCATGCGATGCTGCTAGTAACACCTCTCATGTCACATATGGGCCTGGTTCAGACAACACACTAAACCATGCTGCTTAACCACTAAGCAGGATGGTTTAACATGTTGTCTGAACCAGGCCATAGAGAACTGTGAGGTCAAGATATTTCGGATATATAACATTTGAATAAAGAATTCCTGGCTTGACTTTACTACAAATTATTAAAATCATTATTGCAAATGGTATTCCATATTTTTTAAAATGTATACCTAATATATGTTTTATTCAATAATATAGTGCCCTTGATAGTTCTCAGTGTGACTTTTAAACATTTAATTTATTGGGACTATTGTCAAACTGTGAAATCTTTCACAGAAAAACGACATCAGAATGCGTGTTCACTTTACTGAAAGCTTACTGTTGATTGTGCATTGATGAATCAATTGAATTTAATCAATACTTTAAAATAAATAAATAAATCAGTGTATAGTTCTGTATCCTTCCCACAGTATCCTTGTCATAGACATGCAGTGTCATTATAAGCATGATTACTCAAACCTGAGAACCACTGAGCTCAGCAGGGCATATACTTTAGCAAGTGGTGTTAAGGCTAGCACTTAAAGTTATCCATAGAGGCTTAGTTCACACAACATGCTACCCCCCCTGGATTATCGTGTTGTTTGAACGCAGCACATTTTCTGCAGGGTGGGTTAATGTGTTGTCTGGGGGCGATTATTGTGTTATCTGAGCGCAGGGTGTTTTCTGCATGGTGGCTTGTTAACCATGCAGTGTGGTTTATTTTTCTAGAACAAGCCACCTTGAGAAGCCATGACTTGTTGTTGGATTGTTCAGGGTGGTCAGTAAGCCACATTGCATAACCCACCCACCCTGGAAAATGTGCTGCGTTCAAACAACAGAACAACCCACCCTACAGAAAATGTACTGCATTCAGATAACACGCTAACCCACAGTTCAACAACAACCCACACTGGGTGGGTTAGCGTGATGTGTGAACCCAGCCTATTCTAGCCATGCAATCTTATGCATGTCTTCACAAGACTAGTGTCAGTTCTAGATTTTGCAGGGTCTTAGTGGCACCTACTCCTTCTCCTTCACACCGCCACTATTGTCTGGGCCAGAGCAAGAAGCAGGTGAGCATGAAGGTTGAGACAGTGAGGAGGAAAAGCAGGTCTTTGCTAGGGTGCAGCCCTTTGGCAGGTGCCCAACAATGCTGACACTGGCCCTGCACGAGATCTAAGCCCTATTGAGTTCAATGGAACTTTTCCCTAGGTAAGTGTATGGCTGTTAGCCCCAATGAACACAGGAGGACTTCTTTCTGAGCAGATAGTCGCAAAATTGCACCTCTAGGATATTTTTCAAAAATGTGTAAGTACTAATTAACCTTTTTCTGTGCTGTACTCACCAAATGAGGATTGCTAATATGAGATGAAATAAGGTAGTCTTTTTCTAAGGCATAATTGTTTGGTATTGTCAAGCACAAATAAGCCTTAATAACTGAGCCCCAGTGACATGCATGGAGATGCTCCTCAGTGCAAATGAGCCTTGGTGTAAATCAAGCCTCCACAGCTAAACTGACAAACTATTAATATTCAAATTCTACAAAGAGAATGAGTACACCTGGCTTCATTATGGGGTAAGACATTCTAACAAAGAGAAGGTGATCAATATGGATGTCACAGCAAAGCCCTGCGTTCTGCTTTGAATGTGGAATACAGTTGCACATCAATAACTAGAGCATCAAAGGAGCAGCCCATTTTAATGAGCTATTTTAACACTTTTGCTTGGAGAAGAATTGTTTTTAATTTAATTTTAAACCACCACGGATGCAATAAAGCCACAAATCTTAATGTTTATTATGCAGAATGGCATTTAGGTTATATTCATGATCACAGGTTGGTGGGTGGGTGTGGAATTTGATGGCATGGAGAAAAATGCTGAAAGTTTCAGCTGTCATCTATTTAGATGCTAAAGACTGCAGCTGTACTTCAAAAAAAAAAAAAAAACTCTTAAAGTTAGCTAGCAGCACCAAAGAACAACATAGATGGGCTGCATCCAGTCTGCAATGTAATAATTCTGTCACTATTGAATATTATTCTTAAAATTATTTCACCAGTCTTCAACCTTTGGGGTTGGAATGTTCCCTGCCATGATTCTACAGAGCTTTTAAAGTCTAGGCTGCAGTGGCAGGGATCTAAGGGTGCGTGGGTGGGTGGTCATGTGTCCTCATTTGCAGTCCTCTGTTTAAAGGCATTCTCTATTTGAAAAGTTGTTTCATCCAGTTATGGTTTAAAGATAACAATAATTAAAAAAATCAGAAGCAAGAGCTGAGTCTTGAAGTTGCCCAGCAAGAATTAGCACCCAGAGAACAAACTGAGCAGGGCACACTAAAATTCCTGGTCAGTGGCCCCATTCAGAAGACACCTTAAACCATGGCTTTAACCATTGTGAATAAAGCAAAAAGCCTTATTCACTGTGATTAAAGCCATGGTTTAAGTTGTCTTCTGAACACGGCCTGGCTTTCTGGCTTAACCAGCATGGTTAAAGCCATGGTTTAAGGTGTCTTCTGAATAGGCCCACTGTCTCCGCTGTTCTAATGGCGCTGCAGGAGAGAGCAGCAATTTCGAATTTAAAAAAAACATCAGACTTAATGAGGATGTTTTTGTTGCATAAGGAAGGCCAGAAGGAGTGAAAGGCACACGGGAGGCAGACAACGTCATGTGAGGGACCTGAGCAAACTCCATGAGTGCCCAGTAACCAGGATGCAATAAAATGCTTGTCGGATGGAGCTCTTACAGCGTCATCAGACGAGCGTTTATCCCACATTTACAACTGGCCACTTACAGATCTTCATGGGTCATTTCGACAATGCAGCGATCCTGCTATGCATCGCCCGCTCCATTTCCCTTTTTTCTCATCTTAAAATAAACCACACAAAACCTGATTTTTTAAAAAAAATGTCAGGATTTGCCGGGATTTCCTGCCATGTTCCCATTATTATGTAGGGACCACGTGGTCTCTGCACACTTCCTTGTGTAATCTGAGCACATTCCCAATGTGGAAGTGAAGCGAGGAGCAGAGCAACGGTACATGATGGTAGGGAAATGCGATTCCCCCCCCCCCCCCCCCGTCTGATGATCCTTTCAGTCTGAAGGACTGTACAGGAAAAGTAAAACTCCGTACTCCACCCACAGTAGGGACAAAGACATCCCGGGACCAGACATGATCAGAAAAATATATATGTATAAACAGATGTTTCTTTGTTTCTAATTTAACAAGGAACTGCCTGGTTAGCTTTGTTGTCAAATGTGTCAAGTTATGATTCAGATAAAACAAACAAACAAGCTTGGTCTCAAAAAAGCCTCCCTTTCCTGCCAAACACTGTGAAGGAGAAATAAGGCAGGCTCTTTTATATGGGCAGCCGCAACTGGGCTTTAAAAAAATGTGTTTGTTTAGGGGTATCAGGAGGAACATCTACCACATTTTACAGCAAGCGGGGCATGTCATATGGAACATTTTTTAAAAAACCCTCCAGTAACCTATTCACAAATGCACATATTTCATAACGGATCCTGTCTCTTCTTGATAAGAATCACTGAGAGGTTTCTTTATTTCTTTTTTCTTTTTAAAAACAAAATACTGCGAACAATTCAAAGCTGTTTGGCACACAACAAATGTGAGAAACCCACGACCACAGACTGCCTTTAAAGCGAACCCAAGATTTGACATTACTCACATCTTCCGATACCTGACAAAGTTCAAACAGGAAACCTGCTTTTTCCTCAAATGTCAACAACATTATTTTTTTGAGTTCTCTGAGGTAAATTCACAATGTAAGGAGTTGACAGTCGTGTAGCTTTTCAGGACCAACGTGAGCTGCTATTTATGTATCATTCATGACTTTATCAAGAACATAATCATGTGGCTTTAAATGCACTTTTGGGAACTTTAATAGAAATGAACGTATTTGTCCCGAACCAATCAGACGCACGAACTTCCTCAAAAACAGAAACATTTGTGTGTGTGTATATATTAAAATGGAGTCAAGATGGATGGAACCAGCTGTACTATTCTTTTCTCTCATATTTCTTTCATTCTTTGGATGGCACTTCTTCACATGCATTTTTTTTAATTACAGAAAACCCCATAACATTTGCTGGGAGAGGCCATAGCTTAATTGTATGGTACATGTAAAACACAGGTGGACAACTTGTGGCACTCCAGATGCTTTGGCCTACAACTCCCATCAGCTTAGGCAATACTGTGGGAGGATGGGAGTTGTAGGCCCAAATATCTGCAAGACCACAAGTTGCCCACTGATCTCAAGTTCAGCACCTCCAGTCAAAAGGAACGGGTGATGGAAAAGAGACCACACAAGCTAGTCAGGATAGACCAGCCTTCCCCAGCTTGATGCCCTTGATATGTTTTGGACTACAACCCCCATCAGCCCCAACCAGCAGGCCAAATGGTCAGGAATGATGGGCATTGTAGTAAAAACAAAACAAAACTGGAAGACACCAGGTTGGGGAAAGCTGAGGTACACAATCCTGAGCTAGATGGCCCAATGTTCTGACTCAGAAAAAGGCAGTTTCATATCTGCATGCCTATGCACAACTTTCTGTTTTCCCTCTATGGAATATTCTCAAGTGGATTTTAAATGCTAGGAACATGTCCATGTAGCTATTAGATGATGGCTGCTATAACCCTTCAATGGCTTGGCTGGACAGATGACACTGGCATTTTAGTCAGTACTTTCAGTCTGGACAAAGGATGTTTATTGCCCATATTGTGGTGTCCTCATCACAGACAATTTAATACAGAATTTCTTAGGCTGGCTTGGAATTACGCCACATCTTGTCACAATAGTAAAACAGTTTTAACATGGATCTGTGATTCCTAACTATTGTAAGAGCAGGTCTTGTTTTAGATCCATGCTAGATAGATCCCACGGTAAAATGAATGTGTTTTATGCTCAGTTTATGGTTTGTATAGAGCTCCACATCAAAGAACAATGGAGAGAAACGCCACATGATCTCCTTGGGGGAAGGGTGAGAGATGGTAAAGATTATGTTGTACAATGATATAAGATTCCACTGAATCAGAAATGGATTATGGTGAACAATGGGCACTAGGGAGGGATTTTACCTCAAGTTTGGTGTTTTGCTCCCATTGGGTTGGGTGGGTCTTACCTGCTTCTCAGAGGTACCTTGGAGATTCTATGTAATATAGTGCTTGACAACACAAGCAAAACCCACCTGTTCTTCCAATAATATGACATTGAACAGAATTGTCTGAAGGAATTAATTCCCATAGTTCTACTGGGTGGTGGGAAAACTAAGAACAGCTGACGGTGGTTGTAACTAACTGAGTGAATATAAAGGGTAAAAATTGGCCTATGGGGAAACTCCTTGATTGGGGGAAAAAATCCTTGATGATTTATGAATGACAGATGAAAAAAACTGCATTGTGAAAAGGACACACAGGCAGTTATATTATTCTCATCTTGTTTTGTACATGTCACTCTGAAATAGATTTTTGTGGTGTGCATAATCAAGAGGCAGACCATATGGCAAATCCTTGCCATAGTAAAAAGAATCTGTTGAACTCAATAGCGCAGCTGGCTTCTTTAAGAACAGCTGGTTGGTATTAAGACCCCTGGTAATGCTGATAAGGAGTGCCATATGTGAAGGCATGGTCCATGCACATCAGCTGAATGCTGTAGAGATCAAGACAGGTTTTATTTTTGGGACAAGAAATTCATAACAGGTTAGGTGCATTACTTGTATAAATAACAATTTTGTCTAATTCTTTCTGCTACCCCAACCAAAAAGATATGCATAAATGTCATGATGAACATAATGCATGAATAGATCAGAGGATCAGTGACGCCTTGCTGCACTGTGCTGTGTATCAGTTGCAATTTACAAGCCTTATCACCAGATAGGAACATAGAAAGCTGCCTTATACTGAGTCAGACTGTTGGTCCATTGAGCCCAGTGTTGTCAATACTGACTAGCAGAAGCTGTCCGGAGTTTCAAGTAGGACATTTTCTAGCTGTCTGGAGATACTGGGGATCGAACCTGGGACTTCTGTACTGAAACCATGAGCTCTACCACATATCTATGAAGCATGCAGGCTTGTTTATTTATTTATTTATTTAGAATATTTATATACCACTCCCCATTGAAAAAATTGTGGCTTGTGTTGCCGTGGCTAGATGCACAATGGTTGAAATAACTTTAGGTGCAGAGATCAGACGAATCCATTCCTACCCCTGTCACCCTCATCTCTTTGCCATGTAACAGTCAAGGTCAGATGCCTAAAGGGAAAAATAGCAGCATTCATAATCTCTGTAGCCTTCTCTGTAGAGGCACCTACTATCTGGAAAACCCTCCCTTGTGCGATTCAGTAGGCGGAAAATGTAACATCCTTTAAACGCCTCCTGAAAACATCTCTTTTAACACAGGCGTTCCCTGGGTTGTAACTTATTTTGGTTTTATATGGTATTTTTAAAAACTTGTATAGCTTTATATTCAATGAACAAAAAACCTACGGTTTATAAAACAACGTTAAGGCCCTACACTTTCCCACCAAGCACCAAAAAGCGGGGAAATTGGGAGTTAAGGCTCGCCAGCCTTAACGCCACATCCTCCCTAAGGAGGCAGAAAGTACCAGTGAAATTCTCATTCTGCCAAAGCAGATAAACCATGAGGACAGGATGGAGAATAGGATATGCAGAGGTGACTGTGGGGTTGTGGAAAACTGATGACGAACAACTTAGAGCCACCTACTTCTTTTTTTGTTTAGAGCAGCCCTTCCCCAACCTGGTGCCCTCCAAAGGTGTTGGACTGCAACGATCCATCATTGCAAGTCAGTATGTCCCATGGTCAGGAATGCTGGGACAGCAGGATGGGGAACGTAGGGCGGCACCTCCAGGCAAGCCCCCCACCCCGCTTACCTGCTCTGTCGTCGTTGGGCCCGGGCTTGAACTGAGCGCCCTGGTGCACCTGGAAGCAAGGCCACACTTGCAGCCTTGCTTCTGGGTGGACCCAGGGGCTCAATTCAAGCCTGGGCCAGGCAACGACGGAGCAGGTAAGAACACCCCCCCACACACACCTGGCCCCTTACCTGGACCTGCTGCCACCGCTGCACAAAGTGCGGCAGCTCCAGCCAGCCCCCCTCCTGCCTGGCCCCTTACCTGGAGCCGCCACTGCACAAACTGTTGCGGTGGCAGCTCCAGGCAAGCCCCCCCGCACCCCACCACTTGCCTTCTCCGTCATGGCCTGACCCGTGCTTGAATCGAGCCCCCGAGTCCACCCAGAAGCAAGGCTGCAGGTGCGGACTTGCTTCCGGGTGGACCAGGGCACTCGATTCAAGCCGGGGCCCAGCAACAACGGAGCAGGTAAGTGAGGTGGGCTGGGGTGGGGGCTTGCCTGGAGCCAGTGCTGCAGTTTGCACAGCAGTGGCAGCGGGTCCAGGTAAGGGCCCAGGCAGGAGGGGGGTGTTTACCTGCTCCGTCGTCCCCGGGCCCAGGCTTGAATTGAGCTTCCGGATGGACCAGGATGCTCAGTTCAAGCCCAGGCCCAGTGACGATGGAACACGTAAGTGGGTTGGGGCTTACCTGGCAGCAGGGCCAGGCAGGAGGGGGTGGGGTTTCTTACCTGCTCCGTCGTCGCAGTCCAACACCTTTGGAGGGCACCAGGTTGGGGAAGGGCTGCTCTAAACAAAAAAAGAAGTAGGTGGCTCTAAGTTGTTCGTCATCAGTTTTCCACAACCCCACAGTCACCTCTGCATATCCTATTCTCCATCCTGTCCTCATGGTTTATCTGCTTTGGCAGAATGAGAATTTCACTGGTACTTTCTGCCTCCTTAGGGAGGATGTGGCGTTAAGGCTGGCGAGCCTTAACTCCCAATTTCCCCGCTTTTTGGTGCTTGGTGGGAAAGTGTAGGGCCTTAACGTTGTTTTATAAACCGTAGGTTTTTTGTTCATTGAATTTCATGGCTTTTTGTAAAGGATGACGAAAGCCCTGCCCTCTTTTAAATGCGGTCACTGTAGTATGGCTCCTGCAGCTTTCACTGTTGTGATGAAAAGGAGATTTCACCAGGTTCTCCATATAAACAAATGACACCTGGTGAAATTCCCTTTTCATCACAACAGTGCAAGCTGAATGAATCCATGGGTACGTAAATCCTACAATCCTATGCAAGGTTAGACATAAAATCCTACAATCCTATGCATATACCCACGGATTCATAGACCCACTGACATCGGAGTCACTAGCCCCACCATGTGACCATATGCAAAGGAGTACAGGGCTCCTGCATCTTTTACAGTTGCATAGAAAAGGGAATTTCAGCAAGTGTCACTTGTATTCATGCAGCACCTGGTGAAATTCCCTCTTCATCACAGCAGTGAAAGCTGCAGGAGCTGTACTAGAGTGACTCCATTTAAAAGAGGGCAAGGCTCCTGCAGCTTTCACTGTTGTGATGAAGAGGAAATTTCACCAGGTTCTCCATATATACAAATGATATCTGCTGAAATTTATATTTATAAATATAGCTGTAAAAAAATTATATTTTTTACTTAATTAACATTAAAGAATGCACAATGCACCATTGTGCATTCTTTAATGTTTATTAAGTAAAAAATATATTTTTCTCCTGCACCTTTAACTGGTGTGATGAAGAGGGAACTTCACCAGGTTCCCCTCTGCTGAAATTCCCTTTTCTATGCAACTGTTAAAGATACAGGAGCCCTGTGCTCCTTTTCATATGGTCACAGGGGCAGGGGGCTGGTGACTCCAATGTTGGTGGGGCTATGAATCTGTGGGTACATAAATCCTACAATCCTATGCATATACCCACGGATTCATAGACCCACTGACATCGGAGTCACCAGCCCCACCATGTGACCATATGCAAAGGAGTACAGGGCTCCTGCATCTTTTACAGTTGCATAGAAAAGGGAATTTCAGCAAGTGTCACTTGTATTCATGCAGCACCTGGTGAAATTCCCTCTTCATCACAGCAGTGAAAGCTGCAGGAGCTGTACTAGAGTGACTCCATTTAAAAGAGGGCAAGGCTCCTGCAGCTTTCACTGTTGTGATGAAGAGGAAATTTCACCAGGTTCTCCATATATACAAATGATATCTGCTGAAATTTATATTTATAAATATAACTGTAAAAAAATTATATTTTTCACTTAATTAACATTAAAGAATGCACAATGCACCATTGTGCATTCTTTAATGTTTATTAAGTAAAAAATATATTTTTCTCCTGCACCTTTAACTGGTGTGATGAAGAGGGAACTTCACCAGGTTCCCCTCTGCTGAAATTCCCTTTTCTATGCAACTGTTAAAGATACAGGAGCCCTGTGCTCCTTTTCATATGGTCACAGGGGCAGGGGGCTGGTGACTCCAATGTCGGTGGGGCTATGAATCCGTAAGTACATAAATCCTACAATCCTACGCAAGGTTAGACATAAAATCCTACAATCCTATGCATATACCCACGGATTCATAGACCCACTGATATCGGAGTCACCAGCCCCACCTTGTAACCATATGCAAAGGAGTACAGGGCTCCTGCATCTTTTACAGTTGCACAGAAAAGGGAATTTCAGCAGGTGTCACTTGTATTCATGCAGCACCTGGTGAAATTCCCTCTTCATCACAGCAGTGAAAGCTGCAGGAGCTATACTAGAGTGACTCCATTTAAAACAGGGCAGGGCTCCTGCAGCTTTCACTGTTGTGATGAAGAGGGAATTCCACCAGGTTCTCCATATATACAAATGACACCTGGTGAAATTCCCTTTTCTGCATGCACCTCCTGGTGAAATTCTCTCTTCATCACATTTAAAGCTGCAGGAGCCCTGCCCTCTTGACCAGACACAAAAGAGGCAAGGCTCCTGTGACTTTAAATGTTGTGATGAATCCCAGGTGGATTCCTGCATTAAGAAGTGGGATGGACTAGATGCCCTCATAGGCCCCCTTTTCAACTCTGCTATTCTACGATTCTATGAACATGGACAGAGTGCATTGCCTGTGACTGATGTGAGCCAAACATGCAACGATAACTGGAGGGAGGAAGTTCTCCCTAACTGTCAGCTAAATTCCTGCATTAAGAAGGGGGTTGGACTAGATGCCCTCATAGGCCCCCTTTTCAACTCTGCTATTCTACGATTCTATGAACATGGGCAGAGTGCATTGCCTGTGGCTGATGTGAGCCAAACATGCAACGATAACTGGAGGGAGGAAGTTCTCCCTAACTGCCAGCTAAATTCCTGCATTAAGAAGGGGGTTGGACTAGATGCCCTCATAGGCCCCCTTTTCAACTCTGCTATTCTACGATTCTATGAACATGGGCAGAGTGCATTGCCTGTGGCTGATGTGAGCCAAACATGCAACGATAACTGGAGGGAGGAAGTTCTCCCTAACTGCCAGCTAAATTCCTGCATTAAGAAGGGGGTTGGACTAGATGCCCTCATAGGCCCCCTTTTCAACTCTGCTATTCTACGATTCTATGAACATGGGCAGAGTGCATTGCCTGTGGCTGATGTGAGCCAAACATGCAACGATAACTGGAGGGAGGAAGTTCTCCCTAACTGCCAGCTAAATTCCTGCATTAAGAAGGGGGTTGGACTAGATGCCCTCATAGGCCCCCTTTTCAACTCTGCTATTCTACGATTCTATGAACATGGGCAGAGTGCATTGCCTGTGGCTGATGTGAGCCAAACATGCAACGATAACTGGAGGGAGGAAGTTCTCCCTAACTGCCAGCTAAATTCCTGCATTAAGAAGGGGGTTGGACTAGATGCCCTCATAGGCCCCCTTTTCAACTCTGCTATTCTACGATTCTATGAACATGGGCAGAGTGCATTGCCTGTGGCTGATGTGAGCCAAACATGCAACGATAACTGGAGGCCGGACGTTTTGCCAACCCTACCAGCTGAATTCCTGCATTAAGAAGGGGATTGGATTCTTTAATGTTTATAAATTAAAAATTATAAATTTTAGTTATAGATACATGAGTGTATTAGTGGTAAGTTAGATAGAATACTAATGTATTAGTTAGTGTAAAACCTGAGTTTGTTGCAGTTTTTGTCACGGACTTTTGCGTTCGGGTGTACTTACTGTATCCAGAAAGTGTTTTTAATAAACAACACCTCCCTCCAAAAAAACTCAACTTGCTTTTTCACAAAACACAGATGTGACTTTATATACCCATCTATTTCATGGTTACATGTATTTTATATTTATATTTATATTTTATCTTTGCCTTGTAGCTCCTTTGTAGTTCTGACTGGCTATAACTGAAACCTAGAGCGGATTCACCACCCCACTGACATCAGAATCACAAGCCACTGCTGGATTTAGCATGTCTCGCTCCTGTAGAGTGACCATATTCAAAGGAGTACAGGGTTCCTGTACCTTTAACAGTTGCGTAGAAAAGGGGGTTGGACTGGATGGCCTCGTAGGCCCTTTCCAACTCTGCTATTCTATGATTCTATGATTGGGGTAGTTTATGCGCTCTCTCTCTCTCTCTCTCTCTCACTCTCACACACACACTCTCACACACACACTCAAACCCAAATATGTGGCAGTGTAGTGCAATGGTTAGTGTGTCAGGCAGGTTCTAGTCCCCACTTGATCATGAAGCTCACTGGCTAACTTTGGACCAATCACTGACTCTCAGCCTCACCTACCTCACTGGGTTGTTGTGGCTATTAAATGGACAACAGGAGAACTATGTACGCCACCTTGGGTTGCTTGCAAGAGGGAAAAAAGGTTTCTCCCATATACCTTTCCATGTGGCTAGGGTGATGAATTCAAAGGAGTACAGGGCTCTTCTATCTTTTACACTTGTATAGAAAAGGGAATTTCAGCAGGTCTCACTTGTATGCATGCAGCAGAGATGATGATTATTATTATTATTATTATTATTATTATTATTTATTTATTTATATAGCACCATCAATGTACATGGTGCTGTACAGATAACACAGTAAAAAGCAAGACCCTGGAATTAAGCTCCTTCACAGGAGGTAGGTTTTGCACAGAATATTTCTCAATGTCCCAATGTTCCCAAATACATTTAGTTCTCAGAATATAAGCTCCTGCTGATGTCACAAACTCCCTCCCTACTGGCAAAAATATTCTTAGCTATCCCTTTCCTTCCCTCTCTGGTCTCTTGTTTCTTTCAGGAGAAGAAACTGCACACACCAGATAGGGAAACACTACAGACCACCTCCAGCAAGCTACACACACACCTCACCACCACCACGCTAGAAATTAAAGCTCTAGCTTTCTTTTTACTATAAAATTAACTACTGGACAATCTATCACCCCTGCTCATGTCATATGTGCACAACCAGAGACTGTACAACCAGAGAACACAGAGTCCTAAGTATGGAGACAAAAACCATTGAGAGGGTTTTTGCTTTAAAGGTTAAAAGGAGGTATTACTTCTGCTTAAAGAATGTGATATCTCATTAAAGATATAGGAGCAAAAATAGATTTTTATACACCCTAATATACATTCTAAGGCTGCAATCCTAACCATGCTTACTTGGGAGTAAGCCCCATTGAAATCAGTAGGCCTTCCTTCTGAATAAGCATGTAGAGGGATGGGCTGTAGGTCTGGCAGAATCCAGAAACAAGAATGTGCTTTTCTAAAGTATGCTAAAGCAATGCCTTCAGCAAGCTAGCCAAAACGCACAAACTGGCATGTTGAACAACTGGAAACGTACCTTATCTTCTTGTCTTGTGTCAGTCCAGAACACTACATATAATTGCACACCCACTAGAAAATTTGCTGGGGTCAGCCCATCAGCCATAAGATAAATCACAGAACACTTAGATTATCCAGAGTCCAGTGCAGTTTTAAACATTTTTCTCTACGTTGCCTGCCTAACTTTTGTAATTCAGGAACTCTGCAACTGGAACACGCTGCTCAGTGCTTACGCTTCAGAGCTATCTTTAGTGTGGCAAAGGGAAGGCAACAATGAGAGTGTAGCCACTCCTTTCTGCCGTTTGGCCAAGTGAAAGTTCTAAACGTAATCTTCAGGAAAGCAGGTTTTTTTCCCTTAAGGTGTTCTCTCTGCAGACAGTGCTAACTGAGCACAGAAGTCTGGGATTTCTGTGTGTTGTCACCTTGAAAGGGTAAAGTACAATCAAGTGGAAAAGAAGGATACTGCTATGAAGCAAGCAGGAAGCAGTCTTTATCATGATTATGGGATAAATAGCAATTTAAATAAGGATATGAGTCTTCCTGGCACAGTAAATATTATAACTGGCAGACAGCTATCTCGTTGCAGAAAACCTTCTACAAAGATTAACAAGCTGGGAAGTCACTATTTTGCACAGGCATTTATTAGACAGTGATTTGCTGAATGCAGAGAACCGCCCTGGGTGCTTCGGCTATTGGGCAGTATAGAAATGCAATCAATCGCACAATCATGCCCAGTAGCCTTTTTAATTCCATTATGGTACATAATCAATCTCTCTCTCTCTCTCTCTCTCTCTCGGGGGGGGGGGGGAGGATTACCTTACCTCCTTCCTGTCGCAGGGCCGCTGGGAAATGGAGTTTTCAGCATAAGAGGAAGTGATGTCACTTCCTCTTATGTTGAAAACTCCATTTCCCAGCGGGCCTGCGACGAGGAAGGAGGTAAGGTAATTCTCTCTCTCCCCCCCCCCGGCTAGGCCCCCCCGCCACTCTCCAACATCCCTCCACCCCCCACCACGCGGTCACTTACCTTTCTCCGTTCACCTCCCAGTCCAGGCTTCGAAGCCAGGCCGGGGGTTTGGAGGTGGACTCTTTAGAACGGTGCACCAGATGGTGTAGCACTCTAAAGTGTCCCCTCCAACTCCCCGCCCTAGCTTCGAAGCCTGGACCGGGAGGTGAACGGAGAAAGGTAAGTAATACCTCCTCTCCCCCCCCACCCGGCTAGGGCCCCCCCCCACCGTCCACCCCACCCCCCCGCCGTGCGGTCAGTTACGTTCCTATTATCACCTCCCGGTCCAGGCTTCGAAGCCAGGACGGGGAGTTGGAGGCGGACGCTTTAGCGCTCTAAAGCATCCGGCTCCAACCCCCCGTCTTGCCTTCTAAGCCTGGACCGGGAAGTGATCATAGTAACGTAAGTGACCGCGCGGATGCCCCAGCGCGGCCCAGTCCCGTCCCGCAGGGCCCGGCCTGCCGCCGCCGTAGCAACTACGGGGCGGCGGCGCGGCCCATGGGATTCCCCCCAACACCCTGTCCTGGCCTCCCGCCACTGCAGCGGTAGGCAGCGGCGGGGACCAGGAAATCACCCCTCCCCACCCCGCACAACATCACTTACCGTCCTCCTCCACAGTCCGTCGCAAGATTAAATTTAGGCCGTGGCTTTAAGCGGAAGTAAAGACCTTGGCCTTTACTTCCGCTTAAAGCCATGGTGTAAATTTAATCTTGCGACGGACAGTGGAGGAGGACGGTAAGTCTCCGCTTCCCCCCCCCCCCCGGGCCTGGGACCGGGACCGCCGGTTCCCCCCCCCCCCCCGCTACGCCTGGGTCCGCCGCTGCACGAATGCAGCAGCGGCTCCAGGCAAGCTCCCTCACCCCACTTACCTGGCCCGTTGGGGATGAGCGCCGGCGGCGCTCTCCCTGCTTCTCCGTTTCCCTCTGGGGATTCTGAAGCTCACGCGCATGCGTGAGCTTATCAGATTCCCCATTGAGAAACATGGGGATTTTAAAAATTAATTAAAAATTGATGGAACGGTCTTTCGAAAAAAGAAAGGCCATTCCATCAATCGGATGGATAGGGGAATTTAATCCTGTTTATGCATTCCCCCGGGAGGCTTCCCCTTTTGCGCTACGAGTGCGCAAAAAAAAAGTCGCCACCCCCCGAGAAAAACAAAGCAGATTGTGACGGACAGACTTTCTCTCCCTTTTTCTCCTTTAAACTCCCACCCAGACCTCAATATTTCAGGAATCTCCCTGAAACGCGCAGGGAATGTAAAGCCAGCATTTCTTTCTGGCAGTACCCGCGTTTCAGAAAGATTCCTGAAATAGTTTTCATTTTAGGACCCTAAATTCCCCTTCCCCCCCGCTAAATAAATTATAATGGTGGAATGCTCAGATTACTGATGGGCCTTAACATACAGCAGCCACTACCGTGGCTGCTGTAATAAAGCGCTTTAACTGCTTTAAAGCGCTATAAAACTGTTATAAAGCGCTTTAAAGCAATAGTGTAGATCCGGCCATGGTCTCTCCTTTCACTCAGATCTAGTAATCTGACTGCTGTTCTCCACCACTCATCCCAGGGACCCTAGAGATAGGGAAAAGGGAAAGAAAGATTTCCTCAGTGCTCCCTCTCAGTCTCCCACCCACATAATGGATTGAAACCGCCCCCATCTCAAAAGTCCTGCAGTGTCAAGGCAAGATTTTTGTGGCCTACAAAAAGTGACAGTGGATTGATTAAGAAAGGCAGGAGAAAAAACACACTTAGTCCAATTGGATAATAGTAGGTAGAAGAACCGAATGTCCCATTCTATTCTCCTCTAAATGGCTTTCAACATAAGAGCCTGAGAGGCAGTAGCAGAGGTATAAAAAGCGGAGAAAAGTAATTAAAAACACAATAAAATAGCTGGAAACTTTCTCAACAGGAACCGGGGTGGGGGTGGGGGGTGGGGTAACAGATGTCATACTCCTATCAGCCAATAGGGCAGCATTTTCAGTTTCTTTCCAGGTTTGCAATTTTCCATTAACTTTAAAGTGTTTTAAAAAGAAAACTGTAACAGCTAGATTGCTTATTCTTCCCACCCCTTGTAGCTATTGATTGAGATGCTCTTGGCAACACACTGAATTTTATTTTTTTAATTTAATTTATTTTTTTATTAAAAATTTCTATCCTGCCCTATATCACTGGGATCTCAGGGCAGCGTACAGATATAATCAGAACAATATAAACATAAACAATTTACACAGCTAAAACGTATTAATCATTAGCAAATTAAAACCAGTAGAATTTTTAAAAAAGTAATAAAAACAATTAAAACTATGTGTGGACATGGAGAATTTAGCCCTCAGAGGCTTTGATAATCCAGGAGAAAAGCCCTGCAATGATCTGTCTGCAATATTATAGCATTATGTTTGCCAATGCTGGTTGTTCCTGATATTAATAATCTGTACCATTATGACATGTAGGTCTGCTTCCAGTGGCCATCCTATCCCAACAACTTTAATGGTGCATAGTTCAGAGTATCAGGTCTTATATCTTAGAATTATAACCTCATTAATGCTCATTAGGAGTTACATCTGCCTTTGTCTCAAACGTTAAGTGCACTGGTTTTTCACGAATCCACAGCATGATCCAATCTTGATAGTGCCCTGGCTAATAATGAAAAAACCCTACAACCCACAGTTTCCTGGTATCAGATCATACTGCATGAGCCTCAGGGCATGTCTAGACAATGGGATATCCCGAGGATTGCCCCGGGATTATTATTATTTATATAGCACCATCAATGTACATGGGATAATCCCTGTTCGTCCACATGACGCACAGGAGATCCCGGGAGCAGGCAGGAAAGATCCCTGCATTTCTCCAGGATATTGCCCTACACTTTTGTCCCATTTTTTCCTGTGGTCATGGGATGATCCTGAGACCGTGGGATATGTGGGTGGCTGTCCCGGTTTGTCTCAGCTCCTTGTATTTACTCGTGAGGAGCCGGGCACGGGGCATGGAGTGGGGGGAGTGGGAAAGGTGTTTTTTTTTTTAAAAAAAATACAGTTTCCGCTGGAGCGCTCCAGTGCTCATTTTCGATTAAAACAACAACAAAAAAGGTGGCCGTGACATTTTCCTCTCAGGACGTCATGCGCCATGTGTAGACTGAGGGGGAGGATCTCACAATCAGCATATCGCAAGATCCTCCCCCTCCACCCCCCTGGTGTAGACATGCCCTCAGGCTCACGCAACTGCCCCTTCCCTTTGTCCCTTCACATGCATGAAAGGAGCAGATCAAAAGCTTCTGATTTGGAATACACCACAGTTCCACATCATATCTGAACTAAGGGAACTGTGGTTTATTCTAACTGTGATTAGTTAAAATGGTAGTTTGATAGAACAAACCACAGTTCCTCAAGTTGTAATGGGGAACTGTGATTTCATGAAGAGGGAGGAGGTTTCCATCTCCTCCTTACACATGTGAAGGAAGTGGGGATGGGAAAGGGAGCATGCAGACCCATTCATTTTGCAGACTCATTCTTGTAATGAGAATCCATATTTTCCAGTATGTCTGAACAAGGTCACACTCTGCTTCTGGGTTTACAGTGGGATTTCTGGACTACTTGGAAAAATGTGAGTAATTCCATATTACCTGGTGTCTGTCTCAGGCTACAATTGCATCAGGTACGTTGAAAGAAAGAAAAGCTCCACAATTCATTATAAAATCCATGCAGTTTCTCATTCAATGCAATTAGTTTGATGGCTCCATAGGAAATGAACAACTACCTCATCATTGAGAAATGCCTTTGCTGTTGGGAAATGAACTCCTGATGTAGAGTTTGATCCATGCTGGTGGGAATTATTCACATGAAATTAGAACAAAGCACAACCTAATATCAAATTAATCTAGTGCTTGAAATAGAGGGATTCATGTCTGCCTAGAAGCCCCCAGACACAGATTCATTATATGACTTTCTTACAAAGTAGCAGGGAGAGGTAATGACTCATCAGATGCACCAAGGTCCTTTGTTGGTGAGCCTACAGAAAAATGGTGACTTTTGTTTCAGCAATTGGATTCTGAGGACACCAACGTCCTCCAGCTGAAATTTCATACTGATGCTGTTTTTTGTATGGCAGCCTTCCTTCTCCAACCTGGTGCACTCCAGATGTTTTGGATTTCAATTCTTGTCGGCCCCAGCCAGCATGGTGAATGTTTAGGTATGCTGGGAGTTGTAATCTAAACATCTGGAGGACATCAGGTTGGAGAAAGCTGTTGCATGAGTTGTTAAAGTGGTCGGGTGGCAAAAAATATATCTAAAATATATTGTTATGTATTTTAACTGGTGATCCCAGGTATTGAAACAGGAATATTTTATAAGATATCCACACAGCATGGTGTCAAGTCAACCACCTAGCTTCAAGCCCTAACAACAGCAAAGATAAGTGGTGTCTGTAACAATATGAAATAACTGCTGGATTCAGCTTGAATCGGTTGTGCTTCCTAGGAGGAAGCCGGAAGTAGTTAAGGGAACTGTTTCTGGCCTGAGGAGAGAGTGGCCACAAACTGAGAGAGTTCTTTATAGAAGTCTTTGTTTAAGTAAAATGTGTAAATTTGTTTGGAAACAGAGTCTATATTTGAATATGTGAGGTGCAGTCCACCAACTTTGAAACATAACCTATTCTCTGTTCCATTGAACTCAATCTTAGTTTGAATTGGGCCTAGTTGACACATGCTGTAGATGAGCTGCTGGACTGTACCACTTCAGAGACTACAGGTGAGAAGTCTTGTTGTTGAATGTTTCTCATTTTAAAGACTAGCATAATGGGAAAAGGCTATGATTCTTCCGTCTTATGTATAGTTGGAGGAGCATGCAAGCACATGATCTTCCACCTGCACTATGAGGTGGTATAGTCTTGACTCAAGGAAACTTTGCTACTTTTTGTGTAAACTAGGCCAAGGTTTTCCTCCTTAATGTGCTCGGTGCAACATTTTTTTCAAAGCATTTTGTAACAGGTCGTGAAGGCTATAATGCATAATCTAAGTCGATTACTTCTCTAGAGGCCAGAGACACAGCTGGTGGGACTCTTTGTGAGCTGTGAGATTCTTTGCCAGCTGATTTAATCAGATCAGACTGGCACAGATTTAGGGAGCGGGGAAAAGCCTTGTCATTCTACACTTGAAATGGTCTGGCTGTACCATGTATGAAACTAGTTTGAAGTATAAATGTGTCTTCTTTTCCCTCCAGTAGTGGTAAGGACAAAAGACTAGAAGTCAGAAGACCCATTTCTATTTCTGGCTGTCCTGCGGTCAGTGTGTGACTTGGGTAAGTAACCCAATATCTTTGAGACTTGGTTTCCCTGCTCCAGTGTTAAATAGATAAATAAGTGGCAGTAATGATCCACAATAGCAGCCTTTGGGACTTTGGGTTGGAAAGAACATGTTGTTCTTCTGGTTGTGATTGTACATTCAATATTTCGCCTTCCGAGAATAATTACCATGCATTTGGTTGATGCTAAGTGTTTGGATAATAGTAAAAGTGCCTGAATGATGATGATGATGAGAATGCCAACTAAAACTTTGCTGTTTAATCTGCATGCTGTTTCCCTCCCTCTGGTGTGATTTGTAAAAATTATTTATTATGATTATTAACATTTACATACTGTCTTTTCCTTTTGTTTTTTGCTAAAAAGTCATCAAAGCGGTGCACAACAACTTAAAACTATAAAATGCAGGCCATTAAAAACATTAAAACAATTACATAATTCAAAAGGCTAAATTAAAGAGATGTGTCTTCACACCCTTTCTGAAAGCCAGGAGCACGGGGGCCAAGTGTAATTCTTGAAATAAGGCATTCCTCAGTTTGGGAACAACATAGGAGAAAACCCTTTTCTGTGTGTGTGTCCAACAAATAGGAGTCTGTGGGTAACGATATCCTCAGAAGATCCTGCAGATCTTAATAACTGAACAGGTTCATAATAAGGGAGGATGTCCTTATCCAGGTCCTAAGACATCAGATGCATGTGTACACAGGAAAAGTCCTACAACTCTCAGCATGGCTGGCTGGGGAATACTGGGAGTTGTATGACTTTTTTTTGTATCTAAACATGCATTGTGTCCTAAAGGTTAACACTAATACTTTGAATTGAGCTTGGAAAGCAATTGGCAACCAGTGCAGATCTTTCAAGACTGATGTAATATGGTCTTGATACCATGGGCCACGTAACAGCCTAGTTGCTGCATTTTTCACCAACTGAAACTTGTGGTCCACTTTTTACGGGTAGCCTCCTGTACAGTGTTTTGCAGCATTCTAACCTTGAAGTAACCAAGGCATGGGTCATACAAGGCATACAAGTTCTGTGGGACTGGGAAAGCTAGCTTTGCAATATCCTTACTAATTGTTCTGCACGTTGCCAGCTCATATCGGCAATGATAAAAAATTGTGATTGTATTTGTAAGACAGTTCAATTGAAATGTATGAGATTTGATTTCAAATCAATGCATTTTGGATCGGATTGCTTGTAATCAGAGTAGGCAAACTCTTTTTAACCCAATGCTTTCAAAATTAAATTATGAAATTATCTGAGAATGCCTTTTGCACAGCCTTTTAGGAGTATTTAGCTTAATCTTTCATTCATAGTACTCCCCTCTAGCTAGTTACTATTCACAGTGCTTCGGGCTGTAAGAACATAACCCTGACACACAGCACAATCCTATCACACTTACTTGGGATTAAACCCCTTTTCTTCTGAGTTTGAGGACTTTCAGACAGAGGTGGGGAGGAAATTGCATTTCCTTACTGTGGTTCTCTTCCTGGTTCTCTTCCGTGTTTGAAACGAGCAGAATTACATGGAGAAGAGAGCAGCAGCCATGTGGCCTGTACATTTCAATGGGACAGTGCCCTCTACTGGGCATTTCCTGCCCTCTACTGGGCAAATCCTGACAAACCCCAATGTATCTTAGAACAGGCGGGTTTTCTGAGGTTTATTTTGTGACGCTAAAACTGAGAAAAGGAGTGGGAGATGAGCAGCAATGGCCAGTAACGAGTGTGTTATAAATCGCTCATTTAAAGAAGCTCTAAATATGTACAGGGTTGTTCTGTAAAAGGGAATTCAGACATTTGCTGCTTCCTACCAGCTGAGTATTCCAGATCTCCTTGGAAGGCTGTCACATGAAAGTAGTAACGTCTGACCTGTTGCATCCGCAGTCACATCTGCCACATCCTAACAGCAATTTGGGTGATGGTGGCAGCTAAAGAAGAACTACCAACCTCTGTGAATTTCCACTGGAAATCAGCAGCTGTAACCAGCAATGCACTGGGTCAGATATTAATTCCTCCATGGGGCTGTGTCCCCATGAAAGTCTGCTCTACATGGAGGAAACACATGTCTGAATTAGCCCCTCACGTGTCCAGAATGTACAAATTTGACCAGTTATAAGGAATCAAAGAAGGCGGCTATATTACGATGATATTGTGCAAATATATGATATTGTGCAAATAAAAGATGAGATGTGCTTGGTCTTATATTAAATAATTGAATGCACTTATGGGGTGTGTGCTATGGACAAATATGACTTGAGACGAGCAGGCTCTCATTTAATTAGACTGAAATTTCAACATCTATTTGAAAGACAATCTTCTGTTGGGACTGGGTGGATTAATATTATGAAGCCGAGTTAAAAGCTCTCCTTGTGGAAACATTCAGTTGGTGGTCTTTTTTCTTTGTTTTGTCAGCTCTCATTGAACATCTGTTTTCAAGGAGCATTAAGTGCACGAGTGGCCAGGAACCAAATTATTTTCATGATGTCATAGTTGAATCATTTCTGTTTTCTGTATATGAAAGCATTCTGAAGCTGTGTTGGAGGGGGGATGCTCACCCGTGTAAAGCAACCAGCAGCGACAAAGAGCTGAAGTTGTTCCAGGCCAGGCGGAGACCTCAACTTGTCAACAGCAGCGCTCTGAAAACACTACTCCAACTTTGCAACAAGGCTTTTTGATGAAGACACCACATAGCACAAGGCTGAGCTAAACAATACAGGGAAATAGTTTTCACTGGAAATTTTGGATAACAAGAAATCCTTACTTATTTGTGTGAAGGCTAGAACACCTGCTTATTTATTTATTCAATTTGTAAACCATCCTGTCCCTTAGTTTAGAGTTTATAACTTTTAAAAAATACCCCACCACCACCACACACACATGCTTAAAGCCATAGCTCATGATAGGGGACATGTTTTGCTAGCAGAAGGCCCCATGTTCTCTGGCATCTCTAGATACAAAAAAAATGGTATTAGGTAGCAAGTGATGGAAAAGACCTCTGCTTGAGATCTAGGTGAGCTGCTCCCAGTCATAGTAGTTGTTACTGGACTAAATAGGCTTTACTCACAAGCCCTCGCCTCTAAGTACTTAGAATCAGTGGAGGCTGGGAGCTCCAGTTTTGGTGCTTGTTTTAGTCTAAGCAGTGGAGGCTGGTGGCTCTGATTTCAGTAGGGCTGTAAATCCATTCTGGGCTTCAGTCAGAACCAGCCAGAACTCTAGAGGAGCTATCCAAGGGGCTGAACCCTATCCAAATGGGTTCAGCATCTTGGATAGCTCCTTTAGAGTTCTGGCTGGTTCTGTCTGAAAACCAGAATGGATTCACAGCCCTACTGAAATCAGAGCCACCAGCCTCCACTGCTTAGACTAAAACAAGCACCATGCAAATCACAATATAAAACCAATATAATAAAATTGGCAATGAATTACTTGAACAAGTAAACAGCAGCAGAATAACCTAAACTAGAATAAAACCAACTGATTTTGCTCAGAAAACAAGAAAATAAAAAGGTGCTTTTCTGGCACCTGAATGATAACAACAAAAGTAGCAGGTGAATTTCAGTAGACCCTGTCTTTGAAACAGCCTATCAAAAGAAATCTGTCTCTCTCTGCTCACCATATAACTTTGCTTCCAGTAATGTGGCACTCAGGGAAATAAACAGGAGGCCAGCAAACACGGAACCCCACCTGCCCCCAAACAAGGTGGCAAACGTCAAATGGCGCTGAAGCAAATATATCGAACTAATAAGGCATACTTTTTTCCAGCAACTTTGGTTCACTTGTTAGGGTTTTTGGACCCAGAGAAGTGTATCTGATAAGGATCATCATCTGAGTAGATGAGGAAATGTGCAAGAGAGAAGGCAGTGCTTCAGATAACCTGGCCGAGGCCATTTAGTGCTCTTGTGAGTAATTACCAGCACTTTGTATTCGGAAGCAATTGAGAAAAGATTGCAGATCTTGAAAAAAAAAGGGGGGGGAAGGCAGAATCTTAATTGCAATGCATCCCTCTTAGTAAACTCGCATCAACATTTTGAGTCAACTGAAATTTCTAGATGTAAAGGCAATCCCTTTGCATTATAGTACTCTAGTCTAGATATGACCCAAGCATGGATAACTGACAAGCAGGGGTGCTAGCCAAAGTTGATAGAAAGTGCTTTGACCTAAAAAAAAAAAAAAAAAAAAAAAAAAGCCATTGGGTATTTACTGTTTCCAGTAGTGCAAAGGTAGAGCAGGTAGGAATTGGATTTGTCACATGGGAACCGTCATTCTGTCAGAGATAACGTCTCATTACATAACTGATCAGGTTTGACTGTATGATAATGCCACTGAGAGAAGGTGGGGCCGATTGACAGTGAGAACAAGAGAAAAGTGTGGTTCACACAACACGCTAACCCACCCAGTGTGGGTTGTTGTTGAACTGTCGGTTATGGTGTTTTTTAAACGCATTGCATTTCCCGCAGGGTGGGTTATCGTGTTGTCTGAATGTGTTATGTTTTTGTAGGGTGGCTTCAACCAAAATGATGACCCACTCTTCAGAAAAGGCGCTGCATTCAAACAGCACAACAACCCACATTGGGTGGTTTAGCATGTTGTGTGATCCAAAGAATGGTAAGTGAATTGGCAAACCTTTCAACAAGTGAACTGGCACCCCCCCACCCCCAAAATTACAAGAAAACAAGGACTGTTTTCTATGCTGCTAAAAAATATTCACAGAAATGATTAGTAGTTTTGGCTCAGCTTTACTTACAATCCAATTTTGTTTTGGCTGATTCTGCGTGTATCTGAACTTTTAAATGGTCTGTTCTTTCCTGTCTGCATACAGACATGCTGAAGCTTTGTTCAATCCCATCACCAGAAATGGGGATTATCTGTCTATCCTACAGTAATTATGATTCATCACTTCAGTGTAGTTCAGTGTTATATCAGGACAAGCTGTGAGTTAGTACATCTCTAATCTGCAGCTTCAGATGGTTACAAACAGCAGGTCACATCATGCATATGGATTATTCAAGAATCTGGATATTGTAGTTGCCTTTCAGACTAAGATCCTCATATTTAGCTGGTGTTCCGATAAGAAAACTAGGGTAACAAGACAGACAGCCCTATGTAAATTGCCCTTATTTTTATTCTTCATTACTTGATCTGCTATGCCAAGTACCCAGTGGAGGGGGGGGAAAAGATAGCTTACTCCAAAGTCCTTCCTGCTCAAAATCATTTATGAATCTTTTGTGTTTGTGTTATATGTTTAGCACAGCCTTGTACATGGAGGCAACTCAACCCTAGGCAGTTTATTTAACAGGAAGTCCCCCTCAATTCAATATGATTCACTCCCCAATCCCATATATTCCTGCCTGATTGCTAAAATCATCTTTGAAGGCTCTTTTCTCAGTGCTACCACCCACAATGGTGTGATACGTGGCTACCAGGGAAAGAGCCTTCTCTATGGTGCCCCCCACATCTGTGGGAAGTCCTTCACCACCAATCATTTCCCCTATTCTGAAAGGCTGAAATACCCTTTTAATTTTTAAATTAATACATTTATATCTAGCCCCTTTTCCTCTGGCAAGAAATCCAAGGCAGCCTCTATGGTCCTGCTCTTCTCCATTTCATCCTCACAACAACCCTATGAGGTAGGTTCAAAGTCTCTCAATGAGCTTCATGCATGAGTGGGGACTAGAACTCGGATCTCCCAAGTCCCATGCCAACATTCTAACCACTGCACCACAGGGCTTTGGGAAGTAAGAGCTTTAAGCTACAATGTACAGTAATGGTTTTCATTTTGTTTGTATTTTTGGCCCCACCCCATTTGCCTTCAGCCCCACCCACCATTGGAATGGACTTCCAAGAGCATGTCCAGAATGGAGTTTGGCCCTTGCTGAAGGATGTTCCCCACCTGTGGTGTGTATATGTTTAGACACCAGATTAAGACCTTCTTCTTCCAGCAGGCATTTAATTTGTAATCTGGTGCTTTGGTTATTAAGCTAGCTCTTAAGTACCCTATTTCTTCGATTCTAAGATGCACTTTTTTCCCCATATAAACTTCTCTAAAAATGGGGTGCGCCTTAGAATCACGGGTGTGTCTTAGGGTTTTTTTTTCCGGTTGGTGGTACTGAAATTAGTGTGCGTCTTACAATCGATGGCATCTTACAATCGAAGAAATACAGTATTTCAACCATTTCTAATGTTTTGATATTTTGAAATTTTCATTGTTGAGTGTATTTGGTTGTAGTTTTATTGATGCTTGGGTTTTATTTTATTTTTTTACTGTAAACTGCCTCGTTTAGCTGTGTTTTGACAGTTTAGCCATATATAAATTTAATGAACAAAGAAAGATGGTTCTCATCTTTAAAATCATTAAGAGTGCTATCCTATGCCTGTTAACATGATAGCAAGACCAACTGTGTTCAATGACTTAGAGCTATACTAGAGTGACCAGATCTAAAAGAGGGCAGGGCTCCTGTAGCCTTAACTGTTGTGATAAAGAGGGAATTTCACCAAGTACTGCATGCATACAAATGACATCTGCTGAAATTCCCTTTTCTATGCAACTGTTGAAGATATAGGTGTCCTGTCCTCCTTTTTATTTGCTCAACCTACTCCCCCACAGCCCACTGTCAAGAGCCTCCTGGAGTTATTCCGCCTCTTTATCATTACAACCTGCTTGTTCTCCTGCCTTTCATTCTGGTCCTGATGATGATGATGACGATAGTGAGAAGGAGGAGCATTAAATGCCATTGGAGTCTTTACATTAAGGGGAAATCACATAGCTAACATGGGGCATGTATAGTTCCTGCTTTTTGGCATGCTTGTTATGGGCTGCATTATATGGACAGAGAGTGGTGATCACGTAGTTTAAATTGAATACCCTATTTCTTCGATTCTAAGACGTACTTTTCCCCCCATATAAACATCTCTAAAAATGGGGTGTGTCTTAGAATCGCGGGTGTGTCTTAGGTTTTTTTTTCTGTTGGTGGTACTGAAATTAGTGTGTGTCTTACAATCGAAGAAATACGGTACTTCTCCTCCAAGTGTGCTCTGTTCACTTCCATAGAGACAGCACCATCTAGTGGCGAAAGATCTTGCAAGCAATTTTCAGATGTTACCACTTTAAAAAGTGCTTCTTTTCATGATGGAATTTCAAACAGAAGCTGCGGGAGATGTCCTGGTTGTTCACAATGTCATTTAAAAGACCTGCAAACTTTTGTGAGTGGCCAATCTCGAGTTGCTCCTCCACTTCATCATTGCATCCTGCTAGTTCCTCTGCCACTCGCTCAGCCCCAGACAACAGACATGGTGAGAAAGAAGAGCAATAGATGCCACAGCTTAATTGCTCATTTGCTCTCTGCCTGTCAAGCAAACAAATAGTGACAATGATGAGAAAGAGGAGGAAAAGCAATGGCAGCCAGAGACAAAGGTGGTGAGAAGCTAGACTCACTGAGGGAGGGGGTCCATTGAGGGTGTCTTGCCCAAGAGCCCTCAAACATCTGGAGCCAGCACTGCTTATGAACATACAAAGCTGACACGTGACTATCAGGTCACTGGTACACCTAGCCCTATATTGCCTATTCTGATTAACATAGGTGATGGAAAACCTGGGCAGAGGACTTTCCCTGTCCTTCTATCAGACATCCTTGAACTGGACATGCTGTCGATGGGCAGAGGAATGGGACCAGGGTTGAGCAGAGGGGTGGATCTACTGCCTCATTCCCCAGCCCTGAAAGTGAGCTATTTGTGGCATTTTCTCTCTATCTTTTAGCTGGGCAGATCTGCGTATTTCCAATTCAGGTACTCCATTCGCTCAAATGGACCCAATCTGGGCCTGTCACCAACACCAGCCCTGGAGCTGGTGTAACTAAAAACCCCACCATCCCCTTAGCTATATTAGCTGGCATATGGGACAGGCTTGGATTGCGCCCTTCTGGGTGAACGGAGTGGCTGTGGATTCAATGGATTCAAAGCTAGCTCCTCCCCACCCTGCCAACAGAATGCTCCATTTTGGGCCTGTTCTACCTGCTACCACTGGTAACAACTGTCTACCTGCTCAGACATTGTGAGGCGGGGGACTCCTCTGCCATGGATCTAAACATGGATCTAAACTATTGTCTGAAGCCTATTGTTTGTTTGCTTTGAGAGCTGCTTTGAGCACAATGTAATGTGGAAAATGTGATATATAAATAAGTTGACTATGATTATTGGTGGTGCTCTTCTCCATTGCTGGAGGAGCATCAATTCACTATCCTATGCTGAGCAGTATTGAACATTAACTAGCGTACCCCAGCAGGAGTTTCCGTAGGTAACAGGCAATTCTACCAGATACATATCTGCCTCCTGAGAAATGTTCTAATTTTATCTATAAATAATAAGAACAATGCAAATCCACTCCAGATAGCAATGAATGTTCTGCGGCTTTCAGTTTCCTATTTTTAACTCAAAGCTACATTACCTGAACCAGCTGTCTCACCAACAACGAAACGATCGGTAATATAGGAAGAAGAAAGTAAATGCAGGGGTGGAGTCGAGGGGGCATTCTAGAAAAAACAAACAAAGGTAACCACATCTGAAAAACACAAGTGTCACCCAGACCGAAGAAACAAACAAAACAGTTTCAAGCCAATTAGTTCTTGGCCACTGCTCCTGTTGAGGTGGAAAACAAACAGCTTCCTTGACCCAAGTTTTCTGCTTGCAATATGTTTAAAAACAAAAAACAAAAAGACACCTAAGGAACCTGATTCCATGGACAGAGCTTGTCATAAGTAGAAATGGAGTATAATAAGGCAGCATTTGTATTTCGTAGAAATGTCTTTCCCTGGTGCTGTGCAGAACCATTTCTCACAATTCTTATGGCCATCCTCAGTTCCGTTTATGAAAAGGAAAATGGAAATCTCACATGAAGACACATCCCAAATGAGGGGATTGTGACAATTCAGAGCTTAGAGCAGCCTTTCTCAACCTGGTGTCCTCCAGATTTATTATTTATTTATTTATTTATTTATTGCATTTTTATATCGCCCAATAGCCAAAGCTCCCTGGGCGGTTCACAAAAATTTAAACCATTCAAAGTATAAAACAAACAGTATAAAAACATGATATAAAATACAATATAAAAACACAACCAGGATAAAATCAGCAGCAGTGCAGAACTACAAATTTAAAATACAAATTTAAAACAGATGTTTTGGACTTCAACTCCCAGCATCCCTGTCCACTGCCCATGCTGATGGGAGTTGTAGTAAAACAACAACCCCACAACATTTAGAGGGTATGAGATTGGGGAAGGCTGCCTTAGAGTGTATGATTGTAACTGCATCTCACAATTGTCCTAGAACTGAAAGCATTTCAATTATTAACTGATCTGTTCCTTAGTAGTACCTATGCCAAGTGTATTATTATACAAGAGACCAGGCAAAATGGACAGAAGGAAAGAAAGATTTGCCAGAATAAATGCATGAAGGAAGAGCATGGTGCCTTCCTTGGAAACTGCATCAAAATTAAATATCCATTGTAATTTTGTGTTGTTACCACATTTAATTTATAGCTAGCTCCAGGAGGATTCTTAAAGCTGGACTTTAGGTTTGATACAGGCTTGGCTTTAGTAGGTTCTGCTTTTACTTTTGACATACTGAACAGGATATTGCCCAGGAGTAAGAATGAGGAAAAGTTCCTAGGATATTTTCCTCACAGAAGATAAAGATTTGGAACCACAAGATGCTGGAGAGGTAGTTTTGAGAAGATGGATTCTCCAGACACTAGTGACAAGAAAATCTGTTATTTCCATAGCCCTGATAAATAGCTCAACATACCTAATGTCAAGGTCAATTTAGTTAAGCCTTCCCTAATCTGGTGCCCTCCAGATGTTTGGGACTTCAACCTCCCCAGTCCCAGCTAGCATGATCAGTGGTCAAAAATGCTGGGAAGTGTGGTCAAAACATCTGGAGGGCACCAGGTGATTGGGGAACGCTGGGTTAGAATGTTGAATTTACAGACTGGGAGACTCAGGTTCAAATCTGCACTCATCTTACCTTGGGGCAGTCACTCCCTCTCAGCCTAATGTATCTCACAGGATCGTTATTGTGATGGAATCGCTCTGTTTGACTCAGCCAGCCCAGACTCACGCCCTTTCACTGCCGCTTGTTAACCCTTTGTAGTCTAGGTTCTCAAGGAAGCACACCACACTCCAGAAATAGGGACCAAACACTTTTATTCCTCCAACTACACACTTTCAAAAGGGTCTACACATTAAGGTAAACATTCAAGAGGTTTGGGGGAAAGACACGGACAAAGGAATGACACACTTAGGACAGCAGGGACTAACACCTTATCCTCCCCTTTTACACGCTTAAGCCTAATAGAATTTGCACTCACTCCCCACTTTTACTACTTACCAGCCATAACTCCAGCAAGGTCCTTTGCCCAATTGTACCCAAACCTGGATTTAAAACAAAACAAACATATAACTCTGCGACTCAACCTCTTGTTGCTCACTCCGACTTGACTTTACATTACTCGAATTAAGACTCCTTCCCTCAGCGGCCGCGGGGAGCCTCCGCCATCCAGCCGGCCCGGCCTGGATGCTCTGACTCACCACGCACACGCTGGACTCCTGACACCCAAAGAAAAGAGACCGGACCCTTAAGTGCCTAGGCCTTTTATCCCATTCTGGGACCCCCTTGTCACCAGACCCACCCTGACCAATAGAAACCCCATAGCAATCCACACCTCTCCCGAAGGGAGGGGGGAATGCTCCCAGACATTGCACAGCTACAACTTGTTACTCCCACCCCCACCCCCGTACCAGCCCGGGGAGGTGTTATGAGATGCCAGACACTTCTTGCCCAGCGCAGCCTTGGCATTTTGCTTGCTACTCCCTTTTCAGACACAAAGAAAACCCTCTCCTTCCCCTTGGGATGAAGCAAAAGATGTTCTCTTAAAGGGACCACAGGCTCAGCCCATGACAGTTATGAGGATACTATAGGATGGGTGAATTGTATTCACTAAGCTGAGCTCCTGGAAGTTTAATAAATACCAAGGAAAATATTCTTTTTATTTCAATTGACATTTAGCTAAAAAATGGTGGATGGGAGTTTACTATCCTGCTTAGTCGTTATATCTCAAAGCTGACATTATTCTTCAGTACATACTAGAGATGTAAAGGCCTGGGAAATTTTGTTTTTAAAAATATTGACTGGCAGGTGGGGAATTTCCTGTTCTTTCCTTGAGTAAATAAAAAAAATGGAATGAGAGAAGGCTCTGTGTGTGTGTGTGTGTGTGTGTGTGTGTGTGTGTGTGTTGGGGGTAATTTTTGAATTATGGTGTTTAAAGTGCATATCACTATAATGTAATAATGCTAATCTTTAAAAATGATCCTTAAAAAATCTCTTAAGGACACCACTTTTTCAACAACATAGGCCTTAGCTAGACCTACCTGAAATTCCGGGGGAGAGGAGGGGAGACCTTGCATTGTGAATAACGCGAGAGCTCTCCCCCATTTACACGTAAGGCGCAATGACCTCAGGAAGAGATGAGCCGCGCTCACCATTTTTTTAAAAAAGAGACAGGAACGCTCGAGTGACTGACGGTGAGGTGTTTTTTTTTTAAAAAAAATTGTTTTCCCTCACTCCCCCCACCCTACCCCTGATGGCTGCACGGAGCCAGGTAAACTCGCGGAAACGGGCCACAAGCTCTGCGGTCCCTCGGGCTCAGCCCTAGACCGTGGAAAAAGCAGGGCGAAAGGGTAGGGCTGTATCCTGGGGCAAGGGAGGGATGATCCCTCCCTGATCCCAGGATCACCTGTGCATCATGTGGACGCACAGGGATGATCCTGGGTATCACCCTGGGATATAGCCTGGTCTAGCTAAGGCCATAGTCAATGGGGATGACAGGGAAGGTTTTTAACCCCCCCTTTTTTTAAAAAAAAAGAGAAGAAGTTAACAATAGCATTAAGATGTTTATAGTCCTATGCCTCTCTTTAATTAAAAAGAAGAAGATGAAAGATGCATGCTATGTAAAAGAGACTGAATGAAGCATGGCAATTTCACACAAAGCACCTAGTGTGGAAGCCATTCCATTTTACTGCTCTATTTTATTGCTTATTTATTGTGGGCAGATCTGGAACAGGCAGCCAGAATCAAGAATTCGGCAAGTTTCTGGAGTATGGTATCGGCCAGATTTAGAAAAGTTAATTACAGTGTAGCGACTCCTGTCTCTGCAAAAGTATGGGAAGATTTCTATTTGGAATTATTTGAGGCTAAGGCAAACGGGGTGAAAACACTTGTTATAGAAGATATTAATGACCTACCTAAATGGCCTCCAATTTTAAAACAAGAAATAAAACATCTCATCCTCTCATTAAAGAATAATAAGGCCCCAGGAGAAGATTTTTTGCCGCCGGAACTTTTCAAAGACAATGTTGACTGGTGGGCTTCTGTCCTTGCAGGCCTGGTTGTATCCCTACTGGATGGAAACTTAGCATAATAATTCCCCTATTTAAAAAAGGTGATCATAGAGACCCTAGTAATTACAGACCCATTAGTTTAATAGATATTCCTGCAAAAAATTATGCTAAATTTTTACATCAAAAATTAGAGGACTGGGTGGAACAAAATGACATTTTGGCAGAAGAGCAGGCAGGTTTTAGGCAAGAAAGGTTGGTCATTGATAATTGTTTCACCCTATCTCACTTGATATCTAAATATACTGCAAAGGGTGGGCAGCTCTTCACAGCATTTATCAATTTAAGTGCCACCTTTGATTCAATTAATAGAAGTCTTCTCTGGGATAAACTGGCTAAAACAAACATTGATAGGAGACTCCTTTTTCTTGTAAAGATCCTTTATACAGACACTCGTTTAAAGGTTAGAACTGGGGTAAGCCAAGCTCTAACAAATGAGATCCCCACAAGCAAAGGAGTTCGCCAGGGCTGCATTCTTGCACCATTTCTCTTTAACTTTTATATTAACGACATAGTTTCAACACTACACAGGCAAGAGTTTCATATGCTAAGGGTTTGGACAAAGTAGTGAACATTCTCCTCTATGCAGATGACATGATTTTGGTTTCCACCACTCAGGTTGAACTGTGGAGGCGTCTGAGAAAATTTTGTTCATACTGCAGGGGAAATGACCTAGTGATTAATTGCAAGAAATCAAAAGTCCTGATCTTTGGCAAGAAAAAGCAGCGATACAAGTGGTTTTTGAACTCTAATGAAATTGACCAGGTGGATTCTTTTATCTATCTTGGATTAACTTTCACTTCCACAGGATCATGGGCACCACAGTTAAAAAGAAGTGAGTTAAAGGCAACAGTTTGTGCAAAATCCTTGAACAGGCTCATAAATTATAGACAGGGTTCTCTCTTGCCAATCATTAATGTATATAAGGGCTAAAGTGTTGCTGGTACAAATTTATGGGGCTGAAATATGGGGTTTCGTCAATAGTAGGGAAATAGAAAGGGTCCAAAATCGTTTCTTGCGTACAATGTTAGGGGTTGCTCTAACCTGTCCAGCACACGTGCTTAGATCGGAAGTCGGTATTACAGCAGTCTTAGATCAAATACATTGCAGGCTATTCAATTATTGGTTTATGTTAGTTTTGATGAACGAGGCCAGGCTGCCCAAGAAGTATCTTCTCGAGCAGATGGCTAAAACCTTGGAAACCTCCTGGCTGTATAAATTTATAAAGATGTTACCAAGCTATGGTTTCAGTCTGCTGGCAATCAGCACCCCTAATACTAACATAAGAAATGCTGTTAGGTTAAGACATATTGTTGAAGCAATTGTAGGGATAGGGGACTTAGAATGGATGGAGGAAAATACATTAGGTAATATTGAGTTAAAATTGCAGAATGTATTTTTTAAGGAGAAAGGGAAGGGTAAATGGCTTAATGATTTAGATAATCACTTTTTGAAGTTCCATTGGGAACTTTGGAATAAATATAAAAAGGAACTGCTTTCAAGTAATTCCTCCTTAACACCGGTGATAATGCTAAAGAAATTTCCTGAAAACTTAAAGAATAGATTAAGCAAAGTTTTAAAAGAAAAAAACAAATTAAAATTAAGAGAATGGTTAAGGGGGATGAATACAAGAGAGAGGTTGGAAGAAGTTTTAAAAGATTTGAAATTAACGTGGTTAAACTACGGGCAATTGGAACAATGGACTAAAAACTGGGTAAGAGGAAATGGAGAGTGTGGAGAGAGGACGAAATTTGAGGAATTAATTGAAAAAAAAGAAATTGATAAGGGACAAAATATAGGGATAAAAGGGTTAATGAGTCAACTATATAATATATTAACTGAGAAAGGAGTGTTGGATAATATCGGGAAAGTGGTTTGGGAGACTGATTTGAAGATACAAATAGGACAGCAGAGATGGGAAGGACTATGGAGACAGAGAGTGTTGAGAAATATGTCAGTAAGAATAAAGGAGAATTACTATAAACTTGTATGGAGGTGGTATTTAACTCCGGTTAGATTAAATAAGATTAATAATCAGCTTTCAGCAGATTGTTGGAGGGGTTGTGGTGAAAATGGAACGTATTTACATATGTGGTGGGATTGTAAACATGTGCAAAAGTTGTGGAAGATGGTGTTCTTTGAGATTGAGCAGATTGTGGGATTTAAAGTAGAGGTTACACCAAGGATTGCATTACTCTCACTGCAAGAAGAACTTAAATATAATAAAGAAGCGAAAGAACTGATAACTAACCTGCTGACGGCTGCGAGGTTGATTGTAGCTAGGAACTGGAAGATTCTAAGAGACTATTGTATTGAAGAATGGTATAAAGAAGTGTGGGACATTGCTATAAATGATAAATTGACATGTAATATCAAAATGAAAAGAAGTATAGTAAAAACGAATGATTTTGAGGGTATATGGAAAAAGTTCCTAGAGTTTGTGTTCTCTAAAGGAAGTGGGAAACCACCAACAGATGAAACTATGAGTTTTTGGAAACAGGAATGAGATCCCGAGGTGGGGGGAGCACTGTTATGTTTAGTACAAATATGTTTAATAGGTTAAATTTGAATATACGATATTAAGGCAATTTTATGTTTATGTATCAAGTGATTTTTATTTGTTGTTTTTGTTGTTGTTTTAATATATATATATATATATATATATATATATATATATATATATAAAGAAATGCTGTTAAACTTAGGATCTCAGATATTAGAAGTCAGAGTGATATAGCCGCAGTGGCAAATTCAAGGGCCATGAAATGGCTAGCAACATCTGAAGTCCATTTTAAAGAAGAAAAATACCTGTTCTTCTATATGAAACGGGTCCATCGAGTAGCCTTTACTCGGCTTCCTCTCGAGCTGATGGATACAATGATGCTACAGGGTAGATAGGCATCCCATTGAAAGACAGATTATGTATATGTGGTATTCCTGCAATTGAAGATCTAGCTCACTACTTGAATGTTGTTTGTATTCAAAATGTAGAGAAATCTATCTATGTTTTTAATAAGCATGAGAAATTGGACAGTGAAGGATAAATTGTCCTTCCTCCTACGTGGTTCTAATTATTTTGCAACTCAGAGGGTTGCCCTTTTTGCTCTCAAAGCAGCCAGCATAAGGAAAAAAGAATTAGAAAAATGGCTTAATATGTAGATTTTATTAAATCTCGCAACACAAGGGGTTTTATTAACTATTAGTCTTAAATAATATATCATATAGGAACTGTATATTGTTTTAAATTGTACATTTCAATTAATGCCTGTATGTTTTTAACGATGACGTGATCTTTTGAAAGGGTCAGAAGACATATCCAATAAAGTTTTATTCATTCATTCATGCTTATTTATTGTAGTTGGAAGTGTTTTCATGCTATGTTTTAATATTGTGTTTTTAATATTGTATTTCAATAATGTGAACCCTGAGGGATTCTATTATATTCAGCGGTATATAATTGTTACAGATAAATAAAAATACAGCCAGATAAGCATTTTAGTCCTAGTTAAAAGATTGATTAAAATAAAAACAGTAATAAAACATGGGCTATAATGAATTTGTGCTGACCTGTGATAGGTTCACTTTCCTGACTCATCACTGCCCATGTCCAACCTTGCCATTTTAAAAGGATGGAAAAGCAGCACTAAAGGCACCTACACCTGTGGAGATTCTGGCCTGAGAAAAGATGGAAACACTGGCGTTGTGTGGAAACTATGTAAAAGTGATTGAATGAAGCATAACTTCACACTAAACACCTAGTGTGGAAGCACCACCTATTAATGAAGTGATTCCTTTCTGGTTAATTAACAGGGGAAACCTTTCCTTGTCTACACAGATGTAAATCCTATTTACAATGGGACTTACTCCCAGGTAATTGTGTATAAGATTGCAATCTTGGTGATCCCTGATTGGATTAGGCAAGTAATCCAGGAAGAAGAAAGAAGAAACAACTACAGTAGATAAAACAATGGGATGAAAGAGGATCAAGAAAAGGTGAATATTTGTACAATCAAAGCATTTTCTAGGAAATATTTCTACCCCACCCAAAGAGATATCTCAAACTGAAAATGGAAACTGAAGCTACAAATATGCAAGGACGTTTTGGAGCATGACATATATTTCTGACATACATAGTGAGTAATATTTTCTGAAACACCCGTGTTTGTTAACAGCAAACAGGGTAAGAGTGCAATCCTACATCCACTTACTTGGGAGTAAGCCCCAATGAACTCCATGTAACCTACTTTTGAATAGACATCTAGGATTGCACGGCATCCTCTGACAACTGCATGTTGGCTGCCATTGGTTACAAAGGAGCCTCAACATATGAGCAACTGATTTTTAAAATTTTTAAATTTTATTACATGTTTATAGCGCCCAATAGCCGAAGCTCTCTGGGCGGTTCACAAAAATTAAAATCATAATAAAACAACCAACAGGTTAAAAACACAAATACAAAATACAGTATAAAAGCACAACCAGGATAAAACCATGCAGCAAAATTAATATAAGATTAAAATACAGAGTTAGAACAGTAAAATTTAAATTTAAGTTAAAATTAAGTGTTAAAATACTGAGAGAATAAAAAGGTCTTCAGCTGGCGACGAAAAGAGTACAGTGTAGGCGCCAGGCAAACCTCTCTGGGGAGCTCATTCCACAACCGGGGTGCCACAGTGGAGAAAGCCCTCCTCCTAGTAGCCACCTGCCTCACTTCCTTTGGCAGGGGCTCATGGAGAAGGGCCCCTGTAGATGATCTTAAGGTTCGGGCAGGTACGTATGGGAGGAGGCGTTCCTTCAAATAACCTGGCCCCAAACCACTTAGGGCTTTAAATGTCAATACCAGCACTTTGAATCGGGCCCAGACCTGGACTGCCAGCCAATGAAGTTGTAAAAGGACTGGCGTAATGTGATCTCGCTGGCCAGTCCCTGTTAGTAAACAGGCTGCCCTGTTTTGTACCAGCTGAAGCTTCCGGACTGTTTTCAAAGGCAGCCCAACGTATACACACTGGTTTTGTGTAGGAGCTTCATATGATTGGGACACCTCCATAACTAGGGGGTTGTGTATATGTTCTGGAAGCCCCAAGGTGGCTCTGCATCGATTATGCCACGCAGCAGCCACTTCAAAGCCATTGTGGGGCTTTCTAGAGAGCTCTGCATTTTAACATGTGAAGACTTACTCTGACTTTTCAGGATGGAGCAAGACAGACACGCCCCTTCTGCCGTCTATCCTTGCTCTATCCTCGATGCAGAGGCATGGCTGGGCGGATGGTGCCCCCTCATTGGTCACTGTCTGTCCGGGCAGAGGGCAGGAGGCGGGCCTGACTACCAGAAACCCTTGTGCTTTCGCTGCTGTGTTGGGATTAGCTGGCGCCACCCCAATGCTGCAAATTTTCAGGGGTTTGCTTATTGCAGCAGCAATCTGCCACCATATAGGCAGACCCTAGGTGTCCTGGTCATGCAGAGCACATGAGCAGTTGCTCGCACATAGAGGCTCCTTTGTAAAGAACTGTGCTCAGTGTGCAGATGTTGGAGATGGATACATGACATGAGGGGCGGAGCTAAAAGAGTGCTTCAACATGGTAAGGTTCTACATGCAACTAACACATAAATAGTGCTTGTGTGTATACCTGATCCAGATTTGTGATGCTACAAGAAGATCAAGAAATTGCAGTTTGCGGGACTCCTTTCTTAAGTATGATACGTGTTTCTCCTGTTGTCTAGATGCTCCAGGTTGTTGTGTAAAATGAGTTCCTTGGTGCATATTTAGAGGCTAAAGTTTCATTTAGACTGTATCTTGCTGGTCTATCCTTTCAGGTTGTATGATGGGAAGCTACATTTTATATTCAATCAATATTCAAAATGGAAGTTATTCTTAATCACACTCAGAAATAAGCAACTTCAATTGAAACATTTCATCACGTTTATGAACCACTCCTGCAAAGTTCATAGGGCCGTGATTTATGTACTTTATTTGTTGATGTTTGTTCTCACTTGCTCAATATGTCTATCTTGCACTTTTAGATCTAAGGAGTCTCTTGGGAGTACTTATATCCCGATCCTATGTATGTTTGCTAAAGATTAAAATTCCATTCAGTTCAGTGGACTTATGCCTAAGTAAAATTGCATAAGACCACAGCCTGAAACAGGTACAATGGCTTGGGGATCACAATTATTTTGTTCTGGGGTGTAATTATGTTCCTGATGGATTAAATGTAATTGACAGTGAAACTAAAGTACTTGGATTAAAATCCACTTTGTCTTTAGCTTCTGAAGGACCTAAATGGATATGTAGCCCATGTATGGTTACTAAGAAAATAAGTGTCACTGATCTCAAAGGGGCTCATTTTGTGTAGGAGTGCAGCCTCAAATCCATGTACTTTGTTCTAACAGAATTATGATTGGAATATAGGTTACTAATAAATAAAAGTTCTTGCTGGAAGAAAAATGGGAAGAGTTCCACTGAAGTTAAGCATTTTTGAATGTTATTCATTTCAATGAAAATGAATAAAGCACATGCATAACCCTTTCACTTAAATCAATGGAATCTCTGTATTTCACTTGCGGCTGGACCATGCTCTAAATATGTGGCTTGCTCATGTTTTTCTCATGCTGCATGTGGGGAAATGTTAATGAAACTTACGAATCCTGAAGGATGTCATATGTTGGTTTAAAAGTTATTTCTCTTAACTTTAGGCTTGAAGTGATGGGATTGCACACCCTGAAAAAGTTTTGTTTAGCCAAATGTGTGGTACATTTCTTACTGTGTAAGAACTATTAATAAACACAACTGACAAAGGAAGCATCATAGCTAAATACCATGTGCTTGCCTAAGCAATCAATGAGGTAGGACATGTACTGGAAATGTTTAAAAGAGAAAGTGTATGTATGTACATATGTATTTTACTAATTTGTATATTGCTTTTCACCCCAGAAGGGTTTCAGGGTGATTTATGATATAGTTAAATCAAAATGATAATAAAACTGTTAAAAAGAATCAAAATCCAAAAATAACAGCAAAACAAAAAAAGAAAGAAACAAAAAAGGGAACACAGCAGTAGTGGCAGTGGAACATAAATGAGCAACATTGAAACAAAAATCTCTTAACTAGAAATGGAAAAATCACGGTTTCTGGTCCGCGCTACTTTTGTATGTGTTCACTCATAAGTCCGTTCTGTCTCATTTCCACATTAAACAGCAATTTTAAAAGAAACATCAGCATGAAAATTTGAATACCCATATGTATTTATAAATGGTCTTTCTCTCAACATAGGCATCCTTAAAGTTTGAGCTGAGAACTGCACCAGAATTCTGAGGAAGGTGCAGATCAGTTTATTCCAGTGTATTCAAAATTCGCAAAGACCAAATTCTTCCAACATTCCTAGTCTTAACTTGCTTGCAGAATGCTTGGAGGGAAGGGAGCCAAGTGCACTTCCTGTGGAAGATGTATTATTTCCTGTAATACGTGGGGATGTAACTGGAAATAATAGGTGGGACATTTTAAAAGGAAACTTTAGGGCAGGGGGTAGGCAAGGAATGGAGGGGGAGGAGTTGCATTAGCGCCCCCCAGACCCCCTGGGGGCCACACAAATTTCCCTGATGGCAGTGGCTACACTCTCAAACATAACTTGGATATTTTCAAGCAAAATCCCCCCCTTTTTGCTGCCTCTATGCTGTGAATTTCGGTAACAAGGGATGAATGGGGGCTGCAAAAAAGGGCAGCTCCCCTGCATATGGCCCATGGGCTGCATGTTGCTCAACCCTGCTCTAGGGATATGTATGTAATTTTGCAGCCCAGTGCTAAGCATGTGGGCTCAGACATAAACTCCACTGAATTTAATGGGGTTTTCCTCCTAGTAAGTGCATAGGCCTGCCATTTTGATGGGAAACTGACTGCTGTGTTTTCAGCCGCTCTCTTTTGATGTTCATTTATATGTTAACCACAGGAATCCCCCCCCAACCTCTGGGGTTAATCAGGCTGCAGTTGTACTTATAGGCTTTAATAAAGAGGTAGGTGAGAATAAGATTAGATAGATGGCTGTACATATAGACACCGCAGAAAATGGAAGGGTTTGCAGATGCTGTTTTCAGTGTCTGTTTCAGCAACGCTTTTCAGTCTCCATAAAACTGAGAAGAACAAACCATGAGGCCATGGAGGTGAAAGGGGTGGAGGACACACCGTGCTTGCTCTTTCAAAATTCCCAGCTCACAGTTCTGATTTGATATTGCTTCCATGTTGTTCCGTGGTGGACACAGCAGGAGAGCTTATTAAAACCTGACTGAGAATCTGTTTTGCGCCTATCAGCAAACCAGAGTAATCCGTCAATAAATCACAAGAAGGCCTTTTTTAAAAAACAACCACCACCCTGAATTATTAGTTTTGAGATCTTAAACAAGTGTTGAAACGAGTACTCCACATACTCTGCAAAGGTTTTCAAATATTGGGAGCTATTGCTCAGACCAGGGGAGGGAAATGGTGAGTTAGAGCAGAGTTGATGCTCTCTTCTGAACCCCTTATCCATGCAGGGCATTCTTGATCCAAATATCTCCCTTATTCCTTTTACTAAGGGAAAGCTATTGTTCATACACCCTTCCCCTCAAACCAAGAGCACCTTGCAGTGCTGCCAGTTCTTGAGGCTACTGACAGGAAGAAGGGGCAGCATTGTCCTCCCTCTTCCCTGTATGGCTCTGATGCTGCCTCAGGCAGTCCATTGGTTCCTTTCAGCCTTACCTGACTATAAATACTTCCATGTTATGCCTGGGCTGTTGTTGGGGTAACAGCCAAATTATGGCCTTGTCTTGATTCACAAAGAGAGGACACGTCTCAGGATGCTAGAAATATGGCTATATTAAGAAACTCCAGCCAAGGCTTGCATATTCATAATGGTTGTCGGCACGTGTCACAGCTCCTTGTGGGTAAATTAGATTGTAAGCCTGTGGGCAGGAACTGTCAAGAAATACTTTTGTAAGCCGCCATGAGAGCCTTTTTTGGCTGAATGGCAGCATAAAAATCCTTAAATAAATAAAAATAAATAAATAAATAAATAAATTAACTCATGATGAGCTGTCATGTCACATGAGCTGGCCCATTGTTTTAGTTTGTTGTTGTATAGTATGTTGCCCTGAAACACTACCTTTTCTTCACAAGCAATGTCAGATGATGGGGCAATTGAAACAATGACATATATGATCAAGGATTCCAGCTGGACATCAGGAAAAACTTCCTGACTGTTAGAGCAGTATGACAATGGAATCAGCTACCTAGGGAGGTTGTGGGCTCTCCCACACTAGAGGCCTTCAAGAGGCAGCTGGACAACCATCTGTCAGGGATGCTTTAGGGTGGATTCCTGCATTGAGCACGGGGTTGGACTCGATGGCCTTGTAGGCCCCTTCCAACTCTGCTATTCTATGTTTCAAGGTTCAAAGTTCCTTCTTTCCAGGTCTTGTCATGGGTAAATGGGTAAGTTATTCTTGTCTCTTCAATCTGTCTCCCACACAGTCTGACAAGGCTCCTTCTCCACTTGCTCTCCCATGTGCTTCTTAGGGCAGTCAAGGCAAGTGTGAGGCTCTTTGGGCCTCCCACGTCCTAGGTCCACCTTGTCCCACTTGTGGGAGGCCTTAGGGTGGGAACATCCAGGTAGCCTGTTTGTAAGGCAGCCCTTCTAGTAAGAGAGGCTGCCCTAATAGGTCAGTTGCTAGGAAACATGGCGGTGGCTGTGCTATGGCACAGATGTCCTGCTTATCGGCTTCCCACAGGCAGCTGGTTGGCCACTGTGTGAATAGAATCCCAGGTCTAAGCCTTTGGTCTAATTCAGAGGGTTCTTTTTATGTTGTTATGAGTAAATTTTACATTTTTCTGGCAATGTTGGACAGCATCTAATGTTGTAATCTTGTTTAAACAAGTTGTTGTTTGTTTAGCAATTTTTGTATGTAATAGAAATTTTAAAGTGAATATCTGTATTCAGTTGCCAAATTGATATTAGGCTATGAATTAAAATTAGGAAAAATACATGGTTGCTCATGAATTGGATCTAAGTACATCTTTAGCTCCAGACAAACTGTAAAAACAACACAATCCTACTGCTCTAAATCTGTCCAGCATGTTATTTTTAAAGTATTGTGAGAAGATTTCTTGTTCTTCAAAACTCTTTGTAAAAGTTTAAGGTTCTTTTGAGGGTTTCAGTCTCCCCCTGCTGTTGTTTGGGAGAATAGCTTGTGATAAAATTTTGCAAGCAATCTCAGAGTCCATAACCGTGAGCAATTCAACATTTATACCTAACTTTCCCTTTTAATCTCCCCAAAGAGGACAAAAGTGGACACATATTTGCATTAAATTACATATGCTAATTTATATGTATAGATGCAAATTTAGAAATTATTATAATTTAAATAGAAATACAGTCCATCTCAGCGTAGTGCAGAAGACTGTGCCCAGGTGACTGGTGTGCCTGCCTGCCCAGGGGGCTAACTGTTGATGGGCAGCCATTTTTATGGTTCGTTATCTTTAAACTGGAATTTTACAAGAAAGCCTTTCAAAGAGAGGACGATCCTCTGGCAGCCCTTCAAATAGAGGATCGACCTCTGTAAAAGAGGTCACACGGCCATCCTAACTTTCCCTTAATGCTCTTATGTGGTTGCATGCTGCTGGGTGACTGATAATGAACTGCATGTCTCTCTGATATTGTCTTCTGGACTTAACTGGTCATATCTACTGGGCAGAATCTACACTACTGCTTTATAATGGTTTATAATATTTATTTATTACATTTTTATACTGCCAAATAGCTGAAGCTCTCTGGGCGGTTCACAAATGGTTTTGACAACTGTTTGGGCCCAGGACACATTACATATACCGTTTTCAAAGTGTTATATCCTGCTTAGTGTAGATTTGGTGAAGTGTTGTGAAATTCACCTATCATTAAACATCATTGCTTACATCCAGAACTGTGAGATTTATAATGCGTACAAATGAAATATAAAGGGTGCTCAAAGCAAAAAGCTCTAAGGTCCAGAGGAGATGGAGCGATTTTACTTGACTGGGTACCTGCTCAGCTTCCACACCATAGCAAGGGCCTACTAACAAGACCCCCCTGGAGTTGCTCCTCCTCTCCACCATTGCTTGTTCACCCACTGAGGAGAAGGAGCAGTAGATCTCACTGCCTGCTCACTTGCCCGTCAAACAAGCAAGCGGTAGCAACAATGAGAAAGAGGATGAGGAGCACAGCAGCTAATGACAATGGTGGTGAGAAGGTAGACTCACTAAGGGAGGGGGGCACTGGGGATTCTGTGCCCAAGGGCCCTCAGAAACATCATCAACATCATCATCTCCTCCTGCCTTTTCCCCATTACTGGGACTCACTCAAGGTGGCTTTACAAATTAAAACATGTACAGTTAAAATAGAGGTATACAATTTTTTTTTTAAAAAAAATATACTACAATATTAAAACATTTAAATACAAGTATTTTTTTAAAAAATTCCAATATATAAACGACATAAACAGAGGTCCAGACTACCCCCCGAAGGCCAGCTGGAACAAGAAAGTTTTAGCCTGCCTACGGAAACACACCAGGGAGGGAGCCAATGTAGCTTCCCTGGGAAGGGAGTTCCAGAGTCCCGGTGCCACCACTGAGAAGGCCCTCTCCCGTGTTCCTACCAGGCGTGCCTGTGATGGTGCTGGGACCGAGAGAACGACTTCTCCTAAAGATCTCAGAGTACAGGCAGGCTCGTAAGGGAGAATATGGTCTTTCAGATAACCTGGACGCAAGCTTCATATGCTAGCTCTTCCTCTTCCTGGTCCTCTGGTGGTTCATTGTTCACAACTGGTTCTGTTTCCTTCTCCTAAGTAAATCCTGTCTCCCTATAAGCCCTCTCCTCCTGAGTAGTTTCCTGGCAATAAAACTGTCTGGCAGTCAGATGGGCACTTCTTTGGATGTTCTCCATTTGTCACTAGTTCCACTGCCGACTTGTGACATGGGGGATTAGAAGGTGGCAGTTACAGGGTCAGCCAGCCAGTGGAGAAGAATGTATACCAGTGTTCCATTCACATTCACACACACACACACACAGAGGCATTGTAAATATGCTTTGAGCTTTCTTGAGTTTTATTGGTACACAACCTTCCTCATTATCTCGTGAGTCCATTGGATCTGCAAATCACAGATGTTTTGGTAAAAACTGAGAAACTCTTGCAACAGTTGTGCTGTGAATTTCCACAATGTCACAGCAGAAACTAGTCCAGAGAAATCCAGACTTAAGAAGCATGAGCAGAAGAGTGAATCATGAGCACTTGTGGAATTGGGGTTCTCTCTCACACACACGGCCAGTGCACTTGATTGAACAGCCCACCATGGCTTATTAAAACAACCCTGGTGTAACCCAAGGTTGTTAACACTTGCAAAACCCACGGTCCTCTGGATCAGATGACATGACAAGCCACAGCTTGAATATTCAAAAACTGTCCAGCATGTGCCACAGCTCACCGTGGCTTAAACACCGTAGCTTGAACAAGCCATGGTGGCCTCAGTGATTGTGCAAGCTGGGTTACTAGTTGCCTCTGTTCTACATTGGCCACCACATTGCCTGTTAGCAGTCAAATCCTTACAGAAGCAATCCATGACCAGAAGATGAAAGCATATTCTGTTACCTGATTTGTGTATGGTGAAAATTTGCACAATTTACTCCAGGGATGCAGAACTTTTTTGTTGTTGTTGGTCTGAGGGCCACATTCTCTCTGAGCAAGCACATCAGGGCCTACATGCCAGGAGTGGGTGGGGGCACCCCTACTGCTGGTATGCTGTGCTCCCTATGCGCTTGCCCAGATACACACAGATACACACTCATCACACAAACACAGAACATTTACACACAAAGTTACACCCATGCACCCCCACCCCCATTCATTATGGTGAGGTGGTTAGAGTGCTGAACTAAGACTGTAGGGACCCAGATTCAAATCCTCACCCAGTCATTAAGCTCAAGGTGAAGTTCAGCCAGTCACTCTCTCTCAACCTAATCTACCTCACAGTGTTGTTGTGAGAATAACAAGGTGAGGGAACCATGTATGATGTCTTGAGCTCCTTTGGAGGAAAGGTGAGATATAAATGTGAGATATAAAATAGTAATAACTAGAATATGATGCTAGAATGTAGTAAAAGAAATTAAATTTGGGCTTCTGATGTGGAAAAATGATTGCTCTCAAACTCTTTATCTGGCAGGATTGTGTATCCTTAAAATGGCCCACAAGACAGAATGTCTTGATGTTACTATGATGGGTAGCTGGAAAGCAGTGACCACTTTCTTGGTTATGGGCTAGTTTAGAAGACAGATGTGTGAAGCTGAATGATTTCTGTGCCACAACAGATCAAGTGCCTTAATCTAATTGTGGAACATTTCTATCTTCCCAATCTAGCCTATGAGCTAGACTGCATTACACCCTTGCTTTCTGAGGACATTCCCTTCAAAATAAATAAATAGTTGAGGTCACGGCGACATTACACCTATACTAGGCCCGCTGCATAAACCCTTCTCGGGCCAAGCATCACCACTTGAAAAACTGAGCAAGGGTTAAATAAAACCTTCCCCCTAGCTATGTGGGTATATTCTGGTGTGGGTGTTTGATAACTATGAGGCAGGTAAATAATGCCAAGCTGACACATGGTAATTGGTAGCTAACAAAATAATAATAAGTTTATTGTAATGTTAAAAGCTTCAAACGAAAATGTAATGCTTCCAATCCTACCTAATCCAAACTCCCCACTCACCAACCACCTCTCTCTCTCTACACCAATCCTAAATCCCTAACAATTAATCTCCTCTCACTCCACAAACAATTCCACTCTTCACTCTCAACCAAAGTCAGCAACCTAACAACCCTGCTCCTCCCCTCAGTCACTCTTTATATACTCCTTCTCCTCACCCTACCTATTACATCACAAACCACACCCACTCATTTCTAACATTCCATACTCACCAGACATACTAATTTAGATGTATACAAGATACTCAATTGTGGGGTAACACCACAGCCACCTATGGGGCAGCTGCCACCTTACCATGAGTTCAGGGTCAGATTACAGTTTCACTGCATTTTTCAATAGTTTTTGATGAAACGTTTCTTGCACCGAAACTATCCTGCTGGCACAATCATTTTTCTCATATTGGCTAGGTGAGAATATTCTGCAGAAGGAATACATTTAATTTGCTGCTAGAGATAAATCAGCAGCCAGACGTTTACAGGTCATAAAAGGGAGATCAGCCAGTATGTTTTCATCCAGCTTGACAGCTCATTATAGAATGTTGCTCTTACAGCTCAACACAGATGAAACTGATTGCCCTGCTAATAGGTAATTTGAATACAGGAAAATAAAAGAGGTTGAGGAAGGAAGGAGGATATAGGTCAAGTACATCAGGAAGGTGCGAAGATGACTGCTTCAGCAACCACATAATATTCGTTAGTCTTTGAAAAAGTATAATACATTTTAACCACTTTCATGGAAATTACTACATTCCCATCAGAGGGATCCTTCAATTAAACTTCAGTAACTCTCTTTGCTACAAATTGGAATTGTTGTAAAATGTTAATAAGAAATCTTGTTCCACTTACATGGCTATATTCAAGATATTAGAGCAATACCACTTATGCAGGAGTCATATTGTAATTGCGGCTAAGTGGGTGGCAATTCACATGTCCAGTAGCTAAACCTTTATCCTTGGAGAAAGATGAGAGCCAGTGTGGTATAGTGGCTAGAAGGTTGGACTAGGACACGTAGATCTGGGTTCTACCTCCCACTCGGCCATGAAGCTCATTGGGTGACTTTGGACCAGTCACTGAACCCGCCTCACAGGGTTGTTGTGATGAAAAAATGGAGAGGAAGAGTACCATATAACCCATCTTGAGTTCCTTGCAAGAGAAGGAAAAGTAGGATATAAATGCAATAGTAATAATAATCAAGAGTATGATTGATTATATAGATATAATCAATATATAGATTATATATTGATATATAATCCAATATATATCCAATATATAGAGCTCGCAATTCCAAAGTAAAATTGTTGCTTTTGTTATTTTTTTGGGTGAAAATATTGGCTGCTTCATTATGTCTTTGTTTGCTTGATTTTATGTATGAATTTTGCATTTATTGATTTGGTGTTCAAGTCTTGAATTTTATAGCTTTAATATAGTTTTTTTTTAATTGTTAGGTCATTTTTCTTATTGTTAGATTTTGATATTATCCCTGTCCAGATAGGGGCATAGCTGGGCCACCAACCAAAGCTGGTAAAAGGCACTGTGTACCACGTAGGTCACCTAAGCTTCAAATGACAAAGATGACTCCAAGGGAACCCCAAACGATAGACTTGCTCCTTGAGCAACCTCCATCCGGTCAGAAGAACCACCCGCTAACAGCATCTCAGTCTTGTCTGTTTGGGGCTTCAATTTATTAATACTCTTACAGTCCATTGTCGTAGCCAGGCACTGATTCAGCACAGTCACAGCAACATGAGAAATAGCATGCTGATGACAACACACTTCAAAATTCATGATGGCACCACTTGTTGGTTTCAGGAAAAGGGTTTTATGTATTTTATTGCTGTAAGCCACCTTGGGAGGGCTTCTGCCTTGGCAGGTGGCCAAGAAATATTTAAAATAAATAAAATTAAATTTTAAAAATTAAATATCACAGAGAAAAGAATAGACCCCTCCAGATCCCCATAATGGAGAATCCATGAGGTCGAGCAATATCCCCTAGGCATCATCTTCTGGAGCAGACCTTCCAAGCAGGAGCAAAACCACTGCAATGCAGTAACCCCATTTCCAACTCAGACAACTGCTTCAGAAGAATGCCATGGTCGATGGTACTGAAAGTTGCTGAGAGATCAAGGAGAATCATCAGGTTCACACTTCCCCTGTCTCTTTCCTGTCATAGGTTATCAAATAGGGTGAGCAAGTCTGTTTCTGTAACTGAACCCTGACTGAAATGGATTCACCTCTATCCAGAGTTTGATTAAAAGGACCCACAAACTATTGTGAGTGACTGACCAAGAGTGCATGATAAAAGCCTCATGGGAAGAGGCCCTCAGAGTTCAGCCAAGAATGTAAGGCAGTCCTGGTTATTGGAAAGTTGATATGGAGGAATACCTGGCACTTTAAGACTCTGCCCTTTTGATTCCAGAAATATTGAAACATTGGGATATACAATTTTTATTGTAACTTTTATCATAGGGTTACAGCAAAATTGATTCAGTCAATCTTTGCATCCTACTGCTGTCATTCAGATGTACTGGTATTTTTTAATATGTCTGGAAGGTGTAATGTCAATATTCCATAGAAGGCTGCAATGTTTTTAAAAACGGTCTTAAAAGTCAGACCAAAGATGCTTGTAAATCATGGTTTTTCACTTTGGAAATTTAATGATAATGAGCCTCGTGTGGCGCAGAGCGGTAAAGCAGCAATTTCTGCAGCTGAAACTCTCCCCACGGCCTGAGTTCGATCCCAGCGGAAGCTGGTTTCAGGCAGCCGGCTCAGGTTGACTCAGCCTTCCATCCTCCCAAGTTCGGTAAAATGAGTACCCAGCTAGCTGGGGGAAAGGTAATAACGGCTGGGGAAGGCAATGGCAAACCACCCCGCTATAAGGCCTGCCAAGAAAACGTCAGCGAAAGCTGGCGTCCCTCCAAGAGTCAGTAATGACTCAGTGCTTGCACGAGAGGTTCCTTTCCTTCCCATGCAACTACTGTCCCTTTATTGTTATGAGCATACAGTTTTTTCCTTTTCCTAGTTTTTCCCTACCCTGTGCCTGCTTACCCTTCCCTGTACCTGTTGGCATTCTCTTCCCCTCCTTATTGTTTTACTATGATTTTATTAGATTGTAAGCCTATGCGGCAGAGTCTTGCTATTTACTGTTTTACTCTGTACAGCACCATGTACATTGATGGTGCTATATAAATAAATAATAAATAAATAATAATAATAATAATAATAATATTTTGCTGAAGCTTGGTAGGGGCTCGAGTTGGGTACCAAATCCCCCACCTAGACAGCACCCCTGTGACAAACCATGAAGTGCTGCCTTTGGCTTGCCTCTCCTCTCAAACAGATAAACTGGACTTTGTTTCTTTGTCTTTCTCCCTATTTATTTTGCTCTGAATCTGATCATTCTCTCCCTCAAGGATGTGACCAACCCACTGCAACTGACAATCGAGTTGTCCCTGTTGAGCTTAGGCCTCCAAGCACTGCCTTCTCATTACTTCCCATTCCCTATTTGGCAGACCATAATTTTCCGCTTCTTGCTCTATCATGGCTGTTAGGAACCTTGAGGGAATAGTCTGCTGGTCCAGTGCTAAACGTACTGCACTATTTATTTATTTATTACATTTCTATACTGCCTGATAGCTAAAGCTTTTTGTGAGATTCACAAAACCATTTTTTCTTTTTGTAAATACTTTTGATACAGTTGAAATGTGTATTTTTTACTCTTAAGCATTATCAGGTTTTCTTGAACTGATTTCCCTGCTATATCTACGTTTAGCATGCAGTCCACTGTGCATGCACCACACCTGTGCAAAAGATCCTACTATTCCCATTTCACCTGAGTACACGTGTACAGATACATCTTTGCATACACATGTGATTGAGGAAATGAGGTAACAGTCCATTCACCTGACATCCGGATCTCTCAGATGTGGAACCTGTCCTATCCACAACCCTGCTGTAGATATCGTACTCTTTTCCCACACACCAACCACCAATCCATTTTGTTTCTTAAGGAGATTCTTCCCCCCCACATGTGTGTAGTGTGTGTGTGGGGGGGGGGGAAGGCATCCAAGGTAATATCATGTGGCATATAACTTCTCATGTCGTGTTCTTCCAAAATATATAAAAAAGCACATGATCTCAGAAACTGAGGTTAGGAGGAATACTTTGAATTTCTTTCCTGTGACCTTGTTCCTCCCCCCCCCAAAAAAAGCATTTTAAAACAACTGTATGAAATTAATATGGTACCAACATTGTAGTTTATAGAAATTCTAGGACACTTTGAGTGCCTAAGGCAAGCTTGCTTCCCAACACAGGCTGCACTGCTGTTTTAGAAATTCAGCATATCCTCAAGAAGTCACCACTGGGTAGGTTCAAATGTTTTCTAATGGTATTTTGGGTTCTCTCTTGAGTGCCCCATCTCAACCAAGAGTTTTAGGTTAAGGTTAAGTCTCTGTGACTCTGTTTAGACACCACGCTATGCCGTGGTGGTTAAGCATTTTGAGCTAAAACATTATGGCTTAGCATATCATGTAAACCATGATTTAATGTGTGCTGTGAACCTTTCCTAACCATGATGGCTACATAATCGTGGTTTAAACATGCTCACTAACCATTTGCTGCAAAATGGGTTAGCAGCCTAACCATGGCTTATCATGCAAATGAACAGGCTTTGTGTGGGTTTGAATAAGAGAAAAACAAACTCATCATGGGGCAAAGGGTCAGGCCCTGAAAATATAACTCATACAAGTCACCTAAAAATGTGATACTTTGTACAAATGATCAGCGGCATCCTTCATCATAAGGCAGGTCATGTTTTAGCTGTGATACATGCATGTTTTAGTGTGTATAAAATGCAATCACCTTGCAGTCATATGCATAGTTGAGTTATTTATTCAGTGGTAAGCTTCTCTGAGGGCATCCTCAATTTGAATTTTAAAGATCAGTGATGAGAGAGCTGGCCTTTTCAGTGGTGGAACCCTGGTTATTTCCTGTAGAGAAGCTCACCTGGTGCCTTCAGTAATGTCTTTCCCTGACCAGGAAAATACTTTTCTGTTCTCCCAGGCCTTTTAGCTTTATCTTAATACTTTTAACATCATGTAAATAATGTTTTTAACACAGCTTCTGCTTTTATGATGGTCGGGATGTCTTTTGCCCTTCTAAGTTATTTTAGTTTTCTGTGACAAGGTTATTTTATCTGTTCTGGTTTTGGCTTCCATATCTGATTTTGCATGTGTATATTGTTATTGTACTTTTGGATTCTATATTTTAGTCATTTTAAATGGTTCAATTGTACATTGCCCAGAGAATCCAGATTATTGGTGACCAGGGCTGGTGGTGAGGTTCTTTGCCACTTGGTTGAGGTCAATCTAGGCCCAAGCACAGTGCAATATTCAAATCAAAAGGGAGCCTAAGGGTTGCCCAGGTGGTATCTTGACCAGTTGACTTACATAGTGTGTAGGAATGCTTCAAGATTGGACCATATTTCTTGCCAAAGTTCTGGATTGACCAATTTAAGGTACCTTAAGTTACAGGAAGTCAGATTCCAGCTGGACATAAGGAAAAAAAACCTGACTGTTAGAGCAGCACAACAATGGAACCAATTACTTAGGCAGGTTGTGGGCTCTCCCACACACTAGAGGCATTCAAGAGGCAGCTGGACAGCCGTCTGTCAGGTTTGCTCTAAGGTGGATTCCTGCATTGAGCAGGGAGTTGGACTCCCTTATAGGCCTCTTCCAACTCTACTATTCTATGATTCTACCTTTGTAGGTTAGCTGGCTGGGCAGGCACCTGTGAGGCTTTCTACATAAGGCATTTATCATGTGCTCATGATGGTTCACTTATGGAAGTTCGCGGTCCTTTTCACATCATAAACCTCTGGTGCCTCTCATATTTTAGGTTTATTCCGCAATTTTATAAATTCACAAAAAATAAAAACAAAAAAAGCACCAAAAACTGCCATGAAAAACCATGTAATTCAAGAATCCCACAATATTTTAGAAATCCTGCAGTGTCTTCTACTGGTTGTATCAATGAAACATATGGAACATGTTCACAGGGGAACCAAGAAAAACAAAGCGTGAGATTCTGTCCCTCTCTTGTATTGTCCCTAGCATAAACCCAGAAAGAATGTCCTGGTAAGGCAGTAGGATTTTCCCTTAATGTAGAGAAGCCCTGTAGCGATATAGGGATGACTCCTTCCATTATATAATCAATGGAGGAAGCACATGCACCATTACTCTACAGCAACCTGTTAGTCCTGTCTGCTTTCATGCAGCTTCTTTTTATTTATTTATTTATTTATTAAACTTATATACCGCTCCCATAGCCAGGGCTCTCTGGGCGGTTTATAGAAATTCTAAAATTGAGGTAAAAACAAGTATACAAAATTTAAAACTCTAAAACACAGAACATACACACATAAAGCATTAAAAACCGATTAAAAACTAAACATGTGGGTAACTAAACATGTGGCTTCTTTTGGAACAAAATGGATTCTCAAGCCAAGGTGTCAATGAAAAGCACAGCACAAAATACACATGTTCGGCAAGCCAGGACATCTGAGCTCTTCTGTAACCCATTTCACAAATGGGGTGCCAGAACCACAGAAAAGTCCCCCAGTCATCACCCACCTCTCCTCAGGCAGCAGGAAACACAGAAAATCTTTGTGGAAGATCTTAAAACTAGGGCAGTTTCATGAAGAAGAAGAAGGGAAGCTTTCTTTAATTTGGTAAATTCTACGAAGTTGCAAAATTCTCAAAGGAGTAGTTCCACTTATCTCTTTCAATATCTGATCTGACTGGTTCAGCCTTCAAACTGGGAGGCAGGAAGATGCAGCTATTGCCTTATGGGCAACTGAAACAGAGGGCCTTTCTGCACAAGGCATTTATAGTGTGCGCATGATTCCTCACTCATGGTAGTTTGTGGGTGCTTTACATAAGGTCATCCTCCTCCAGGGCTGCTCTGGTGCTTTGCAACCATTATAGTGTGTGTGTGTGTGTGTGTGTGTGTGTGTGTGTGTGTGTGGTTTTTTTTTCTAACAAAGAAAGGCTGGTAATTCTGTGGTGGCATGAAACTCTGGTGTCTTTGTGGAATTCCACTATGCCACAGCACCACCTAGTGGTTGTGTAATGGAACATATAGAAAGGCACAGAATGAAATCCTTTAGGAAAAAAGCATGTAAAGGAGCCAATCTTAATCCCACAATGAATCTGGAAGCAAAAGCTTCAATAAAGTGGATGGTTAAAAGCCTGATGTAGAAAAGATGAGAACCTAGTCATGTCCATTCTCTGCCCCCCATCCCGTCATGAAATTGCCCACATGCAGCACTCTGATCTGTATCCTAGACTAGCTGAGTACATCTTTACTGTGGAAGAATTATTGCCTTGCTTCAGTTGCCATAGACACTGATAATACTGAGGTAATGTTGTATTAAACGTGAAATGTTATGCTCATGAAACTCATCCAGGACATCTGCAAACAAAGTATGTGCCCTTGAGAACCCATTTCAAGATGCATCATTTACCCTCTTCCTCTCCATCACTGGAGAAACTAGTGAGTGTGTGCCACACTCTGGTAGGCACTTTTAAGGGCTGACGAATTTTGGGCAGTCATCCAAAATTGGGCCCTTTAAATTGCTCCCTAATCTATCACTCAAGGTAATGTCCTAATCCTGTCAGATGGCAGGGGAAGTTTAAAACATGGAGTTAGTGATCATGTTTCCACCCTACCTTATACAACTTTGTGAGTTCGTTTCTTACTTCATCATCACTGGGATGATGGTGGTAGTGCAAAGTAACTATAGTTAATTACGCTTGCACAAACACAAAATGAGTGTAGCACTGTTGGGATTTTGCTGCCCAACTGTTGCTGCTGCCACTGCTATTGGCAGGAAGTTATAGTATTATGGTGTGGGGGGGAGGTGCCTTAACTATGGCAACACTTGTAAATATGGCTCTTTCATTTCTTTGACTAAAACACCCTGATAATCCTACTGATGAAGCATTATTTAGCCACTGCGGTAAATTGCTGCTGGTTTCCTCATTGCTTTGTGAATAACTTGAGTTACACACCAAGAGTGTCTGTTCTAGGAAAACACATCTGCTCAAAATACTCTAGCTATCAAATACTCTAGCTATCATACCCCTGCCCCCCCAAGGCTCAGATGGGATGTACCATATGTCCTGGTTTACACTCATATTGCAACAAGAACAATAAGAATGCCAATATGAGATATTTCCATGTTTCTTTAATACTAATTAACACATCTGTCTTGAAACTGTGCTTGGGGATTGCATCACACTCTGTGGCTTCAGATCCAGCTTTCAGTAATTAAAATGGTAATCAGAATGAGAGCTCTTATTGTTTCCAGTGGAGCATCTTTGCCCTAGAAGTTCTATGCTATTCAGAGACTTTGATCTGCTTTTATGTTCTGCCCCTGGACATCACTTAATGTGATGAAGTTACTGTGAAAACCTTGATGTGTTCTTAGTGAGATTTTTTTTTAGTAGTTGAGAATGAGCTGAGAATGAGCTGAGGTTAGCGAGGGATGCTAAAAGCAATAAAAAGACCTTCAGATACGTGAGTAGTAAAAGACAGAGGAAAGAAATGGTGGTTCAGCTGCCTAATGAGGATGGCAAATTGATAACAGGTGACAAAGAAAAGGCTGAAGTGCTCAATTCCTACTTTGGCTCAGTCTTCTTCCAAAAGCGGGTCTATGACCTCCCTGGAAAAAGTGAAGCACAAGTTGAGGGGGCAAGATTGTCATTTGAGATTGATAAAGAAATGGTCAAGGAACACCTACTTTCTTTGAATGTGTTCAAATCTCCAGGGCCCGGTGAACTGCATCCTAGAGTAATGAAGGAGCTAGTGGAAGAACTCTCAGAACCACTGTTGATCATCTTTGCAAAATCATGGAAGATGGGTGAGGAGGGCTAACGTTGTCCCTATCTTCAAAAAGGGCAAAAAGGAGGAACCTGGGAACTATAGACCAGTCAGTCTGACATCCATCCCTGGGAAATTTTTGGAGCATATTATAAAGAAGTCAATCTGTAAGCACCTTGAAAACAATGCAGTGATTACTAGAAGCCAACATGAATTTGTCAAGAACAAATCCTGTCAGACTAATTTGATCTCATTTTTTGATCGGGTAACCTCCCTTGTGGACTGTGGGAATGCTGTGGACGTCATATATCTTGACTTCAGCAAAGCTTTTGACAAAGTACCGCATGACATTCTGATTAACAAACTAGCTAAAAGTGGGCTAGATGGAACAACTATTAGGTGGATTCACAGTTGGCTACAGAATCGGACTTGAGTGCTTATCAATGGAACCTTCTCAAACTGTGGGGAGGGAACAAGTGGGGTACCGCAGGGCTCAGTCCTGGGCCCAGTCCTCTTCAACATTTTTATTAATGATTTGGATGAGGAGGTGCAGGGAAAGCTTATCAAATTTGCAGATGACACAAAATTGGGTGGGATAGCTAATACCCTGGAAGACAGAAACAAACTTCAAAGTGATCTTGATAGGCTGGAGTGCTGGGCTGAAAACAACAGAATGAAATTTAATAGGGAAAAATGCCAAGTTCTACATCTAGGAAATAGAAACCAAATGCAGTTACAAGATGGGGGATTCTTGGCTCAGCAGTACTACAAACGAGAAGAATCTTGGAATTGTTGTAGATCACAAGCTGAATATGAGCCAACGGTGTGATATGGCTGCAAGAAAGGCAAATGCTAGTTGGGGCTGTATTAATAGAAGTATAGCTTCCAAATCATGTGAGGTATTGGTTCCTCTCTATTTGTCCCTGGTTAGGCCTCATCTTGAGCATTGCATCCAGTTCTGGGCACCACACTTCAAGAAGGATGCAGAGAAGGGCAATCAGGCTGATCAGGGGCCTGGAAACAAAGCCCTATGAAGAGAGACTGAAAGAACTGGGCATGTTTAACCTGGAGAAGAGAAGATTGAGGGGAGACATGATAGCACTCTTCAAGTACTTGAAAGGATGTCACACAGAGAGAGCCAGGATCTCTTCTCGATCATCCCAGAGTGCAGGACACGGAATAACAGGCTCAAGTTACAGGAAGCCAGATTCCAGCTGGACATCAGGAAAAACTTCCTGACTGTTAGAGCAGTACAACAATGGCTCTCCCACACTAGAGGCATTTGAGAGGCAGCTGGACAACCATCTGTCAGGTATGCTTTAGGGTGGATTCCTGCATTGAGCAGGGGGTCAGACTCGATGGCCTTTTAGGCCCCTTTCAACTCTACTATTCTATGATTCTATGATTCTTCATGGCATGTAATGGAAAAGACTACCTCCTTATCATAGAATCATAGAGCAGTAGAGTTGGAAGAGGCCTATAAGGCCATTGAGTCCAACCCACTGCTCAATGCAGGAATCCCACCTTAAAGCACAGCTGTCCAGCTGCTTCCTTGTACATATTCAGGCAATTGTGCAGTGTGTGCACAAACCATATACATACTCATCTCCAAGCCTAACGAATTACAGAAAATAAATTATTGAATGAATCTACTCCTCCTCCTTCTTTTTTGCACCACATCCATGTACTCTCCAGTTTAGATATAATTGTTGACTGAGTTGTTCTCAGCTTAAGTTCAAACCTAAAACAATTCTAACTAGGATAAGAACTCTTCAGACAATCCTTATGGATTGATACTCTACTCAGGTTGCAAGTCTTTTGTTCCAGGGTTCATCTGACTTTTTGCTTGATGTAGCAACATCTATCAAGGTGATGTGCCTCAACCATGTGTGTGCCACCGAAGGAGCGGGCAGGCTACAGCAAAGGTCTGGGATGCTGAATTCAACAGCCCAGGATTCAGGAAGTCCTTCATTGATTATTCTTGACACCGCTATGCTCTCTGGACCCACTTGACAGAGGCAGCAGGAAACACAGAGAACTCTGGCAGTAGTAGTAGTAGTAAAGGTCAGCAGGAGAAGCATGACTCTTTTATACGAACTCCGGACATACATGGCTTTAGGTAGTGGAGCTTTCCCAGCCCTTTCCAATAGCTGTCCATCACTCCTTTTCATTTATGTTCTGATCAGAAACCTATAAAACTCTCAATACCGCAGGCTCTGTTCTCACTGCACAAATGGCCAGAAGTCCAGGATGGAACATTTTCCTACTGAACAATTTCCCTACATAGGAGTCTGCTATTGTCAGAGGTGTACATTTCCTTTCTTGGATACAGGGGTTGTTTAAATATTCCACCAAATTAAAGTTAAAGGCTGTTTCTAGACTCTACCACATTTATTTATTGCATTTTTATACCACCCAATAGCCAAAGCTCTCTGGGTGGTTTACAAAAATTAAACCGTTTGCAGGGTGCAGATGGAAGACAGGATGTTCGAGTGCTCCCCTATCTAAAAAAATCCTCATATGACTGGTATGGAAGGAGAAGGATTTACCTTATCATCTTTCCTGGCATGTCATGCTTCTATATACATGCATGTGCATCTGTCAGAAACATTAAGACATGTAACCACCACCCACTTGCAATTTAATGAGGTAAATGTAAAGATGTACTCAGCTATCCTGCAGAGTGGGACACGTCTACTCTCTTATTGCTGCCACATACACACCCTCAATGTGCCCGTAGAAGCTGAATGACAGGAACACCAAGATCTATGGGGTGTTACCTGGTGCAGCCTCCACCATTGAGCAAGTTCAGCCTGTTTCCACTTTGCCACAAAGCAACTAGCATGGACAAGCAATCTGGCATGCTGGGGGGAAATCCTTGGGTGATCAAAGTATGCTGTCAACCTCCAGGTCCCAAATTAAGAAGTTCAAGTTAAAATGAGGAAGAAGTAAATAGCTTCGGCTATTGGGCGGTATAGAAATGCAATAAATAATAATAATAATAATAATAATAATAATAATAATAATAATAATAATGTTAGATAGGATCAAAAGGAAATAAAGCAGTTTATTCTCTGAATAACCTGTAGTAATCTTAATGAGGAATTCCAAAACTTACTTGTGAAGCAAAGGTCATACCTGGCATTCCAAGGTGACAAAATGTTATTCCTGCAGAATCAGGAAAAGGGGTTGATGAGGGGAGGAGAATCCTCTAATCAGGTGTGGCCAGCATATATACCACACAGGCAGGAAGCACCTGGGGAGATGGACCATTAGCACTTTCTCAACCCAGGAATGCAGAACTAAGAGGTGTGAACTGCTAGAGATTTTCTATTTATTCTGGTAGACAGAACACATTGGGTTGCGTTTAGTGGTGGCCATCTGGGAGCTGAATGGAAATCACCAGCAAAACAGATTTCCTCTCCCCGCTGCATGCCTCCCAGTCCTGCTCTGGGGTCCCTCCAGAGAAGTATTCTGGATGCAGCTGGTATCACCAGAGCTAGTATCACCAGAGGCTTTCCTGGAGAAGGCTTTGAGCTTCTATGGGAACAGTGCCTCCCCACAGGCTATTTCTACAGAGTATCTCACAACACATTTATATTGCTGGCTATGAGAGTCATTACATTAACAACAACAAAAAACTCACAAGAAAGCCTGGCTTTCTTTTTCTTGGGTCTTTTCACGTTCACTACGGGCTCCTTCAGACAGCGACCAACAGTGACAACGTGATTTTGAATAGAAAAGGGAACGTTATTGCAGAGTATTCTTTTAAATGAAACTGCACCATCTAGTGGTGGAATAAATCCCATCGTAAATTAGAGACTGGATGATCTCTGTGTTCTTTAAAAAATGGGGGAAACAGCAGGAGACATCCTGGTTGTTGATGACATCATGTAATGAACCCACAAACTTCTGTGAGTGGCCAAATACGAGTGTACTATAAATTACTCATTTAGAGGAGCCTACCCTTTTGTAAGGGAGACAGATTGCAGGTAGAGGACAGGAGAGGACATGACTGCCCCACACAAGTTTATGCATTGGACCATATTCTGCTCAGTCATCAATTCTATGGCACGCTCTATTTATTATATGAGAATAAAGTGATAGGTATACACAACAAAATTAAGAGATTGACTGCCATCTTCTGGCAGGTATATGTAATAAAGCATTCAATATTAGCAATTTCAACTGCTGTCTTTAATGTTTCTTTAACAGACTTAGACATGGCCATAATATATGAACTGTCCTGAAAATGCACATCTCTGCAGCTTTTTAATGGTCAGACACATTATTTGTTTAAACACAAGACATGCATGGAGATCCACCACTGCAAGAGAATCAAGATTATGGAGAAATCTGGCCATTTTAGAGGTATTCCCAGTGTTTTCATAGGAACATATGATGCGGTCTTATAGACAGTCAGACCATTGGTCCAGCTTCCTTTTGGACCACTATAAATCATGGCCTAGGTCCAGCTTTACCTTGCAATAACTGTGGGCAATTGAGTGGGTAAGCACACATGTGGACAAAACTTTGCATGTATTTCCCAGCTTCACACACACACACACACACACACACACACACACACACTGCTTTTCAGTTGCTCATCCAAAGTGCCTGACAGACAAACAATAACTTCAAAATTAAGTACATTAATAAGAACAGAAAAGTTGACAAACAATGGGGGAATCAGACAACAAAGTTAAGAACAGAAGAAGAGCCATGCTGAATTAGACCAAGGGTCCATCCAGTCCAGCATTCTGTTTACACAGTGGCCAACCACTTGCCCATGGGAAACCCACAAGCATGATACAAGCGCAGCAGCAACCTCCTGCCCGTGTTTCCCAGCAACTGGTACACAGAAGATTACTGCCTCTGATAATAGAGGTAGCATAGAGGCATTAGGACTAGTAGCTTTGACAGCTCTCTCCTCCTCCAAGGCTGGGAGGTAAGAGACAACTCAGGGCCAGTCCTACCACTGGGCAACATGAGGCAGCTGGGGATGGGGTGAGAGAACAGGTGTCACAGAATGCCATTCGGCCTGCCCTGTATCCCCTAAGATAGCCTGCTGGCCTCAACTGCAGTGAAGAACAGTGGCCTTGGCCCATCGTTTGTAAAGTTGTTATAATGGTTTTAAATGTATGTGCATTTTACATGTTTTTGTGTGTTTTTTAATTTTCGTATATTGTTTTAAAGTGTTTTTATGTTATGTGAACATAACATAAAAGAGCTTCGGCTATGGGGCGGTACACAAGTGCAATAAATAAATAAATAAATAAATAAATAAAAACCGTGTCTTGCGCAAGCCCTGGCTAAAAACTTTAAAGCAGCTCCTACTGCTACTACTGGGTGTGTGTGTCACTCTTCAGGCACTCCAGAGCATCTGAGCTACAAATTTCCAGAGTACTGTGTGTGGGAGAACAGGCTGGTCTACTTCGGGGCTGGGGGAGCCTCCGGCCCATTGGCAAATGAAGCTCTTGAGGTCTTCCCATCTTACCCACAGCCCCCCACCCCGTTCAGCAATTAAAAAACTGTCTATGGACCCCAATAAAGATCTTTTAAAAGCTAATTGCTGTACACAAGAGGGCATTTTGGGGTGGGGTGGGGGCTGCTGCTGGGAGGAACAGGCTAATCCTCCCCTCTTACATGTTACAGCATGTAATATCCCCCACTCCATTCACACAGCAGTTACGCTTTAGAAGAGCGCCACTGCAGCCTTTGAAGAAACCTAGTGGTCATGCAGGGGAGGGCAAGTGATTTGGGAGTTGCAGCTGGGGGGAAATGTTATCCTTCCCCTCCCCATGTGCTGTGACCCCACTCCAAACTTCCCCCATTGCAGCATTTAGGCTTTTAAAAAGTTTCCAATGGAGCATTTTTTAAAGCCCAAATGTTGCCTGGGTGTGTGTGTGTGGAATTGAAGAAGGGAGGAAGCTGGGGATGGAAGAGAACTGAATGCATGATGTGGACTCTGGTGGCTCTGATTTTGGTGAATCCATTCCGGGGATCAGACAGAACCCTAAAGGAGCTACCCGAAGTGCTGAACTTTGATTCACAGCCCCACTGGAATTGGAGCCACCAGCCTCCACTGCCTCTCCACATAATCCCAAGTCTCTAACTGGTTGCCTGATATTTTCACTTGGAATGCTTCATCAAAGCCCTGGTTTGCATGTAACGGCAACCCATTGATTTAAATACCAATAGGTTGTCAGCATGAGTGGGAGAGAGCTGGGGCACTGCCTGCAGTGAGCCTGCCTCTTCTGCTTTTACTCCGCAACCCACTCATCCTGCTGACTGTGATGTCCAAACCAGACTGCTGGGTTGTTTAGGGGCTAAACAATCCTGAGGTCTCAGTTCAGATGCCACGCTCAGCGAAAGAGGTAAACCTGTTGCAGTGTTTAAACCAATGGGTTATTGTTATGTGCAAACAGCCCAGAGTATCAAATTCAGTTATGTCCAGGACTGAGCTTCCCATGGTTCCTTCCAAGCCTTCCTCTCCTTGTGACCTCTTCCTATCCACTGATGTTACCATCCACCCTGTCGATCAGGCACAAAAGCCTGGATCCCCTCCTCACCTCCTTCGCATCCCATATTCAGTTCCTCACCATCACATTGTTTCCCTGGGAGTAGGTGGCCTTTCCTCTCTACCTCCGTGCTCTAGATCTCTCACTGTAACTACCCATTCATTGAATTTATGAGTCACCATATAACTGAAACTCTCAGGGCAGCGTATATAATAAAAACAAACCAAACAAACCCAAGAATATCAATTAAAATCAAAATGTTAAAAGCTGCAATAACAACACTTTAAAAGTGAAGGTTGGCCAAAAGAAAATGTATCAAAGGGGGAAAATGCTAAAAACTGTATTAGTGTAATATCTTTATACTCAACTCAAAGATCACAAAATACTGCACAAGTTTTAGAGTCTGTCAAAACTCTTCATCAAGCCACATGGTAAAAACAAACAAACCAGGGGGCAGAGGGAGGAGGGGGAAAAGTGATTTATATTTATGCAATGGAGATTGCATTTGATTATAGCCTTAAAATGGGAGGTGGGTGTTGAGTTATGGCTTTAGAAGCTGATTAGTTATGGCACAGACTGGGTTTCTGGCACATAACCTTTTGTGTTAAGTCTCTGTCTGGGCCTTCCAGAGACTAGCAGAGATTGCAGCGGTTCTCAGCCAAGTCAGCAAAGACGTGAATTAAGACAGAGATTTTTGTAGGTTAAAACAAACCTTTTACTGGCAAATAAATATATAATTTAGTTATGGCAGTACAGATACAAATACTTACAAACGGTCAGTCAATACAGCTCACATCAAGTTGGGTAAGGGACATGGAAGTAAAGTGAACATGAAAACACATTTACTTTTATAGACAACCTGTACAATGATGCAACTCCTTGCAACCCTTAATTGAAGACAATCAGTTAGACAATTATTCAATTATGACACTCAATGTCCAGGTGTAGAGTTGACCTTTAAGTTTCTGCTGAGTCCTCTGTTCCTCCAGATCCTCAGCAATTAACAAAGCAATGGAAAACATAACCAAGATCCATTCCAGGATCCAACAGTGGGAGGGGCTGCAGGCATTCACATTTAGCTCTACCTGGTACTGAGATGGTTTCCACTTACACTAAGGACCCTCCCCAATGTTGCTCAGAAGAGGAAACACACAATAATAGACACTCCCTGCCCCTTTTTGAAAAGATAAAATCCATCTGTTTGCTCAAATCGCTCTATTCTTAGGCAAAATACACAGATTCTTTGGTAGATGGAAACAGAACTAGAGAAAAACTAGTCATTTTTTATATTGACAAGCTGAAAAGAATTTCAGATGGTATACTGGGGGAAAAACAATGAAAGTCAAATTGATTAGTTAAACCTAGTGGTTGGAGGGGGATGTATCCTCAGAAAATAATGTCTTGGCTTCATATGGTATAAGTTCACATTTCTCCAGTGCAGGATCCCACTGTTGGAACAACCAAACATGCAGCCTCCTCCCACTTTCTGAACCAAAAGCAAACTCTGTGGCTTGAACACTAAAGACTTCTTTTTTGCTTTGTTTACTATCTTCCCTGATGAAAAGTTTTGAAGAACTCAAAAGCTTGCATAGCATATTTATGCCTAATAAAGGTATTATGCTAATATGGAATTTAGCTTCCCCCCAACCTCAAGCATTTTTTTTGGGGGGGGGCAACATGGCTACCTTCAAAGTTTGTGTGATCTGGAAAATACCATGTTTTGCTGTTCATACTAGAACTGAAGTTATCCAATGATGTTGAACAGAGAGAGATTCAGAGAGATAAAACGAACTTCTTCACACTACAAGATGTAGTGATGGCCACCAATTTGGATGGCTTTAAAAAGGGATTAGATAAACTCATGGAGGAGAAGGCTATCAATGGCTACTAGCCCTGATGGTTATGTGCTACCTCCAGTATCAGGGGCAGTATGCTAGGGAACATGAGTGGGAGGGTACGATTGTAATCAATCATGACCTACTTGTAGATTTCCAGCAAGCAGTTAGTTGGTCACTGTGAACAGAATGCTGGACTAGATGTAGGCCTTTGTTATGATTCAGCATGGTTCTTCTTATGTTCTTCAACTCCTCCTGTAAACAGACCTCTTCTACAAAGCTTAAGTTCTTTGTTCATATCCGCTACTGAAACAAAGACTAGGTATGTGTAACTGAGGGCCAAAGTAGACATTACATAGATTTCGCAGAGAAACGATCAGGAACTGCTGGGTTTGTGTGGGTTTGTGGTAGTACCCAGGACAGTTTGTCAAATTGCCAAATGTGCCTATGGCCCCAAAAGGGTGCTTATCCCTGGTGCAGGACCATTGGCCACTTTTAAGAATAGGTAGCTTATGTGCATATGCCAAAATTTCAGTGATTTCGATTTCTCACCCAGATTATTTCTTTCTCATAGTGCAAGTGCGTCAAAATCTGATTAGTAACACAGGTCAGAAGTACATCGTGTGTTAGAATTTGGGCCATGTTAGTTGGGAAATTATGGGAGTAGTTGGAGGGCTCCTGGTCAGAGGAGGTTGAACTAGACTAACAGAATTGACAGATGTCTGTGCTTAATCACACGACCATGGTGTGATTCCATAGGTAAGAAAATGAATTAGGAACCTTTTTTTAATAGGCACCTTCTGAAAACCTGGCCTACCTACACATTCTTCTCAGTTTGGGTAGCAAAAGTAGAGTTATGTGCAAGATAGATATAAGCTGATTTTTGAACCTGAGGTTCAGATTCCACACGTCGTACTGAGGGCGCTTCCATGCGCCCCCAGTGCGCCCCCAAAGCGATCGTGTAACTTGCCTGCCGAAGAGACGAGGAAGAGGCGTCCTTGCCGCCGCCGCCACCCACCTACCTCCTCACCGGCCGGGACGGAGAGCTCGGCGGAAGAAGGCGGGGTGCCTTCTTCCGCTGAGCTCTCTGAGTCAGCCGGCGAGGAGGTAGGTGGGTGGTGGCGGCGGCAAGGACGCCTCTTCCTCGTCTCTTCGCCAGGCAAGTTACACGATCGCTTTGGGGGCGCACTGGGGGCGCATGGAAGCGCCCTCAGTACGACATGTGGAATCCCCCCAGGAGTTCACAGGGAACAGTTCCCTGGTTGTCCAGAGATATGTGGTCTGTATGATTTGTGGTCATACAGACCTGTTTCCCAATTCTTCATTTATATGTGTTCTTCCATTTTGAGGGATAGGAACACTGATCATGAGGGTACCTTGCATCCAAATGGCCTTTTACACAGTACTGGTGCTCACAAGAGCTCATAGCAACCATGTTCCCCCAAGCTGTTTTGGACAGTCTCCATAATCCATTTTTGGGGAGGTGGGGGTGCAGGCCCCAATCAATAGCGTGGCCACACTTTTCAATCACATCAGGATCTAGGGTTGTATCCAATGTTAGTATAACAAGCCCGTTCATTTCAGTGGATCTACTCTAAGTAGGACTAGCGTTGGCAACAAACCTTAGAAACTGCAATAAACAGAAACTGCAGCTTAAACCCTCCGATTCATTGTGATAGAGTTACGGGAAAGCGATCTCGCGTTTGCACTCCAGCACGAAACCCCTTTACTCGGAATCCCCCCTCCCCCCTCCTGCTGGTTTCAATTCATCCCACTGCCAAGGAAGTACGGATCCGGTTGAAAGGGTGATCAAGAGAAGGCATCTCTTTTCTTTTTTAACCCCAACGACCCTAACAGGCCACCTCTGTCATTGGAGCGCAGGTTAATAACTCCGAGGATGCGTTAAGGTGAACCCTTCGGTGGTCGTCTGCTAGGCCGGCCGGCTAAAGCGCCGCCACGCTCGGCTACCCTGTAGGCTGTGCAAAACGCATGAGACGACGCGCTTGGATTGGCGGAGCCGCTCGCTTTGCCCGCAAAGCCCTGCCTCACTTCTGCCGCTTCTCAGCCTATCCGCAGCCGGGGGGCAGGCAGGCGAGCCAGCGTCCGACGACGGTGCAGGCACGTCCCTCTCCCTGCCGGGGCGGGTCCATCTGTTTGCGTGCCAGACAGTGTCGGGCTCCGTTGCTCTCTCGCTACGATGCTGGCCTCCGCGCAGGGAAGATCCGCCCCGTTCCATTCCTCCGCCGACTCTGCCTCCCTCTCCCCATCTGTCACTCACCAGAAGCCTTGCTGCAGCCACGGCAAGGACCGGGAGAGCACGGTAAGGCCAAGCGCAGACGGCCGCTTCTTCCCAGGCAACGCGCCAGCCCAGCCCCTGGGCCTGCCGCGGGGATCGGGAAGGAGACGGAGAGGAGGCATCGGAGGGATGCCGGGCGAGCGGGGGAGGGCGCCCATCGAGCCCGCTGCTACGCCATTTCTGCAGCCGCAGGGGGAAAGGATGCCGAGGGATGAGGCGGCTTTAAGTCACCGCAGCAGGCCTCGGGAGATGGCAGACGGGATTGCGGCGAGGCGACCCTTGGCGCCCTGCCCTTTCTATTTCAAGGCCGCGCATGCTGCTTGGTTGGCGCGCCGCAGGCCCCGCGAAGCCCTCGGGGCGGCCGCCTCCCTTGCTTCATCTCTCCCTCCATCACTACCATCAAGAAGTTAGAAGGGCATTCCTCCCCTTCCCCGGGCGCGCATCTGCTTCTTGAAACTTGACCATGAATTCCCCGTAAAAACCTCCCCGCTCCCCCCCCGCATCCCCATCCCGCCTCCACCGTCGGTTCTCTAGCAGACCTGCTCGCCGTTTGGCACCTATTTTAAGCAGCGCCATCTGTTTGCCCGCCCGTCCTCGGCTGTGGCTCAGGGAATACGGGGAGGAGGAGGAGGAGGTGGAGGGAGTTTCACGAGGGGAGCCGCCGCTTCCTTTTCCTCTGCGCTCAGCCGCACGGAGCTCGAGGTGACCTTCTCCGGATGCAAAGCGTGCTTCGCGGCGCCGGCATTGGACTCCATGTGCGCGCTCGCGCGCTCGCTCTCTGCGTAGGCCTCAAGCAGAATGCTAACCGCGCTTATGGAGAGCACATAGCCCAGTGGTAGAGAACAGCAGTCGTACAATCCCAACCACATGAGACCTCGAATGCGTGGTTTACAAGGCCCGTTTCTGGTTCCAATTTAGGCATTCTTCAGCTTCCTCTCTTCACCTTCCTCTTTGCCCTCTAAATGCCTAGAATGCCCTTGCCTGCTGCCCGTATAGCTATAGGAAGAAGGCGTGGAGTATAGGAAGTCTTGAGTCTTGGCCCAGATAAGTCCTCTATGTTGAATGCCTACAAATGGATTGAGGCAATTATGTAGCAATGAAGAAAGCTGGATGTCTTAAAAGGTGTCTGGAGGCAAACAGGATATAGATTTTCAAATAAAATCTGAGGGCACCATCTATTCAAAATTAATCGCTTTTTTGCCTTATTGATTTCATTGGGAAAGATATATGCATAGCTAAATTTCTCCCACTCAGGTCTCTAGGAATTAAAAGTGCTTAGTTTTGGCAGGATCATGTCCTAATAATTTCGTATGCCATTAAAAACAATAGCAACAACAACAATCAAGAGATCTTCAATGTTTGAGGGGCACAATCAACCCAAAATTAAGCACCTTTGAATTCTACTGATTATAATGGAAAAGACATGTCCTTTATTCTCCCATTGATAACAATGAGATGCAAAAAACAACAACACCCCTCTTGGCTAGATCATATCTAAGGTTCTTTGATAGTAAATGCATTCTGGACTTTCCAAATGCGACCTGCTTTACATATGAGTTGTATGAACATTGACAATTATGGTTGGGTGTAGATCAGCCTTCCCCTACTCTGGTGCCCTCCAGATATGTTGGTCCGGCTGGGGGTGATGGGAGTTGTAGTCTAACATCTGGGGAGCACCAGGTGGTATAGATTATAATTGCTGCCCTGAAGCCTACTGTCATTCATAAAGTCAGTAGAATTACTGAAGTCAGTAGACTTGTACAGTGTAGAAAACTGACAAACCATTACTTACACTTGGGAAAGGTTTATCTTTCGGTGTATATTGTCGTACTCCTTTTTGTACATAATAGAGTTAAACTATATCAACAATAGCACAGATTCAAATCAATTAGCAATCAAAAGCACAGGGATAAAACACAAGTGCATGCTTTGATAATGTGCTTTGGTATTCAACAAAATATGCACATCCCATCCAATTCTAGTTATGCTTGTAAAAGGTAATTGTGGGACTGGGTATGCCCAAATACGGATGAAGAGGACGCAGGTTCAAATGCACATCCTATTGAAAACAGTGTAGTGCAGAGAGATGGCATTTACATTCAGATGCACATTTAAAAGTACATCAGATTTATGTTCACAGTGCCTGCTTCAGCAAGTGTTATGTGTGAACAAGCCAGTGCAAAGATCTTAGCTAGACTGAGATAAAAGATTGGAAATTGAAGTGGATTGAAAGCCACTCAATTAAATAATGGTGTAAGCTGTCCTATCTGTCTTGCCTGGCTTTCAGTACATATGCTGGCTTCCAGACAAGTGTTTTTTGTTTCTTCAAGGAAAAACCCAGACTCATGTAGCCATTCACATATTACATTTTACATACCTTTCCAGACCCAGATACTGATCTCTGTGGGAAGTAACACTGAGTCCATTGTTTCTCTGTTGTTCTGTTTGCACAAACCATTGCTCTTTCAGCAGGGAGTGATGTACTGCTGATGTGCTTTAATTTTAATGCAGTCCTTTCAGTAGAATAGTCTCATGTGGGCAATCTCAGATGCTCCATTAAAATGCACCCTGGTAGATATTGGGCCTGTTCAGAAGACACTTTAAACCCTGCTGGTGAAGGCTTTTGGTTAAGCAGCAGGGTTTTAAGGTGTCTTGTGCGATGTGTTTTGCTAAACCCTGCTCACTCACTAACCACAGTTGGACCATCTGCAGCAGGGTTAGCAGTTCTAACCATGGCTTAAAGTCTTGTGTCTGGCAGCATGGCTTGTGGTTAGTACTAACCCAGAGAACCACAATTTCGCTAACCACGGAGCCTGAAGTGTCGTCTGTACAGGCCCTCAGAAAAGAGAGATCTGGTTAAACAGTTGGCTTAATAGAGTTCTAAAAATCCATGGTGATTCTGCAAGCAAGGTACCTATAATTTCATCAGCATTACATTTTGTTGTTTGGGGAGAGTAGATATTTAAAACACAAAAGTTGTATTTAATTGATAAATAATGTTCTTGATAACTTCAGCCATTCCTCTTTTCTTCCCATGTCCTCATCCAATTTAGGGGTGGAGTCAGAACTGAGTGCTTACACTGTTCTATTCAGATATTATCATTGGGTATCTGAATGGGTACCAGTGGATATCAGCACTGTAGTGTGGATTCCAAAGTATTCAGAGAGAAGGTAAAGAAAACCCTAAAATGGCCAATGGAGTTTTCATATAAAAATAATGAGCCAGTGAACCATGAACCCACTTGTCCTTTTACCAGTTATGGAAAGCAAGACTTGAGTGCAAACTGTTCCATATAAGGGTATGTGAGATGGACAAGTAAGGGATGGGTTGAGGTCAAGGACTGACAGAAGATAGTAAAGATGAGATAGGCATGAGTTTAGGTGACATTGGAGGAGATGCTAAGGTAAGGCTTTGATCTTGAGGAAAGATTTAAAGAGTGCTTGTATGTGCGCACAGAGTATATGGGAATAATGACCTGATGGATAGAGAGAAAAGCTGCTCCATTAAAACAGAACAAAACTAGTGCATCTGATACCTCTGCACTATCAAAAAGTACATATAGTGGGAACATATATATATAGTGGGAACAACTGGAGTGTACGTACAAGTTTGGCACTCATAAAGCTAATTTCTCCATAGGATAGCATGTATCTAATTTGAGAATCACTCAAATGCAAGCATTTGCTTATAAAGACTATTAGCCAGCTTTCATATGGGCAGATCTTGTCCCATGCTAAGTATCACTTCAGTCCATATGACTGTGGATTAAATATGGAGTTGATGGAGAATTGACTGTGGGCAGGAGCTCAGGACCAATCTTAGCCTCCTGAATCCCTTTTATCTTCAGTAACATGAATGTGTACATCTAACTGAGGCTACAATTTGGTGGGCTGCTGTGCTTAATTTCCATTGCTTCTGCACTTGTTCCCATATCACTACTTGGTCACCTTAGAATGTTACTAAGGTAAGAGCAAGCAAAAAGATGCAAATCCATGCACTCTCACATGAAAACTTCACTGAATTCCTCCTGTCCCATTTCCCTTTTTCCAGGGGCAATTCCCCCCCCCCTCCATGGCTGAAAAAAGATTGGTTGAAAATATTGGCACAGCACTAACTGCTACACCTCTTCTTATGGGAAATAATTGTGCTTGATTATCTTCTGGCTGCTCTTAGCAGCAAGGAAAGCTAGATTATGTGGATAAAAATTCAAAATTCTGTGATGAAAATCTATATGAAAACATGTGCCAATAGAGTAGTTCCCTAAAGTTCTGGCTAGCATATTTTGCCTTCATTCTGTTGGAATTTCCTGAGCACCGGATGCTCAGGCCTGATATTCAATGTTTGCTAGCATGTTTGAGTTCTGTTACAGTTGTCAAACTATGTGAAAATGATTCCTTACTTGTTACTTTTAACTCCTTGATGTTTATGATATACATCTGGGATGGGGAAACTGTGACCCACAGGCTGTATGCAGTTCTCAGCCTAATTTTATGTGGCCCTCAACATTATCCACCTCTCCAGATATTGTGGGCTCTCTTTTGCTCTCTGGATCAACCAACATGCTCACAACCACTTTGTGTTGTGAGTGTGTGCTTGAGAGATAAAGAAGGGATGGGGAGGCACAGAGAAAGAAATGCTGCAAACTCTGCCCACCATTGGCTTTGGCTTCTCCCATCACTGACTCCCCCCTCCCCCCCCACTTTTCCCAATGTCCTTTATAGGTAAAAGCTTCCCACTCTTGATAGAGATGGTAGCCATTTGATCTTACCTAACCTATGATGGCCAAAAGCTTGTGTTACCTTGGTGTGTATTCAGCCTGAAGAAAATGGTAACCTTTATGCTTCTGTTGTTTACAGAAAAAGGTCTGGCTGGGGAATGCTGGGAGTTGTAGGACTTTTTTCTGTTTAAGGCATAGACTTGTCCTTAAATGTTCCAAGGCCAAGGATCCAGAACAGTGTCAAGATACCACATCTATGTGACTATGTGCATTTAGATTTTTTAAAGCCATTGTATCTTCAGTACCAGGATATATAAGAATGCTTCCAGTTAGATGCTGTATCCCATGTTTTGAAAAGTTTCTCACATTGGAAATTATGAAGGTAATTATGTTAGGAAACAGTGTATCATGCTTTATAAGTTTATTAGTTTCAAAATATAATCCATAGTCCAGCATATTAAGACTCTGGACTCTACTGAAAGTAGAACTTTGGAAGTTCTTGAATTTTGATGAGACTCTGAGGCCTTAGCTAGACTTAAGAATTATCCCAGGCAAATTATCCCAGATTCTTCAGGGGTTGTCCCTGCCTGCTCCCAGGATCCCCTGTGTGTCATTTGGATGCAGAGGGATGATCCTGGGAAAATTCCGGGATATAGGCCTGGTCTAGCCATGGCCTGAATAAGTGCTCACATTTTGCTCTTAAATGTTAGTTTCTATCTTCACATATGTAATATTCCTGGTAAACTAGGGAAAGTAGTAGCAATTCTGTAGGGTTGGAGAAGAAATTTCTCTCTCTCTCTCTCCCCCCCCCCCCCAAATTTAGACATTGTATTTGAGGCACTGCCCAACAACACATTCCTATGATCTAAGTGTGAAATGGCTTTAAACTTGTTCTCATTGGCTTGAATGAATGATTCTTCAGTATATAATGGACTATCGTAACTGTCCTATAAGCTATCAAAGGTAAATGAATAATTGTGGGGAAATATTTGGGACTACATTTGGTTGTCTTTGTCTTCCATAACTTTTTTTTTTAAAAAAAATATCATTAAAATCTGTAAATGAATTTCAGAATCATGAGAAGATATTAGTCTGAGTAAAGCTCTCTGTCAGTCTCTTAACACTGACTTGCATTTTACCCTGCTATTTCTGTCTTGGCTATCCTTGAACAGGGATTGAGTCATGTGATAGCTTTATAATCTACAGGGCTGGGATTCAAGACACCGACATTCAGTTTCACTTGTGACCCAGACAGGGTTCGTATTTTGAGATCCCAGAAGTGATAGATGAGGGCACTTGCTCATTATACTCTTAACTCCAGCCCCGTTAAGAGTTTTGCACTCATTAAGCTTTCGATCTTGAAACATGTGGAAGCTGATGGCCTTTCTTTTCAGCTACAGTGGCCTAAAATGATTGATCAAGTCTTGTAAAAAGGAAGCAAATATGTTTTTCTTGATGATGTATATCATCATCAAGGTTAACCATGGAGAACACATTGCACCAGTTTTAGGTGGAGATGGATGAATCTGTCCGTGTTAGTTTCTCTCACTTTCTCCCTCCTCCCCCAATTTTATTTCATTCTCTCCTGTTTCTGCATTTTAAAAAAAAAAACCTCTGTGAAAAGCTGTGTGCATTTTTGGTGCTCATTTCCCCTTATCTACTCATTTTTGTATGCAATTTCCCCCTAGCATATGCATTTTTTGCAAGCAGGTTTCTGGTTTTGGGTACCTCTTCACCAATATATGCATTTTTGTGTGTACGTTACCTAATATATACATTTCTTGTTCAGAGGGCTGTATTGCAAGACTCTGAGAACTGTAAATACCAAAGTTTAGCAGTATTCTAATTCACATATTGATTCAGGATTGATAAATTCTTATCAAAATGTGAACTGAAGTAAATTATCCACGAGTTTCATGCTGTAATCCTATACACACTTACCTATGAGTAACTCCAGTTGAGTTAATTGAGGCTTATTTCTGAGTAGACATGCATAGGATTGTAGTGTCAGACAGCTGATGCCTCATAGAGCTGAGAGTTATCTTAGAACTAATTTCCTATTAGACCCAGGATTAGCTTTTAATTTTCCTTAATTTCAGTAATTGCATAAGATGGGATTTAGGCATCTCCCACTGTCATAGTTTAGATTGCTTCATTAAGGTGGTATGTCACAGTTGATTCATCACTCAGCCATTGCTTAAATATCCATGCTGTGATAATTTGCTTGTAAAACCTTCATGCAGATTTGGGGGACTTGATTCTCTTCAGTTCTACCTAACTGACTGTTAGATGGAATTGCAAAAGGTTGGAGTCAAAGCAGTCTGACTGATCATTATAACATGAGATAGGCAGAAAAACATCCTTAGGATACAATCAATAAATTCCATTGAAGGCCATAGGGTTCACCCCTGAGCAGATATGATAGGGCTGCTCTTTAACGATGTAAAATACTTTGGTAGATGAGAAAAGCTGGGAGCTCTTCTATATGTTGTTTTCTCCAGCTTGCAGAAGTCTACTTGCATAAAAGTATAGCATTGGTGAAAGAGACCTCTGGAGATCAGCGTCTCTGAGCTGGAATTTCTGGTTCTAGAGCACAGACAGCACATGGAGGCTCCTCTGTGGAATTCTAAGAGTCTTTGATATACAATGTGTTTAAATGGTGGGTGAATGGCTTGAGTAAGCTGTTGGCTTTTCTCAGTTTTCTTGAACATTTCATATTCAAATCTGCTTTTAGCCATTTGGACTGACATGCATTGCGTGTAGGATTCTTGGAGACACAGAAGGACCATCCTGTTGGATGTATGGATTTGCCTCACCCTCCAAAATTCCCCTCCCCCAAAGACCTGTCTAGCTGAGGAACATCCATTTTAACTTTACTGAGAGTAATGGGAGGTTGGGAGCTGCCTCAGGGAGTACCCGGAAGGAGAGGGTCACAGAATGGTTGGTTAGTATCTTCTGGGATCTCTCTCTCTCTCTCTCTCTCTCTCTCTCTCATCTAATGTAACCTTAGAAACCTTCACTGTTAGCAGCCCTGCAATGCTTCTTTGTAACGAGTTTTATGTGTATGTTCAAGCCAAAAGAGAGACACTTGACTTATCTAACAGTGGTATCCAGCTCTGGTATGCTACAACTTGTTGCACTTAGTGCTTCAGGCTGGAAGTAGCAGTTAAACCACCTATCTGACATCTGTACATTGGTATTGCTCTTGTAAAAAAACAAATTGTTTCTGATCTGGAGCCAGAATAAGCAACAGTGCAGTCAGTGATTATCATTCCAAAGAAGTTTAGGGACCCATGTTATGTTGTGTTTAGTTACTGCAGTTTGCTATTGGGAATGTCCACATTTACCTCTATGGCATATTTTCATATTTGTTTGCATTTTTCTTTGGCAGAATTAAGATACTTCATCCTATAAATGACAAGGGATAATCTGGCCATAGTGGTTCATAACGTGGCTGGCACCAGCTCAAAACCTTTTTGTTTACCCTCACATTTTAATTGCTTGATTTTGTCTGTTTTACTGCACTGGCTGCTTCATGATGATGATGATGATGTATTCTAATGTCCTTCTTTTAACAGAAAATGGCGGTTCCCCCTGCTTATGCTGACCTAGGAAAATCTGCTCGAGACATCTTCACCAAGGGATATGGTAAATATTGCCAAGTGCCCCCTAAATAGGCCTTCCATACTCTGTATGTGCATGCTGCTGGGGGCAACATTTTAGCTCTGGCTGCAGTCCTTTGGAAGTAAGGCTGATTGACAGTGAGTCTTACTTCTGACTAAATGGGAATAGAATAGAGAAGCAGTGGCTGATCTTTATTTCTGAAAACACAAAGGCCAACTGTCACTGGGGATGTCGTGGGTAAACGACTGGATCCAGGGCTCCAATGGACTACACTGCCCCCCGGCCCCCTTGGACCCAGTCGGGTGCCTGTAGGGCATTCCTGGGCCCATGGGTTGAATGCCTGTGCAGCCTGATGAGCGCCTGCAGCCGTCCACCTTCATCTGGAGGCACCATTGTGCATGACAATGGAGGCTCTGGAAATTATGTAATTTTCCCCACTGCGTAAATGGGGGCCACAGTAGCAAACCCAGAGATTTATTTTAGATGGTACACTAAGTAAAAAAGTCAATTGAGACCAAATTGTGAGTGGTTGGAGAGGATGATTTCAATGGGTTTTACTCCCAGGTAAGTGGGTACATAGGATTGTAGTCAATTAATGCAATGGTTGTATACGACTGCCTTATTGTAGTCATCTAACAACCCCTTTATTCTAAAAGAGCACTGGTGTAGAACTTCAGGCCTGGAGGACAAATCTGGCCTGCTGGGGGTCCCAATTCAACACCCCATTCCCCTTCCTCCCTACCCCTGCTGCAACCACTGCTGCAAATCATTTGGTGGTTTTCCTGGCTTTTGCATGTTTTTTCTCCATTCTAAAAGGTTGCAACGCCCCTCTTAAGGCTTAGTTACTGGCAGTAAGAGCTCTAAGCCACAATATGCTGATATTTTTGACCCTGCCCTCTTTCCCTTTGGTCCCACTCACCATTGGCATGTGCTCCTTCAGAGCTTCTCTGAAATGGCATTTGACCCTTCGGCTGAAAGAGGTTCAACAGAAAAAGTGTCCAATTCTCTCCCCATTCACTTAGTGCCTACAGCTGGTCCCAGTGCCCCCTCTCGGCGTGAGCCTGACTAGGCAAGAAGAAAAATGCTTCTCTTCCCCTCAACCTCAGTTTTAAAGTCCTACCTGCCAACCTGCCTTTCACTGCTCCCCAAAAAGGGCCCTCAACATTCTTCACAGTTCAGGCTTTGCAGCACGGAAATCTAGCCCTGGTTTATATTTGTGTTTTTGGCGCTGTGGGGTTCGCTTTGGCCCTTGGCAGCCTCCTTATGATCTGGGGAGCAACCTTCACCGATCTGGTTCCTTCCAAATATGGTGGGCTACAACTCCTGTGACCATGCTGGCTGGGGATGATGGGGACTGTAGTCCAACACATCTGGAGGGGGCAACCAGTTTGGGAAAGGCTGATCTGGAATTTGAAACTGCTGCCCTGCACACTACAAATAATCCCATTTGTTTCAATACAGGTGTGAATACTGGATATCTTGTACTTTTTTGCAAGTATTGCCAGAAAGTGCATCTGTTCCTAACTTTATGCTGGTAGTCTTGTAGCAATGTAGTCTCCTGTGTGAACAAAGGGAGATAAACTTTTCTTGAAGGGAAAGGGGTGTAGTTCCCTAAATACTTCTGTTCTTGCATAGAAGAGGCACATTTTAGAAAAGATAAATTGGAAACACTGTCTGTCCCTGCTCCCCCACCCCCGGTTAGCTACTAACACAGATGTGGCTTTTATTTTCTTAGGATTTGGCTTAGTAAAGCTGGATTTGAAAACAAAATCTGAAAATGGACTGGTGAGTAGAGACAGAAAAAGGAACCATTGTGGTTTTTTTTTAGTGCTTGTATTGACACTTCTAAAAATGCAAGTTTGAATTGTATCTCTGCCTCACCGTTTTGAATGGGGTGTATAGAACCTTGGATGAATGCCAGCTTATTATAATAACTGGCTTCTTAGGCCTTAGCTAGACCTAAGGTTTATCCCGGGGTCATCCCTGCCTGCCCCCAGGATATCCTGTGTGTCATTTACATGAACAGGGATGATCCCGGGATAAACCTTAGGTCTAGCTAAGGCCTCAGTAAGCCTCCAAAGTCTCAAAAACAAATTATTTCTGGGAATGGGTAGGGAAAATCAAAAGAGTCCATGGTCTGTTCAAGACTGATTCTGTGCTTTTCCTGTTAGTAGAATATACACTCTGGGTCTTATATCCTTACATTAGCCCCTACTACTCTCCCCTTCTATTTTTTTTTTTTTAGGTGATTGTCTCCTCCATCTATTCCATTAGAAGGGTTTTTTTTTAGTCCGCTGACTGCTCTAGCCCATTCTTCCAGCCACCTTGTATCTGAATTCCCTTTCCTTTATTTTCCCTGCCCTCTGGAACAACTTTCCAGGCCTTTACTCTCACAAAGTTGGAGTATTGCTGACAACTTCCCTCATCTGTTTATGAATGTTTATGAACATTCCAATAAAGCCACATCAGCTCAACCAATAGGAGCAAAAGTGCCATTGCCCCCAAAACTGCTGCAACTGTTAAAAAATTCTTTAACATATTATAATATACATATAATTATACAGATGTTATAATATAACAGTCTAATATATATGATACTATAGAATCATCAAACTGAAGTAATTTGAGTTTGTTATATATTTTTGTCTCTCATGGAAGCACTTATGCTTCTAATATCTTGTCATTAGTATATTAGGTGAAAACTATTTGCTTGTGGGTTGCAATTGCGAAGTAGAAATGCAACAGTACTACAAATGTTAAAGCTGTGGTGGTGAGGACAGTTTTTTACCCGCTAGAAAAAAAATGTTAATGGGGAAAATTAAAATATATACATGTCTTATTAAACCTAAGCTTACATTACTTCTCTAATAACATGAAATTCACCATGTCTAATTTAGTGAGGACGTAAAATTGTAGGGTTGTATCCAAGGTGGCCACTCCACTGATGGAAGACATCCACCAGTAGAATGGGAGGGGGTAAATTTATATGATGCCCTCTCCAACTGCAGCTCATTTGTCACCCCCAAAATCTACTCCAGCAGATCCCTCAACTCCCTCCCAGAGTTAGGGAGGAGCTGCAGGGATAAGGGAGAATTACTGAAAATATCCACCTTGTTTTATACATTTGTACAAAACATGATCCTTCCCTTTATCTGCCTCATCTTTTTTCTTGAGCGAAGTTCAAGGGAGGGCGAACATGTCCCATCCTCCCTGGGGCTTTTGTGGCCTCGTTTGCAAGGTGTGCAGGGACTGGTGCACTTTCTAGCCCTTCCAATTGACTAGAACCTGTTGAAAAGGAGGGAAAGATGTTAAAAAGACAGCCCTTGGACCACATTGTATAATTTAAGAGGTGTGTGGATTCCAGGGCAGACCCTGTTTCAATCTGCAACTTTATTTGGGATCTGCAGATCAGGTGAGTTCACTCCAGAATGCAGACCTTTGAATTTCTCAAGCGTCCCTGTTGTTTTCATTCACTAGTTTTTGAATCTATAGGAATTTTACTCTAGTGCAATTCATTATAGCAAGGGGCAGTATCCAATGCTACCCACATGCTAGTGGGACTTACCACTAATGCAATGGTAACCCAGCAGTTCCTGAAGCAATCAGAAAAGGAGCAGAAATTCTAGTTTCTGGAACAGCAGTGGTCAGCGAAGATTGTGGAAGGAAGCTCTGCTGACCTGTCCCATTCTGGAAACAAACGTTTGTGAGGTTTCTTTAGAAATTCCTGTGGTGCTTATGGTGGGTCCAGCGAACCAGTGGAGGTGCAGCAGGAGTATAGGATACATTCCAATATTAATTTGAAATTCTATATTTGAAAGTATTTCATGTCTCACTCTGAAAGATTACAAACATTTCCCCAAACTCCCCAATGGGGGAAACAACAACAACAAGAAAGCATTCCTCCATTTTTTCTGGGTTTTGATGGATGGTGGTTTTGGTGCACATTCTAGCTGTGCTGGAATTAACAGAAGACGCATGTGAGAGTACAGGAGAGGCTTTGAGAAAGTACAGAGAGAATTTTCTCCATGTTAGATTGTAAGCTCCGGGGTGGGGGTGGGGTAGGGACCTGTCTTTCCCTCCCAATGTAATTCTGTAAGGTGCCAATGTAAATAATAAATAGTTTCACCCTGTATATAAATTTGTTGCCTGTAGGAATTTACAAGCTCGGGATCAGCAAATACAGAAACAAGCAAAGTTACTGGAAGTTTGGAAACTAAGTACAGGTGGACAGAATATGGTTTGACATTCACAGAGAAGTGGAACACTGATAATACATTAGGCACAGAGATCACTTTAGAAGACCAGGTGAGTGTATTTGATAAACGAAGTATTTTATCAAATATTTAAGAAGTGTCCTTTCAAACTGTAAGTGCAACCATTTTTCTTCTTCTTCTGTTCAGCTTGCACAAGGACTGAAGCTGACCTTTGACTCCTCATTCTCTCCTAACACTGGGTAAGGAATTAATACATTTGTACACCAGAATCATCTTTTTGTTGTTGGTTGCCGGAATGTTGCTTAATTCTCACATACTTTCCAATCTTAAGGAAAAGAGTATTTGTAACTTATCATTTGCATCTGATCAAACCATAACTTCCCCTTTCAGCAAATCTCTCCCCCCATTTTAAAACAAATTATTTATATCAGGAAAGTTTTTAAGTGTAATGCTATTTAAAACTACTTAAACTATTTGAGCGTGTTGTCACACTTGATGCTAATTTTGGCCTAAGATGCACATGTGCTCTTATAAGGGCAAAATAAAAATATTTATTTATTTATTTATTTATTACATTTTTATACCGCCCAATAGCCGAAGCTCTCTGGGCGGTTCACAAAAATATTGATGGTTAGCAGTGCCAGATTTAATTAGTACTACTTGTCAATTAGCATCCTGCTCTAAACAGCACCGTTGTACCATTTGGGACCTCTTTTTCAAGTCCAAAGCCTTGCAGAGTGATTTCTAGTCTAAATCCTTGCAGACTGTACACTATATGGAATCAGTGGAATGAAGGGTTTTGTTGCCTTGATTTATTCCTGCAGGTCATGTGGGCCAGGAAGATTAAGCAGCTGGGAGATTATGCATTAATATATTTTGTGTGTGTGTGTGTGTGTTCATTTTATCATCCTCCAAATGCTCCTGATCTCAGAATATGGCCAAGCTAAAAGTAGCACATTGCTTTACCAGAAATGAAGGCTCTATTTGTTTTTTATGTTGCCTCTCTCATTAAGTTGTGCATGTCAGCCTGAGATGGCCTTCGTGTTTGGGTTTGCAGCTGCTTAGAAACTTGGGCTTCCCTAGCAACATTAAATAAACCCCAAAGACTCGGGTGCTTTCTATTAGCAGTTAAAAAAACAAAGATGCATCAGCTAGTGACATGTTTTACCTTCACATCTGCTTTGGCCCTTATTAACAAAGTTGCGTTGATTGGGTTTTCAAACAGTTTAGTTACTGACACAGAGCAAGAAATAAATTAAATAAGATCTCTGTGGGTAGGGTACAGAATGCCTTTTCTCCCTTTGTGACTGAGACGGTATGGAGAGGAATACTTGTGCAAATGGGACTCGGGCAATGCGATTCCTCCTTGCTAAAATGGCCAATGCACCCAGATTCATTGATTGCATAACCAATAAATGAGCCTTTCTTCAGTCCTGCCATTGTCCCTGGTGTAAGGGTCTACAGACTTTGCTGCCTTTCATAGCCAGCCAAGATGTGTGGTCATCACCGTCTATATCCCTCGCCTGACTTGGTGCTTCTGAGTGCGTCTGAAGCCTTGCAAGAGGTCAGAGAAAGTCCCCACCCATCTCAAGTGGCAGTAGAAGCAGTCAAGTTGGCCTGTTCCACAGCTGTGGAGAGTGGTCCACTAAGACGGCTACATGGAGGACAGTGGCTTTCTGGTTTTTGTTACCATTTTGATACACCTTCTTTTTGTTTCTGGAGTTTGGGGGTTGGAAGAGAGCATGTGTGACATACCTGGGAGCTGGAAAGGGGGCAGGGGAATGGCCAAGGAGGCTTTTCCTGTGGCTCTCAAGCATGATAGCAGGAAGGGTGGCCACTCTCCTGGTTTGCTAACAGGGGTGTCCACGGCCCCTCTCCCCTCCATCACTGCTACACAAGTGTCCTCTACGGGAGGGAGTGTAGCTCAGGGATGCATAATAATAATAATAATAATAATAATAATAATAATAATAATAATAATAATTTGTTACCCGCCTCTTCCTCCGGATCGAGGTGGGGTACAACACAATTAAAAACAACATAAAGTACATAAAACTAATTCAAATGTTTAAAACCAGTGCATCATTAAAAGCAGCACACCATTAAAAAAGGCATCTTAAAATTCAGCTGGGTAGGCCTGCTGGAAGAGTTCAGTCTTTATGGCTTTCTTAAATTCTGGAAGACTGTTAAGTTGATGAATCTCTCCCGGCAAACCATTCCACAAACTGGGAGCAGCAGAAGAAAAGGTCCTCTGGGTAATATTTGTCAGCCTTTTTTTTGCTGGATGGAGTAAATTCTTCCCAAAGGACCTGAGTGTGCGTGGCGGATTATATGGGAGAAGGCGATCCCGCAGGTAGCCTGGACCCAAACCATGTAGAGCTTTAAAGGTGATAACCAACACTTTATACTTCGCCCGGAACTAATTGGCAGCCAGTTCCGGAGATTTTAAGACTGGTGTGATGTGGTCATCCCTAGGTGTACCGGTGACCAACCTGGCTCGCATGTGCAGGTTCAGTCTTTGGCAGTTAGGAGATCAGGTCTCAGGTGGTAGGAAAAACCTCTGACTGATACCCAGGGAAGCCACTGGCAGAGCTGAGCTAGATGGACAAATCATCTGACCTGATCTAAGGCAGCTTTCTATGTTGACTTTTTCAAAAAGCTCTGTTCAGGAGCCAAAGCTGGGGCAGATAAACATGTCCTTTGGGTTAATCACAGGGAAACTGGAAGCAAGCCAGCCACCCTTGAATTAATTATGGTGTGGTTGTGGTTAAGTGACACTGTTCATTTCAATGAAGTAGTGAAACTGTTCCTTGATAAGGACCAGTGGGGCATAATGTGAGTTACCGATAGCACTTGTAGGTGATGAACCTTGAATTGTGAGCTCTTGAAACTGCTCAGACTTGAAATGGCAGTTCCAATAAGTGAGATGGGAATTTGTCTGCCCTGTTTAGCGTAGACAACTGCAGGGTTCACCTGCATGGGTCAAACATCATGTTGAAGGAGTGCTGGTCTTGTATTCTCTGTTCTGTTCTCTCTGGATTCAGTGTGAGATCCAGATAGTAATTTTTAAAATTGGCTTGAAGGAATGAAGATGAAGCAGTGTGGTTAATTGATCTTAGATGGAAAATGCAGGTCCTATCCTTCTAATTTGGATTGTATGTCAGCTGGGGAGCAACCATGTAGTTATCAGTGATAAAAATGTGTTATTGTGTTTGTACAGTTGCCCCTTGTCATTTTCTGTTGAGAACTTGGCCAAAAGAATGTTTCAGTTCATTTTGATCAGGAGTTGCCCAGTTCTCACCTTCTGGACTGAACATGGATGCAATCTATGGTAGAAATCTACACATTTTTGAGTGTGGACCAAAACAGATGTGCTCAACAGCGTGTCAACATTTGAAAAATGTGCATGAAAAAATGTACTTCTGAAAAATGTGCATAAATACACTTTAATCAGTGGGAGAAGAATGTGTACATTTGAAGATGCACACAGTTGATGTGTACATTTGGAAACATGAGCACAAAAATAAACACAGATTTTCATGCATAAAGAAAAAAAACCAACAATCTGAAATGGACTGGATACAGATTTGATATGAGTTTTGAGATGGAATTCAGAGAACTTTGGCAATCTTGTGTTTTCCTGATTTGCAGACCCCCTACTGGCAGAACAGTGGCATTGTTTAATATCCAGGCTTGTTCTCAAACTGTGAACCATAATTTCCCAGTTTGGATGAAATGGGATGCTATAGTTCTTGGTTCATTCACTTGCTTATATAGCAGCTTAGCCAAAAAGCTCATTCATATCTTGGCTTAGTATGCCAAGGTATGATAATCCAAACATGACCTTGTGAAAGTGTGGATATTATGAAAAATGTGTTGGGATAGTTGAGCTAATATGTTTGGGATATTTGTGGATTGTATCCATTGGTGCATTCTGCTAGTGCTAATGATGAGAATGTGCAAGTGGGCGGCCACTCTGGAGAGCAAATTCCTCACTCTGAGGGTTCTCAGCGTGAAGAATCAGCCTATATGGCAATCCAAAGAGCCATGCCACCCACTCTGCTGCTGCAGCAAGCAGCCCACACAAGTTTCGAGAGATCCCATCTGGCTCAAATGTCTGGCTCTGGAGGGTCCTTCCTCAGAGCAATGCATTCTGGCTGAGGTGGCCTTGGAGATTGCCTGTGCTGCATCAGGCCATCTCCCTGCCAATGCCTCACTCGAAGGACCTGCTCAGAGCTAGGCACTGATAGGGAAGTAGGAAGTGACAGCAAAATGCCAGCATTGGATACTCCCTATAGTAAACAAGTGGACCCAAGTGCACATTGACTATAGCCTGTTGATGACATCTGGCGAGCGTGAATTACCTAATAGAAGTGTTGTACTCTTGAGAGCTGAGTAGATAGGTACAGCTTTTCCCCATCACTGCCTGTACAGGTTGGAGAAACCACCTTTTTTGTCCTACCTTCCATATATTAAAGTATAGAGGTAAAAAGAAAACACACACACATCAGAATGAATAATATAAAAAGAGTAATGTAAAGCACTGCTTTCCTTTCAGAAAGAAGAATGCTAAAGTTAAATCTGGTTACAAGCGGGAACATATCAACTTGGGTTGCGACATGGATTTTGATATTGCCGGTCCTTCAATACGTGGTGCCTTTGTCTTTGGCTATGAAGGTTGGCTAGCAGGCTACCAAATGAATTTTGAGACAGCTAAGTCCCGAATAACTCAGAGCAACTTTGCTGTTGGTTATAAGACTGATGAGTTCCAGCTACACACCAATGTGTAAGTATTGGCAACACTGTTGTAAAAATATTGTAACAAAGGGGGAAATGTTGTTACAAAGGGTATTAGTGTAGCGAGATGGTGCTTGTTTCAGCCACTAGTAGCTTTTTCTGCTCATTTTTAAAAGACAGCACGAGCACTTGAATATTGAAGTAGGGAAGAATTCTAAATATTTTAAAATATCTCCCATGGCATGTTGGGAGAAGCAGAGAGTTGTGCGGGCTTGCTACCAGTGGCTTCATGTAGGCACAATTTCACAGAAATAATGAGGGCATATCATGAAAAATCTTTCACTGATAAGGTTCTCATCAAACGTCACCTTTTTCTCCTTACAGGAATGATGGAACAGAATTTGGAGGTTCCATTTATCAGAAGGTGAATGAGAAATTGGAAACGGCTGTCAATCTTGCTTGGACAGCTGGAAACAGCAACACTCGCTTTGGAATAGCAGCCAAATATCAAATTGACCCGGATGCATCTTTCTCTGTGAGTAACATGTGGACTCTCACTTTATTTGAGATTGATTCCATGACTGAAATTGATTATTCATTCTTCTTAAACTCCAAGGCCACTTGGAGCCTTAAAGAGATGATTTTAAATTTCAATAAAATATTTAATCCTCGCTGCTTCCTTTTGCTTCACAGAATTGTTTCTTTATCAGATGAGGTGCAAGCAAGGAAAGAAGCATTGAGCAAAAGAAAGGGAAACTTGTGCCACAATATTCCTTTCTATATACTGATTCTTTGAATACTAACCTTTTTTCTTTTCCATTTGCTTTCCACACAGAGACACCTTTCTACATTTATTTCCCCTATTTTCAATTATATATTTTTGATCTATGTAACTGTTTTCTCATTTCTCATTAACGTGTCTGCATTGGATAAAGGAATAGTACAGTCTTGTGTATTTAGCACATTGCTTCCTTGCCGGTAGAGAGTTGTTGTTGTTGTTGTTGTTGTTGTTGTTGTTGTTGTTATTATTATTATTATTATTATTATTATTATTATTATTACTACTACTACTACTACTACTACTACTTATTACATTTATATACTGCCCCATAGCTGAAGCTCTCTGGGTGGTTTACAAAAGTTAAAAACAGTGAACATATAAAAACAATATACAAAATTCAAAAGCATAAAAGCATAGAAATTTAAATTTAAAAAACATAGAAACAAAAACAGACAATATCAGTTTAAAAACAACTATTCTGGGGTCAGTTAAAAAAACTCAGCATATGCTGCCTGGGAGACGAGAAAAGTCTTGACCTGGCGCAGAAAAGATAACAATGTTGGCGCCAAGCGAGCCTCATTGGGGAGATCATTCCTTAATTGGGGGGACCACCACTGAAAAGGCCCTCTCGTTGCCATTCTCCAAGCTTCCCTCGGGGTAGGCACCCGGAGGAGGACCTTAGATGTTGAGCGTAGTATACGGGTAGGTTCATGTCAGGAGAGTAACTGTCACCTCCAGGAAGGGTGGATTGATTTAAACCAAGGGAACTCACATCATTGATTTAAATCACCAAGAGAAAACCGTGCTTTAAATCAATGATTTAAATGCCACTGATAGTCCTTTACATATTTCTTAAATAATGGTGCAAATCTGATCACAAAAATGTATTCATTTACAACTCATTACAGCATTTTGCAACACTGAGGGTATACTCTGTAATTTTTTAGATAACTTCATTTTTGTTAATTTATGAAATAGTACATAATACTCATTACCTGTGACAAGCTGCAGATGCAGCAGCAGCGCATTAGGAATGGTAAGAACTGAATCACATTTGCAAATGCAGCAGCACTTTTTCCTTCCAGTTTACTCTACTGTCCCCTTTTCCTTTGTTGTCTCTCTGACTTAACTAACTTCTCTCTGGCTTGCTTGGCTCAGCTCCACCACCTCACAAGCCCAGAACAGGAGCAGTCCTATCCAGCCTGTGTCTTTGCACGTGGGTCAGAGAAATAGAACCTGAGAGCCCAGAACAGAGGCATTTTCATGATATGAAAAACTGAAATGAATGCCCAAGCTGAGTTGGCAGGCAACTTCGTTTTTATGAGATTTACAGCACAATCCTCTGCATGTTTAGATAGAGAAGAGGCCGACAACTTCCAGCATTCCAAAGCCAGCCATGATTTAAATTTTTAATTGGATTTAAAATGTAAAAATACGATGTAAAATGTTTTTTTATTTTTTAAAAAAAACAAACATTTTTTTTAATCCACCCTGCTTCCAGATTGTCATGTGCACCCTCCCTGATGCTGGGTAGAGATGTATACGCAACTGCCATAGGACTGCCCTATGTTAATATGAAAGCTGCCATATACAGTTTCCTCATCCATTTTAGTCTGGGAGGAAATTAGAAAGGAGCATGGGTTTAAGGCTTAACTTCCATAGCACAGATCTCTCTAAGTGGTTCTTTTTAAACTGGCAGTGCTGTGAAAGTTACACATGTGGCTGGCTTATTCTCCCATATGTTTGGTGACACTCGAACTCTGAGGCTAGAGGGAAGATGAAGATAGCCATGTGTGCAGGCTCCTTTAAAACACAGCTTTGTGCTATGGAGAGTGCGCATGTATCCTTTCCATTATGTCCACTGTTGGGTAGCTACCTGACATAGCCCCACAGGGGAAGGTAATTGGGGGGCTGGTGGAAGGGCAGAAACTACAATCCAATAGGTGAGTAGAATAGGGGTTGGTTGACCACATCTTTATTTATGATTTACTTGGTTGGAATAATGCATGAAACACCCACTGCAGCTACACTGGAGACTGGGGCCATGGCTAGACCTACCAGCAGAGGGGGGAGGATCTTGCAATATGGTGATTGCAAGATCCTCTCCCTCAGTCCACATGCGGCATGTGACGTCCCGAGGGGAAGAGGACGTCGCACCCGCCATTTTCAATTTTTTTTAAATAAAAAATGAGCGCTTGAGTGCTCCATCGAAAAGGTAGGCTTTTTTTTTAAAAAAATCCTGCTTAAACTCCCCCCCCCCAAATGGGCATGGAGCTCCTGAGGAGCCTGGTACCCCATGCCAGGTTCACAGCTCCTTGTGTTTACTTGCAAGAAGCTGGGAAGAAACCGGGACGACTGCCCACACGTCCCACAGTCTCGGGACGATCCCAAGACCATGGGAAAAGTCAGGATTAAAGCTGTCTCGCTTATCCCGGGGAAAGGGAGGGATCATCCCTCCCTGCCCCCGGGATCCCCTGTGCATCATGTGGATGCACAGGGGTGATCCCGGGGCGATCCCCAGGATAAGCCCTCATCTATTCATGCCCCGGGAAGCCAAGCCCTGTTTCCTCAGGGCCAGTCCACATGTGAGGGCGTTGAAGAAACTGACTGGCAACTGGGTGACTTGTAGGGAGGTTTTAAGAGAATACTGAACAACATAAAAGTTATGCTGAGTCTTTGGTTCAGATAGAGGAACACATTTAACCATGGGGTAAAATTTTCATTTGTTTGTCTCTGCACGGGCAGCAAACTAACTTCTTTGTGCCATTTGAACTGCAAGCATAGTATTCCAGTGAACAACTGGGGATAAACTCTTACCTAACAGAAGTGGGGAGAGGGGAAAAAGAGAGATTTGTTAGGGTTTTCTCACCTGCTTTGAGTTGCTGTAAAGCTCTGACTTCTTATAATGCAGAAGTGGGGAACATGTGGTGCAATTCCCATCATCCCTAGCCAGCATAGCTAATGGTGAAGGATGATGGAAGTTGCAGTTCAGCATCAACTGAATGGCCACATATTCCTCATCCCTGGGTATGTATGTATTTAAAATATTTCCCGACTGCCTTTCAGGGCAGAAGCCTTCCCAATAAAATTGATACAATATTATAAGTAAAACACACACACATTGAAACACTGCGTACACAATAAAAACAGCAGATTGTAGTCCTGTGCACACTTACCCAGAAGTAAACCTATTGAATTCAGACTTAACTGCTCAAATAAACATTTATGGAATCAAGCTACATGGGTTCCACACTCCCCATTTCCTCCCCCCCGACCCTAAAAAGTGTCAATTCTGCTAATGTGCTATGGAACAAGAACTGTGATAGAGTAATGTTTGTGATATGCTCACTTTGTTTTGCAGGCTAAAGTGAATAATTCCAGTCTGATTGGTTTAGGTTATACTCAGACTCTGAAGCCAGGTACGTGCAGATAACACTGAATTTGACTGAATTGTCATTTTCAATCAAAATGTTATTTACTGCAATAAATATGTGATTTCATTGCATGACATGTTGTGTGGACAGCTTGATAGTTTTTCATCCTAGTGACCAATTCTTCTAGGCTCCAAGCTCTCAGATATTGTATCATATGTTACATAATCCTAATTACAAACAGTGATGCCACAATTCTTAGAATGTGGGGGTGCTATCGAATATCACTGCTGTAAATATGGAGGGTTCTTTTCTCCATATTGTGAGAAATGAATACCAGTCCTTAATTGTACAGATTACTTAAGAGATGGGAGTATTATGTTATGAGGTTGATAGCAAGTGAGACAGGCTGGGCACAAGGAAGGCCTTTGTAGAAAGCCCACTTCTTCCAACCACTGTTGGCTGGTGTTGGCCTGCTCTCCGAAAAGGATTAGCCCGCAGTAAGAAGAGAGACAAGGTGAGGTGGTGGATCCCTTTTTCTTTGAAAGCAGAGTAGTTAATAACATCACCCTGCCACTTTCTCCTCTTCAAAGCATTTAAGAGAGATTGTGATTTCATTTCTTCCTTTCAACGTCATCATAGATAAATGGATCCACGCTTACCTGGAAGAACAACTATTTCTCTAGAGTCATTCAGGCATGGAGTCATACAACTTCCATGTTGGGAGAATTTACTTTTTACCAAACATTACAAGTCCTTAAACAATTGGCCCAAAGAATGCTTGAGGAATTAGCTGCTGGGATATAACAGTGGGAAGTTTTTCATGCATGCCATTGAACAGAATCTTCAGGAGATTGTTGTATCGTACTTGGCTTAAAATGCACCCAGAATACTAAAATTATTATTTTTTCCTGTGCCCCTGGTTATTGACCAATTTATTTATTCTGTACCCTATCGTTGAAGGTCACTGAATGCCACTTCCTCTTGATTCAAAATGTTACTTGCTGGAATACCTGAGATAAATGACTGCCAGGCATCAAATATGTTAAAACTGAAATAGCCAAAACTTTCATGTAGATTTGATCAAACCACATTGCTGCCATTGGCTTGGATCTGACCTCAGATACTTAAGAGGGTGGGTTAAGAGACAGTTTTGCTAATGATAATTCAAAGAATGGTGGGTGGACATTTTGTCGACCACTGGCATTTTTAGTTATCATGTTGAACTTGTTGGAACCTCTGTCACAGGAGTGGGCGATCTGTAGCCTGCCAGGTGCTTTGGCCTACAACTCCAAACAGTCCAAGCCAGCAGAGCCAATGGTGAAGACTGATGGGAACTATAGGCCAAAAAACCCTGAAGGGCCACAAGTTACCCACCCCTGCTCTATAACGTACCAGGAAAGTAGCAATTTACCATGAATGTCAGTTTAAATGCAGGGGTGGGGGATAACGACACTCCAGATCTTATACAACTTCCAAAGCATGTCTGGATCAATTTATGTGAAATATACTCACACTTCTAGGTACTGAATGCTTATATCTTTCTTCCTATTGTTTGCTATGCAGGTATCAAATTGACATTGTCAGCTTTGTTGGATGGGAAGAACGTCAATGCAGGTGGCCACAAACTAGGTCTAGGACTGGAATTTGAAGCATAAAAGAAGGGATTGTACCATCACTAATTCTGAAATACTATACAGCATAGCTACCTTCCGAATTTAGTGTACTTTTCAATGTTTTATGTCTGGGATGCAATTATTGCCGTGTGTCAGTCATGTTGAACCTGGTGAAAGAAGGCTAAGCTTCAAAGTATGTGTTTTCAGAGAAGGATGTGAATACCTTCTCCACTTCCAGATCTTTGGGGAATGTTGCTTGTTGAAGCTCCATACTTACCAACTATTCTATGAAGGTCTGATTCTGTCTTTTACCTTTTCCTAAAAGAAAGGAAGACACTTTTGAAATTCAAGCTTTGAGAATGTCAATCCATCATAGTGCTCAGGAAACACAATTTCCTGTTCGCAAAAGAATCAGGCTTTCATTCTACGGTGGAGTGTTTGAATGTGTCTGATAAGGGGCTGCTTAGATGGATGCATCATACACGTTTAAGTCTTACTTAGTTCTCCCTCCTACACCTACAGCTCTCTTTTTACACCAACAGCTTGTCCTTGGAGTGCTTTAGAGTGTTCACTTTGTATAACTTTGGCGTGTAGAAAGTTTGATGTGACTCAGCCAATACTACTTAAAAATTCACACCCTGTGTTGTGGTTCCTTTCCCTTGCACTAATTATGGAAAAGCTTGTACAACAGAGCCATCAGCAAGGGAAAAAGTCTTTGTAAACGTAATCACCTAGTGGCATTGCATTAAACAAAATGGACTTTATTTTACCACTTTTTTTTAGCAGTTTTAATGGGTACATCTTCAGTCTTCCATTCTTTTGTGTGGAACTAGACCCCAAATGCTGTACTGGACACCACTTAAAATGAAAAAAAAGGAGAAACCCAACTTGAATAAAACATTGAAACTTCATCTCTAATTGTGTCTGTCTTCTTCTACAATTTAGCATCCCTATATAGATTCTTATAAAAATACTATTGTAGCATTTCTTTTGACAATGCATAGATGAAATTTTCCCATTTGGAACTTGTTTGAAATTGAACAAATAGACTAATAAATTTATTAAATTTTCCAATCTAAAAGAAACAAGTGATACCTAAAACAAAATATTGCAGTGTATTTTCACCTTCTGGCAGGAATGCTAGCTAGCCAGGCTGTTCTCCAGGACCCCCTATTCTATCCCCACCATTTCCATGTATGGGTTTTTTCCAGCTGATACTCAATATTCTGTAGCTATTGAGGATACCCACTCCTCATTGATTTTGGGGTGGGTGTTAAAAAGAAATGTAATTCTGCTAAACTTGCTAATATCTTCCTCTTGTTTCTCAGTAGCTATGTTTTGGTTCCACTCCTGTTGGCATTCACCACCTGAGTTTTCTATTAAAAGGTTTAGTACTTTATTTCATCTGATGCCAACGTAAGGATATAAATACTGGCTTTTTACTTACTAAACTATAATTAAATTATACAGCATGTATCTGCAAAGTTATGCATATCCTTAGCTTCAGTGCTTGATTTCCCTTTTTCACCAGTGCAAGGAGAAATATGAACATGTACAATATTCCATACAAAAGCTTATACAGTTTATAGTTTGAGGGAAATCATTAATTGTACAACCAGTTTGAGAAAAAATGCAGAGCAACATGCTTGTTGCTGTTGACTTACAATAAATAAATTCAGCCCCTTTGGTGTACATGGAATTTCCAGAATAATATAACCCAAAAAGAAAGGCCGGTCCCTGGCTTGTGGGTTTTAGACCTGGGGTGGGAAACCAGTGGCCCTTCAGATGTTTGATTACAGCTTCCATCTTCTCTGAGCATTGGCTATGTTGGCTGGGGCTAAAGGAACCCAGCAACATGTGGAGCAGCATCACAGTTTCCCCACCCCTGGTGGGAGTCAGAGAGAGGCGGAGAAAGGGAGTCTGAATGAGAAGAGATGCATTTGAGACTCTGCATTGGGATTTTCTACTGTGGAATTATAGTATGCTTTTGAGACCTGCTCATTTCCCTGCTCTGCATTAACAGTGGGTAAGGTGCTCACATGTTGAGAGAAAATCAACATTCCTTGGACTTCATTTTATACCCTTATCAGCCAATTTATGACCTTGGAAAACTTCTGCCATTGATTCTTGATAATGTGTACTCAATAACCTGTCAAGGGTCGTATTACAGTGTTCCTGTTCTCTTGGATGTTTTGCATTTGCCAATCTGATAAATATTTCATCTGAGTCCAAATCTTGATGTTAAAGAGGAAGGACAAGCAGGTTTCTTAGACCAAGGAAACACTAGTTAAGCTGCAATGTATATTATGTCATATATGTACAAATATGTGTTCTATGTTTTTAAAATGGCCCATGGAATATATAAAAACTTGTCTTTCTTTGTTAATTTTTTTAAACTTCATTTTAATTGGAAGGGGAGATAAAATGACTCAGTAGAAAGACACATAGGGTAAAATCCAACATAAGCCCTACTTAGGGTAGATCCACTGAAATAAATGGGACTTGAGTTAGTCATGACTAACTTAAGTATCATTGGGCCCCTTCAGAAGACATAAAGAGCACTTTCATTTGTTACATAGCAGTTACTAGATATACTGTAGGTCCTTCAAATAATTTAGTATAAGTTTGGACAGGAAACAAGTGAGGATCAATCCAGAAAAAGACAATGAATGATAGCAGACCCTGTGAAGTAGAGTGGGTTAGGCCTTCATCACATGTTTCTCATATAATGACACATGGGATCATCTCTGGCAATGACCAAGGCTGCTTCTGGGCTCTCAGGATTGGGAGGATTTGTGCTTGTCTATTTCTGCTTCTGGAATTAAAGTGGTTGTGAATACAGCATCCACATACAGGTGGCAGTTCATACAAACTATGTGACTCCATGTAATTCTGGTCAGGGATTTGGGGGAGGTCAAAGATGGTAGCCCCCCCCCCCCAGTCCCATCTTTGAACTAGCCCCAAGGGTGTTCTTGGTCTTTAAATCTTAACATGATCTTAGGAATGTTTTTCACCTTATTCCACTAAGGAATAAACATTTCTAATTATAATACATTTGTGATTGAGATGTCTACTGTGACACATTTGACACAAGGTAAGCTGAAGCTAATGAAAGGCATGGATCTCATACTAACAAAAGACTTTATATCAGAATTTTGGGGGTTGCTGTGGCACCTTGTTCTGTGCTGAATGTGATGCAGTTAGAATCCGCATCTTGAAAAATAAACAGTTTGGCTCTATGGTGAGGATAAACAATGTGGTGCTTGGAGGCAGCAATGCACACACAGACCTGTCTTGGCATCTGCTAAGGTGCCCTACCTCCCACTTTTTAAAAAATATATATTTTCTTACTGGCAGCTGGGATTGTTGCAAAATGGGTTAAAAGGAAGTGAAAAACTGGGAACACAGAAAAACTGGGTTCAAATTTAGCAGTCATGGAATAAGAGGTCCTTGTACAGGTTGGTAACTGACTAAAGGACAGAAATGAAAGCAAAGTAGCAATGAATGGTAAATTCTCCCAATGGAGGGAAGTAAACACTGGGGTCCTACAGGGATTTGTTTTGGGACCAATGCTTTTTAGCTTGTTCATAAATGATCTGGAATTCGTGACCAGTGAAATAGCCAAGTTTGCTGATGACACAAATTATTTAGGATGGTTAAAACAAAAAGAGATTGCGAAGGATCTCTTCAAACTTGGAGAATGGGCCTCAAAATCACAAGTCCGATGCAGTGTAAGCACAAAATAAAAATAAAATAACTTCACGTACATGGTGATGGGATCTGGGCTAGCAGTGATGACCAAGAAAGAGATCTTGGACTTGCGGTGGACAGGTCAATGAAAATATCAATCCAGTGTGTGACTGCTGTGAAATAGACAAATTTCATGTTAGATATACTGTAATTAGGAAAGGAATTGAAAATAAAACTGCCAAGATCATACTCCCTTTATAATAAATCTATGGTGTGACCACACTTAGAATGCTGTGTACAGTTCTGATAATTGCACCTAAAAAAGGACATTGTGGTGTTGTAAATGGTGCAAATAAAATGATCGAGGGGGTGGAGCAACTCCCCAGTCAGTTTTTTTTGTTTGTTTTTTGCGGGGTGGGTGGGAAACTTAACATTCTACAAGGAAGTTCTGAGAGGTCTGTTAAAAGTTTAGGATCACTTGCACATGGACTTTGAGATGTGAGTAAAGGTGATAGCTTTTTCAGGCATATTTATAGAGATGTGATAGGAATTTATTCCAGTTATTCTATTCATTTGCCTGTATGTAGAATGGTAAAGACTACCCAACCACAAAGCTATGGGGGTAAGTTGTGCTTGAACCAGTGGATGTCTCCAGGAAAAATGTTTCCAGTTTTGTGCTTATTGAGCGCATTTGTGCTCAATGCAGAACAGGAAAGGCAAAGGCAGCACATAAATGCATATGGAATTGTAGTCTAAATTTATTACCAGTAAATCCCATCGAACCCAGTGAGGCATACTTTTGAACAGACATGCATAAGATTGTGCTGTTAAATACCTAGCTTGTCATCTTAACTGTGGTATCTTGTTGCTTACATAACCCAGCACATGTACATGCTGGGTTATGTAGTCATAGTTGGCCCTAGCTGTAAATAAGCACCCCATCTTCTGAAGTTCAGTGATTGGCTAGACTGTACAAGCAGCCATGCTAGGGAAGTTGAGTTAGTTCCACTATTCTGAGCGATTGACAAATTCCAACAATGGATCCCTAATCTCTCAGTGGATTCTCAGATGAAGTAAACACTGCACCAGATGCACATCCCTGGGACATATCCTGCAGAATCTAGTGTGGACATAACCCACACCTTTTATACAGAATGCACATTATTTGGTTTAAAGTAGAAGTAGTGATGAAAGTAAAGATATATGACAGTTCCCCCAGGATTCTAACTATCTTCTGTCAGCAGTACCATCAGCTCGGTGGAGTATCTGGGTGACCATTATCGTTGCAGGAACTCTGTATCTACTTGCCCCCCTCCAAAAAGAAGTTGCATGCCTATTCTGACTTGAAACCAGTGGTGTAGCAGAGGCAGGACTCACAGGGATGCTGCGCTGGGACTTTTTAATGAATGGGGAAGCTAAAATCATTTGCAACTTCTGCCCCTCAACTTCCCTGTTCACTGAACTAAAGTGTAATCTTCACAGTTTGTTGTTTATTCGTTCAGTCGCTTCCGACTCTTCGTGACTTCATGGACCAGCCCACGCCAGAGCTTTCTGTCCGCCTGTTGCCACCCCTAGCTCCCCCAAGGTCAAGTCTGTCACCTCACAGTAGCTGGAGGAAAACGAATTTTCCCAGCAACAATGTTTTGTTCCCTATTGCAAAGCAAAGTATTTTGGTCTTGAATGGACAATTAAGATCCATTAGCAAAGACCTGTTCATGGTGGAGATAAAGCAGTAGAACTGGTTTGTGGATATGGAATACATCTATCTGCATTTTTGGACTCTCCGTCCAGGTGTGGCTGGGGGGACCATCACGAGTGTCTGCACTTCAAAATTTAGAACTACTCCACTGGTCAGAACTTACTGTTTCATAATGTATTTAGAGATTGCAGTGTTTCCAGTATGACCATCTACCACATTCCTGAAACTAACCAGACTTGTTGAACTCTCTTCCTGTTACTGCTGTTTTCAGCCAGTGCAACCAGGGGGAGTCTCACAAAGCAGTGTGATCCTAGACACATCTACTCAAAAGTCAGCCCTGTTGAGTTCAATGGGGCTTCCTTCCAGATGATTACAGGATTAGAGTCTAACAGCACAATGTCTACTCAGAAAGTAAGTTCCATTCAGTTTAGTGGGACATTCCCAGGAACAGAGGATTGCAGCGTAACAGTGCAGTCCTATGCATGTCTACTCAGAAAGTGAGCTCCTTTGAGTTCAATGCAATTTACTCTCAAGTAAACATCTCTTTTCCTGCATAGTTATTCCGCTCGGCTTTATAAAAGGAACAGTCCAGTCAAAACGCCATCCTCGCTGCTCTAACATTGAACTGGATTCCTACGCTTAACTTCCACTGCAGAGGCTATAGGGTTTCCACCATCGAGATGGCATGCGCCTAGAGCGACTGCGCCACCCGGCGTTCGATTTTTACTTAAAGTTCCTCAAATAAGAGTGACACAAGGCCTGAATTTCTGGGTACACCTTCCCTCGAACTGGAAATGCCCGGAAATTCCCTACTCAGACCATAAGATACGTCACACTACTTTGTTTTTGTTTCTCTCTCTGCGGGAGCGTCTTGTTATCTGTACAGAAGGGGCGGCGAGGGGCGTTACGTCAGCGCGTTCCACTGCAGCCGAACGCGGTTGCCTAGCAGCGCGTGGACGGCGGTGGGCGGGCCGAGGCGAGGCCACGTCCCCTGGCTACTGCTTGTCATCAAACATGGCTGCCACCGGGCGAAAGACGGTGGCGGGAGAAGCGCCGTCGCTGTCGTCTTTGGGCCGGACGTTTCTCTTCCTTTTGTTTGTGGCCCTGCGGGTCCGGGGCCAGGTCGAAAACGGTGAGGAAGGACCTGTCGGTCGCCTGGGCGGGATAAATGGCTGAAGTGAGAGAGGGGCGGGGCGAGCCCGGGTTCCCGTTGGACTCTTACCTTCGCCGGGCCTGAAGGCTTCACTCTCCGCCTCGTAGCATTCTCGTGCATTCAGCGGGCATGCCCCCCACCCCCCGTCCTGAGTCTCTGGCCGTCTCCCCTGCCCTTCCTCACCCCAGCTATTCGAGAGCCCTTAAAGGCTTTCCCGGGGGGCTTCCCGAGAGACGTGTGACGCCTTCCTTCACTTCCACCTTCCTTCCGTTTAGACGGACCTTGCTTATATTTCCCTAATCCCGCCGGCTGTATTAAGAATGAAAACTTCAGCGTTCCGTCCTCCCATCAATTCCTATATAAAGGCTGTAAAATATTCTACAGGGCTGTGTTGTCCCCTTGCAATTTGAAAGGTTGCTCTGAATACCCGTTCGCATGTTTAAAAGTCCGAGAGAGACAAATTGAATCTTGGCCCTCCCTTGGTATCTCTCTATTTGCAGAGGATCCTCTGTCATTTACTTACACTTTGGGTGGTAGGCAGAACTTCACTGGGTAGTTTTTATGATATCGCACCGTCATACTGAGAAACTGCACCTACTGAATCTTCATTTTTCGACTATCTAATGGGGAAGGTGGTGTGTGTGAGCAGTTTATGAAGCAAAGCCATTCAAAGGTTCAAAACAGGCATGAGGTTGGAAAGGATGCAGCTTATTAAAGGTTTAATCTTGTTGCTTGACAGCAAGCATAATTCATAGAACACACACTTGCCCTATGTATAATTAATGTGTTTACAATGAACACATTTTGACTTGGTTTTCATCAGAAGCTTGAAGCTATTGGAACAATTTCAATAAACTTGACAGTCAGTTTTTTTCCTTCCGTGACCACAAAATATTTAATTCCATAATAACCATTCATTCAGAAAGCTACATAGCTTTAGGTAAAACTCTCAGGAATGCAACCTGAAAGCCAATTATTAAAAAGCAAATTACACAACCTTCACGCTAAAGTATTTGAAAATCCCTTTAAAAGCCATATTATTGTCATAAGTTGAAGATAAACTAATATCCAGTTATCTGTTCAATTACCGTGCTAACCACATCCTGCAGTGTGCAAAGCAGAGTTGTTCTATTCAATAAAAAGAGAATTAGCATTTGTATTTAATTGTTATTTGCTTAATAGAGTGGCCTATTGTAGCTTAATTTAAAGTTGCACACTGGTCCACTTTTGGAAAAAGATTAATGGAAAGTTGGAGTTGAACAATTCTGACTTCTTTTGTCACCCATTAACATTTCACCATCCTTATTGAGCATGATCAAGAGTGAAAATTGGTTGTGTTGATTCTGGGCAATGTTGAAACACATTGTTACATTCTTATCCATGTGGTATACTATCTTTCTTAATCTAGTTCTAGATATCCTTCAATACTTCAGTGGGATTACCATTGCCTTCCTGTTACTTTGAACAAACCTGACTCCCCCTCCCCTTCCTGTTGTAGTACTTAGCAGCATTTTGACCTTTAGCTTTCCTGACACCACCTCTACAAGACTGAACTACTCATTGTACTTGTCTTTGGTGACCTTTCATTCCATTTCTTATGTGTGTCTTAAAAAGAAAAAACAGCTTGTCACTAATTTTTTGTGCAGCCATGATAGTTTTTTAAAATTGTCCCATTTTTCTTTCTCACTGGATTTGTTCGTGATTTTGCCTTTAGTAAATCTTTCTTCATGAACTCCCATCCCATGTTGAAGCCTCTCCATGCTAATTTATCTGGCCACAGAATCCTACCTAGAATTTCCCTGAAATCCATGTATACTCACCTTTAGCATTCCAAAGATAAAAAACCTCCAGCATTACATTAGCCATTTCCCCTAGCTATTAATATGGTTTGATTAATAATTGTGTGCCTTGAATTTTTGTTTTAAATTCTAAAGTCAATTTATAGGAAAAATGTGTGCTATATAACCAAGGAATAGTCTCTTCAGCTGTTAATTTCATATACCTTGACTCCAATATCTGTTTAATATTTTTATTCCATATTAGTTAAAACAAATGAGGGTTTCTCTATTCCATACTCTCAGATATTTTAAATGCCAAACCTCAGGATTTTTCAGAGTGCTCCGTTTCTTGACATCATTATTGCATTTAATTGCTATCATGAACAGTTTTTTTTAATATGTAAATATTATATTATTTTCTTTCAACCTAGTTTCACATAGAGTTTACCTTAAAGAAAATTTCTCTCTGAAATATTAAAAATATTTATTGCTAGATCAATTACCAATTGATTAGCCTGGCCAATGGTAGAGATTTGATTGAACAAGTTTCTTTCATGTAAAGCTGCATTCTTGTGGCTTGTTTGCCTGATTTTGTAATCCAGAAGAGCAGTGTTCTTGATCCTGTTGTACTGTTTACTTTGTTACAATAATGGATAGGCATGACATTGCTAAATTGGATTGCCATGTTGTGTTTGTTGCCTGGATTTGAGAATCTCTCATGAGTGAGAATTACTTGCTTGTTTATAAAGAAAACCAAACGTATGATTGTTGTCTGTTGCTGCAGAAGGGGCCATGACCAGATATTAGGAAAAAATATTTCAGAAAAGTGAAAACCATTATTAAAATTTTAGGTGGCACATCTGTATAAAGTTGAAAAAAACATGGGATTTTTTTTTAAAGGAACTTGGGCAGCATCTCTTAAAACTTCCTGCTTACATCAAGGCTACTCAGCCATTTTCTCTATCGCTCACCTAAAATGCTGCATCTTCTCATATTAACGGTGGTCTAGAGCTTTTTTGGTTTGCCTTGCTAACCGAGCTAAACATTGTAACCTCCCCTGCTCCTCCTTTTCCAATAGGCCCTTTTTTTTCGCAGGGCTTGAGTGCTAGTCCTTGAAGACTCAACTAGCACCTTTGTACAGCAGCATCCAAAAACCTCCTTCTGCCCTTTCCTGAAGGAAGAGCTGGTGAGAATAGTGCCCAGTTGGGTGCTGCTTCTGGAAAGCACCCTGAGCACCTTCCAACAGCAGTGTCCAACCCTTTCTGTTATGGCCCTGTGTGGCCAAGGTTTTCCAGGTGCCTTGGCCATGCAGCTGCCAAACAACCTCCACCTTCCTCCCAGCCTTGGAGCTGGAGACGCAGTGGGGATTGCCATACACCTGCTGGGATGATCTCTGCTTTCTTCTACAGCTTCAAAGTTTAGAGTATGGCTGGCTACTTATTATGCTCATCAGAGGCTAGCACTACGTGTGCCATGGTGAGTGTAGCAAATGGAATTGTTGAAGCCTGGTTATATTGTTCTTCTACATGTGATCCCATCCCCCAAGTCTCTGTATACCTCCTTCCTAGATATATGGTCATGTTCAGCTGATCTGGTATGTTCATCGATAGTGGAAATTGGCTGGGCTGATTCTGTTGAAACACATTGTTACTCTCTTACCCATGTGATATACTATCTGTCTTAATCTAGTTCATTCAATTGATGAAGAAAGGTTTCAGCTATTACCCTATATCTGTGTAATTCCCACATTCTTTTTTCATGTGCATGGTTGATTCCTGTGAAGGCCTGGATTGAATGACGGTCATGTATCTACTGATAACTATGTTGAAATGACATAGTAACCAGATTTCATATTCATGATTCCTGCTGATCTCATTATAGGTATACATAGATAGAAAAATGAGTTATTCCTAAATACAAACAATAGATAGATATATAAAGGTCAGAACCATTTGGAAAGTTAATTACATTTAAATTTTAATTTAGCTAAAACCAAATGGATACTCTAGATCAGATATGGGGAACTTCCAGCCTACTGGGGTTTCGCACCCAGCCCTTCAGTTTATTTCCTAGGCAGAGGGAATCAGCAGCTGATCAGAGATGTTTTTTCTCCCATGCCTAGTGCCGGGAATGGCTCAGATCTCTGAAAGGTTATGAAACGCAAAATTCCTAGATGTTGTGTTTTGATACAGCTTCAAAAAATGTTTTTTCAAAAACAATCACCTACTTTCTAGTCTGCTGATGGTTTGATTCTGATAAGCTGATACTATTCTTTTAGTATAATATGAATGTTTCATATTACTATTTAGTTTCAGATTTTAAATGGGTCCTCATTAAACACAGATTCTGTTAATCCCCAAGCAATACATAATATCATTTGAAGTAACAGATAATAGTTCTGACTTACTGTATACTGTGTTATTATTGGCTGTCTTTATAAAATAAAGATATACATGAAAAAAATGTTTAAAACTTCATAGTACCCTAATTTTTATTGTCTCCTCTAGACACTACACATGACACACAACTGTCTCAGAAAACTGTTGAACTGATGGACAGTAATGCATCATCCAATAGTTCAGCCATCCAGAACAGTTTGGGGAATACAACAAAAGAAGGAACGCCCCCAACATCTTTGAAAGTAGATGCTTCTCTTGCACCTGGGCCATCTATAGCAGAAGAAAAATTAACCACATCTCCTGGGCCAGCTTCTGTGAGTCTTAGTCCTGATTCACAAATGAATATTGGTGTTTCAGAAGACTCAGATATTAACGAAGATGACATTGCAGAGAAATACGTGTTCGCTAGTTCCCTACCAGTGGCAAAAGAAACTATAGATCCCAATATTCCTGCAGGATATGATCTATATGGTATCACATCTGATTCTGAAGATGATCAAGATGATGAAGGCATTCCAGAATTGCCAGAAGAGTTGGCAAGCAGCTATGAAAATAAGAAGTCATTTGCTGATGAGATGAAGGACTCCCCAGTCTCAGAATTAGAAAATGATAGCCATTTCTTTTTTCACTTGGTTATTGTTGTCTTTTTGGTAGCTGTGGTTTACATCACATATCACAATAAAAGAAAGGTAGGTTTGGCTTTTTAACAATTTGGAGAATGCTAAATGTTGGATTTTTTTGTTCTGAAACACATTAGAACAATTTAATAATAAATACTTTTCGAGAGATCATAAATCAGCATTTGCACTTTAATTTGTAAATAATATACAAAGCTAATAGCCAAATAGCATCAGAAATCTTGTTTTATATTCTTATTCATTAATGGAGGTAAAGAGTTATGAAACGCAGAATTGCAAAGATTAGAAAACATCAAATTAAGATGGGTTCCACTGCATAATATTGAGATAATAAAGTTGCAAAGGATAGACATCAGTAGGAAAACATAGTGTTTGTGATGGCTTTGAAAGTTTGATCAGGAAATTAATATACACACGCACACACACACATGTCTTTTTAACTACATCAATATTTCTTCATAATTAGTTAATTGTTCTTTTCTTTTCAGATCATCTTGTTGGTTCAGAGCAGAAGATGGCGGGATGGGCTTTGCTCCAGAACAGTTGGATATCATCGTTTAGATCAAAATGTTAATGAGGCTATGCCTTCATTAAAAATTACCAATGATTACATTTTTTAAAAGCAGTGTGATCAACTTTGCTGAACTACTAATTTTCTTTGCCTTGTTTTTTATATATAATGTGCCGGTATTTGCCATAAGCAATGAGCATGTGCACACTATTCTTGCCTTGCAGGGTTTTAGCCTTATATAAAGGCAAGTAAGGTTAGTATTTACTTTTGGTGACAGCCAAACTTCAGCATCATTGTACATAGTGCCATTTTCTGTCACTTTATTTATCTTCTTCTGTTTTCCCTTCTGCCTGGAGCAGTCAGTAGTCCTAGTTTAAAACAGCCACATAGCCGACCATATTCAACATCTTAGTAAATCTGGCACCAGTGAATCACATTAATTTGGATCATGTATCCTATTGCTCCCTCAGAACAAACTATACTTCAAGGTATCTATCAGTATAAAGCTGGGTTCCTTACTTCAAGCCACATTACTTGTATAAGGATCATGCTTGAATTAGTCCTCTATAACATTTGCCTAGAGAAACATTTGAAGAGAACAACATTTTTCTCATATTATTGATCAACCTATTTTCTTTCGTAGTTCACAAATATCAGTTTTAAATACTGTTGTTTCTGAGCCCAATTTTTTCAACCACATTGTTTACAAAAAACAGAAAAGAAAGCCTTTAAAATCCAGGATTAAGATAAACCTTTTCAGGCTAGAAACTGAGATGCACAAAACAATTTGTAGAATAACATCTACACTTGTCTTGGTATGTCTTTTTATTGTATTACAAACATGGAAGCATCCAAACTTGAAAGAAAGGGTTATGTCCAGTGATGTCCATTCTGCCAGTGAAACATACAGTGCTTGCAGAATGGATTCCCCCTCCAGTCCCCTGTGCCCTCCCCAGATCTGCTGCAAATCCTCCAGAGCAGATTTGGGGGAGATGCAGGAGAGAGGAGAGGAAGTCTGTTCTATTGTGTGAGTGGAAATCTGCTCACATTATTTTGAATGTTTCCCTAAGTTGCTTAAGTATTAATCTAAACAAGATAACTAGTTGCAGGTATAGACATGACATGATATTGCCCATCTTCAGAGAATACTGCACCATTTTCTTTAATTTTGAAAAGAGCTAAAAGCCCTGCCATTTGGGTTGTACAGGAAGTTCTGGTACGTTAGTGGGTGGGTTTTTTGTTTATTTTAACTGTAGCTTTGCTATTTATTTTCATTTCTTCAAGTTGTAAAAGATATAAGTTAGAAGTTTTTCTTCGATGCACCCCCTCCATGGCTGAACAATATGTAAATAGTGAATTATAATTAATGACTTTATATTCAAGTATTGTAATATTCTGAAAACCTCTTAAACCTCTGGCATCAGAAGAGTTGCAATGGGCATGACTTTACCTTAGGAGATGAAGCAACTGAGCCGAAGCACAAACAATATATGCCAGAACTGTTTCCTTGCAGTAATTTTTATTTTACTTGAACTTGTATTACTTTTAAGAAGATTTTTCAAATAAATTCCAAATCATAACTTTGTAGTAATTGTAACTTGATTTGTATATTTCCATTAAACAGAAGTCTATTAGTGAAGACTGCACAAAGAATTGAAATCAAATTTGAATGAATCAATGCTTTAGTTGTAGGGACAGCACAAGATTCAGTGTGCCAGTTCATGTTGAAGGTGTGTTAAAAATAGGCTATGTAACGACCACAAGATTTAATTCAGACCCTGATTAAGAAAACAGCTTAATTTGGCTTGGACCAATTTGGAGGCTGCCTGATTTGATTTGGGTCCGAATCCCACTTCGGAACTCGGAGTTCCCATTCCTTCCGCTGTTTACAGGCAGAGCAGCCTCTTCTAAAGGAATGAAGCCAGCTAAACCTCAGGATGATAGCCGCTGAGGTATTTGTGCAAGACCAGCCTTTTCAGTTTGAAAGGTTTTCAAACAGGGTTTCTGTATGAAAATGATATACATCATAAAAGCACCATTAGGGAAGAAACCTATACAACTAGAATCAAGTGGTAGAGGATAAGGGAAGTACAGTGCTTATGAATAACAAATGGTTAACACTCAAAACAGATTGAAACAACAGCAAGAATAATAAAAAAGAACAAGGAATAAATATTGTATTATCTGCAGGAATATAGGAAATGGTAGGTAATATATTGTCTAAACTTTCTGGATATACTTCAGAGTGCAGACCAAGATCTATAAAGCCCTATAAATTCTACGTATGTTAAAAGATGGCATCCTTCCTTGTATCATCACAATCCCTACCGCTTACCAACAGTATCCATTAATAATGAACCGTAATTTATGTGTAATTTATGATTTAGTAACCTGGCTAATCAACTGTTTTGCCTGATTTTGAGAATTCACAACTTCATATTACGATCGTGTGAAAGTTGTTAGTTGTGAAAGCTTTTTCAAAATGAGAAGAACTGGAAATCACAATGACCCACAGTTTTGGAGTTATACATAATAGAAAAACATTTTTCCAATTATTTCTATGAAATTAGCCCAAAAAGTTTTTTTTTACCGAATCTGTGTAGTAAATGCTTTAGTTTTTTTAAAGTGTAGATCGTCTGAGTGAATCTCAAGAGTTTAACTGCTAATGTAATCGTTTCACATTTAAATATATATCACACAGTTAAAGATTTCATAACAGAAGTGTATATTAATAAATTCAAATTGGTAATTCAAGTACTAAATGTCGATTTTACTATTATTTAGCTCTAAACATCTTTGCCCTTCTGCATCTTCAATTAGTAAATTATGTGCTTGAGCTGCTTCTTTAAAAGTGTCATATACTATCCCATTATATCTTCTGATATCTTCGTAAATGGTGGCACCAGCAACTTGGAGTAATAGTAAACTAAGAAAACCATTTTTAGCGGTTCTGGGTGGTGGTGTGCAGCATTATTATTATTATTATTATTATTATTATTATTATTATTATTATTATTATATTTATTTGTATCCCGCCTTTTGCCCAATGCTTGGCTACTATGTAGGTCTCAAACAGCAGCAGCCGTTGGCCCCATAGTACAACGTAACCCTTTGCAGATAGAGGCTGCAAGCATTATATACTACTTGGATGCTAAACAATTCTGGAGAATCAAAATGAAAGCAGCTTGGACTTGGAGTGTCTCCTTCCATATTAGCCTGCCTGCTTGTTTGTTATGCAACAAGTTCTGGTTGTTTTTTATTATAAAGTCTGTTTCACCTTGAAATCAAAATAGGATGAAAGGCTCGATATAAACGTTTTAAATAAAATGTCCCCTTCAAATAAAATTTCTAAGAATTGACCTTGATTGAAAATAGGCACTGATGTATTTTAGGTGGAGTAGGAGCAGTGGCAAGCCAACTGCAAGAAAAATATGAATTAAAGTTGAAGGAGCATCTCTTGGCAGACTCAAACATCTTTTGATCCATTGTCAATAATGATCAAGTACAATTCATTGACTATCCATATAAAAGCCTTGCAACATTCATATACTGCCTTTAGTAGGGGTACTCTAAAGCAATTCAAAAATATAATTTCTCAAAACTAAGAACACTTAAAAGCCAGCAGTATAAAAGCCCCTCAATCCCAAAGCCACAGTTTTTGCTACCACAAAGATGATGAAATAGTCAGGTTTTCGCTCATCTCTGAAAAGCAAAATGAACTACAAACCTGGCCTTACAGGAAAGGAAAATTCCATAAATCAGGGGCCTCCACAGAAGACGACCTGGTTCTGGTGGGTAATGTAATGTCAAAAAGTGGCTTCACTGGTTGTTCTCAAAGTCCAGGGAGTGGTGGTGGTGGTAGTGGTAGTATGATGTGTGTAGATACATAATGGGGAATGTGCTCCTAGAAATCCCCAGGATCCAGATTATCCAGGCTGTGTCAAAACTCGGCATCTTGAATTGGTTCTGAAGGGGTGGAAAGGTAACCACAGATGTTTCTGAACAAATATAACTTGTTCAAAATGGCATGTATCCAACAAATGGGCAGTCTCTTTTGAACCGGTTGTATTTTCTGGATTCTCTTTAGGCGTAGTCCCATATCAAGTGCATTACAATTCCCATCGTTATACCTCACTCTCCCACCATTCCAACACACAATCCGAAGATATAGGATTTTGGATATAGCTAAGGAGATGAGGGGGTTGTACTGTGCAGAAAAGAGTAGACTCAGTTCTCAAGATTTGGGGTCATTGGAGCATGAAGCAGCTTTAGCTTCCATGCCACAGATGTCTCTGTGTGCACCCCTTTCTCTTACACTTACAGTCATTTACATTGGAACTACAATCTGATCTCCAGCCTTTGTGCTGGGTGGCCCAGCCCTCACTAAGGGAATGCAATGCATGTTCTTCCAATGCAAGCGTCAGGATTGGGCCCAAGCACCCTGGTTTGGCTTTGGACTCTGTTTCAGATTGGAAGGCAGAGCTAGAAGAAAGCCAGCCAAGACAAGGGGTGAGGGAGGAAATTCTCCTGAATTTGTCCCTATCCATGAGTCAGGGATGAATTTCCCCAGGGACTTACTGAACAGGATGCCCAGTTCAGAGATTGTCATCTCCCTCTCCATGGAAACTCAGATTTGTCAGAGGGGGAGGCAGCATCAGAAGGAACAGACACCAGAGTTTGGTGCAAAGTTAAGATGGAGGAGTTGGGAGGCAGTCCGCCAGATTGGCTGCTCATCCAAAGTTGGGTCAGGAGGACCCTCTTTGAAGGAGGAGCCTGGTAACAGCCTGTCAGGCATGGTGGGAAACCATCCATTTGAGTTCAGGCATCTGCCTTGCTTTGTTTAGCTAACTAGGCATAAGGGTACTTCAGGTGCGAAGAGATGTTATTAACTGAATAAAGAGTTTGTGGATTGCAGAAGGAGTCTCAGTTGACTCACAGCACAGTGGGTGGGTTTTTAATCCCTGACAGCAAGTTCTTCCATACACAATCTCACCTGTCATAATGATGGATGCTGTGGTTTTAGTTTTCAAGTGAAAATACATCTGCGAACCGGTTAACTGACCTTATAATGTCAGTTCTTGACCTGAAAAAGGGATCAAAGCTGCAGTGGTTAAAGCATTGTGTTTAATCCTGCAGATTGGGGATGTACTTTTCTTAGACACAAGAAAAGTTACTGTGGGAGCAAACTGCCTGCGATTGGTAATATTCTGAACTGTGGGCTGAGTCCAATGAAAAGCCTCTTCCTCTAGAGCAGGGGTGCCGAATCTCTTTCAGTCTGAGGGCTGCATTCCAGTGGTGGGTGGGGCTGAATGCAAAAGAGGCGGGGCCCAAATACCAAAAACTACCAGCAGATTTTAATTTAAAGAAATGAAGCATTTCGAACTTATAGAAGTGGGGGTAGGGTGGAGAACTGACAAGCTGGGAAATCAAGCTACTGGTGGACAAAGGAAAGGGTGAGATCAGGGGAAGGGGGCATGGTCATCTGGGCCAGCCGGAGGTCTGGATTTGGCCCCCAGGCCTTAGGTTCAAAACCCTTGCACAAGAGAATGCAAAACTTCCTTGGATTTTGTGTTTGAATGTGTTTCATCTGTATTCTTCTTTAGAAGAAGGATGCGTTGTCACGAAGTGGGGTGGAGCTGGAAGTAGATGACTGAGCAATCCTTAGATTGGTGCACTTCAAAATAAAGACAAGGGTTGCATCCAAAAGGTAGCGGGGGGGGGGGGGCGCATGTGTCCTATTTTACTGAGGACAGTCCTCTATTTGAAAGGCTACCAGAGAACTGTCCTCTATTTGAAGGGCTGTCTTGCTCAATTCTGGTTTAAACATAAAAACACACGTAACAACAGATGCACATCACCATTTAGCAGCACTCAAAAAGCAGGCTCTACAGGCAAGCACACAGGTCACCTGATCACCATATTCTGCGCTATGCTGGCATGTACTTTTTTTTATTTAAATAATAATTCTTTAGAAATGCGTTTCCATACATTTAAATTATGCAAATCGGTGTCCCCTTTGTCCTCTTTTTTTGGTGGGGGGGGGATGCTGCATTTCTTCTTCATTGGTGAGTCATAAGGACTGCTTGATTGAGTGGAAGGTGCTTCTGCTCTAGCCAGAAGCATGTATTTTTATGGATTTCCCCCCCAGTTGCAGGCCATAATTCCCAAGGGACCTCTCATTCTCAGGGACAGCTTTGTGTGTGTGTGTGTGTGTGTGTGTGTGTGTGTGTGTGTGTGTGTGTGTGTGTGTGAGAGAGAGAGAGAGAGAGAGAGAGAGAGAGAGAGAGAGAGAGAGAGAGTGTAGTGTAGTAGGCGGCTCTAGTGGGAAGGAGGAAGCTATAAAGCCCAGTTCTGTTTGGAAAAATCTGCAGGTGGTTCTTAGGATCCAAGTCAATTTTCCTGCAGAGCAAAATACTATATTAAAATAAGAACAACCACAGCCCGTTTCTTTCGTAGCAAGTTTTCCCCATGTTGTACTATTTGTAAATTGTTCTGTGTTGAGCATCCCATTGGCAGTGTTCTTGCTGCATTCAGTTAGAGAAAAACTTCCCCATAATTGGTTGAGTTATTGATGAATTTGCATGGAAGTTTCTTTACATTTATTTTTAATTACAAGGTCTGCTGCTTGTTAAATGATAAAACACTGAAATGTAATTCACTGGCAATGTTTTGTCTTTTTTTGTTAAAATTGCAAGGTTAAGCTCACATTCTAATTGAGGAGTCCTCATAGTTTTATATTTTAGATTATATTGAAGCTAGATTTTGACCAGATGTTTCATACAAAGACCAGATCTACACCAATGACACTTTGAAAACGGCTTGAAAACTGTATATGGAATGTGTCCTGGGCCCCAACAGTTGTAAACCGTTTTAAAGTAGTAGTCTAAATCTTGCCAAATATGCATTAGCAGTGATGTTAAGAAATTGTTTTGAAGTATATATATGAGTTTTCAAGTGATTTTTTTTTAAAAAAGAAATAATCATTTATTTGAATTGTATTTGCTTTATTAGAAGTAATGGGTTAATCTGTAGCCTCTGAAATTTCTTAATTTCAGAGGCTACTTTGTCTTTTGAATAAGACTGGTTGGCAGAGCAGTTCTACCAGTAGCGGTGGGTGGGTGGGTGGGGAGATCTGAAGGTGGACAATGCATAACTTTATTTTCCCAGGCTTTTAAAATCCTGTTGTAGCGTTTAATGTTCTAGCTCCGTTAACTTTTGCAGTTGAAAAGATGCCACCTGCAACTAACTCCACTTATACCAGCATATGATGCCTCACCCTATGGAAGTGAGAGGTCTAACACTGGCATTATCAGCCTACTACCAACACTTCAGGTATTTCTCTTCCTTTACCCTCTGTTCTCAAGAATACTAGGACAACTATGCTGCTGTGTATAAACTACCAGCTCCAGTTCACATGGGTATTGATTTCCACTAAGCTACCCTGAATAAATAAACATGTTTTTATTTTATTGTAAAGTACCATTAACAGTTTGTGTTCTTCCAAAGCAAAGAAAAGATAATAAAAAGAGCACGCATGCACACACGGGCACACACACACACACACTCTTAACTCCTCTCCATTCCTCAAACTGTACCTGGTACATCCAAGTGTCATAACTACCTTCCTCCCTCCCTCTCTCTCTGTCCCCTTCAGTTATTAAATCCCTTAGAACCCCATGGACTAATCCCAGCACAGGAATGAAGCTCAATTACAGTAAAGTCCCACCATTAATAAAGCTAATCCCAGCAATAAATATATCCTGAACTTTAATTAAAACACTTCCCAATTTTGTCACATATATAAATAAAAACAAATTAATGGAAGATGTGTAGAGTGACACAGCACTCCATCACACCTATTTTTCACCCTCTGGTTTGTCTGAGTTTTTTTACCTCTATTTCATAAGTGCATCACATACAGTCCCTTTCACATGGGTTTTCGCTTGTTTGCTCTTCCACTCCATCCCACCCCTTCTCCTTCCTGCTCCAGTTCATTCATTGTGGTACTCTGATGGGCATGGGTGCTTCCCCCTCACACTCTGCCTCTTTTATCTAGTGATTATTTTTAAGGTTTCATCCGGACTCCTTTTCTGCGGGCAATGGAGTGGGGTGGGGTTGGAACACTTAAAAAGTCCATTTAACTGACTAACAAGTCCCTACGATGATGTGCTGGAGTAGAACCACCCTGCCCTCCCCTTTCATCAGCAAATGCCCTCAACAAAGGAAAAAATGAGAGGGGAAAATAATCCAGACTTTCCCCACATCAAAATAAAATGCAACAAGGCGGGGCGGAAGGGGCAAAATGAGTGCAGAACAGGGATGATGTCATGTACAAAGCCACATACCAGGAATGGCGAGTGTGCGATAAATCGCTGGTGTGATGTACCTCTTAGTTTTGACCTCCTACAGATGCAGTGATCAAACGTTGGACCAAATGGCCAGGAAAGTCATGATACCAGCTCCTATGTAGAAATACATCTGTCTATCTTGTCATGTCCCCAGCAATGCCCTGGTCCTGCCCTTCCTCAGGAATCAGACAGACTCCAAGTCCTGAGACTTGATTGCAAAGATGCAAATACATCTTTGGATATAGGTCTCACTTCCTGAGACACTTGTTGATGTGTGAACTTTGCAGTCTTCTCAAACTTCATTCATTACCCTTTTCTCACATACAGGTGTTTGGTTAATAAAAACAAAGGCCAGAGGTACTGGAAAGATCAGAGTCATGTGACATTCACTTACCAGCTGCTAGTGAGTGTTGCACAACATAACTTGCTGCTCTTCTGAAACTTCTGTTCCTACTGGAAGAAAGAGAGGTAGGTGTGTGCCTGTGTTTGTGTATGTGTTAAACAAAGCCTCCACTTGTTCTCTTAGATTTTCTAGAAAAGCTATTTCCCTGGTTCCACTGAATTTGCAGCAGGGGGCGCTGTGGCTGCACGTTACATCCAGATTTTTTAAAAACCTGGAAAAGAGGAACAAAGTTTCCAAAGAAACATTGAAAGCCCTTCAGACAAAAGCTGACATTGTAAGGCAGTCTACGAGATAGCATCCTTTTGTTCTAGGTTGTTTGCCTAGGTAACAAGGAGCAATTCTGGCAAGCTGTAGACAAAGTTCTGAATGTCTTTTATAATCAGCATTGATTGCTTTTCTAACTGCTCTTGCCCTTGTTTGTGGAATGCATGATTTGCGTCTGTCAATGCAGAGATCAATCAGTGACAATTAGCGAAGACATACAATGGCATGTTCAAAGACCACGAAACCCACTCTGTAATTGCCTCCAGGGAGTTGTACAAACATCCAGGTTTGGCTATAAGACTAACAAGATTGTGGGCAAGATTGATGGAGGGTTTGCCAGTCCACCTGGACATGATCCATGGCCACTTGGGGTACCAAAATACATGGGCCCTGGCCAGTTGTGTGAAGTGATACTCATGTTGTTCAAGAAAATTGCAGCAAGGATTGTTGACCCTTCCAACCCCCAAATCATGTGCTGACGGCAGATACTGACCTATAGATTCTGCCAAGGTTAACAGTATGTATGCTCATGATTAAATCCATAGGAAGTCAGAGTTTTCTTTTGTTTGCCTTATAATCCTTTTAATATCTTGCACACATCTCTTTCTTGCATTTGTGTAAACATTACTACAAAGCTTTTTTTGAGAGATTACCTTTGAAGACTTTTTGTAGGCAGAAGCTAGTGCAGAATACAGAGTCATGGGGCCTTATTAGACCAGGCCGGCTCAGCCGGCCTGGAGGCAGGGCGACGGCGCACTGACGTTAGCGCGTGCCGCCCCGGCTTCCAGACGCAGGACGCGCAGGGACGTCGGGATCCCTGCAGCGTCCGCCATTTTAAAAAAAAGTTTAAAGGGGCCATGTGCGGCCCAAAGACTCCGGACCAGGTAAGTCCGTTTTTTTAAAAAACGAAGCCCCCCCCCCAAGACATCCCCCCAGCCCCCCTGCCCACTCTGTCTCCACTCTGATACCTGTGCTATCCGCCCTCCCTGTCCTTGGACGGCGGCGCACCCCCTCCATGCCGGGCATTGCCCGGGCGGCGGCGCCCGCCGCTCTCTCTCTCACCCGTCCTCCCCCTTGCCATCCCCGATGCCTGCTCTCCCCCTCCTCCTGCCGGGTCCAGCCTTTCCCCCCCGCCCTGCTGTGCCCAGTCCGTGGCTTTTCCCGGCTACTCGCGAGTAGCTGCAAAAAGCCACGGAAGTCACTAGATGTTCCACAGTCCCGGCCTTGGGCCGGGACTGCGGAAAAGCCGCGCCATAAGCGATTTCACTTTTGGCGGCTTTAAACAGGCTTCAGTGTGGCCTGGGCCCGGATTCCCCTGTGCGTCATGTGGACGCACAGCAGGGAAACTGGGCCTCACAGTGCGCTAACGCCTCATCTAGCAAGGCCCTTAGTTCCTGATGGGGATGAATAACAGGAACTGTAATGCTAGAGCATCATCACATGGGGAAAATTGCGTTTGCTTACCGTCTCTTCTCTGTCCACACTTTTGTCCCTCATTACTCCCTTTTTTGAAAGAGGAAGTAAGCAATGTGCACACAACTCAATCAGCTTGTTGTTTTGATTGTGCTGCATCTCCTGCACACAGCATGAGATAGAGGCAAGTTCTGTCTCAAAATTAATTTGGATTTACCAGGGACTTTTTTTTGTGTGTGCAAAGAAGGCTAGAAGGGGAAAGAGGCGTGCGGGACACAGGCCATAGCTAGACAGGGTGAAATCCCAGGGGTTCACATTACACACAGGGGATCCTGGGATCAGGGAGGGATGATCCCTCCCTTGCCCCGGGATCTCACCCTACCCTTTAGGCCTGTTCTGAGTCCAGTACCACGGAAGTGTGGCTGGGCGCCACAGTTTGTCCCGGCTCCTCGCGATTTCTCGTGAGGAGCCGGGACCCGCGCACGGGGCGCAACACTCCTCAGGAGTGCTGCGCCCATCGGGGCTGGGGTGGGGGGAGCAGGGAAAGTAATTATTTTTAAAAAAATCACTTACCTTTTGCACATGAGCGTTTGTGCACTGCTGGCCCTTTAACCGGAAAAAAATGGCAGGCGCAATGCCTCTCCGTCTGAAGTTGTTACGCGCTGCGTGTGAACTGAGGGGGAGATCTCACAATGAAAAAATCTTGAGATCTTCACCCCTCCATCCCGCTAGACCACTAGGTCTAGCTAAGGCCACAGATGATGTCATGAATAGGACTCGCAAAAATCCGTGAATGCTCAGTAACTGAGCGTGCAATAAAACGCTTGTCTGATGCTTGTGTTTAACCTAGTGCTGAGCCAAAGTGAAGGCACTTTTTTCTTCACATTTTTGATACCATCAAAATGCACCCCCTAAACAACCTCATTGCAGTGAGGTTAATTTATCATGATTCATCTTCAGTGATGTTAGACTTTAGACAACTCTGACTGACTATGTATTGTTGTGAGATAATCAGGGCTTTTAAAAAGGGAATTCTCACCGCTGTGGTGGAGGAAATGAACTCAAAAGTGCACTTTAAAATCATGTAAATGGGTATTTTTAATCTTCATTTTAAAAAATTAAACACATTTATTTAAATAAAGATATGTCGTGAAACATATATTTTAATAGTAAATGATTGCAATTCAAAGAAACTTGGCATTTAAAATTTAACTAAAAATGCCCAGAACCTCTGATATATATAACAAAATCTTGCTGAGCATAAATCTATGGAACAGGCTGACATTGTCTCCTGTCTCTAGTTGAAAGGAAATGAACAACAGCAGGCTGGGAATCAGAATAGGATGTGCCAATCCTATGCAGAGCTATGTTGAGCCATGCATTAAGTGTCTCTGCTATCATACTTGTTTGTGCGTGCAGGTATGCAATTCTTCCAGACTGCATTGAGTGTGGTGAAAGAATTGTGACTGCTGCCAGAAGTTTTTGCATCGCGGCAGAAGTGTATTTATTTATTTATTACATTTTTATACCACCCAATAGCCGAAGCTCTCTGGGCGGGTCACAAAAATTAAAAGCATGGAAAGCAGGAGCTGGCAAAGACACACAGACATTGAACATGCCATGTGGGTTATGGAGCACTTTAGAAATTACTTGCTGCTCTTCACACGCTTCATCTGCAAATACACCATTTTTGCCTGAGAAGACTCTGGCACACAATTCCAACTCCGGCTTCACAAACTGTGTGAGTGACTCTGTTGGCAGCAGATCTTTGATAGCAGACAGTATGGAGTCCTGTTCAGTATGAAAGCATTCTGCTAAATTTTTTTTAAAAAATTCTACTGCTTGCATGCTTTCCATATGAATCACACTTGGATTTCGACTGTTGGCTGTAATAAATGGGTTAGTTGTAAGTCTTTTGCTTTCAACATGACTACCAATGTTAAATTTGGATTTTGAGTGACGTTTCCCAGGGAAAGCTTCTTCCGTTAACTTTAGCTTTCTGATAGCTAAATCTCTGCAAATATATCAGGAAGGAAAAGGTCATCACACTGCAGATTTTTTTTGTAGAGCCTGGTATACATCTAAGATATTTCCCATAAGCCCTGTTAGATGAATTTGCTTATTATCCCATGTTTTCAGGAAACCCTAGGCTTCTGCTTTTTTCCCCCTAGCTCCCATCTCCATAATATTTTTCTGTTCTTTCTGACAACCAGGGATATTGTACAACACTATATCAATGAGGTGGATCTGATGCTGTGTATGATGCTTGCATCATGATGTCATGGAAACTGTTTTGCTGCAGGAAAGACAGAATGTATCGCCCAAAATTTCTCTGGTGTGTACTGGTCACTTAAAAGCTTCCAGAGGTTAGAGTTCTTCCCTATATTTTCTGATTCTCCATCTGTGGTAGTTTCTGTCTGTTTCTTCACATTAGAACCACATATTTTCAGGGCTTCATTCACTCCTGCAAGCAAATTGGCAGACGCATTAGTAGGAAAAGAGTCCTCAGATTGCCATTTGGCATTGCAGTTCTACAACTAATAGATCTGTGATCTTCCATTTGTTTGCCGACACTGCCATCAGTCTGAGTACTGAATACCAGACATTCATCAAACATTTTTCTGATTCTTTTTGGTTCTATGGCATTGATACACTCCAACATTTCCCTGGAATAAACAGGATCCCTGTAGTGTAGGGCTAAATGCTGGTAGTTTAGCATCCGGTCCTTCATCATGATTAAGATGCTCTAAGTGGTTGGCAGCAAGAACGGGTTTGGATGGCCATGAATACACAGGCAAAGTCTCACAAACTATGGAGTCTCACGAGTGTGTGTGCAATGGAAGTGGGAGGGGGGAGTGTAGAAAGATGGGGTACGGAATAGGTAAGGAAATAAATAAATAAATGAATCAACGAATAAATATTTACTGCCCTAAAGTGGGACTTTTGGCTTCTGTAGAAACTCAGTGGCTTCAGCATAGCAAAGGGGTTAATTAACCCCAGACAGCATGACTAATGGTCAGGGATGATGGGAGTTGTAGTCCAAAGCATCTGGAAGGTGCCTGGTTGGGGAACACTAGGCTAGAAGGTAGAAGCCAGTACTAATAGCAGTACTGGAGGGTTGGAAGACTGGTCTAAACTCTCACTGAAAGTATTTATAAAGCACATGGCTATACTGACAGCATTCTTCAGACACAAGGGGAGTTGAGTTTTTGCCATTCTAGATGGCTACCAGTGGGGGATTCAAACTCTATGGTGAGATGAGGTCTTTGCTCAGTGCTCAGCATCTTAGCCAGTCTCTAAGACAAAGAGGACATTCACACTTGTGTCTGACACAGTGCACAGAATTAATTGGAGCTGTTCTTGACTTAATCTGGATTGAGCCTTTCTGCCTCAGAACCTGAGTTGATCCAGCATCTTCTCTGCCTCATGGCATCCACAGTATTATCAGCCCATGCCCAGTTTCAGATGAGACCCTTACAATTTTAGTGCCTGTGTTTGTTCAGGCCTTCTTGAAATTGATAACACCCAGTGCTTTATTTCAGACTGGTTTGGTTGACAGTCAGTTCCAATCTATTTCCCTAGTTACATCCACTTTACCCAACTCCAGCAAAACAGCTACTAATAAATATGTGCCTACAGCAGGGGTGTGGAACCTAGGGCCTGCAGGCCTGCTTGGGGTCCCTATCTGGCCCTCTTTCCCCAGAGGGCCATGCCTCTGCCTCCCTTTTTCCTGACTACAGCTCATTTGGTTGTTTCCTGGCTTTTGCACAGTACCCCCACCCACCCCTTATTCAAAAAGGTTGAAATGTCTCTTCTAAAGCTTACTGGCATTAAGAGTTTTGAGCTAACATATGCTCGTATTTATGGCCCAGCCCTTTTTTTCTCTCTCTTGTCCCCACCTCTATTGCCTTTGGCTTTGCCCGAGAGTTTCTCTGAAATGGAATTAGAACCCTGGGCTGAAAGGGGCTTGACACCCTTGCCCTACAGGATTGGGGTGCTCATTGCCAGCGCCTCAGCGTCCCTGGCATTTGGACTGCTCCAGAACAACGTGGCTGCCAAATTTACTACCCATTTTCCAGAGCTGGAGATGCCTCACTTTTGAACCCTTTTGCCACCCCCATCAATGTCAAGTTCTTTTATTAAAAATCTAATCTTAACTGATTTGCATTCGATCTCGTGCAGTGTTTCTGTTGCTTATTTTAACATGCAAAGGAGATGTGGGTTCTAGTCCCTGCTCGGCCATGGAAGCTCACTGGGTGACTTTGAGTCCGTCACAGACTCTCAGCCCAGTCTACCTCACAGGGTTGTAGTTGTGAGGATAAAATGGAGAGGAGAAGGATGATTATGGTTAAATTCACTAAGATGGCACATCTTAGTGAATTTTAACTGCTTTTACTGCTTTTAAATTATATATTGTTTTAACGTGATTCATGGTGTAATTTGCTTTTAACTGTGCATATTTATTGTTTTATACTGTATGCTTTTATCTGTATGCTGCCCTGAGATCTTAATGATATAGGGTGGGATACAAATGTTTTAAATAAATAAATAAATGTATGCTGCCTTGGGTTCCTTAAGAAGGACAAAAGGCAGGATATAAATGCAATCTGTTAATCAATCTATCAGTCACTGCTGGCAACTTAGCCTTAAGAGAGGCATTTCAACCTTTTAGAATGAGGAAGAAATTGGGCAAAAGCTAGGAAACCACCAAAAGTTAGCTAGCTGGGAAGTAGGAACCACTGGTGACATGGGGAAGGGTGTGGGGACATTTGGAGGGACAGCAGAGATTTGGCATCTAGGCCTGAGATACAACACCCTGATTTAGAGCCTGACACATTTATTTTTCAACCTTAAGCTGTTTCCTCTTCTTAATAGTCTTTCTTGGTTTCAGTACCATATTTTTACAGACTGGCAGCTGTTCTTCAAGCTGGTCTGAGCTGTTCATATTTATATTCATTCTTGAAGAAACATGATTTCAATCAACCCCACGTGATGTTCTCTCTCATCAGCATGATCTCACACGACAGAATAGAAATCAGTGGATGACTGAACGTTGCTCATAATGAGATTATAGCAAGATGAATTTCGCACAATGACAGTCAACATTTTCCAAAGCAATGTACAAATAATTGCTGGGTCCTGTAGCAAATATAGATTTAGGGAGACTTTGCTAAAATTACTGTGGCAAATTAATTTGTTCAGCGACTGTCTGATCAATTAATTTTTGCTGCTTTATTGAACCACTACTTGAAAATGGATTATGTTTGTAAAGTGTTTGCTTGGTGAATAACAGATCTTTTCGACTACATAACAATATGCAGTTACTGTGAATTCCTACTGATAAGCAGTCAAGCTCAAGAAAGAAACAAAGAAAAAGTATCTAGACCACACATACTTTCCTCTGCTGGAACTTAAGAGTTCTGCCTGAATGAAATCTGTCACTATAATCAACGTAAGTGATGGGGCCAAAACCCCACCAGATTACCTTTGTTGTTGGGGGAGGGGAGTTAGTCCTTTGCCTCCTAGTCCAATGAAAAACATACTGGGAAGGACTATGAGGGAACTCAGACCTCCAAATGATTCCTCGCTTTCATATTTTTTTATTTAGTGGTAACTGTTTGCACTACTATTGATAGACTTGCCTCACACAGAGAACTGCTGTATAATTAAGTAACAGCACAGAGTGGTATGGCTCTGCTGGGGTTGGAGCAGAGCCCAGGGACTTAGTTTGCTGCCCCTCCCTCATCTTCCAATCAAGTCTGCACTTCCATTTCTCCTCCACCCCACCCTGGCATTGCAACTTGCACACTTAGTGTTGCACTTGGAGGCAATGGAAGCCCTTTCCCTTGCAGCTTATAACTTTGCAACAACCCTCATGAAAGGGACATACTAAACCGAAGGACACCGAATGGCCATTGAAATGCATTGGTTCATTCCGAATGGCCATAGGAAATCATTGGAGGAGTTTAGGGATCATCTACAAATCAAAATCCCTAAAGGAGTTAAACATTCAGTTTTCATAGAAAACCACACAGAATCAAAATACAAACTAACAGAGCGGTTTTAGGGAACAACTACTACGACCCCCCAACACTGTGGTTCTAGGGATCATCCCCAACTTCAAGAAGAAATCAGAATGCAATAAAAAGAGGGTAATGACAGTTTTATACACTGCTTTATAAGCACCAGTTCTCAAACACCCAAATATGAGAAAGGAATTTTGTCGCAACATGCCAAACATTATTTAGATGTTTCTATATGAGCCCCCTCCCGACGCCCATACCTTACAACAGGCCGGTTTCAAAATGGCCATAGGAAAACATCGGGCTGTCAGGCAGGCCCACAAAAAAGAGGGGGAGCCCCCCAAAAGTTCAGGGAGGTTGGTAATAAGGCTGTAAGCACCATAAGAGCCCCTGTTGAAGGCATGCTCCATTGGAATGGCCCCCACATCGCACACAGGCACCTTAGGTTCCATCAGAACGGCCATAGGAAAGCACTGGGCTGTCAGGCAGCCCCCCCAAAAGGGGGAGCCCCATAATTGTTGTGGAGGTTTGAACTGAGACCCTAAGCATCCTAAGAGTTTTTGCTGGAGGCGTGCTCCATTGGAATGGTCCCCACATTGTGCATGGTCACGTTAGGTTCCTTCAGAATGGCTATAGGAAAGCATGGACTGCAATATATGTTATTTTATTATGATTAATAAGGACTAAGCTTTATTGTGATTAAGATGTCCACACATTTTTATCTGCTTAAAGTCATTGACTATTAAGTTCTGAAACTGGGTTCTCATTTTAAGGGCTTTTTTTTAAACAAAATATTTTGGTTTAGTTGTACTTTTTTCAAAAGTTGTTGAATTCTGCCATTACTGTTTAAGTAGATAAAAACACCTGAGCTTCCTAATTATTACAGCCTCAGAACTACATGCCCCCCCTTTATGAAATCCTGCACAGTATTTTTTTTTATGAGGACAGCCTTTGAACTTACCTAAAGGAATAGAATGGAGTGGAGTCAGTAGTAGGGTGACCATATGAAACGGAGGACAGGGCTCCTGCATCTTTAACAGTTGTATTGAAAAGGAAATTTTAGCAGGTGTCATTCGTATATATGGAGAACGTGGTGAAATTTCTTCTTCATCACAACAGTTAAAGCTGCAGGAGCCCTGCCCTCTTTTAAATCTGGTTACTCTAGTATATCTCCTGCAGCTTTAACTGTTGGGATGAAGAGGGAATTTCAGCAGCAGCTGAGTCTGGGTGTGGCTCAGCAACCTTTATTAGGAAAAGCCCAGCAGTCAGCATTTGGTAGCTGCTGGAAACAGCCTCTCCCCAACTTCTCCTGGTTTCTTTGCCCATCTTGAACCCAACTTGGACTCCTGCTTGACCCTGCTATTGGATTGTGTATGTATTGGGCTGCCTAACTCTGTTGGACTACTTCTGCTTTGGCTGACTCTATGGCCCTGTTCAGAAGATACCTTAAACCACAGGTTTAAGCACTGTGGTTAAAGCCATGGTTTAACATGTCTTCTGAACAGGGACATTATCTTGGCTTGCTTGCCTGTGTCTTGACCCTGTGCCTGTTATCTAGACCCCTCCTGCATTTGCCAGAGCTTCTGAAACTTGTCTTCTGGAACTTTGGCCTGTGTTATTACTTGTCCCTTCCATCAGCCCTATAATTAAGATTGCTACCAACACAAGACTGCTAAAATCAAATGTTAAAGAGAGAGCTACTGTGTGTCTCTGGCTGCAGCATGGTTTAGCGTGTTGTCTGAACCAGGCCTCTGTGTGTTCTCTCCTCACACACACCCACACCCAAAATCTGGGCTCCAGCAGGATCAGGAGAAAATTGCAATGCCCTAGGTCCTTCCTGGCTAAAAAGGATTCAGTAGCACCTTTTCCAGAGGGCTTCCTAAAACAATTCCTATCTGCCCCTGCTTATATTAGGGTGTCTAAAAACCCCTTTTTTCATGCAAAAATAATGCAGTAACCAGCAAACTGTTCTTTTGGTAAACATGGGGTGTGTGTGTATATATCTTGTGTCACCCTAAAAACAGAGCTGCAGCACAATCCTAAATATGTCTACTCAGAAGTAAGCCCCACTAAGATCAGTAGGGTTTACACCTTTCTAGTCTTGAGTCTGTCTACACGGCTTTCTAAACAAAGGAAGGTTATTAAAGCACAAAAATATAACTGTCTCACTGCCTCCTAGGGCGTTGGCATGGGTCAGCATTCTGTCTGCAAACTGATTGGTCTGGATTTGTTTCACCTGTGATGTTGAGAAGCCAAAGGTGCATTTAAAAATAAAAGTACAGTGGTACCAATATTTGGCTTCACACAGGCAGCTTGCGCAGGATTCTGGGCTTCCGATTCTTTGTCTACTCTCTGGTGACTGTAATCCGATATTACTTGCTGGTTTAGAGGCAGAACAGTGTTAATGTTTAAACTTAATTCAGGTCTCAGGTAAACACTTCCTGCAGTTGGAGGCTCTACTTTTGTAGTCCTTTCTCTATCTAAAGGCAGTTGATTAGGAAGCAAGAGCTCGTTAACAAAGGGACGTACTAAAACAAAGGACATTACTTGCCCATAGGGAAACCATACTTGCCCATAGGGAAACCACACTTGCCCATAGGGAAACCTAGGACAGAATTCTCCATAGAGAAGCCATGCTTGCCCATAGGGAAACGTAGGACAGAATTCTGCATAGAGAAGCCATGCTTGCCCATAGTTATCCATTGAAAAGCACTTGCCCATAGGGAAACCTAGGACAGAATTCTGCATAGAGAAGCCATGCTTGCCCATAGGGAAACCACACTTGCCCATAGGGAAACCTAGGACAGAATTCTCCATGGAGAAGCCATGCTTGCCCATAGGGATCCATTGAAAAGCACTTGCCCATAGGGAAACGTAGGACAGAATTCTCCATAGAGAAGCCATGCTTGCCCATAGGGAAACCTAGGACAGAATTCTGCATAGAGAAGCCATGCTTGCCCATAGGGATCCATTGAAAAGCACTTGCCCATAGGGAAACCTAGGACAGAATTCTGCATAGAGAAGCCATGCTTGCCCATAGGGAAACCACACTTGCCCATAGGGAAACCTAGGACAGAATTCTCCATGGAGAAGCCATGCTTGCCCATAGGGATCCATTGAAAAGCACTTGCCCATAGGGAAACGTAGGACAGAATTCTCCATAGAGAAGCCATGCTTGCCCATAGGGAAACCTAGGACAGAATTCTGCATAGAGAAGCCATGCTTGCCCATAGGGATCCATTGAAAAGCACTTGCCCATAGGGAAACCTAGGACAGAATTCTCCATAGAGAAGCCATGCTTGCCCATAGGGAAACCTAGGACAGAATTCTCCATAGAGAAGCCATGCTTGCCCATAGGGATCCATTGAAAAGCACTTGCCCATAGGGAAACCTAGGACAGAATTCTGCATAGAGAAGCCATGCTTGCCCATAGGGATCCATTGAAAAGCACTTGCCCCTAGGGAAACCTAGGACAGAATTCTGCATAGAGAAGCCATGCGTGCCCATAGGGATCCATTGAAAAGCACTTGCCCATAGGGAAACCTAGGACAGAATTCTCCATAGAGAAGCCATGCTTGCCCATAGGGAAACCTAGGACAGAATTCTCCATAGAGAAGCCATGCTTGCCCATAGGGATCCATTGAAAAGCACTTGTCCATAGGGAAACCTAGGACAGAATTCTCCATAGAGAAGCCATGCTTGCCCATAGGGAAACATAGGACAGAATTTTAGCAGGTGTCATTTGTATATATGGAGAACGTGGTGAAATTTCTTCTTCATCACAACAGTTAAAGCTGCAGGAGCCCTGCCCTCTTTTAAATCTGGTTACTCTAGTATATCTCCAGCTTTAACTGTTGGGATGAAGAGGGAATTTCAGCAGCAGCTGAGTCTGGGTGTGGCTCAGCAACCTTTATTAGGAAAAGCCCAGCAGTCAGCATTTGGTAGCTGCTGGAAACAGCCTCTCCCCAACTTCTCCTGGTTTCTTCGCCCATCTTGAACCCAACTTGGACTCCTGCTTGACCCTGCTATTGGATTGTGTATGTATTGGGCTGCCTAACTCTGTTGGACTACTTCTGCTTTGGCTGACTCTATGGCCCTGTTCAGAAGATACCTTAAAACACAGGTTTAAGCACTGTGGTTAAAGCCATGGTTTAACATGTCTTCTGAACAGGGACATTATCTTGGCTTGCTTGCCTGTGTCTTGACCCTGTGCCTGTTATCTAGACCCCTCCTGCATTTGCCAGAGCTTCTGAAACTTGTCTTCTGGAACTTTGGCCTGTGTTATTACTTGTCCCTTCCATCAGCCCTATAATTAAGATTGCTACCAACACAAGACTGCTAAAATCAAATGTTAAAGAGAGAGCTACTGTGTGTCTCTGGCTGCAGCATGGTTTAGCGTGTTGTCTGAACCAGGCCTCTGTGTGTTCTCTCCTCACACACACCCAAAATCTGGGCTCCAGCAGGATCAGGAGAAAATTGCAATGCCCTAGGTCCTTCCTGGCTAAAAAGGATTCAGTAGCACCTTTTCCAGAGAGCTTCCTAAAACAATTCCTATCTGCCCCTGCTTATATTAGGGTGTCTAAAAACCCATTTTTTTCATGCAAAAATAATGCAGTAACCAGCAAACTGTTCTTTTGGTAAACATGGGGGGTGTGTGTGTATATCTTGTGTCACCCTAAAAACAGAGCTGCAGCACAATCCTAAATATGTCTACTCAGAAGTAAGCCCCACTAAGATCAGTAGGGTTTACACCTTTCTAGTCTTGAGTCTGTCTACACGGCTTTCTAAACAAAGGAAGGTTATTAAAGCACAAAAATATAACTGTCTCACTGCCTCCTAGGGCGTTGGCATGGGTGAGCATTCTGTCTGCAAACTGATTGGTCTGGATTTGTTTCACCTGTGATGTTGAGAAGCCAAAGGTGCATTTAAAAATAAAAGTACAGTGGTACCAATATTTGGCTTCACACAGGCAGCTTGCGCAGGATTCTGGGCTTCCGATTCTTTGTCTACTCTCTGGTGACTGTAATCCGATATTACTTGCTGGTTTAGAGGCAGAACAGTGTTAATGTTTAAAATTAATTCAGGTCTCAGGTAAACACTTTCTGCAGTTGGAGGCTCTACTTTTGTAGTCCTTTCTCTATCTAAAGGCAGTTGATTAGGAAGCAAGAGCTCGTTAACAAAGGGACGTACTAAAACAAAGGACAGTACTTGCCCATAGGGAAACCACACTTGCCCATAGGGAAACCTAGGACAGAATTCTCCATGGAGAAGCCATGCTTGCCAATAGGGATCCATTGAAAAGCACTTGCCCATAGGGAAACGTAGGACAGAATTCTCCATAGAGAAGCCATGCTTGCCCATAGGGAAACCTAGGACAGAATTCTGCATAGAGAAGCCATGCTTGCCCATAGGGATCCATTGAAAAGCACTTGCCCATAGGGAAACCTAGGACAGAATTCTGCATAGAGAAGCCATGCTTGCCCATAGGGATCCATTGAAAAGCACTTGCCCATAGGGAAACCTAGGACAGAATTCTGCATAGAGAAGCCATGCTTGCCCATAGGGATCCATTGAAAAGCACTTGCCCATAGGGAAACCTAGGACAGAATTCTGCATAGAGAAGCCATGCTTGCCCATAGGGATCCATTGAAAAGCACTTGCCCATAGGGAAACCTAGGACAGAATTCTCCATAGAGAAGCCATGCTTGCCCATAGGGATCCATTGAAAAGCACTTGCCCATAGGGAAACCTAGGACAGAATTCTCCATAGAGAAGCCATGCTTGCCCATAGGGTAACCTAGGACAGAATTCTGCATAGAGAAGCCATGCTTGCCCATAGGGATCCATTGAAAAGCACTTGCCCATAGGGAAACCTAGGACAGAATTCTGCATAGAGAAGCCATGCTTGCCCATAGGGATCCATTGAAAAGCACTTGCCCATAGGGAAACCTAGGACAGAATTCTGCATAGAGAAGCCATGCTTGCCCATAGGGATCCATTGAAAAGCACTTGCCCATAGGGAAACCTAGGACAGAATTCTCCATAGAGAAGCCATGCTTGCCTATAGGGATCCATTGAAAAGCACTTTCCCATAGGGAAACCTAGGACAGAATTCTGCATAGAGAAGCCATGCTTGCCCATAGGGAAACCTAGGACAGAATTCTCCATAGAGAAGCCATGCTTGCCCATAGGGATCCATTGAAAAGCACTTGCCCATAGGGAAACCTAGGACAGAATTCTGCATAGAGAAGCCATGCTTGCCCATAGGGATCCATTGAAAAGCACTTGCCCATAGGGAAACCTAGGACAGAATTCTGCATAGAGAAGCTATGCTTGCCCATAGGGATCCATTGAAAAGCACTTGCCCATAGGGAAACCTAGGACAGAATTCTGCATAGAGAAGCCATGCTTGCCCATAGGGATCCATTGAAATGCACTTGCCCATAGGGAAACCTAGGACAGAATTCTCCATAGAGAAGCCATGCTTGCCCATAGGGAAACCTAGGACAGAATTCTGCATAGAGAAGCCATGCTTGCCCATAGGGAAACCTAGGACAGAATTCTGCATAGAGAAGCCATGCTTGCCCATAGGGAAACCTAGGACAGAATTCTCCATAGAGAAGCCATGCTTGCCCATAGGGAAACGTAAGACAGAATTCTGCATAGAGAAGCCATGCTTGCCCATAGGGATCCATTGAAAAGTACTTGCCCATAGGGAAACCTAGGACAGAATTCTGCATAGAGAAGCCATGCTTGCCCATAGGGAAACCTAGGACAGAATTCTCCATAGAGAAGCCATGCTTGCCCATAGGGAAACCTAGGACAGAATTCTGCATAGAGAAGCCATGCTTGCCCATAGGGATCCATTGAAAAGCACTTGCCCATAGGGAAACCTAGGACAGAATTCTGCATAGAGAAGCCATGCTTGCCCATAGGGAAACCTAGGACAGAATTCTCCATAGAGAAGCCATGCTTGCCCATAGGGATCCATTGAAAAGCACTTGCCCATAGGGAAACCTAGGACAGAATTCTCCATAGAGAAGCCATGCTTGCCCATAGGGAAACATAGGACAGAATTTTAGCAGGTGTCATTTGTATATATGGAGAACGTGGTGAAATTTCTTCTTCATCACAACAGTTAAAGCTGCAGGAGCCCTGCCCTCTTTTAAATCTGGTTACTCTAGTATATCTCCTGCAGCTTTAACTGTTGGGATGAAGAGGGAATTTCAGCAGCAGCTGAGTCTGGGTGTGGCTCAGCAACCTTTATTAGGAGAAGCCCAGCAGTCAGCATTTGGTAGCTGCTGGAAACAGCCTCTCCCCAACTTCTCCTGGTTTCTTCGCCCATCTTGAACCCAACTTGGACTCCTGCTTGACCCTGCTATTGGATTGTGTATGTATTGGGCTGCCTAACTCTGTTGGACTACTTCTGCTTTGGCTGACTCTATGGCCCTGTTCAGAAGATACCTTAAAACACAGGTTTAAGCACTGTGGTTAAAGCCATGGTTTAACATGTCTTCTGAACAGGGACATTATCTTGGCTTGCTTGCCTGTGTCTTGACCCTGTGCCTGTTATCTAGACCCCTCCTGCATTTGCCAGAACTTCTGAAACTTGTCTTCTGGAACTTTGGCCTGTGTTATTACTTGTCCCTTCCATCAGCCCTATAATTAAGATTGCTACCAACACAAGACTGCTAAAATCAAATGTTAAAGAGAGAGCTACTGTGTGTCTCTGGCTGCAGCATGGTTTAGCGTGTTGTCTGAACCAGGCCTCTTTGTGTTCTCTCCTCACACACACCCAAAATCTGGGTTCCAGCGGGATCAGGAGAAAATTGCAATGCCCTAGGTCCTTCCTGGCTAAAAAGGATTCAGTAGCACCTTTTCCAGAGGGCTTCCTAAAACAATTCCTATCTGCCCCTGCTTATATTAGGGTGTCTAAAACCCCATTTTTTTTCATGCAAAAATAATGCAGTAACCAGCAAACTGTTCTTTTGGTAAACATGGGGTGTGTGGGTGTATATCTTGTGTCACCCTAAAAACAGAGCTGCAGCACAATCCTAAATATGTCTACTCAGAAGTAAGCCCCACTAAGATCAGTAGGGTTTACACCTTTCTAGTCTTGAGTCTGTCTACACGGCTTTCTAAACAAAGGAAGGTTATTAAAGCACAAAAATATAACTGTCTCACTGCCTCCTAGGGCGTTGGCATGGGTGAGCATTCTGTCTGCAAACTGATTGGTCTGGATTTGTTTCACCTGTGATGTTGAGAAGCCAAAGGTGCATTTAAAAATAAAAGTACAGTGGTACCAATATTTGGCTTCACACAGGCAGCTTGCGCAGGATTCTGGGCTTCCGATTCTTTGTCTACTCTCTGGTGACTGTAATCCGATATTACTTGCTGGTTTAGAGGCAGAACAGTGTTAATGTTTAAACTTAATTCAGGTCTCAGGTAAACACGTCCTGCAGTTGAAGGCCCTACTTTTGTAGTCCTTTCTCTATCTAAAGGCAGTTGATTAGGAAGCAAGAGCTCGTTAACAAAGGGACGTACTAAAACAAAGGACAGTACTTGCCCATAGGGAAACCATACTTGCCCATAGGGAAACCACACTTGCCCATAGGGAAACCTAGGACAGAATTCTCCATGGAGAAGCCATGCTTGCCCATAGGGATGAATAGAGAAGCCATGCTTGCCCATAGGGAAACCTAGGACAGAATTCTCCATGGAGAAGCCATACTTGCCCATAGGGATCCATTGAAAAGCACTTGCCCATAGGGAAACGTAGGACAGAATTCTGCATAGAGAAGCCATGCTTGCCCATAGGGATCCATTGAAAAGCACTTGCCCATAGGGAAACCTAGGACAGAATTCTGCATAGAGAAGCCATGCTTGCCCGTAGGGAAACCTAGGACAGAATTCTCCATAGAGAAGCCATGCTTGCCCATAGGGATCCATTGAAAAGCACTTGCCCATAGGGAAACCTAGGACAGAATTCTCCATAGAGAAGCCAAGCTTGCCCATAGGGAAACCTAGGACAGAATTCTGCATAGAGAAGCCATGCTTGCCCATAGGGAAACCTAGGACAGAATTCTGCATAGAGAAGCCATGCTTGCCCATAGGGATCCATTGAAATGCACTTGCCCATAGGGAAACCTAGGACAGAATTCTGCATAGAGAAGCCATGCTTGCCCATAGGGATCCATTGAAAAGCACTTGCCCATAGGGAAACCTAGGACAGAATTCTGCATAGAGAAGCCATGCTTGCCCATAGAGAAACCTAGGACAGAATTCTCCATAGAGAAGCCATGCTTGCCCATAGGGATCCATTGAAAAGCACTTTCCCATAGGGAAACCTAGGACAGAATTCTGCATAGAGAAGCCATGCTTGCCCATAGGGAAACCTAGGACAGAATTCTGCATAGAGAAGCCATGCTTGCCCATAGGGATCCATTGAAAAGCACTTGCCCATAGGGAAACCTAGGACAGACTTCTCCATAGAGAAGCCATGCTTGCCCATAGGGAAACCTAGGACAGAATTCTCCATAGAGAAGCCATGCTTGCCCATAGGGAAACCTAGGACAGAATTCTGCATAGAGAAGCCATGCTTGCCCATAGGGATCCATTGAAAAGCACTTGCCCATAGGGAAACCTAGGACAGAATTCTGCATAGAGAAGCCATGCTTGCACATAGGGAAACCTAGGACAGAATTCTGCATAGAGAAGCCATGCTTGCCCATAGGGATCCATTGAAAAGCACTTGCCCATAGGGAAACGTAGGACAGAATTCTGCATAGAGAAGCCATGCTTGCCCATAGGGATCCATTGAAAAGCACTTGCCCACAGGGAAACCTAGGACAGAATTCTGCATAGAGAAGCCATGCTTGCCCATAGGGATCCATTGAAAAGCACTTGCCCATAGGGAAACCTAGGACAGAATTCTGCATAGAGAAGCCATGCTTGCCCATAGGGAAACCTAGGACAGAATTCTCCATAGAGAAGCCATGCTTGCCCATAGGGATCCATTGAAAAGCACTTGCCCATAGGGAAACCTAGGACAGAATTCTGCATAGAGAAGCCATGCTTGCCCATAGGGATCCATTGAAAAGCACTTGCCCACAGGGAAACCTAGGACAGAATTCTGCATAGAGAAGCCATGCTTGCCCATAGGGATCCATTGAAAAGCACTTGCCCATAGGGAAACCTAGGACAGAATTCTCCATAGAGAAGCCATGCTTGCCCATAGGGAAACCTAGGACAGAATTCTGCATAGAGAAGCCATGCTTGCCCATAGGGAAACCTAGGACAGAATTCTGCATAGAGAAGCCATGCTTGCCCATAGGGAAACCTAGGACAGAATTCTCCATAGAGAAGCCATGCTTGCCCATAGGGAAACCTAGGACAGAATTCTGCATAGAGAAGCCATGCTTGCCCATAGGGATCCATTGAAAAGTACTTGCCCATAGGGAAACCTAGGACAGAATTCTCCATAGAGAAGCCATGCTTGCCCATAGGGATCCATTGAAAAGCACTTGCCCATAGGGAAACCTAGGACAGAATTCTGCATAGAGAAGCCATGCTTGCCCATAGGGATCCATTGAAAAGCACTTGCCCACAGGGAAACCTAGGACAGAATTCTGCATAGAGAAGCCATGCTTGCCCATAGGGATCCATTGAAAAGCACTTGCCCATAGGGAAACCTAGGACAGAATTCTCCATAGAGAAGCCATGCTTGCCCATAGGGATCCATTGAAATGCACTTGCCCATAGGGAAACCTAGGACAGAATTCTCCATAGAGAAGCCATGCTTGCCCATAGGGAAACCTAGGACAGAATTCTGCATAGAGAAGCCATGCTTGCCTATAGGGAAACCTAGGACAGAATTCTCCATAGAGAAGCCATGCTTGCCCATAGGGAAACCTAGGACAGAATTCTGCATAGAGAAGCCATGCTTGCCCATAGGGATCCATTGAAAAGTACTTGTCCATAGGGAAACCTAGGACAGAATTCTGCATAGAGAAGCCATGCTTGCCCATAGGGAAACCTAGGACAGAATTCTGCATAGAGAAGCCATGCTTGCCCATAGGGATCCATTGAAAAGCACTTGCCCATAGGGAAACCTAGGACAGAATTCTGCATAGAGAAGCCATGCTTGCCCATAGGGATCCATTGAAAAGCACTTGCCCATAGGGAAACCTAGGACAGAATTCTGCATAGAGAAGCCATGCTTGCCCATAGGGATCCATTGAAAAGCACTTGCCCATAGGGAAACCTAGGACAGAATTCTGCATAGAGAAGCCATGCTTGCCCATAGGGATCCATTGAAAAGCACTTGCCCATAGGGAAACCTAGGACAGAATTCTGCATAGAGAAGCCATGCTTGCCCATAGGGATCCATTGAAAAGCACTTGCCCATAGGGAAACCTAGGACAGAATTCTGCATAGAGAAGCCATGCTTGCCCATAGGGATCCATTGAAAAGCACTTGCCCATAGGGAAACCTAGGACAGAATTCTGCATAGAAAAGCCATGCTTGCCCATAGGGATCCATTGAAATGCACTTGCCCATAGGGAAACCTAGGACAGAATTCTGCATAGAGAAGCCATGCTTGCCCATAGGGAACCCTAGGACAGAATTCTCCATAGAGAAGCCATGCTTGCCCATAGGGATCCATTGAAAAGCACTTGCCCATAGGGAAACCTAGGACAGACTTATCCATAGAGAAGCCATGCTTACCCATAGGGAAACCTAGGACAGACTTCTCCATAGAGAAGCCATGCTTGCCCATAGGGAAACCTAGGACAGAATTCTGCATAGAGAAGCCATGCTTGCCCATAGGGATCCATTGAAAAGCACTTGCCCATAGGGAAACCTAGGACAGAATTCTGCATAGAGAAGCCATGCTTGCCTATAGGGATCCATTGAAAAGCACTTGCCCATAGGGAAACCTAGGACAGAATTCTCCATAGAGAAGCCATGCCTGCCCATAGGGAAACCTAGGACAGAATTCTCCATAGAGAAGCCATGCTTGCCCATAGGGAAACCTAGGACAGAATTCTGCATAGATAAGCCATGCTTGCCCATAGGGATCCATTGAAAAGCACTTGCCCATAGGGAAACCTAGGACAGAATTCTCCATAGAGAAGCCATGCTTGCCCATAGGGATCCATTGAAAAGCACTTGCCCATAGGGAAACCTAGGACAGAATTCTGCATAGAGAAGCCATGCTTGCCCATAGGGAAACCTAGGACAGAATTCTCCATAAAGAAGCCATGCTTGCCCATAGGGATCCATTGAAAAGCACTTGCCCATAGGGAAACCTAGGACAGAATTCTGCATAGAGAAGCCATGCTTGCCCATAGGGATCCATTGAAAAGCACTTGCCCATAGGGAAACCTAGGACAGAATTCTGCATAGAGAAGCCATGCTTGCCCATAGGGATCCATTGAAAAGCACTTGCCCATAGGGAAACCTAGGACAGAATTCTGCATAGAGAAGCCATGCTTGCCCATAGGGATCCATTGAAATGCACTTGCCCATAGGGAAACCTAGGACAGAATTCTCCATAGAGAAGCCATGCTTGCCCATAGGGAAACCTAGGACAGAATTCTGCATAGAGAAGCCATGCTTGCCCATAGGGAAACCTAGGACAGAATTCTGCATAGAGAAGCCATGCTTGCCCATAGGGAAACCTAGGACAGAATTCTGCATAGAGAAGCCATGCTTGCCCATAGGGATCCATTGAAAAGCACTTGCCCATAGGGAAACCTAGGACAGAATTCTGCATAGAGAAGCCATGCTTGCCCATAGGGATCCATTGAAAAGCACTTGCCCATAGGGAAACCAAGGACAGAATTCTGCATAGAGAAGCCATGCTTGCCCATAGGGATCCATTGAAAAGCACTTGCCCATAGGGAAACCTAGGACAGAATTCTCCATAGAGAAGCCATGCTTGCCCATAGGGTAACCTAGGACAGAATTCTGCATAGAGAAGCCATGCTTGCCCATAGGGATCCATTGAAAAGCATTTGCCCATAGGGAAACCTAGGACAGAATTCTGCATAGAGAAGCCATGGTTGCCCATAGGGATCCATTGAAAAGCACTTGCCCATAGGGAAACCTAGGACAGAATTCTGCATAGAGAAGCCATGCTTGCCCATAGGCATCCATTGAAAAGCACTTGCCCATAGGGAAACCTAGGACAGAATTCTCCATAGAGAAGCCATGCTTGCCCATAGGGATCCATTGAAAAGCACTTGCCCATAGGGAAACCTAGGACAGAATTCTGCATAGAGAAGCCATGCTTGCCCATAGGGAAACCTAGGACAGAATTCTCCATAGAGAAGCCATGCTTGCCCATAGGGATCCATTGAAAAACACTTGCCCATAGGGAAACCTAGGACAGAATTCTGCATAGAGAAGCCATGCTTGCCCATAGGGATCCATTGAAAAGCACTTGCCCATAGGGAAACCTAGGACAGAATTCTGCATAGAGAAGCTATGCTTGCCCATAGGGATCCATTGAAAAGCACTTGCCCATAGGGAAACCTAGGACAGAATTCTGCATAGAGAAGCCATGCTTGCCCATAGGGATCCATTGAATTGCACTTGCCCATAGGGAAACCTAGGACAGAATTCTGCATAGAGAAGCCATGCTTGCCCATAGGGAAACCTAGGACAGAATTCTGCATAGAGAAGCCATGCTTGCCCATAGGGAAACCTAGGACAGAATTCTCCATAGATAAGCCATGCTTGCCCATAGGGAAACCTAGGACAGAATTCTGCATAGAGAAGCCATGCTTGCCCATAGGGAAACCTAGGACAGAATTCTGCATAGAGAAGCCATGCTTGCCCATAGGGAAACCTAGGACAGAATTCTGCATAGAGAAGCCATGCTTGCCCATAGGGAAACCTAGGACAGAATTCTCCATAGAGAAGCCATGCTTGCCCATAGGGATCCATTGAAAAACACTTGCCCATAGGGAAACCTAGGACAGAATTCTGCATAGAGAAGCCATGCTTGCCCATAGGGATCCATTGAAAAGCACTTGCCCATAGGGAAACCTAGGACAGAATTCTGCATAGAGAAGCTATGCTTGCCCATAGGGATCCATTGAAAAGCACTTGCCCATAGGGAAACCTAGGACAGAATTCTGCATAGAGAAGCCATGCTTGCCCATAGGGATCCATTGAAATGCACTTGCCCATAGGGAAACCTAGGACAGAATTCTGCATAGAGAAGCCATGCTTGCCCATAGGGAAACCTAGGACAGAATTCTGCATAGAGAAGCCATGCTTGCCCATAGGGAAACCTAGGACAGAATCCTCCATAGAGAAGCCATGCTTGCCCATAGGGAAACCTAGGACAGAATTCTGCATAGAGAAGCCATGCTTGCCCATAGGGAAACCTAGGACAGAATTCTGCATAGAGAAGCCATGCTTGCCCATAGGGAAACCTAGGACAGAATTCTGCATAGAGAAGCCATGCTTGCCCATAGGGAAACCTAGGACAGAATTCTCCATAGAGAAGCCATGCTTGCCCATAGGGAAACCTAGGACAGAATTCTGCATAGAGAAGCCATGCTTGCCCATAGGGATCCATTGAAAAGTACTTGCCCATAGGGAAACCTAGGACAGAATTCTGCATAGAGAAGCCATGCTTGCCCATAGGGAAACCTAGGACAGAATTCTCCATAGAGAAGCCATGCTTGCCCATAGGGAAACCTAGGACAGAATTCTCCATAGAGAAGCCATGCTTGCCCATAGGGATCCATTGAAAAGCACTTGCCCATAGGGAAACCTAGGACAGAATTCTCCATAGAGAAGCCATGCTTGCCCATAGGGAAACATAGGACAGAATTTTAGCAGGTGTCATTTGTATATATGGAGAACGTGGTGAAATTTCTTCTTCATCACAACAGTTAAAGCTGCAGGAGCCCTGCCCTCTTTTAAATCTGGTTACTCTAGTATATCTCCTGCAGCTTTAACTGTTGGGATGAAGAGGGAATTTCAGCAGCAGCTGAGTCTGGGTGTGGCTCAGCAACCTTTATTAGGAAAAGCCCAGCAGTCAGCATTTGGTAGCTGCTGGAAACAGCCTCTCCCCAACTTCTCCTGGTTTCTTCGCCCATCTTGAACCCAACTTGGACTCCTGCTTGACCCTGCTATTGGATTGTGTATGTATTGGGCTGCCTAACTCTGTTGGACTACTTCTGCTTTGGCTGACTCTATGGCCCTGTTCAGAAGATACCTTAAAACACAGGTTTAAGCACTGTGGTTAAAGCCATGGTTTAACATGTCTTCTGAACAGGGACATTATCTTGGCTTGCTTGCCTGTGTCTTGACCCTGTGCCTGTTATCTAGACCCCTCCTGCATTTGCCAGAGCTTCTGAAACTTGTCTTCTGGAACTTTGGCCTGTGTTATTACTTGTCCCTTCCATCAGCCCTATAATTAAGATTGCTACCAACACAAGACTGCTAAAATCAAATGTTAAAGAGAGAGCTACTGTGTGTCTCTGGCTGCAGCATGGTTTAGCGTGTTGTCTGAACCAGGCCTCTTTGTGTTCTCTCCTCACACACACCCAAAATCTGGGCTCCAGCGGGATCAGGAGAAAATTGCAATGCCCTAGGTCCTTCCTGGCTAAAAAGGATTCAGTAGCACCTTTTCCAGAGGGCTTCCTAAAACAATTCCTATCTGCCCCTGCTTATATTAGGGTGTCTAAAACCCCATTTTTTTCATGCAAAAATAATGCAGTAACCAGCAAACTGTTCTTTTGGTAAACATGGGGGGTGTGTGTGTATATCTTGTGTCACCCTAAAAACAGAGCTGCAGCACAATCCTAAATATGTCTACTCAGAAGTAAGCCCCACTAAGATCAGTAGGGTTTACACCTTTCTAGTCTTGAGTCTGTCTACACGGCTTTCTAAACAAAGGAAGGTTATTAAAGCACAAAAATATAACTGTCTCACTGCCTCCTAGGGCGTTGGCATGGGTGAGCATTCTGTCTGCAAACTGATTGGTCTGGATTTGTTTCACCTGTGATGTTGAGAAGCCAAAGGTGCATTTAAAAATAAAAGTACAGTGGTACCAATATTTGGCTTCACACAGGCAGCTTGCGCAGGATTCTGGGCTTCCGATTCTTTGTCTACTCTCTGGTGACTGTAATCCGATATTACTTGCTGGTTTAGAGGCAGAACAGTGTTAATGTTTAAACTTAATTCAGGTCTCAGGTAAACACTTTCTGCAGTTGGAGGCTCTACTTTTGTAGTCCTTTCTCTATCTAAAGGCAGTTGATTAGGAAGCAAGAGCTCGTTAACAAAGGGACGTACTAAAACAAAGGACAGTACTTGCCCATAGGGAAACCATACTTGCCCATAGGGAAACCACACTTGCCCATAGGGAAACCTAGGACAGAATTCTCCATGGAGAAGCCATGCTTGCCCATAGGGATGCATTGAAAAGCACTTGCCCATAGTGAAACGTAGGACAGAATTCTGCATAGAGAAGCCATGCTTGCCCATAGGGAAACCTAGGACAGAATTCTCCATGGAGAAGCCATGCTTGCCTATAGGGATCCATTGAAAAGCACTTGCCCATAGGGAAACGTAGGACAGAATTCTGCATAGAGAAGCCATGCTTGCCCATAGGGATCCATTGAAAAGCACTTGCCCATAGGGAAACCTAGGACAGAATTCTGCATAGAGAAGCCATGCTTGCCCATAGGGATCCATTGAAAAGCACTTGCCCATAGGGAAACCTAGGACAGAATTCTGCATAGAGAAGCCATGCTTGCCCATAGGGAAACCTAGGACAGAATTCTCCATAGAGAAGCCATGCTTGCCCATAGGGATCCATTGAAAAGCACTTGCCCATAGGGAAACCTAGGACAGAATTCTGCATAGAGAAGCCATGCTTGCCCTTAGGGATCCATTGAAAAGCACTTTCCCATAGGGAAATATAGGACAGAATTTGCATTGGATCCCTATGGGCAAGTATGTTTTCTCTATGTAGAATTCTGTCCCATTGTTTTCTATGGGCAAGTGGTTTGCATTGGATCCCTATGGGCAAGTATGGTTTGTCTATGGGCAAGTACTGTCCTTTGTTAACAAACACAAACTGGTGTGATGGAGCTTTTAGAGCATACACTCATGCACACACCATGTAGGGGGAAGAGGGGAGGGAACCCCAAAAAGCAAGACACCTTTCCCTTTGCTGAAACCCTTTCCTATAGACTGCAACTAGTGTGTGTTGCAGTGCCTGGTCTCAGTGGCCTGGTTCAGACAAAACGCTAAACCATGCTGCTTAACCACAAAATGGTTAATGGAATGCATTAAGGTCAATGCATTCCATCAACCATTTTGTGATTAAGCAGCATGGTTTGCATGTTGTCTGAGCCAGGCCAGTGAAGAGGAAGGAAAACGTGTGTCTGTGTGTGTGGCCTGACTAGAAGAGGCGAGACACCCAACAATGGCACTTTGCTCTGGCAAGCAAGAAGCCTAGTGCTTTCAGCAGGAGCCTTTCCTCTGGGAAGAGAGTCTCAGTTGCCCTGGGGAGTGGGGGGGGGGGGTAAGGCACACTGTCTTCTTTTAATTGGATTTTAAAATTTCATATTGGTTTTAACATGTTAATGTTTTAATTTATTTTAGGATTGTATATTTATTCTATTTTATATGTATGGTTTTATCTGTACGCCGCCCTGAGATCCTTGTGATATAGGGTGGGATGTAAATGTTTTAATAAATAAATAAAATGCCTCTGGGAAGAAGGGGAGTCTGGACTCTCCCAGACATGAAGGTACTTACACAGTGCCATGGAGAAGTGCAGTGCCATGGGTCCTAAGCCCTGGAAAAGATGCTCCTTGATATGGGAGAAAGACTGGGCCGCCTTTCCATCCCATCTAACCAAAGGGAATAATTGCTGTAGTTGCCAGAAACCTGCTTTTAACAAAAGATGGCCTTACATGCTAATGGCTGCCTTAAAATACAGGTGTGCAGACTGACCAGGTGTGTCACTAACGATCACTCTGGCTATCCAGCATTCATATTCTGCTCAGGTTTAAAATAAAACCACACACTTTTGCCTTTGGAGAATACATTTTTAAGAGGTCTGTTAGGGACTGAATTGCTTGGTCCAGCTTCGCTGATTCTTCTCAGCCCTGTTCCCTGGGCTTTTCTCCCAAGGGGGGATGGAGACGTCTTGGCTTTTGGGCTGCCTCAAAAGGGAGCCGCTACTTCTCACTTGCAAAAGAGCTGCTTTGGAACAAGAGAGTTCCTTAAGCCCTGAAATAAGAGTAGGGTGACCATATGAAAAGGAGGACTGGGCCCCTGTATCTTTAACAGTTGTATTGCAAAGGAAATTTTAGCAGGTGTCATTTGTATATATGGAGAATCTGGTGACATTTCCTCTTCATCACACCAGTGAAAGCTGCAGGAGCCCTGGCCACTTTTAAATCTGGTCACTCTAGTATAGCTCCTGCAGCTTTAACTGTGGTGATGAAGAGGGAATTTCACCAGGTTCTCCATATATACAAAGGGCACCTGCTGAAATTCCCTTTTCTATGCAACTGTTAAAGATGCAGGAGCCCTGTCCTCCTTTTCATATGGGCACCCTAAATAAGAGGCATTTGCCATGAATAAGAAACCCCAGTGCTGAGGAGAGAGAGAAAAATCCCCTCAGAAGGAATTTTATTGTTTTACTCTGTACAGCACCATGTACATTGATGGTGCTATATAAATAAATAAATAATAATAATAATAATAATAATAATAATAATAATAATAATATGCAATTAATAACAGCTGGCTTCAGTCTCACAATTGCTGGGAGCCAGAGGAAGGCGAGGTGGACCTGAGTGAGGGTTTAGGGAATATGGCCTGAGGTAAAAAAAAGAAATGGAAAAAAGTATTAAGAGGCTTGTAGGGTGGATTTGATTTAAATCATAATTTAAATCACTACTCAGAAAGACTTTGAGGTGACCCCCCCCAAAAAAGGTGCACTCTTCCTTGCTAAATTTTACACAACTCAGAGTTACCAAAGACTCATTCTTGCTGGTATAAGCTTAATATTTACAACCAGATGAAGGTTTCAGTTTTAGAATAGCAACTTTTCAGAATAGTTTTACAGTTATATAAAAAAATAGTATCTAATAGTTTCTAATAGTATCATATTTGGTGATACTATTAGAAACACATCATAGATAGATAATTATGAAATTATTGTGAGGTAAACTGTCTCCAGTTTAATAGGTTAATCATTCATATTTGGCCACTTTTCTGCTGTACTTTATTGGAAGGTGAAAAATAATCTTACAGAAACCTCTGGAAGAGCATGACATTGTGAATGGATTCATGGAATTCATTTACCAAAAAATTAAAAATGCCTCATGCTACGTAGTTAAAAACTAATCCTTATTTCATGATGAATAACCTTTGAACTATAATGTATCTTAAATAGAAAACTATCTTTAGATAGATTTTTCCTCAAAAAACATATCAAAAGCATCAAATTTAAATTTAAAAAATCCATATTTTTTTTGGATTTTTTTTAAAAATCATGGATTTTTAATCAGTGATTTAATCAGCAATTTTAAAAAAATCACTGTTGCTGCTTGTAGTCCTTCAGAGTTGCCACCAAGCAATCTTGAAAATCCTAAAGTAAATATTAGGGTCCCCTCAGGTCTGGAGTTCTTGCTGTCTCCTGCACCCCACACTTTCAGTCCTTAATCTCTCTCAGGGACCCCCCCCACACCACACCCCCAAACTTCCATGTCCCCTTTTAAGACAAATCGCCCAGTCAAAATCACGCACTCAAGAGTAAAGTTTTTTTTTTAAAAAAAAACTTTTGGTGATTTTAAATTTTGTATATTTGTTTTTAATGTTCATTGTTTATAACTTTTGTAAACCGCCCAGAGAGCTTTGGCTATGGGGAAGTATCTAAATGTCATAAAATAATGAAGTTAACGGAAAAGGAGCACAAGTCCTGGTTTTCCTCAATCTAGAGCTTTCAGCTATAGAAGGGGCCCAATCCTCCCCCTTTCCCAAACACAGAGGTAAAGGGGTTTAAGGACTGGGGCATTGCTTCAGTAGGAAAAGCACCTAATTTGTGTGAGAAAGGGGGGATCTACACTATTGCTTTTAAAGCATTTTAAAGCGCTTTGAAAACGTTTTGAAACCTGTATATGCAGTGTGTCCTGGGCCCCAACAGTTGTCAAAACTGTTAAAAAGCGCTTCCAAATCAGCTTTGGAAGAACCAGTTCCCCACTACCTATATTATATATTAATGCCACTTTGTAGCATTACAGACTACACAAAGGCTCGAGGCTGAACATTTCTACTCAGGAGCAAAAGCCTGCTCATGAGGAGAAGGAACCAGTCCTTTTAAAGTTTCTTTTCCCCTTCTTTTTTTAATAGCTGCTTTCAGTGCTGCAAAGCATCGAATGGGCGGAGACTGAAGGGGTCTACTCAAGAGAAGGAAGGACCAGCTGTGAATGCCAACGAGCCAGACTCCGTTCAGCTGCAGCAACAGAGCCAGCGTGCGCATAATCTCTCCGTCTCCCTCAGGACCTCAGTTAGGTGGAGAGTTTGCACAGGGGAGAGACTTAAACGAAGAACCAGCCCTGCCATGCCAGCAGCACAAAGGCCCAACTGGCCATGTGGGGCCAGAGTCTCACCTGGAAGTGGCTCATTTAAAAAAACCAGAGCTGCCTCGTGGGGGCATAGCCGGGCATAGCCGCCTCGTGGGGGCATAGCTGGGCATAGCTGCCTCGTGGGGGCATAGCTGAGTATAGCCACTTCGTAGGGGCATAGCTGGGCATAGCCGCCTCGTGGGGGCATAGCCAGGCATAGCCGCCTCGTGGGGGCATAGCTGGGCATAGCCGCTTCGTGGGGGCATAGCCAGGCATAGCCGCCTCGTAGGAGCATAGCTGCCTCATAAGGGCATAGCCGGGCATAGCCGCCTCGTAGGGGCATAGCAGCCTTGTGGGGGGGGCACAGCTGCCACGTTGCCACGAGGGAGGACAGCCGAGTACAGCCGCCACGAGGGGCACAGCTGAGCACAGCCACCATGAGGGGGCACAGTCACCACGAGGGGGCATAGCCGGGCACAGCCACCACGAGGGGGCATAGCCGGGCACAGCCACCACATGGCATAGCGCCTTCTTGCTTGGCCTGCCTGCTTACCGGGACTGTTTCAACCTGCAGCTGGCCACTAAGGGTTTGCTGTTGGGGACTCTGTGGTGGCTGGATTGGCCCAGAGCCTCACCTGGAAGAGGCTCATAAAAGAGCTAGCCCTGCTGTGTCTTTCCTTCCTGGGAGCAGCACAAAGGCCCAACTGGCAGCGTGAGACACCCAGCCCTCTGCCTCAGCTGCGTTTTACCTGCTAGCAAGAGTGCCTTCTCGCTTGGCCTGCCTGCTGACCTGGACGGCTTCAATCTGCAGCTTGGCTGGTAAGGGTTTGCCTCTGGGGACTGTGTGGTGGGGGGATTGGGCCGGAGCCTCACCTGGAAGAGGCTCATTTAAAAAAAACACCACCAGCCCTGCTACTCGGGGGCAAGCTGTCATTTGGGGGCAAGCCTCAACACACGGGCGACATTTACGATCATCAGAGGGAGGCCCTTCTTCTCGTTCCAAGAAGAACAGACTATTGTCATGAAGATCCTCGACGGCAGGGCCTTCTCTGTAGCAGCTCCCACCCTCTGGAAAAACCCTCCCTCGTGCAGTTTGGGAGGCGGAAATAGCTTCGGCTATTAGACGGTATAAAAATGTAATAAATAAATAAATAAATAAATAATAAATAAACTTCCTTCAAAAGCCTCCTGAAGACGTACCTGTTTAGACAAGCTTTCCCTGGACTATAACTTGCATTGGTTTTATATGACATTTTAAAATCGTTATTCTTGATTTTGTGTATTATGATTTGAGCTGCCCAGAGAGCCTTGGCTGTTGGGCAGTATAAATATATAATAAAGGAATAAAATAGGGTTCTGCTCTCTTGGCTAGTCTGCTGTAGTTATGGCCGGGGTGGTCAGAGAGTTACTTGGCCAGTGGCTTTGCTCCCCTTCTCCTCCTGGTTGTCCTGAACAGCAAATGAGCCAACAAGCCCTATTGAAATGCAGCTGCTGTTTGAGGGACATCTGAAAACTAAAGGTGTCTCTTTGGATATTGCAATTAGTAAGTTTTAGTTTGCATTAGTCTTAAGTGTTTTATTTGTTCTTGTGTGTAATTGTACGTTTTCACTTCTCTTCTCAGCTTGTCTGTCTGCTTGATCTACTTGCATCAAAGAAAGCTAAGTGCCTGGGATTTCATTTTATAATGTTTCTTGTGTTTTGCATTGTTGTGGGTTGCATTTTATTTTCTGATGCATTTGGGGTTGGAATTGTTGTGGGTTGCATTTTATTTTCTGATGCATTTGGGGTTGGAATTGTTGTGGGTTGCATTTTATTTTGTAATGAAATTTGTGTTTTGAATGGTTATTATTGTGAGAGTTGGGTTGTGTAACTTTTTTAGCGTTTATCACGCAATCCTACATGTTTTTAATCAGAAGTAAATCCCAATGACCCTGTTCAGGAGGCACCTTAAAGTACGGTGGTTCAGGCTTTTTTGTTAACAAAAAAGTCTGAACCACTGTGGTTTAAGGAGCCTTCTGAACAGGGCCAATAGGGTCTTCAACTGTGAAATGGGAGGGCACCAGGTTGGGGAAGGGTGGTTTAGAGGAAGAATGATTGGTACTGATAGGGTTAAACTTAAACCCCTTACCAAGATTCCTTCCTTGCTTCCTAAATGTGCTTTCACATTTTATATTGTATTTTATTTGATGATGCGTTCTGTGGTTTGAATTGTTGTGTATTTCATTTTATTTAATGATGCATTTTGTGGTTTGAATTGTTGTGAATTGCCCACAGAGCTCAATTGTAAGAGTTGGTTAGTGCCAACTTTGCCCTTTCCCCTTGCAGGGAATGAGGAGCAGGACTTCCTTTTGCTTCTAGTACAGAACTTTAAGGAGGCTTCATGCAATCATACTCTGTTTTAATTCCATGTATTTTAAATATTTATTGTGTTTTCATGTGTTTTATTGGTCTGTTGACTGTAATAAAAAGAACTGAATTGATAGTGCCATTTTTAGGATTTATCACACAATCCTATGTGTGTTTAATTGGAAGTAAATCCCAATGTGTTTAACTGCGAAATGGAAGGGCACCAGGGCAAGGGTGGTTTAGAGCAGTGATGGTGTGGTTGGGATTGCTTCCTCGCTTGCAGACTTCGAGGACCAGGCCCGCTCCCATCACGTCTGACAAGGTAAGACATTGTGGGTACTCTTACTTCTTTACTAGTAATTGTTTCATTACCTAGTCATGTTTTATTAGGTTGTGTGGGGTGGCACAGTTTTTGGGATTGTTTCAGGCAGCAAAACACCTTGGGCCAGACCTGGACTTAGAACTGTGTTAGATACATCCCTTTATGGGATGTCCCAGGTTAGCCATGGTGCCCTTCCAAGGACCCTCCTTCATGGAGAACATTATGGTCTAAGTGCTGGAACTTAGCGGACTTCTTTGCCACCTCTTCACGAGGACCACTGACTTGGGACTGTGTTACACACAGGCAGCGTTCCCTTCATGGGAATGTCTCAGGTTAATTGAAGATGCCCTAGCAGGCATGGCCAGCATTCATGCATTTTGTGGTTTTAATTGTTGTGAATTGCCCAAAGTGCTTCACTGCAAAGAGTTGGTTTGTGCCCTTTTTTAGGGTTTATCACACAATCCTATGTGTGTTTAATTAGAAGCAAATCCCAATGTGTTTAACTGTGAAATGGGAGGGTACCAGGTTGGGGAAGGGTGGTTTAGAGGAGCAATGGCTGGTAGTGATATGGTTAAACTCCCCTTACCAAGATTCCTTCCTGGCTTCCTAATTACAATATAAAATGTAAAAGCACATTTTATTTCATAAAGCATTTTGTGGTTTTCATTGCATTTTTTGTTATGGATTTTGTGGTTTTAACTGTGTATTGCGTTTTATTTGAACATGCATTTTGGAGGTTCAATTGTTGTGTGGTTTTGATTGTTGTGAGTTCCTCAAAGGGCGTCATTGGCAGAGACAGGGCTGGACATCGCAAGATTGGTTCCTAATTGCAATATAAAATGAAAACTCAAGATTCCTTCCTTGCTTCCTATTTGCAATATAATATGTAAAAGCGCATTTTATTACATATTTTGTGGTTTTAATTGTTGTGTGTTGTGTTTTTATGCATTTTGGTGGTTTAATTGTGTGTTGTGTTTGATTTTACTATGCAATTTGAGGGGTTAATTATTGTGTATTATGTTTGATTTTACTATGCAATTTGGGGATTTAATTGTTATGTATTGTGTTTGATTTTACTATTCAAATTGGAGGGTTAATTGTTGTGTGTTGCAATTTATTGTGTTTTATTTCATTTCTTAAATTTTTATACTGTCCCATAGCCGGGGCTCTCTGGGAAGTTCACAAAAAAATAATTCCAGGCTCATAGAATCATAGAATAGTAGAGTTGGAAGGGGCCTATAAGGCCATCAAGTCCAACCCCCTGCTCAGTGCAGGAATCCATATAATAATAATAATAATAATAATAATAATAATAATAATAATAATTTTATTTCTTAACCGCCTCTCCCTCTGGATTGAGGCAGGGAACAACATAGAACAATACAGATAGTGGGATAATTGTGAACAGTGGGGTCAAAATAAATTTAACTGCAAAAAGCTGCAACTGCATTATCAGTAAACAAGGTAAATGATAACACCATCACCCTGACACCAGGATACAATCAGACAGCTGGTGTTAATTGTACAGCACCATGTACATTGATGGTGCTATATAAATAAATAAATAAATAAATAATAATAATTTGGCTTAATGGCCAGAGGTGTCGATGTATTCGACATAATTATGCATGGGGGGTTAATTGTTGTGAATTTCCCAAAGAGCCTGGTTGTAAGAGTTTGTGCCCACAGGCTTTTTGCAAGGTAAGTGTTCATAGGAATGACACATCTCATCAGGATCATTAACATCAGTTGAAGACTTCTGACAAGGTGAGTGCAAGACTGTACATGTATTAGAGTAGAATTATAAAAACTCAGCTTAGCTTAGTCCTATGTACATCTTTTCTCAGACACTGTTAGTTCTGTTGCTTCTTTACTAGCAATTGTTTAAATATCTAGTCATGTTTTATTGGGTTGTGTGGGGTGGCACAGTTATTGGGATTGCTTCAGGCAGCAAAATACCTTGGGCCAGACCTGGACTTCGGATTGTGTTATACACAGGTAATGTCCCCTTTATGGGGATGTGTCAGGTTAGCAATGGTCGCTTGCAAGCATGGCTGGCCCTCCATGGAGAACGTTATGCGCTAAGTGTAAGGACTTAGCAGTCTACTTGCCACCTCTTCATGGGTTGGCTGACTAAGTGCTGTGTTACACACAGGTAGCGTTCCCTTTATGGGGATGTGTCAGGTTAGCAATGGTCGCTTGCAAGCATGGCTGGCCCTCCATGGAGAACGTTATGCGCTAAGTGTAAGGACTTAGCAGTCTACTTGCCACCTCTTCATGGGTTGGCTGACTAAGTGCTGTGTTACACACAGGTAGCGTTCCCTTTATGGGGATGTGTCAGGTTAGCAATGGTCGCTTGCAAGCATGGCTGGCCCTCCATGGAGAACGTTATGCGCTAAGTGTAAGGACTTAGCAGTCTACTTGCCACCTCTTCATGGGTTGGCTGACTAAGTGCTGTGTTACACACAGGTAGCGTTCCCTTTATGGGGATGTGTCAGGTTAGCAATGGTCGCTTGCAAGCATGGGTGGCCCTCCATGGAGAACGTTATGCGCTAAGTGTAAGGACTTAGCAGTCTACTTGCCACCTCTTCATGGGTTGGCTGACTAAGTGCTGTGTTAAACACAGGTAGCGTTCCCTTTATGGGGATGTGTCAGGTTAGCAATGGTCACTTGCAAGCAAGGCTGGCCCTCCTCCATGGAGAACATTATGCGCTAAGTGCAAGCATTAGCAGAATGTTTGCCTCTTCTTCATGGGTTGGCTGACTAAGTGCTGTGTTACACACAGGTAGCGTTCCCTTTATGGGGACGTCACAGGTTAGCAATGGTCACTTGCAAGCAAGGCTGGCCTTCCTCCATGGAGAACGTTATGTGCTAAGTGCAAGGATTAGTAGACTGTTTGCCTCCTTTTCATGGGTTGGCTGACTAGTGCTGTGTTACACACAGGCAGCGTTGCCTTTATGGGGACGTCACAGGTTAGCAATGGTCTTCGTGGATTATGGAGGTTTTAATTGTTGTGTATTGCATTTACTGTACACATTTAACATTAGTCATTAGGCAGATTTAAAATATAAATTAATGAGAGGATATTAAAGCAAAAGAAATGTTTTCATTATGAATTTTATTTTATTTTTCTCCTGAGATATTAATGTAACAATCTAATAAAGGCATCTGAAATCTGAGTTGGTGTATTTATTTTGTCCGTGTGCATTTATTTTGCCTGTGTATATGTAATAAAAGCATTCTGTTGCAAAAGTGTCATTTTTCTTTTACTCTAAAAAGTTTATTAAGTTTCTCTGAAAGTGCCATTTTTCATGCTATAATGTATCATCTTATGTTGAAATGTTTTTCATCCTTCCAAAATTTGTTTATGTGCATTTGGCTATCTGCATTTTATTTTACAAAGTATTTTGTGGTTTTAATTGTTGTGAACTGCCCAAAGAAATTAGTTGTAAGAGTTGGTTTGTGTCATTTTTTTTTAGGGTTTATCGCAAGGCCCGATTTGTGTTTATTCAGAGGTAAATCCCAATGCATTTAACTGTGGAATGCGAGGACTCCAAATTGGTGAAGTTTGGATTAGAATTTGAGTGGTTGTCTGTGATAGGGTTACACACCCCTTACCAGGACTGCGCTTTTACATTTTATATTGCAAAACATTTTATGGTTTTAATTCTTGTGCATTGCATTTTATTTTGCAATGTGTTTTGAGGGTTTTAATGGTTGTGAATTGCCCGAAGAGCATTGTTGCAAGAGTTAGTTTGTGTCATTTTTTAAGGGTTTATTGCAAAGTGGACAGAAGTAAATCGCAATGTGTTTAACTGTGAAACGGTGGGTGAGGGGCCAGCTTGGTTAAAGGTGTTTTAGAGGGACTGTTGGCAGTGATTGGGTTAAATACACCTTACCAAGTTTCCTAATTGCGCGTTTTCATTGTTGTGTATTGATTTTTATTATTTTATTATAAAACTTAAATATCACCATAATACAGAAATCTTAAAAGCAAGGAATAAGTAATAAATTGCTATATATATTTAAAAGAAAGAGTCCGACACTATAAATACCCAGTAGGAATTTAACATTAATTATTAGGCAGGTTTAAAATAAGACAAATTAATGGGAGGATAGGTATCAAATAGAAAGGAAGACTGTTTTTTATTATTATGTACTTTAATTTTTCTCTCCTGAGAAACCATAACCTAATAAAAGCATCTGAAACCTGTGTTGGTACTTTTATTTTGTTTGTGTGTATATAATAAAACACCGGCATTCTGTTGCAAAAGCGTCTCCTTCCTTTGCTTTCTTAATAGTCTAAAATGTTGAGTATGTTTCTCTGTAAGTGCTATTTCCCATACTGTATTGTACCGTCGTCTTAGGTTTAAACCCTTTTGCATCCTTCCAACAGTTGGCAAATGCTATTTCCCATACTGTATTGTACCGTCGTCTTAGGTTTAAACCCTTTTGCATCCTTCCAACAGTTGGCAAATGCTATTTCCCATACTGTATTGTACCGTCGTCCTTAGTTTAAACCTTTTGCACCCTTCCAAAATTTGGCTATCTGCATTTTATTTCAAAATGCATTTTGTGCCTTTAATGGTTGTCAGTAGACCAAAGAGTAAAGAGTTTGTGCCCACTTTGTGATAAATCTTAACAGTGTTCAGTTCCCAATCAGGCTTTGTGCAAGGTAAGTATGCATAGGAATGACACATCCCATTACTTCTGTCAAGGTAAGTGTATAATTTGTACATGTGTGAGAGCAGAATGATAAAAACTCAGCTTAGTCCTATGTACATATTTTCTCAGAGACATTGTTAGTTCGCTTACTGCTTTACTGGTAATAGTTTCACTACCAGGAGGGGATCTACACAGTCGTCGGGGCGCCCTGAAGGCGCTGGCGTGCGCCTCCAGGGTGCCCCGAAACTCCTAGTGTAGATACCTGTCCTGAAGAGGTGGCGGCGGCGGCGGCGGCGAAAAGTTCCGAGGGCTGCTGTCGGATGCGAGGGTGCCTAGAGCGTCCTTACCGCTGTCGCTCACCTCCCCGTCAGCCTCCTGCTGCCAGCGAAAGAGCCACCCCGGTTGGAGAGCTTCTTCCGCCGAGCTCTCCAACCTGGGTGGCTCTTTTGCCGGCAGCAGGAGGCCGGCGGGGAGGTGAGCGACGGTGGCAAGGACGCTCTAGGCACCCTCACATCCGACAGCAGCCCTGGGAACTTTTCGCCGCTGCCGCCTCCTCCTCTTCTGGACAGGTATCTACAGGTATCTACACTAGGAGTTTCGGGGCGCCCTGGAGGCGCACGCCAGCACCTTCAGGGCGCCCCAATGACTCTGTGTAGATCAACTCCAGGTCATGTTTTATTAGGTTGTGTGGGGTGGCACAGTTTTGGGGATTGCTTCAGGCAGCAAAATACCTTGGGCCAGACCTGGCTTTAGAACTGGGTTACAGCCTACATCCCCCTACATGGGGATATGTCAGGTTAGCAATCCTGACTTGCAATCCTGAAGAAAGTTATGCTTGAAGTTCTCAGATATAGAGACCTAAGAGCTTGGTTGTAAGAGTTTGTTTGTGCTGACTTTGTGATAAAGCTTAACAGTGTTCAGTTCCCAATCAGGCTTTCTGCAAGGTAATTGTGCATAGGAATGACGCGTCCAAACAGGATCATTACCATCAGTTGAAAACTTTGAGGACCAGGCCCGCTCCCATCACTTCTGACAAGGTAAGTGTATAATTTCTACATGTGTGAAAGCAGAATCATAAAAACTCAACTTATCAGAGACATTGTTCTGTTGCTTCTTTACTCGTAATAGTTATATTGCCTAGTCACGTTTTATTGGGTTGTGCGGGGTGGTGCAATTTTTTGTATTGGTTCAGGCAGCAAAACACCTTGGGCCAGACCTGGACTTAGAACTGTGTTACACACAGCTTGCAACCCCTTTATGGGATGTCTCAGGTTAGCTATGGTGATCTTCCAAGGACCCTCCTTCACGGAGAACATTATGGTCTAAGTGCTGGAACTTAGCGGACTTCTTTGCCTCCTCTTCACGAGGACCATTGATTGGGACTGTGTTACACACAGGCAGCGTCCCTTTCATGGGGAAGTCTCAGGTTAGTGAAGATGCCCTAGCAGGCATGGCCAGCATTCATGCATTTTGTGGTTTTAATTGTTGTGAATTGCCCAAAGTGCTTCACTGCAAAGAGTTGGTTTGTGCCCTTTTTTAGGGTTTATCACACAATCCTATGTGTGTTTAATTAGAAGCAAATGCTAATGTGTTTGACTGTGAAATGGGAGGGCACCAGGTTGGGGAAGGGTGATTTAGAGGAAGAACGGTTGGCAGTGATAGGGTTAAACACCCCTTACCAAGATTCCTTCCTAGCTTCCATGCTTGCAGATTTTGAGGACCAGGCCTGCTCCCATCACATCTTGGAAGGTAAGACATTGTTGGTTTTCCTGCTGCATTACTGGTAATTGTTGCATTACCTAGTCACTTTGGGGGGGGGGGTTGTGTGGGGTGGCACAGTTTTGGGGATTGCTTCACGCAGCAAAATACCTTGGGCCAGACCTGGACTTAGGACTGTGTTGCACACAGGTACGCGTCCCCTTTATGGGGATATCCCAGGTCAGTGAAGGTGCCCTAGGAAGCAGAGCCAGCCCCTCTTTCATGCGTTTTGAGGGTTTTAGTTGTTGTGTACTACATTTTATTTCATGGCTGACTGTGGGGAGTACTAAGAGTGGTATTCTTGTGTGAAATTACATGTGAGCACACTTGTGATCTTGATCACGCTTGATTCCTCTACTGAGGATGTGCCTAAATTCCTAAATTCTTAGCATATGTCCAGGATTCCTATTGGAAATCCCACGAGCCCTTAAAGGACTGGATTTCCTGATAACGCACATCCCTAGCCAAGAAGCGTTCATCTAAGAGAGGATGTACAGCTGGGTCCAGGTGTTCAGAAATTCCTGTTTGAGAGAAGGGTGGGTCACTCTTGGGTTGACCTGTGCCAGGAGAAGGACAGAGGACCTGCAACCCTGTGGACTCCCTTGGACCTCTCATGCCATCCTTCTGGGAAGGCTGCCTTGAGTTGGGATGTGAAGTCATTATTGTGATGGTCCTGCTCCTGCCAAGAATTTTGAAGGTGCTGGTAGGGGATGATGGATCTGTCCTATGGCAGTCTTACTACGGAGTGTCTCAGGGCTTTATTTGACCCTCAAGCTTTTCAGCATCTACATGAAACCACCAGGAGACGTTTACCAGGGGTGCGGGCTGAGGTGTCACGAATGGCACCTAGCTTCGCCTCTCCTTCTCAGCTAACAGAGGTGGGGCAGTTGGAGCCCTGAACCAGCGTACGGGCAGGAGAATGGACTGGATGAGGGCCAATAAACTGAGATTCAATCCAGCCAACACAGAAATACTGTTTGCAGGTGGTTCATCATTCCGGCTTAGTGACATTGACCCTGTTCTGGCGGGGAGTTTCAGACTTCCCAATCAGTGACGTCTGTAGTTTGGGGATGGTCATGGATCCATCGTTGCCCGTAGAGGCACAGGCTCCCTTCGTGGCTCAGAGTAGCTTCTCACTAGCTTAGGCCAGGGAGGAACAGCTGCAGTTGTTTTGGCCTAAAACTCCCATGATCCCCTTACATCGGCGATGCTGGCTGGAGCTGATGGGGATTGTAGTCCAAAACAACTGAGGTCACCATTTTTTTAATTTCCATTTGTATTTTAGTTGTGTTTTTTTTTACTTTAGTTCATTTTTTTCTTTTTATTTACTGGACCCAATCCCAAAGTTCTTCAAGCATTTAAAATAATAAGAAATTAAAACAGAATAAAACTAGCCAAGATTCAAACAACAGAAATAAATATACTAAACTAAAACCAGCAGGAGAGAAAATCACTAAAATCGCTGAGTGTCTAATAATATTTAAAATAACTAAGAAGAAGTAAAAACGTCCCTTTAAAAGGTGGTGCTCTGAACCACTGAGGGAGCCTGCGCCTCTGCGGATGATGACGGATCCATCATCGTCCCCAACTTGCAGACCTCGCCCTTTAGGAAGTCTGAAACCCCCTTCCAGAACAGGGTGACTGACACTTAACCGGATAGATGAGCCACCCACAAACAGTGTTTCTGTCTTGTCTCGATTGAATCTCAGTTTATTGGGCCCTCATCCAGCCCACTCCTCTGCCCATGCGCTGGTTCAGAGCTTCAACTGCCTCACCTCTGTTTAGCTGAGAAGGAGAGGTGGAGCTACGTGTCATTGGTGATGCCTCAGCCCGCACCCCTGGTAAAGTGTCCCGGCAGTTTCATGTAGATGTTGGAAAGCATGGGGGTCAACTACAGCCCTGAGGCACCCTGTAGCAAGACCACCATAGGACAGACCCATTATCCCCTGCCACCACCTTCTCTAAGGGGCATTCTAGGCAGGAGCGGAACTGTTGCAATACACAACTTCACATCCCAACCCAAGACAGCCTTCCCAGAAGGATAGCATAAGAGGTCCAAGGGAGTCCACAGGGTTGCAGGTCCTTCTCCCGGCAAAGGACACAAGCAGGCTTGCACGTCCCTCACCTGGCTCAGGTCGACCTAATTGTTTCATGACCTAGTCATGTTTTATTGGGGATTGCTAAAGTAATTTGGGGATTGCTTCGGGCAGCAAAATACCTTGGGCCAGACCTGGACTTAGAACTGTGTTACATACAGCCAGGGTTCCCTTCATGGGATGTCTCAGGCCAGTGAAGGTGCCCTAGGAAGCAGAGCCAGCTCTTCCTTCATGGAGAAGGCCATGCTTGAAGTTCAGGGACTTAGCAGCCTGGCCTGCCTCTTCATGGGGATGGCTGATTTCAGAACTGACAGGCATGATCACAAACTTGTAATTTGGGTTAACAGAACACAGGCTTCTAATATTGAAGGCTGAGTTCAGAATGTATTTAAATAGTTCTCACAGAAAAGAGACATTTGCACTGAGATTGTTTACTTCACAGTATAAAAATGCTGCTGTAACTGTACTCTGGGCCTTCCCTCTCCTATTGGGGTTCAGCCCACCGCTGTGCAAACTCTCTTTTGCTGTGGGAAATAATTCTATTGCTAGTGTCTCACTGGTCTCTTTGTCTGTGCGTTGGAGATCCACGACAATACCTGGGGAGCCTCGTCTGGGATTTGACAGCACTCGCCAGAAGCACACAGGCAGAAGCTCTCTGGGGACTGCCATTCCAGCACGTACCCAAGGTAAGAGACCTTTTGAAATCCCTATTGGCTTAGCCTTCTGTTTCAGGTGACACCGTGGGTCTGGTTCACACTGGACTCCCAACCCAAGACTTCTGTGAGACCCAGCAAAACAGACTTAGAAAAGTGGGCCTGGTCCATTGGAGGGGCAGATGAGGTTTAACATGGCTGGGCCCAGTGCAAAAGACAGGTCAGTAAAACAGGTACCTGAGGAAGCAAGTGAACAGAGCTGTCGTTGACACCCACGGTGTATATGTACAAAAGTTATGGGCCAGAACCTGCAAATTCGAAAACACTTAAATTGTTCAGATTCTCTTTAAGATAGCTAGGAAGAAGTTGAATGGTTTATGGCTTAGTTTGCAAAGAGACAGGAAGAAGAAGAAGAGTTTAAATCTGGCACCTAGCAAAAAGTGTTGTGGAGCCTAGAGACAAGAACCGAGAAAGAAAGGGGAGGGAGATTTCTCTTGGCAAAGAAAGAAAGAATTTTTAGGCTGTTGTATATTTAAGCTACCAGCATTTTTTTTAATGTATCACTAGTATTGAATTGTAGGAGTAGAAATTTCAGACTCTGAAGAGTTAAATTGCATTTAGAGTTCAAGCAATTAAGAATCTCATTTTTTAAGAAGCCCACAAAACAAGAACAATGCAGAATCCATGGTAGATTCAAGGGCAGAGGCGATGGATGAGAACATGGTGTGAGCAAAAAGCAAAATCACCCTAGAATATTGCCACTATTGTGGTGAAATTGGTCGCTAGAAAATGAGTGTCCTAATAAGCCTGGCCAGCTTATGCAGACACCTCATAAAGCTAGCTGATCTACACTAACGTTTCAAGATTTCCTTACAGCTACAATGTCTGCTAAAAAACTATAACTGTTGTAGGCATGTTTCTTAACTAACCGCCTCACTATCCAGACCAACATGCTTCCTCTTTAAGCAGAAAGCTATTCTGTAAATAAAGGTTTACTCACCACATGAAGCATTTCTTGATGCCCTAAATATGTTGTGAACTTGCTGCAAAGCATGGTGTGTGTGTTCTCCTGATTCCGCTTCATGAAATCCAAACTTCCAGCCTGATCACCTGGGGGTCTTGGAATTTGATGAAATCCTTTTTTTGCAATTAAGAAAAGGGATTATCAAGGATATCAGGGCACACCATGTTTCCAGGAAAGGGCAAGCTCATACCTTCTGTGTTGTCTGAGCTATATGCAGTTGATAACGCCATGATTAACAGCGTAATTACTCTAGTTGGGCAGAGCAGTTGGGTGTGTGGCCGGCCTCTGGCACTTACGAACAAGAGATTAGTCCTTATGGGAACCCTCATGGGTAAACCAATGACTCCCCCCCACCCCCTACTAAATTTCAGGCCACCGAACTCCAGCTAACAGATGATCAAGTATTAAGACTATGGCCGTGCATTAATGAGGTAGTTTTAGGTTGTCATTCACAGATTAAAGACACCCAGATGAGCCCTGCCACGACCACCGGCATCACGGTTCTTCAGTGGACAAGAGTGCCCTGGCGTCCAGGTGGAAAGGTCCCTACCAGATCTTCCCAGATCCACACATCACCCTGCAAGAGGGCCGTTGACCCAGATTTTGCCAGTCAAGTGTAGACAGCAACCGAGGCGGTGCTCTCAAGGACAACGCAGGCGATTTCTCCTCGACACGGCCAACAGCAGGTGTCTACTGCTTCTCCCAAGACCCAGCGGATCATGCCCGGAGACCACCTAACTTTACTCTACAAATATTTAAGGGCCATAATAATGCCCAGCCACTCTCCAGAAACCAAAAAGGTTTCATCCTACTGGTAGAGTTGGCAAAAGTCCAGCCAGCTGCATGAAGACAGACTTCGCCAGGCAGCCAACGATGACTGAGATGGCCGCTCTGTTCCAGTACGGCGGTCTTGTTCTCTTTGAACTATGCTTTACGGGAAATAAAGAAGGGAATAGTACAACTAAGTATAGCAGTAGCAGAAATAGTTAACCTTACTAAACTGTTGGATGTGTGTTTTTATTGTTTTAAACTTTAGCTGTTCCTATGCTTTTGTTTTTAAAATTTGTATATCGATTCTTAATGTTCAGTCTTTTTAATCTAATCTTTTTAATCTTTGTAAACTGCCCAGAGAGCTTTGGCTATGGGCGGTATATAAATGTAATAAATAATAATAATAATAATAATAATAATTAAAAATGCCAGCCCATCATGAACAAGGCATACCTGTAATTGGTGTGCCTGCCTATCTCGGGCAAAAGAAGGGTAGAAGGCATACCAGTTTGAACAAAACATCACCAAAGAAAATGAACAAACTTTGGTACAGAGATATATAGACTTTGCAGCTGAGAATCTAGTGACTGAATTTGCTTCCATCCCCTTTTCTCCTCCTCCCTCCCCACCCCCTTTCCTTTTGTGTCATGTTTTTTAGATTGTAAGCCTGTGGGCAGGGATGTTTTTTAGATTGTAAGCCTGTGGGCAGGGACTGTCTTAAGAAACATTTTTGTAAGCTGCCTTGAGAGCCTTTTTGGCTAAAGGGCAGGATAAAAGTGCTTAATAAATAAATAAGGAAATAAAGGATGGAATATAATCCATCCCAGTCTGAAACCCCTCTACGCTGCCAGTTCAATGGCCCATATCAGAATGCCACACATACTCAGTGACAACCCGTAGGAGATTAGGCAAACAGCAAAAGTTATTGTGGATTACTTGGAGGGAATCTACACGTAGTACTGAAGGCGCTCGTGTGCGCCTCCAGTGCGCCGTCAAAACGATGGTGTAGACGGCAAAAGAAGAGACGGAGGAAGAGGTGGAGGAGGAGGAGGCTGGGGAACCGGCCGCATCCTTGCCGCTGCCGCCGCCGGAAGCCGAGCTCTCCGACCTGGGTGGCACTTACCCCGGCAGCAGGAGGCGGCAGCGGCAAGGACGCAGCCGGTTCCCCAGCCGCCTCTTCCTCCATCTCTTCTTTCGCCATCTACACCATCGTTTTCACGGCGCACACAAGCGCCTTCAGTACGATGTGTAGATTTGGCCTTGATTGGCACTAATTATGGGAAAGCTTTAAGAGATAGAACGCTGCACAAGATTTTGGGTTTCCGAGTTCTTTGTCTACTCTCCTTTGACCATAATGTGATTGCACTTGCTGGTTTAAAGATAAAACAATGTTAATTTTTTAGACTTCATTCAAGTTTCAGGTAGACACTTCCTGCAATTGGAGGCTTCAAGCTAGAGATGGTTAGCAAATACAAAGACCTCTTTATTAGTAGCACTGTTCTTCCTCCTTTACTGTCGTGTTTCAAAAGCAGTTACACACTGACAGATAATGGTAAAATCAGTAAACCCAGTGTAGCAAAATGCCGTAAGGATTACAACCAAATAATAGAAAGATCTCCCTCTTCTGTTATATGGTATTCCAGAAGGTGCAGAGCATATTCCTCTACCAGTATGTTTTTCCAAAGGTGAGAAATGGTTAATCTATCCAGCGTTAAATGTCCACAGACTCTATTGGCTATGTGGACCATGGGCATATAAGATCCTGCCATAGAACTATTGCCTGGTCTCAGTTCACACACCAGTTTAACAGCAGACATTATTTACAACCATAAGGTCAAAAGGGCTATTAATAATCCTTTGGAAACGGGATACACTAGATCCCATGAATTCATGAAGATCTTGCTTCCAGTAAACCTCTGACACAGCAGAGGCCAATTGAAACTGCCACAATTGATGCCATTTCTGCCCTTTAAGCTGAAACAAGAGATTTCACAAGTCACACTACAAAACTGCATGACCCTTGATGTCTTACTTGCAGCACGAAGAAGAGTCTGTGCCGTGATTAACACTTCTTGCTGCACATACATAAGCCAGAACTATGGAATAGAAATATATTAGATAATGCATTTTAGCTAGTTCCCATGGAAAAAAGACACACACACTGAGGTTGTTTACTCAGCAATACAAAACGCCTGCCATAGCTATTCTCTGGGCCTTTCCTCTCGGGGTTCAGCCCACATAGGTGCTCTGTTTTGCTGCCGAAAATAAAGCTGTTGCTAGTGTCTCACTGGTCTCTTTGTCATTTTCTTGGAAAGCCACAACAATATGTATTATTGTGAAGCTGGTAACAAGTGTGAACTAGAAAGAGGGACATACTAAACCAAAGGACACTGAATGGCCGTTGAAATGCATTGGTTTATTCCGAATGGCCATAGGAAATTATTGGAGGTGTTTAGGGATCATCTACAAATCAAAATCCCTAAAGGAGTTAAACATTTCGTTTTCATAGAAAACCACGCAGAATCAAAATGCAAACTAACAGTGGTTTTACGGAACAACTACTATGACCCCCAACACTGTGATTCTAGGGATCACCCCCAAATTCAAGAAGAAATCAGAATGCAATAAAAAGAGGGTAATAGTTTTATACGCTGCTTTATAAGCACCAGTTCTAAAACACCCAAATATGAGAAAGGAATTTTGTTGTAACATGCCAAACATTGTTTAAATGTTTCTATATGCCCCGCCACAGCGCCCACACCTTACAACAGGCTGGTTTCAAAATGGCCATAGGAAAACATTGGGCTGTCAGGAAGCCCCAGAAAAAAGGGGAGCCCCAAAATTCTCGTGGAGGTTTGTAATAAGGCCCTAAGCATCCTAAGAGTTTTTGCTGCAGGCGTGCACCATTGGAATGGTCCGCACTTTGCGCATGGCCCATTAGGTTCCTTCAGAATGACCACAGGAAGCACTGGGCTGTGGAACCTAATGTGGCCATGCACAAAGTGGGGACAATTCCAATGGAGAACGCCTCCAGCAAAAACTCTTAGGATGCTTACAGTCTTATTACCAACCTCCATTAGAATTTTGGGGCTCCCCCTTTTTTTCTGGGTCTGCCTGACTGCCCAGTGCTTTCCTATGGCCATTCTGAAGAAACCTTATGTACGGGACGTACTAAACCGAAGGACACCGAATGGCCATTGAAATGCATTGTGTCATTCCAAATGGCCATAGGAAATCATTGAAGGAGTTTAGGGATCATCTACAAATTATAATACCTAAAGGAGTTAAACATTTAGTTTTCATAGAAAACCACACAGAATCAAAATACAAACCAACAAAGTGGTTTTGGGGAACAATTCCTATGACCCCCAACACAGTGGTTTCTAGGGATCATCTCCAAACATAAAAAGAAAACAGAATACAATAAAGAGAAGGTGACTGCCGTTTCATGCAATGCTTCATAGGCACCAGTTTTAAAAGACCAAAATAAGTGGAGGGGGTTGCCAAAAACTGTCACAGATTATTTCCATGTTTACAAATGCCCCCCCCCCCCCGTCACCCTCTCCTCACAACTGGCTTACATTTCAAAGTGGTCATAGGAATACATGGGAATGATACCACAAGCCCCTTAAGAATCAGATGAGGCTGAAAATGCTTACGGAGGTTGAAATTAGAAACCCAAGCATCCTAAGACTCTGTGCTTGATACATGTTGCATTGGACTTGCCCCCAACTTGCGCATAGCCATAATACGGGGTGTCATTCAGAATGGCCATAGGAAAGCATTAGGCTGTCACAAGCAGGCACGCAGAAAAGAGGGGGAGCCCCAAAACGCTCATGGAGATTTGAACTACCCCCCCCCCAAAAACCTAAGAGTTTCTACTGGAGACATGCTCCACCGGAAAGACCCCCACATTGCACATGGGCCCATAAGGTTCCATCAGAATGACCATAGGAAAGCATTGGACAGTCACGCAGCCCCAGAAATCAAGGGGAGCCCCAAAATTCTCATAGACATTTCTAATGAGACCCTAAACATCCTAAGAGTTTTTGCTGCAGACGTGCTCCATTGGAATGGCCCCTAAGCTGCGCATGGCCACATGAGGTTCCTTCAGAATGGCCATAGGAAAACAATGGGCTTCTCTGGCAGCCCTCCCAAATCAGGGGGAGCCCCAAAATTCTCATAGAGGCTTGTAATAACACACTAAGCCTGCTAAGAGTTTTTGATGCAGGTGCTCTCCATTGCAATGGCCCCTACACTGCGCACGGGCACGTGAGGTTTCTTCAGAATGGCCATTCCAATGGAGCACGCCTGCAGCAAAAACTCTTAGGATGTTTAGGGTCTCATTAGAAATGTCTGTGTGAATTTTGGGGCTCCCCCTGGTTTTTGGGGGCTGCCAGATAGGGCCTTTGTTTTCTAATGGCCATTCTTAGGAAAACTCATGTGCCCGTGCGCAGCTTAGGGGCCATTCCAATGGAGCACGCATGCAGCAAAAACTCTTAGGATGCTCAGGGTCTCATTACAAGCCTCTATGAGAATTTCGGGGCTCCCCCTGATTTTCTGGGGCTGCCAGAGAAGCCCATTGTTTTCTTATGGCCATTCTGAGGAAACCTCATGTGCCCATGCGCAGCGTAGGGGCCATTTCAATGGAGCACGGCTGCAGCAAAAACTCTTAGGATAATTAGGGTCTCATTACAAATGTCTATGAGAATTTCGGGGCTCCCCCTGATTTTCTGGGGCTTCCAGATAGCACCATGCTTTCCTATGGCCAATCTGAAGAAACCTCATGTGCCCGTGCGCAGCTTAGGGGCCATTCCAATGGAGCACACCTGCAGCAAAAACTCTTAGGATGCTCCGGGTCTCATTACAAGCCTCTACGAGAATTTTGGGGCTCCCCCTGATTTGGGAGGGCTGCCAGAGAAGCCCATTGTTTTCCTATGGCCATTCTGAAGACACCTCATGTGGCCGTGCGCAGCTTAGGGGCCATTCCAATGGAGCACACCTGCAGCAAAAACTCTTAGAATGCTTAGGGTCTCATTACAAACATCTATGAGAATTTCGGGGCTCCCCCTGTTTTTCTGGGGCTGCCAGAAAGTGCAAGGCTTTCCTATGGCCATTCTAAAGAAACCTCATGTGGCCGTGCGCAGCTTAGGGGCCATTGCAATGGAGCACACCTGCAGCAAAAACTCTTAGCATGTTTAGTGTGTTATTACAAGCCTCTACGAGAATTTTGGGGCTCCCCCTGATTTTCTGGGGCTGCCAGATAGCGCCATGCTTTCCTATGGCCATTCTGAAGAAACCTCATGTGCCCGTGCGCAGCTTAGGGGCCATTCCAATGGAGCTAGGGTGACCATATGAAAAGGAGGACAGGGCTCCTGTATCTTTAACAGTTGCATAGAAAAGGGAATTTCAGCAGGTGTCATTTGAATATATAGAAAACCTGGTGAAATTTCCTCTCTAGTATAGCTCCTGCAGCTTTAACTGTTGTGATGAAGAGGAAATTTCACCAGGTTTTCCATAAATTCCCTTTTCTATGCAACTGTTAAATATGCAGGAGTCCTGTCCTCCTTTCCATATGGTCACCCTAAATGGAGCACATCTGCAGCAAAAACTCTTGGGGTGCTTAGGGTCTCATTACAAAAATCTATGAGAATTTCGGGGCTCCCCCTGATTTTCTGGGGCTGCCAGAAAGTGCAAGGCTTTCCTATGGCCATTCTGAAGAAACCTCATGTGCCCGTGCGCAGCTTGGGGGCCATTGCAATGGAGCACACCTGCAGCAAAAACTCTTAAGATGCTCAGGGTCTCATTACAAGCCTCTACGAGAATTTTGGGGCTCCCCCTGATTTGGGAGGGCTGCCAGAGAAGCCCATTGTTTTCCTATGGCCATTCTGAAGACACCTCATGTGCCCGTGCGCAGCTTAGGGGCCATTCCAATGGAGCACGTCTGCAGCAAAAACTCTTAGGATGCTTAGGGTCTCATTACAAACATCTATGAGAATTTCAGGGCTCCCCCTGAGTTTCTGGGGCTGCCAGAAAGCGCCATGCTTTCCTATGACCATTCTGAAGAAACCTCACGTGGCCGTGTGCAGCTTAGGGGCCATTCCAATGGAGCACGTCTGCAGCAAAAACTCTTAGGATGCTTAGGGTCTCATTACAAATGTCTATGAGAATTTTGGGGCTCCCCTTGATTTCTGGGTCTGCGTGACTGTCCAATGCTTTCCTATGGTCATTCTGATGGAACCTTATGGGCCCATGTGCAATGTGGGGGTCTTTCCGGTGGAGCATGTCTCCAGTAGAAACTCTTAGGTTTTTTTTTGTGGGGGGGGGGGTTAGTTCAAATCTCCATGAGCGTTTTGGGGCTCCCCCTCTTTTCTGCGTGCCTGCTTGTGACAGCCTAATGCTTTCCCATGGCCATTCTGAATGACACCCCGTATTATGGCTATGCGCAAGTTGGGGGCAAGTCCAATGCAACATGTATCAAGCACAGAGTCTTAGGATGCTTGGGTTTCTAATTTCAACCTCCATAAGCATTTTCAGCTTCATCTGATTCTTAAGGGGCTTGTGGTATCATTCCCATGTATTCCTATGACCACTTTGAAATGTAAGCCAGTTGTGAGGAGAGGGTGCGGGGGGGGGGGGGATTTGTAAACATGGAAATAATCTGTGACAGTTTTTGGCAACCCCCCTCCACTTATTTTGGTCTTTTAAAACTGGTGCCTATGAAGCATTGCATGGAACGGCAGTCACCTTCTCTTTATTGTATTCTGTTTTCTTTTTATGTTTGGAGATGATCCTAGAAACCACTGTGTTGGGGGTCATAGGAATTGTTCCCCAAAACCACTTTGTTGGTTTGTATTTTGATTCTGTGTGGTTTTCTATGAAAACTAAATGTTTAACTCCTTTAGATATTTTAATTTGTAGATGATCCCTAAACTCCTTCAATGATTTCCTATGGCCATTCGGAATGACACAATGCACTTCAATGGCCATTCGGTGTCCTTCGGTTTAGTACGTCCCCTCATGAAAGTGAAATTGTCCAGCTGCATGTGGAAGAATTGAATATGGTCAGAGCAAGACAGCAATGTTTATTGCAGACGTATAGCTCTGAAAATGTGTCTATGCTTCAACAAAAAAATCAGCAAGGGATGTTTCCTCTGTAGAATGGACACTGGTGATTTTTCCAAGGAAGAAATTGGTCGGGCTGAAATCTGAATTGGAAACTTGGAAGGTCCAAGTCAGCAACGGTCCTGAGAATGAGGAAAAAGTGAGTCTATCCGTAGACTGAACCTCATTTTTTCCTCTATCCCATGACTATTGCTGACCTGGACCTTCTAAGTTTTCAATTCTGACTCCATCCCGATCAGTATCTTGGAGTTATTTCTCTTTGTTTGCGTTTGTATCACCAAATCTAGTCAAGGACATTGCTGGTGGTTTGGCTAAGTCTATGACGAGCCCAGTGGTGACAGACGGGCCTTAAATTTATTTAATTCATTCATTTATTACATTTATAGCCCGCCTTTTCTCTTCTAAGAAACCCAAGATGGCATACATAATCCTCCTCCTCTCCATGTTATTCTCACAAAAACAACCCTGTGAGGTAGGTTGAGCTGAGAGTCTGTGACTGGCCCAAAGTCACCCAGTGGGTTTCCATGGCTGAGTGGGGACTAGAATCCAGATCGCTCGACTCCCAGTCTGACACTCTAGCCACTACACCACACTGGCTCTTATAGTGGTTCTTATTGTAATATAGCTTCCTGTAAGGCTTTAGGATTTCAACGCTTTTTGACTAATGCCTTGGCTGAATTTCTTTTTTCATAAGATAAATTGGTTAGAACAATTAACCAATTAGCCACTATATTAGGGTGACCATATGAAAAGGAGGACAGGGCTCCTGTATCTTTAACAGTTGTATTGAAAAGGGAATTTTTGCAGGCGTCATTTGTATTTATGGGGAACCTGGTAAAATTTCCTCTTCATCACAACAGTTAAAGCTGCATGTGCCCTGCCCTCTTTTAAATCTGGTCACTCTAGTGTAGCTCCTGCACCTTTAACTGTTGTGATGAAGAGGGAATTTCACCAGGGTGATTCTGGAATTCCTGTTTTAGCAGTTTATCAGGGTGACACATGGGGCCCAGCAAGCTTCCTTCACTCCAGGCCCGAGTGCTTATCACGCCAAAGATGAGGCATCACAGAATGCTTAACGGAGGCCACAATATCTTTGGATGGAGTACCGGTGTGCTGCCCCTAATCCCATCCCTTTCTTCTCAAAGCTTTATATGACATTGTTTGAGACTGTAGGTGTTGCTACAGGAAATGTATTGCTGCTAGTACGAACCAAACGACTGATACGGATTTATCTTTCTTAAGTGGGTCCTGCAACAAAATGTTACTAGACAGAATGATGACCCTAGAGTTATAACTGAGCTCATGGGTGACTGTGTGGTAAGAGGGAAAGATCCGTTTTGCAGTCAAAGCTGTGCTCCTAGCCACCCTGATGTGAGGGTAAGTGCCAGTGCTTTGAGGGGCTTCCTTCTAAGTAAGAATGTCTCTGGCTGGGCTGGGTCCTTGAGTGGAGCACTGCAGTGGGATCCTGGGGTTTCTGCTTGGCAGTGGGTCCTTGTCTATTGTCTCAGCAATGCTTGCTCACTGACCTTGCACTGAGTCCAGGGATGGGCAAACATCAGGTTTGCAGGGTCTACCTTTTTTAATTTTATATTTATTTATTTAATTAAAATTATTTTTATGACCTACTTTAAGGGTGAAAGCCTCTAACTTTTGCTTTTTCCTAGAACCTCCAGGATTGAACTACTGGAGTCTGGTGTAAAGGATGTACACTTAGGATTCAAGTCTGCTGAGCCTGGGAATTTGTTTTGAGTACCAGAACTGAATGCAGCTCCCAGTCCTTCCATGCAATAATTCACTCCTGTTTACCCCAAGCATTCTTCATTTCTGCAGTACAATTTCAGGCTGGAGAGGAGTCATTTTGTTGCTGCTATTGTTACAGAATTGGGAGTCAGAAATCCTTGCTGATCTACTGCAAAGTAGGGATGGATAAATTTTCATTTTCAGCTCAAAATAACCCACTCTGCAGACCGTGGGTTATCAGAGTGGTTATTTTGGCCAAATAAGCCATCATGGGTTAAAAAACTCCTGGCAGACAACACGATAACCCATCGTGGCAACACATTGTGGGTTATTGTAACATCCGAACCCAGTCAGTTTCTCATTTTTCCAATTCTAAATTCAGGTCTTCCTGAACTTTGAAAATTTACTTTAAAAAATATGTCACATTAAAATTTGGGCATTTTTTTTGTATACAGTTTTGCCTGATGTAGATGTATTTGCAATCAATTTTCTAATGTAATGCATTTTAATGTTATTTTTAATATATATATTTTTGTGTGCACTCCCCCGTAATATATATAGTTTGTATGCATTTTTTATTGGAAGATTCCATTACAAAAAAGAGTGAATTTCAAAGGATAACTGAATTTTGGTTCACATAGTGGCTTGAAAGTGTGAAATTAGGAAAGTTTGCATTAAAATGTAAACCAAACTAATTTCCCTCCATCCTTACTACACATCACTCATAGATCTACCAGTAAATCCAGATCTACCTTCTGCCTACCCCTGCAGTACTCTGTTTTGTCCAGTATTTCCTCTGACCTGCAATAAGTCTCCAGGTAGAGATCTTGCTAAGAATTTAATTGGAGGTATCAAGAACAGAATCAAGGATTGCCACTGAACTACAGCTGAACTCCAAATGTGATCAGCTTTTTCCATTCACTTGAGCACTGCAAATCAGACACCAGCTGCCCAATTTGGGTGGTTATTATTATGAGTGACTGTGTTATTGTGGTTCGCTGTGCTCAGATGAGACAGCTGAACACAGGCCGGATGCTATTTGCCCTGCTTCTCTGATGTCACGGCTTGGGAAGGCAGAGAGAGCTGTGCAAGTCTTGGGCCATGCTGCTGGCAGATTTGGATCAATGGGAAATGCTTTGATCTGACATCTCAGGCAGGCAACCACTGGCGAAACTAAAAAGGGTTGGAGTGAAGTTACACCAAGGATATTCAGTCAATGCCTTGTTTGTGCATATTGGGCCTTGGAGAACAGGGACCTGGTTTAGCCTCAAGCATCTTGGCTTCTCAAAACATTTCTTTTCAAGACATGAGAGGGCAGCCTTCTCATTGCTAGCCACTAGATGTCAATCTAGGACTGGGGGTGTTTCTATTCCCCATTTTGTTTTACCTAAACATGAAAAAAGAGAATGGCACAGTGTCTCTCTCACACAACTTGCCCCTGCAGGAGTAGGAGAGATGAAGAAGATCGACCAGGGCTGAACCCTCTGTTTTCCTCACTTCTCCAGCCCCTCCTCAGAGGGGCTGAACCTACTATTGCTCAGCCCGATCTCTCTCTCTTCTTTCTTCCTTCAGTTGTGCCTCCTTTCTAGGGCTGGGGATGAGTGTGGCCTACTCCTGCTTTTCCATCATCACATCCTGCATCTTCCAACCCAGCTATTACTAACTTGGGTGGCTTGAGTGGGGAAGCACTACTCCCATGAAGCAGATCAGCTGAGCAATCTTGAAACCATTTGTGAGGAAAAGACAAAGTTCGCTACCCTAGATAGGGCGTGCCACTGGCAGCCATTCTGTTTCCAGAATGGGAGCTTGCTTAATGTAAGGGGTCTTTTCCCATATCATTAGTCACTAAGGTCAAGATGTACAATGTCTTAAAACCAACTTGATCTCATGGGCTTCATTCGCTGACTGAATTGGCTTGTGGATTGCAATATCTCATGAGCAATGTGAGAAAATGTTCTTTAAATATTACTTATTAATGGCTGGCATAGACGAAGGATTATATTTATTACATTGGTGTGCCATAAAAATTTGAGAAGGACTGCAAACTCTCCAGAGGAACAGGGTATCAGAAGGAAAAGATAACAAATGCTTGTCACAACTCTGCTGAGATTTGTAAAGGGTTTAAATCAGAGTAAAGTAAATTAAGCATTTGGAATTATTTTCTCACAAGAGTAGTTCAACAATGGAACAACCAGCCTTTCCATAAAGGCTGTTTTAAGATTTATTGCTCTTTCTGTCTCCAAGAAAGACAAATCTAATCCAAAATAGTGGAATCAGGTACTGGCTGAAAGTAATAAGCATCTGAGTGGCATTATAATTAAGATGACCTGGGCAGCAGATAACTTATCTGGGATGTTCCTGACCATATGGCAAAGACCATATGGGAAGAGTTGGGAGACCTCTAAATCTAGGATTTTATTAATACCTCTACTTGACAATGTTTAAATGACAATTTTGAATGGAAGGTGGGGATTTGGCATGTGTGAATCTGATCTGTGTCATTATACTTCTGTTACATTCTGTTTCTGCATTGATCTACAAATTAATATGTGTTTTCTCTCAAAATACACATTTATTTATGATTTTTTTTTAGCTGAGTACTGTGTTAAAAAAAACTGGGAAATGTGAAAAATGTATCACTATGTTCTGATCTGCACATCAGTCTAGGACAGGAGGAATGGCTGTTGTACTGGAAATGGCAAAGATCGAATTCCTCAACCATTCTAGTGAGGAAAAAAATAGTAAAATATATCTGTCTTTCTCTTCCCTGATCCTACTTAAATCTATCTCTCTTTTCCTTGAAGAAATGAGGAAGGCAAGTAGAGATAGCAATACCCCATATGAGGGCAACATTGCAGTTGCTGGTGAGGTGCAGTTTGTGATGCTAGGCACACCAGTTAGAGGACGTTTGGTTCACTAAGTTGGGAAAATAGAGAGGAGAACGGGGAACAAAGAAGGAATCTCCATCTCAGTGACATAGCGCAACCTACCAGGTTTCTGGGTAAGGTAAATAGGAACTGGGCCACAGTGCACCAGTAAGAGGATTTCTCCTTACTGACCCTCTCTCCATACTATTTCACACCCCTTGAAGGAGATGGAGGAGAAATGAGATTGGGCAGTTGGTTGGATGGGGAAAGTGTCACTCCTGACAGGACTTAGACCAAGGGCTGCTGGTTCTTGGCCCATAGTTCACAATCTGTCATTATATTATAGCTATAGAGAAAGTCTTCCACTGGTTTAAGTCTTCAGATAGTATCACAAGTTTTTTTTAAAGCCGCATATGAGCAGTTGGATCTCTGTCTTTTGCCCTCTGCTTGCAGAAGGTTCCCCTTCGCCTCCCACAGCTCACCCCATCCAGGAAGGTCTCCTGACTCTGACTGGATTTGGATGACATGCTTTGGTTTGTCATGGTTATTTAACCTACAACAAGCTGCAGTGCTTGTGGGGACCGAAGTGCATATGCAGCCTTCACTCTGGGCTTGTTATGTCATGCAAAGCTGGGGAGCATAGGTTGCATGAGGGTTAAACAACCCTCGCATAACCCTAAAACAGACTGTGGGTTGAGGATTGTTTAACCCTTGCATAACCCATTCCTGCCAGGTTCACACAACATGTCAACCTCCAAGCAGGGGTTGCATATGGCCTGCAGACTCACTGTAGATTAAATAACCCATGGTGGGCTGTTGTGTTGTGCGAACAGCCATTCTATGTAGCATTTTTAGGGAGCTGGAGGGGCTAGGGTAGAAAGAAGGTGACAAGGAAGTCTACTTCTGCCAACAAAGTTGATCCAGCTTAAATCTTACTGCACTAACTCTTGCAAATGGTGGAGTAGAGGGAGGTCCATGAAGTTCTCTGTCCTCAAGGTAGGGACAGAGGAGAGAAGCCACTGCTGTATAAAATATTCTTTGTGCAAACTGTGATTGAATATTCAGTGGGTTTTTTTTGGCTCTCTGCTCTCTCCTGCTCCGGCTATTTACTTTGGCATTTTCCCTACTCTTCGGGGTCTTCGTAAAGCTCTGGCAACTGTTTTGAACAGAATAAAAATTAGGGTTTTAGTGGCCTTGGTTTATCTTCCTTATGCTCTATTTTGCTGTCTCATGAAAGGAACCATGGAAAAGATGCCAGGGCTTCCTGATGGTTACTGCTGGCTCTTCAGTTGAAAAGCATGTGTTAAATGGGCAATGAGCTTAAGGGAAAGGCTGGTTGCATTTGGAGCTTAAACAAGTAAGGTATCTTCAGGGCATGAGCGCCATTAGTATTCTAGGCACGCCTTGGCCAGAGAGCTCCTGCACAAACAATGTGTGAATATATTTTGGGCTTGCAAGTGCTTAATTCTGTTTGGGGAAAGCTTATTTAGTTGAGCAGGAGTGTGTTTGGAGGTCATGGCCTGGATGACTTCCAAAGCCCTGTAGAGGAACAGCTTTGTTGCTTAGATGGGTAAAAAATGGGTTGTGAAGGGTTTTAGAAAGTTTAGTTCGGAGATGCAGTAGCTGGCAGGCTTTCACTGGGATTTGTTATATTAAGTGGTATCTCAGATTCTGTTGGTGTTTGTATTCCTACGGCAACGGGCAGTGACAGGTTAAGGCCTCAATCCTCTGAGTGTCTGCAAGGAATTGAGTCAAATGCACAAGGCATCCAAATACTATGCAGAGGAGCTGTGAAGGGAGGCCACCTAAAAGCAAAGGCAAAATTAGGCATCAGTAGTTATTTTTGAAGAGCACAATGATTAGTGAGTTTTAACCGTTTGTGAATCTCCTGAGAATGAGGCGTGGGACACTACGATAGCCCCTTGTGCAGAAAATTGAAGTCATAATGGAGTACCCGTAAAATCTGCAGACACTCAATTCAGCTGAGTCACCCTTTTCATTCACAGACTGGGTCTGGACAATAACCCAAGGTGGGTTACTTAAGCTTAATTCATCCATTGTGAGTTATCGTGTCATCTGGTGGGAGTTTTTTTTTAACCCATCATGTCTTATTTAGCCAAAATAACCCACTCTGATAATCCATGGTCTGTTAAGTGGGTTATTTAAACCATCGTAGATTATCATGTCATCTGGTGATCACCGTCGCTTATTTTGGCCAAGGTGCAAAGTTTTGAGGATGCATCGGGTGCTTCCTGAGAAGAGGAGACAGTGTACAAAGTTTTGTCTTGATCTTGCAAATCCCTAAGATTTTCTAGCCACTTCCTCCTTTTTGGTACACTTAGGATTTTTGTTCCTTTGGAGTAAATGTGCAGGGGTTTGTAACTTCCAGCACTTCAGAGGTGAAATAGTGGCACTGATCAGGCAGGAGGACTGCAGCAAGACATGGGGTGGGGTGGGGAGAGTCAAATTACACACAGTAGCTTAATAAACTATTCACAATAGTTTATTAGTCCACTTGTGTGTGGGGGATCGAGGGCTATTTTAAAAAATAAGCTACTGTGAGTAGCTTATTAACCCATCCTGGGTTGTCATGACATCTGAACGCAGCTACTGACTTAGTATCTGAGTCAAGAAAGATAAGTGGGAAAAGGTAAATTTTTTTTTATAGTTCTCCAAAGGTTAGAGTGAAGATTTTAAACCATGATACTGATGGTTTGTCAGAGAACTCCAAGATAATCCAAAATAAGATGCTTCTAAGTCCTGCATAGCTATAAAGATACTCTCTTGACCATATATAGAACAAACTGAGAATTTTGGCTTTTAATTGTGTGAACAAAAGGCTTTAAACTATTATTTTTTGTGAATCACCCAGCGAGTTTTGGCAATGGACAGTATAGAAATGAAATGAATAAATAAAGTTTGACATTGGCTTGTGATAAGTGGGCATCAGGACATACCAACAGAATGGCATGTTACCAACTGTGAGCACTAAACTGGGTTTCTTGGACTGGGTATTGTTTTTATTCCGTTTTTGTGTGTGCACATTTTTTTCATTGTGTTTTTAATATATTTGTTTTATTAATGTTTTAAGCAAGCTTAATTTTAATTTTTTTGCTTCTTATGATTATTAGCCACCATGAGTACCATTTTCTTGGCAGAAAGGTGGCAATCAAATCAATCAATCAATAAGATTTATTCCAGATTAAATGATTTAGAACAAGAGGGTGAATCTCTGCATACTTACCTGCTGAACAGTATGATAAAAGATCATCATATAAAGTTTACATGTATTACACCAGCTTTCCTGGTGTACAGGACATTTCTCCTGGAGGAAAGCTGCAGCTGCTCAAATTTCCTCTTCTACACAACTGAAAAGTACAGGAGTGTCATTCTAATCATCCTACTCACAGACCAAGGGTCGGCAGCTTCAGAAGGTCTGCAAGCTACACTGGAGGGCTGTGGGGGCCGCATGCAGCTCAGGGGCTGCACGTTGGCACTACTGTCATAGACCATTCGTTTGGTTTTCTTGCAGTGGCTAGATTCCTTAGACCAGCATTTCATGACCAGGTGGCCTCCAGATGTGTTGGATTGCAATTCCTATCATTTTCTGGGAATGGCTGGAGTTGTAGTCCAACACTTCTGGAGGGCAACAGGTTGGGGAAGGCTGCTCTAGACTGAAAGGCTATGCTGGTTCCTTGGCAAACAGAACTAACGCAGAGTTCCATTCAAACCACTCTCCTGTTCTGGTCACATAACACAAAGGAGCGGTCTCCTCCATTTCAATCTCTCTGCATGTATCACAGACTTCCCATCTCCTGTACAGATGCCAGAGTCAGAGGCGCCCTTTGACTCTCATCCAGGTGGCAAGTAAGAGCCGGTGAGAAACACAGGAATGCCAGGTCACACCTCAGAGCACCTAGGAGCCACTTCAGGTTTGCAAAAGATAATGAGCTTGATAGAGGCAATTAGAATATTATTGATGCTCATCGCTATTATAGGCTTCTAAGGCCGAGCATCATGGCAATTCCAAACAGCAGCAAATAACAGCTGTGATGTGAAAACATTTCCAAATCTAAAAAGTGAATCTGCATTCAATGTGGATAACAGGTATTGGCATGACCAACACAGAAATGAACTCCACCTGCACCTGTGGTATGAACTCCCATAAATCAGGGGTAGTTATTATTATCCGAGCCATGATCCAACCTAATTTGGTTAATGAGAGATGGTTAATTCTTACTTGTTAATGAGAGCTGCTGCTTCTCCCTAGGGTCCAGGCCAGGTGTACATGGCCATCTGAGGCCCTGCACTCTTCTGGCTTTTTTATTTTTATTTTTGCTGCACAGTGAAGTCAGGCACATTGTGAACGGTCGTTGGCAAGCGTGGCTGCTGTTATTATGATCACTGAAGAATCAAACAAGCTTTGGCCAACTGTAGAACTGATGAGATGGCAAATGAATGGAAGTGGCTTCATTATGGACTGAATTACCTTTTACCGCACTCCTGGGCAGGATCTACACTACTGCTTTAAAATGGCTTATAACAGTAGTGACAACTGTTGGGGCCCAGGACACACTCCACATACAGTCTTCAAAACATTTTCAAAGTGTTATGTCCTGCTTAGTGTAGATCTGGCCTTGGTCTATACTCAAAAATAGTCTTTTTCTTTTCAAATTGGCATTTTATGTATAAAGATAAGGAATATCCGGTAGATGGACTTGTGTTGTAACTAAGCCTGTAGTGTGTATCCATGGTACAGACTAGACTAGACCAGCCTCCCCCAACCTGGTGTCCTCCAGATGTTTTGGGCTATCAGTCCCAGGCAGCATGGCCAAAGGTGAGGAATGATGGGAATTCTTGTCCAAAACATCTGGAGGGCACCAGTTTGGGGAAGGCTACTCTAGAGTATAATTGCTATGTTAAAGACTCAGGGTCCAACTATAGCAAAGATCCATTGCTGGATCTGCTTTTTGATATATATTTTTCGTAATAAAACCCACACACACTTTATAGCAGGTCCAAAGCATGAGGTGGAGCTTCAGCCAGGGCCGGTGCTACCATTAGGCCAACTAGGCAGCCGCCTAGGGCGCAGACCTCAGAGGGGCGCAGTACTGCCCTTTAAGGGTCACAGTTTTATACAAATTAGCAAAACACAAGTTCTATTTTTTCTACAAAACATCTGTTTTTAAAAATCGAAGTTGGCAATTTTTTTGGGTGGGTAGGTGCAAGTAGCTCACCTTGCCTAGGGCACAAAATAGTCTGACACCGGCCCTGGCTTCAGCCTTTCCCAACATTTCCCCAATTAACATCCCCTCTGTTCCCTCAGAGGTTATTTGCCCAGTTAAGGAAAATTTAAGTAACAACCTTTTAGGGCCATTGACACACTTGGAAATTTGAGAAACTCTCCTGGCCAATACCTTGAAATGGCTGACATGGTGAGCATGGTTCATCAGAAAGGACAAGTAATCTGCACAGAAGCTTCCAGGAGGGCTATTTTCCTTGAGAAAATGGAACTGATTAAGGGGTTACACCTCAGGGCCACAGTCCTGATCTGAACTGAGCTGGGGGTGGAAGAGCAGATAGCTGCTTTTAATAGGAAACATTTTAAGAGATGGAAGCTCAAGTGATGGATCTCTGTTGTCTTGTTTAGTTTGAGCCTGAGAACAAGCATCACAAATGTCAAGGTCTACTGGGCGTTTCGGCACAGATCTGATTGTTGAACCTTTCCTAATACCTTGCTGAGATTCTATACTTATGTTAATGCTGGAAAAGTAGCAGGAAGCATCCAGGAATTCTAGCCAGTTTCTTTCCTAGCCTTATCTGGAGAAGTCAAGGGACTGAGCCTGGGATCTTTTGCGTCCAAAGCAGGTGCTCTATCACTGAACTACAGATCCTCCCTAGCACTGAGATTAGAAGAATTTCTCTCCATGTCCACACAACCCATAATTTAAAAGCCTCTATCATCTGCTCTTGTGCCCTACATCTTTGTAAGTTAGGCTCAGCTTACAATAGGATCAGTTTAGGGCTGTGCACTGCCTCGGGCTGAGGCACTGAATCTGAGCCGAAGTGGGCTGATTCAGCCCACCTTGGCTCAGTTCCGAGGCAGTTCTGGCTCAGCCCGAGGCACCCCAAAGCCAATCAGTGCCGAAGCTTTGGGTCCCCTTGGGCCAATTCAGAATGGCACCAGGCGGGCCTTAACTGCCTCCTCCAACGCCTTCTCCTCCTCCGCCTCACTTCTGCCAGCTTCCGTCACCGGCGACGCAGGTAAAAATAACCAGGCCACATATGATTTTAAGATATCACGGGGCCTCTGAGTTATTAGCTCCTTTATGACCACGACAGTTTGTGGCGAAAGAGGTACTAAGCTGTTCAGTACCTCTGTGGCCACAAACTGTCATGGCCATAGAGGTACTAATAACTCAGAGGCCCTGCGATATCTTAAAATCGCATGTGGCCTGGTTATTTTTACCTGCGTTGTTGGCGAGAGAAGCTGGCAGGAGTGAGGAGGTGGCAGCAGAGGCGACGGCGGCAGCAGGTAAGTTGGGAAAGGGAGGCTTCAAGTTCTTGGGTACTGGCTGGCAGCTGGCATCTAGAAAAGTCTGAGTCACTTTGGAGGGCCCAAATCTCGTCTCGGCTTTGGCACTGAGGCAAGTCGGGCAAGCCTCAAATCAGCCCTGAGGCAGATCGGGACTGTTTCGGGGGCTCTGAACTGGCCTCCGAGGCGGATCGGGGCCCCCCTGATGAAGTGACAACAATCAGTATCCCACATCCAGCCTCTGCCTGAGTTCATGGTAGCACAAAATCTTTTGTCTGAGCTCCTCAAATCCTTGATCAGAGCGCTTTCAGAGCCCTATCCTCAGAAGTGATCCAATTGTTCTTACAAATGTTTTGAGTTGTTTCGGCTTGAGATTTCTGTTGTCCCTTAAACCTAGGATGTAAAAAGAAAATTACAAGGTTGGGATTTCCTTCTTACTGTCATTGAGGAAATGTGCAAATGACTCACCTTAGCCATATTATATTAGCACCAATGGCAATTTAATTATGGAGGCTTTTTGAGAAGTGAAATCAATAAAAAGCAGTGAGATTTTAAATAGGGAAAATGGCAGCTGTTGGTAGATTTAAAGCTAGCAGGAGGTTACTTAATGGCAATGAGATCAGGGAAACAAAAGGAAAGCCCTGGGACATAATAGAGCTGATTTGTTATAGAGCTCGCAGCTCAAATAAAAACTTCTTCCATCCCATTTGCTTCTGCACATATCCCCTGATCCTGTTAAAACTATTGGGATCATCAGGAAACATTTTCAAAGTTTGGTGTCATTGCAGAACTTGAAGGGCATACTGAAATTTTCATCCTTATTCGTAAGAGTAAAATTTAGATCCAAACATTAATTTATTTTGGTTGACTTTTGTATTTTTATTGGGTAAACATGCTCTCAGGCAGCTGGTGGTACTTTAGGCTGAACAAATGAGGTGGGAAGGCATCAAAACACCGGGTAGCCTGAAGGAAGGAACCCTCCAAGTGCCTGAACCCTCCATTCCCCTGAGGTGGGGGGAGTGCCCCACAGCAGAGGGCAGGCATATGACTCTGTCTCTTGGCCTACTGCTTTCCCTTGCGTTCAGACTATATCAGCCCCAAAGGTGTGCACTAGTTAGGGAAGTCTGGCGCTAGTAACTGAAGATGTAACTGCAGGCTTCAACCACATGGGCACATTAAAAGATATTATAATTAATTACTGCATTTCAAAACCAAAATTACCCAGAGATACACACGCTAGGGAGTACCCCCTAGAATGCAGGTCTCCGGGCTTCATGGTCTTGAAGGTATGGCATGGTTGGAAGGGCAGACATACTTCCTCTTTTATAATTATAGATGTGATGATGCATTAGTGGAGAGGCTTTTAGGATGTTTATTCCCTTTGTGTTTGCCAGGGTTTTCAGTCTGGGGGCAAGCAGGTCTTTCTCACCCAAGATGCATGAGGGGGTGTATGGTAATACCATAGCTCAGGGAGTTCTGGTACCCATATTGATGGGCCAGGGACTTAGCTCTCAGGTTGAAGATGTTGGCTTTTCCTGGTCCAAAAGAGATGGCAATATATAAAATAGCTAGGTACCCACAGTCTTACCTTTTGCAATGTTCTACCAATATGATATTCTACATACCAGTATGTTCTACACTTGATCATGGCAGGAAGACACTGACTTCAGACAAGGGAGGATGGGGTCAATGCAGTGGAGATGCATTGGTTCTTTCCCCTCTTTTCCATTTGGATGGAGAGCCATTTGGATGGAAGCCTTACCTAAATATGGAGCACTGCTCTGGGCTGGGCATGGAGGGGGATAAAGGAAGGACATAGCTCTCCACTAGACTGACCAGCAACCTGTGGGGTGTGCTCTCCTTTCTTCTCCACTTATGACCAGCTCTTAGTTGTGCTCCAAATCAAGTATGGCACGACATGAAAGTCGGTATCTCAAGGAACAGCACAACAACCTTTCAGGATGTGCTCTCCCTTCCTGTCTTGGCTGTGCTTGGAGGTCAATGCAGGGGAGGCTAAGAAAGAAGAGAAGCAGCAGTGAGCGTACAAAGTTTGGTGGAGAAGGAAAAGCAGTTGGAGTAGGGCTGAAAGACTAAAATAGGGAGTTGGTTGAAGGAAGGGAATAAGAGAAGATAGACAGGAAGAGTTCCAATTCTAAGCAATTCTCTACACTGCCTGTGAACTGTTGTACTGACCCTTTAAAAATCCGCAGTATTAACAGGTGGGAATCTACCCTTATGTGATACAATGTTAATCAAGGGTTACAATTACTCTATGGGCCACATGATGCACTTCATTTCATGCTTTTTTGTTATTATTTTATCCTTCTATCTCCCGCAATATATCCCATTTCTTCCCGCAGTAAAATCGTTGCATCTTGTAGCATGTGTCTCATCTCAGTGTTACTGCTACGTCTGCCTGTATCCAAACATTCCCTGGTATTGAATCACTGCCCTGGGGGCATGGGCATCTCATTTCGGTGCCGAAATCAGCAGTTGAAATCAGCGCAAGGAGTAGGGAAGAGGAAGTGGGTGTCCCACCGTAAGGAGTGAGTCGCTGCATGTGACGGTTAAAGAAACGCCCCGCTAATGCGGTAAGCAAAAGAGAGCGTGTCCTGTTTAATTGGTGTTTAATGGGTAAAGGAAGAAAAGTAATGCTATAAGGAACGAGTGTGCACTGACATGTATAAAAACAGGATTGAGAAAAAATGTCATAAGGACCCATGTACATCGTTAGGAGCACCAGTGTAGATTCAGCCCAGATCTGCAGTCCTACCAAACCAGCACTGTACACACTCCCTATCAAATTAAAAATAATACGTAACAGACCCTTCCTCATGCCAGTTCAGAAGCAGCATCCGGAATGGTCCCAGGAGGACTCAAAGAACTGTTGAGCCTTGTTTCTTCCACCCATTTCCACAGTGGTGCATGTGCTCCAGGACATGAAAGGGACGGGAAGTGGCATGCGCCTCTCATATCTCCATTCCCTTCCCCCTCCTTCAAGTGTTCAAGTTACTCAAGATCTGAATCTTGAGTGGTTTATAGTGCAGAGAGTGGCAGGACTCGTTCAGGACATGTGAGGCACCCATAGGAATGTTGGAGAAATCCACAACGGAACCAAATGAGTTTGGATTTATATGAATACGACCTGCATATTCCGCAGCAGTCTGGCTTTTCTTGAGTTGCATGGATTTGCCAACTGTGGTTGTTCTTTTTACTTTCCAGAATTTTACACAAATCAGTTGTAGAAAAATACATAAAATTTAAAAAATACTGACTGAAAATGTGCATTTCCTTTCCATAGACTAAAGCGTGAAAATGTGCTGGGGATTTTTGCAAGCGCGAATTGCACAAGTGTAAAATTGCACAAATTTGGGAAATTGGGAAAAATCCAATTCCATCAAGGAGCGGCTGATGGAATGAAAGGTGCCTGTCAATCTGTGAAATGTAGATGGAACAGATTTCACAAAATCTGTACACCCTTAGGCACACATGGGCTGCCCATTCCTCATAATGTCCTGAAACAGCTGTCCCCAACCTGGTATCCTCCAGATGTCTGGACTATAACTCCTAGCATTCCTAACCATTGGTCATGCTGGCTTGGGTGGTGGGAGTTGAAGTCCAAAGCATCTGTTGGATACCAGGTTGGGGAAGGCTGTCTAAAGAGCTGATTCTGCATGTGTGATGGGTGGTGAAAAAAAGAAACCGTATTGTATAAATCTCATGGGAGATTCCTCCATGCATAGACACTGAGCACTGAAAATCATTGTGTTCTCTCAATGCAAATGCTGGCCCTATCTACATGATGTCTTAACCCACGACTGTCAACATTGTAACCTTTCTTTTTATGGTGTGTTTTTTATGAGTTTACTACAGAAAAAGATTTTTCTTCCTTTGGTGGCATAATAATTTTGCATTTCTACAGCTCATACCTGTGAATTGCCCAGAGAGCTCCAGCTATTGGACGGTATAGAAATGTAATAAATAAATAAATAAATAAATAAATAAATAAATAAATACTTGTCCTCTCTTTTACTGTTTAGGCTAAACATTGAGGAATGAAAATGGCTCTGATTTTACAGGAAATATTTTGAGGCTGCTGATTGCACTGGGGCAGCTTCCTTTCAAATGCAACTCTGCCATCACAGTAAAGGTTTTGCGGGAAACAGGAAGTAAAAGAAGCCAGTATTAGGCTGGTAAGAGACAAGGCTGCACTGCAGGCCAGTTGAGATTTGTTGCTATAGAAATATATATTAACAGAACTGCCTAACAGCCATGGAAAATTCATGGGCTTATAAAATGGTAGCCTCAAAAGTTGATTCTGTGCTGCTGGCTTTTTCATCCGTTGCCTCTTTTTGCTGTTTCCTTTCTTTCCTTTCTGTCTTTTATTGCTAATGTCCTATGGGCAGTTCTTTGCTGTGTATTTGGAAAGGAGCAGTTGAGTTTTCATTCCTATATTTCGCTTTCCTCATTTTGACAATCCATTTCATATTGCCTAGAACATAGTGCTTGAATTACAAGGTGGTCAGAGGGAGGGAGGGGTACTTAAAAACACACAACACAGCTAAAATGGAGGGAATCAGGGGATGGAGCTTGTAGATTTCTCCCATAATTTAAGCACTCTCAAACAAACAGGCTAGCCAATGGCATACTACTAAAACATGTGCTGATACATCTTTGTGCGTCATCTCTGGAAAGCATTGTAAAAACTGTAGCCCAGCCTGGTTGCCTGGATACAAGTCTTAGTCACCAAAAGTCCAGTAGCTATTTACTAGTAGATTAGTCCAGTAGCTAGTCTGTTTTCATCCGTAAATGGATGTGTTCCAAATTTTAATCGTTTTTGCATGCATGGGTCAAAATGGAGGAAAAGAAAATTGGTGACCCTTTCAATACTCATTGCACGGAGATTGATTGTAAATGGGAATCAAAAGGTCTTTGACAGACCTTCCTTTTAAATTTTGCTACGCAAGAGACTTTCAAAAAAGTCTTATTTTTCTTACTAATTAGGCTATCCCTGGATTGTACTGATGGAAAGCTAAACTTAAGTGAGGGCTGTTGTTGTGTATCTGAAGAGAGAGGCAATTAACTCTAACATGCACTAAAGCTGATTCTCCAAAGTTTGTACAAAATCTTTAATGAGGCAACTGGGATTGATACAATTGGGAGCCAAATGAATAACAAGTTGCTTACTGGTATTAATCCAGAGGCATATGCTTTAGAGAGAATCTATTAAATCTAGCAAATTTCTCCCATTCCATCAATTCCACTCTTGTGATCAGCTATTGAACCTCTGAGAAGCCTCTTTTACATGTCTTTTTTTAAAATAAATAAATAATCGGGACAGATCTCAGTAATACTAAAGGCCTTATAGCATTTTCCATATTACCTTATCCCTCAGAGTTAGATAATAAATTCATCAAAGACTGACCTCCTCAAAAACTAGAAACTAACAGGAATTGGAACAGATATGTAAAAATCATATCCAATTCTCATGTATTTGATATTTAATTTTACGTATTTAAAAAGTCAAACGTACAAGACCATTTCTGATGTAATTTTGTATGTATATCAACAATCTATGCGTTCAGCTTAATACACAGAGCAAACATTTCCTTTCTTTCTATATCTTAATATTCTGGAATTCTTAGGGATAAAATATAGACTTGCAGCTGGTTTCTGGAGCTTTCAGATATCGCCATGTTAGTCCTATGTGTATTATTACAGCAGAAGTGGATAAGGACATTTTAAACTAAATAGTTAATAAAAGAATGAGAAAGAAAGAATTAAAAAGTTAGCTTCTTTTTCCTCTTCTTTTTCCTCTAATCATAGAATCATAGAATAGCAGAGTTGGAAGGGGCCTACAAGGCCATCTGCTCAATGCAGGAATCCAGCCTAAAGCATCCCCGACAGATGCTTGTCCAGCTGCCTCTTGAAGGCCTCTAGTGTGGGAGAGCCCACAACCTCCCTAGGTAACTGATTCCATTGTCGCACTGCTCTAACAGTCAGGAAGTTTTTCCTGATGTCCAGCTGGAATCTGGCTTCCTTTAACTTGAGCCCGTTATTCCGTGTCCTGCACTCTGGGAGGATCGAGAAGATCTGTGCATTTGTGGAGAGAGCTTTTATCCTTTACTTTGCTGATGCACAGCTGTGCATCTCCAGTTTATAAAAATAGAGATCTGCTGTTCCCTGACAGTTTGCTGGAATGGGGTGAAATGGATGCTGGGTGCTCTCCCCTGCCCCGATTTCCCACCCAATTTTGTGTCATTTGCAAAATTGATATGCATTTGCCTTCCTCCAGTCTTCTGGTGCTTCACCCATTCTCCAGGATTTTTCAAAGATAATAGGAGTTGAGCATTTGGACCGGTTTTTTTTTGGTCATCATCTGTCAGTATTTTGTCATCTTTGCTGAGCAGCTGGTCCCCTCATTACTACTTACTTCATATTTTTGGGAAGCATCATTGACACCTTTTCCTTGGTTGGGTGGTCAGTAGTAGACTCCAATCACAATACTGTTTTTGTTTCTTCCTCAATTTATTTTAACCTAGATGCTTTCAACTTCGCCACTATGTTCATTCTCTTGAACGTCTGTGCAGGTGTGTACATTTCCAACATATGGTGCATTTCATTATGTTTGGGTCATGCAGTGCAAGGTAGTCTGGTAAATGTGCATTGTATCCAGTCTTTAAATCACATTGACCATATTGGTTGTATCCAGTGCTACTCTAAAACAGGTCTCCGCTAAGTAGGATACAACCCATGGTTTTGAAATAAAACCTGGAAAGGACTGGTAATTTTAACTTGCTGGCATCACCCATTGTAAATGGAGATTGCTCATCAAGGACGAAGTGCAATGCTTTTCCTTAATCCTGTTATGACCCATAGTTCACCTTGCTGAGTCAAAGAAGAGCCCATCTGGTGTTCAGTATGTCCCCAAGTACATAAGATGTTAATCAAATTCCTGCATTTCACCCAAGCTTCTGCTGCTAAGTCACAGCAAGGAATAACATTATGAGTTGATAATTCATTTCCATATTCTCTGCATCATATTTTACTTGCTGTTTGGTTTATGACCTTTAGAACCACCTTAGATTTTGACTGATGAATGGATGGCTAATAAAGTTAGCCAAATAAGCAATTTCTTCCCAGCGAAGGTCAGCAGAGGTCTTTGCAATCATTGCTCCTATTAATATGTTATATTTCAGTCAGAAGTCTTTAAACAGTGAAGGGTTTCAGAGGCAAAAGCCATAGTTTTGATGAATGAGGTTTCCTTCTAATAGCTGAACAGGAAATGGAAATCAAAGCAAGGAGATGTAAAAAACAACAAAAACCACCCCATCCTTCTTTGTAGTAGAGTAAAGGAAATAACCTATTGTTGATATTGAATATGGAAAATACAGTGAAATCATAATGAGAGATGGATTTCCTCTGGGAGGAGAGTTTCAGTTTGCAAATAAACTGCAAATTGCATTCTAGCCTGCTCGGGGTGAATGCGGCATAGTAATATTTCTTTGAATATATATATATATATATATATATATATATATATATATATATATATATTTACACATCAGTAGGGATATTTCTGCAAGTTGCCTATTTAGTAGCATGAGGGGGGCAGCTTATCTATATAGGTCTCTTGATCATTGCTCTCCTCTACCCCCCACTGAGCCTCTAAACCAATATGAAATCATCACAGTAAAATTGCATGTAGAAGCCCAACTGGGCAATGGCAAGCATAGGCAAAGTCATCTCCTTCCTGGGTAGAATTGCTGATGGATGTTCTTTGTGTATATTTGCAGGCTATTTGCCTCAGATATATTGAGGCTGCAACTGTGTTTCGCAGAGCCGCACAGAATAGATGTTTGGTGAACCCCACGCAAATTGGGGCATGTGACCAGGGCCCTTTCTACACCTAAGGATTATCCGAGGAAAATAGAGGGATCATCCCTGCCTGCTCCCAGGATCCCCTGTGTGTCAATTGGATGCACAGGGATGATCCTGGGACAATCCCGGGGGAAAAGGCAGGTGTAGAAACCGCCCAGGATTGCTTAACATTTATTTATTTATTTATTTATTTATTACATTTTTATACCGCCCAATAGCCGAAGCTCTCTGGGCGGTTCACAAAAATGCTTTAGTAAAATTTTTTGCCTGCCTTTTTGCACAGTTTTGCTCTCCGAGCCAGGCACCTGAGGATTCTTTCGCTTATGTTTTGCAAGATTGTTCTTGTTATTCTTTGTATAAGAAATCAATCAATCTATATAAATAAAAATGTAAATGTTCGTTCGAAACAGACGTTATATCTCCGGAAGTTCTTCACCGATTGCTTTGAAATTTTGACACAACGTTGCATTCGAATACGCGAGCGTTGTTATGTAACTATGTTCTCTATGGGGTCAAAGGTTTGTCTTAAAATCGAAGAAATAGGCCTCCTCAAAACCAGTCCTGCTGATCATTGTGACATCGCCTACCAGTAGGCCAATCCGCTGCCTCTGCCTCCTCTCCTATTTGCATGTTCTCTCCTATTTGCTCTTATAGGTCATTGTGACATCGCCAACCAGTACGCCAATCCACTGCCTCTGCCTTCTCTCCTATTTGCATGTTCTCTCCTATTTGCTCTTATAGGTCATTGTGACATCGCCAACCAGTAGGCCAATCCACTGCCTCTGCCTCCTCTCCTATTTGCATGTTCTCTCACAATTGGCTGAGTGAATATAGATGTCACACCTGTGACAGTTACACGTTCTGAAGAAAGGTAACTGCCAGGAGTTTCCACTAACCTCCTCACCGTAAAAACATCCTTTTTTAAAAACCAAACAGTAGGCCAATCCACTGCCTCTGCCTCCTCTTCTATTTGCATGTTCTCTCCTATTTGCTCTTATAGGTTATAGAAGCAACAATCTTGACAGGACCTTTCAAAGGTGAAGATGTCCTCATTCCTCGCATTCCTATGATTCCAACAGATATGCCATTTCAATTTAAGAGATTGCAATTCCCAATTCGATTGGCGTTTGCAATCACCATCAGCAAAGCTCAGGGCCAATCTTTAGAATTGTGCGGTTTAGATTTAGACACAGATTGCTTCTCACATGGACAATTATATGTTGCGTGTTCTAGAGTCGGCAAACCAGACAATCTCTATATCTACACAGACAATGGAACAACTAAAAATATTGTATATCCACAAGCATTGTGAAATTAAACATATTAGAAACATCCGCTTTGTCTTTTCTTTCTTTTCAATTTAACCAGACTGAGCCACAGCAATGTGTGGCAGGGTACAGCTAGTCAGTAATAAATAAATAATAATAATTGCTGTTATCCTGAACTGTTAGTACTGTAGACTAGAATCACTATTTAAATGCTAACATCTTTAGAAATATGGTAAAATTCTGCCCACATATTAACATCCTGCCCTGGTTATGTAAACAAATGAGTATAGAATATTACTAAGGTACTATTCTGTTTCTGGAGGACAAATAGGGCCTAAAAATAAATTAATAAAGATTGCATGCTGTACTAGTGAGACAGCATCCCTGTCTCATTGGACACATTTAAATGTTACAAAATATATAAAAAAAATTCTCTGTCAATGATGAAATACTTTAAACATGATTGCATGTAATATCAACTATGATATAACAATGGTTTTCACACTGTTTTCTGGAGACCCAAGTTCTTTGGAAGCTTCTCAGATGTTTATCAGTGACACGATCTGTGAAAAGCAGCTTGCTCTATGACTACTGATCTGACTTTGCAATGTTTTGCCTCAGGGAAAACTGGGTAGGACACACTCTCAAGTAGCAATGGGCAGTGATGTGGCCCAACACTGCCCTGTATGAACTGAGCATGTCCTCTACTACACAGCCAAAACTTCCTGGAATTGGTTCTGTGGCAGGCACCCAGAGGTTCTTTGACAGATGCTAATATGGAAAGTGTTCCCTGAATTCAGAAAATGTCAAAACCACTTCGATATACTGTTACATGTCAGCTAGCAGTACTGTGTGCAATGCTAAATACTATTGCATGTCAGCGATCAAATATTGCAAGACATCGCTGGGTGTCATCTACAGATATCACACAAGAGAAACTGTCTAGAGCAGGCACAGGGAACCTCTGGCCTACTGACTGGATAAGGTTTGTGGGGATTCCCCATCCAGCCCACCAGCTTCTTTCCCAAACCCCACTCCCTTTCCCAGTGTTCAGTAAAGAAAAGCTCTTATCTCCAGCCAACTGCTGATCAGAGATAAGAGCTTTTCCTGCCAGGGTGAGGGGGCAGGGCCTAAATGATTAAGTCCTGCTTATTCTCGATATTCTAGAGAACATTTGGCAGAATTCTGAGAATTGTTTTCATTCCTTGCATGAACCTTGAATATAATTTGCTGGTGGAAGAGAGAATGTAGCTTATGCTAGCTACACCAGAAATCAGTGCTCAATTTACAGGGCACCAGAGGTGACTCGGTTCCTTTACCTTTTGTGAGACCCCCCTTGGCTATTGTTTTTAGAAGGCTATTGGGAAGCGTGATTTCTCTAAGATTTGGGGAAGTCAGGGGATGGAGCTTGTGGATTGCATTAAATTACCTCTTCCTTCCCCACTGCTCCCATAATTCACCCACTGCCAGAAATGTGTACATGTTGTGAGAATAACCTGTTCACTCTGGCTTACAGGACCAGCTCAATACATTTTGCTACGTGAAGCCAAGAATAAGATGGTGCCCACCCATTTCATGCATGCATGCTGACTGGACTGTAAATTGAATGTTACTGCAACATTGGGGATGGGATTGTGTTCTGTACTGTACCTGAGGCCAGTTGCCAAGCTGAAAGTCTTCACAAAGCTCGGTCTGGATGGCATATACAGCTCTGCCCAACAACAGAAGGGAATGGCCATGGGGCTCTGGAGGAATGGCATGGGAGGCTGCCACTGCTGTCACCCCCACCTCTCAGCACCTGCCACCTGAGGATGCTGCCTTGCTCTGCCTAATAGTAGGGTTGGCCCCTGCTGAAACAGAAAAGAATTGAGAAAAGAAAAAGCCATTCTTCTCTCTACTTGAAAGGAAGGGGTTAAGTTAATTGGGAAACCAGTAGAAGGAAACATCTTCTGAGCTGGAGGTGACCTTTCCCTCACAATGAAAGCTACAATGCTTTTTTGTGTGAAATTGGAACTAGGAATCTCTTAAAAGCCTCCACAAAAGCGAACAACAGTCATTATGAAAGAGATACAAAAGCTGCAAGAATGGACCACATTAAAAAGAAAAGGGAATTAGAGGTAATCTCTTGTTCCCATCAAGAGGTATTTTTTGCCACAAGTGCAGTTAAAATCTTTGGTCCTTTCAGTTCTTCAAAAATCCCCACTTGCATCTTAGAGTTGTGAGGCAGATTGTCAGCTGTGGTAAAACTGCTTTTCAGTGTTCCAGCGGGTTAAAACAGATTAAATGATGGCCAGGGATTCCTCAAGTACAGGTGAATCCTTGAGTGATGTAAAACTGCCTCAACCTCTGGTATGTGGGAAGAAGGGCACTGGGAGAGTGGAGAGGTTACGGACAGAGTATTCCAAATAATCCCAGCTCAACCGGGTAAGGTTTCTTTGAAATTTAATTTCAAAATACACTCTCTGGAAAATTGCTTACATTTCAAGAACCCCCAGATCGTATAACCAGTTCTTTCAGTCTTTGTTTTGTCCAGTGTTTAGAAAACCATAGATATTCAGATCCTGCTTTTCAGGACATGGATGGCTTTGCTGAAAAATATTCTGGATGCCAAACACATTTTATTGTCTGTCTTCCCCCATATTCAAATGGAACGGCTGACTCACAAACCCAGTGTATCCTACCCCAGCCAATGACGGCCCAGGAGTGGCAAAAAGGCAGTCTTTTCACTGCTCCTCTGCCCTCACTGGCGGTCCCCCACAAAGGCAGCACCTGATTTGTTCAAATTGCTGCTACTCAAAATGTAAGGTGTAAAAAAAAAAGTTTTTTTTTTAAACGGAGTGGCATGAACCCTGTAGGCTTGTCCGGATGGCTTCCTTTTGCCAGTAAGGCTGTCTGGAGGAAGAGGAAGACTGGGAGAGGAGGAGCCACTCTCACCACTGCAGTCTGGCCCTGGCAACAGCTGCAACAGGAGCCAGAACTACATCAAGCAGGATATAACACTTTGAACGTGGTTTGAAAGCGATATATGGAGTGTGTCCTGTGCCCCAACCGTTGTCAATACTGTTATAAACTGTTATAAAGCAGTAGTGTAGATCCTGCCATGGGCCCGATCTACACCAAGCAGGATATAACACGTTAAAAACGTTATGAAAAAAAGTATATGTAATGTGTCCTGGGCCTGAACAGTTGTCATAACCATTATAAACCGTTATAAGCTGTAGTGTAGATCCTGCCATGGTCAGGGCTAGACAGGGCTGGGCCTTTCTGAGCTTCTGGGCCCTTGCCATCTGCCACATATACCACCTTCTGATGCTGGGCTTGTGTCTAGGCAAGGCAAGGGAAAAATCCTGCCTGAAGCCCTGGAGAGCCGCCGCTGCAGTCAGTGTTGACAGTACTGGACTAAATGGACAAGTGATTTGATTCAATATAAAGCAGCTTCCTTTATTCCTAAATTGCCCAGTCCACATGTAAATAGCCTGATAATTGTCACTATAACAGGCTTTTACATTTTTACAATGTCAGTTTCTGTTCCCATGGTGTTGGGAAATGTTATGACTGATCCCCTCTCAGTTTTCTTTTCTTTTTTCCTCCTTTAAAATAACTAAATAGGTCAATTTTGTTATTTAAAAGTCTGCCTCCATGGGGGTGTGGTAGTGCGTCCCTCTGTCTCTCCCCTCCCTCGCATTCCACCCTGCAGCTTGGATGTTGAACTGGGCAGGCAGTAGGCTCTGGTGGCTCCATTGTATCTACCTCCATCTGTGTGGTGAGAGTTGCAATCCAAACACTACCAACGAGACCATTTCTGTTAATCAGGCTTCAAGCTTTTTGGACTGCAAAAAAGAAAAGGAAGAATGAGAGGAATTTCATAATTAAAGCCACCTCCTATGAAGAAACAATTGGGAAAGTTAACCGACTATTTATCACAAAATCCCTAACTGGGATCTACAGGAAGCAATAAAATGCTCGTTAGTTCTGGACAGGCTGGTGCTGTAATTATGCTTTATTACAAGAAGAACAAATATCAGTGCAAATCAAGAATGAACATCGTAGAAAGCGTACACAGGAAACCCTGGACTGCCACTATTTCACAGTGGCATCATCTAGATATTCCATAAAAAGTGCTAATGTGAAAACAACCTGTCTCTGGAAGGTATATGCAAAGTGGAGGAATGCAGTACAATTGATTTGTTTGACGTAAGTATGAAGTGTGGCTGCCAGGAGAGTTTTAAAAGGGGAAATTTAGAATTTGTCTGGAGAAGGAGAAAACAGTTTTGCAGCTGGCTTGGAAAAGATCCTAAGAGGTTCCTGGCTGGCAGAAACTGCTTTTTGGCCCCCTGTGATGTCGCTTTGGCACTAGTACTACTGACAAACAAACATGCAATCTGTACAGTTGTAAATAAACAGTTTATTACAAAAGGCAACTGAAATCTCTACTGCTGTGTCATCCAAAAGGAAGCTGGCCCTGCAAAACACTACGTTTGGGAAATGGGGAATATGAAAAAGAAAAGAAAAAGCAGTGTTTGCAAATGTAGCTCTGACCTGCAAACGCCAGACCAAAGGTTTAGTTGTCACTAGCAACAGGTGGTGGGAACCCTGTGTCCGGGTGGCACTGTTTCAGGTTCACTTAATGGAATGCTATCTGTCAGACTTCTGTGGGCAGTCGGACTAGTGCTGTCAATGGGCCCCCTGCTTGCACACCACTCCCCTGCTGCTGCCGCCCTGCCAGCCAGTCCTCACTCCTTCTTTTATTCACCCAGTGGTGGAAGCAGGTCCTCCTCCTCCTCTCTTCTTTTCCTTGGCCAGTTGGCTGGCCAAGCTAGCAAGAAGAAGGCCCGCGGAAGTGGCTGAGCTGACAGGCCCTGCAGCATGGCATTTCAATATATATATATATATATATATATATATATATATATATATATGTGCTAGCGATTGAGACCAATCGGCATAGCCTACTGCAGCCCAGAACTCCTGAGCTCAAGCGATCCACCAGCCAGGCCACAGCTTCCATGGTGCTTCCTCTAACAAGCCAGGTGAGGGAAGATGAAGGAGTTTCTGCCACTTTTGCCATTGCCACCACCACCATCTCTTCCCTGGGTGATGGTCTCACTGCAACAGTGAAGGTTGCCCTTCTGAGCCCCTCTGGGCCTTTGGCACCTGCCTGCTCATGTTTAATCACCGATGCCAGATTGGTCTCTCCCATGAAAAAATATCCCCCTACTAGCAGACTACCTTTTAAGTAGGGTGGGTGGGTCTGTATTTCCCCCTGCAGGTTACCCTTTGAAGGAATGCATGAGTTGGCAGGATTGGTGGTGAGTGATATTGGTTTGCGGGGTGGGGGGAAGGGGAGACTGTATCCTCCTCTTCACCAAAGATCCGGATCAAGATTTTTTAAGTCTCTGTCCTGTCCCTCCCAGCAATCTTGATCAGGATCCTTGTTTCCCAGCTGTTCTCTGTTCCCTGCAGCCCAGCCGGTGGCTGATCAAGTGGGCTGCGGAGAATAGGGAGAGGGGCTTCCTAGGGCTCTGCAATTGCATGATTTTGGAGGAAGCACATCTCTGCATCAGGTGGATAGATAATGGATGTATTTCTCTGTTATGACTCCTCATGCTCTGAGAGTGGGAGGATTATTGCTGGTATTATGAGCCTGCTGCCAGCACTTGAGAAATTTCCTTCTGCTACCCTGTACCCTCAAGTATACAAATACGTTGCTGCTGTGAAAGCTGTTAACCCTAACCTATGGGAATTGTCTTCGTCTAAGCTATATTGCATATGCGACAATGACTGGATTCATATGATAACCACAGCTCGGCATGGCTTATTTCAGCCACGACGAGCTGCGGCGGCCACAGGCCAACAATCCTCCATTTTGTCACATTTGTATCCTGGTAACAAATGTGGGAGATAACACGACTATCTACTGGGGAGGCACTTTGGTTGTGCCATGGTCTAAGATTTTGGATTGGTAATGAAATGGAGATGGGCCTTCTCTGTAGTGGCACCCATCCTGTGGAATTATCTGAGGTATGTCAGTCCTCAAAGCTGGCATATTTTCTGGGAAGGAAGTAAAATGAGGTTCCATGAAATAAAAAAAGGGTTCCTCATGATTTCACATGATTTTTTAAATCCACGATCCAATCACAGAGCACATCTGCCTCCATGGACTGAACCACAAAAATCATGGATCCATCACTCGTGAGTGTGCCCACAGTGCAAGAACATAGAAAACAGTCAAGGATCCTCAGGGATACCCATGATTTCATATGATTTTAACTAGGGCTGTGCATGGACCCCCAGATCTGTCTTGGAACCTGATTCGGATATTTTGAACTGGGCCCGATCCGTCTCAGATCAATTCGGACTCCCCCGATCTGCCTCAGACCCAGATCTGAAGCGAGATTCAGACCTCCGAATCATCCCCCATAGCCTTGCATTGGGAGGAATAAACGCCTATAACTTTTTTAATTTTTAAGCTAGAAACATGAAACTTGGTGACCTTACAGATGTCTTTGATCTACTCATATGTGTACATTTTCATACATTTATAATCAGTGGATTTCTCACAAGGAATTTTTTAAAATGTGATTTTTTTCCATAGCCTTGCATTGGGAGGAATAAACACTGATCCCTTTTTTATTTTTTAAGATAGAAACATGAAAGTTGTTGTAGCTGTAGTCTTGATTTTACAATCCCCTCGTTCCTGGATTATTAAACCAACTATTCCAGCATTCTAGAAATGGGATATCTCTAGACTCCATTGTCAGTCAGTCTGTCTGTCTCAGTGATACTTGTTTCAAACCAATTGGCTGCTCTGTTAGTGACAGTACTGTTAGGCTGATGAAATAAAAGCCAGTTATAATTAAAATGGCTAATTTCAGATACTTGTCACAGTTTAGACATGGTGAAAGAAACACCTTCTTTGTGAAATTTCAGCTGTTGAGCTAAGCTAAATACAGTATGTGTAATTTTTCTCCATAGCTGTATGCTTTTAACCAAATTAAAACTGGCTTGCACTGACTTAGAAACCTAGTCTGGGAAGTTCCACATTAAATTCACGATGGCATTGAAATGTATTAGCCTTCTTTTTGAGCTTTGTGGGATGGATTTTAGCAGGACTCCCTGTTGTTCCTGTTGAGTTCTCCATTCTTCATTCCAGGTGACTAGGGAATTCCTTCTCTTGAGGTCTTCCACAGTCCTTGCAGGTGCCCAGCAAGGATTCAGCTCCCCCCATCTTCGAATGGCAAAGTAGTATCTGTGGAATTTCTGTCCAAACCTTTTGGTCTGGTGAATGATTGGTAAATCCTAAATGCTCTGTTCAGTTAAGGAAATGTGGGGACACTCAAATACATAGAGGGAGGTAAGCTAGCTTTGGTGCCAGGCCAACCTCTATACTTCAGTTGGCTCTTTGTAGAGGCTGTACACATATGCATCAGCTATCCCAGTGCAAATTAAACACTGTGTTTTATTTATTTATTCATCCATTTTATTTATTTATTTATTGCATTTATATCCCACCTTTTTTCCTCCAAGTAACCCAAGGCGGTGTACATAATCCTCCTCCTCTCCATGGTATCCTCACAACAACAACAGCCCTGTGAGGTAGGTTAGGCTGAGAGTCTGTGACTGGCCCAAAGTCACCCAGTCAGCTTCCATGGCCAAGTGGGGACTAGAATGTGGTATCTTCCCACCTGAAGAGAGTCTAACCTCTAGGAACTTTCCTCTAGGCAAAAACTATGCAAACTAAGCAAGACAATTGCCCTTTCAAGAAAAACAGAAAGCCTTTCCCCAGAACGCTTTAACTTCAAGGAGACTGGTTCTGAAGAAGACTTTGGCGAGAAGCTAGCCAGGCCGACCTTCTCTCGCCTTCCTTTAGCTCCGCCCATTTGAATCTGTGGTGGACTCTAGGATCAGCCAGCCCTGCAGTGCCCTTCCCCTCTGAAGAACGTTGACTTCCCACAGACTGTGTGTGGTTAATGTTTTCAGTGATAAGGTCTGGTGAAGGTTCATTGCCAGCTGGTGAAGAGCCTGGGAGAATCCTCTCCCCCACTTAGGATGGTATGTTTCTGGCGCTGTCTCTTCTGCTTCAGAATCTGATTCTGATTGATCGTCTGAAACTCCTTCCCCCACCCCAGCCATTAAGGGAACAGGCCTAGTCACGACAGGCGGTGTGGGTCTTTCCATGCTAGCTGCAAGGAGGAGGGGAAGGAAGCCCAGTGCTTCCAAGGTCGGAGCACTGGAAATGAACCCAATGACACAATGTCATTCAAAGATGCCTTCTGCTTGGTGTGTTGCAAGCCAGAAATCCATTTTCGAGATGAAAACATTAAAATATCTGGAAGTTCTCAGTTCTTTTAACCTGGTTCATTAATTTAGGATGTAGTATTTGTGTCTACTTTGTTTTTCTGTTGAGCCACCAATGACAAGTAAATATCAGGATTTTAACACTGGTAAATTGTAGTGTCACAGAATTACTTACATAAGAACATAAGAAGTGCCCTGCTGGATCAGTCCAAGGGTCCATCTAGTCCAGCACTCTGTTCACACAGTGGCCAACCAGCCATCGGCCAGGGATGAACAAGCAGGACATGGTGCAACAGCACCCTCCCACCCATGTTCCCCAGCAACTGGTGCACACAGGCTTCTGCCTCGAATACTGGAGATAGCACACAACCATCAGGGCTAGTAGCCATTGATAGCCTTCGCCTCCAGGAATTTATCCAACCCCCTTTTAAAGCCATCCAAATTGGTGGCCATCACTATATCTTGTGGTAGTGAGTTCCATAATTTAACTAAACGCTGTGTGATTTAACTATGCTTCTTTAAATAGTATCATACAAATTATTTCATGTATATGATTCACTTTTAAGAAGGAAACAAACCTTTTATTCAGATTTGCCTGAAAAATCCAGAATAATTTTTGGATGGAATCCTTTCTTTCGTGCTAATACTATTAGCATGCTTACATTATAACATTTCTATTTAGCTAAAGCTTGCTCACAGTGGAATTTGTTAAAATGGTCAGTTCAGATGGCATGTCTTTTGATGCTCCAGTACACCAAGCAATGCTGAAAATAAAAGACAACTTAGATGACTCTCTTTGGGTCCTGGTAGTATACAAGTCAGGCATGAAAATGCTTGCACTCAAGTCAGGGGTAAAGAACAATAAGGGAACGCTGTGAGATGACAAGGTCAAATGGTGCCCAACTTCCAAGGCCTCTTGTGACTGGAAGGAAGCTAATCAATATAGCTGTGGAAAGTACAAAATGAAAGGCAAAGCACAAAAACAAAAACACAGAAAGAAGGAGTCAAACTGAAATGGAAGTACAGCAAATGGGTAACAGTGGCTGATGCATCCAAATAGAAGGGCTACAAGCGCCATTCCTGCACATAGGTTTCCATGTGATATGGCACCCACCATAATCCATGTTCCAGACTGCAAGGAAAACCACTATGCATACAGTTTCCCTGCTCAGAGCCATGCAATTCTGGGGCTGAGGCCACAGTCGTCCTGCTGCGTCATCTATGTATGGAGCCCTTTCTATGCGTTTAAATGTTAAGGACCTTACAGAGAGGCTTAATCTGACTCCCTTACCCCACCTCCACTTTCTTGTGCAATTGAACTTATCATATATTAGTTATGCATTTGTTTATAACAATCCCTGGGATGATTCAGACTCATTTCTCCTATAATCCACTGCGTATGATGAAGTCTCTGTGTATCATTGCAAGAATATAGACTTACCTGTTATACAGTAAATTTAGCATCATTTATTAGCATGTTTGATACCTTAATATTGAGTTTGATCCCCTAATCTAGCCTTGATAACTCTACCTGTACATACCGGTAATAGGTGCAAATGATCAATCTCCCTACCCTCTTTTTAAACCGAATCTGTTTCATGGTTTTTTTCCTTTTTTGTTTTATCAGTATAATCGAAAATACAACAAGTGGTCAATGTCTTTACTGAGGTTTCCCTAAGCAATATTAATGCAACTAAAGCAAAAATCAGTCTTGCAGATAATTAAAAATCTTTTTATGAAGCTATAAAATATCTAATGTACATACAATCTGAACAATGGTTTTGGCACCACACCTATATGGAGCTTCTTCAAATTTCAGGAAAAGTACTTGGATTAGTCCTTACTGGATTGCACCACTTTAGACCATGTTTGAAACCTCCCTTATGTTAAAATCTCCCTGTGATGTGATACAGTCCAGTAAGACTGCATCATGTAGTTTTTCTGAATGTTTGCATTTGCTCCTGTTATTTCTCCTGGGGTGGTAAGGATCATAGAATCATAGAACAGTAGAGTTGGAAGGGGCCTAGAAGACCATTGAGTCCAACCCCCTGCTCAATGCAGGAATCTACCCTACAGCATACTTGACAGATGGTTGTCCAGCTGCCTCTTGAATGCCTCTAGTGTGGGAGAGCCCACAAACTCCCTAGGTAACTGGTTCCACTGTCATACTGCTCTAACAGACAGGAAGTCAGGATACACAATCAGCTAAGTGCAAGCTGAAAGATTTGAGCTGATAGGCCAAACTGGAACTCCTTTGAATTGCTGAGCTCCTTTGAAACTTAAAAATAAATGTATGTGGACATTGTATTCTGGCTGCATCAGGGGGAAAGAAGAGACAATGAGGTCCTCTCCATTGGCTTGGCTCTTTATCTGTCATTTGGCTCCTCTTCTCTCAGAAATGTCTCCTGCAGTGACCATTCCACCCCCTTTTGTATCATGTCTGCTACATTGGCCTGGTTCAGACAACATGCTAAACCATGCTGCTTAACCACAAAATGGTTAGCCATGGTTAGCCATTATTTTAGAATTTAAAAAGAACATGAATGAATGAATAAAAGACAAGTTGAGAATGTAACGCCTTATTTTATTTTATTTTATTTTATTTGCAGCATGTATTTAGAGAACAGCAAAAGAGGGAATGAGCCTGACATAAGGAAAACTCTGCTGGTTCAAGTTAATTTCCACAGTATCATCATTTGGATTTGTAATTCGTTGGTTAGGTCCTTGACAGGGTCTGAGTGGCAGATCATAGGCATGTTACAAGGAAAAACAAGAGAACAGCGTCCTGCGGAGTTCAGTGGACCTTACCGGTGGAAGCTGGTGGCTCTGATGTCAGTGGAGTGGTAAATCCATGCCAAGTTTCAGTCAGAACCAGTCAGGACTCTAAAGGAACTACCCAAGGTGTTGAATAGTTACTTTAGAGTTTTGATTGGTTGTGACTGAAACTCACAGTGGATTCACCGCCCCCCTGATAGTGGAGCCACCAGCCTCCACTACAGCTTACCCCTTGTTAAGTGTACATAGTAAAAATGGTCAAGTCAAAAGAACCATGAACATAAATAGGTAGCTATGGCTATCTGGTCATGGTACTTCACTTGATTTTCTAGCTTGCCACATTCATCCTCTCTCTGCACAGGAGACAATTTGTTTATTTCAACAAACACATCTGATTCAAGTAGAAACCGATAAAAATATGTATTCTGTGGGCATGAAAGAACTCTGAATGTACTTTCTTGTGGAATTCCATGTGATTTTGTTGTCTGCATGCCACATCATGCTGGCGTAATAGAAAATCCCACCTGTCAAGGTGTTCAGGTTTTGGCATCTTTGCACGGGAGCGGAGCGATAATTTATTGCAATGTAGAAGGGCTAACAGACTTATCTAACTGCAGTTAAAATAACTTGCTGAATTATTCATGTGGTATTTGAAGTTATGATTGTGGGAACAAATTAGCTAACTGAAAACTGGAAATTAATGTTGCTCATTAATAATGCATAGATTTGGGAAAGGTGCTGGCAGAGGAGGTGGCTTGGTTCACGGCATACAAATGCGACATTTTCCATTTGATGAATATTCCTTGGATGACACCATTGCCTATGAGCGTAGAGAGGCCTGTGCACAATTCCTGGAAGAAGATGGCCTTCGGGGACTGTAATAGCCTTGTTATAATTGAAGCCATTTGTCTGCTTTTTGTGGTGTCCGGGCCTGTCTTTCAGGGTTGTTTCCCATCTTCTACATCAGATGCTTTCATCCACGGGTCCGCAGACCCGTTATGGTTTTCACAAATCAGTGGTTGTCTAGTACCCGATGTTGGGACACAGTTAGAAGGCTAATTCAGCCTTCATCTCCTGCATAGTCAACTCCATTCTCTTGTTTTTCCTGCAGCAAACACTGTACTGTCTTCACAACAATGAGAACCTGACCTTGCTTGTCACTCCTAGTGAGAGCATTCGGTATGCAAACGAAACCTCGGCCACACAGCAGGAAGATTCTGTTAGCAGGGTGAGGAGACAGAATATGGCAGTTCCTATTTTGATGATGGGATTTGTATAAGTAACTAAGCTTCAGTCTCCTCCAGCAGCAAGGTGATGGCTAGCTTGGCACATGGGTCATAGGACAAAAAAAGAAAAAAAGAAGAAGTTAGAACCATTGCTTGGAGTTTCATGATCTAAAGAGCTAAATACAATTTCCTAGCTGGCAGGAAAATTGGCTTTACTGCTAGCAAAGGTAATAAATCAGTCCGAAGAACTTGACATCCATCTGCTTTTGCATATAAGGACATGACCACCATCTAAGCAAGAATAATTTATAACATCTGCAGGTTTTTGGCCATCAAGGTAGACCAACAACATACTTCTCCTGCTTAAAATGAAAAGTATAATGAAGTTGGGCTTTGCTTGGCTAAACCTGCCTTAAGATTTCAAAGGAGCTTAAACAGGCTGCTGCATTCCAATTGGGTGGCTTTGGGCAAGTCTCTACTCTAGACTGCTTCAGAGGGGTTATGTAAAGCTAATGGCCATAATTAAGGTGTTACCATAAATATGGTGTTGCCATTAAAAATTGCAATTGCAGGTCTAGTTTCCTCCTTCCTCTCCATAACATCTACTTTGTGTTTTGCTGTTATATCATAATGGACCAAGTTCCATTGCTCCGATGGCTGCTGCTTACAAGAGCTGGAGAAATTGTCTGAAGATAAGTCTGAAGCAAAGTCTGGGTGAGGTCAGTGCCTTGATAAGAAACTGCCTGAGGGTAGTAAATGCCTAGCTAAGAGGTTGTAACAGATTCCTATTCTACACATTACTCTGAATTTTGTTGTGAAAAAAGTAGGATATAAATGGAATGAATAAAATGTAGCTCAATGTGTTACTAAGAACTTGTACTAAGTACACAAGGAGAGTCTTCTGTTCACACAGTGGCCAACCAGCTCCCTGTGGGAAGCCCACAAGCAAGATGAGTACAATAACACCTTCCTACATGACATGAGTACAATAGCTCCCCAGGTACTGGTATAAAGAGGCATACTGCCACTGGAGGCAATATATAGCCATCAATATATAGCTAGATGCGATGAAGAGGGAACTGGAATTATCTGACAGCTGCACATTTAATGTAACATCCAATGTAATTCTAATGTGAGTCTTTGGGGCAAGATTAAGAGGCAATATGATAATTACATTAATGCCACTATATTGTTTTTCTAACAATAGTAGCCCTAAAAATGCCTTCCGGTTTCATCCTCCCAAATCCTTGCGAGAATGCCCCTAGCTGGAATGACAGAAGGTACCATTACATATTGCTAACAAGAGGACCCCAGAATTATGAATTTAAGTGCAGAAATAGTATGGTTTCCTAGTTTTTGTAAGCTGTAATGTTTGTATTCTGAAAGGTGGGGCATAAAAGTAATTAATGCAATTAATTAAATGCAAATAAAAATAATTACGTGTAACTCTGCTGCTATGAAAATGTACACAACTGCAGCAAATGATGTATTTTTTCTTTAATAAAAGATCTGTGAAGTAACGTTTCAAGCTCTTTCATAGAATGAACATGTATTTTGAACACAAGGAGTACAATAACAAAAATCTAAGTCTGCTTCAATTTTATACTTAGATGGCATTTAAAACTAGTCGTATCTACTAAAACTCTGTCTGATCCCTTGATGTGCCATCAGCTATGGATTATATAATATACACAGGCCATGGATTGGATAATGAAGGGCTGCATGTTAAATGACATGATTGCTTTGATTAAGATAATAGTAGGAGCATGTGGAAAGAGAAAATTATCATTTTATATCATTTATATATTGCTGATTGTGAGATTTATTTTAAAGACCTAATCTGAGGAAAATTGTCAGAATTTGAATGGAAGATATTTCTTAAGGAATTAAGTGAAAGATGCACTGCTACTAAGATAATTCTTGAGTTTGGTCTAATGAAAAGCAGTTGTGTACCAATTTATAAGGATACCAATCTCGCTCCTAGAGAACAAATTACCAATGAGCAGCCCTATCCAATTGATTGGCTCTAACTGCAGTGCTGTTTCATGCTACTACAAGTTTCCAAAACCAGCAGAGGCTGGTGGTCTTGATTTTGGTGGGGCCATGGATCCATTCTGTGTTTCAGCCAGAACTCTAAAGGAGCTATTGAAGATGCTGAACCTTTTGTGTGTGTGTGTGTGTGCGGGGGAAGGGTTGAGCACCAATGTGATTAGCTGGTAAAATCACATTGTCTGCAAGTCCAGACTAGTTAGTTCCAGGGGCAATGTGTAGGAGGAGAGTCTGCAGATCAACAGCTCATGTGATGGTTACAAGAGGGCTCTGTTGCCCCTAGTCATGCTGGGAAGAAGGGTAGGGGAGGGAGTGTTGCATCCTCTAGTTTGTGTAATGAATTTTCAAGGTTGAATATGTTGAACTGACTGACACGCTGTGCCAAGTTATTGCAACTTAACAAAATATGACGGCACTCCAGCAAATTCTGAGGTGAAAATGTTGAAGATAGGCTAGCATTCAACTTAGTATTCATACAACCTACAGCTACACAGCTCTAAGCACCTTGATGATAACAATAAACCCCTCTGAACTTCAGCTTCTTTCAAGCATATCTGTATTACGGATTTTGTTGTTGTTGTTGCTTGTTCATAATTAGAAGAAAAGCAGAACTTTCACAGCGATGAATTAAACAGATGTAATGCACAGGTTCTGCCCATGTCTTATGACCTTGATTCACAATTAAAAATGTGATTTTTCTCCCCTACGCTAAATGAAATGTTCCACGTTAGCTGGATGAGGTTGAGGAGCCACTTGTATGCACTTACAATCTCGCGTTTTCTCACTAATTAATGACAGAAAATAGCAGTGGAACAGATTTATTATTGTCAGCAAAGTCATTAATAGCCATGCCATTTATAAGTCAATGGCTTGTTGGATGGGTAAGTGCTGCTAATTCTCAGTCTTGGGCTGGATATCAAGACCTTGATGTAGCAATTTAGTTTTTACACATCATTTACTAATGCCTTTATCTCAAGCTAATTCTGTTTTTCTTCTTCCATTTTAGTTCTAGTGTGCTAAGCTTGAAAATGGCCCAGTTCAGGTTTTGAAATCTTGCTGTCATAGGGTAACCTTCACCTTCAATTGCTATTTACAGGGCTTTAGCTGAAATGAAGGTGGGGCACTTAACAAAAGAACAGAAGGAGCAACACTCAAAGTGGAAGTATTCTGGAAATGTTCAGAATTGAAACAGGATTAGATATGTTTCTTGACATAGTAAACCAAGTTGTTAGCCTTCACTAAATGCTGGAGCTGTCAAAATGATAAATTCTATTCATGGTAGATTTGCATGACCAGTTGGCCCAAGAAAAATTCAGTCTGAGCAAAAATAATAATAAAAAAATCCATCAGTTCTAAGACAAACCTTCAACCTTTTGTTCTCTACAACTTGCATTGTTCTGCATTGGTAATGAGCTTGTTACTTACCCATCCAACACCACATTTGGGAACACTTATGAAAAGCCATTTATGTAAAAAACAACAACCCAACGACTTATATAATCCTGTTTCAATTCTGAACATCAGTTTAACTTAACACTTGGGGGTTTTGAAAACCTGAGCTGTTGAGTTCAGAATCTCCTCAACCTCCATACACGTACAGTGAACAAACCTTCTATATTTATCCCATAAATATGGGATGTGTGGTTTTGTGACCCACATTTAAAGAAGGTTTTTAAAGGTATGGATTGTAGCTGTAGCCCTCAGGTATCATTCCACCAACAGAGAAAATGCATGCTCTTTTTGTAGAAAATGTCTCTTTTTATTTAAAAGTATCTTTAAGTCAGTGAAGTTTTACATCTTCCCTTCTTTGTGGCTGGTCTTTAGATTTATACAGAGAAAATTGTGATTTTCTGCTCAATTGTCCATGGGGATTACAGACGTCTTATGATACTTACTGCTTTTTTCCTTATTTTAGTGAATAAAATATCTCTTTTTATTGGTGCAGTTATATCTATTTTTCTTCATTTGTGTATCGCCTTGGGTTGGTAATAATAAATCTAACCCACATTTATTGTACATGGCAGCCCTTTGGATATTGGTTAAACTCTAAGATCATGAGTTTATTACAGACATGTTAGTCATGACTAAGCCTCATGGGAACAATGGAATATGGCTTATTCCTGGTCATTAATTTTCAGGGGATTTAGTTTCACCTAATCTTTGTGTATTACACCTAATGCTTGCTTCTGTTCTACATGCAGGTTTGCTCAATTGACTAATTTCCAAGGACCAACTTTAGACTGGGTCTGTTTTCCTGAAAAGTGCTTCATTATGAAGTAGAGGTGTGTTTGGTGAAAGGCTAGTAAACACATGTTACCCCTAATTTAAATATGTTGGATCTAAATCTTCTGTTTACCAATGTGAGTTCTCTCAAGAAAACTAGAAAATTTTAATTCAAATAGCAAAATGTAATCAGGACTCAGAGTTCAAATGACATTGTGAATCCTAGATGGGCTGGTTGCCCAGGGTTCCCCTCTTCATCTGCTTGGAAGGCAATAAATAACTGTCACATTTGTGCACACATTTATGATCATTAATCTCATCTGACTGGAAGAATACTGGCTATGGTGAGTGCATGTGGTCTCTGGATGAATGATTTTATGTAGTAATCTCCCCTCAAAAATCTGGCCTCCCCTCCTTTCTCCCCCATCCCCATGGATCTGGATGATTCACCCCATGCTTCTTTGACAACTCCCAGGCAATTTTGGAGTTCCTTTTTAAGTTCTCCAGGTCCTTTAAGTGCTAAAGGGGCTATCTCATGCTGTGTTTGGTGCAGGGTGATGACGATCTGGGATAACTTATTTGGGGGACAGATCTCCATGGGGAGGCACTATATAATGTACAAATGCACCAGTTTTCCCAGGAGATTCTACATCAGTTCCAGCAGGGCAACTGGGTTGCAAAAGGCTCAAATGGAATATTCAATCAGGTTGATCTTGACCACAGTCAAGAATGGTTGAATGCCAAAGCAAAGAGGGGAGGTGGAATTATAGGATTCATCATCCCACCCACCCCAGCATTTAGCAGGTGGGATCCTTTATTCAATGTATAAAGGATGCCACTTTACAGTCCAAACAAGGGCAGTGATGACTTGATGATCTAGACTTGATGATGAAGTGATCCACAATGAGTTGGTTGCTGCAAGGAAATGGAGATATTGTCTGATGTCTGTAACAAGTTCCAGACTTTGGAAAGATTCAATATGTCGTCATCTGACTTGTTCATTACAACTCTTCATGCCATTGAAAGAATGGATATGGCTAGAGAGGCAATACAAGAGTCTCTGCTCACAACTGAACCAGAAGCAATTTGTTTGGGAAAGACTCATGGTGTCACCACAAGGAACTTTGCAAATGAAATTCGATGCTCCATTAAGGAAGGTAAAAGCTTCAACATTTCCATGTCTTTACATGGTGCAGAAATGAAGTAACAAGAAGCAAGCTGCCATAAAAGTGGATCAGAACATCTTACATCACTTGATCATGGTCAAGTGATGCAAGATGGAAAAACAGTAGAATTACAAAAAATATTTCAACATGAACTTATGCCAGTACCAATTATACTCACAGAACTGAATGGAGAGCTCAGAGCAGGAAACCAATCATTTCTTGGAGATATCGTTACAATCCGTTGTCCTCCTCAGATCACACTTGAAAGTACTTCATGCCTTGCGAATGATAGACAAACATGTGTGGTGGCATTAGGGAAACCCTTTGGCAGAGGCACTTTTGGTGACCTGGCCGACAATTTTGTGAAATCTGTATTTCACAGTGATCAACATTTCGACAGGATTAACATTGCATGTGATAGATATAGGTCAATTTATAGTCGTGTGAAAAAGAAAGTACACCCTCTTGGAATTGTATGATTTTACATATCAGGACATAATAACAATCATCTGTTCCTTAGCAGGTCTAAAAATTAGATAAATACAACCTCAGATGAACAACAACACATGACATATTACACCATGTCATGATTTATTTAACAAAAATAAAGCCAAAATGGAGAAGCCATGTGTGAAAAAGTAAGTACACCCTTACTGCTTCCATAGGAATTAAGATGCTAAGTAGCAAACAGGTGCTGCTAATCAAATGCCCGTGGTTAATTGATCATCAGCAAGTATGACCACCTCTATAAAAGTCGAAGTTTTTTCAGTTTGCTGGTCTGGAGCATTCAGGTGTGTGTTAACACAATGCCAAGGAGGAAAGACATCAGCAATGATCTTAGAGAAGAATTGCTGCTGCCCATCAATCTGGGAAGGGTTATAAGGCCATTTCCAAACAATTTAAAGTCCATCATTCTACAGTGAGAAAGATGATTCAAAAGTGGAAAACATTCAAGACAGTTGCCAGTCTTCCCAGGAGATGACATCCCAGCAAAATCACCCCAAGGTCAGACCGTGCAATGCTCAGAGAAATTGCAAAAACCCCAAGAGTTACATCTCAGACTCTACAGGCCTCAGTGAGCATGTTAAATGTTAAAGTTCATGACAGTACAATTAGAAAAAGACTGAACAAGTATGGTTTGTTTGGAAGGGTTGCCAGGAGAAAGCCTCTTCTCTCTAAAAAGAATGTGGCAGCACGGCTTAGGTTTGCAAAGTTGCATCTGAACAAACCACAAGACTTCTGGAACGATGTCCTTTGGACAGACGAGACCAAAGTGGAGAAGTTTGGCCATAATGCACAGTGCCACGTTTGGTGAAAACCAAACACAGCATATCAGCACAAACACCTCATACCAACTGTCAAGCACGGTGGTGGAGGGATGATAATTTGGGCTTGTTTTGCAGCCACAGGACCTGGGAACCTTGCAGTCATTGAGTCGACCATGAACTCCTCTGTATACCAAAGTATTCTAGAGTCAAATGTGAGGCCATCTGTCCAACAGCTAAAGCTTGGATGAAATTGGGTCATGCAACAGGACAATGATCCCAAGCACACCAGCAAATCTACAACAGAATGGCTGAAAAGGAAAAGAATCAAGGTGTTGCAATGGCCCAGTCAAAGTCCAGACCTCAACCCGAGTTAAATGCTGTTGCGGGACCTTAAGAGAGCTGTGCATAAACAAATGCCCTCAAACCTCAATGAACTGAAGCAATGTTGTAAAGAAGAGTGGGCCAAAATTCCTCCACAATGATGTGAGAGACTGATAATGTCATACAGAAAACGATTACTTCAAGTTATTGCTGCTAAAGGTGGTTCTAAAGGTGTACTTACTTTTTCACACATGGTTTCTCCATTTTGGCTTTATTTCTGTTAAATAAATCATGACACGGTGTAATATGTCATGTGTTGTTGTTCATCTGAGGTTGTATTTACCTAATTTTTAGACCTGCTAAGGAACAGATGATTGTTATTATGTCCTGATATGTAAAATACAATTCCAAGAGGGTGTACTTTCTTTTTCACACGACTGTATATCAGAGAAGGGCAAGACACAAACAATCAAAAGGACTTAAGTCAATTCAGAGATTTGTTGAAGACAGAAATGGTCTACTTCCAATGAACTGGCCAAATTTCTTGGCATCCCAGACAATAAGGCTGATCTTACATGTTTCCTTTTAGAAATACTTTAGACACCTGAGAACAAGGCTATCATTTCTGGAGGGTTCAAAGAAGAAAACACAATGAAGTCTTCCCATCTCATTGTGGCTATAAGTGCATTGGTAGGCACTCATGAGGAGGATACAAGAATTGTACTGTGCTGTGTCACGCAAATGCCAACACTGTTGCTGTATCAGCATATGGCACTGTTGTTCTTGTATTGCTAGTGGCTCAATTCAGCAGAATGACTTGTGAAAGGCTGTGGATGAAATCAGGCACATCAGCAAAGCCTAAGTATAGTTCAGTGCATCCCATTTGTGACAAGCTGTCTGATTCAGTAGAAGATCTGACTGACATAATTTTATTTCATGGAATCACAGACTGTGATACTGTGTCCCGCATTGCTGCACATGAAAAGAAAACAGCCTGGAAAGCATTTTGTTCAAATTCCGGTCTTCTTCAAAATCTAGGTAAAGATGATCCTAACCAAGAAACCTACAAATCAGCTAAGATATTTGCTTGCAAGATTTACAGTCTACCAAATGAAGGTGGTTGTGAAGGTTGGTCACCTGAAGCATTGCCTCAGGCAAGTGGTAAGATAAAAGTTCCATATCCAGAGAAAATAACATGGACAAAATGCAATGGAATAATTATGACAAAGCTGTCACTACCTGGTGCTTGCAAAGAACTCATCACATGTGGATGCTCCACTGGATGCAGATCAAACAAATGTAGTTGTATGAGAGGGGAAATGCAATGCATCACAGCATGCAAATGCAGAACTAAAGTAGGTGTTTCCATTATTGGTTCCAGTGAGACTTAGATCATCATCAGATGGGGTGGGGAAAAATTGTGTTTCTGTACCATTGCTTTCCCCTTCACACAGGGGAAGAAAGAGGAAGTAAGCAATGACCATGTGGCCCACTCAATGGTCATTTCTATTGCGCTGCTTTTCCTGCACACAGCAGGAAATGGTGGCATGTTTTGCTTCCAAAATAATAATAATGGATTTACTGGGGTTTTATTTGTGGTGGTAAGAAGACCAGAAGGAGCGGGAGATGTGTGGTCTGATACCCCTATACCATCCCTTGTAGTCTCATCACCACCCACCAATTATGCTATTGGTTACTTATGGTGCCTTTATATTATCACCCATACATGGAAGGCAGCATTTGGCACGCAGCAGTGGCCAGTGATAATGCTAGAAATGAATATGACCCAATGCAGCCTTCCCCAAGCTGTTGCCTTACAGAGGTGTTGGATTGAAATGCCCATAATTTCCAGCCAGTCACCATGCTGGCTGGGCTGGGAATTACTTGAGTTGTAGAACAACACTTCTGGAGAGTACCAGGTTGGGAAAGACTGGCCTAATATTTATCAACTGAGGACCCTACTACTAATTCTGCTAATCACATAGGTTTAGCTGAATCTGATATTTTTCTTTATTCCAGTGTAACTGCATGGTGTTCTGGTTTGAATCAGGACCAGCATGCTCTAGCAAGGAAGGATTAAACCTTCCCTCCACCTGTTCCACCCCCCCACTACAATTCCACTCCCTGCAAGGCAAGGGGTGGGGTGTTAAAAAAGAAAACGAAAAAGGGTTGATAAACACTGCATATTTGAGGCTCTTTGTTTTATCATTATACTATTACTACCATATCGGCTTATAACACAGGCATATCATCAGTTTAAATACTGACTTTTTGCCTGTAGCTAAGTGTGTGAAAAGTCTAAAGCAACTCATATTGTCAAAACTTGGCATATTGGAGTTCATTTGCATAGAATAGTCAATTGGAAGTATAAGCCACAAACTACAGCGGAACCGAATTGGCTTTAAAGGTATGGGTATTTGGCCACATGGATGAATTCGTTTGAATTTTACAGCAAGTTCTCACACTGAGGGTGTTTTGTGCATGCCTAGGAAAGAAAACCAATCAATTACTGGAATAATTTGCACAGATGCGTTCTTCCTAAATGGCTTGGGTTCTTGCATTTTGGACAAAGGTTTTCATTCCATGTCATTGTTTTTAGAATATTTTATATCTGACCAGGCATTCCTTAGAAAAATAAATTAGAGCCTCCACGTTTCCCTTCCCTCAAGTTCTTTGTGCCACTTAAAAGCACTCCTGTGTAATTCAAAATTTACAGAGATGTCGCATCTTATCCACACACACAAAATCCGAAGCTGTACAAAAGGAGCCTAGAAAGCCTGCTGGGAGATGTTCACAAATTAATACTTAAATTGGTGACTTGCCTGGGAATACAAGAAGCACAATTTCTTCAATACGGATAATCGGACATTTGACTGCATAGATGGTTCTCAATAGAGCAGGCTGCACTGTGAATGATTGTTGTCAACAAATTGGTAATAGCTAGAGATTTCTGGCGGAAGATGGCTGGGGCAGAAGAGATATTCTCTGGAGTTTCCTTAAAACAGGGCCAAGGCTAAAGTACTCACTAACCTTGGGGAATGATTTTTCTATTGTCAAAAACCATCTTTTTTCTTCCAGTGGTTTTTCTGCAATGACTGCAAAAATATTCCCCCATTCATTTACATTGCCATCTCTTGCTTCTCAATTTATTTTGTTCATTTTCACTGATCCGATGAATCTGATTGGCTGTACATATTGTAGCAATGTCATCCCATTCACTGTTCAATCTGTGATTGGCTATGATTACCCATGTGACTAAAATAAGAATAATATAGAAGCAGTAACTAGAACAACAAATGGCACTCAGAGCTCCATCAGACGTGTGTTTTATTGCACACTCGTTGCTGGGGATTGTCCTCTCACAATATCGTCTGCCTCCCACCCCTTCTACCCTTCTTCACTTGACAAAAAATCAGCCCAGTAAGTCCAACTTATTTTAAAGACGGAAGTTGCCACTATCTCCTGCTGTGTGCAGGAGAAGCAGCAGGACCAAAATGCAAGTTGTTTACTTCCTCTTTCAAAAGAAGAAGTAATGAAGGACAAACATGCTGGCAGAGAAGTGACAGTAAGCAAACAACTCCAATATGCGTTAGAAAAAATGGAAATATAAGAGAGAGACTTTGAGCCTTTAAACAGCTGAGACAGATATCTAGTAGCAAGAGCAGACTGCATGGGCAGATAGGAGCACAGCCAATCCCACATTTGTGGTCCTTTAATCAGTAAAGCAGCTGCCAAGTTACCCTGCCCTAAGGCAACTTTTCCAGGGCAAAATCGGAAGAGAAAATGTCATCCAAGTGGCTTGCCAGGTCTATATAGATTTTCTTTTGTGCAAGCACCCTCTGTCTCTTAGGTTTAGTCAGAGTTTTTAATCAAGCTGCCCTTGGTTCTAGAACATACAGAGCCTGAATTGGAAGTTTTGGACAGGTGAAAAATGGTAGTATCTGATGTATTGCAACAAATTTGGGACAGTGCGGATGAGACATCTTGACATCTGCTATTTTTGGCAAATGTAGAGGGTCTTGATCTTTTATCCTTGATCTACTCCCATTTGATAGTTTCTTGATCCATGTGCCTGAGCCCTGAGGTAACAATAGATGATAATCATAGATTTAACTGTTTGTTTGAGGAAGGCACACACTGTTAAGACATGTGGTGCTAAATGAGTATGGCTGAAGGAGAAGGACTGGGTTTCCAAGGGCAACAAAACATGCAAGAGGTTTTCTTTTCTTTTTCCATCCTGCATTTGGGTGCAATTGTTTCTGTTGGCTTTACTTTATTGATGTGATTTGTATCCTACTTTTTGACTGCAGTCTCCACCACATTTCACAACATCCCTAAAATACGATTCCATTCTTGTAGGGACCATTTCTCCGGTATACAAAGGCTTACAATTAAAAAATAAAGAAACCATGTGTCAAGGATAAAAATCCACTTTGGTTGTAAGGCAACTCTTTACTAAGTGTAATACAGTTGTATGGAGACAGTCATACAGACAAATAACTTCTCAACTGGCAGTGTGAAAAGCAGGTATATTTATACATATTAGCAGTTAGCAAAGTTCTAAAGTAAAACAAAGACAGATCAAAGAAAACTTCTTCATTATATGTTATCCATAGATGGCCCATAACGCTTCTGCCAATGTCAAATTGACCTGGATGGTCAGTCTTCCTGATCAAGCTAGCTTATTTTTCTTCTACTATATCAAGAGGTCTTGGCAGTTAGAAATTTCTATTAAGCATTTCCTTGCTGATATAATAGTTTTAGTATTACTGCACATTCAGGCACATACATTATTCCAATCCCATCATGCGGTTCACTTGGAAGAACCAAACTATATACAGAGGCCTTCATACAGAGCAGGTATATCAAGGCTTCTGGCCTTGTTTTCTCACATGCAAGTTTAAAACCACGAGGAGAGATGGTGGGTAGAGGGAATGAAGAGAATGTTAAAACAGCTTAAAACATAATGTTAACAACAATATAAACAACAACAACAACAACAACAACAACAACAACAAAAAACCCTCTGGAAAAAAAAAGCCTTAACATGAAGCAAAACAAAACAAACACACCTGTCATGTATGGAGAACATTTAGCTCCTCTGAACATAGGAGCATCCAAAGGGCAACTGTGAGCTGTTTCAGGAGCAGGCATGCCTTTACCTGCCTCCTTCCCTCTAGTGGCTTTTTTCACAGGACAGTTAGTCTTTCAAAGCTGCTGTGGCTGGTTAGAGTTTAGTCCAGCAGGTGTATGATGGCGTCTTTGCTTGCCTTCCTCCCTTTCTACTTCCCATTCTCTCCAGCTAGGATTCCTAGAGTGTGTTAACATGCTTTGAGCTTGGCACTCATAACCACGGGATCAAGCAATATATAGTATCTGTCGGTTATGTGGCAAACAAGGCCCGATCTACACCAAGCAGGATATAACACTTTAAAAACATTTTGAAAACAGTACATGTCATGTGTCCTGGGCCTGAACAATTGTCATAACCATTATAAACTGTTATAAGCAGTAGGGTAGATCCTGCCAGAGTCTATGAGAAGGATGTTAAGCTGGACTAACCTTTCTTGAAAATGTTTGCAGATGATGGCTTGATATGGGTGTTGGGCTCACCTTCTGCCTCACCCCCTGCTACTTTCATAATAATTTGTATGGTTACTTCACTCAAGCCTGTGGAAGTCAAGCATGCTTAAGTCTCATCGAAATGTATTGCACAATGCAATGCAGTAAATTCCAGTGAATTCAATGGCCCTGATGCCAGTATTGTTTGTATAGGATGGTTAATATTATTAATTGCAGTATTTAAATGTGCCCAACTCTGAGATTCTGTGGATGATACTATTATGAAAAGTGAGTCACTAGTGTTTTTGTAGCATGTTGTGTCATCCAAAGAGGTAGCTTATGCATCTTTGTCATGAGGAGATATACAACTTCCTTCAGCTGGGGCTGATGGAAGTCGGACTCCTACCACATCTTAGGAGCCACAAGTTGCTGACACCCAATTTATAGAATGTATCCAGATCACCTCAACCATAGAAGTTACCCAGAATTCATTATAAACTTGCTTTGTGTCTCCCTTTAATGCAGTCACCACTTCCTATTCATTCAGTTCTCCAAATTCTTAAGTACTTATCATCAAGCCTTTTCAGTTGCTTTTCACTTGGCATTTCATATGAGATCCCTCATATTGCTTTGAGGTGAATTAGTAGTTTCTCAGTGTGGTAAAATGCATGAAAGAAGCTGTGGTGAATGAAGAATTAATAATAGTAGGAGGGGCCATCAGTCTTCCAGAATCATTGCAGAAGAATAACTCCTGGCTGTTGGTTCTTATTGTTAAATTTGTAGTTAGAAGCTCTAGGCTTCAATTGTGTTTTACACTCAAATAAAGAGTTCCAGTTAATTCCTAAGATGTTGTGCCTATTCTTGGGGACAAACCTCTATTAAAATTCCCAGTAGGCATCCCCAGCAATTCCACGAAAACTAAACCACACCTAAAAAAGATATTATAGAACTGAAAAGAGAGCAGGAAAGGGCAACTAAAACGATTAAGGGGCTGGAGCATCTTCCTTATGAGGGAAGGTTACATCAACTAGGATTGTTTAGTTTGGAAAAAAGGAGGCTAAGGGGAGACATGATAGAGGTGTACAAAAGTATGCATGGTGTGGAGAATATGGACAGGGAGACATTTTTCTTCCTCTCTCAAAATAATAGACCTGGGGTCATCCCATGAAGCTGATTGGTGGGAGTTCAGGGCAAATAAAAGTACAAGATGTAGTGATGGCCACCAGTTTGGATGGCTTTAAAAGGGGGTTGGATAAATTCCTGGAGGAGAAGGCTATCAATAGCTATTAGTCCTGATGGTTGTATGCTACCTCCAGTATTCGAGGCAATAAGCCTGTGTGCACCAGTTGCTGGGGAACATGGGTGGGAGGGTGCTGTTGCAGCATGTCCTGCTTTGTTGGTCCCTGGTCAACAGCTGGTTGGCCACTGTGTGAACAGAGTGCTGGACTAGATGGACCCTTGGTCTGATCCAGCAGGGCTCTTCTTATGTTCTTAAACCAAATATTCTTTCAAAATCTGGGACAGATAGAGTTGTTTATCACCAAGAAATCTACATTTAATAAAAGCTTAACATTGCAAAGGTGTATCTCATTGCACTATATAGGTAGAACTGAGGCACATAGTGACCTGGTTCACACAATCACTGCAGCACACCATGGGTTATTTATGTCGCAGTGGGTGCAGCGTTTGCTGGTGGTCATTTTTAATGTTCAACCCCTTGCAGGGAGTTGCCATGGTTTGTAATGTGGTTTGAACACGGGAGGCAGCTGTTGTTTGAAGGTTAAATAATCCTTAAATATTCTTGTAACAACCCATGGGTTATTTGAGGGTTGTTTAACCCTGAAACAACTAGTGCTGCCCTGATTGGATGACATCACAAACAAAGGCAACCCTCTGCCAGGGTTGAATATTCAAAATGGCACATACTGCAACCCGCCGTGGGTTGTAGTGATTGTGCAAACTGGTTCAGTGACTTAGGCTGCAATCCTAAACATGCTTACCATGGAAAAAGCACCATTGAAAGCAATGAGATTTACTTTCAAGTAAACAGGATTTCCCAGTGAGTGGGTGGGTCAATATCCCATAAGAAATGAATGAACACAGCAGTAACTGGAATTTCAGGTTTTTCTCAGACTCTTTATCCTTCTCTACATTCCACATTATCATGTTTTGAGAAAAATCTGCTAAACTGAAATTGCAAGTGATTTAGTTTGTTTGAAGTTAGGAGCACCTACATTTCCACTTAAAGTATCTGGATCTTTATTTCAGCAAATATCAAGTTGAAAGGTAGAAATATCTTTGAAGGAGGATAGGGAATTGGAAATATCAGGTAATGACTTATGCACTGTATAATAAGACCTCAAAGTTTTCAAGCCTTCAGAATTTATTTTTTGTTGTTCATTGCTCCCAGTCTACTTGCATTGACATAGAGGTCAGAGTATGATTTCTCTCTAGAAGAACATCCATACTAAAGTTAATGACTATTCCTACATCATTGTTTTTCCTTGTGGTCATGGAGTAATTAAATGGTTAAAAAACCAGACCAATCCAATATCCAGTGCAAAAACAATCCATGCACTTTATGTTTCTTGTGTATCTTTCTCTTACCAGCATGTCAGGCCACATTGGTTCTACATTTACACTAATGGCTTCTCAAGAGGTGAAGAGAGTTCAAGTGTGAACCAATTATATCATCTTGAAAACAGCTGTATCCACTAGCATTTTTGCTCATACAGATGATTCTTCTTTGGGGAGGAGGGGCACATCACCCTACACTTGCAATACTTTGGGGCCCAGGGATGCAGATACCTTTCCTTAAGAATGTATTTCCATTGCAAAAAAACCACCTTTCCCCTCATTACTCAAACTGAGCATTGTTGTTGGGGCAATGCTATCACTTGCTCTATATTTATTATTTATTTATTTATTTAATTACATTTATATACCGCCCCACAGCCGAAGCTCTCTGGGCGGTTTACAACATTACAACATACTAGTGCTTTTACCTTGTTGTGTAATTGTCATGCGTATTTATCGAATTGTGCCTGTGCCATCATTGAAGACACTGGGCTAATCTATACCTGCAGGCCTTCCGGGACAGAGGGTGGGGAGGATCTCAGAGTTTTCAGCTTCTGGAATCTTCCCCCAAACGCCAGTGCATCATCCTGGAAGTGAAGAGGGATGTTCCGGTGCAGGATATATATATATATTTTAAAAGGAGACGTTTGCGCAATTGTGTGGGTGTGATCCTGCACCAAAAGTAAGCTTTTTTAAAAAACCAACCAACCTGGAAGCTCGGTGCTGAAAACTGCCGGGAGCCATCCCAGGGATGGCGAAAATGCTCACCCCTGATAGGCACAGACTTCCCTCGCAGAGCTCCGTGCCTGTTTGGTGAGCCCTGTTACTTGCGGGGAGGAGGGACGACCCGGGAGTAAACCGCATTGCTGTGGACCTCAGGTTTGTCCTGGGACTGTGGGAAAAAAATGTAAAAAAAAACAATCCAGTCCCAGTTATCCTGGGACAACTGAGAGCTCATCCCTGGTTGACTCCGGGATCACCTGTTTGTCATTTGGACGCAGAGGGACGATCTTGAGTTGACCCCGGGATAATTGGCTGGTGTAGATTAGGCCACTGTCTCCAATTCCCAAACAGTTTTGGATATATTTTTTAAAAAAAAATTCAGTGCCAACCCAAGACATAGTGCTGCCTGAGGCAGAGCCCAAATGGCTCTGTCCCACTACAACTTACACTTTAAAAAGTCATTGCGCCATTCAGATGCCAATTCCCACCATCATCTATCACCTCCTCACCTGAAGCAGGTCACTTCACCATTTTGCATGGCAGGACCGTTCCTGTAGCTTTTGAAATGGCTTCTTCCGGAGTTCTGTTGGAGCCTCAGCATCTTCCAGAAATGATACATAAAAGGACACCTTATCTGAGCAAGTGTTTAGTGACCAAGGAGAAGTAGTAACTTGTTTTAACAGGTTTCAAAAACGTTGTTGTTATTATTATTATTATTTTCATTTTTATACTGCCCAATAGTCAAAGGTCTCTGGGAAGTTTACAACAATTCATAAAATAATAAAATACACCATAAAATTTCAAACATACAAAATTTAAACCAGTTTAGAAAAGCTAAGAACAGTTTCAATAAAATACTAGACCTGTTTAGATGGCTAGTGTAAATGCCGCATCATATTCCATTAAATGCCTAGGATTAGAGGGCAGTCTTAACCTGAAAAGATGACAGTGTTGGTGCCAGGTGGGCTTCAGTGGGGAGCTCGTTCCATAGTCAGGAGGGCCATCACTGAGAAGGGCCATCACTGTTACTACTCCCCTAGCCTCTCTCAGTGGAGACAGTTGGAGGAAGGCCCCAGATATTGATCATAGTGTCTGGGCAGGTTCAGGTTGGGAGAGGCATTCAGTCAGGTATTTTAAGAATTCTAAACTTTGTGATTTACCCTGGGTTCCTGGAGTCTAACAAAAATAAATAATACATTATTAAAGGTAACTGTATGTTTGTGATATTTTCTGTTTACTAAAATATCTGATTTGTTCATGAGTGGATTTACGGATCTTTTATACTAAAGTTTTGAAATTAACTGCCTGTTAGGGGAAGGGTGATAAATCCCTACCATGACAGGTTGCCATCTTGTCATCTGCTAAAAATCTAGGACATAACCAATCCAATGTTAAACACCTTTAACTCGCATTTATTTAAATAAGAGATTTAAGAATGTGCACAAACCAATGGGTCTTAAAGGAGTTTACTTTTAGCTGGGATATGCTTTTATCAAATTACAGCTCCTCCTGTTTTAAAGTAAAGTACTCTTCAACTGTGCTTTCAGACAACTTCAGCCATACCAGTCACATCCTTTCATTATTATTTACAGTTGGAGAAATTAATGAGCTAGAGGAGCTGTTGGAATATGCAACCACTAAGTATTACAATAATAATAGAATGTGTGCTGTGAAGTTGTTATCTAATTATGGATGCTCAGACTCCATATCAATCTTGCTTTGAAATAAAACATAATTAAATTATTTTGTTGCAGGAGAAATTGCAAGACATGAATGTAAATTATTTGAAGTGATCTTAAGACCCCTTGTAAAATGGCTTCTGATCATCTAGAGCAGGGTTACAGTCTTTCAGCCAGAGGGCTGCATTCCATTTCGGAGAGGCTCTTGGGGTGGGGTGGGGTGCATTCCAGCGTTGGGTGGGGCAGGGGCAAAAATCCAAAATACCACCATATTTTAGGTTAAGGCTTTTACTGTCAGTAGCTAAGTCTTAGAAGAGGCATCTCAAACTTTTAGAATTGAGAAAAAGATGGGAAACCACCAAATGACAAGGGCTTTGGGGAAAGAGGGCAGGACCAACGGAAGGGGGCATGGCTTGCTTGGAACCCCCAAAGGGCCAGATTGGTATCTCTGGAGGGCCGTATTTGGCCCCTGGGCCTGAGGTTCTGCACCCCTGACCTAGAAGAGCATTTCTTAGAAAATTCTCCACATGCTGTGTGTGCCAAGTGGGAATTAGTTCATGAGGAGAAAGTATTAGAATCTCATGGTTGTTTGGGAGATACCAATGAAAACTTCCTACCTAACTCAAATAACTGCTTCAGGAGGGGATGATGGCAATTTTCTTTGGGATCACAGGGAGGAAGGAGAATGTTAATGCCCCTCACCATGTGCTGCAGTCCTGCTTGCCCTCCCCCAATAGTTTCTATTTACAATTTTAAAAAGACGCATGCAATGCCAAATCATGAATGTAACATTTGTTACATTCTGAAGGTAAAATTATCTGAAAGTAGAGCTAATTACCATAGTTTGGTAGAATTTTTTACTTTTCTTTCAAGATCTGTCTTACACACTATATCACAAACACCTTGAAATGGGATTGCTGATCAAGAATAGGCAAGCCTAGCAGAACAATCATATGCCTAGCAGAACAATTGGAAGTAACTGCCACTGTATCCAATGGGACTTACCATACTAATAGTGGGTTTAAGTTTGCATCCAAAAGCCCCCCTGGGCTTACGGAACTTGTTTCATGATTCTTTGGATCCTGGCCAATGTATTTAGAATTGGGGTGATAATTACATAATGACACCAATTGAGCAAAACACAAAATTTGCCACTCACTTATCAAATAAAAACAGTATATACAACTAGGCAAACAAATGCTAATGGAATCGATATGGTGAAAAAAAGCTTATGACCTTTCTCTGTTCCTTACAGTTTGCTTTCTTTGACATCCATTAATTCTTATATTGATTTTGCCATAAAATGCAAACTGCATTCGTATTGCAGCCTGAGTTTGAGAAAAAGAAACTACATTGATTACATTGGAACAAAGTACATAGTAAAAATGAACTGCCTAAAACATTTAAATGTAGTAAGCTTCTTTAAAATACATAAATCACATTGTTTAATGTTGCAAATGAGCAGTGCCCTCTTAAATATCAGAAATAGATGACACCATAAAACAAATTTGGCATGAAACAACAGGCTCTGTTTCTGTGTACCTGCCATTTTAAAAGTGCCATCAATAATGATTATGGTTGTTGTAAGCAAAAAGAAAGTGTTCTCAATATCCTCTTTAAAAAGTTCCTTCAAAGTCACTTTGTAAATATGACAACACTAGTGTTTTATCTTGGTGATAAATAAATCCTAATTATTATTGTGCCATGATTGTTTTTATAGTTCACTCATCAAAACCCTTCTGATGCCTCATTACTAACAATCATTTTATGGTCCAAACACATTGGTAGAATATTGCTGATGAATGGGAAATTAAAGCAAATTAATTTTTAGAGGGACCAATTTAGTTCTGGTGTAAATGCAATAACTTTGTCAGTTAACAATTTACCCTTACATCCCAATTCTAACACAGGTATTGCTTCAGTGAAACGTAATTTCAAGTAAACCAAATGTGATGCAAAACACATCATTAGCATCTGTGTCATTTTATGAAAATTAACTACAGGTGTGTGTGTGTGTGTGTGTGTGTGTGTGTATTTTAATTGGGGCCAAGCCACACAGATAGGGAAGGTGAAATCTTTTCCTCTTCTGCTGAGGTCCTGAAGGAAATCTTCCTGACCTGAACCTCAAGTTGCAAGCTCCCATTGTGGCAATGAGAGTTGCCTTTCCAGGGCTAATAGCAGCTGGAGAGGGGCAATTTCTGCTAACCCTGTCCACCTCACAAACTGTGGTCCCTTGGGCCTACTGTTCATTTTAAAACAAAACAATATCAGATGTAATTGCTAGTTACATGTCTAATGTCATTTCTAGCTTGCCAGTAAGCATGTTTTGAACAAATATTATCTATGAATTTAAGCTCCATTGAAGTAAATGGGATTTGTTGGACTGGAAGGAGAGGATATGATGTGGAGGAGTCTTCTTTCCCCTTTTGCTATGGCTGCTAAGCCCAGCCAATTGACCAGCTGAGGGGGGGGGGAAGGGAGGAGGAGTGTTTTGGTGAATGTTGGGGCAGTAGAAGAAGGTAAGGATTGTAGGGTGAACCTTCCCCAAGCCAGTCTAGATGATTTGGTTTTCCCTCCCCATCTTTTCCTGATTTTTGTCGAGAAAATCCTAAGCAAATCCATAGAGAGCCTCAGAGGGTTTGCCCATCCCTAGCCATAGCTCAGTGCTGGAGCATGTGCTCAGAACCCAGAAGGTCCCGGGTTCAATCCCTGATATCTTCAGGAAGGGCTAGGAAAGACTCCTGCCTGAAACACTGGAAAGCTGCTACCAGTCAGTGTAGACCAGTGGTCTTCAACCCAGAAGTGGGTTGCGAGATCAGTCCAGATAGGTTGCGGCAAAGCTGTTGCCGCTATGCTGGGCAATTGTGAAATTGTGAAAGTGGGACCCATGTTGCAGGTTGAAGTCCGAGGTGGGTCTCAGGTCTGACTCAGTAGAAGACCACTGGTGTAGACTATACTGAGCTAAATGGACTAATGGTCCATGGTCCTATGTTTATTTTGAAGGAAGTCTCATTGATGCCAGGTAGCTGTACTTCCAATGAAAGTACAGCTTAGAGAACCCAACCTAAAGTACTTAACTTTAAGTACAATGTGTTTAATGGGTATTACTCTCAGCTCTGTATGCATATGGTTGCAACCTCAGTATAATGGTACTTAATTCTAAGTAAACATGCACAGGATTGTACTCTAGAGCTGCAATCCCAACCACACATACCAAAGAAGTAGGTCTCATTATTTCAAGTAAACATGTTGATTGAGCTATTGCGTGATGTAAGTGTATCATCTAGATTGTGCCCCAGGTTTTCTGGCTCATCCTGTACAATATTAATAAGTTATGCAAATCATTGTCATTTTCTGGCCTTTAGTGATGGTTGGCTAAACATTAATTGTTGTTGGAATAAATCAGATCCACACATTCTAATGTATGTTTTCTTCTATTCTTCAAAACAATGAAGAAACTGTTTAACCTTTCTCCAGGCTCTATGAATTATCAGGGTTATCTGTTGTTGTTGTTGTTGATATACTTTGCTTTGTCCTTTTAATATTTGGCACCATATAATGAGGCTGATTCATAGTCCATCTGTGTCACAAGCCCAGTGCTTAAAGCAGTGTGACCTAAGGAATGAAGCCAGAGCTATGATTTAAAAAGTATTTAGTATTCAACTTTGCCCTGAAACAAAGTCCCCTTGGTTTGTTTGGATAAGACACGTGTAGAGGTCTGCAAGCATATTGCACAGCACAAAAATGTAGAATAAGGCATGGGGTTTGGCTTTGAAAAGTGATTTTGATTTAATTTCCCCTTTAAAACAAATTTCAATCTCCCACAGGTGACGATAAAGTATGATACATTTCTATAACACATTTGCATCCTGCCCTTCGAATTCAGGGTAGGGGTTAGGCTGAAAGATGCTGATTTTGCTGTACAATGAGATTTAAAGTTTAGTGTGAGTTAGAATCTGAATCTCAATTATGTTGTAGCCCCTTAAAGGTTAATAGATTTAGGGAGCAATCCTATGGCCCCTAGAAAGAGTTCAACAGGTCATGGGATAGTTTGGATTCCTGGATCCGGAAGTGGACAGTGCTCTTCTTCCTCCTCACGGCTGGGTTGGAAAGAACCATGCCCGCTGCCTCTCCAACCTTGCAAAAGTGACCTCAGAAAGGAGGGAAAGAGGGCATGCTGGTGGACGGGGTTATTTTATTTTAAACAAATGTTTTATTTAAAATATTCACATTCTGCCTTTCCTTAAAAAAGAAGGAAGTTCTACCCTTGGAAGAAGCCATTCCGGAAATCTTTTGTGAGCAGAGCACACATAAGTTGGAGGACTGGGCTTGAAATCCTCTTGTGTGATAACATTTTTTTTTGCATTTGATAACTGAAGCAGTGCTTGCTTTTAAAAGATGAGCCACAAAGCTTTTGTAAGTAAATGATTAAACTCAACTGTCTCAGGCTTCTGATCAGTGAGGCACTATCCTTTAAAATGCTGATCTGCACTGAATTCCGAATGAAGAGCTTGATCCTAAAAAAGGACTGCTGAGAAATCTGGCTCTAAACCAGAAAAGCATTTAAACACATACTTTAAGCAATCCCGCAAAGCTTTTAAGCTTATGACTTACATAAGTTGTGTGTATGGTCTGCTCACACAGGATTTCCTCCTGCCACCCCAGATGGTTAATAATATCATGTTCAAAATATCTTGATAATTTTTCTCATGTGTCTTCCTTACCATAAGCGTTCCCTTCATCCATGTTGTTGATTTTTATGGTATATCTTTTTTATGGTAGACTACTGTGTTGGTCACAAGCAGCATTTCAGTGTCCATATCTAGGTTATTGGGCACTTTTGGGGGAGCATTTCCATAGAACAATGAGAGTAGCTGTCAAAGTGTGAATGCCACAGGAAGTAGTTTATTAAGAGGAGAACCACTGCTTTGGTTCTGTCTCCTGTGAGGATCCTGGTGGTTATCCATTTGGACTAGCAGCAATTGGAATGGGTTCACTCCCTTGAATGTGTGATAAGCAGGAGATAGGTGTACTAATCACTAAAAAAAAAACCAAAACCAATTCACATGTAAACAAGCACCCTACATGCCAATAAAAAAGAAAAATGGAAGTTTAAGGGACAGGAATGTGATGCTTTTCGAGGCATCAAGAGAGTTGCCTATGAGTGTGATGATATCACTACCCTCTCACATTCAGGCATAGAACTTCACAGTTGTCTAAGTGCATTTATGGGAAATATCAGGAAATAGTCGGTGCGGTTTTGTTACTTTAGTGTAGGGGTGGGCAATTGTGGTCCTCCAGATGTGGCCTTCAAGTCCCATTAGCCTTAGCCAGCATAGCCAGTGGTGATGGATGGTGAAGGTTGTAGGCCAAAATATCTAGACAGTCACAAGTTACTCACACTGCTTTAGTGGGTACATCTGATTTGTTACAAAATATTATTTTTTGTGACAGGGTAAAGATGTGTACAAATTTAATCTGTGGAATTGGAGACTTGCTATCTTGGTTTAAGGTACTCAGTTTTGATTAACTCATGTCAACTTCTAAGCAAATAATCAGTTCGTTTATATTATATAACATACGCATTTGATGATTCTATGATTTATAGTTATTAATATATAACTCTCCTGGAGTTTGATTCCCTTTGGAAAGCGATCGCTGGAGGCTTATTGAGTTTTGTAATATTTTACATTTTTAAACAACAACAACAACAGAAAAACAAATATTTAGGTTGAGCATAGGTGGAGGTACAACAATAGGCCAATTCTACACTAAGCAGGATATAACACTTTGAAAGTGGATTGAAAACAGTATATGAATGTGTCCTGGGCCGCAACAGTGGTCAAGGCCATTATAAACCATTCTAAGGCAGTAGTGTAGATGCTGCCTTAAACACTGCAACAGACAGGCAAAGTCACTGTCCACATCAGAGGCAGCCAATGTCTCAAAGTATTGGTGGCTTATGCAGTCTCAACTCTGCTCTGGTTCTTCCTCTGTGCCCCACGTGAAACCACAGAGTATTTCTTTTAATGGTTTAGATCATTCTTAGCCAGGAGTGGGAGGGGGAGGCATGCTCCCTTTTAGGCATCTCTTAGCAATTCAGAAGATGTGAGGAGATCCAGCTATTGAGAACAACCAACAGCTTCGTTTATCCTCTCCTGCTCTGAACATAGAAATTCTGTTCCGCTATTGTGGCTAATTGGCATTGACAGATGTAGAATTTGGTCTGTCATGAATTTGTCTAATCCTGCTTTCAAGCCATCTCAACCAATGGCTAACACAACATCTTGTGGTAGCAAATTCCTTAATTTATGTAATATGTAAAGATACATTTTGTCTCAAGATCACTCTTAGAGTTTTAGTGATGTGTTTGTGTATGACTGTACGTGACCAAGATTTCATTACGTTTAGTCCTGGCATTTCTATCCACACTGATTCTATGAAGGGTTCTGTTGGCTGTGTTTTCTAGTTTTTTGAACTGTATGTGCCCTCCCTCTCTCTGTGTGTGTATTTTATGAGTATTCTAGTTCATCCAACTTGACATAAAATACACTGTGTACCTTTCCTAATGTCCTTTTATGTGCCATTTTTACTGACAACTTTTTGATCTGTTCAAATGGCTGTCATTTGTTTCTAAATGCTTGTTGCTGAGTTCTTAGCTATCTCCACTTTAAGAGCCTGATATATTTACACCATTTTGCCCATGGGATGAGTCATCATGAACTGGACACTCTTCATCCAACTATTTGATGAGAAGTAGCAGCAGTCTGGATCCACTGAGGTTCAGGTACAACCAATCTCTTTAGGTTCAGTTTGTCTCAAAATGTCCATAGAGTGTTCCAAATCCATACCCTTTTTCTTGTCACCACCATTGCATCCACATACTGAGATCCCACAGCTTTATCTGGGTAGCTTCCTCAGCACATGTTCTTATTTCCAGTAATGAGAACAGAACAGTTCTAGATTATTTTAGAGTTAAGTTTTTGCCTTTTATAAACTTCTTATTCATATACCAAGTCTCCATCCATATAAATGAGAAATGTACCATCGGAGCTATATATAAAGTGCACTGTTACCACTGGCATGCTTGTAATTATGACAGACTGTATACTTGTTCAGCAGAGATTTACTCTTGTGTCACTGGAATGCCTCCCATTCATTTGCACTTGGTTTTACATCATTGCTTTATAGAAGATTCATGGTCATGCTCTTTGGCTGTTGACCAGATCTTTGCTCACCATGGACCAGTTATAGCAAAAACACCAGTAGGAAGTCAGGGGCTTAGAGTAATTGAACAAGGACTTGATGATAAGTCCTTAGGAATCCTTGAAGGATTAAATTAGCAGAAGATTGTGTACATGGCCATGAATGAAAACATCAGTTACCTACTAACTAGTCCAATAAGTTTGGAACTGTTTGAAAGACACTTTCAAGCAGCAAGAGTTAAGTGGCTGGGGTCACCTTCTGGCATAGCAAATACTGTATCAGTGTTTCCACAAGAGTTCGCTGAGCATCTTTGCAATTTTATTCAGGCAATAATTTTGATACATGCTTTATGTTTTCTAGGATCAGGGCGAAGGGCAGAACTCTATCTTACTGCCAGTCATTCCTGTTGCTTGACCACATTGCTAACATGCTCAGGGGAATCTCTGTAAACAGTTGATGTCATCCCCTGGCAACTTAGAATACTGGAAGATAGTTCAACTCAAGGTTAAGTTAGAGCATCAGAGAACTGATTTGGCCTAGTGCAGTGGTTCTCAAATGTGGTGATGGCCTCCCTTACAGGGTGCAAGGTACCTGGGAGGAAGTCGTTTGGTGTTCTGTGGAGGGACAGGATCCTGAAGCAGTTAGTGCTTTTCTCTTACTCCACTTGAGACTTGGGTAGATTGAACAACCACCTGCCAGAGGACTTCCACTAATCCACACTGGATTATTGAGTGATTGCTGCTTCATCTTAACGTGATTTGGGAAGAAGGGAACTCAGAAAGAGCTGCTGCTTTGTGGTTGTGATGTTTCTCTGTGCATTATTCTAGGAAGGGGTCAGTGATAATCTGCTATTAAAAGCTTGTGTTGGGATTTGTAGCCAAACACACAGGTCCCAATGCTCAGCAGCTGTAGGCTATATGTACATTACTATGAGCAAGAATCGCTTTGCATGTTCACTTGTGGAACCATTGGCTGAGGGCAAAGGGGGGCAGTAGGCAGAGTGTTAAGAAGGTGGGGGAAAAGCTCAGAAAGGTTGTGAAGCACTGGAGTAGTAGATAGAGACATCAATGGGTTATGGAGAGCCCAGGGTTCAATGATTTATTTATTTATTTATTTATTTATTTATTTATTACATTTCTATACTGCCCAATAGCCGGAGCTCTCTGGGCGGTTCACAAAAAGTGGCTTTCATACTCTCTCAGCAGGAGAAAAGGTCTCTCAAAGAATAATAGCTTATCTAAAGGAAAGCACAAAAAAGATTGAAAAACACTTTGCAAGTTAAAAGTGGTAAATGATAAGCAGCAGTAAGAGCATACTTTGATTTATTTCAGGAGTACCCCATGGAAATCAGCAGCTAAATTTAAAATGTAGTGGAACTCAAGATAACCACTTTGGAAAGCCAAACACCCTGTATTGCCTCTCATTTCCCCAGTAGTGGGTTCACTGTTGTTAATCGAGATTCATACAATCACTCAATGTGATAGTACTCACAGATTCTTCATGATAAACTTCACTTATCAAATGCTTGCTTCCTTCCTTTTAAAAAGCCATTGTAACAGATCTGTTAGGCTTATTCTTTGTTGTTGCATCAGCTCATCACCTAATGAGGGCAGGCAGTCTAGGGCTTGAATGTTTAGAAACAGCAAGCTGAAATAGTCCATCTGTGTCTGGAGTCCACCAGTTCTGAGTAGGGCTGTGCACCCCCTCCCCGAACTGCTTCGGATCCCAATCTAGTCCTTCCAGATCCCGATTCGGACCCCCCGATCCACTCCGGAACTGGATCCGGAGCAAGATCTGGAGGTCCAAATTGATATTCAGCTGCCATTTTGCCCCCCTTCCCCACTTACTTGCCTCCATGGCAGACGGCAGAGGCAGGTAAGTGGGGAAGGGGGGACAAAATGGGGGCCGAATAAGCCCCCCTTACCCGGCTCCGCCGTCGGCCGCTGCATGGACCACGGCGATAGCGGGTGGTGGATCCAGGTAAGCCCCTCCCCCACTTTCTGGCCTGAAGCCTGGGCTGCAGTTGAAGCCGCTGCCCAGACCACGACAGACCCAGGTTAGCCCCCCTCCCCCTTACCTGGCTCCGCTGCTGTTGCCGCACAGACTGCGGTGGATGGGGGAGCCAGGTAAGCCCCCCTCCCCACTTACCTGGCTCTGAAGCTTCGGGCTGGTCCGAACCGCTTCGGGCCAATCCAGACCTCCCCTGATCCACTCCGGAACCGGGCTTCGGAGGTCCAGATCGGCCCACTCTGCTTTGGATCTGGGGATCCATAACGGAGCGGAGCACACCCCTAGTTTGAGGCTGCTGGTAGTCTTGATGGTGCACCTCAGACTAGCAACTAAAGCCAACCCATCTGCATCAACCTTCGCCTCCAGGAAAACAGGTCAGAACAGGCTGCTGAATTGGTTGCGACGGCAACAACCCTGAAGCCAGATCAGACCAAGGTCATCCACAGGGAAGAGTGCTGTGGCCTAGTTGTCAAGGCCACAGGAATGCTGCCGTTCTACATGGAGTCCCCAGACATCCCGTTAGAAGTCCGGATGCCTCAGGAGGCATCTGCAGCTTGCCACATGGTATTCAAAATGTCTGAATGGCCAAGGAGGTTCACTGTCCCTGCTTGGTGTAAGTTGCCCTTGTGGGCAGCCAGAACCTGGTGCTTAACCTCCTTGACCATCTGTGCCCTGCGATGCAAGGACACCACCTAGGCTGACTGAATACTGTCAGCTGACCCTTGGCTATTCTTGAACCAACATATGTGACTGAACAATACATCATCAGAATAAGCCGACTTGCTTATCACACCACACCACCAGACCATCAGCCTGTCTTAGACTACATGCTTTGCCTGTGGTCCTTTAGATCCTTGTCTGTCTGCTCCAGAACCTCTGACTATTGGCTTTTTAATTTTTTTTTACCATATTCTCTGCCCTTGGCCTGTTGGATCTTGGTATATGATTTGTTTAAACCATTTTTTAAAAAGGCTTCCTGACTTTCAATCAGTAAAACAAGACAGTTTCTGCCTGCAGTTTTACCATCTAAAAAGATATGGCATAAAAGGGAAGAGGGAAAAATTTCTCAGGCCTCCCTGGGATCAGGAGAACTGAGCACTTAGAGAAGGAAGCCCAAATGAGGTGAGGATGAATCCCCTCTCCTCCATTTCTGTGGCCTGAGGAAGGTTACTGGGACCAGGTTTCATAATGAATGTCCTCTTGAGGGTGAACTGTAAACCCATTCTAATTTGTGATCATGTCTTCACACAATCAGGCAGTCACAGGACAGGCACAGTTTAATGCATGGAAAATCTCATATCCTGTCAAGTAAATTGATCATATAAATCTAAATCAGCCCCAAGAGAGGCAAGGACATAAAAAAGTCAGTTCGGTTCTACAGGATTTTGTTTGTGGATCCTAGTTGGTGAAAGAGGCAAGGGTAGTAACACTTTGAAGAGATTTATAATGTAATGAATGCAGAATCTAGTCTGTTAATTTGCTTGATGCTGCTTACTTCCTTTATCCTTCAAAGACAGCCTCCATGTGTGAATGTAGCACGTGCCTCCAAGTGTTCTGAAATATTACTGTTTATGATTCAAATTGCCAAAAAGCAATACCAACACAGAGAATATGTTCATCAGAGAAAAAGCTCAGATGGAAAAATGGAGCTTATGAACTGCAGAGGAAAAGCATAGAGACATGGATTTCAGTCTCTTTTCTTTTTATTCAGGTTAGACCTTTTAAACTGCCTAATTTGCTCTGAGAGTAGTGGACCTGGGATTGCATTTTGTTGTGATATATGGGGAAGGATTGTTATTGCTAAACAAAAGGACTCCAAATGGATGTCTTGGTTGCAGTCCCAGGAGCTCATAACACAGCTGAGAAAGAATGAGAAATTGAATCTGGTCTTTTTGCAGCATATGTGGACCTAAGTGAACAATCATGGAGTAAACTGGAACCAGCTAAAGGAATATGTATGCTGTAAGGTGACAAAGGAAAAAGAATTTTAAAGAACATAGAAAGAATTACACCCACAGTAGAATTAACATACAATTTTATTGCTGTTATGGAGTCAAAATTGTTGGGAAAGGAGTGGTTTGGGTCAGGGAGTTCTGTTCATTTGTCAAAGAGATGCATGGACTTTGTATAAAGTATAATAATACAAGGAACAAAGACAGTATTCTTTGACAAGTGGCTAGTAAGTTAGAACTTCTCAAAACTCTCTTAGCCAGACAGTATTAGGGTGACCATATGAAAAGGAGGACAGGGCTCCAGTATCTTTAACAGTTGAGTAGAAAGGGGGATTTCAGCAGGTGTCATTTTTACACATGAAGCACCTGGTGAAATTCCTTCTTCATCACCACAGTTAAAGCTGCAGGAACCCTGCCCTATAAGAGGGGATGAAGAGGGGATTTCACCAGGTGCTGTCTGTATACAAATGACACCTGGGGGGGATCCGACGTCGCTCCTAGAGCGCTTCTATGCGACCCCAGAGCACCCCAAAAACGATAGTCTGACTTCTCTGTAAAAGAAACGAGGAAGAGCCGTCCATGCCGCCGCCACCGCCGCCAAGGAGAGCTCTCCGCCGGCGAGGAGAGCTTGGCAAAAGAAGGCGGGGTAGAGAGCATCTTCCACTCTTCACCCCGACTTCTTTTGCCGAGCTCTCCTCGCCGGCGGAGAGCTCTCCTCATCGTCGTCAGCATGGACGGCTCTTCCTAGTTTCTTTTACAGGGAAGTCAGACTATCGTTTTCAGGGTGCTCTGGGGTCACATAGAAGCGCTCTGGGAGCGACGTGCGGATCCCCCCTGCTGAAATTCCCTTTTCTATGTAACTGCTAAAGATACAAGAGCCCTGTCCTCCTTTTCATATGGTCACCCTAGACAGTATGATAAAGCCCAGGGGAGGGTTACTCAGGCTTCAAATGTATTAACTTAAATCACAACTCATAGCTACTATTAGGGGTGTGCAGAGCGGGTCTTCTCTGCCTTGAAATTCGGGGCAGAGCTCCATTGAGGCAATTCTCCATTCCAATTTCCAGAGCGTGTCCCTCTCCACACTCCACCAGACAGTTTGGTGAAAAAACGCTCAGTTTTTGAGTAACCGCTACATTATCATCAATGAGAATTAACAGAAATGCTTACAGCTCCCTCAGTTTTAAGGACAAACACATGAAAATTGGCACAATGACAGCTTGAAGCAGAATAACATTCAGAATAATAGCTCAGACTTTTTTTATATTCTTCTCCAACCATGATGGTCAGAATCTGTTTATTTACACTGCTTGAGCAATAGCCCCCCCGAAACAGCTGTAGCCATATTCTTATGTACTTTTTGACAAGCTAGACTTACATTCTAAGATGAAGTGCCTTAGTTTCTGATGTACTTTTTAGAAACAAAATGAAAATACTAGCAACAAAGATTCAAGATAATGGTGGTATCAAGAGGATCACCTCAACCTTCACTGAATTCCAGCAAAGAATTTCTTTAAAGCCTTCCCCTTTCATATGAGCTCCAATTACAACATTTGTGGAGAGATAACGTGCTCTGTTGTACATTCTGTCTCTTCTTGTAATGGATCAGAGTTGAGGTCCCCTTTGGATGGTAATGTTTGTTGGTTGAACCTATGCTTTTCTCACTCCCTGTTCCGTCCCCATGAATTTTATTTCTCTTACTGGGTTAATTGTGCATTAAACCCTGGGACCTTATTCTTCGTGATTCAGTCTGATGTTTTCTTCCTCAGGGGAAGAAGATTGGAACAAAAACAATTCAAAAATATCATATTGGAATGAAAAATCCTCATTGCCTTTGTAGGAGATATTTATGAATAGGACATATATTTTTGGATCTAAATCCATGTTAACTTTAAAAACAAATTCATCTAAAATATTGTCTCATGAAGTTCTTGTTAGAGAAATGTTCCATAGGAACTGGGTCTAACTAAACTCTATTAAGTTTCTATTTCCTCATGGTTTTATATTTTCTCTCTGAGCTGGGCTGGTTCATATGATACGGTATCACTCCCACCTAAGAACCAGTGAAAAGCTTTTCACTGTAATGGTGCTTCATGTGGCAGCAGTAATCTTGGAAAGCTTCCATACAACACATGTTCTATATCACTTCACTCATGCACTTAATGGAGTGCGGCATGTTAGTGCCACACTCCCCTGGGTGCAGCTGATGTGCAGATGCTACATACGTTTAGGTGGGGGAGCACAACCTTTTCAGCCTCAAGGGCTGTAGCCAGTGTCTGTTGGCAGACGGGGCGCTGCACATGTGTGCACCCAGGGTAGGGAATCTTTTTGTACTCAGAAGGACTGAATCACTCAGCAGCACTTTCAAACACCATTCCACACACAAAATGTATGTCGACTCAGAAGTAAGCAGGACTGAATCACTCAGCAGCTGCCTGCCTGATTTCTTCCACCCCGCTCTCCCTGGCACAGAAAATCTCTCATCTCTGATCAGCAGCTGATCAGAGATAAGAGCTTTTCAATCCTGGATGATGGGGTGGAGTTTGGGAAGAAGCAGGCAGGTAGATGAGCTGGGCTGCAGGAAAAAGTGGGTGGGTTACTGATAACCGTGCAGGCTGTATAAGGAGTGGTTGTACACTGTGTACTCCTGATTTAGGTGGATAGGGTAAAACTTCAAGGTACTGGTTCTTACCTAAATGACTTAAGACACAGTCCCCCCCCCCAAAAAAATTTTTTTTCCCTCCTTTTTTGCATGAACCTACCTGGTTCTAAGGTAATCCTTTGGAGGTCCTTCTCTGAGTTCCTCTGCTTTATGAAGTGAAGTAGTTGGAGCCTCTGGAGAGGGCCTTTATGGTAGGGTGTTAGTGGAATGTTCTTCAGTTGTGGAATGTCCTCCACCTGCTTGGCATCAACTCTGATGTATTTTGGGGGCCAGATTTTAGTTGCTCAGGCCCCTTTTAACATTTTCTTTTTATGTTGGAGGGTTCTTTCTTTCTTAGGATTATGTTGGTGCTGCTTTTTTAAAGTATTAATGTTGTTGTTATACTTTTAAATTATACACTTCTCTGAAAGTTACATTGAAAGTGACTTACCCTATTTCTTCGATTCTAAGATGCACTTTTCCCCCTATATAAACATCTCTAAAAATGGGGTGCGTCTTAGAATCGCGGGTGTGTCTTAGGGGTTTTTTTTTCTGTTGGTAGTACTGAAATTAGTGTGCGTCTTACAATCGATGGCATCTTACAATCGAAGAAATACGGTATACGTATTTGTAATGATAGTAATAAAACTTACATGACATCTCCTTTACATATTTAACCTGAGTTTGTAATCACTTCTTCCAAGGGAAGCCTGGGAATGGTAGTTCTGTGAGGGGTGCTAAAGAACTCTTGTCAGAGAAATCTCAGTTCCCTTTCCAAATGACAACTCCCAGGACTCTTTAAAGGAGCCAAAACCAAGGTAAGATCCCATGTGGAATGTTGCCATGGGGAACCAATTTTCAGCAATTTGCATGGGGGGACAGTTATTAATTGCACTGTGACTGAAGAACAGTGGTTTCCCTAAACATCTCTTCCAGCATTTTCCACAGCCTTAAGTAGGTTTTGATATTTAATACATGATAATGAAAATATAAACTATGGTTTGTAGCTTGTTATTGCATTCTGTAAAAATATCTTGTTCTGGAGGAATACAGATCCTCTCTTTAGACTATTTCCTGTGTGCAGTTATCTTGTAAATCTTCTGCTTTGGATAAAGGTAATTACAGTTAGAAAACTCGCTTCCTTGTATGATCATTATTTTTGTATTAATATTTACAATAACACTTTCCCCACTGTTAATGTTTTTACTTTTGCAGGAAATGAAATGCAAATGAACAACTCTGAAGATTAAAACATAATGAAATAGGACATACATTTTGAAGAACTAATGAATAAAATAGCTCCAGGGCAGAAAAAGATGTCCTTCCAAAACAAACATGTAGATAAATAATGAGATAAATAATCTGTAGGCATTAAATTGAGAAGAAGAAGCACCGATCATGTTTGGTACAAATAGTTTAGATCAAAGACCTAATTGCATTTCCCCCTTTAATTTGAAAATGGAGTTTGTTTCCCAAAACTTAACCAAGGATGTAATAATTGGTGCATAGTACATTCCCCACAAAACAGTAGTGTATCAGTGTTATGTTTGTTTTCTCATCATGCAGTTCAGAAATTCTGCAAAGCTAATAGACAGAAACCATCTGTCTATTAAAGAGAGAAAAGATGGTTCTCTCCCTGCATATGTACTGTTGCATGTATCATTCTAGAATGAACCTGGGGAGAAATTCCCTGCAACACTGAAGGTGAAGAACTTGGAGAAATGGGTTGGATCCAATGGTGTCATTCTGCTGATGGAACTGCTTCTGTCAGTGTAAGGGGGGAGGGGAAGAGCGATTAAGCCCTTTCTACACAACCCTCCATGTGTCCTCAAAATCTGCTCCAGAGGACTGGGAAACCCACCAGAGCATGTTTTGGGGTGGTGCATAAGGCTGCAGGAGAGGGTGAGAATGTCCTGCTACAGTAATGGACTTCTAGCCTAACATTGGATTTAAGTTTAACCCAGTCTTCAGGGCCAGCCCAATACATTTTGCTGCCTGAGGTGAAGGACAAGATGGCATCCATACTTTTTTCACGTACAGAAGCCAGCTGGACCTGCCACTGAATTTCGCTTCAACACTGGTGCTGGGATAGCACCCTCCATGTGCACCTGAGGTAGCAGGGTAGTTTAGGGGGCATGCACAGCTCTGTCTTCCAAGAAGGAGGAATAGTTGGGGGCTCAGGAAGAACAGCAAAAGGGGGCTGCTGTTGCCACTGCCTTCCAGCATTTGTTGTCTAAGGTGGTCGCCTCACTCTGCCTATTGGTATAGTGTGGTGTCGTGGCTGAAGTGTTGGACTGGGAGTCAGGAGATCCAGGTTCTAGTCCCCACTCAGCCATGGAAACCGACTGAGTGACTTTGGGCCAGTCACAGACTCTCAGCCTGACCTACCTCACAGGGTTGTTTTTGTGAGGATAAAATGGAGAGGATGATGATTATGCAGACTTGGGGTCCTTGGAGAGAAAAAGGTGGGATATGAATGCAATAAATAAATAAATAATGGCAAAGCCAGCCCTATACCCCCTCTCTGTATGCTCAAATTGCATATATTCTTTAGAGGAGAAGAAAAACCAATTTGTTGGAAATGCAGCAAGAAGAAACAGGACACGTCATGTCAGACACGAAGCATATCCCTCCTTGGCATGGTCAGAGCCATTTATATTTTCAAACTACCTCATTTCCTTCCCTTGACTTTCCACCATTTTGAATGCTTATGCTTTCAACACTTGGAAAACAGGGCTATTTCCACAGAATGTGCCTATTGCTGCCTTGTGGCTGCCTTCCTCCAATCCACCCCATCTTTCCCAGTCTCTTGAATGGGCTCCTAGCATGAGTTGTGCCAAGGGACTCCTGAATAAACATTCAGTTGGGCTTGCTCCCATGTAACTTTTGGAATAGTGGGAGTGGCATCTGTTGAAAGGTTTGCAGGGTTCACTCTGCAGTAATGGCATGGGGAGGAAAGATGCACATTACCAAACTATCAGGAATACCTAGTAGATGTTGATGGTGGAGATGCAGTTTGTGATTCTTGTCTAATGCATATTTGGGGATACACGTCTCCCTTTCACATGATATGTGTTTACTTTGATCAATGCTACTGGAACATTGGTGTGACCCGGAAAACAAATAAAGTACAAAGGTTGTAATTGGTGTTAATACAGGTTGCTAATAATAATAATAATAATCTTGGGGCAACTCACTGATAACGATGCTGGCAGTTTCCATACTTCTCTCTTCTTCCCTGCCAGTGGCAATGCATAAAGTGAGGGTGAAGACACTCGCTCATCTTTGGGTGGTGCAAATGATTACAATACAGAGATGATGCTTGGGTTAGTGAAGCAGAAAAAACATTGTTCCTGAGATGCAGCGAATCGAATACAGGGCAATAAAGTGCACATTCAGGGAAAACAAAGCATGTGGGAGATTAATAGAGCTAATCCCAGCCCAGTTCACAAACAAACAAACAAACACCACTGTTCAAACCAGGGAAAGATAACATAAGAGAAAAGAACCAGCTTTTAGAATGTCTACTGCCACCGAGGTGACAAATCTAATGCCTTGCAATGTGACTTGCAATTAGAGTCTGGCTGCTGTATGTTTAAGCTTCTGACAATTCTGTACTTACAGATGTGTCTATGCTTTCGCTTATAAACATGGCAGGCATTTATACTGCAGGTGAAAAAAATACTCAAAAAGGATCTCATCTGAGCCATAATTTTTAAAATTACACTTGGACAGTGAGAAAAATCCACTTAGTTGTTGTGTTTTAGAGGTATGTGCAGTATCCTCCCATAATATTACCTCATTGAGCACTATCTCATCTATATCTATACTTAACTAGGCTTCTGTCTTCCTCTAATTGGTTTAAACATGGATCCCAGCTGCTTCCATTAAACATCCGTTATTTTTGTAAACATACAAAAATAAGCAGGATAGCAGTGAGGGCTTTAGGTTTTAAACAAGGCTACATTACATACAAAGCAAATGAAATGGTTCCTGAGTCTGATAACACCACCTTGCCTAAAATGTGTCAGATTACTTGTCAGATAAGGGCCTGGTGGCAGCCCCTTGCTCTTCATTCATGTCAAAGCAGTAGTTAATATGTGGCGCTGTTGACAGAAGAAAATCAACGAACTCTTTTTAGTTGCATTTGTCTTAAAATATTTTTGTTCAATGTGCAGAAGAGTTCTCAGGATAGGAACATTTGGCACCATTATCTTGCCAAGGAGCCTGACTAGTTTTAATATGATCGTTTTATCTTTCAGGAAATAGGCAATTGTTACTTAAGGCTTTTCTTTGTGAGGAGGTTCTACGGGCTCTCCCTCAAGAGGGCACATTTGTTGGAGGTAAATCATAATTAACCACAATGTTTTGTTGGTGGAGAAATCCAACACTTCTATCTGGGGTGGAAGAATGTGGGATGGAAGGCTGAGTGTGGAATGGGCTGCGTGGTTGCCTATCGCTAGCTTGGATCCCAGCTGCTTCCATTAAAATGTTGAGTCAGAACCAAATTGGAATCTGTTTAAAGACAAGGAGCCTTGCATCATGGGAGGTCCAATGTGCATAGTAGCCCATGAATATCCTTATTCATTTTGCTAGAAGAGACACCTGTATACATGCATCCATTTGTAGCTGCAGAGTTTTCCCTTCTCTGCTGAAATTAATGGAGAAACAAGTCTAAAGGAGCACTATGTTTGCATTTGAGTGCCTATGGAACGCAATTATGGGAGCATAACTAGATCACTCATAGTGAGCAAATATCTCAGAATCTCTCCATAAGCAACCCAAAGCTCTGAAAATTGATACTTTATTCTGAAGGACACTTTTTCCTTTATAAATTTAACACACATAAATAGTTGTAAGCAAAACACTATAAAAATGTGTGTATGTGAGTGTGAGCTTCCTCAGGAATAAACCATTTGGATCTGTCCTTTTGAAGCTTTCAAATGGATAGCTAAATAAATTCCAAACTCCATTAAAGTAGGTAATTTACAGTGTTCTCAGGTTTTTCCCATGGAACTACATTAACACAGTTTTCCATTTGGCTTCAGAAAAAAAATCATTATTCTAATCACAAAGGGAAAAAAATCATGTTGATGGGTGATGCTGTAGAAATTGGTTTGCTTTCTAAGACGTTTATTCATTGCACTTATCCAGTGCATTAATTTTGAAAGGAATGTGGAGCTTGGCAAAGGTTATAAACTATTGAAAAGGAACCAAAGGGAGTGGCTAGACCTTTTTGGCTCTTTGACAAAAGCACATATGAGAAAGTCCTTTAATGCATGCTATTGTAGAGAACCCTGCTTGGGGAATGACAATAGAGAAATGCTGTTTATGTTAGGAGTTTGTGTACACAGAAAGATTACAGAGGGTGGAAAAAATGAGTCTATTTTCTTTTCACCTTCTTTTTATTATTTATTTGTTACATCGATGTCACATCTTTTCCTCCAAAGAGCCGAAAGTGGCATGCATGATCCTCTTCCACTCCATTTTATCCTCACAACAACAACCCTGTGAGATAGGTTAGGCTGAGAGTCTGTGCCTTGCCCAGAGTCACCCAGTGAGCTTCATGTCCGAGTAGGGACTAGAATTCAGGTCTCCTGAGTCCCTAGCCACACTGGCTCTTGACAGTAAGTCAAACTACTCACATATCTTTTTGAAGAAGCAGATTGAGATTTTTCATGTGTGCGTTACGTTCTACTGAATGATAGAGATGGATATATCTATATATTATAGTGGATATATATTCAAAAAACACACACACACACACACACATACGTATGTGTATATATATATATATGTATATATATATATATATATATATATATATATACACACACACACACACACACACACATATACACACATACATACACACACACATATACATATACATATATATATATACACTATATCCCTTTCTATCATTCCATAGGCACTTTCTTTCCCTGGGACAATCCCAATAATTTGGAAGAGATGCTCAGGTACAGGAATGTGTATGCATATGTGGTGGGCATGGTCTAAGGTAAACAAATTCTGGAAATCAGTGTTTTAAGAGATTAGTTCTATAATGGGACAGTGGGGTCGCCCCTGTCCACATTTAGCCTTATTAAATGTATATATAGGATTAGGCCTCAGCTAGACCTACCTCTTAGTCCGCGATGGAGGGGTGAAGATCTTGTGATGGTTTTATCACGAGATCCCCCTCTGTTTACACGTGGCGCGCTACAACCTCAGATGGAGGGGCGTCGCGCCTGCCATTTTTTTTGACAGTTAAAGGGCCAGCAGCGCACGAACGCTCATGCGCAGAAGGTAAGTTTTTTTTTAAAAAAGTAGCTACTTCCCCTGCTTCCTCCACCCCAGCTCCGATGGGCGCAGTGCTCCTGATGAGCGCTGCGCCCTGTGCGTGGGTCCCGGCTCCTCACGAGGAATTGTGAGGAGCTGGGACAAACCACAGCGCCAGGCCACACATTCCGCAGTCTTGAGCTCAGCCCAAGACCACGGAAAAACCGGGCCTAAAGGGGAGGGCGAGATCCAGGTGCAAGGGAGGGAACATCCCTCCCTGATCCCGGGATCCCCTGTGTGTCATCTGAATGCACAGGAATGATCCCGGGATTTCGCCCCATCTAGCTATGGCCTTAGATGTTGATCAGCAAAGAAAGCAATTAGTGAGCCATTTATTGTTAGCAGCAAGATGGTTGATAGCCAAACACTGGAAAGATTGCAAAGGACTTCATATTGAAAGCTGGTATCAGAGAATATGGAAGATTACTCTCCTTTAGAAATTGACAAAAATGTTAAGGATAGCTTGAGCACCACTAAAGAAAGACAAGTTTGAAGGGTGTGGATGAAATTTATTGAATTTGTAAATACAGTAGAACATGGGTGCACACCTCTGTCAGCATATACAGGGCTCTGGAGAGCTTAGATCTAAGGAAATAGGGCTCCCTTTTCAATATGGCTGAAATGAAACTTGGGGCATGTCTAGATGAGGGCTTATCCTGAGGATCACCCAAGGATCATCCCTGTATATCCACACGATACACAGGGGATCCCGGGGGCAGGGAGGGATGTTCTCTCCCTTTCCCCGGGATACCTGGGACGGCTTTAATCCTGACTTTTCCCACAGTCTCAGGATCGTCTAGAGACCGTAGAACGTGTGGGCAGCTGTCTCAGTTTCTTCCTGGCTCCTCGCAAGTAAATGCGACGAGCCAGAAATTGGGCATGGGCACCGAGCTCCTCAGGCACTCTGTGCCCATTGGGGGTGGGAGGGGGGAGGGGGATTTTTTTTTTTTTAAAAAAGCCTACCTTTTTGATAGAGCGCTTGAGCGCTCATTTTTGATTTTTTTAAAAAAAATCCAAAATGGCGGGCGTGACGTCCTCTTCCTCCTGGGACATCGCACACCACGTGTGGACTGAGGGAGAGGATCTTGTGATCACCATATTGCGACATCCTTACCCCTCCGCTGGTAGGTCTAGCCATGATCTTGGTATGTCAGTGGGTGATCAAGGAATTAAGATCTGTAAGCAATGAATTATTGTGTATTAAACAAGTAAATGTTTAAGTAATACTTAATAATCAGGCAGAAATTGAAATGTCAATGAACTAAATTATTGTTTGACTTAAGTAACCAGAACATAATAATAATAATAATAATAATAATAATAATAATAATAATAATAATAATTTTATTACATTTATATACTGCCCCATAGCTGAAGCTCTCTGGGTGGTTTACAAAGATTAAAACACTGAACATTAAAAACTGATATACAAAATTTCAAACCATAAAAACCGTAAAAATAGATCATTAAATACAATATCTATTTAAAACTATTGTGGATCAATTATAAACTCAACATATGCTGTTAAATGCTTGGGAGAAGAGAAAAGTCTTGATCTGGTGCCGAAAAGACAACAATGTTGGTGCCAGGTGATCCTCATGGTGGAGATTGTTCCATAATTGCGGGACCACCACAGAAAAGGCCCTCTCTCTTGTTGCCATTCTCCAAGCTTCCCTTCCCTAAGGAGGACCTTAGATGTTGAGTGTAGTATATGGGTAGGTTCATGTCAGGAGAGGCATTCCATTGGGTATTGTGGTCCCAAGCAATGTAAGGCTTTATTGGTTAAAACAAGCACCTTGAATCAGGCTAGGAAACATACAAGCAGCTAATGCAAGTGGGCCAGAGATAGTCTTACATGTTCAAAGCTTCTGGCTCCTGTTATCAATCTGGCCGCTGCATTTTGCAAAAGTTGCAGCTTCTGAACCATCTTCAAAGGCAGCACCATGTAGAGCACATTGCAGTAATCTAACTTGGAGGTTACTAGCGTGTAGACAACTGAAGCCAGGTTATCCCTGAAGTTGATAAAAGGCACTTCTTGCCACTGAGGCCACCTGAGCCTCAAGTGACAGAAATGGTTCTAGGAGAAACCCCAAGCTACAAACCTGCTCCTTCAGGGAGAGTGCAACCCCATCCAGAGCATCCGGTCAGATGATCAGCACCTCAGTCTTGTTTGGATTCAGTTTCAGTTTATTAGCCCTCATCCAGTCCATTGTTGCAGCCAGGCACCGGTTCAGCACATCCACAGCCTCACCTGATGAAGATAAAAAAGAGAAATAGAGCTGTGTGTTATCAGCGTACTGATGACAACACACTCCAAAACTATGGTTGATGGTATTAAAAGCCTCTGAGAGATCAAGGAGAATCAACAGAGTCCCACTCCTGCTGTCTATCTCCTGACATAGGTCATCATACAGGGCGACCAAGGCTGTTTCCATGCCAGAGCCGGGCCTGAAACCCGATTGAAATGGATCCAGATAATCAGTCTCATCCAAGAGTGTCTGAAAAAAAGGAGAAGAAGAAAAAGAATGCTTTTACTGCTCTTACTGCCTTTTTGTTAAATAGCCTCAATAAAGATTACATGCGTAATGTTAACTGCAATAAAAGAAAAAATGGACACTTTCTTCCCCAAGCAACTGGCATTAGATTAGACTGTGCACAAATTGTCTAAAGCTAATTTTGTGATATGAATTCACTAAATGCCAGGCAGTCCAAAAATGTGGAGCAAACATCTCCAGAAGTCTATTTTCTTCTGTGTTTACTTTATTAACATATTATGCAATGAGAGCAATGCATTACATGAATCTAGTTGTTTAATATTTGTAAGCAAGTATTGCTGCTATTCTTTTCTAACCCGTGGAGAAACAATGAGGTAAATGTTATTAAAATGTGTAAAATTTATAAATACATGTGATTATACGTTGTTAAAGGTGAGAAGTGAAAAAATGACTCCTAAATTAGGCTTAGTAGTTAGTTTGTAACTGAGGCCCACTGTAGACAATACATCAGGACAGCAGTTGATATCTAGGAAGCAGATATATCTTCAGCAAGTTTACAGTTGGACTATGTGTTTATATTATGGAGATGAGAATCAATGTGGTTATAAAGTTCAAAACAAAGGGTATAAAGACTTTGATGGTTCAAAATGTCATGTAAATTTGGTTAATTTCCAATTATTCCCTTCGTCCATTTCTCCCCTTCCCTTCTTCTCCACAAAACCCTTCTTACCCACCCTGAATTACCAGCTTTTGGTTTTAGATGAGTAGAGTAGACCCTCTACTCTCAGGTAGGGAAGAAAAGCCCCATTTACCTATTTGGGTAAGGTCGCTTACTTAAATGTAAGAGATGAGCCCTAGCCATTGGTTAAAATCGCCGGGCGCTTGCTTGTACAGCTGGCATACACACATACCTCTTTTTCCTTTCCCCATGGCTTGGCGGGAAACCAGGGAGAGAAATAAGAGGTGGACAGCTCGCCCATCGAAAGGAATGTCAGGCGCCATTTTGGGGGCTGGGAGCTTCTTCTTCACCTTCCTTTCCACACGCTCTGGCGGGAAATTGGGAAGGGATAGTGAACACTGATTGGAAGGAGGGGAGGTGAAGTGGGAAAGTTTCTGCCACGTAGGCAAGGTGGGACAGGAATGTCCCAGGGGACATTGTGAAGGGGGTTGGGTGGGAAGGGAGATTGTGCAGAATTAACCCTTTCCCTTCCCAGCTGAGCATGTCGAGTGACGCAAGGGGTGACGATTTGGGCTAGCAGCCAATTGTATGTGTACAAATGGTTCTCCCTGTATAAAACAAGAAGCTCATTTCCGTTTGTGGCCTATTCTCCCCCTTTGGTCTGAGGAGAGGACCTTTGCGCAAAGAGATTTCATGGTACCTGAAGTGGAAAATAAACCTTCCTTTTGAAAACTGCATCCGGATTGCTTTTTATTTGATTTAATTGGGTTGTAATCCACAATTTTTCTAACAAAAACAAAGGGAGCCATAGTTTGGTTCTGGCAACGGAATAGAAAGCTTAGGGAGGTTTGCTGCCCCTTGACTAATTTATATCTGCTAAAGTAATAGTGAGCAGTATAGGATAATATTCAAACAAAAAGCTGTTATCTAGGGTTCTCAAGTAGTGTTTGACCTTGCTGACCTGTCTTCAAGAAGGAGTTGCTTCAAGATTGGTTTGGCCAATTCAATTGCACCATCATAGTCAGCTGGATGGTAGCATGACATTTAGGTTGGCATTTGCATGTCTCTGTAGTGACAGTGAACAATTGCCTGTCATCTGATAAAGCAAGAATCATGTACAAACTCTGGCTTCTGTGCCTCTGTGGCAGTCCAGAGCCTTACTGATGGCATTCCTGGCAGCTTTTCAGGCTGTGCCTACTGGAATCAAAATGGATTCTTGAGCCAAGGTGTCAAGCTCATGCCAATTAAACACACACAGTGCACAATGCACATTCCAGAGATCCAGCGCATCTGAACCTCCTCTGCAACACTGCCAAAGGTTTTCCAGCAGTAACTGACTTAACAATGAATACATTGATGGAGGAGCTCAAGCAAGCCCCCAAGGGAAAGGAGTTCTTCAGAACAGTTGAAGCAGAAGGGCATTATTGGAAGGAGAGGGGGTGGATGAGAGAGGAAGAGGACACACTTGATTTGTATCAAAAGGTGAAAGTTGTAGATTATCTCTATTAGTGATCCACTGCATTTTTGGTAAGCTAGCAGGATCACCTTTCAAGAGTTTTTCTGTATTTTAGTGGTTTCATTGGATATTTTGCTCTGAGTAACTTTTGAATTTCTGCAGGCTGTGGTGAGATTTAAGGCTTTTCCATGTGTGTTGGCCTATATCTGTCTTATGGCTTGCAATTCATCATGAGCTTAATGGTGCTTTCAGGCTTACAATGCAAGGTGAGGGCTGTAAGTTCATCCTCACTGGAGGGCAATGTTTGAAGGTCTGGCAAACTCTTCATTGCAGCTGCCCCATTCTTTTAAACAGAAGAAGGGTATTATTTTACATGTCTGTCTCAGGAGATGGTAGGATGGCACAGCAGAGTTTGTCTATTCCTAAATTGCCTCATTGAAGTATAACTAGCAAGATGTGTAGCTTTTGCATTTCCAGCTGATGAGATAATTTGATATTTAGAGCTCTGTTCATTAATAAGCTATGCACCATTTACCTGGGTTTCTGTGGAATTTATGAGTCAAAAGTGCAGAGTGCACCAGAAATGACCTATTCATCACAATATTTTCCCCATCATAATTGGCTAAGAGCCCATCACTGCAGCCGTAGGGACACATTGCTAAAAAAAAGGTGGACCCTGTATGGAAGAGCAAAGCAGCTTTATCTTAGGTGGAAAAGTTCAACTTTGGTTTAAATATTCAGATAGTTTTTTTTTTTTTGAGTTGTAGGATCTGTTCACAGGACCTATGAAATGTGGTAAAATGTGACTTGATGATTCCATGTTGTAGTTCATGTTTCATATTGATAAAGTGGTCATGTGATTATTTTACCATATGTGATTGGTCATGTTATTACTTCACCAGACTCACAGCTCCCTCCTCATAAAGGGCAGTTCCCCCACCAGCAATCCACGTCATAAATGTTGCATGTGAAGCAATGACAAAATTGCCTCATCACAGGCAGGGTGGATGCTAAAATGGCTTTGTGAATCAGCTGAATTCATTTCTTCTTTACCCCCCCCCCCATCCCATTTCTTTGATCTCTATGCAGTGGTCTGAAATCCTGGGCATTTTTACATTCACAGGCAGACTTGGCTGCTCCTTTGCCCCCAAACAAAATATATTTGGCTATGTTTCAAAATGCAAAGATTTGCAAGTGATAGTTCATTAATTATAGTTAGTGCAACTGTAGCACAGAACAGACACATGCTTATTGATCAAAAAATGAAAAATACCAGAGTAAAAGCCCATATTGACAATAAAGAATTCTGTCTTCTATGGAAATTGAGATATATCTGTTAGTTCATTGTGGGAGGAATTCACCAAGCACAGTTGCCATTCAACTTCCATTAATGAAAAGTGCAAAGGATTTTTTTTAATCAACAGGAGAAGCATTTGCAAACCAGAAACTTTTCCTACTATACATATTAGAACAATATAACATTAATATTATGAAAATTATTGTCTTCATGCACCACAGCCAGAGTTGTGTTTTGTTGTGTGTGACTTATCTGCCTGGATGGGGTACATCTGAGTCCTGAAAAGGAAGAATGAAAATTGGAGATTTTTCTGAATTGCTGGTTATGCAGTTCTATCCACACCATCTTTTGAAGATGCCATGAAAGTCCACAAATACCTCAGAAAGCCCCTGGCTTGCAAGGCAGACATCAGGATGATTTACCAGCTACACCAAATATAGAATCCTTGTAAATTATCTCAGTAAATTAGCATAATTTGTTTTACCATATTAACTGTCTTTGTGTGGTTAATTACTCCTTTCCTCCACCCATCCCTATATGGGCAACACTATATGGGATGTTTGTATCTTTGTCTGCATCAATCATTTCCATCAAGTTCAACAGAAAATGGACCTCAATTTTGGGATTCAGGCACATCATTTTGACTGAGATTCTTGTCTAAAGTTAATTTCTAAAAGTCAAGTCTAATAATATTGCAATTTAAAATTTAAAAGCTCAAACTAGTACCACACAAATTCAGATCATTGCTTTTAGTGGGACTATGGTTAAAGAACCTATATTGTTTTGAAGAAGAATGTGTATGATGAGTTTTAAAATTCCAAGAGGCTCACTTTTGGTTTGCATGCGGCTACTCTTGCATTTACAGAGCAGGAGAAGAAAGAGAAAATCAACAATGATCTTGATTACAAATTTATGAATCTCTTTCACTGGAACTCATATTACAGACGTGTATTAAAACCATTAGGCAAACCATTAGATAAAATGTGTTTCAGAGAGAGATAAAAGTCTCTAAGTGTTGCACGTAGGTGAAATGGGTTCTTGTGAAGTTTTTGCAGTATAATAATTTAGACCAAATAACAGTAGTCAATCTATGCAAACTATGAAGAATTTGGTTTCTTAACTTTATATGTTGATATAAATCAGCATATATTTATCAGCATATAAAGTTAAGTAACCAAATACTTCCAACATTTCAGTCATTCTTCCTCCATCTCTAGTTTCTACATGGCTATGATTATTATTATTTTGCATTTTCTTTCAGGCAATCTATTTCTTTTCCTGGCACATTCACATGCTTTTAATCCTTATGGATTCAAGGAACATCACTTGTATTCTTTTGATTCACATTTACATCCTAATCAGTCCTTATGACCTTTATGTTCTATCATTGAACCTCTGCTTCAGTTGCAGGTACTGCTCCGTCATGTCACTTTAGGGAACTGTTAATCGTATAATTAATTCCTGCTATAATTTCAATTAAACGACTAGACACCTTGGCTTTGGACACCTGTCTACGTAAAATGAATGGTCCCTATTATTATAACAATGATGATTGAAATTGCGTGGGATGCATGTGGTGGTACAAGGTGCCATTTTAACCTTGGAAAGGTGCCTTTAAATATAAAGGTAATTACTTTAACAAACTGTGTTCTAACTTTTAAAAACACCTCTCTGTTTTTTATAGGTAAATGGTTGCTCTATAGTCAATTCAAGAGGGCTGGTGCCTTTTCTCCACTGCTGTGTGCTGCCACAGTAAAGCCAAATTCAAAGGATTGCTTTGTCAAATTGTTGGATTCAGTTCAACTGGAAAAAACAATTTAGATTCAGAATGAATGCAACAGTATTTAGGGGGAAAGCGTAGCTTCATAACTGCATATTAGATGTTTCAATTTCTTGAGGATGCCAGATTCAGATTCATTTTACGGTATTTTTAGCAACCATCCACCATACTATTTCAATACATTCGAAGACAGATGATAACTGCAGTTTCTGAAAAAGCTATGTTTGGTCTTTAAGGTGCCAAAATATTCTTTGTTGTTTTTGCTGCAACAGACTCACATGGCTGGACCCTGGAAATAGAATATTTCCCCAACAAGGTACATTCTATGATCCACATTTAAGGCCATTTCCCCTTAACCTCACTTCCTCTTAGCGCCCTGATAAGACTTTGATATATTCCACATTATGAAAGATCACCACTCCAGCACCCGTAACCGATTGCTACAGATTTGTCTTTCTTAATATCCAGGGAGCCTATTTGATCAGGCTCCAAAAATCTGTCAACCAATCAAAGGATGTTTGGCATGATTATTTCTGTTCTTAATTCAAAGGCTCTGTAATACATTTCAATCATGTTATCTACCTGAGCAGTTGATGATTGTGGCTAAGTCAAAGAAAGCTTTGTCAAGATATTACTTGTTGGTTCTACCTAGACCTTAACTATTTTAAATATACCCTTGGCCTTACGTGCTTTTATATTTTCCATTAATTTGCCACTCTGAGCATGGTGTCCATTAAATATATCCCCCTTCTCTATCTTTGGAACAGCTTTGAAGGAACTACTAAGTTTTTCTTCTATCACATTATTTGAATTTTTCACCACTTCAATTAATTTCTCTGATCTATGCTTTCCACACACCTATCAAACTTTATATAAATAAAAGGAAATGTTTGTATGACCTCAATAGACTCAAAAACTGTACATCTAATTGTTATGGAACTTTCAGGATTTGTTCTGCCTCTATCTGGGACGGTTTTAGGCATAGTGAAAATATTGTCCACCATCTTGAACCAAAAAGATGGCAAATCAAAATTTGTAAAGCTGTGTAAGTTTGCTTGAAGGCTTCTCTGTAACAGCCTAAAGGCAATTCCAACCTATGCAAAGCCAGGGCCATTTGCTAGTTTCATCTAAAGAAGGCTTCTTTGGAGGGATAACCAACTGAGTCACCATTGTTCCATCAGAAGAGTGTTCCATGAAATAAACTTTCTCCTTCTGTTCTACACAGTCCTGTTTAGCCTCCTTAGCTCATACTGTCATTGATGACATTTTTATGATGGGGACAATAAAAACTCTTTTAGATATGTAATTCCATAAGCCTGTAATAGTTTTTTCTTTCTTTCTCAAAATCAGGGAAGGAATCCTTTGCTGCCTGAATATGAACAGTATTTTTAAATTGTAACAATGTGGATATAGATAGATAGATAGATAGATAGATAGATAGATAGATAGATAGATACCAAATCAATGTTCCTATAGTCCAACGATAATAGAGCACATACATGTTTTTGGTATTATGAAGTGAACCACAAAAGGATATCCTTCTTTAATATGAACCAATGTTTAAGGCCTTTTCTATACCTAAGGATTATCCCAGGAAGATGGAGGGATCGCCCCTGCCTGCTCCCGGGATCCCATGTGTGTCATTTGGATGCACAGGGATGATCCCGGGAGGATCCCAGGAAAAAAAGCAAGCGTAGAAAAGGCCTAAGTTGCAGAACAAATTCACTTTCCATTTCTTGCAGTTTAGTACTTTTTACATTTGCCAGAGGGATACAACTGATCCAAGTCAACATCACTTCTATTATCTAAATCCATGTATCATCTCTTCTTTCTGGAATACTTTTTTTTATGGACATGAGAACTTTAGTCTCTTCTTCTAAACATCTTTACCAGAGAGTCTAGAGTGACCTCAGTTTTAATCAAACAAGCACCCACAGTCTTTCCCCTTGGCAATGTCATATTTTGGATTGTTTTCATATGGATTAGTCCAGTTACATCGCTTCAGGAAGCTACCATATTGCAAATATTTGAAAATGGGATGCCAAAACAGGATGCCAAATATTTAAAAAACAAGAGAATGATCTTGCATTGGCCAGCTGAGTGGGACAATTTGTTCTCTAACAAATATTAAGGTCCATTTGTCTTGTATTTGTTTCTATGTTATGATGCCTTGGTAGTGGTTAGTGTTATCAACATTGGTTTCATTTAACTCAAAGCAGCCTAAAAGCTGTAATGCTTCAGTAACTACAACATTGGAAATTGAGTAGCCTGTGGAAATAAAAATAATAAAATAAAAAGGGTGAAATGTTGCATCTGAATTTTAACATAAAACTGCCATTTTGAAATTGATTACAAGTTCTAAAGGGCATTGTTTTGTTCAGGAGACGGTTGATGTGCTGTTGGATAAGTGAACTGAAGGCATCCTTTTTATGTTAACGATTTACTGCTTCTTTGTTGGACACCTACAAAATAAGCATGTCCGGCAGAGATTTGCAAGTCAGATGATTGTCCACAACACATTAAGATCTTGTTCTCCAATTCCAGTTTTTAATAGGGTCTATAAACTTTATGACTTTGCCCAGTATTTAATTAGGTTTGGTAGAACAATAAATTGTAGCTTATGGGACAATGTGAATTAAATCTGTTTTACTTATTTTGACCTTTTGTCATTCTGTGCAACTGTTTTAAAAAGGACCGTAGTCGGCATCAAGAAAAAACTGTGTATAAATTGTGAAGTTTAAAGTAGTGGCACAAGATAGCTATTTATTAATCAAGCATTAGTTATGGTAGTTAAGCATTTAGGGATAATAAAATGTAAATGTGCTTTCAGTGTAAGCTATGTTTCTAGAAAACGAATACATTCGTGAAGAAAAATGGTTGCAGTAAGGTTATTGGGAATATTAATCATGTGTATTTGCATATTTTACAGATGGTTATGCAGATGCTTGTTAAAATACGCAACAATTTAAGAAAATGTTTTTATTAACAAATACTGCAAGGTTTGAATTGATCAGTACAGTGTAAGGTACACATTCCTTGTGGATACGTTGCTTGCTTTGATGGTAAGGACTTCTAGGGTAGATGGTGACAGGGAACAAATTAAGTCACTTTCCTTTTCTCTGAATTAAATAGTCATATTAAGAAAAAAATATTGCTTCAAACCATAGGCAAAAAAGCTTTATAGGCTTGGCTGCAGAATCATTGTTCTGCTAGTAGAAGGATGCCACAGGTGTAATGGGATCTCTGCAGTCTCTTCTCCGCCCTACACCTCCCCCCTCTCTTCTGCCAGTGGTATTGTTCCTCTGCTGGAATGATGACTCTCACTCCAACCCAGCAATAGCAATGCATAATATAGCAAAAAACATTCTATGTTACTGTGATGGGTTTGAGAGCACTTCACTCATTATTTTGCCACAGTAGCAGATCCAGGTCAGGCATTCCACTGACTCCTACCCTGCCAAATACCTGTTCATAAGTGCCATGCTGGATCAGACCAAGGGCCCATCTAGTCCAGTACTCTGTTCACACAGTGGCCAACCAGCTGTCAGCCATGGTCCAACAAAGCAGTACAAGGTGCAACAGTGTCATATCTAACACTACTGCCCCTGTCGTGTTTCTCAAAAAACTCTTCCTTTCGATGGGAGGCAAATGATGAGGTTTGCTAAGTAATCCACAAAGCTTTTTATTAAGCAACAAATGTCTCTTCTACCTGAAGTGAGCCTAACCTCTTGGAAACGTCTCCCTAGGCAAAACTATGTAAACTAAGCAAGACAATTGTCAGCTCAAGAAGAATAGGAAACCACTTCCCAAATGCCCATAACTTCAGGGAGCCTGGTGCAGAGGCAGGTTCTGGTGTAATTGAACTGACTTTCTCATGCTTTCCTTCCGCGCCGTGCGTTTGAGCTTCCGGCGGACCCTAGCATCAGCTAGCTTGTTGGGACACTCACCTCTGGCAGAAACTTCACTTTCCACTGAGTGTGAAGGATTTGGCCTTGAGGAGATAAGCTCTAGAGAGGGCTAACTCCCAGCTGGGGAATTGACTGTGAGAGCTTCCTCCCCCACTGGTACAGGCTGGCTGGTGTCTGGCACTGTGTCTTCTAGTTCTGAATCTGATTCTGATTGATTACCTAAACATCTTCTCCCAAGATAGGGGCAGTAGTGTTAGACATGACAAACAGCACCCTCCCAGCAACTGGTGCACACAGGCTTAATGCCTCGGATACTGGAGGTAGCACATAGCCATCAGGGCTAGTAGCCATTGATAGCCTTCTCCTCCAGGAATTTATCCAACCCCTTTTGAAGTCATCCAAATTGGTGGCGATCAACACATTTTGTCTTACTGAATTCCATAGTTTAACTGTGCACTGTGTGAAGAGGTACTTTCTTTTGTTTGTCCTGAATCTCCCACCAATCAACGTCATGGGATGATTCTGGGTTCTAGTATTATGGGAGAAGGGGAAGAATGTGTCGCTAGCTACATTCTTCACATACCACATTGTTTTGTTTTGTTTTGTTTTGTTTCAGTGAACAGAACTGAAATTCTTGTAGACCCCTAAACAGTACTATAATTTTGTTTTCACGTGATTGGTTAAACAATAAATCTTTGACACTATAAGAAATGGATGCTTTAGGGTGGTTTCCTGCATTGAGCAGGGGGTTGGACTCGATGGCCTTGTAGGCCCCTTCCAACTCTGCTATTCTATGATTCTATGATTCTATGAAAACATTGATGAGTGGGGACAATGGTGAAAATAGGGGAGTGTATGTTGAGCAGGGGGTTGTCTTCATGGAGCTGAGTTTGCACCGCTCCACAGCCAAACCCTGTGGTATCACTGGTGTGGGGTGGCAGCGAGTTATACAAATGGAAGGAGGCATCACGGGCTTTCTGGTGGCCATTAGGGTTGCCAGACTCACCCATCCCCCTCACCCTCCTGTGCCTTCCAGAGACCAATGGCAGGTCACCTACCCAGGAACACCCCCAGAGCAATGCTTGAGCGAGGACAGATGGGGAAGAGCTGAGCTGACCTCGCTCAGGCAGAAGTCGGGAAAGTCCCAAATTTTTCTGCTCTGCATCTTCGGTTCTTTGTCCCCAGGATGGCTCCGAATGGCAGCTGCATCATATATCTGTCACAGCGCAGTTTCGGAGCCAACCTGGGGCAAAGACAATGTATAGACAGCCCCCAGGAGTGTAGGTGGAAGGATGGTGAAGGGAGTTTTGTCTTACAGGGTTGTGGGGGATGGGCAGCTGGGTCAAGGTGAGTGTGGTAGTTGAGTGTAGGATAATATGGGAGTGAAGGAGTAGCTGTAAGGTAGAGGCAGCCCCCCACTTGTTATTCTGAATTCTGATGTGAAGTACCTTGCCTTGTGAGAACAATGTCAATATTTTTGGGGAGGGGGAAGAGAAACACCACCATCAATTCTTTCCTTCGTTTTAATTCAGTAGACAAGGCACTTGCTGGAGCAAGATACATGTGAGCAAAATACAAGAAGCAGGAGAATGAAATAATGGATGGCCAGTAAGGCTTTTTGGGTGTGTACCGTATTGTCTTTTCAAATAATCTGGTCGGTAAGTGCACAAGATATCGACATGTGTGTACATTTAGTAACCTGCCCACCTTAAGAGACATTGTCCTTGCTTGAAATACTGCAGTATATAAATATTCCAAGTAGCCCTGGCCCCATTCTTCAACATTTGTAAAGATTCAGTATGACGTGTTTTCCCCGTATTGGAAAAAATTTAAGTCAGCGCATTCCATCTCATGCTGGAAGTATTAGAGAATATTAAAGAATCTTTGCAATCCAATGGAGAGCTGAACACAAGTCTCATTGATTTCAATGGGATTTAAGGACACTTACATATGCCTTGGATTGCAGTCAATCTTTGTAAATAATTTAATTACTATTCTCAACCCTGAGATCGTTTGTGACAATAAAATTACTAGCCACATTAATTGAGGACCGATAATCTGACAAATTGTTTTTCCATTTAAAACAGAGGCATAAAAAGCCAGCAAAACAGTAATTCAAACAGTCCACAATCACTGTTAAATAATTGTAGTACTACAGCACCAGGAAAGTCAGAGGTATACACATTTTGAGATCAATATTCTCTCCTTTGATTACAAGACACCTTCCTTGGGCTTTGTCTGCTCTGAATAGTAAACAGTGTTGCTCCCTTAGAAACATGTCCATATCCTTTATTATATTTCATTTAGCAAAAGTTCTCTGGCAATGTAAGAGAAACTTTTAAAATAACTTGTTTTGGAAGGAATTCTACTCAGCTTCACTTGGGGCTTTGGATACTGGGGGCTGATGGCCAATTCTCATTGGAAAACCCTTCAAACAGAGGTGACATAGTAGCCACCCATGAGTTACAACTGCTAGTGTCATGCACAAAGGGTTGTGTGTCAGGCTTGGGGCCTAGCTTCCCCACAGAATGCCATGGTATCCACCTGATATGGTCATGAATTGGCTGGTGTGTGCGTGTATCAAGTACAGGGCCGTCACTACCACTAAGGCCAACTAGACGTCACAGGGGCACAGAGTGCCTCCTCTCCCCACTCCTGGGTCTGGAGATTTTGGGGATGGGGTGGGGGCTTGGCTTGCCTGCACACCTGCATGGCCAGCCTTTTCCTGCAGCTGCAATCAGAGGCGCCACTCATTTCCGCTGTCCGTGGGTGGGGTTTGCTTGTTGCAAAACTCTTGGAGATGACGCGGAGAAGATGGAAGAGGAGAGGGCCAGGGACAGCCAAAGGCTCTGTGGGCCAGGGTGGCAGGCGAGGAGGGCACAGAGACAGGCAGCCCCCGTGGAGCAGCTGCAGCCACTGGAGACCCAGCAGGGTCTGTGGGGCAGAGACACGCCCCCAGCCAGCAAGCCAGGGCTGGAATGCAGCCCCTCCTCGCAGGGCGTGCAGAGGTGCAGGAGCAGCCGCACGGTTGGGGGCAGAAGCGGCATGCCCCAGCCTTGCTGCTGCACCCCAAAGGAGGCTCGGATGAGCTGCCTTTCCAGAGCTGGGTGGGGCAGCGGCCCTTGGGGAGGTGTGGAAGAAGTGGCACCCATGGGCTGCCCCTCAGAATAAGGGGCGGGGCTGCACCCCCAATAAGCTTTGGGATAGTGCAAGTGACACTCCCTCACACACCACCATGAGGTAGCCCCCACCCACCCAGAGCTCGCCTTGCCTAGGGCACAAAATAGCCTGGCACTGGCCCTGATCAGGTACCCAGCAGACAAACAGGAATTGAGGTCCAGGAGCAAGAGACACAGTCCTGGGAAACCTGGATAATAACTTCCCCACAAAAAGATGGAACTATGGACAAAATATACATTTAGAAGAATTGTTAGCTGTATTACACTTCCCAGGAATTAGCGGAATTAGACAATCCCTTGTTAAAGAGACATTGCTGTGTCCAATAGACATGAAATATGATGCAGCCTAGGATCCATAGTTGCAACAGGTAGATACTGAAGCAGTGATCTACTGATTAAGCTATTTTTGGTGGTGCCCACAGCAGTTTCTCAAATTCCCAAATGTGCCCACGGGTCCAAAAAGGCTGGGGACCCCTGGCCTAGAGTGTGCCCTTTTTCTACAGAGCCTGGTTTGGCTGGCTGATTTTAAGCCCAAAGTGCTTTTGGCACAGGCAGAAAGGTGCTGAAGGCCCTGGCTTGAGAGCCTCCCTTGGCATCTTACATGGTGTGAAGACTGATGCCATATGTAAAATGAGAGAGAGAGGAGAGAGAGAGAGAGAGAGAGAGAGAGAGAGAGAGAGAGAGAGAGAGAGAGAGATGTTGGTCTGTTGTAGAAAACAAAGACTCATTTGGTCCCTTAATTGACTGTAACATAAACTGAGGCCAGATCTACACCTTGTGTCAAATCATTGCAAATGCGGAATAAAAAGCAGGAGTGTGGCTTGTGCCCCAACGGTTATCAGTGCACTCAGTAGTGCAGATCATCTAGCCTAAGCCTCCATAAACTATAATCTGCCTTGTCAGGTGCATACATTATTTATTATTTGTTACATTTTCAGACTACCCCATGGCTGAAGCTATCTGGGTAATTTACAAAGATTAAAACCCCCCTAAAACAATATGCAAAATTTAAAAACGTAAGAAACATACATCAGACAGTATACACAGTGACAGCATGCATCTAAAACAACTTTGAGCAATCAGCCAAACTGTAAAACAAATCCGGGATCGGTTAAAACTCATCACATGCTGCCGAACACCTAGGAAAAGAATAGTGTAGAACTCTGATGCACTGACGTTTATAATGCATTTCTCAGGAGTGGTTTTTCCAGTGCTTTCAGCCAAAACCAATGTGTGCAGAATTCTGTGTATGGCTTTGGCCCTGTTCAGAAGACCTGTAGATACAGGGAAAAAGCACCACTGAATGAGTAAGAAGTGAGAGAGGGGCTCATGCATTTTATATACAAACAAGAATTATTAAAGTATTTTAACTGTTTCAGTACCACCAGAGCCCGTCTCTCACTTCTTACCTGTTCAGAAGACACCTTAAACCATGGCTTTAACCAAGGTGGTTAAGGCTTTTGGCAGTGATTAATGCCATGGTTTAGGGTGTCTTCTGAACAAGTCCTCTGTGTTTCATTGATCTGCCTACTGCATTATGGACTTGGATAACATTCCCAGCTATTAGAATTTCAAGCATACCTTGTTTTTACCCCTAGCTCAGGTCCTCACCTTTCTTTCTTTCTTTCTTTCTTTCTTTCTTTCTTTCTTTCTTTCTTTCTTTCGTCTCCCCCTCTAAATCTCAATATCCCTAATCTTTGTACCAACCAGTTTTTTTTAAATTACTTTGTTTTGACTGGCTATAACTCTCTAGCATCTCGATACCCCTTTCAGATGGACTCAAGATTTTAAAAATAGGTCACCTAACCAAACTGAGAAGACAAATGATTCCTGGATTCCTGGAACAGGGCCCAGACACAACCTTTAGAGATTAATCTTATGCTTTCGTTATTTAGAATTGGTTGTACTTTTTATGGCTTACTTAGTTAAAAAATAATAATAGAGAACACAAACAGGTTGAGCTGTGAAAAATAGGTTTTAAGATCAAACCAAACAGCAGATTATAAGGAGGGTTGTTTAGACGCTTCTCAAAAGGATATGCAAATTCTAAACTTCCATTATCGCCTATGGAAGGCAAATAGGAACCATTAGTATAGGTATAAAGCATGAGCCCCAAATGGAATTTAGCAACCAAGCTAGGCAGTCCTAATGATTATACAGCAGCTATTAGATTTACACTGCACAATGCAAGCAAGACGGTTTTTACTCTCCTGAAAATACAGCTGAATAGTTATGTCTCAATGAAACTTCTTTACTTGAGTAACTTAAAGTAAGTTTCCAGATGGTCGTCTTTGTTAAACAGATTGTAGTTCTTGATTGCTTACTCCGTCTGAGGTCTCTTTATCTTAAGCTCTGAACGTTCATCTGGTTCTTAGTGCCATGCATTCATATGGTAAACAGCAGAAAATGGAAAAGTTGATAATGTGTGCTGTGAAGCTCTAAGTTTTCTTGTCTTCTAAACATGTATCCCAAGTTTCCTGCATCTTGCATTTTCTATACAATTATGGGGATGACCAAGGTTATTGGACTTTCTGTGAGGCAAAACATGGAAGACCTCCCAAGACAGATATGTAGCCAAAAGTGTAAAGGAAGCAATGTGGAAAGGCTAATTTACTTTGGATTAAAGCGTTTATCAGTGGAGGCTGGTGGCTCTGATTTTTGTAAAATCCATTCTGAGTTTCTGTCAGAAGCAGCCAGAACTCTAAAGGAGCTCTCCAAGGCAATGAACCTAATTTTGTGGGAAGGGTTCAGTACCTTGGATAGCTCCTTTAGATTTTAGCTCCTTTAGTTCAGCACCTTGCACAGCTTCTTTTAGATTTCTGGCTGGTTCTGACTGAAACCCAGAATGGATCCACAACCCCACTGATATCAGGGCCACCAGCCTCCACTGGTGTTCATGAACTAGCATTCTGCAGAAGTTCTCATCTAATAACTACTGTGAGGATATGCTGATTTCATTGGATACTGATTTGGAATACTTTCACACTTGGAGAATTTAGTCTAGAACTAGGTGTATTTGGCAGCTCTACAGGCTGATTTCATCATGTTTAACCAGTAAACGCTGGGAAACACAAAAAGTATACAATGTGAATGAATGGCTGCATCAATTTCTGATTTTCCAGGACATGAAAACAGGGCTACTTGCTGCCATGTTCCAGCAATGTCTTTTCCCATGAGTGGAAACAGCCATAATAGTGTGCCAATATCCCTTTTTGCTCTTCTTTTCCTGTGGCCTTTTCTGTTGCCAGCAGGTGGAAATCTTTATTTCTCTGCTGCTTCTACCAAACTAGCCATAAAACTCTCTGGGTTTCAGGTATCTACCATAGGTAGTTTGGGCACTGGCTCTTAGAGGTGGGGTGGGAACTGAAAAAGAAAAGAGACCACAAAGTCAATCTCTCTCTCTCTCTTTCTCTCTCTCTCTCTCTCTCTCTCTCTCTCTCTCTCTCTCTCTCTCTCCTTTTCTGTTTTTTCTGTTCCTCTGCCCTTCTTGCCTTTGGCTTTTATCGTTTAAAATTCGTTCTCTCTCTCTCTCTCTCTCTCTCTCTCTCTCTCTCTCTCTCTCTTTCTCTTCAATTTCAACCAATCAGGAGGATAGTTCTTTGTTCAAATCTGCCAGCCAAGTTTCTTTTTCCTGAGTTTACAGCTTTTTCGCTATCTTCCTCTAATCTTCTGTTGAGCTTTATAATCTCCTGGCTTCCTATTCTTTCTCAGGTGCCTTGGAGATCTTAGCTTCATCATTGTCTCAATTTACATTTAGATCATATCATTTAGACGATTGTTTCAAGTTTATAATCTGGAAAATATTGTGCAGAACCACATTTTTTCACTGAGGCTTTTCTCACCTTCTGCTTCAGTTCCAGAATTGCAAGCAGAGCCCAAACTTTTCCAGCAAATTTAACAGAATTTAGCGTGTTCTGATGGGGCTCCTACAGAGCGGTAATCTACCCCCCCCTCTGCACGCACAGAAAGATTATATACACGATGAGGGTGATCATACCACAGAACTTTCTAGAACTGTGTTAAAATTGTACTAGATTCTGATAAATCTCGGATCTGTTTTGAAATAGATTCACTAGGGATGAAACCAAATTCGAGCTGGGGGGAAAATTCAGTGGCATGTCTACTTTATCACATGCTTGTACTTTGCATTCCTGTGGCTGTCAAAGTAACGTCATGCTTTAATTGTGGCCTCCTTTTACTTATCTGTCATGAACTGCAATGAGTGAGCTGAAACAATTTCACTGCAGTGCTGAATTTTGGGGCTAAACGGTGATCTTGAAATCCAAATGACTGCTGCCAGCTCTCCTTAGAGTAGCTTACTTTTGAGTTAATTGCCCTGGACGGGAGTCAAGGAGGGAGCGTCTGGTGTCAGCTCCATTCTAGGGTTGTTCAGAACATAGAACTACTGGGCAGTTCCTAGTGCATTCTGAGCTACTATAGACATGTTTCCAGTGCTGACTCCTAAAACAGCTCACACCTGATTAAGCTTCTCTAGAGTGGAGAGCTGAACTACGTTTCTTGGTATCAGGTATACCAGTCATTCTCAAACTTATCTCCTCCAAATGCTTTGGACTACAACTCCCATCAGTTCCAGCCAGGAATTATAGTAGTCCAAAACATCTGGAGGACAAAACGTTGGAGAAGGCTGAGCTATACTCTAGGGCAGGGGTAGGCAGAAAGTAGATCTCTAGATGTTCTGGACTTTGATTCCTAGGATGCATGGCCATTCTGGGAAGGATTTCTGGGAGATGAAGTGCAAGACATCTGGAGATCTACCTTCTGCCCACTCTGCTCTAGGGCAGCATACCCTCTCTCCTCAAATCCTCAGAACTCTCCCTCCTTCCACACAAATATGCAAAACAGTTATGAATAACATTGTTATGGATTTTTTTTTTTAAAAAAAATCATTATCAGCCCATTCTTATCCTGGGTCTCAGTTATTGCAAACTGTTGGGTACCACAAAACAGATAAAAAATGGCAACCTGCCTAGCTTTGCCATCACATTCCCACAAACTAGCATCCCTTGCATGACCTTTTAGTAGCCTTGCACCCAATTCTGCTGCTCCTGCATTCTACATAAATGGAAATCTAAATTAGAATTTGACAAATGACATCACAGTAAAACAACTTGGGACCTGGAAATCCTTGAGATTTTTTCAGCACAACCCTATACATGTCTGCTTAGAAGTAAGCTCCATTGAACAGAGTGTGACTTACTCCCAGGTAAATATGTATAGGATTGCAGTCTTAATTATTATTCATAAACTGTTGGGATTTGACAAAAAATTATCACCAGCAAAATCTGTGAGATATAAAACAATGTCCTAAAACAAGGAGAAGGCCTTAAAATTTGAAAGATGTACTAAAGTTCCTTGAGATCAAGGGTGTTCCTTCTTTTATAAAGCAACTGCCAGTAACTCCATGAATTTCTAGACATAAGGCAAAGAGATGTAAACAAAAATGCTAATCTAGTTCTTGCTTCCCTTGAGAATTTTAGGAAAACCATGTTTTCCTACTGAAGAACTATTGAACATTTGGCTAATAGCTCTCCCTGCCTTATAAAAACTGCAAAATGTCAGTTATATGGACACTTTCCTAGAATTTGCTGTTCTGCTGTGCTATGCAAGTAGGAAGACGTTATAGTCTCTAGCGGACTACTTTGATGCTGTGTTATCCATTAGTTGTGTTTGACAGCTGCTGTACAATGTAATATTTGTCATCTGACAGGTACATCGTTTGTGCCTTACTGTTCTTTCCCAAGATGTGTGCAATGCAAACTGAAGAGTGGCATATGGCAGTGTTGACTTCCCCTTATGTGTTTGTTTTATGGATTTTAAGCAGATATCTCTTTGAGAACCAGGGTTAAGTAGAGAAGGCAGCTATAACCTCAATGTTTTAATGCCACAAAATGCCATAACAACCCTCTTGTAATACTTTTTGTATTTGCTGCTGGAATTAATTGGAGTCACAAAGTTTACATTTATTTTAACAATTCACATAAAGGAAGATGCTGGTGAAAGATTGTAGCTTATATAATATATTTGTTAAGCATTCAGTAGGGATGTGACGTGTTCTAGACCCAGTTCTAGAACACAGTTGGACTCTCGCTATAGATAAAGAACACACAATTAATGACAGTACACAATTAAATGTACCCAACGTGACATTAGTGCTTCCTTCCATCTCTGTTAGTTGTAGCTGATTGGAATCAACACAGTGGGTTGCACATCACAATAAGTCACCCTGAAAGTAAGCCACTGTGATCAGTTGTTTGATCGCTAACCAATGTTACTCCTGACAGTTGATCAGGTACTCTGCAGCATGCTGTGGCTTGTTTCTCCCTTAGTCCTCCCACCTGCTCCAAACATGTATACCCTGGGCCTTCGTGGCACAACCTCAGCTGCCTGCTCCACTGTTCCACCAATAAATGCAAATGTGCTCAGTAGCACAATAGAGGATGTTTTGTAGAGTTGTTTTTCCATCTTTGAGTAGATTTCTGCAAATCCCCCCCATCTTCCCTCCCCCCGCACCTTTGGGGAGATTTGCTCAAATGTTACTTTAAAAAAAATTGGAGGGACATTTGAACAAATTTGCAAAAGCGCAGCAATTACTATGGATTTGTACAAACCTCCCCATTTTATTTTATTTTTTTAAAAATAAGTTACATTTGTGAAGATTTCCATGAAGATGAAAAAAGCAAATGTTGCTGTCTAGGAAGGTGACAAAGTGGAGGAGTAAACTGAAAAGTGTTACTTCTTATCGACATATCGGAAGAGGGGAGGATGGAAGTGGGAGGTGGCACTAACGAGATCATGAGGCGTGGCCAGATTTTAAACTGCTTTTGCCAGGTGGCTCTGCAGCCCTTTCCAGCAAGCAGAAACATGGAGGGAAAGGCACCATAGACAGATGGCAAAGGAGGAGGCAAACTCCGGTGCTCAGGACAGAAATAAATTTATTATGCTCCACGCATTTTGGAGGGATTACCTCCTTCTTCAAGAGCTGTTTTATGTTCTTTTTTGAATTTCCTGGTCTCCAAGAACAATATTTCCTTCTTTTTCGAGTGCTGTAAACACTGTTTTTTGAGCTTTTGTAACAGCACTCAAAAAAGAAGGAAATATTATTGTTCTTGGAGACCAGGAAATTCAAAAAAGAACATAAAACAGCTCCTGAAGAAGGAGGTAATCTCCCCAAAATGCATAGAGCATAATAAATTTATTTCTGTCCTGAGCACCAGAGTTTGCCTCCTCCTTTGCCACCAGCCCTTTCCAACAAACCATGCATAAGCCACTTTGCCAGGTTTGCAAGCCAGAACAAGGCTTTCTGAAAACAAGCAACCCTGAACAACCCAATAACAAATCATGGCTTCTCCGGGTGGCTTGTGCATGGTTAAGAAACCACACTGAGCAAAGTCCACCTAGTTCAAGATGTTCTGACAAGCCACCCTGAAACAAACAAGGATGACAACCCACCGTGGGTTGTCATGTCGTGCAAATCAGATCAATGCCTTGTATGCCTACATAATTGGACAGGAGGAATGTACCCAATGAGCTATGAATGACATAAAAATAACCATGAAAGTTATTCTTCAAAAACCTAAGCAAGCTTTAGTGGAAGAGTCTGTATTGTGCTATAATAGACAAGCTCTATAGCAGTACTCATGCATGTTCAAGAGCTTGCACAAGGTAAAGAGCACCTTTGAGCCCTTTTCAAAATAGGCATTCAAAATAGGGAAGCATGGAGGGGAAATGGGCACCCTTGCTCCAGACCCAGCCCTCCACCCTTAACCTCCCTTTGCTGAGGAGAACATCTGCCGTGAAACTGTAAATGCTTCCCAATTGTGCAGTGCACTGTAACTGCGCTCAGCTGAACATAGTTACACTTTTACTGCAGCGCTTTCCCATCAAGACAGGGACATCAAGAGGAGGTGTGTGTGTGGAGAGAGCAGGGCCAGAAGACACGTCTCTGCCTCCCCTCCATGCTACAGGCTTTGGTGCTTCTAAAAATGACTCAAAAGAGCTGAAACACTCCTTTCTTGATACAAGCAGGTTAGTAGGATAAGAGCAGGTTCTGTGAGCTCTGCTAACCTGTAAATGTAAACCTCTTGTTTTCAGTCATTTTTAGAATCCCAAAAGACCGATTGCATAAGAAGTGGGTCTGCCAGCTCTGCAGAACCAGTGATCCCATTGGATACTGCTCTTTGGTTTCATTTTCTGAAAACCTGAAGAAGACTTTGGATTTAGTTTTACCTTCCACATGTGGAAGAATCCATTGGTTCCATCCCCTTTCTTTCTTTCTTTCTTTCTTTCTTTCTTTCTTTCTTTCTTTCTTTCTTTCTTTCTTTCTTTCATGCCATCTGCTTGCATAATCCTGCTGTTCAGTATCACTCTTCTCAGATATAATAGGGAAAAAAAACTTATCTGAGGGCCTTTCTAAATTTAGAGGCAATGGCCCAATTGGTAGAAGGGAAAGATGATAATTTAGCGTCTGTGTGTATTGATTGTATTTTTGAATGTAATTTATTGTAATGTATGTTGCGGTTCAGAGTATGTTATTTCATGTACTATACAGGCAAATTTCTCTTGATAAAGAAACATTTTTCAAAAATGTATTGGTTGCTCGTATTTATCTCTTTGTTCCTATGGGCCTTTGGACCTCTAACTGAAATCTTTTAGCTCCCCCGTGATCCTAGAATCCCGAAATTCTTGGGTGAAAGCCATAGCGAATGTTTGTGGAAATCAGGCACCATTCAAGTCAGTTTCAAGTCAGTTTCAATTTACAGCGTAGACATGCCCTGAACCCTTTCTTATCCCTTGTTGCCATTGCAATTCTTAATATCCTTTGCAACAATTAACATCAGAAGTCACCTTCTGCTTTCAGATAGCTTAGAGACCAAAGGAAGAAAGTTCCTTGGGTAGGGCTTTTGGCTCTGGTATTTGCTTCACATATTTTCTTGAAGGTCATCTTTTGTTGACCTTCACAACTCCAGTGGGAGGCTACTCTACTCATGGAGAGTTTGTCTGATGAGTGATGGCTGTGGGAAATGTATCATATCTTCTGGTACATTTATTTAATGAGCTTTGGATATTGGTCCTCCAAGCTCATCTCCACAGTCAGCCCATTTAAAACTAGCTGAATTACACCCTAGTGACTTTCAGTCATACCATTTCAGTTCAACTCATGTGCCAGAAGGTGAGCTACACAAATCCCTGAATAAATAAGTGCACGCAAACCTTTAAGAGCGAAAGCGAGGGAGCGAAAGAGAGAGGAGTTGATTTTATTAATAGTAGTTACCAGCAGCTGTCCTTTGGGTTTGGTTTCTTGGAAGCACAGTTTGAAACATACTGTTTCTCTCAGTCACTACAGAACTGAACTCAAGATTTCTCTGTAATGTTAAATGGTAAAGCAACATAAACCATGGAAGGAATGAAAACCTTTGCCTTTGGCACACAGGGTTGCAGTGCGGGACTTGAAATGGCAGGGGTTTGGTGTTTGAGATGCTGTTTGAAAGTACTACTGCACGAGTCTTTCCTGCTTCTGAGCAGACATATTGCTTAAGCGTACATCTGAGTAGACATGCTTATAAATTGGTCACAATGAAATCTGGGGGAAGGGTGGATTTTTCAGCCCTGCCCACTTTTCCCTGTGGCCTCATCTACTTTTGCCTTTGGTTCTGCCCATCATTGAAATCCAACCCCCGAGAATGTATCCAAAATGGAATCCGACCTGCTTTAGTTCTTTAGGCAGCAACACATTTTTAAAGAATATTCACAATTTTTAATATAGGTACATATGAAACTGTAGAAGGCTGGTGTCATTTTAGGAAAGATGTGTCTCCCTATATCTCACACAGGCAAGAACGACTCTTCTAAAATGGTGCCTGCTGTGTGACACATACACATATCATCTAAAAGTGGGCTTCCTTGTTCAAAACAAACGTTTTAATAATATGCAGATTTAATTGATTAACTAATCAGTTCAAGCTTGTATCATTTATTTGTTTAGTTGAGCAAGAGGGAAGTTTCTGCTTCAGAGGTGGAGTAGCCCCCCAGTTCAAGAGAGCATTGTTGCCTTAAGAGGTTAATCAGCAGGGTATCTGTAAGAAGTACCTGACTGCAAGAAAGGACTTCTCATGAGTAGAGCTCTGATCAGAGAGCTCTAAATATACTGCAGCTGAGCACTGGGTGGGGCTCAGCAGGCTTTGGTGTTAAAAGCCTTTAGTGTCTGTCTTGCCAGTGGTGGTAACAATCAGGGCTGGCTCTGCCTAGAGCGCCAAGCAAATGAGGGCGCTGAACGGCACACCTGGAAGCTGCTCTCCTAGAGCGGCTTTTGGGTGTGCTGTTCCAAACTGCCATCCCCCCAACCCCAGCGTCCTGGCTTCGAAGCCAGCGCCTGGCCGGAAGCCGCTCCTGGCTTCGAAACCAGGACACTGGAGTTGGAGGCGGAGGCTTCAGAATGGCGCACCTGGAAGTCACTTCCAGGCACGCCGCTTCGAAGCCTCTGCCCTGCCCCCCAACCCCAGCATCCTGGCTTCAAAGCCAGGAGCGGGCGCAGGGCAGAGGCTTCAGTACGGCATGCCAAGAAGCCACTTCCGGGCGCGCCGCTTCGAAGCCTCCGCCCCGCCCCCCCAACCCCAGCATCCTGGCTTCAAAGCCGGGAGCGGGAGTGGGCATGTGTGCGTGCACGCACGGGGGCGCCGGGGGCGCGGAGGCTTCAGGACGCGCCTGCCTAGGGTGCAATATAGTCTGGCACCAGCCCTGGTAACAATGCTGTTCTTCTAGCTTTGTTTGCTGTGCCCTGTGATTTATGCTCTTGAGCTATGGATCCTTGTATTTTTTCTTGACTCTGCTTCTCGATTGTGTAACATATCTGACTGTCTATCTGTGTGCTGAGTTCTGCCTGCTATCTTGACTGCTCCTGCTTTAGGCTGACCTCATGTATTTGACTGCTTGCCTGTTTTTTGACCTTTGCTTGTTCAGTTACCTTGCTTCTTGGTTAATCCCTTCACTCAGATTCTGTTGCATCTAATGCAGGACAGCCATGGGTTAGTGGAAGAATACATGTTTTGCATGCAATATGGAGCAGATTGGTTAGATAACAAATATAATTGAAAATGCATTTGAAAATGCTTATATTTTAAAAATACATGCAAACATGCTTTAGTCAATGGGAGAAAATGTGCACATTGAAACAAACAAAGGCATTTTAAAAAGATGCACTGTTAGCCCCTGGAAATGGCTCTGAATTCATGAGTATTGTGCTTACCAATGACATTGTTGCTTCTTTACTTCTGAAAATATTAGTTCATAGGCCTATAACTTGTCTAGACTCCATATCAGCAAACACTATTTTTATGGCTCTTGCTATAAGCACATTGTTGTTTCTTTGCATGTGGAGTCAAAAGTAACATGGATAAAATGTACAACAAGGAAAGGGATCTGACAATGGCCATAGGGAAAGAAACATGATAGGGGAAATTGTTCTAAAATAGTGGGAGAGTCAGGCTGCAATCTTAGTGGAGCATCTCCCTTTGATGGCAGATTTTTTTTACCCCTACAATATATATTGTTTTCTGTGATAGTATTCCCCAGTCCCTTAAGCATTTGCAAGCCCTGACCTGAGTTACGGCATGGATAATCTAGTCCAGCACCTACTTATACTTTTTGGAGGTGGTGATGGTGGTGGGGAAATGTCCTATATTGCTATAATGTACTTTTTTGTACCTGTCATTGAATTTAGGTCAGGTCATCCCTTAAGTGAATCAATGTGACATTAGAGCTTCTGCTTTTAGTGCTGTAACAAATGCAGCAATTTTAGTGGCTGTGAACCACCAATGGAAATGCAGATTCCTTTTCCCCTAGCCAACCCTCATGTGGAAGGGCTGCTTCCAAACTCCAACCCCAGTAGAGCCAAAATGTGCTAATTGGACAAGTTGGAAGCTCCTGAGGTCTACAGGCAGAGCAGTAATTGGAAGCTCATTATCTTCAGCAAGACAATGGCCATCAGGCATTTGAAATGAGTTGAAGACGAGAACTCTGGAAAGGGAGAATATTGGATAAGGAAGGCACCCATCATTTGCACACATTAATTTCACAGTCATAGTGAATGAAAACCAATCTTACTAAAAAGAGGGGCGAGTTAATACATCATGGTCAATGGTGACTAAAATCTAAGGTCAAATAAGGCTACTAAATAACTAAGAAACTATGAAAATGGAGACTTATAAATTGCTAATCATTAGTATCTAACTAATAGATAGGTTAGAGAGAATCCTCCTGTAGTTCTTGGGATCCACTCATGATTTCAGCATGTAATTGTAACACTTCATAGGTCAATTCTTGAACAGTCAGAAATCTTGGCTCCTCTGTTCCTCTAGTAAGGTTTCCATCTTGCATTCTTCATTCCTAGTTTCATGTGTCTAAAGCTGCATGGCTTATTTATGTATAGAAATAAATATTGGAGCCAGACTGGGAGACACTTTCCTCGCAGTCTGGCTCTGATATTGTAAGTGGGCCAAGTGGGAAGAAAATGTCTGAAGCAATGTAGTGTGAGGCAGTACAGGAGGGGGAGGACTTAGGCTGGATCTACACCAAGCAGGATATGACACTTTGGCCTTAGCTAGACCTAAGGTTTATCCTGGGGTTGTCCCTGCCTGCTCTCAGGATATCCTGTGTGTCATTTACATGAACAGGGATGACCCTGGGACAATCCCGGGATAAACCTTAGGTCTAGCTAAGGCCCTGGGCCCCAACAGTTGTCACTACTGTTATAAACTGTTTTAAAGCAGTAGTATCCTGCCTTAGCTACCCTCAGGTGCGTACACTTTTTATTGGAAAGAAATGACTCCCTCTGCGCTGGTTTATACATGAATGGGGCAAATAACTGAATAAATAAACATGGCTGCCACGTGAGATTTGTTACATATTATATGTAGTGAGGGGAATCTCTGTCCTGATAACCTGATGTCATTCTCTCAAATCAGCTATATCAATCAAGGTTTATTTAGTGTGGTATAACTGGGATTGGTGGCCCCAATCCTACCCAGTATGACACAAAATGATGTCTCTATCAAAGAGTTACTTGATAGTATGAGTTTGGCAAGGTAAATAAAAAGATGGTAAATCAAACAAATGGGGATATGAGGTTCATCCTTTTTAATCTGTTTATCTGGGGGACTGTACACAGAGGGGGAGAAATCAATTTACTGAAGGGCCTAAATAAATAGTCAATAGAAGGATAAGTCTTGAACTTGAAATGGAAATGCAAATGGTAGATAAATGATGCACAAGCAAGTGGAAATGAAAAATAAAAAAACAGCAACAGTAGTGGAGCTGGAGGGCTGAATGGACCTTCATTTTCATATTGAAACAAAATATAAAAGCAGCATAAATTAAGGATGATGGTTGGCGAAAAGAAAAGAAAAGAGGCCTTTATTTACTACCGCTCTAAACAACTAATTTCCCCCCTCAATTTGATTTGAAATAAACTAAAATGATGGGGTGGGATTTATTGGGAAGGAACACAAAGTGCAGCCTAATCTTCTATACCAAAGATTTATTGGCATTACCATAAAAAAGGCTTAATATTTCCCCCTCTTTTCTGATCTCACTGAAAACCTTGACAAACAACCCTGAAGTGCATTAATATATGAAAAAATGCAGCTTTCAGGTTTTGTATATTTATTGTCTTTGACGGTCTTTGTAATGCACAATTGGCTACAACAAACCATACTGTTTATGTGGTTTTTGTGTGTGTGTTTTTTTAAAAAAATCAGTATCCTTTTTAAATTCCTGAAAACTATAATTTGAGATGCATCGCTGCTCAAAGGGAGTTTTTGCATTTTGAGAAAAATGAGTTTGATTTAAATATGCTCTGTTTTGGACTTTTCCACTGCTGACTTTCCTCTGTCAGATCATCATCTAGTTTCCTTCAATCTTACTCATAATCCTCCTCCTTCACGTCCTGCTTTTCGCTCTTGTCGCGACTTGCAATCTATCAATTATGAGGCTTTTTCTCAGTCTCTAGCCTCCTCTCTTCCCTCTGTCTTTTTGGCTGCCTTCTTGGACTCTCCTGTCTCCTTCTTTAATTCCTCCTTATCTTCAACTCTTGATAATCTTGCTCCATCTACAACTCGGATAATTCGCCCTTCTCAACCCCAACCGTGGCTCACCTCTTTCCTCCGCTACCTTCGCTCTTGTTCCCGGGCAGCTGAGCACCTTTGGCGTAAGACCAGGGACTGGGCAGACTTTGTCCATTACAAATTTGTACTCTCCTCTTTCTCTTCTGCCATTTCACTGGCCAAACAGCAGTATTACTCAACGTTGATCCAGTCAAATGCTATGCATCCTCAGCGGCTCTTTGCATCCTTCAATTCTCTTCTGAAGCCTAATCCACCATCTCTTCCCGCCTCTCTGTCTGCCAATAACTTTGCCTCTTTTTTCAATGCTAAAATCCAAACTATTCGCTCTGATCTGGCCAGCTCTGCTCCTCTTCCAGTTCCTGTTCCTCATCTGTCAGTTCCTCCTGCAAATTTCTCTACGTTTCCTTCGGTCTCAGCTGATGAACTGTCTACAATACTGCACTCCTCGAAGCCTTCCACTTGTTCTCGTGATCCGATTCCTTCCCGCGTCTTTATTAATCTTACTCCCGCTATCCTCCCTTCCTTGCTTCATATTATTAATCTTTCTCTGTCCTCTGGTTCATTTCCTTCTGCTTTTAAACATGCTACAGTCTCTCCTATTCTCAAAAAAACTACTCTTGATGTGCTTTCTCTGTCTAACTACCGACCTGTCTCTTTGTTGCCTTTTGTTTCAAAGATCCTGGAGCGTGTGGTCTACTCTCGTTGTCTTGACTTTCTTTCTAGTAACTCTGCTTTGGATCCTTTTCAATCTGAATTCCGTCCTTTGCATTCCACTGAAACAGCCCTTACTAAGATCACCAATGATCTTCTTACTGCCAAGTCTAAAGGCCTTTATTCCGTTCTTATTCTCCTTGATCTAACTGCAGCCTTTGACACGGTTGATCATGATCTTCTTTTAGATTCCCTTCATGACCTTGGATTTTGTGGCTCTGTCTATAACTGGTTCGCCTCCTATCTAGCGGGTCGCTCTTTCAGCGTGTTGGCTAATGGCAGCTCGTCTTCCTCTTTTCCCCTTTCAGTAGGGGTTCCGCAAGGCTCGGTGTTTGGCCCGCTGTTGTTTTCTTTATACATGCCACCCTTGGGCAATCTTATTCAATCTCATGGCCTCCAATATCATCTGTATGCCGATGATACACAATTATATCTTTCATCTTCGGAACTTTCTCCTGATGTTCACGATCATATCTCGGCATGTCTTTCAGATATCTCAGCTTGGCTGCTGCATCGTCGTTTGACACTTAATATGGTAAAGACTGAATTGCTTATTTTTCCTCCTAAACCTTCTCCTCATCTCTCATTCTCTCTTACTGTCAATGATGTTACGCTTACTCCAATCAAGGAAGCTCATAGTCTTGGCTTTATATTTGATTCCTCGCTCTCCTTTATTCCTCATATTGAGGCAGTAGCTAAATCCTGCCGCTTTTTCCTGTATAATATTGCCAGGATTCAATCATTTTTGTCTGTCTCTTCTGCCAAGACGCTTGTTCATGCACTGGTTATTTCTCGGCTGGACTACTGCAACCTTCTTCTCTCTGGCCTTCCTTCTTCTCACATCAGTCCGCTGGTTTCTGTCCACCACTCTGCCACTAAGATCATCTTCCTGGCTCGCCGCTCTGACCATGTTACTCCACTTCTGAAATTTCTTCACTGGCTTCCAATTCACTTCAGAATCCAATATAAACTTCTCCTGTTGACCTTCAAAGCTTTTCACGGTCTAGCTCCTTCCTATCTCTCCTCTCTCATCTCACACTATTGCCCCGCTCGTGCTCTTCGCTCCTCTGATGCCATGTTTCTCGCCTGCCCAAGGGCCTCTACTTCCCTTGCTCGGCTTCGTCCCTTCTCTTCTGCTGCCCCTTACGCCTGGAACTCTCTTCCAGAACATTTGAGATCTACAAGTTCAATCGCAGCTTTTAAAGCTCAGCTAAAAACCTTTCTCTTTCCTAAAGCTTTTAAAACTTGATGTTGTTTGGACTTTATACTGTTAGTTTTACCCTACCCTGTGCCTGTTTACCCTACCCTGTGCCTGTTTGCATTCTCTTCCCCTCCTTATTGTTTTACCATGATTTAATTAGAATGTAAGCCTAAGCGGCAGGGTCTTGCTATTTACTGTTTTACTGTTTTACTCTGTACAGCACCATGTACATTGATGGTGCTATATATAATAATAATAATAATAATAATAATAATAATAATTAAGATAAGCTTAGTAGCATTCCTTCAAGATTTTGGAGGTGGTATAGTTCAATGCATATATATTGTACCATGGATCTGGACTAGGCAGGAATTGTATGAGCAGTGCTTAGCTGAGTCTGGGTGGTGAAGGGAAGAGAACAAATTAGACACACAGACTTAGCTGGGATAGTATAACAGTCACAACTTCATTGGATTTCACTTGAATAGCTTTGGTGGAAGCATGAGGCATGGATCCTGTCTTCAACTAACACCCCCCTCATCTCCACACTGTCCAATTCCCCTTCCTGGCCCACGTACTAGGAGCACTGGTGTTGAATGATGTGACATGAACCCCTTTCCACACACCCCAGATGTGGCCTATTCATGGCCCCCATGCGGGGCTGATGTTGGTGCCATACCCCAGAGATCCCTTCTGGGAATCCCCATTGTGTGGAAGTAGGCAGCCCAATCTCACTCTCTTCACCAGTGGATCTAGCCCAATGCCTATCATGCCTACATAATTGTGAAAAATGTTATAAAATGAAGCATCCACAAAGAATTTATTGACAGTCCAAATCAACTTATTTACCACAGAATTAAACTTGCAGAGAGGAAGGCACAAAACCATGCACCATCTTTGCCAATTGTTATGAAGGTAAACTTCTTTCCCACCCACATTAACTGGTGACTACTTATGCCACCACAAGACATCCTGTTACCTGGACTGAAAATGTAACATCTTTTAAACGCCTCCTGATAACACATCTTTTCACACAGGCTTATTTTGCTTTTTTATTGTTAACAAAGTTTTAACTGTGAACTGCCCAGAGAGTCTCTGCTATTGGGCAGTATAAAAATGTAATAAACATTTTTTTTAAAAAAATCTTCACATTAGCTTGTACAGGTTTTTCTAGTTGTTTTCAACCCCCTCTCATGCACCTCTCTTGTGCAGGCAGATGTGTATGACAGTAGAATACCTTTTCAAAGGTATTCCTATACAGTCATTCCCAAAGGAAAATTCCTTGACAATCTGATCTCTAATGCAGTCAGTCCGATTATGAATTATACCTTCTTACTCTGGATTTTTACCCAGCAGATTACTCTGGATTTTTACCCAGCTTTATCTTGGATTTTGTACTAATCTCACCAAGAATAGAAATAGTCCAGAATATAAAACTTCAATCCTGCAGCTTGTCAAAGGCTTTGTTCCATTTTCTCCTACTCATAAAATGAAATATCATATATATTTTACAGATAGCATTGGCTAATGGTGCCTGGAGATGCTGTTAATGCAAGATACAAGACGATCAGATAGTAAAGGAAATTTAAACCTTTAAAATAGTTGCCACAGATTACACTGACTAATGGAAGTGAATGTTTTAGGATGATGCACTAATGTATAAATGGAATTTCAGTTTCTTGGTGCCTTATAGCAGGGAGTACTTGAGGAAGATTAAAATCCAGTAAGCATGATGGAGAATGATTGTACAAATAAATGAAAAGCTTCTATCCAGAGTTTCTCCCCATGAAGGATAACTTTTTTATTTTAATTATGCATTACACTTATGCAGTACTATAGGTGGACAGGATACTTTCCTGATGTGCTAAAATAGTCATTATCCTGATTATTTTATGATAGATTAAATTATATGTGTCATCTCAAGGAAAACAGTCAGTAACTGTTGATTTTTGGAGTGGAGCTGGGAATGGAGGAGAGTCAAGAAAGTTTCAGCAGTGCAGATCCTAGAATAAATTTCTTTTCCACAGTATTTCAGATCGTGTATCAGCCTTGTAGTTACTGTGATATAGATAGCTAAGGATTAATCATAACTGGAGAAAGTGATAGGGTGCATTTCTAAAAGTGAAGGAGGTTTATTTTCTTACCTGTATTTATTTATTTAAAATACATGTAGGCTACCCATTAGGGTAAAACCCTCCCAGGGTGGTTTTAAACATTCAATCTTCCAATATATCAAAATGCATTAAACCATAAAACAGTATAGTAACAAGATTTAAACTAATAAAAGTTAAAGAAGTAACCTGTAGCCCAAATAAAACAATATAATCAAATAATTCCATCTTACATCATATATATATATAACAATCTGATAACGCCCATGTTTGAGAGAAGGCAATACTAAACAAATGGGTCTTTGGGCCTAGTTTAAAGGCCCCAAAGTGACGGGGAAAGAAGTTCCACAAACATGGGGCTACTGCCAAAAGGTCTGGGTATGTGGGTATTGTTTACTTCCTTACCACTACTGAGATATAAAGAGGTGTAGTTTTCTACCTACTGAGTTGCAAAGTGAACGTTATAGAAGTGAAGTGCTTTCCTACTGATGTTACTGCTGGAGTAAACAACTGTTCTTTGAGAGAGTGCGTATCCCTGACCAGTGGAGGCTGATGGCTTTAATATCAGTGGGGCAGTGAATCCACTCCAGGTTTCAGTCAGAACCAGTCACCCTGGATAGCTTTGCACCCTGGATAGCTCCTTTAGAGTTCTGACTGAAACCTGGAGCAGATTCACCATCCAAATGACATCAGAGCTGCCAGCTTCCATTGTCCCTGATTTTCTCAGGTATCACAAATGGCCCCAGTCAAGTAACTGTTACTTCCACAACCTCAACTGGGCTGAGACGGGGCTTCATTTTTGTTTTTGCAGCTATTTGAAAATCTGCCATCTTGAGATCAGGTGTCAAAAGCTGATCCACACTCATGCACAGAAGGCTAGCTTAGGGGGTGCGGGGCCAGCTGCAAGGTACACATAGCTCTGTACTCCCACTGCCTCAGTGCTGTGCCCTAACACCTGTTGCCTAAGGCGTCTGCCTCACTCTTCCTCATGGTAGGACTAGCTCTGTTCATGTGAGATAGTGGCTATATTGCCCAGTAGGAGAACTTATGCTACATCCACATACAGTACTTGTATATTTGTCAATACACCAAATATTACAAAAATGTCATTAAGTCTCCACTTGAAATATTACAAACATGCTACAGGTCTCCTCCAGCCAAAGCTGGGTAGTGCCTCCCCTGGAACTTCTCACCTTCAGCTTCAGCAAAGTGGGGAGTATGTAAGATTAGGGGAGTTCAGATGAATCCTCCCATGAGTTGAAAGAATGCGTGAGGGAGTCCCCCATCATGTCAATGAGTTTTATGCATGTACACTGGTATGCTAGCCTAACATGCAGATGGTGGGGAAGCATGGCTTCCAGATGCATGAAGGAATTCACTATCACAAGATGTAGTTATCCTTCTTGTGGTAGTGAATCACCAATTTGGATGGCTTTAAAAGGGGATTAGAGAAATTCCCGGAGGAGAAGGCTATCAATGGCTACTAGTCATGATGGGTATATGCTACCTCCAGTATCAGAGGCAATATGCCTATGTACATTAGTTGTTGGGGAACATGGGTGGGAAGCTACTGTTGCACTCATGTCCTGCTTGTGGGTTCCTGGTCAACAGCTAGTTGGACACTGTGTGAACAGAATGCTGGACTAGATGGACCCTTGGTCTGATCCAGCATGGCTCTTATCTTCTGATGAGGATAGAGCTAGCCTGCATGACTCAACAATCTCCTCATGAGTTGTTTCAACAACTCACTTGACACTTTGGTGGGAAAACAGACTTAAAATGATTAGGTGGACCGTCATGCAACTGTTGCACATGGTTGCACGAATATTTTATTAGCTACCCTATGTGAGTCTATTTTTGTCACCATTCTTTTTTCCTTTCTTTGTCTTGAAGCTAACAACATAGTTGACAATACAAGATTCCGAGGCAGGAAAGACAAGACGAGTTATTGACATGCTCATGTAACAGATCCTTCACCATTTGTATTTCTTTATCCTGTAAGTTCTTTGCACAAGTGTTCTTCAGAAAATGCTTCACTCTTCAATCCCCCCTCCCTGCTGTGTGCTATAACATTCCTGAAGATATCCAATAAAGGGTAGCTTTGATACTTTTTATACTGCCATATGAATGAAGGGTGCAGTCCTATGCATATTTAGATGCAGTTGTAGGATTTTGCCCCCATCTAAACATGAATAGGATTGCACCTTAAATTACTTGGTTTTGTTCTTTATTTGTCTTTTTGGGTCACCATATCCTGAGAGATCAGGGCAGTAAATGGCATTTTAAAAGCAAAATAGATCAAACTCTCAAATCTAAATTGAAATCATGATGAAATATGAAGTATGAGCTGAAAAATAAAATCTGGATTTGTTTGTTACTGGAATGATTCAGCCTAGAGATAATAAAAATTATGAGTGGAATCTCACCTTAAAGCATCATCACACAGGGGAAAATCACGTTTGCTTATCGTCGCTTCTCCACCTGCACGTTTGTCCCCTATTACTTCCTCTTTTCAGAGACGAAGTAAACAACTTGCATGTGGCCCGTTTTGATCATGCTACTTCTCCTTCACACAGCAGGAGATAGTGGCAACTTCTGTCTTTAAAAAGAAGTTGGACTTACAGGAAGGGGGTTTGTTGTCTCAAAAAGAAGGCTAGAAGGAGTGGGAGGCAGAAAATCCATGAGTGCTCAGCAATGAGTGTGCAGTAAAATGTTCATCTGGTGTTTTGAGTAGAATTTGTTGAATTTGCACTGAGAGGAAAGACATGTAATGGATTGAATCGAATAATGTCCTTCCACTAGTGGAAAATAAATAGTTGGTGAAAGGGATTTCCCCTCCTCCAAATAGCCCCCCACATGCCCTCCAAATCCACTCTAGAGGATTGAGTTTGCATGATGTTGGGTTTAACTCATTATTTTTCTTGAACACTTTTGAACATTTGCAGTGGATTCTTCCATTTGCAAGTAGCCACTGACATGCACAACATTTTATATGTTCATACTGGAAAAAAATGATTTTACTTAAATATTGAAATGAGCAAGTATTATAAAATATGTAATGTGAAATTTGAAAATGGAAATTAAAGGTCTGCCTTCTCCCATATGAGCCTTCCTGTGCATTAGGATGTTCTGTAAGACTCTCTTATCTATCCTGCCAATATCTGAGTAGTGTTTGTCTAGGATGCAGGGAATGGCTTCTGCTGTGGATGTAGCAGGACTCTGGAACTCCCTGTCAAGGCACACATCTTTGTTTCTTCTCTAAAGGCCACCTCTTGCTGTGTGAAGACCTTTCCTTTTTGGCTGGCATTGATCTGGCAAATTGGTGTATTACTTTATATTGCTAAACTTTTTTTAAAAATCTGTTATCTCCACCTCTTTCATTTGTTATCTGTTAATCAAACCATAATATTTGCCAGGATGATTGTTCCCAAGTAAAATCAAATGAAACAAATGAAACGGGGACACTGTCGAGTCAAAATGAAGCCCTTTGAAACCTCATTGAATTCAGTGGAGGAGCAAAGCCAGCCATTGTTGGTTGGGGATGATGGGAGTTGTAGTACAGAACATCTGGAAGGCATCAGGTTGTGGAAGGCTGAGCTACGCTAAGGGCATGAACTTGTGATTTAGCAGTGCTCAGCTGGTTTTGCATCATGACGCACAGTGTCTGCATGCCACGTTTCTCTAATCAGCCAATGCGGCATTAATTTGATCTTGCTCATAAAACAAAATGCAGTTGATGAATTAACTGGCTGATTAGTTAATGGCTTAAATTGGCTCTTTCCCTTTTCACTTGTGTTTGTCTTCGATCTATCAATGTTGTCCGCTTCTTTGGCAGAGCTCGGACTACTCCAGTTTTCCCCCTTTTCAGTTTGTGTCTTCCTTTTTCAGTAATTAGCCTTCTCTCTTGCTATATTGGCTAATTATAGCCTGTCTATCAGCTAATAATAAAAGGACTGGTTTCTTTGTGGAAAATTAAGAGCGAATTTAATTTTAAATGGCTATTTTTGCCTCATCCCACTATTTCCTCTGTAGTTACCGCACACAGTGGGGACTTGATGGAACGAAGATGCCAGAAGCTTTCACACTGTGGTCCAATAAATAAATAAATAAATAAAAATAGGTGCAAGTTTATTAAACAAAATGGCTTAAAATGTTTATCATTTTAAAGTTTAGCCAGTGTGGTGTAGTGGCCAAAGTGTTGGATTGGGAGTCAGGAGATCTGGGTTCTAGTCCCCACTCGGCCATGGAAACTCACTGGGTGACTTTGGGCCAGTCACAGACCTAACCTACCTCACAGGGTTGTTGGTGATAAATTGGAGCAGAGGATGATGATTATGTATGCCGCCTTGGGTTCTTTGGAGGAAAAAAGGAAGAATATAAATGCAATAAATAATAATAATAATAATAATAATAATAATAATAATAATAATAATAATAATAATAATAATGTGGGCAGGAAACAGAAGTAATAATCTTAAAGCAGCAGAGTGTGGGGAGGTAATGTAGGGGAGAGGGTTTTGTCTGTTTTAGTGCTAAAAGGTAATTTCAGGCTCCCTTTATAACTAAACTTGGAAATGTGTGTTCAGACATTCACACTTCTGGATTGGCCCTTTGGACAAGTCTACCTTAGTGGCTATGGAATCTGTCTTGCTCAGATCTTGTTTCATCTACCAATTCTAGATGGATCCTACTACATAATCAATAACAATCCATCCTTTAATAGACGTGAAAGTGCACCACATGACCATCTTGAAATGGGGTGGAGAAACAGATCAAGTGAATCCACAGCTTATGTGCACAGCTTATGTGCAGTGTAGGTAGTGAAATTTTCCTTTAGAAATGGAATAATTCCTTTATTTAGCTGGCTTGAAGGCATGAAATGCAAAAGCTGTTGTCTCACTGCTGGCCGTTTCTTGAACTTCAACCTTTACAAATGGTGTCCTTGTGGTGGTTTCAGAAGTGATGTTGGGCAGATGTTTTTCACTAGACACAGATTACAGCTGTGACCAACCATTTATTTATTTATTGAAACTGGCTCAGTTGTCTCTCCTTGAAAACTAGTTTATACAATCATCAGAATCAAGTAGTAAAGTTTTGCTAGACTGTATGACTTCAGGCTTCAATCAAGGTGTTGTATGTTTGAATGCTCTCACATAAAAAAAAGAATACAGCTCTGTGCGCTTAGATATTTAGCAATTCAGAGGGATAGTTTCACCCTAGCCTTTTCTTTGAAAAAGCTGTTAAGGCTGCAAATGTATACACATTTACCTCAGTGTAGGTCTATTAAACTCTGTGGGGCTTACTTCTGAGCAGGCATGTATAGGATTGCACTGCCAGTTTTCTATGTATAAGGCGGTTTCTTTCTTTTTTTCCATTTAAACATGAATATTCCAGCCACCTTCAGCCTGCAGTGATACACTTAAGGAAAATATTAACCATTTGATCCTTCTGCTTATGTATAAATTGAACCAATTAATACAGTGTGGTGTAGCAAGTAAAGTGCTGAACAAGAACTGTGGAGACCCCAGTCCAAATCTCCAACCAGCTATGAAATTTACTGGGTCACTTAGGGACAGATGGGGGGCAGATTTTAGCATTCACCTACCATCGCTATGGCCTCCTGCTGCTGACCCACAATAGCGGGGAGAGAAAGAGGAAGCAGCAATGACCACATGGCCCATTCAGTGGGCATTTTTATTGTGCTGCTTTTCTTGCACACAGCAGGAAATGGCGGCAAGTTCCGCTTTAAAAAAATAAGTTGGATTTTCCAGGTCTTTTTTTGCAACAGAAAAACGAGTGGGAGGAACGCAGGAGGCAGATGTCGTCATCTAAAGGACACGCGAAAAAACCCTCATCAGTGGGCAGTAACAAGCATACAATAAAATGCTCATCTGATGATGCTCTTTGAGCCAGCCATATTTTTCAGTCTAACCCATCTCCATAGGGTTATTGTGAGGATAAAAATGGAGTACTGGCTGAATCATGTATGCCAACTTGAGCTTCTTGGAGGAAATATAGAATATACATATAATAAATATAATGTAAGAAATCTATAATCTTGCCATTCATGTATCTCTGCTCAGAGCTGGATATGTGCAATGCACACCTCGCATTCTATCTGTACATGTTTGGGATGTGTGGTTTTCAGAAAACACGCACTCCTTGAAAAATATTGTGAGAAACATCCCTTCACATCTGAGCTTTTCTAATTTCCACATAACAGCATTTCAGCTTATTTTCTTTTTAAACTGTCCATTGTGAAACATCATACAAGCGGGTGGTTGCGGGCCAGCTCCAGACACTCTTGGATGAGACTGATTATCTGGGTCCATTTCAGTCGGGCTTCAGGCCTGGTTTTGGCACAGAAACAGCCTTGGTCGCCCTGTATGATGACCTATGTCGGGAGAAAGACAGGAGAGGGAGTGTGACTCTGTTGCTTCTCCTCGACCTCTCAGCGGCTTTCGATACCATTGACCATGGTATCCTTCTGGGACAACTCGCTGAGCTGGGAGTGGGAGGTACTGCTTTGCAGTGGTTCCGCTCTTATTTGGCGGGTCGGATACAGAAGATGGTGCTTGGGGAACATTACTCGGCCCCGTGGACTCTCAAGTATGGGGTCCCACAGGGGTCGGTTTTGTCCCCATGTTGTTTAATATTTACATGAAGCCTCTGGGTGCGGTCATCCGGAGCTTTGGAGTGTGCTGTCATCAGTATGCTGATGACACACAGCTCTATTTCTCCTTTCCATCTTCAGCAGGAGAGGCTGTGGATGTGTTGAACCGGTGCCTGGCTGCGACAATGGACTGGATGAGGGCTAATAAACTGAGACTCAATCCAGACAAGACTGAGATGCTGTTAGTAGGTGATTCCGCTGACAGGATGGGGGGTGTTCTACCAGTTCTGGATGGGATTGCACTCACCCTGAAGGATGAGCAGGTTCGTAGCTTGGGGGTTCTTTTAGATCCATCATTGTCACTTGAGGCTCAGGTGACCTCAGTGGCACGGAGTGCCTTCTACAAACTCCGGTTGGTGGCCCAGCTATGCCCCTATCTAGACAGGGATAACCTGGCTTCAGTTGTCCATGCTCTGGTAACCTCCAAGTTAGATTACTGCAATGCACTCTACATAGGTCTGCCTTTGAAGACGGTTCGGAAGCTGCAGCTCGTGCAAAATGCAGCGGCCAGATTGATTTCGGGAACCAGAAGGTTTGACCATATAACACCTGCTCTGGTCCTGTATGGCTGCCTGTATGTTTCCGAGCCCAATTCAAGGTGGTTTTGACCTATAAAGCCTTACACGGCTTGGGACCACAATACCTGACGGAACGCCTCTCCCAACGTGAATATACCCGGTCACTACGTTCAACTTCTAAGGTCCTCCTCTGGATGCCTACTCTGAGAGAGGCTCAGAGTGTGGCAACAAGGGATAGGGCCTTTTCGGTGGTGGCCCCCAGACTATGGAATGATCTCCCTGACGAGGCTCGCCTGGCACCAACGCTGCTATCTTTCCGGCGCTAGGTTAAGACTTTCCTCTTTGCCCAGGCATATGGCGGCACATCCTAATCACCCACATGTTTAGTTTTTAATCGGTTTTTAATGCTTTATGTGTGTATGTTCTGTGTTTTAGAGTTTTAAACTTTTTATACTTGTTTTTATCTCAATTTTTAGAATTTCTGTAAACCGCCCAGAGAGCCCTGGCTATGGGAGCTGTATATAAGTGTAATAAATAAATAAATAAATATTAGCTGGGGCCAATATTAGTTGGGGCCAATAACTGAAATTACTACTACTACAATAAACTACACATAACTTTGAAATAAAGGGTTGGGTCCAGATTTAAGCATGTGCAATTGCACCCATGGGAGGGGATCCTCCCTCCTCCTATGGCAGCTCATTCAGCCACTTTGCACAGATGCTTGTGCAGACCAAGTTGAATGGAGTGAACTGTGGTGCAGGTTGGGGATCTGTGAAAATCAGGTGGGGGCACCTTCCATGAATGTAGTCCTTCTCATCCATGAATGTCAGATACTGGATCCAACCCAAGATTTGTAAGCATGGAAATTTTCTGAGCATGAAGTTGCAACTTACAATGAGCTATACAATAAAGGAATACTGGATTCAAATTGCACTGATCAGATTCATTAACACCATCATAACTGAAGGCTGAAGCTTATTGTGAATTGAACATGCAAACAAATATAGTCTGATATTCCCAAAGTATTCCCTTTTTTGTTGGCTTTGTCAGGCAGGCAGGCAGGCATCAATATTTCATGATTTGATTCATATTGTAGAACTGCCATTGATTTCAATGAAGCAGAACTCAATGGCAAGAACTCTTGCTTTGAGGGCAAGAAATGGGGAACTTAGCCCATTGATCCAAGACCTTTAAATTAGAGGATTAAACCAACTACATTAATGAGGTATTGTCAGAAAGATGACTGGTTATCATGTATCTTGAGTTTATTGTATTATTGATATCTTCTTATTGCTTTTTGAATCACCAAGAGACATTTATAGTTATTTAGAAAGCAAACTGAACAGTTGTCAAAACCGTTATGAACCATTATAAAGCAGCAGTGCAGATTTTGCCTAAATCACTACATCTGAAGGCTATTCTCTCAGGTAGCATACAAGAGTGTTTTAGCTCTCCCTTGAAGAGATTGTGTCAGTTTTCCTGTTGCTTGATGCACTGGTGTTGTGCCATCAAGGCAGGACTTTGGACAGATGTCCGGGCCCCCACTCTGTAGAATGAGCAGGACATGGCTGATTTACCACATTTTTAGTAAGTAAAGTAATCCATCTAAAGAGCCCATCCTATTAAATGCCCATTAAGGGCATTTCTACATGAGGCTTTTATTGTGTGCTCATGATTGGTCACTTACAATTTTTGTGGGTCCTTTACATGATATTGTCAACCTCCAGCCGCCCCACCATGCTTTCTTGCCATTATAATGGCATTATTCTCAATGGGGGAAATGTGATAAGAGATTTTATCGCACTTTGAAATCGATACATTTCCAGAATACAGCTATATTATTTACTGTTTTACTCTGTACAGCCCCATGTACATTGATGGTGCTATATAAATAAATAATAATAATAATAATATATCGCAGCTATACGACAGCACCTTCTAGTGGCTATATAATGAAACATATAGGACTTTCCCAGGAAGAACCCTGTCCCCTGAAATACCATGTGTAAAGGAGGTGATCTTAATCCCACAAGGAATCTGGAAGCAGAAGCCCTGGTAAGGGTGTGGGATTTTAGCCTTGTGTGGAGAATCCCTAAGTCCAGAATCATTCCTTAACTACCCCACTGGTCTTATGACTCAGAATGCATTGGGCCTCAATACATTGTTATCACTACACATTTGAGGTCTCCTTTCTCTTTTATTCTAGTGCTGGTGCCTTCCTCCCCCCCACCCCCATGCATGGTCTGTTAATGTCCACATGGACAGTATTTTTATTTGCTTTTATTCTTTGTTCTCTTACTGTATGTGCTTGGAAAATAGAGCTTGGAGGCTTTGTCTTTCAGGCCTATGGAAATGGAAATCTCCTTTTAAAATGGACTTGAAACTATTGCAACTCGAAACATAAAGGAAGGACTTTCCCCCTCTTATATTAAAAACAACAGACTGATAAAGAAGGAGACAGAACTAGAAATATATTCTGTTGTTCTGTTTTCCAATTACACTTATCCCTCCCCCCTGTCACTGTCACCCAAACTGCCTCTGGATCTGAACTATCCTTCTCACCCACTCATGTGCCCAAATTTGCTCTCGTCTCTGGGGAAATGCTTCCCCCCCTCCCCAGGAAATAATTCTGAGAGAAAGGTGATCTCCAATTGCCAGAAGGGCAAAGTATTGCTTATTGGAATGGTGGTGACCACTGTGGGTTAGTACTTGCTTGCACAGTGGTACTATTCTTTTTGTATGAGTTTAGTCCTGAAGATGATACCAGTTCAGGTAGGGTAACCATATGAAAAGGAGGACAGGGCTCCTGTATCTTTAACAGTTGCATAGAAAAGGGAATTTCATTAGATGTCATTTGTATTTATGGAGAACCTGGTGAAATTCTCTCTTCATCACAACAGTTAAAGCTGCAGGAGTTATACTAGAGTGACCAGATTTAAAAGAGGGCAGGGCTGGTGGTTTACAAAAGTTAAAAACAATGAAAATTGAAAACAGATATACAAAAGTTTAAAACCATCAAAAGCATAAAATCAATATCGATTTAAAGATAGGCTTTTCGTCTGAGCCATCGGGACTCTTCTTCTGTTTGTGTTCCTAAGAAATGCTGATTCTTTCCTGGGCTGCATCACAGAGATGATTATATTTCCAGAATAGCAGTTCTCAGTGCTGGTGTGAGTTCACTGAATGAAGGTAACTTGAATGATTGAAATATGTCTGTGTGTCCTCTACGCAAATGTTCAATGGGTGAAATCATTATTACAGAGAAATATTCGACAGCATGAAAGATCACAGTTGGGTGTGCAAGGCCATGGATCAGGAAGATTGCTTGAATTAACTCGACTTGGTGATGAATGGCAATAGCAGCCGCTTTCCAAAGAGGCACAGGAGACTGGCAGTGATTTGATTAACTCTGATATATTTGATGTAAAAGATCTAGAGCAGCGCAATCATTTTCACAAAATGGCAAAGCTTATGCATCTCAGAACTGGATTTGGAGAAACTAGGTAACTGGCCGGCAGAGAAAATGTTGAAATAGAATCACCAGTGAGATGAGTAGTTTGGTTGCCAGAAGCCAAGGTCAGCAACATAAAAGAGACTGTTATAATTCTCAAAGAGTTAGAGGAAATGCAGAAAATGGGATTTTGTTTACTGTATCATGATAAGCAATAGCAATAACAATAACAACAACAACAACAATCTTTCCCAGGACTACATTGCATTGCAGATGATCTTACCCAGCTGCTTTCTCCCCAGCCCAGGTTTCAGACCTGTATTTCCTTTAACAAAAATAGCTCTAGAATCTCATCTGGGTGAAAAGTAGATGGAAGGGAGAAGTTGCAGGATAGAAATACAGAAGGGTCCAATGCTGCTTTCTTGCCAACACTTGCTCAATGGTACCTGACTGTTACCATACCTGCTGTTTGTGAACACTCACCTGGGTCCTGACTCCCACCCTGCACTCTCATGAGGCTCTTTGGAACTGCGCAGTTGTGAAGGACCAAGAGGGAAAAACAAAAATAGGCAGTCCCGCAGCAGTGATAGTGGCGGGATCTGCCCCCACCAATCTAACCTACATTCACCCCACCAATGACACATGCACTGAAGAAATGCAACGACGATACACCAAAGTGAAAATTCACTATAAAACACCGCTGCGAAAATACACAGCTTCAAGAGGAATACCACAATGTGGCTGCGAAATGGCAGTTGCATCATGTGTCCAAAAGTGTGCAAATTCACAGCCATGATGGAGTAAATATCCCATGTAGATGTGCCTCAAGGCTAGATCTCCACTAGTGCTTTTTATCAGTATTTTATCATGTTACACATTCCATATAGTGTATGGTTTTCTGCTTTTCCTCCATATTATCCAAAATAATGCAACAGATGTCATTGTGTGCACCATGAGGAAAACATGTGCAGGAGGTACATCAAAATGTTCATTTAGTCCAGAAAGGGCTGTTGTTTGCAAAAGGCCTCTCTTTGGGCTAATACAGTATCAAGATTTTGTCCTCCTTGAGCATGTACATGAACTTGCTCTGCTGCTATGAACCTTATATAGGGTGACCATATGAAAAGGAGGACAGGGCTCCTGTATCTTTAGCAGTTGTATTGAAAAGGAAATTTCAGCAGGTGTCATTTGTATATATGGAGAACCTGGTGAAATTTCGTCTTCCAGTTAAAGCTGCAGGTGCCCTGCCCTCTTTTAAATCTGGTCACTCTAGTATAGCTCCTGCAGCTTTAACTGTTGTTAAAGCTGCAGGAGACAACCATGGATGGACAACCATCTGTCAGGGATGCTTTAGGGTGGATTCCTGCATTGAGCAGGGGGTTGGACTCAATGACCTTATAGGCCCCTTCCAACTCTACTATTCTATGATTCTCTGTTGTGATGAAGAGGGAATTTCACTAGCCTCGTGTGGCGCAGAGCGGTAAAGCAGCAGTTTCTGCAGCCAAAACTCTCCCCATGGCCTGAGTTCGATCCCAGCGGAAGCTGGTTTCAGGCAGCCGGCTCAGGTCAACTCAGCCTTCCATCCTCCCGAGGTCGGTAAAATGAGTACCCAGCTAGCTGGGGGAAAGGTAATAATGGCCGGGGAAGGCAACGGCAAACCACCCTGCTATAAGGCCTGCCAAGAAAATGTCAGCGAAAGCTGGCGTCCCTCCAAGAGTCAGTAATGACTCAGTGCTTGCACGAGAGGTTCCTTTCCTTTCCTTTCCTTCTCCATATATACAAATGACATCTGCTGAAATTCCCTTTTCTATGCATCTGTTAAAGATACAGGAGCCCTGTCCTCCTTTTCATATGGTCACCCTACCTTATATCATCTGGTGAACGATTCTGTTCTTCTGTTCTTTTATCTGTACACTGCCCTGAGATACCAGTGATATAGGGCAGGATACAAATGTTTTAATAAATTTTAAAAAATAAAATTTAAAATAAGATGTCAAAGGAGCCACCATAGTTTGGGTTATGTCCACCAATTCATCACCTTAGAGCTCTACTAATCTGTCTGGTGGACTGACAGGTAGTGAGATCTCTCCAAGTGTAAACCTTTTTATCTCTGGAACTAACAAATTGTTTCAGCCAGAAAGACTGTGTGTATCAAGACACTTCCCATACTTGAAATGTCCACTTTTGATAGGTGGTCTAGTCCTATTATGAATTATATCTAGGCATATTATTTCATATTTTATGTCTCTGATAGCGATATGCATAATAAAAACCAAGACAATAAAACCAGTGATAAAACACATAACAAAACATTTTTAAAAAGGAACTTAAAAGCAGCAACAATAATTTAAACAATTTTAAAAGGAAGCAGGTAAAACATGGAAAATTTTAAAATGCAAGGTTAGACATATCAAAAATAAAAGCAGCAGCAGTTAAAAACACACACAAAGGAAACTTCTTACTTTTTTTTTATTATTTATTACATTTTTATACCGCCCAATAGCCGAAGCTCTCTGGGCGGTTCACAAAAATTACCTGCTTAAAGGTGCTGGTCAGGCCAGGGTTTATTCCTTGGATAAAAGAAAACAGTGGTAAATTCACCTCATCTTTAAAATAGGACACTGATGTTTTCATAATGTGTATTTCACTTACAATCACACTCCACCATGGGTTTTCTGATTTTGACTGTTGCTTAGAGGCCCTGTGCATATATATGTCACTCATGGTTTTAATATTGTACTACACCTTAGATTTTATGATCTTAGAGCTGTGTGAATACTTCATGGGATTTGGCAAGATGAAATGAGATAGACTGAAGCAAATCATTTAAAATATTGTGAGACTTAAGATATTGTAAGAATACACAATTCTTGTTGCCAAGGCACTGAAAAACAGAAAACCCTTCCTGAAGTAATAAACATGTTGCAGATATGACAGAAAATTGTGGAAAATTATGTCTGTGTTTGAAATATATTCCTGCTTTCACAGAAGTACAGATTTCCAATTGAATCACACTTTTAGTATGAATCACTATCAAGTCCTATATTGATGTCACAGTATTTTGGCATATAAACCTTCATTTAAGCTTAAGTGATCAGGGGTTTGGTTAGGAGGAAATGGAAGGAACAGGGAGTCACAAGAATCTCAAAAAAGTAGTATGTTTGCCTTTTAATGGCAATACTTAGCAGATATAAAGTGCTTATACCAGCAAACAGATGCATGTTATCCTCATAGTGCAGATGCAGGACGCAGTGGAGAGAATAGGTCGGTTTGTATGTAACATTCCATGTCTGTTTCGGTCTTTCTAAACCACAGTTCCTTGTTATGGCCAAAATGAGAAACTGGTTAAATGTTGGATGAATAACCAATATCTTAAACTATGGTTTCATCTTAGTAAACTGGCATTAAGCCATGGTTCTCTGTTTCAGACATCATACAAAACTGTGCTTTGAATTATGCAGGATTGCAGCACCGAAGAAGGTATGCAGGGGGAATATATATATGAAATAGCAAGTGAGAAGTATGTGGGCCCTGCCACTAGTTCTGGGCTTCCTAAACCATAATTTAATAAACTGGAATCATTAAAGCTAAACTGGCCAAATGCATTGCCTGGGGTTACTCAGTGAGTTCATGACAGGGAGGATTTTAAACGATGGACTTTCTGATTAATAGCTCAGCCACTATGCTAACATCAGAAAAAGCCATTAGTTGTAGAACCATGACAAAAACCTTACATGATGAGCATCTGGCACAAGATGGAAAAAAGTATTGTTTAAATAAGGAAATTAGTTTACCAACCAGGTGGAACAGAACTGACCTAAAACAAGCCTAACACAGAGTGCAGTATCCAACAGTGTCATTCTGTTAGCACAAAATGACATTGTGCTAGTGGAAACTAGCTTCTGAACTACTCTGCTAAAGCTACATTTATGCAGGCAGTTGTGCAACTTGGTTGTGTAAACCATTGTGCAAGGATTATGTGCAATGGAGTGCACAGTGGAAAGTTTCAGCAGAGCTCCACTAGCGCTCTTTGAGTTTGCGGAATGACTCTGTTGGATACTGCCAAGAAAATTCAGCTAAAAGGCTCTCAAATCCCTTGAGGTTTTTGTCCTCCTCTTTCCTAGGGCTCTGATACATATGTTGTGGTTACATATGCTTCCCTACACCTGGGAAAATAACATGGGTCGCAGAGGAAACCAGAGAGCCACGGCACCACACCTCTTTACAGGCTGTTGAGGACAAGGAAATGAGAACATGGAAGAATCAGTCTCTTCCTATCAATAGTAAAATGATAGGAAAGCCCTTATTTTTCTTTCAAGAATTGATAGCAGTTGACATGGTATCATTCAAGAATACCAGACTTACTTAATGGGGACAGCAATCCCATGGTCTCTGGGTGAGGATTCCAGGGACCACAGGATATTTTGGAGTCCCCATCTCGAGGCCATAGACATTCCTATGACCTGTCTAAAGGAAAAAATAGAAAAGGAGGATGGGAAGGCAAAAATCACCACGGCAGCAGCCCAGCAGGGCATAGGGTGATCAGAAGCCTCCAAGAGCGGAGGTTTCCATCTAGTGGGTGGCAATCCAGTAGGATTTGCACCCTGAATGTATTAAAGTTATAATTTCTCTGAAGATCATTGCCCAGGTGAAAAAGAAACAATCAGAAGAATGGCTACAAATGAGAAGACATATCTGAAATAGCGATGAATGCTCCTTTGCCACAAGGAAGACTCAGGAACAAAAACAAACAAAAAGTAATAGGATATTGGTGTATAAAGCTTACTAAAAAACAAAGCATAGTTTATATTCGTCATGCAATATTTCAACAAAAGCAAAAACAGATCCACTATAGAGTGTGATTTAAGGCCTTAAAGAATTCCTTAAAAAGGATGGATAATTAGACATTTATATCCATGTAAATGGAAGAAGGGAGAACGTCAACAGGCACTGGTGAATAATCTATATGTTTCATTGGCTATGCAGATGCTCAGTGGTAGAGCAGCTGCTCTGCATGCAGAAGGACCCAGGTTCGATCCCCGGCATCTCCAGGGAGGGCTGGTAAAACTCCTGGCTGAAAACCCAGAGAGCTGCTGCCAGTCAGTGTTGAAAGTGCTGGGCTAGATGGACCAATGGTCTGGCTATAAAGCAGCTTCCTATGTTCCTAAACAATGAAACAGCTCACTGAAATAAAAGAATTTTTTATTCATGTAAGAACAAAAAAGGGAGCACCTCAAGAGGTGAAATTTGAAAATTATAATAAACAAGTCTCCTTATAAATGCTATATAGAAAGTATTACAATGATCAGAGGTCAATGCTGGGGCATCGAACCTCTTTCAGCCAGAGGGCCTAATTCAATTTCGGAGAAGCTCTCGGGGGGGGGCTGCATTCCAGTGGTAGGTGAAGTCGAAGTTGAAAGGGGTGGGGCTAACACCCCTACAAATGCCAGCATTTTTACGTTGGCCACTCTCACTGCCAGTAAGTAAGCCTTTTAACATATTATAAGGGGGGAATGCACTAAAGCCAAAAAATTACCAAATGATTGACAGCCTGGGGAAAGGGAGTATGATCACCTTGGGATCCCCAGAAAGTCAGACTGATATTCCAGGCAGGCTGTATTTGGTCCGCAGGCCTGAGATTTGACACCCCTGCATTAATGGAACAATAATCCTGAAGAAAAATCTGTTCAGTCTCATAGACGTGAAACAGTCTATGAGACTGAACATTCAGACAACACACTAAACCATGGTTATGCTCAGAACCAAAGTATTTAAAACTGAAGCCTGTGGACTTTATGACCAAAATCTCAGCCATAATCCAGTCTGTTCTGTAGAATGAGCCCTAACCATTTCCCATCTCCTATCGGGCTTGTTCAGACAACACACTAAGCCATGGTTTGGCTGCTAACCCTTTTGCAGCAAATGTTTAGTGAGCGTGTTTAAATCGTGGTTATGCAACCACCATGGTTAGGAATGGTTCACATGACACACTAAGTTGCACAACCGCTTGCATTGTTCCACCGGTGGAAAGTTTCTGCTTATGGAGCAGACTTCTGGGTCATCTCCTCCCTCCTGCAGCCCCTCCCCCATTCACTTACCAAATTTTCTCCAGATGAAATTTTCTCCAGATTTGGAGGGTGCACAGAGGGGAAGGAGAGGATGTGGAAATTCCATTCTTCTTGCGGAATGACTGATCTGAATCCAACTCAAAAATATGAAGAAGCAAGCACAAAATATGTTTTCTGCATAGAATTACATATATTACAGATAATATATGTGCCTAACGGAGAATAACTATATGTACAAAAAGACCATGTGGTTTTATCTTGCAGCAATCCTAAACCATTATTATGTTATGCCATACTGTGGAAAGAATGTATCTTTAAAGGTAACTCAATGTATTTGAATATTACTTGAGCAGGTTGAAACAATAGCATTTTGTAATTTTCACAGAGAGGGGGAGGAAATGTAATTGTAATTGAAAGTGCTAAAGGATATAATCAGTTATAGGCTTAAGTCATGGATCATAGGTAATCATTTGGAATGTACTACTATACCAGCAGGTCAATCACAGATGTATTTTAGTATTATGATAAAGAACTGAAACCACATGTATGTGCGATGACTTCAATTACAATCTTCATTGTTATCTAGAATAAGTGTTGAGTTAAGAAACATCAAGTTAGGCTGCTTAATATTCATCATTTTCTCTAAACTATGTTTGAAGCAGCCAAGCTGGAATTTTTCAAGTTACATCTACATGGAAGAGATCTTATGAACTGGTTAAAACCTCAGAGTCAAGAATTTTTTGAGGTCCTCCCTCCCCCAGCTACTGGGTAGCATATGTGAAACAAGAACTTGTGGATGTTGGAATAGAATGTTGGAAGGAATTTTAACGATATACCTAAAATGTTGTTATTGTGATTATTCTTTGCTTATTGAGTTATTATTATTACTATTATTATATAATAACAACTCAATAATTATATATCACTTAATATCTCCAAGCATATTTAAAATAACACTATTAAAAACAATTTGAAAGCTACTACAACAATTCCAAATAATACAAAAAGCAGTAAAATGGAGCAGCATATGATCAAATACAGTTATTTACAGGCCAGAGAATGCCTCTGTATATCTACTATATATCTATAGCAGGAAAAGAGAAATTTGAAGAGGTGATTAGAGGTAAATTCAATAATAAGGTTTATCTAATCTATATCTTGTCAATTTCAGACCACTTTGTTGTCTGAAATTGACAAGCTACAGATTAGATAAACTTTAATATTGAATTCACCTCTTCTCAGCAATCAATACTATTGGAATTTTGACTGGACTATTGAAACTAAAGATAAATTAGAATCTCATTTGCATTTTAATCTCACCCAAAGAAGGAACGTTTGACATTGAAGACTCAGCAGTTGATGTTCCTCTTTGGAGTAATGACCTGGTTATACATCAGACAGATAACACCTACATATATGACACTGAGATAGCAGAAACTAGATTCTGAACTACACACAGAAAACCCAGCCAAAATTATGCTTCCACAACTGGTTATACACTGGTTACACAAGTGTAATGTTACTTGCACAACTGCTTGCATAACAGAAAGATTATGCAGAGCTCCTCTGGTATTATTTCAGTTTGTGAAATGACAGAGTTGGATACTTAGATCAAGGGATGGATGGAATCCTTGTCAAATTTATGGACAATACACAAAACTGGGACTAGTAGTAGACAGAAGACGAGAATAAAATTCAAAATGACCTTGATAAAATGGAAAAATGGGCTGAAACTAACAAAATGAATCTCAAGAGAGACAAAAGCAAAGTTCTGCACTCAGACAAGAAAAATGAAGATAAAATAAAAGATACAGGTATTGGATGAGGGTAATCACAAACTGAACATGACTTAGTGAGATGCAGCTGAACAAAAAGGCTAATGTAATTTTAGGCTGTATTACTAGATCTATAATTTCCAAGTCACGAGAAGTAATATTTCCACTTTATTTATTTATTTATTTATTACATTTTTATACTGCCTAATAGCCAAAGCACTTTACTCTGCTCTAGTCAGATGTCATCAGAACCAGTTCTTGGTACCACACTTTAAGAAGGATGTAGAAAATCTGGAGTGGGTTCAAAAGGGAGCAATGAAGATGGTTGGGTGTACTGGAAACATGTTCTAGGAGGAAAGTCTGAAGGAACTTGTTATGTTTAGTTTGTAGAGGAAAAGACTGATTGTGTGATGGGACATGAGAGCATTCTTCAAAGAGGGCAAAGACTTGTGCTCTGCTGCCTGAGCCAGCAAGACTAATTCTAATAGGCTTAAGTTATATGAGGGTAGATTTAGGTGGAATATTAGGCAAAATGTCTTGATGGTAAGAACAATTCAAGAATGGAACTAAGTAGCTTAGTATATTTTTTCTTGTTTTTTAGGCTTTATTTTAATTGTTGTTTAATGCATTTTGTATTCTGCCTTATGATTTGATAAGGAAGGATGGTATATAATATTTTAAATATATACAAATAATAAAAGTAATGCCTAGAGTTAGGTTTGTGAGCTCTCCTTCACTGGAAGTCTTCAAGCAGAGGCTGAACAGCCATCTGTTGGGAGGATCTAGGCCTGCATTTTCTGTACTAAGCAGGGGATTGGCCTACAAAAAACCCTTCCAGCCTTTTATGATTCTAGGTTCAGGTGATTCTAGGTTCAGGTGGCCTTGCCAAGAGCTTAGTTGAGTTAGGCTCTGTAGATGGGCTTTAAAGCCAGGAATACATTGAACCTAAGTTGAGGCTCAGCCCAAGCCATGTGGATGTTGCATTTATTTCTACTGCTCCTCAGTGGGGAAGGGATTGACCCTAGACAGTGGAACCAGAGAACCTCCTAGGGAGACCCTGCTGAAGAATATTGCTACATTTTGTGAGGACAGGCTAGGGTCACAGCTAGGGATCAGATGTCCACACTAATGGAGGGGTCTACAACATGGCACCTGTAAGGACCTCCAATGGCACCCACAAAACTCTCCTCCCCCTGCCTTCTTTAAAAAAAGAAAAACTGTTTAAAGAAAACCCTTGGAAAATGTTAGGGCAGTCTTCTTTCTCCCCCTTCTAGCCTCTAGTCTCACTATTCCCTTCTCTTTATCTCACTGTATCTCTCCCTCCTAGCCTCTATCCCTTTGCCTTGCTGTTTTCTGTTTCATCCCAGCCTCTACCCTCACTATGAGCTTTTCTACATTTAAAACAACAACCACTGCTTTCTGCTTCCAATTACTTCCTGAGATTGCAATCAGATCATTACATGGGCAACCATGTGGTTTGAATGGAATACTTCCTATCTCTGCCTTGAGTTTGAACTTCCATTCAAATCAATGAAACAGCACCATTTAGTGGCAGGATTATAGCACAATGCCACCAATACACAGGGTGATTTGATGGATTCAATCTGTATTTTTTGACAGCAGGATGGGGCAAGGGTGGGGGGAGACAGACGTCCTGCCTGATAATGACATAATTAAACTGACCCAGAAACTTCCATGAGTGGCCAGTCACGAGCGTGCTATAAATTACGCATTTAGAGACAGTCTAAATCTCTCTCCTGCACCTCTTTTCTTCAGTTTTACTACCCAGGCTCCCATAGCAGCCATTGTGTGATTAGCCACATCCTCCATGGCAGCTACTTTGTGGTGGTGCCTACAACAGTTTCTCAAGTTCCCACACATACCCATGGGTCCAAAGAGGTTGGGAGCCTGTGTCATGCACTGTTCAGTATTCAGAACTGCAATGCACAGTGTATAGAATTTGAACAAATGGCCTAGACATTTTCAAGGAAAAAATGCTAGTTAACTTTAAACTAAGTAAAGAAGCTGAGCCTTTTAATCAGAAATTACTTTCACTCTGAAGCGTAATCACATTAATTTGTAAAATGAGCTCCTCCACATGCACAGCTGGTTGGTGTCTCCCATAATTATTTATTTTTGTCAGCTTCTAGAAAAATCCCATCAGCTCTGCTTATGTACTTCTCTTTCATTCTCTTACTACGCCAGGATTTGACCTGACATCCACTTTCAATAAGCCTGCCTACAATGCCATGTACAGTTTGCTAGCATAGTTGGCAATCCAATTAATTTAGTAGGGACACAGTTTTTTTTTTTAAAAAAGACACCTTTCATGACATTTAGTGTGAGATTCTTGAACAGATGTTTTACTTTCCAAGGGCTGTCGGTTCAGCTAAATATGCAGGGCATGTATTTTCGCTATTTGAGGAGTGTTTGCCACTTACATTTTTGGATTAAGCTTGTCAGAGATGGGCAATGTTTCCATCCTGCCTGTACAACTGGTGTAGTTGGGGAGACTTTTATTCCTCGGGAACGGGAAGATGGAGAGGCTTTAGGTTTCTGCCAAACATACGGATGGCAAACCCACATTAAAAACAACAACACAGAATGACTTTTCTGACACAAGCAGCTGTTTGAACAGGCAGAGGCTTTCCCCAAGTATGCTAATAACAGAGTCCAATCAGCAATCTTGATGTACTGCTCACAGCCTTCCAGGCATTTCAGAGGCAGCTGATTGGGCCAGATGGAAGCAGGCAACACCATTGGGTTTTGCAGCCACGGTTGGCAGGTAAGTGGGTGATACTCTCGTCTTGAGTGTTCTGCATTTCCTTATCAGGCAGCAGCAGAGGTTACTGATTTGATGATGTTGCTAGCAGCTTAGGGAAAATCTCTGCATGAACAGCTGACAGGTGCCTGCTGAGCCAAGAGGGAACTGATTCCACCCCCCCCCCCATGCAAGATATATTAGCATGTTTAACAACAGCACCCTGAGCCTCTTCCATGTTATTAGGGCAAACTACCTGTGAGGAGTTATCACACTGATTTGTTCTCCCAGCAAAATGCTTGAGAAGCAACGTTATATTTATTTATTTATTTATTTATTTATTACATTTTTATACCGCCCAATAGCCGAAGCTCTCTGGGCGGTTCACAAAAATTAAAATCATCATAAAACAACCAACAAGTTAAAAATACAAATACAAAATACAATATAAAAAGCACAACCAGGATAAAACCACGCAGCAAAATTGATATAAGGTTAAAATACAGAGTTAAAACAGTATAATTTAAATTTAAGTTAAAATTAAGTGTTAAAATACTGAGTGAATAAAAAGGTCTTCAGCTGGCGACGAAAGGAGTACAGTGTAGGCGCCAGGCGGACCTCTCTGGGGAGCTCATTCCACAACCGGGGTGCCACAGCGGAGAAAGCCCTCCTCCTAGTAGCCACCTGCCTCACTTCCTTTGGCAGGGGCTCACGGAGAAGGGCCCCTGTAGATGATCTTAAGGTCCGGGTAGGTACATATGGGAGGAGGTTGAAGGTTATCCTTCAAATAACCTGGCCCCAAACCGTTTATGGCTTTAAATGTCAATACCAGCACTTTGAATCGGGCCCGGACCTGGACTGGCAGCCAATGAAGTTGTAAAAGGACTGGCGTAATGTGATCTCGCCAGCCAGTCCCTGTTAGTAAACGGGCTGCCCTGTTTTGTACCAGCTGAAGCTTCCGGACCGTTTTCAAAGGCAGCCCCACGTATAACGCATTGCAGTAATCCAAACGAGAGGTTATCAGAGCATGGATAACTGTAGCTAGGCTATCACTGTCCAGATAAGGGCGCAGTTGGTATATCAGCCTAAGCTGATAAAAGGTGCTCTTTGCCACTGAGTTCACCTGTGCCTCAAGTGACAGTTCTGGATCGAAGAGCACCCCCAAACTACGGACCCGATCCTTTAGGGAGAGTGCAACCCCGTCCAGGACAGGGCAAACATCACCTCGCCGGACAAATGAACCACCCGCTAACAGTACCTCCGTCTTGTCTGGATTGAGTCTCAGTTTGTTAGCCCTCATCCAGTCCATTACCGTGCCCAGGCACTGGTTCAGAACAGTCACTGCCTCACCTGGGTTTGATGAAAAGGAAAGGTAGAGCTGGGTGTCATCCGCATATTGATGACACCTCAGTCCACATCTCCGGATAACCTCCCCCAGCGGCTTCATGTATATGTTAAACAGCATAGGGGATAAAATAGAGCCCTGCGGAACCCCATGGCTTAGGAGCCACGGCACAGAGCAATAATCCCCCAGCACCACCTTCTGGAATCGGCCATCCAAGTAGGAGCGGAACCACTGCAACGCAGTACCTCCAACTCCCAGTTCAGACAACCTATCCAGAAGGATACCATGGTCGATGGTATCGAAGGCCGCTGAGAGGTCCAGGAGAACCAACAGGGTCGCACTCCCCCTGTCTCTCTCCCGACAGAGGTCATCCCACAGGGCGACCAAGGCAGTTTCTGTTCCAAAACCAGGCCTGAAACCCGATTGAAATGGATCTAGATAATCCGTTTCATTCAAGAGTGCCTGGAGTTGTCCTGCAACCACCCGCTCAAGCACCTTGCCCAGGAAAGGGATATTAGCCACCGGCCTGTAGTTGTTTACATCTTCCGGGTCCAGATTAGGCTTCTTCAGGAGTGGTCTAATTACCGCCTCTTTTAAAGAGTCCGGCACCACTCCCTCTCTCAAGGAGGCATTTACAACCTCCTGGACCCAGCCGGCGATCCCCTCCTTATTTGATGTAATGAGCCACGAGGGGCAAGGGTCAAGCATACAGGTGGTCGACCGGACTTGGCCAAGCACCTTGTCCACATCCTCGGGCCTCAGGATACTACTTTACCTGCCATAGCTATTGAATCATGTTCAAGGCATTATTATTGGTTCATAAGGTCCTAAACAGCTCAGGACCAAGTTATCTAAGGCTTTAATCCTATGTGTGTTTAGACAGAAAGAAGTCCTAGAATGCCCCAGCCAGCATGGCTGGCTGAAGAGATGCTGGAAGTTATGGGACATTTTCTGACCAAACATGCACAGGGCTATGCTCAAAGAGGCAGCCCCTCCTGGTCTTTTTACCTTCGGAGGGACAAGACATACTTATTGAACAATGGCCGGTTGGTGTTCACTTGCTTGTGGTGCAAGAGGGCCTTCTCCTTTGTGATACTTGTACGGCCGGATCTACACTACTGCTTTAAAGTGCTTTATAACAGTTTTGACTACTGTATAGGGAGTGTGTCCTGGGCCCCAACAGTTGTCAAAACTGTTATAAAGCGCTTTAAAGCAGTAGTGTAGATCCTGCCCTAGTATGCAGTATTTCTGTCAAAAACCTAAGAGAGATTTGTTTGCCTGAGCGCTTTCCAGACAGCTAGTCTGGCTATTTTGAATGAGGTAATTTTACTGTTTGGGCTCAGTGAACCAACTGAGTGACTTACTCATTACTTCTAGGGCTTGGAGCCTTGTAAAGGACCCTTAGATATTTCCCACAAGGCCAATTTGTTCCCTTGGCAGTTGTTAGGTTTTATGGACAAGCATGGGCATTGCTATATAAAGGCACCTGGAATGTGCCCTGAAACTTCTGAGCTGCCCCAATGACATCATCTGCCTAAATTAAAGCCTGCCTCTTCCCTATGAGCTCAGTAGTCTTGCATTGACTAGGAAACCTTAGGATTCCTTAGGATTCCCTTAGAAGACCCATAGGGGGGTATAGCATCAAGGCAACAGCCATCTGTACTGCCACATTTCCTTCAACATGTTCCTGTTCATTGTGTCTCTCTCTCTGCTTACCTTTCTACTTTTACATACACACTGATGGGAAGTTGCTTGCCGTGAGGATTTGAAAGGGGGGAGGGGAAGAAGAACCGAAATAGTAGTATTTCACACAGCTTCTCTTAAACAATCCCAAACTGGAAATTTTGGCTTCTGCAGAAGCTCCGTGGCTTCAGTACAGCAAAGGATTTATCAAAGGATTTATAGGAAAGTCTTCCCCCACCCTCCACCTTTGATTACTCCCAGCTGTAGTCAGATTATAACAAAATAAGGGTTAAGACTATGTGATGTTCTGTTCTAGGAAGTGCAGGGGAGGCTGTGGGCTGAGTGTCTCATGTCTCTGCCAGCAGGCACAGAGTTTTAAAGTACACTTTGTTTAACACCCCCCCACCAAGAATATGCCCTCAGTCACTTCACTTTATAAAGTTAGTTAAAGTTTGTATTGGTTGACCATATGAAAAGGAGGACAGGGCTCCTGTATCTTTAACAGTTGTATTGAAAAGGGAATTTCAGCAGTTGTCATTTGTATATTTGGAGAACCTGGTGAAATTTCCTCTTCATCAACTCAGTTAAATCTGCAGGTGCCCTACCCTCTTTTAAATCTGGTCACTCTAGTATAGCTCCTACAGCTTTAACTGTTGTGATGAAGAGGGAATTTCACCAGGTTCTCCATATATACTGTACAAATGACACCTGCTGAAATTCCCTTTTCTATGCAACTGTTAAAGATACAGGAGCCCTGTCCTCCTTTTCATATGGTCACCCTAAGTTTGTACAACTCTCCCTCCCCCCCCCCAATTCCTCTGAAGTGCTCCCCATCTGAATGGAGCTGCCTGCCTTGGGGAAATTATCTTTCTCCCCACTCCATTTCAAGTCACCATTCTTCTTTTCCTCTTCTTCCCTTCTCTATCCTATTCTTTTGTTGTCTCCATGCAGAGTAAGACTTGGGGGATTCTCAAGAAGGGAGAGTAGTAGGTAAATGAAGTTCTGAACTTAATTTGACTTTATGCAATTATTTGACTTTACGCAGCTCTTTGGGATATGTGAGTTCACATGGCTTGCTACCAGATGAGGCTTTTATGGTGTGATCGCACTGACTCATTAACAGAAGTTTACAGGGGGTCCAGACATCTTCATCTTCTACTCATGGCCCTCCCACGTTTTCTTACCACTTCTTCTATCATTTTTCTTAATACAAAACAAAAAAGAAATAAGTTAAGAAAAAGTGGGAACAGCTGTTGTGAGCCTGGTACTACAGGCTTAATAAAATTTCCACTTCATTCCATTCCACTGATCTGGCTACTCCTGCTGCCCCGTGCTATGCATATTTTTGATATTTGTATTTTGCCTTTCTTGCATGAACAATAGTTTCAGTGGTGGGGGAAAGGCACTTGGTACTTTCTCCATAACTTAGCCTTAGCACAGCATCCTTGGCTGAAACCTGGTGAAACTGAGTTATAGGAAAAAGGAGACAAGAAGTACTTGCCCATAACAAGGAGGCGGTAAGGAAGAGATGCAAAAAACAAAAAAGGGGGAATGGTGAGGTTTTAATAAGACAGTGCACCACCTTGGGCTGAAGAGGTGAGGCAATCCAATGCAGCCTGCTTTGGCCTGAATACAAGGCAGTAGCGGGTCGGCCCAATGTGAAGTGGATTGGTTCCGAAGAGCCTCAGGATGCCTCAGGCTGATTTGGGGTGGTGCTGGGCCACTCTCCCTGCCTGCTCAGGAAAGCTGGTGTAAAGCCAACTGTGAGTCCTTTGGACTCACCTTCCCCCCCCCTCCTTAGTCACCCACCAGGACTTACCTTTACCATGCATCCCCTCCATTAGAGCCTCAATTTAAAGGCTCTCACTTTTTCATAGACCTGTGGCTGCAAACTATGCAAAGGGACATTTCCCTAGTTTGTGATGACAGATCTATGAAAACAGAGAGCCCCCATCTTACAGTACCTTTAAATTGAGGTTCTGAGGATGACACACAGCAAAGGTAGGTCCCATGGGCAGCAGCAGGTGCAGCTCTGGGTTTGGGGGGTGAGGAGGGGGTGATCAGGAGTCCAATGGACTCCCAGTTGGCCTTGCACCTGGCTTTCCTGGGCACTAGCTGCACAGCTACATGGCATGCACCCAGAAACCCACAATGGCTGACCTGCTTCAAAGGGCTCGAACCTTGCTTCAGCTTCAGTTCCAAAGCACCCTGAGTCAAATTGGGGCCATTTTGGAGTTGGGGGTGCTGCTAGTTTTAATCTGTGTGGGATACATTCCAGTACTGGGGAGGGGGGCAAGGGGAACCTACAATATAATTGCTCAGTGATGAAAGAAAAGAATTCTGCAAATGCTCAGAAGAACTCTTTATTTCATGGTTATTTTAACTAACATTGGTGGAATTAGTAAATATTTGCTAACATTTCTAGCAATTTTAATTGTACACACACACACACACACACACACACACACACACACACACACACTTGTGTCATGGGCCAATGCCCTGGCTCTTTTAAACACCTAGCAACACCCCTATGGGCAAGGTCATTCTTTGCCTCAAGGTCATTATAGTTTTGGACATTGTGAATCCTGCAATAGGGCAATATCTTAAATTGCTACTGTGCCTCTGCTAGTTCTGTTGCACCAGCAGGACCCACTCCTAGCACAACAGAAACTAGTGTTTGCTAAAGCAACCCTGGAAATGAGCAGAAATGCTCATGTCTCTGCTTGTGACAGAAATTGCTTCCCATTGCACTAGCAGTAGGTCCTTCTAGTGTGCAGTCAGCATAGGATACTACCCATAGTTTTAAGTCACTGGAATGATGTTAGAGATTTGATGTGTTGTGTTATGAAGTTCAAAAAGTGGGAAGGGGTTTTAAAGAAAACATTAAAAAGGGATGTATTGGATTTATTTTTTTTAATGGAAACCAGGACATCCATTAAGTTGTGCTCTTGGATGAACTTGATTATGAGGTATTGCCAGGGGAGAGGATGTATTTCATGTCAAGTTATTATGGTGTTTATTTATTTATTTATTACATTTTTATACCGCCCAATAGCCGAAGCTCTCTGGGCGGTTCACAAAAATTAAAACCATCATAAAACAACCAACAAGTTAAAAATACAAATACAAAATACAATATAAAAAGCACAACCAGGATAAAACCACGCAGCAAAATTGATATAAGGTTAAAATACAGAGTTAAAACAGTATAATTTAAATTTAAGTTAAAATTAAGTGTTAAAATACTGAGTGAATAAAAAGGTCTTCAGCTGGCGACGAAAGGAGTACAGTGTAGGCGCCAGGCGGACCTCTCTGGGGAGCTCATTCCACAACCGGGGTGCCACAGCGGAGAAAGCCCTCCTCCTAGTAGCCACCTGCCTCACTTCCTTTGGCAGGGGCTCACGGAGAAGGGCCCCTGTAGATGATCTTAAGGTCTGGGTAGGTACATATGGGAGGAGGCGTTCCTTCAAATAACCTGGCCCCAAACCGTTTAGGGCTTTAAATGTCAATACCAGCACTTTGAATCGGGCCCGGACCTGGACTGGCAGCCAATGAAGTTGTAAAAGGACTGGCATAATGTGATCTCACCAGCCAGTCCCTGTTAGTAAACGGGCTGCCCTGTTTTGTACCAGCTGAAGCTTCCAGACTGTTTTCAAAGGCAGCCCCACGTATAACGCATTGCAGTAATCCAAACGAGAGGTTATCAGAGCATGGATAACTGTAGCTAGGCTCACTTACACATCACCAAAAAGAGGAAAATACGCCACCCAGACAGGACACATATTTGCATAAAATGTCCACATGGCTAATTTATATGTATAGATGCAAATTTAGAAATAACTGCAATAATTTTAATAGAAATGCAATGCATCTCACCATAGTAGGGAAGGCGCTCTCCAGGAGGCCTGTGTGTCTGCTCAGTCCACTCTCCAGGTCTTAACTGTTGATAATGGGCAAGTTCAAGCTCCCTGTTCCCCCTTCGTGGGGTTCTTTATCTTGAAACTGGACTTGGGCTGGACAGTCCTTCCAATAGAGGGCAACTTCAAATACAGGACTGTTAATCATAAGAACATAAGAAGACCCATGTTGGATCAGTTCAAGGGTCCATCTAGTCCAGCACTCTGTTCGCAGAGTGGCCAACCTGCTGTTGACCAGGGACCCACAAGCAGGACTTTCCAAGAGAGGACTTACCTCTTTAAAGTAGGCCATGTAGCCACAGTACAAGTTATTATTGCTCTTCTGTCGATGCAAATCCTTACAAATGAGGGGCTGTGGTAATCCTTAAGAGAACAGAAAGGCGCTTAGCTTCCTGTAGTGTGTTCTTCAATCCTAATACTTGTGTTGAGGAACCATTTATCAGATATTCTACTCAACAGGCAGTTAATCTTGCAAGCAAAATTACTTGAGTACCCTCATGGTATTAAGTTTTCATATATGTCTCCAGCTTGTTTCCAGCGAGTGTTGTGGCTTCTGAAGAAAGAGAAATGCACATAAGGAACAAAAAGTATCTTACACATGTAAGTGTTTTACATGCTGGCTAGGGTAATGGGAGTTGCAGTCCAATGAAATCTGGAGGCTTACATGCTCCTCACCTCTGATTTAAAGCAGGTGTGAACAACAACAAAAATTAACTATATGACAATGTTTAATACTTTGCAGCCTCTGATTGTGTGATACAAACTCTCAGCAACTGCTGGATGTATGTAATATAGTAATGTATGTATGTGTTTGGGATTGTCTGTTTGTTATTAATGTTTTTATTGGTTCTGGTCAATGACCATAATAAATTTATTCATTCATTCATGTTTAATACTTGCTGCTTTTCCCCCCTAGTATGATAATTTTGGTTAATTGACACATAACTCCTGGAAGAACATAAGAGGTGAAGTGCACTGAAGATGTTTAAGCACTGTTTGAGTACTGATCTATTACTGGCACTTTAAAAAAAGGTCAGTGGTACAGCACTGTGAAACGTTCTCTCTCTGAACACCATGAACTTTCATTCTGTCCAGAAACACAGGCTCAGTTCAGACAACATGGTGGTTTGAAAACTCCACAGTGGAGTTTTTACATCACCATTGAGAAATGTGTTGTCTGGCAGGAAAACATTCCACACTGAATATCCACACTGTGCAGAGGAGAGTTCTTGCACAACTGATGTGTTGCTTGTTGTAGAGCGGGCTCTGTGGAGTTCTCTGTTGTGTTGAGTTGACTTTTCCCACTGGCTACAGATTTCCCTGGCAAGAGCTGTGAAATGAGCGAGTGCCGCTCTAAGAGAGCCACCAGGATTGTATTTTGCAGCAATGGCTGATGGGATACCATTGGGCGGATGGAGGAGATAGGGCAGTGGAACTATCAATCAAAGATCGCAATGGCTTTTACTCAACACCACGGTAGCTCACAGTCACATAACGATGGAGTTGGAACATGTTGTGTGGTGAGTACCTCCTAAAACCTCAACAGTTGAGTAGAGTTTTCACACTGCATTGACAAACGTGTTGTCTGAATTGAGCCATATTCTGAGCTCTGGGCCATAACCTTTGAACACTAGAGAAACCATTTATTTTTTTAATTTTGTTCGCAAGACTTGAACTAAAAGTTGATCTCTTTTTGAGCACTCTCCACAGAGTCACTGCCATGAATGATGTTCCAGCACAGTGGCCAATGTGGCTTACTCCCAAGTATATGTGTGTAGAAGATTACAATGATAGCAAATGCCTTTTTGTCAGATCACATTAATAGTTGATATTTATTTGTTGTTGAACATTACAGCTTCACTCACTTCTCTGTTTCTTTTAACTTCTTGGCTCACCTTCCTCTTTCCTCAGTTATGGATGTTACTATTTTGCATCTTAGAAGTCCTATCATTATCTTACAGCCCAATATATATATATATACTCTTACAGGTGAAACCCAGAGCATTCAGTGGGACATACATCCAGGTAAGTGTGCATAGATTTAGACCCAACTGTCTAATAGCTCTGAGTTGGCTTGTAAATACAAATGCCTTCCTTCTGAGCCAGTCTTGAGCTGGGAACAAGCAGGTGGATGCAAGTTAGTGGGTTCTTCTAGAGTCCTAGCTCTTCTCACACACTCAAATGATATTATGACAGTTGTCTTTGATAACTGAGAGCTATTACTTGATGCTTTTCCATTTCTATCAGCTGTTTGAAGCATCTCAATAATCTGCTGCTACATTGGAAATCTGATGGCAGGCTATTTGCATTTCTTTTCTCCTGGATCAAAAGCACACTGTGTCTCTGCCTATATTAACAATTCTGGAGCAAATGAATCAACCGCATTTGCTCCTTTTTCAACTCGGCATAATTTTCAGTGTAGCAGTACATTGAACCTCATTGTTACTGTACCAGCAGTACATCTCGGACACATGCTTTGTAGGCTCAGATAATACTTGGCATTTATCTTGCACTTCAGCATGTTCATGGTGCTTCACATACATTATTAAAGTAATCCTTATAATAACTTTGCATGGTAGGTCAGTATTATTATATCCACGTTTCAGAAGCAAGGCTGAGGCCAGAGTGGCTTGCCTAAGGGCCAGCTGGTGAGTTCATGACTAGGACAACATTTGAAGCAAGAGACCCCCTGTTTCCTTGTCAGTTCAATCTTTTTACCCTACACTGCACAATCACTGGATGATGTGCCAGTGCATTTCACTTACCCTGATTAAAATTCCTCCTCCAAAGCTGCTATTCACCTGGAAAGGAAGTTGTTATTACTGCCAATGGCAACTTTTTCGCTAGGGCGAATAGCTGCTCTACAAAGAAGTGTGATTTTCTATAGGACCTTGATATGGGAGGGGGTCAGGGGAGGGGTAACCTCCCTTGTCCATGCATCATAATTCCAACCCTGCTCAGACCTCCTCCCATGGCTGCTATTAAATATTAAAAATAGTGGTGCTTGTTTGGTCCACATCCGGAAGCAAACTGACCTGATTCTTACATCTCAAACTAATGTGCGGATCAGAATGCAATTACCTTTCTGATTCTCTCCCAATTTTGTAATGTGGTTTCTGACTTTAAAAACATACCAAAAAATGTACAGAAATATGCATTTTACAATAAAGTGCGCCTAAAAATGTGTATTAGTTTTGTGCTGATTTTTTAAAAAACAACAACAACCCCAAAAGCATGACAGATAAATGTGGAAATGAATGGAAAGGACATATGAATGAAGACATGTGAAAAATAGTCTGATCTGTCCATCCCTCGTTAAAATCCAGATACATTAAATACATTCACGCATTAAACATATTGCCCGTCCTGCACTTTATGTGAATCAAAGGCCTTATGTACACATAGTGGTGAATTTGTCTTTGTTTTCTGAGCCCTGATGTGACACACTGCAGACTACTTTTGAAAGTCCATGAAATTACAAAAGTGACTTGCAGCAGGAGGAAAAAGAAGAAGTGGGCTTGCTATTTGTACAAAAAGACTCTTTCTCATGTAGATCTAGCCGCTCACCTCTGTGGATTGTTGCTCTTAGTTATAGAGCAGGGTGATGCCCTTTCTTTCTCATTAAAGGAAGTATCAAATGATAGGCATAAAATGATGTATAAGAAAAGAAATGGAAAAGTTTGCATTTCACCTTGGTGCTCCCAGGGAAGCCTGATTCGATATCGCACTCCAGGGTCAAAGCCTTCACAACTAAGCAAGACTGATTTTTGTTACATAGACTCTTCCTCCATTAACACAATCCATAGGTTACTTCTAATCCGTGGAATTGATTTATTTAATTCTTGTAGATGCCATTTATTACACATTATTCTCAGTATTCGTTCCTAGCACAAACAGATGGTCAGCAAAACCAATTAACCTTTCTCATTCTGCCTTTCAGACTCTCCACGTCTTCGGAGCCCACAGACAAATGAACAGAAACTATCAAGAGACTTCATGCCAGAACATGATGAATAGGAAAGACTTGGCTGGTGCACTTTCAACTTGCTCCAGTAGACCTCATGTCTATAACTGTGGAACACCTGAAGATGAGGTCTCATACTTTGACAGACACAGGTAGAGAGAAAAGAATCACTGTGGGACAAATTATTCATGTTTATATTTCCATTCTTGATTCTGAGAGAAAGGGGCTGTATTACCACATGTCATGGTTGGTGAGTACAGATGATCAGTCCATCACATTCACCTCTCACGAAATTGCATGGCAGTGGGGTGGGTAGAGGGAGAAAATATTGCATGTATAGTGATATAGAAGACCAAGCAGGCTTGTGTCACGAAACCCTATTATGTGGCAAGCTGGCCATCTGTATTCTTCCAGTGTTTGTTGTAATCATTAGAATCTTAAGCAGTCAGACCTATCATTATGCACTAAAGGAGGATATGAATATATTTACCAGCCTTGTTTAATATGAGCTCTGCTTTTGCCTTAGCTTTTGGCAACTGACAGCAACAGGTTTGGAATTAGAGTACTTTGTCACTTAACACTTAAACACACACACAGACTAGTTCACTATTCTACACTTTTGAGATGGGAATTTAGGTTGCCTGAAGTCTTTAGGCAAATAAAAAGCTATGTGCTTACTCCCAAATTATAAGGCTGTTCACCAGACAGTAATCTCCTGTGTGAAACCAAAATACAAATAAGCCAACACAATTGTTATGTGTGATTTCAAGAGTGGTAAAAACAACATGAAAGGCTTAGGTGATAAGATCCTTTATTAGCCATAAAATGGTGGAGTCTGTCATTTTTTTTTGCATCTGTTTATTGAGTCACTGGTATTAACATCCATGTTGGGAAAAGATCAGAAATAGCTTAAGACCACATTTCCTGAGGAAACACCTGACTGGCTCTTGAGCAGCATCAGGGGTCCTGCTTTCCGTTCCATCATTAAGTGAGGTGTGGAACAAGTGGCAGGGCCTCTTCCGTGGTGGTGCCAATACTGGGGAATCCCCTCTCGGTAATGATCTGCCCTTCCAGTTTATAAACAGCTTCTAAATACTTGAGGGGAAAGTCAACTACCTTTTAATATATGGTCTGCTGTATTAAGGAAGTTGTATGATCTGCTGCTTTCAAACTGCCACTTTTAAATGGTTACTTTTATTAATGTTTAGTGCTGCCTTTTTAGTGTTGTTTTTGCTGCTGCCCTTTTAGTGTTATTCTTAGTTGTATTTGATCATATTTTTGGAAGCCACCTTGTTTACTGTAGCAGGAAAGCACAATATAAATAAATAAATAAATAAATGCTATGAAGCAGTCTTCAGATGAAATTTCAGAAAGCAATTGATCCTCTAAAAATGTTGGGTGTAAATTGGAAAAATATAAAAGATTAAATTTATTCTGGTTTGGAAGAATAGCATTAATAAAAATGAAGATTTTAGTAAAGATTAATTTTGTGTTTAGGATGTTACCAATAAAAATTTTAAGAATCAGAGATAAAAAGTTGGCAAAATATCATAAACAATTATTGTAATGGAGATAAGAGAGCGAGGGTAAATAAGAATAAATGGTATTTAAGTCAAAAAAAGGGAGGATTGGGTCTCCCAAATATTAAACTATATTACGTAGCTAATAGGTTAAGACATATTGTGGAGGCAATTATAGGAATAGGAGAATTAAATTGGATGGATGATAAAATTACAAGTAATATAGAGATGAATTTGGAAAATGTATTCTTTAGGGAAGGGGAAAAAAATGGGTGGAAAGTATAGGTAACCCGCTCTTGAGGTTTCACTGGGAAATTTGGAGTAAATATAAAGGGGAGTTGCTCCCGAGCAACTCACCTTTATCACCGGTAATAATGCTAAAGAATTTCCCGGAGGAATTAAAGAGTAGATTAAGTAAGGTTTTAATAGAAAAAAATAAAATTACATTAAGGGAATGGTTAAGAGAAATGAATACGAGAGAGGATTTGGAAGAGGTTTTAAAAGATAAAAAATTAACTTGGTTAAATTATTGGCAATTAGAACAGTGGACTAAAAAGTGGGTAAGAGAAAATGGAGATTGTAGAGAATTGACGAAGTTTGAGGAATTAATAGTTAAGAAAGAAAGTGATAAGGGAAAAAGAACAGCGTCAAAAGGGTTAATGAGTGAGATATATAGAATATTGGTGGAGAAAGGGTTGATGGATAGTTCTGGTAAAATGGTCTGGGAGACAGACTTGAATGTACAAATAGGACAACAGAGCTGGGAGGGACTATGGAAACAAAGAGCGTTGAGAAATATGTCAGTAAGAATAAAAGAGAATTACTTTAAAATTATATGGAGGTGGTACCTAACCCCGGTTAGATTAAATAAGATAAACAATCAGCACTCAGCAAATTGTTGGAGAGGATGTGGGGGAAAAGGAACGTATTTACATCTGTGGTGGGAATGCAAATATGTACAAAAATTGTGGAAGATGGTGTCTTTGGAGATTGAAGAAATTGTGGGAATGAAGATAGAATGAACACCAAAAGTTGCATTACTGTCACTATTTGAAGACTTTAAATGTAAAAAAGAAATTAAGGAATTGATAACGAATTTGCTGACTGCAGCAAGATTGATTGTAGCTAGGAACGGGAAGATTCAAGGAGATTATTGTATTGAAGAATGGTACAAAGAAGTATGGGATATAGCTATTAATGATAAATTGACTTGTAATATTAAATTGAGAAGAGGTATAGCTAAAACAAATGATTTTGAAGGAATTTGGAAACAGTTCCTAATATTTGTGTTTTCTAAGGGAAGTGGGAAACCACCAGCAGAAGAAAGTATGAGATTTTGGAATCAAGAATGAGATCCCGAGGTGGGGGGTGCACTTATATGTTAAGTTTGATTATGTTATATAGAAATGATATTGATGTTATTCAACAGTTATGTAGTATGTTGTTTTTGTTTTAATGGTATTGGTGTATGTTTAAGTATTGTAGAAAATAAAAAAAATTATAAATAAAATAAAATAAAATAAAAATGTTGGGTGTATATATTGCTTTCATCCCCCACCTGAAAGTGTCAGGGCACAATCTCAACACTGAGGCGTATCAGTGTTATGTGTTGTACTGGTCTGAGAGAGATTAACCTGCTCTTAGCTGATGGACTGCATCTAACACTGCTGCCAGGGGTGATGACCATGCAAAACAGAAAACTAATGTGCCAGAGACCTAGCGGAACTGTATTAGACCAATGAGATAATTTTATACAGTGTTTATAAATAAAGAACATGGTGCTACACCAGCATTGTATAAAATTAATTGGTACGGCTGTTTGTGCACGATCAAGTACTTATTAACACTTTATAAAATTAGCTTATTGGTCTGCACAGTTCTGTTAGGTCTCTTGCACCTTGAGGGGTGATGACCAGCCAAGCTTCTCGATGCCTTAGCCAGGTGCACATGCATGCAAGGTCTTGCCTGCATTAACTTCCTGACTGTTAGAGCAGTACAACAATGGAACCAGTTACCTAGGGAGGTTGTGGGCACTCCCACACTAGAGGCATTCAAGAGGCAGCTGGACAACCATCTGTCAGGGATGCTTTAGGGTGGATTTCTGCATTGGATTTGATGGCCTTATAGGCCTCTTCCAACTCTACTATTCTATGATTTTATGATCTGATGGTGCTCTCACAGGAGTTGGTGCTACTACTTTGGTACCTGAAGTAGCTGAGCCTCTGCTTGCATCATGCAAGGCAATTGCTATCCTATCATCAACCAGTAGCACTGCAAACGCACATACAGCAATATTGCTATAGCTTTGGCAACATACACCAGGCCTCCCAGAGAGTTCACAGCTACCCAGCAGCATTCCTATTGCCCAGTTAGAGCTCTCTTGATACTCACACAGCGACAGAAGCCATCTGTAGGCAACAGTTGCAGCAGGGCTTACCAAGAGCTATCCCTTTTCTACCCTTCCCCAGGCAAATGTCCAGTATGGTTCACAACTGCTGTTGAATCCTCCCACATAACTAAAAGCAAAAGCAGATGTTCCCAAATAAGAGGCTTCCATGGGAAGGCACAAAAGCAGAAAAATAAACTCTGCAACCAAATGTGTCATGTATAAATGGCCACGGCAGTGACCATTATGCTGAGACCACATTCTTACAGCAACTCCATTTCCCCTTCTCACTGTAGGGTGCGGTGGAGTGGGGGGCAGAGTGCCATGGTTTTTATTGTTACTTCTGGGTTTTATTCACTGATGCATATTTTTAGCTTGTCTGTTGTTTTACTGTCACATCTGTTGTGCCGAGGTGGTGGTGGACCTCTGTATTTTGAGTATAGGACTGCTCCCTCAGTCTAATTTCCGAGTTAGTATGAGCAGTTTTCTGAGTGAAATATTTTTTGGAGGGGGCATGTTCCATAAATAATTTTACTCATGGGGTTTTGCCTAGAGCTAAAAAGTTATGGTTCCTGATCTACAATATACTCCAGACTTCCAGAATATCTTGATGTGAATAATACCTCTGACAATGGCAATAATTTCCTATTGTTACCTCCAGGCTTAGAATTTAGGAAGACTCATAATGGTATGGAAAAGAAACATGATAGCTTTAGTAGAAAGAGAGTATATTCGTGGAAATGTCACCAATGCACAGAGAGGCAAGACATAAAAGTTGCAATAAGACATAAAAGGCAGGAGTGGGGATGGGATGGGACCATGAGGCCTAATTCAAATACGACCAGAATTTCCTGGATGCAGCTTCCGTGTAGCTGGATCCTACACTGCAGCAGTAACATCTGAATGATGAAATTATGTGGAAAGTCCCAAAGATTAGCAGTTTGGCCCCCTGGGGATGATGGTACTGATATGGGCACTACCCATGGCTGGCCAGGCGACCTTTATTTTTTCATTTTATTTTACAGAAAAGCATTCTCTATTTCAAGGGCTCCCAGAGGACAGTCATCTATTTGAAGGGATGCTCTGTCCAATTCTGAGTTAAAGATAAAGAACTACAATTCTAACCTAGTCACAGTCTTCCACACTATGGTGAGTTGTAGTGCATTTGTATTTAAATTGTTTCTAAATTTGCTTCTGTATGTATAAATTAGCATATGCAAATGTTATGCAAATCATTGCCCTCTTTTCGGGTGATGCAATTCCCTTTTTGGGGGTGATTCACAAGTGGCCATTCTACATATGATCCCATATAATTCTGGGTTCATCCCATATAATTCTGTCATTCAAATATTACTGATATGGTTCAGTAACTTAAAATCAGTCCTGAAGGAAAGTGTGTTTGTGCATGTAACCTAATGAAGAGGATTTGAGGATGGCATGAAGAAATATGCATTTGTGTGTCTCTCTCTCTCTCTCTCTCTGTGTGTATATATATATATATATAGAGAGAGAGAGAGAGAGAGAGAGAGAGACTGAAAAAAAATATTTTGAAGGGCAAAGATAAGGATCTCTTGAATGGGAAAAAAGATAAGAGTGAAAATGAATGCTTCCAAATATTCTTCTCTTATTTGTTGTGACACTTCCATTTATTATCTTAAGGGGTTCGGGGGGTGGAGGAAAGTATAAACTTGCCTTATTGAGCAAATGGAATTTGAATGGGAAATAAACATGTGCGTGTTTTCCCAACATACAATGTCAAGGAAAACTGATAAGGGTGGAACATATGTACAAAACATACTTAACCTTGAAGAAATAAAAGGAAATGGGAAGACCCTCTGCTTTTGAACATGTGCTCTGTCGGAGCATTACATAGCTATCATTCTAATCGCATTCTTTGAGAGGTCACTGAGTCTCTAGATGCTCTGTATTTATCTTCAGAAATACACTGTACTTTTGTCAAAGGTACAATGAGTGGTCTATAATTTGATGCCTTCACCTCCGCCCACTGCTAGTAATGGGGGTGGATCCTGTCAGATGTGCGGCAGAAATCAAAGGCTAAGGGCCGTGTAAAATAGCAGAGACATCAAAGAGCCATAATTTCCCTTTAGGAGACTCTGATCAGAGAGCGAACAGAATCATTAAGTTGCTTTTCTTGGTGTGAGGGTATTTTGGTTTGTGTGCGACAGGAAAGCACTTTAAGTCAAAGAATGCAAATTCAGCAGAAAGATGGCCTGCAACAACATATCATTTTATACTGCAAAGTGGATTTTATTAATGCAAAATGCATATGCTTCCATTCTAAAGGTATTTTATTTGGCTGGGGCTCACAAACAATTCTGCTTCTTACTCTTCTGAACAGTTATTTCACTGTTGTGGAAATGTAGAGCTACAGTTTTACAGCTGGGTAACTGTACAACAGAACAATACAGGGGGTAAAATATTTCTCCCCCCCCCTCGCCACAATGTCAGCTTGAGAAGAACATGGGATTTGGGGTATGTGTGTGGGGGGGGGCATGGGAGAGGAGAATAGGCAGAAATTGTGCACAAGCAGGAGTGCTTTTCTGCTTGCACAGGGCCTCCTTGTATCCTTTGATTTTTTTTAAAAAAACTTGTGACAAAGTCCATCACCAAAGTCTCTTGAGAAGACATAGCAGTTACAGGTCCTCTAATGGATTAGTAACATGATGCAGAGTGTAGGGATGATTCCAGATGGAGGGCCCTCAGTGCTAGCAATTAGAATCCCCTGTTCAGCTTTCTCTTTTTCTCCTTAGTGGATTTTCTGTGATGAGAAAATGATGGAAGAAATGGTGGGAAAACATGGGAGGATTACCAGTGGAAGACATTGTCATCTGGACACCACCTCCCTGTAAAATTCCAGGAATTAGGTAAGGCAATAAAAGGTTTGTTCTGAAACGTTCTAGGAAAAAGTGGACAGTTCTCACGATGGAGACATGTAAACAGCACCGTCCCACAATCATCTGTATTGGGACCAGTGCTTTCTAACTTGCTCATAAATGATTTATTATTTCTTTAGTTATTTATTTACAATATTAGTTATATGCTGCTCCCCATTCAAAATTTCAGAGTGGTGAACAGATAAATTAGAATAAAACACACATTAAAAATAGATTTTTTTTTTAAAAAAAGAAACAAATTGCAAAATAAACCACAGCTTCTCATTAAGAGAAGGCTTCCTGGAACAAAGATGTTTTCAGGAGGCACCGGAAGGAATACAAATTTGGTGCCTGCCTGACCTCCAGAGACAGGGAATTCCATAGGAGGGGGGCCACCACACTGAAGGCTCTTCCCCTGGTGGACTCCAATCGGAGGATGGGTCTATGTAGAACCACCAGGAGCATGATCTACAGCGGTACACATTGGGGCAAAAGATCTTAACTTCACATAGACAGATCTGAGCTAGTTGACTTTCGGCTGGACAACGAACTCCCTCCAAAGGGAGGAGCGGTGTTCCCGCTCTTACCACAATGGAATAATGAGTACTTGGTATAATGTGTACAGTTCAGGTTGATGCATCATCACAAGAGCCAGTGTGCCAGTAGCAGCTAAAGTGTTGGACTGGGAGTTGGAAAATCTGGGTTCTAGTCCTCACTTGGCTTTGGAAACTCACTGGGTGACTTTGGGCCCTATGAGGAAAGCTTACAATGTTTAGGCCTATATAGGCAGACATGATAGAGGTGTATTATATTATACATGTAGTGAAGAAGTGGATAGGCTGTCATACTACTAGAACCTGGAGTTTTCAAATGAAGCTGAATGATGGGGAACTCCTCAGGAAGTACACCCAGTACATAATAATATTATGGAATTAGCCACCAATACAGATGGTTTTAAAAGGGTATTAAATTTATGACGGATAAGGCTATCAATGACTACTACCTCCAAGATGCTGTGAAATAACAGTACTTAGGGAACATGAGTGGGGTTTCAGAGTTGGTGACTACATCCCACGGATTCAAACAGATTCTGCTTCCAAACAATCTCCCAAATTTTATTTAAACAAAGTCTCCTATACACACTTCTCTCAGGTTGTGGCCCCTCTCTCCTAAGGCCAGAAGCAGTAGGTGTTGGCCTTAACTACTTCCTGGCTCCTCCCAGGAAGCACACCCCATCTAGGCTGTATCTGGCAGTTTTTCACATTGCTACAAGTGCCCTCATGTCCTGCTTGTGTGCTTTCCATAGGCATCCAGTTGGACATGTGGAGATGGGGTGTGGGGCTAGATATGGGCCTTTGGTCTGATTCAGCAATGTTCTTACCATAGCATTTATTTGTTTTGGGGGGTAGAGGGCTGGAAGGGAGTTTTTAGACATCCAATCTCAGCAGGTGATCAGTGCAGATTATTTGTTAGTACATAAAGGTCCAGGAATACTACATACATGCATGGCCTCATTTGCTATCAGTGGAGTTTTCCATTTTGTAGCCCAATAGAGTGGATTAGAACCAGGAAGTGAATCTATTTGTGAAAGTGTAATTCCTCATATAGATCACCCTGGCCTTGGAACCTATATATATATTTAAACTCAAGTCCCCTTGGAACACTATGATCGTCCCTAATTCTCAGATTATTCTGAAATCTACACGTAGTACTGAAGGCGCTTGCGTGCGCCTCCAGTGTGCCATCAAAACGATGGTGTAGACTGTGAAGGAAGAGATGGAGGAGGAGGTGGCTGGGGAACCGGCTGCGTCCTTGCCACTGCCGCCACCGCCGCCTCCCCGCCGGCCTCTTGCTGCCGGGCTAAGAGCCACCCAGGTTGGAGAGCTCAGCTTCCGCTTCCGCCGAGCTCTCCGACCTGGGTGGCTCTTAGCCCGGCAGCAGGAGGCCGGCAGGGAGGCGGCGGCGGCAGCGGCAAGGACACGGCCGGTTCCCCAGCCACCTCCTCCGTCTCTTCCTCCGTCTGTTGTTTCGCAGTCTACACCATCCTTTTGACGGCGCACTGGAGGCGCACGCAAGCGCCTTCAGTACTACGTGTAGATTCCCTCCCGCTCTTTATTTTATTGTGATAGATTTGTTTGCAGGTATGTCTGCATGTTTATTAAAAGCCTGTATAGTATTTTTTTTTTGTTGGTGCTTGGATTTAAGACAAGCAAAACCGCAGCATAGCCAAGGTAGACAGAAACCTGCTTTATTTCTTTTTACATAAATTTTTTAATTGCGCAACCTAATGGGGTTTAAAAGGATCTCGAAATGTGTTCTCATTTCCTGCTTCATAAAATTTCTAGAGGAAAAAAAGCACCCATTAGATTTCGGTGCAGTGAAGGCCTATGAATTAATTTCTTCTACTCTTCTCACTGGTTTGCAGTGCATGTTTTAATTAACAGTAGGATATTTCTCTGTGTCCTTGCTGTCTGATACTGCCTCGTTTTTGAGCACAGAGGACTCATCTTTTAAATCCTTGATTGAGTCCTAGATTGACATTGGAAGAGCTGTTGCTCAAATCTGTGTCTTTCCACTACACAAAACACTGCAAATGCAAGACTAGAATGCTGTAGAAACATAGCTCACCTACGGACTCAAGAATCTCAAAGCTGCCATGCCAAACTTATGCATCTGTTAGTTAACAGCAGCTCCCATAAGCACCACCTCACAATAAAACTGTATAACTGCCAGGAAGATTTATGGCTTTCCATTGCTAAGCTCCCAGTCAGATAATTTTTCAGTGTCCACTTTTTTTCTGCAGTATTGCAGAAAATGGAATTTTATAATTTAGAGTTCAGCAAGATATTCGTCTTTGGAAATGATTTCTTTCTTTTTTAGGGATGGGGGCAGGGAAATTAAGACAGAACAATTTCAGCCACTGATGGATATCTCATAATAGATAGTACTTTGTGAATATTACTGTGAATATGATATGTGTCCCCCTATTCTGAAAGATGGAACTGGGGCAAATGTGACTTTGGAGATGGAGTAGGAACAAGTACAGGCTTTGTTCATAGGGCTGGAACTAATGTTGCAATTTGGCCCACTTTTAAAATGGCAGCCCTGTGATATAACAGTGGTCTACCCTGTGCCTAAAAGACTATCTTCAGGTTTCTTAGTTATCCTCTACCCATTTGGCAGGGGGTTGTTTACTTGATGCTCTTATCTAGCATCTTTATTTACATTAGTTTTGTTTTGTTTCTTAAAAAACGAATTAGTTGCAAAATAAACACAAAAAACCTATGCAGCCCTTAAAGCTGTCACACGATTAGGATTGCAAGAGGGAAGAGCAGGGACACTGTAGCTGTCCCTCCCCCTCCATCAGATCTGTGTCATTTGGCTCCAACACCCTCTACACATCAGTGAAGGTCTGCATCAGGGAGCTGCTGTACAATTTAGAACTGTGCAGGGCCAGCCCTACCAATAGCCAGCTGCCTCAGGTGGAAGATGCTGGGGACAGGGTGGCAACTCCCCACTATTTCTCTTGAGTCCTCATAGCTGGCCTACCGTGCTCCACCTAAGCTAACCTCCTGCCCCCAGGATAGCTTAGCTGTACCATCACCAGTGTTGAAGTAAGATTCAACAGCCAGTCCAGTTGGATTCTATATGTGGAATGGGCAGATGGTGCCATCTTGTCCTTTGCCTCAGGCAGCAAAATGTCTTGTGCCAGCTCTGACTATCAGTCAAGAGTAGATAGTATGGAGCTAGATGGACCTACAGTATGACTGGGTATAAGGCAGTTCCAAATGTTCACGTGGCATAAGTGCGGGAAGGCTCAATAATCTTAGAACAGCGGTGGGCAGAAAGTAGATATTCAGATGTTGCAGAATTCTGTTGCAGAACTTTCAGGTAGATGTCTCAGGGTAGAAATAGACATTGCTCTAAGTCTGTGACTAGCAGCTCTGTCTTTTAATATATATTTTTTACTCCAGAGTAGGTGTAGCCCCTGGATCTCGATCTTACAAGCCCCACCCATGTTCCAGATTTGGGCCCTGGCACCTACTCTGGAGTAAAAATAAAAACAACCATGAGAAATCTCCCCAAATGGTCTGGAACGGATTCATTCATGTGTAGAAGGGTTAGTATCTAGGCTGTTACTATCTGTGTTGTACTTCTCTGTGAGAAGATTTAAGGTATTTATTTATTTATTTATTTATTGCATTTTTATACCACCCAATAGCTGAAGCTCCCTGGGCAGTTCACAAAATTTAAAACCATTCAAAGTATAAAACAAACAGTATAAAAACATGATATAAAATACAATATAAAAGCACAACCAGGATAAAATCAGCAGCAGTGCAGGAATACAAATTTAAAATACAAATTTAAAACAGCCAAGTTAAAACAGCCAAGTTAAAACTAAATTCATAGACTGTTAAAATGCTGAGAGAATAAAAAGGTCTTTACCTGGCGTCTGAAAGAATCTAGTGTAGATGCCAAGCCAACCTCCTTAGGGAGCTCGTAGGCACCTGCCTTACTTCCTTTGGCAGGGGCTCACGGAGAAGCACATCCGAGGATGATCTTAGGGTCCAGGTAGGTACATATGACAGGAGGTGTTCCTTCAGATAACCTGGCCCCAAGCCGTTTAGGGCTTTAAATGTTAATATCAGCACTTTGAATCAGGCCAGGACCTGAACTGGCAGCCAGTGAAGCTGGAAAAGGACTGGCGTGATGTGGTCTCGTTGGCCACTCCCTGTTAATAAACGTGTTGCCCATTACAGGATAGATAACTCTCCTGCAGTGTGACCTCATTTCTGGTCTTCCAAAGGTTACCTGCATCTATGGTTCTTTTAGTTCCTTAACTCCTTATATTACACTGGACCATTCTTTATCTATATCTAAACATAAAAAATACAGATTAGATAGACAAAAGATAGCATGGTGAATCTTTTATTTATTGAAGAATTTAATAATTCTGGATTTTAAACTTTATTTAGAATAAACGTTGTGGACGTGAAAGGAAAGTTAATTTCCTATATGAATAGTGGCAACAAACAGAAATAACTTCATCTGCATTGTGAGGATATGCAACTTCTTTGTTATGTAAAAAAAAAAGTCTTTACCCCAAGTTTTTAGCTGAAATTTAGAATTCCGCAAGTTTTGTTACAGGGCAAAGCCTGGCTCCCTGAATATTTGATGAATGAAAATAGGCCTTCCACATGGCTGGCTGGGATAGTGCTTATATAGAATATTACTCTCTAAATGAACCCACTCTTTCTTTTCAAGAGTCAGAGTAAAGTACCATTATGCAGCACAGTGATAAAGCAACTGAGGTAAAGCAAAGTTTAAAATGGGTGAAAAAAAACCCTCATAGTTAAATATTACTAACTTACAGAATGTACTTATATGGCTGCTGTAGTTGAGCAAATTCCTACCCATGTTGGATGAATCAAATCTATAAACATTGAACATATTTAAAACAACTGTAAATGTAACTTGCTTTAATTGAAAAAAGGAAGAATGCCCTTATGAAGTATGCAGCAAAGGAATGTGTCTGATCCCATTGCTTGGAATTTCCCCCCAGCTCATCTGAGAGCCCCCATTTGGGAAGTAGCTTAAAGCCCTATGAGGGTGTTCTTCAGGCTACTCATGTGAAGGCTAAAAGTGGGGAGGGGCTATGGCTCCCCATCCCCTCAGTCCCTGACCTTTCCATGTTGAGGCGGAAGGTCTGAAGGGAAGAGGGTTTCTACTTGCATTTGCTTGAATGTGGGTAGAACAGGGCAGTATGTAATCTGTTTGATGTGTTCCACCTGTGTTTCGTGGATTGTCAGGCATCTTTCATTGCATTGTGCCCTCAGTGATGGAATTTGATTTTTTTTTAGGGATGTAGGAGAATTTCATTTCACTTGCACAAATGTGCATTTGCGCAAATTCCCCTCCAAAAGTGGAAAACTTGTCCGCAAGACCGCAGAATTTGTGTGACTTGGAAAAAGCCAGGCCTCCATGGAATCTGCAAGTCAGATTCATAGAAATCCAAACCTATTTGAATCTGTTGTGGATTTCTCGGACAGAGTAGAAGCCCCTTCAAACCTTCCCGCTCAAGACAGGAAGGTGAAGGACTTAAGGGTTGGGGTTATTGTGGGTGGGACTTGCGAGGATACCTTAGGGTGGCCTGTTGCTGTCTTTTACAGAAGATAGTTCTCTGTTTGAAGGGCTGTCATGTCCAATTCGAAGATAAAGAACTATAAGAACTGTTGCCTGTTACCATTAAGCACCTGGACAGCAGACTGAACAGGCAGGCATATAGTGTAGTGTCAGTAGGAACTAAAGTGATTTAGAAATGGTTGTATTGGGGGATCAGTTCTGGGTGACACCAGCAGGGAAAGGTTGCTAAGGGGTAACTGACTAGTTTTAGTTTTGTACATAGTTGAGTAGCAGCCAGCTGCTTAGTGAAGTTTGTTCTCTGTGGTCCAATTTATAACTTTGAATATATTACACACAGGTCAGCTGCTCTATCATGAGATGTACTGTATTTCCATTTTAATTGTAATGAGTATTACTAAATTAGTATCTATACGTATAACGTAGAATATGCACATTTTACGCAAATGTGTGTCTTCTTTTGTCCTCTTTGTTGTTAATGCATTTCCTCCTTTTTTGGTGGCCACCCTGGCACACTGACATCCCCTCCCCACTTTTAGCCCTCACAGAAGCAGGCTGAACATCTGGATAAACTAAAATAGCTTTGTATGATTTCCTGGGGGCTGACTATACACGGGGAATCCCTGCAGTGGCTGTGGATCTCCACTGCGTTGGTTAGACAATGCAGGCACAACTTCCCAGCCACCACAGGGCTTCCCTGTGACCATGCAGTTTGATTTACCCCTATTTCTTTTCAAATGGAGCAATGTTAATATGGCACTTCCGCCATCTGATGTTGCTCTGGGGCTAACCTGGGGGTGGTGCCTGGTAGAAGGTGACCAGCGATTGGTCGCCTTCCACCAGGATGAGGGCGGAGACGGCTCCGGTACCTGGATAGCAGCTCAGAAACCCCACATTCCCTCCTTGGCATCAGGATTACCCAATGCCACCCTGGGAGAGGGAAAGGGAGGTAACTCCAACCTGGAGCCATGAAGACGGCCCCCTGGTGAGGAGCCCTCGGGGGCAATGGCATCTTACAATCTGTTCATTGGTGCAATAAGTATTGTCCTTATGCCTTAGAGATACCATGACAGCAGCCATATATGATGGCAGCAGTATCTTTGAAACTGATTGTGGCTGTCTTTATGGTTTCACATGAACATCCCAAGGTAGCTGTGGCCACATTATGTGGAGATGATCTGATAATAGTAATCATATTGTTCAGAGACAAGACATATTGACTGATATTAATAGATGTATGAAAGATCAATGTTCCTTAAATAAGTTGGCGGGGGTGGGGAGGTCCTGCTCTTAATTTTAAACCAACCCTAGTGTTTTGCAGTGCTCCTAAGGAAGGTTTGGTTTGAGTATCATCCTGTTCTATTCCCACCGTATTAAGTTAACATTTTATGGTTGTATTGAGATCTTGTTCCTTGAGCTTACATTCCTTAGGGTAAGCAAGATATTATCAAGTTAATCTTTTTTTGTTTACCTTGCACTATGTATGCATTATTCAAAAAATTCACATTAACATCTATCCATATAACTTTACTTGTCATTCACAATGTTTATATTTTCCATCTCTGCCCAGGTGTATTGTCCTTAATATTATCCTTGTAACACATCACTCCCTCTAATAGTAAATGAAGATGGTGAGTGCCAACAACTGTGTAGCCAAAAGTGGGCCACTGAGAAACAAGAGGAAGATATCTGCAGAAAACTTTGAAAATCAGAGGAAACTTTTGAAAATCTGAAAAACAAAACATACAAACAAGATAAGGGGACAACCGTAAAACAAAATAATATGCCCACACATCCAATGAGGACTAGGCACATGCAGTACCTATGGGATGTTGAGTGTCAGATGGATGGGGAGGAAAGAGGGGAAATGGAATGGAGAATTCTGAGACAGACATGGCTGGTCAGAAAGAGGCCTGAACACTCCTGCTAGGCTGTGCGGATAAGCTGCAACATTTTGTCACGGGTCCAACTTGGAGCCTATGTATTATCTAATGAAAAAGATAGTACTGCTTTGCAAAGCTATTTAAAGTTCCAAATTACTGCTATGTCTTTAGAATAAATAAATCATTTCTTAAGGTGTCATGGGAGTTTTATTATCAAAAAGTGCTAGCTTCTGTCATTCACACCTTCTGGTAATCACACTTTTGTAGATGGTTTGTAAATTTCAGCTAACATGGAATGTAGCAGTCCAATTGTTATTGAGGCTGAGCGACTTGTTCCAGTTTAGTTTTGGCCATTTTGAACCTTTGAGGTTATGCCCTCTAAGTACACAACAATAGTCTCTTTTATTTATTAGGGATAACCCCTGTTTTTTGGAACTTGTCTCTGGTTAAGCCACTCACTCTATTTTGCCCCCTAAGTTTTCTCTCAGGGAAAATAATAATAATAATAATAATAATAATAATAATAATAATAATAATAATAATATAGTTTCCACACACAAAAAAGCCACGGTTGCTCTTAATACTATGGCTTCTTCAAGGATGTAAGAGCAGGGGTTTCTGGGGAACAGCTTGACAGCAGGCACCTAATTATGCCTCAAAGAAATTGTCTCTGCTGTACTGCACATAGAAGCTAAGCAAAACACAGATCAAACTCAACACATTATACTGCTTTATAGCTATTAAAACTAAATAAAGTTCATCCAGAATGTATGTAGTGTTTCATTTAAAAACATATGGTATAAAACACAGCTTAAAGCCATGAATTTACCTATATAAATGGTGACTGGAGCTTTGCTAAGGGTCAGAATTGAAACAAATTTTGAGCTATTAAAGGTATAAAATCTATAACCCCAAAATGAAATAAATTCTTACTGGTATATAAACTAAAATTGCTCAACATTGGTGTTTTGAGAGGAATCTATTCTAATGAATATTTGAATTTCATTGAAAATGTATAGCATTTGAGGCCAATGTTGAAGATAATGCATAATGTCCAAAAGAGACTTCTTGGAGACTTGATGAGCTTACATCATTCCTTTATGCACTTACAGGAGTATCAAAATTGTTAGAATACTTCTGCATTGCTTACGAAGCTGAATTTATATAGCTCTAGACACCCTGATTACTAAGAAAGCCAGAAAGTTATCACCCTTAAGATATTTCTATACCTTCCAATGTGGTACATATATGAGACAGAAAAGGGCTAGAAAAAGACCTAGAAAAGTCTGAAAAGTGGATATTTGTACATCTCTCAATTAAAAAAAGGGTCATGAAATGTGCCCCATAATCAACTACTCCTGCCTTTTCTAGAAAGCTGAAATGTGGTCTAACATGAGACAGTCAGATACAGAGTGTGAACTTTACCTCATAAACAGCAGTTCAGCACAGAGCAAGAAAAATCACCTATAGCAGCCTTTTCCAACCTGCAGGGCTTCCACACACAGTCTTCGGGGCGCCTTCTTCCACCGAGCTCTCCAACCCAGGTGGCTCTTTTGCCGGCAGCAGCAGGAGGCCGGCGGGGAGTTGGGCTCGGCGGCAAGGAAGCTACCAAGCCCTGGGAACTTTTCGCCGCCGCCGCCGCCTCTTCCTCCGTCTCTTCTGACCAGGTAGCTACACTAGGAGTTTCGGGGCGCCCTGAAGCGCTTTCGGGGCACCCCGAAGACTATGTGTGGAAGCCCTCTCCCAGATGTGTTGGACTACAACTTCCATCAGCCCTTACAATTGGCCATGCTGGCTCTGGTTGATGGGAACTGTAGTCCAAAACCATCTGCAGGCTACATGGTTGGGGAAGGCTAACATATTGGATACAGTTGTCATGGCCTTCTGTCAAGAAAGGCTGAGAAGCTCATTGGCTCAAGCATACATTGCCTTATGGAAAAATGAAAGAGCTGCTAGCATGAATCAATGGACACCACGATGGACTAAGGAACGTGTTTTGTTCTGTCTCCTTTTTCTCATAACATACTTGCAGAGCCTTGAGACCGCCCAGAAACAGTGAGGCCACTGTTTCCCCTAATTGTCGCCTGAGGGCCTTGGACAGTTGAAGCCTAGGCAAAACATAAATCTTACCTCTAGAAAAGCAATAAGACTGGTAGCCTGGGAATCAGAGAGCAGGCAGACATAAAAGGAAGAGATGAGGGAAGCCTGATTTTTCAAAGTCTTGCCTATCTGCTCTTTGGGGATAGACTTGTCCCCTAGTTTGTGACTATTGGGATTTAGATGGAGTTTAAGAGGTACTTTTGAATTCAATTATTTAGATGTATTCTATTTTTGTAAATAATAAAAGAGCTGAAGTGAGAGAGTGTGTCTTCCTGAAGTCTGAACAAAGATATTTGTATAAAGGAGGTTCATTCTGAAAGAGGATCTATCAATCCCCAGATTATACAGGGTTCTGAGAGTTGGTCACTCAGCTTACTGATTTGGAAGGGATCCTAAATTGTGACATGGAATGTGTGTTTATGGCAGTTCAGAAGATTTGCGACACATATGAACCCGTTTTGGGTGACAGGATGGATTTCCAGTAGCACCACTGGAGAGCGGTGGCTTCAGTTTCAGTGGGACTATAAATCCATTCTGGATGTCAGTCAAAACCAGCCAGAACTCTAAGGGAGCTATCCAAGGTGCTGAACCTTCTCCCCCAAATAGAATGGATTCACAATCCCACTGAAATTGGAGCCGCCAGCCTCCACTGAGTAGCGCCTAGGGGTGTGGATATACACTTGCAGAATGTCAACTGAATTGACTGGTACTAATAGTATACTACTTCACTCCTTGTTACCTTGTGAATAGGTAAATGAAACGTTCTTTGCATTTCCCCATCATCACTGACATTACCAGGTAATATTGCGACATGCAGTTGATTGTTTCAGTAGAATGTGCGGCATTAAAACCACTTTGGGTGTTGTTGTTTTTGTTGGTAACTCTCTGTTGCAGAAATGGATTTTTTCAGATGGCAGGTTTGTGTAGTGTTGGCTGGAATGGTGCTGATTCAGAGTGGCATTTTCCTTCCCATTTGGTTCTTGTTCTTTGGATCTCTTCCTTTCTGCTCCTTATGTGGAAAATCCTGGCTACCGGGCTCCAGCGGTCTTACCTTCTGGGCCACTGAGCCATCGTGTCTGCCAAAGGGCTTGCAGCTAGGGATGTAGGAGACATTCATTTCAGTTCATTTTCACTAGAATGTATCCAATTTTCATCCCAAGCACAATCTGTGGCCGAAAAACATTTCTGAGCTTGTGAGGTGATTCACAAAACAAACAAACAAGCATTAAAAATGCACACAGTTGAAAATGTGCATAAAAAATGTGTATTTTTGAAAAATGCACGCAAACACACTTTAATCTATGAGAGAAAAGTTGTACATCTAAAAAACGGGCACAATTGATTTGTACCTTTGGGAAAATGTGGACCAAGATATGCATGAATTTTTATCTGAAGAGAACACCCCTCCCACCCTGCCAAAGCTCTCAACATGATACAGACATGAGTCAGAACGAGCGTTGAGGTGGACTTGGAGAGTCTTGATGGTCTTGGGTTTTGCCGATTTGCACAACTGTAGTTACCACTGGCTCATGTGTTAGCCAGAGGTGCCACCTATGTGGCATTACCGGCCCCACTAGCTGATTCTGCTAGGGAGCCAAGAGAGGCCCACTGGGCCCTCTGAAGCTCCTGCCCTGCTGCCTGCTTTTTAGCCTGAGCAAATTTTATCTGAGTGAGAAGATCCTGGAGGACCACGCGCCTGCTCAGTCAGCACCTTTCTCCATCTGAGGCCTGACCACAGTCCTGTCTGAGAGCATGCTGCCTACTTCTAGCCCTACCAGGCTCAAGGTTTGCTCCCACCTGGGCCACTGATCCCCCGGACCCTTGAAAGTCACCACAAGGAAGCAGCTGCCAGATGAATTCAGAGAAGAATGGACCAGCCACTTGGAATTACATTGCTAACTTCATTGCTAACATCCCCTAGGTTGAACAGCCTGGAATATATGCTGCAATAGTCCATCTATTACACCCCTGAAAGCAACTGGTGGCCTCTCACAGAGGCATCAATTAAGGCTTTTCTTTCATAGCAACTCCTGCTTTCACAGGACAGAATCATCAACAGAGAGCTTCGGCTATTGGGCGGTATAAAAATGCAATAAATAAATAAATAAGTGACATCTAGTGGCCAAAGTCAATCAAGCACTGCAGATACATACAGCTGGACTTGGGCAGGATCTACACTACTGCGTAGGATCCACACTACTACGGAGGAGGGCTTTCTCCGCTGTGGCTCCCCGGTTGTGGAATGAGCTCCCCAGAGAGGTCCGCCTGGCGCCTACACTGTACTCCTTTCGTCGCCAGCTGAAAACCTTTTTATTCTCTCAGTATTTTAACACTTAATTTTAACTTAAATTTAAATTTTACTTTTTAACTCTGTATTTTAATCTTATATCAATTTTGCTGCGTGGTTTTATCCTGGTTGTGCTTTTTATACTGTATTTTGTATTTGTGCTTTTAACCTGTGCGTTGTTTTATTATGGTTTTAATTTTTGTGAACCGCCCAGAGAGCTTCAGCTATTGGGCGGTATAAAAATGTAATAAATAATAAATAAATACTTATAATGGTTTATAATGGTTATGACAACTGTTCAATCCCAAAACACATTACATATACAGTTTTCATACCATTTTAAAAGTGTTATAGCCTGCTTGGTGTAGTGTTTCCTCTTGCTGGCAGAAGCTTTCATTGGCATCAAGTTTAATCTTAAAATCCAGGGATTTCAAGGGCTTTTGGATGAGAAGGCAGCAAAAGATTGTATTTGACGTTTCTGTGTTGCTTCTTTCAAATAATAATAATAATAATAATAATAATAATAATAATAATAATAATAATAATATCATCAGTACCCAAAGTGCTGAACAATAAAACATGAATAATATGAAGAATCGCAATAACCACAAAAAGAAGTTTAAAAATAATTTCTAAAATAATAAAATTCAGAAATATCCCCCAAACCCACCCTGAAATAAAATTTAAAAAACCAAAGCCCCGAATTACACTCTAAACCTCTATAAAGATGAAGTCCAATAAGTATTATGGTATATCTAAATCTTTTGTGAACCAGTCTGAGAGCTTTGGCCATTAATAAATGAATGAATGCATAAATAAATAAATAAATTTTGCATAGCGAATTGACTATTCTGGCTTGGCCACTCCCAAGCAAAATCCATTTATAAGATAGAAGTGAAGTGAGACATTTTTAAATGCTGCCCCTTCTCCTAGAACAAAAAAAGAAAGAGTGAGACCCAACATCCGGTCACACGCTCTCAACAGTACAGCTCATGCATGGAGGGGGACTGCACCCAACATCCCCATCCATCCCCCATCCCAAGCATTGTGCATTTGGCAAAGGACTGAAGGAGTGAGGGGCTATAAGCATAGCTCCTCCCATGGGTTTGGGATTCCCAATTAGTGCCAGCTCCAGTTTTGAAGAGCCCTGGGCAAGTCACCCTCAAGGGGCCCCTCCCTCAGTGAGTGACCAGCTGCTATGGCTCATCCTCTTCTTTCTCATGGTTGTTGCCATTTGCTTGCTTGAAAGGCAGAGAGCCAGGGAGCAAGAAGGCAGGGGCGTTTAATGCTCTTCCTTCATACCACATCTGCTGTCTCAGCCAGAAGGAGAGGCAGGTGAACTAGCAGGATGCAAGGGTGAAGAGGAGAAGCAACTTCAGGGGGCTTTTGTCAGAGCGTGGCCCCTTGGCAGGTGCTCAAACCATGCCTACTCTTGACGTCAGCCTTGTTCCCAATTGTGCAGCCACCAGATCGCATGGACCACGCCTAGGTATATTCAACAGAAAACGTGTAGGCTACCCATTCAGACCTTTGCCAAACATGTAGACATGTAGAAGTCTGGACGGTGTATCTTGTCAGGATAGCTCAGTTGGGGCCAGCACATACCACCCCATGAGAAAGGTGAGCCGTGCTGGATCAGACCAAAGGCCTATCTGGTCCATCATCCTGTTTTCCACAATGGCCAACCAGATGCACATGGGAAGCCCACTAGCAGGACATGAGGGCATAACTAACTCCTGCTATTGTTCCCCAGTAACGGCCCTTCGGAGGCATGCTGTGTATGATCCTGGAGGCAGCATAGAGCCATCATGGCTATATTTGGAGACAACATTACAAGGACACAAAAGTAGAAGGACAGTTCTCATTGACCGGCATCCCACAATAGGTACCACCCTCTGATGTCCTTGCAATATAGAGGCCTTTCTTTCACATATGTGCTCACTTGCATTTTGCTAGTCTCTAATCAAAGCCTGGCAGCTGAAGGCAATTTTATGGTTCCAACTCTCATTTATCTGAACAAAGGAGCACACAACCTAGCACACCACATTTCTTCTATTACCTCTTCCCGCGCCCCTCCAATCCCTGCATAGCAACATAATCCCATTAACTCTAGTTCAATTTGCAGAGATGGGAAAGTATAATGGCTGCCCGTCTGCCGGCCATCGTATTGTGCTGTTATTCCATTGCTGTGGCACTGGGGATCATTATCATGCTTTCAAGACAGCTGTGAGTCAGCACTTTCCTTCTCTGAGCCGTTTAGATCCTGTTTTGTAGGAGAAATGGGGGATGATCTGAAGTAAATGACATTTCGAAGCTCTAAATATGTCCTCACTGCATGTACTACATAGTACTCGTGTATTTGAAAACTCGAGAAAGAAATGCGATAAAATTTTCCAGTTCCTCCCCCGTTCCCTAAAGTAGGCAAACACAACCAAAGCAATGACCGAGAGACAAAATAAGAACGCTGTGGCACTGAGAGATGTACGGTGTACTCCTAAGTATTGGTATTTTGAAAGGAGTTCCGCAGAGTTCAGTGGGACTTGCTTCTTCGTAAGTATGCTTTTGGATTGGATTGTTACTCATGGCTACAATCTAACAGAACAGCTCTATCGATGTCACCGGGTAAGTTGCAATATTTTAAAAACATCTAAAAATCAGAGGTGTAGTGTTTTGACAATGAGGCTGCAGTCCTGTTCACACTCACCTGTGAGCATATCCTGCCCAGCACAATGGGGCTTACTTCTGAGTAGACACGTGTAGGATTGCATTACATATCAGTTAGACTATTTGGTTTTTAAAAATTGATCAATTAAAATGTTGCCCCAGATTTCACCAGTCCGCATTTAATTTTTTTTATTAGTATTATTTTAAAATTATAAGCATATCTAAAAATTGCAATAATGAGTGCCCTCTTCAGAGATGCATTCCCTTCTATAGGAGAGGGGATGGGTGAATGAGCAACGTTCAAGGTCACCAGGATTCTCTGAACATCATGTCGCCCCTTGTCTTGTGCCCAATGGGGAGGGGCCATAGCTCAATGTGACAGAGCACCTGCTTTGCATGCAGAAGGTCCCAGGTTTGATCCCTGTCTTGTCCAGGTAGGGCGAGGAAAGAATCCTGCCAGAAAACCTCGAAATTGTCGAGGACTGCTGCCAGTCAGTGTTGACAATACTGGGATAAATGGACAATGGTCAGATTCAGTATAAGGCAGCTTCTTATGTTCCTATCTTCCCGTTCGTGTTTGCGATTGCTATTTGAGCTGCACAAATGGGAAACTTGCACAAATCAAGCAGCGATCGAATGGGACATTTGCACAAACCTCCCCAAACGTGTGCACATTTTATAATTTGCGTACATTTCCTACATACTCTGAAGTGGGGCTGATTCAGCCTATTGCAGAAATCTGCACAAATTAGGAAATCTGTGCAAATGGAAATGGGAGTCAGGAATGAGACATATTGCTTTGAAAGTGTGAAATTAAGTAAGTTTGCATTACAATGTGAACCAAATTAATTACTCCCTCCACCCCTAGATCCAACCCTTTAGGTGTCCGGCCAATCAGCAGGAGAGTAAAAAATAGCCAAAGGCAAGGGTGGAACCAAGTAATCTTCTACAATAATAATATTAGTAAAAGTTTTATTAAAGTGCCAGGTGCCTACACGTTTTGACAACTGCACTAACGTTATAAAGCCCTGAGGAAGAACGCAACCGCGTTTGAAACGCGTAGGCACCTGGCACTTTAATAAAACTTTTACTAATAATATTATTGTAGAAGATTACTTGGTTCCACCTTTGCCTTTGGCTATTTTTTACTCCCCTACGGGGTTTTCCTTGCTTTCACAGTCAGCAGGAGGCCAGGTTGGAAACTGCTGATTTAGATGGTATCTAATCTGCAAGCCAAATAGTTGTAAAAGTACTTCTTGCACTGTGAGGCCACTTTTTTTATTAGCAATTCAACAGGAATAACTGAACAGTTTAAGTGGTTACCCGGGAATGGTATACTGACAACAATTATGAATAAGTGTTGAATGATGGAAGGTGGATGAGTGTCAGAAAAATGAGACAGTTTACTTGTCCCTTGTGCAAAATCATATTTTATTAGTGAAGAGATTGGTTTTAACTAGGGATATGATTTAATATCATATATCTGTATTTAATGTTGGATAATTGGTGGAAGTAAAACTTACAAGGACAGAAGCCTTTCTAGCAAAGAGCAAAGGAGTTATGAAAGACACGGGCAAAGGCTTATGTCCTTGCTGCTCTAAAATGTATGTATTTCATCGAGTTTTTCCAACTCTCATCTAATATTGAGCTGATGTTCTGTCCTTTCAATATGCCGCTAGCAGCTTTACGTCGATGGTGTTGCGCACTGATTCTTTGCTCAGGAACTTCTTAATTCCCATTTCTAGTGGAAACGAGGTTTTGCACTGCTGCTGATTGATACTGCTGCTAGGCCAAACAGTGATTAAAATGTAGGCACCTTTGAGCCTCAGAGCAGACCAGTTTTATTCAGTTTTTAATCTCGGGCTCAGTAAGAATCACACAAGTTTCAGAGTCCTGTTCTTAGATACATTCTATATCAAATTGTAAAACAAAATGGGTGAAGAAGCTAAATTTTAAGAGAGTATCTGTTGTGGCCTGAGAAATTATTAGTGGACTGAGAAATAAGGAGAGGCAAATGATTCCCTTGTCTCTTTAATTGAGGGCTGTCAAACATTTTTTGGCTTGTGGGCTGAATTAGCGGTGATGGAGGAATCCTCAGAGAGCTTCGGCTATGGGGCGGTATATAAATGTAATAAATAAATTTTTAAAAATGGATTTAAATGAGGTCGGATTCTTAGGAACTTTGCAGCAGACTGGTTTCCCTGCTGGCTTTGGCATCGACAGGAAGAGTGGGAGGATTGTGCACTGCTTGTGCATTTTTGTCTAAACTCTTTCTTTTTAAAAATGAAAATTTTAGTATCTTCTGCAATTTACTTAACTTGCTGTTTTTAAAGGGGAAACATTTAGATGAAATGTGCAAGCCAGGCTGGGGGGTGGGGGGCTCCAGGGAAATCCATCGAACTCCAAGAGGGACAGATTTCCTTGCAAAGGACATCTGTGATGAGATGATCAATTGTGTTATTCTTTATATGTGGACATTTCAGTGTTTGGTTCAGGTTTGGATTTGCTGCGGCCAATTCTTTTATTTTCAGGAAATGGTAAGTAAGTGGGAGGGGGGAGTTAGAATAGTGAGCCATGTGAGTGGTGTCATCTGATTGGTTGGTTGATTTGAATGGAGAGAGAGGAGGAGGAGTGAGAGGACAGTTGGACTGTTTGGCAGTGAGTTAAATCAGGAGAGTTAGAAGACTCAGTTGGAGTTAGTGGAGTGAGGGTTAAAGAGTTAGTGAGGATAGGAGTGAGTGAGGTTTAGTAGAGGCTTATTTCAGTATGGTATTAGAAAGTGGGATTATAGGATTTGGAGGTGGTTACTATTCCCTGGGAGGTTGAGAGAGGTAGACGTATTCTAAAGTAGAATAATCTTAATGTTGCAAAAATAGCTTGTTCCCTGGTGTACCAAGTCCAATTCAGCACACAAGTAGGAGAGGAGACGAAGTATGGGTCAAACAACATTTATTCTGCAGAATAAAGAGGCACTGGAGCTAATTGCTGCAAAGCATGTGCCTACCTCGCAAGGGAGGTAGCTAGGTATTTATACATTATCTTCTCTGGTGCTGCATACGTAGGCACCATCTAACAGGAAATTTCTAGCTGAAAACAAAATACATGGAAAGAAAGTACATGGTCTCTGTTCTTTTGGTAAGCATTTACTAAAAGAGATAGGTACTCACTGTTCTTTAAGAGAACATTCACTTGATTTTGGTTATCTAGGAATGCTCTGGCCCTCAACCAGATATTCCGACTTTGCAACTTCTCCTTTGCAACTTGTAGCCTAGGTTCAGAGCTGGGCACTTTTCCAACATTAAGTGTCGTCTAAAAACTTATATCTATATCTCTCTCTCTATATATCTATATCTTATTTTGTTTAACAGCCATGTCTGCTCAGTCATTTGCGTTACTTCAGGTAGATGATACGTATGCACACTCACACACAAAAGCTTTATTATTCCCTCATTCTTTTAGTAGTTAAAGAATAGGGTGGTGGCAGCGAAAGAGAGGTTTGATAATAGACATTGTAAAGGAAGCACGCCCCAGCAAAGCTGGCTTTTCCACTGCATTTTGCACAGATCCCAGGAACACACGCACACAGCTCCAAAACTGGAGGGTTAAGCCCAAATTTATTGAGGATAAGGGTAGGAAATACAAGATTAGCATTCAACAGATAAAACACGCAGATACAGAATAAGAACCCAGTCCAAGCAAATTAAAATAACTAAGTTGCAAACTATACTTCACCCAGCCATGTGGTCATCCAGCTCAGAACAAAAGCCCCTTGCAAAATGTACTCTTTATAGATAGTTTCCCCTGCTCCTTCCCCCCTCCCTTGCGAGGATCTTTCACACCTTCCCTGAGATGTTAATTTTCGCTCAAGGCCGATCGGCCTTGCCCCAAGCGGTTCCAGGATGTGCCAGAACGCCCACATGCAGCTGGCGCTTATCTGTTCCGCTCCTAAAATCATAACAATAAAAGTACATTTTAACATTTTAAAACAGCCATTCTTTGTATGAATTAACCCCATCCTTACAGACATCACCGAGGTTGGTGATACCACAACATCCCTGGGAATGGGCCCAGGTGGATTCACACATCCCACTAAATTCATAGCATTAAGGGGCTGCATTTCTATGGTGTGTGGGGGGCAGGACCAAAGGCAAACATTGCCCAAATACCAGCATATTTTAGCTTGATTTTTTTAACTTCCAGGAACTAAGCCTTAGGAGAGGCATTACAACCTTTTAGAAGTGGGGAAACTGCACAAAAGCTGGGACACCCCCCCCCCCCATGGCTAGGGGAAGGTGGAGAATTCTGGAGAGCTGGATTTGGCCTCTAGGCCTGGGGTTCAACATCCCTCCCTTAATCCTTGCTGGGGATATTTTAGGTCTGCTCATTTTTTTGAGAGCCACGTAATACAAACAGTCTGGCTTTCAATCCTCAATTTAGAATCATGCTTGTCTCTATTCTTCTATACCATTATTTACTCAACTTTTTCTCCCAAGATTTTCCTGAGTTTGATGTAGAAGTGTACGCACCTGTGACACAATTGGTCATGCTGCTTCTAGTAGAACCACCAGAGTAATCTCTAGTGCGATGGTAACAAGATTTACTAAAGACATAGGTGCATATACAAAAACCTTGAAAAACGTGGCCTTCGAATATTGAGGGTGGGAGGGAAGTGGTGACAGCTGATAAATAAAGTGTTTATTATTTAAAATTATGACAAACATAATTTCTGAATGAAATAATTGCATTACAAAAAATGAATCATATTTGTATTCAGTCTGCAAAACAACATATTTAGACAGAAATTTCTTTCATGTTTTAAATATGCCTTATAGCAATATGAGCAATCTTTTTATGACTGAAGGGCAAACTAGATGTGATAGTAAATGCATGGCTGCAGCTGCTGAAAGTAGTGGCCGCGTGTCTTATTCTTCACACCCCTTTGTAATATCTAGCAGAATTTTCTTCTGCCCTGATGTCACCATATTCTGCATTTCTCAATTTTTGCTCAAGACTGTTAAAAATATAAACTCAATATACATGTCAAATAAATATGAATATTTATATTTATAAATATGAATAACTTACCATATATTGGTAAGTTACCTTTTAGGGTAAACCCTCCTAAGGCAGCGTACAACTAAATTTAAAACCAAGAGACACCATGGACGGGTGAGAGACACCCTGTGGCTGCTTATTTGCTGAACAACCCACAGTATGCCTGACAGACAATTGGGGGTGCTGTGGCTTGTTCTCCCACTCCTTCCCCCTCAGTCATCTGGCACATATCTCAGGAGTCTTTGCAGCAGAAACCCAGCTCCCTCCCTTTTCCAATCACTAACCTTATATGTGCTTTGGGAGTACACAAATGTATTCGTAAATTTTTTAATTACTCCCCCCCCCATTATTTCACAAATAAGCAAGAGCACACTTTTGCCTGTCCAATATGTGTAGTCTTGTCTTGTCAGTGTCCTTGTATGTTGCAACTGTCAACAGGTGCCCCGAAGAAATTGACAAGATGTGGCTGCATATAGGCTAATTTGTGCACAGTTGCAAAGGACTGGGGAGAAATAACAATGAGAGAAAACAGGGACCCAGTAGCGCAATTCAGAAAGACCCAAAAATGGGGGGGGGGGGCGAATGGAGTAAGTGCACCAAAAGTGTGTGGGTGGGACAATATCTCCCCCTTGGCAATGTGACCCTCTCACTTTTAAGTGTTGAACTGGCACTTGCCAGTGTCCTCTTCCCATTCAACACTTCCCTGAGTCTCCAGCAAATCCAGAAGAGGAAGATATTGGCTCCCCCACCCCACGCACACTGTTTTTGTTGCTTATCCAATACCAGCACTTTAAATTGGGCCTGCAAATGCACTGGCAGTGCAGCTGATACAGTATGGGTGTCCTAGTGCCTACTAGTACTTGAGCTGCCACGTTTTGTACAAGCTGAAGTTTCTGAACCACCGCTAATGACAGCCCCATTTAAAGCACACTGTAGTAATCCAGCCTAAATTAGTGCTTGTTGGCGTGAATGCAAATCCTCATGATAAGAAGTCATGAATTACTAGAAAATACAGAGGGGGAAGGATGCTATACACATGGTTTCCATTTTAGGTGAGAACCATGCAATTAGCATCATATCTAGTTTGGCCGTAATTCAGTTAACGATCTCAATCCTTCTTGATCAATTGTTTAGCTTCTAAAGATGCAAACCCTGGGCTGACACCTGTTACACAGAAGCCTACACTGTCGAAGGCTTTCGAGTCTCCTACATCCTGCCAAGCTGGGGCCTGGTGGGAGGAATGATGGGAAATATTTTGCCTCTCCATCCTTTTAAAAAAGCATTCCTCAAGATGATGGTGGGGGCTTGGGCTGGAGAGGCAACAGGATTTATATATCTGGGCCTCTCCTCTCCCTTTTTTCCCCTTCCCCCAGAACGGCCCCTTTTTCACCTCTATGCGGTTCTCCAATGCTACTTTTGTGATCTTGAGAAGCAGACATTGTGGTGTTTTCTGTGGTGGCTATGAGGGGGTTGGCAGGAGGATTGGATTGGGTTGCCCCTTTCCTGAAGTCATAGCAGTGTCTATGGCTTTGGGAGGGAGAATCTAAGAAACCCTATGGTCCCTGGGATGCTCTCCAGGGGCCACAGGATTGTTCTTTAACCCTCCCAGGGCAAAAGGATATAGTGGTTTTCTCCTCTTGAGGTTGCAGACACTGCTACAACCTTCAGAGGGGAAATCTGAGTGGGGATTTCACACACACACCCCTTAGCAGCTGTGGAACCACCTCAGCAGCTTGTTTTCCAAGAATGCAGCAGCATCCTCTGCCCTTTAGTTCTGCCCTTACTACTATCATTTGATGGGATAACAAATTCCTCTCATATCACAGGATATATTTCAAGTGAAATGTTCTATTAGAACAAAATTCAGAGGGGTTTGGTCTCAGCTTGGAACTAGCCCAGGCAATCTGAACTGAGGACGTTGCTACTCCGAACTCACCAGTTCCAAAAGTAGTCAATACTTGTAAGTTGAGAATGGACTGATAGTACTCTACACAAGCAAGGTTTCTTATGCTATGAGAAGATTATATGTTGTTACCCTACAAAGCCCCAAACAACTTGGGACCAGCATACCTAGCAGGCTGCCTTATTTATTAATTTACAATATTTATATACCGCTCCCCATTCAAAATTTTGGAGCGGTGTACAAGATAAAATACAGTAAAAACAGAATAAAACACCTTAAAATAGATTTTTTACAAGAAAAATTAAAGCCTTCACTTATGTGCACCCTAGACAACAACTACGATCCCCAGAGGAAGTCCTGCTGGCCATGAAGTTCTTCATGCCACCATGAAGAACCTCATCAGCGGGCCCTTCTCTATGGTGGCCCCTGCCCTCTGGAGAACCCTCCCTCATACAGTTCAGGAGGCAGAAAATGTAACATCTTTTAAATGCCTCCTGGAAACATACCTTTTCACACAGGCTTCTCCTGGATTTTAACTTAGCTGGTTTTATATTGCCTTTTTAACTTTTAATGCTTAAAATTTATACTTGTTGTATTTCATGGTTTTTGATTGTGCACTGCCCAGAGAACTTCGGCTGATGGGCAGTATAAACATGTAATAATTGAAATAAATAAACAAACAACTTAATGCTGAATTGAACATTGTTTTATGCAAGATGCTAGCCCACAAATAGCAAAATGGATTGTATCAGGAAAAGTGCATTTGTGGATTACACATCTCATCAGTGTCACCATCAATACACATCTTCTTAACAATACTATTCCTTCTTTGTGGGCAGCATTCATAATGTACCCTTTCTATCGAAGCAATGTCTCAAAAGAGCAGGGGAAGCAGATGTTTTCCAGCGTTCCCTGATTTTGGTCCTTCAAACATGGTTTATTCATAATTTTGTAAAAACATCACATTATATATTGATGCCTGTGTTGTCATTGTAAAAATCAGATTGATGGAAGTAACATTAAGCTACAAGACTGCAATCCTATGTGTGCTTTTGTGAGACTTACTCCTGAGTAGGTATATGTAGGATTGTGGTGTAAAAACACTTGGAGAATTCAGTGGCCTTTAAGCAATTTCCGAGCACACACAGGCTGCTGCTAACCCTGTGGATACGAAAAGTACAGCATACTTTTGTAGACTAATTGTGCAGAAAAAGAGCACAGGACTGCAATTTTATCTGCATAATGGGCTGATTGTGCAGCAGTGCTAACACTAACTGACTGGAGAGGCTTTGGCTGTGCCTACTTCTATTTTTATTATCAGCAAAACTTTAATCATGACTGACAAAACCTACCACCTACTATGTCCATTTACAATGCAATAATTTCCCCTTTCTCTCCATGCAATCTGCATCACTGAACAGGGCAGCGTGTATCTTCAGTGGGAGATATTGATTCTCTGAAGAAATTATAACTGCATTTGTTCCCAAGTAAACATATGAAAGAAGGCTATTACAACTGCCAGAACAAACCCCAGTCAATTATCTGTGTTTTACTGAACACAAGGAAACACAACAAAATTAACATAAGATGATTGCTGGTGCTTTCAGGAACAAAAGGAGGAGAGGTTGGTTGGATGGCTTGAATATGTTTTGATTCACCTCCCTACTAAGGGTGGAAGAAGGTGTTTTCTCTTAGAAGGTCTTTGAACAACAAGCTTAAAGTAAAACACACACTCCACCAGCAAAACAAAACAAAATAAAACCACCCTAGATTTAAAGTAATCTTCCCAGAATTTTGCAGTCTTTTGGTGCAACTGTTGCAGAAGTAAAAGTAAATGATTAGAAGGGTCTTTAAAATTCGGGGTCCGAATATTTTCAGATAAGAGTAGGGAAATGGCCTTTAAGATGTTATTGGTAGAAGAGGAATAAATAAAGTGTTCTCATAATGTTTTTGTACTACTGCTGATTGAAAACACACACATAAAAAACTAGTAGTCCAACAATCAAGTGGTTCTGGAGAACAACAAAATGAGCCAAAAACATGGCTCCTGAGATTACGGAAATTGGGAACTGGCAGATAATGTGAATCATCTCATGAATCAATTCTGCCAGCTCTCTCTGTGCAGGTAATCCGTATTGGTGTTAGCAATAGACAGTTTTTTGTTTTTGCTTTTTAAATTAAGACAATTAAAATTAAGACAAATCCTTTCCAAAAGCTATCAATGGGGTCTGTTATGTAATCATACAGAATGGCACATTCATATAACCCTATTACAGCTACTATACAATTACAGTGAAAATGAGAGATAATTTAATATAAAAAACTTAGTTAATACTAGAAAAAAAAGTGTTATCAGGCAAAACATTGCCTGATGTCTTTGTGTCATGATATGTGAAATGATCCACCTGAGAGCCACATCCTGTGTTGGGATTTCTGGCTGTAACAATGCCCCTACAAGTCACCTGATGATGAAAATCACATCCTACTGAGGTCACCAGAGTAACTGAATGAAAAACTTGTTGAGTCGGATGCTGTACTATACCACAATTCTTCCATATCACTAGCTCATTGATCCTGGTTTTAACCTATAAAGCCTTACAAGCCTATGCGGCAGGGTCTTGCTATTTACTGTGTAATCTGTACAGCACCATGTACATTGATGGTGCTATATAAATAAATAATAATAATAATAATAATAATAATAATAATAATAATACCTGATGGAATGCCTCTCCCAACACAAACCTACCTGTACACTATGCTCAACATCTAAGGTCCTCCTCTGAGTGCCTACTCTGAGGGAAGCTTGGAGGATGGCAACAAGGGAGACTGACCCTAGAATAGTTCTTTTAAATGGATATTGTTGTTTTTATGCTTTTGGTGGTTTTAAATTTTTGTATATTTGTTTTTAATGTTCACTGTTTTTAACTTTTGTAAACCACCCAGAGAGCTTCGGCTATGGGGCAGTATATAAATGTAATAAATAAATCCTGGCTAGAGATGTCGCAGGTGCCCACAGAGTCCCCCACATCTGCCTTCCCCAGACACAGCTTGCTGGGTCACGATGCATTTGTGGGGCCGCTCTTTGAGTGCCCTGCATCCCATCAAGCAACAGCAGGCTCCATTGTTGTGCTCAATGGAGGCTCCAGAAATTTCGTATTTCTCTCGTTGTGAAAATGGCAGCCACAAAGGCCCAGTGCACTTCAACGTTTTTATTAATGATTTGGACGAGGAGGTGCAGGGAATGCTTATCAAATTTGCAGATGACACAAAATTGGGTGGGATAGCTAATATCCTGGAAGACAGAAACAAACTTCAAAGTGATCTTGATAGGCTGGAGTGCTGGGCTGAAAACAACAGAATGAAATTTAATAGGGATCAATGCCAAGTTCTATACCTAGGAAAAAGAAACCAAATGCTCAGTTATAAGATGGGGGATACTTGGCTCAGCAATACTGTAAGCGAGAAGGATATTGGAATTGTTGTAGATCACAAGCTGAATATGAGCCAACAGTGTGATGTGGCTGCAAAAAAGCAAATGCTATTTTGGGATGCATTAATAGAAGTATAGCTTCCAAATCACGTGAGGAACTGGTTCCCCTCTATTTGGCACTGGTTAGGCCTCATCTTGAGTATTAAATCCAGTTCTGGGCACCACACTTCAAGAAGGATGCAGACAAGCTGGAGCGCGTTCAGAGGAGGGCAACCAGGATGATCAGGGGTCTGGAAACAAAGCCCTATGAGGAGAGACTGAAAGAACTGAGAATGTTTAGTCTAGGGAAGAGAAAATTGAGGGGAGACATGATAGCACTCTTCAAATACTTGAAAGGTTGTCGCACAGAGGAGGGCCAAGAGCTCCTCTTGATCATCCCAGAATGCAGGACACAGAGTAATAGGCTCAAGTTAAAGGAAGCTAGATGCCAGCTGGACATCAGGAAAAATTTCCTGACTGTTAGAGCAGTGTGACAATAGAACCAATTACCTAGGGAGGTTGTGAGCTCACCCACACTAGAGGCCTTCAAGAGGCAGCTGGACAACCATCTGTTGGGGATGCTTTAAGGTGGATTCCTGCATTGAGCAGGGGGGTGGACTTGATGGCCTTATAGGCATTGTCGGAAATACATAATTTCCAGAGCCTCCATTGTGCACGACAACAATGGAGGCTCCAGATGAGGGTGGATGGGCTGGCAGCTTTGTCACAAAGAGGCTCGCATGGTGGATGGGCAGGCAGCAGCTTGGCGAGCATCTGACAGAGCTGGATGCATGTGAGTCTGCCCTTCTGGCCATCAACCTCTTGAATACCCCATTGGGATGAAAGCTGTGGTCTTGGAATGGTTCTACCCCCTTTTATCACAACGCTTGCAAAGAGTAACCCCGGATGACGTGCAATTAGAGGCACTCATCACAGCTAACTGGTAGGGAGAATTGGGTGTGACTTTGATGCAAGAAGACTTGTAATCAAAGGGGCCACCTCTATCCTCTATGCTTCTTTCCTCAAAGAAGAGGGCATATTTCTCTCTCGAAAAGCACTTCTGTGCACACTAGAACTAGGAATGTGTGAGAAATTTCTTTCAATTCATTTTCGATCAGGATTTATCCAGTTCGTAGTTTCCAGACTGAATATGGATTCGGACACAATTTGCAGTCGCAGTTCATACATTTCCAAGCTTGCACTGTGATTCGTAGACCCATTTTAAAAACTTATTTCACAGCATATGTACATTGGGAAAATGCTCATGAAAAGAAGTGTACTTTTGAAAAAACGCATGCAAAACTGCTTTAATCAATTGGAGAAGAATGCATGTGTTTGAAAGATGTGCATAATTGAAGCAGAGATTTGAAAAATATGTGCATGAAAATACACATGGTTTTTCATGCAAAAAGACCCCACCCACCCCACTCCTAATCTGATACGGACCCAAGTTGGAATGAGCTTCAAGATGTAATTCGGAGAATTTTGATGAGTGATTTGCACATCCTTAACTTGGCATGAGAGTGCATATGAATGCTCACACTCCCCTTCTTTTCCTGGATCTAAATAACTGGAGGATCCAAGGAACATGAGTAATGCACACGTCCTGGCATTAATGCATATTCCATGTGAGCCACCTGTCCTGCTCCATGTTGTACGGGTAAATTTTGGAAATGGTGATCATTACCAAGGAAGGCGGGCTTAGGATGGGAGGCATGCTGCTGGACAAACGCATCACAGCCAGGTCTGAGCTTTGGAGGGGGCTCGGCTCGGAATGGACTTAATGTTTTCGAAGTGCAGTAATTCATTTCTGAACCTGCCTCGTTCTGAACTTCAGCACCATTATTATTCTCTACCTACCATTCCAAACAATTGTCCACTTTTACGTGTTATTTCTATTCTCAAGTATTTTGATCACCAGGTTTCCAATGCGGAGGTGTTCTATTTTTGATCTTGGATTTTGATAACAGAAGAAAAAACTGATTAGGACTAGTCTGCATTCCAGTCATTTGTGCATAGACGAAAGGGAAGGCTAAAGCCAGCATCAGAAGTTACAAAATTATTCATCAGAGAAGCAGCAGCCAGAGGCAAGGTCACTGGAAGAAATGGGGGATAGCAGAAACAAGGGCTGAGGGGAAGAAAGATGAAGAGAGGCTAGCTGGGTAGAAGGAAAAGGAAGTTGGGTGTGGCACTGGCTGCAGTTTAACCGAACCAGATGCAATCCCACCGTTTGTGGTGGGCACTGGCCAAAAACAAACAAACACACAAACAAACAAAAACCCTCTTCAGATAAATTCTCAGAGGAGGATTTTTTTTAAAGAAGAAAAATGTAAGAGAATATCTAGGCCCCTTTTCCTGCCACTTAATTTTTCGTATGGCAGGAGTAAACCTCTGAAGCTCCAGATTGTATGTGATGAAGTAGGCTTTTGTCTGTGGGAGCTCATGCCCAAATTAATGTAATTTTGTAAAAGTAATACAGGGTTGTTGTCAGGGCCGGCGCTGCCATAGAAGCAGCTCAGGCGGCGGCCTAGAGCGCCAAGCAAAGGAGGGCGCCGAATGGCGCGCCCAGGAGCCGCTTCCGGGTGCACTGTTCCAAAGCTGCCCCCCCCAACCCCAGTGTCCTGGCTTCGAAGCCAGCGCCCGCTCCTGACTTCGAAGCCAGGACGCTGGGGTTGGGGGGCGGGGGGCGGCTTCAGTATGGCATGCCTGCCTAGGGCGCAAAATAGTCTGGCCCTGGCCCTGGTTGTTGTTGATTCTAATGTCACAGCCCTTTGGGTTGTGAACATGGACCCCCGTTTCTCCAGTTGTTCAGGGGCGCTGTGAACATGGGCAAAATCTCCCCATTGTTCTGGGCACAGCAGAAGGGAGAGCGTCCCTTTGTTGCCTTTGCAACTGGGCAACACTCCTGCTGTTTCCCAACGGGGTGAGGATTCTCATTCTCCCATTCTGTGCTGCTAGCTTAGCCGTGTTGCCAAAGCAACACTTCTGGCTTCTGGCCCTGTGTGTGCAGCTCATAGCACAGCATAGGGATGCAAGCTGTGTTGCCCTACTGCATGGGTAGCTGGGCAGTGCTCCGTCATTCCCCACGTTGTACTGGTTGCTGTGGGAAAGACAGGGAAGCTTCTCCTGATTTGATTCTTCTTGGCTGCAAAGTGGTCAGTTTGAGGAAAAAGTAAAACTAAAATATATTTTGGTATTTGTTGTAAACCGCCCAGAGAGCTTCGGCTGTGGGGCGGCATATAAATGTAATAAAATAACTAAATAAATAAGTATTATGGAGGGTCATTTATTTTTACTGAATTATTGCCTTGGGGATACCCCAGTTTAGGACTACTGAAAATTGTGCCACATCAATGCCAAGGTCACCACTGTTTGCTAGCATAGCATGCCATGGTACTGCAAAGGAAAAATTCCTTGTATTTTGTCCAGAGGCTGTGGTTGATGGTTCATGATTAAATCAGGTGCAGGATCCAGCCAGAGACATTTTGTTCCAAAGTCTAGGCCTACAGTGATGCATTTACCATCAGGAATGGAAGGATTAGAAGGGGCTTGGTAGAATTGCACCCACAGGGCACCTTGTTTCTGTGATGATGGGTTCCTGGAAGAACAGAGCATCTGGTCCTTCATAGATCTTCAGCCCTGACATGTGAGTAATATTTCTTTTTAAGTCATTTGGAGATTTGGAGGATGACATTTTCCTCTGTAAGCTGGTCTGGCCTGAAGATACACACCTCTCCTACTCAGGTTTTCCATATAGGTGCTGGCTGATTCTGTGTAGTCATAAATCTAAAATAATAGTTTAGTTCAACTGAGTATTTTTTTTTATAGCAGATACTTCTAACTCCATGGAGGGGCCATAGGTCAGTTACTGAGCACATGCTTTGTACATAAGGTCCCAGTTTCAATTTCCTGCATCTCCTGTCAAAGAGATCTCAGGCAGTGTCTGCTAGAGAGCAACCAACTGTCAATAGAGTAGACCAAGGTAGGCTGCTCAGACTTTTCTCTGGCACTTTTGGTGCTTCATAGGAACAGTTAGTTTTCATTAGTGTTGAACTAACTTTACTCTCCAGTTCCTTGCCGAGAACTGACAACTCTAGTTATTTGGAAGCCATTTTAAAGGATACATCACAAAGTTTCCTAATCCTTGAGGTTAAAAGACAGAATTAGTCTTAGAGACAATGGGCTTCTTTAAATGAGTGATTTATGGCATGCTTGTGACTCACAGAAGTTGGTGGGTCATTTTGATGATGACGTGAGCCTCCTGTGTGTCTCCTGCTCCTTCCCCCTGTTATTCTGTTTAATAATAAACCTTGGAAAACCCGGTTCTTCTGAAATAAGTTGGGATTTCCTGCCATGTGCAGTCGTAGCTGCACTATAAAATGCCCACTAGAGAGCAGTATCCCATTGAACTATATGAGCTGGAAGGTTTTAAAGTACAGATTACATGGTCGCTGCTCTCTTCCTGTGTAATTCAGCTCATTTCAAATGCGGAAAAGAAGCAGGAAGCAGAGTGACAGTAAGGAAATGTGATTTCCCTTTAATCTAAATGGCTTCAATGGCTTGTATCCAATGTTTCGTAATTGTGTTTTAAACTGTTGGGTGTTTTACTGTGGTTTTAATTTTTGTGAACCGCCCAGAGAGCTTCGGCTATTGGGCGGTATAAAAATGTAATAAATAAATAAATAAATAAATAAATGTTAGTCCTACTTAGAATAGACCCATTGACATGAATGGGACTTTATTTAGATAAACATTGGATACAACCCAAGGTGTCTTAAAATCAACTTTAAAATATATTTTATTAACTTCTGTTGACACATCCTCCTAAAATACTCTTCTAGATGTACATCTTTTGATTTAGTCTTAGAAACACAGTTTTCAAATACATCTTCCCCAGTGGGAATGTCTGCATATGATTTGTAGTTCATTAGATTTTCTATATTGGTACTGTGGTATAGAAGGAGTCTTTTAGGCTGCCATAAACTCTGTTCATGATGACATAATTAGCAGCTCCATTATTTTCATTCAGATTTTGCTTTACTTAGTGTCTTAGATGTGATTTACAAAGGTGTATATAAAGATAAGATTAATAATTCAATTAGATAGAAGTTTCAGGATACTTCTATACCACTTCCAGCCTGACCAGTTGAGAAAACAAAGTCAAGTGGTTTGTAGCATTAAAGAGGACTGCTTTCAATGATATATTATATGCATTTCTTTCGCCATCAAGTTTGTGTATCACCAGCACCTGGGTGGATGAGCAAGGTACTCCTCAGTTCAGCACCAGCATTGGTTTGAGGTCTAGGGAGCATGGCATTGTTTTGATCTATAAGATTGCATTTTCTTCTCCAGATTTCCTGTCCAATACAGTTCTATTTGTGAGCATTTGTATCTTGTGTTGGGCAACTGGGACAGTTTAGACATTTTGCTGGTGTACCATCCAACCAACCAACGAATCAACCAACCAACCAGCATTCTCCCAACCTGAGCAGACTAAGGGGCCTTGGATTTAATGATGAGAACCACCAGGATGTTAGTCTTGGGTGACCTCAACATACATGCTCAAACTGCCTTGACAGGGTGGCTCGGAACTTCATGGCCAACATGACAACCATGAAATTGTCCCAACATGTCATCATCTCAATCCATGTAGAAGAACATCCTCTTGACTTGGCTTTCTCAGCTGGGCAGGGGGATGATTTTCCAGGAGTGGGAGATTTTACTTTAACACCCTTGTCATAGTCCTCAGCTATGTGAAAAAGTGGCACAACAACAACAACAAGTGCAGCCCACGGTTAGTAAACTAGCAGTCATACTCTGTACTAACTAATAATACTAATATTCCCCTGCTAAGTTGAAGAACAAAACCTGCCTATATTTTGAGCTATATGTTTCCTATTTGAATATGTTCATCACATGGTTTTATTATTAATAGTGTGGCCCAACTTCATCAACTGTTGTTACTTAACACAACTAGATAGGAGATTCACACAAATGTTGTGGTGACCCTGATCTGAGATCATCACCTTCTGAACGAAGGGTAATAAGTGATTGCAGGTTAAATGCTTTCCATATTTTTTGACCTCTAAGTCTGTATTGTTGACTTTCTGAAATAAATTATAGCATCTCAATAGGAACCTCTGACCTTGGGCATGGTTACATATTATTCAACACTTGCTATATCCAAGGTAATCAGGTGAATCTACGCATCGTTGGTTTATATTTTCATTAAACAACCTCAGTAATTAAAAACAAACAAAACAAGATATTAAAATCAAACTTTCATGTGTCAGAGGACTTAGAGTAAAGGCCAACTTGCTCATGCTCTGTAGAGCAGCTGAAGCATGAAGATCAAAATCCAATGACATTCATTTTCAAGCATCTCTGACATAACTTAATGAATCCCAATAAACAATGCACTAGAACAAGGGTGTTGAACCTCTTTCAGCCCGAGGATCAAATTTCATGTTGGAAAACTTCTCGGGGGGCCACATTCCAGTGGTGGACTGGGCTGAAGGCAAAAGGGCCCAGGCCAAAAATACAGAAACTACCAGCATAGTGTACCTTGATGCTTGTACTGCCAGTAACTAAGCCTTAGGAGAGGGATTTCGATCTCTTAGATTGGGGAGAAAACTGCGCAGAAAACAAGAACCACCAAGTGACTGGTGGTCAGGGGAAAGAGGGTGGAGCCAGGAGAAAGGGCTGTGATCACATGGGGAACCCAGATGGGCCAGATTGGAGCCCCTGGAGGGCCAGATTTGGCCCCCCAGGCTCAAGGCGCTGCACCCCTGCACTAGGGCATAGATTGACCATTTTGGCACTGAAATGTGTAATGATACTACTAAATATTGGAATGACTTTTACTAGATTAGTTTATTGCAGACTAATATTTTGGGCTTTGTATACAAGTAGAACACACCAACTTCCAACGTTTGGTAGTGTAGGGCCCTTAAGAGCAACCTATGATGGTTGTGATTAAAGTTACCAACCTTTAGGACTTTGTCAAGGAGGATATCTCGTCTTGTATAATTAAGAGCTGCCTAACAGGAACAGCTGGAATGTGGGTAGTTAGGCTCAGTTGACTGAGCACTCAGAGCAACATGGCTAATTGTTTGGCAGCTGTGTCGAGATAATGGGCCTGTTCAGATGACACTTCAGGTTCTGTGGTTAGCAAAATTGTGGTTCTCTGGGGTTAGCACGAACCACAAGCCGTGCTGTCACACACAACACTGCAAGCCATGGTTAGAGCCACTAACTCTGCTGTAGACGGTCTGGCCGTGGTTAGTGAGTGAGCAGGGTTTAGCAAAATGCATTGCACAAGACACCTTAAACTCTGCTGCTTAACCAAAAGCCTTAACCAGCAAGTTTTACAGTCTTTATATTACATTTCACTTCAGCCTATAGATCAGATGCTGTTGAATCTGTCTTAAATCATGAGTAGAAAATAATTTGCTACATTGTACTTATGTTGAACCAACTGTTTGTCCACCTAAGTGTTGCAGTCTCCCCAGCTTGCAGTTAGTGACTTCCACCACCCTATGTTTGTTGCAGGCTCCCGCTGAAGTGCCTCACTTTTTGAGCATAACTTTGGACTGGGGAGCATGAAACCATAACAGAGGTGTCCCCCACACTTCTGACCAGAAAGTCAGATGATTAACATTCAAAGAAGCCTCAGCTGGTGTCCTGAGCTGTACATCCGGCCTGGAATTACATATGACACATGCCCATCTTCATTGTATCAGTTCAACCTCCATTGCACACAGTGGGGCAGCACTGACAGTGGGGCAGTGGTGGTGATGGTGGAAGGTGGGGGCAGATTAGAAGTGGGTTAGAAAAAACATAGTTACAAGAGCAGTTGGGAAGGAGAAGTATGGAATGGAAGGAGACTAGGAAGATGGCAGGAGATTTACTTGTTCGTCTTTTGATCATGGTTGTCAAATAGGTATTGGATATAATATGCAGGCTGACTCCATATCCTTTCATGGTAGTGTCTTTTCAGGTGTCTTATTTGTATGTAGTGACAAAGGTAACTAAAGTACAAGAGAGGCTAGGAAGCAACTTAATTTTTAATTTTCCTCTTAAACATCAGGGATATGACTTATAATGTTCCCCGCTTCCCCCATCCCCAAAGTGCATCTAATCATCTCTACATGGTGAGCTCCATCAGATGACCATTTTATTGCATGGCCATTACTGGGCACTCACGGATTTTTGCAGGTCCCTCTCATGATGTCATCTGCCTTCCGTGTGCCTCCCACCTCTTCTAGACTTCTTTGCATGACAAAAACACCTCCCAGTAAGTCCAACTTATTTTAAAGACAGAACTTCCCGCTGTCTCCTGCTGTGTGCAGGAGAAGCAATGCCATCAAAATGGCCCACTGAATGGGCCATGAACACGTTGTTTACTTCCTCTTTCAAAAGAGGGACAAACGAGTGGGTGGAGAAGAGACGATAAGCAAACGCGATTCCCCCCCTGTGTGATGATGCTCAGTAATTCACAAACCAATTGTTATTGCAGATGTTTTGTTTTCATTATGCCTGATGTATTGCATGCAACCAAAAAAAGAGGGCAGTTTATTTTCAAAATGTATTGTATCAACTCACTTTCAGTCCTGTCCTCTTTTCTGTTAATATTGCACAGTTGATTTTTTCCTGTCACGTCTGAATTGTTCTCTAGCATTTTTAAAACAAAGTCAGGTGGAAGGGGATCTTGCCCACGTCTTGACGGCCTCAGGTCTGTGCCCTGAGGCCCTGGGCTCCTGAATTGGTGCTCCTTCCCAGCATCTGCATGGGAAGGAGCGCCAATTTGGAGTTACTGCTGCCACCACTGGCAGAACCAAGGAGAGGACGAATGGGGCAGCCAGCTGCCCTCCTCCCTGTTCCTCTCTCCACCATTTTTAAAATTTTTAATTTGTAGATGTGAAGGTTCACATCTACAGATTAAAAATAAAAATGGGGGGGGGAGAGTAATGGGGCAGCCAGAGCAAGCTCAGTGGGAGGAGAGCTGGCTGCCCCATTCCTCCCTCCTCCCCAGTGTTTGTCCCTGCAGTGGTGGCAGAGTCCCGGCTGCCCCATTCCTCTCCTCCCACCCCTGTTTCTTAAAAAGGTATTTATTTATTTACAGTGTGGAGCCTGGAGCTCCCTTCTGCCCCCTTCCAACACCCCCTTTAAATTTTATTTTTCTTTAAAAGGCTCTGCAGAGGCACAAAACTTGGCTTCAAGCTAAAAAATTTGGGATAAGTACTCGACTTCTTTAGCATGTAGCTTTGGGGCTTTGCACCAGGAGCCCTTCGGAGTGGCGGCTGCGTCATGTAGATCACCTGCTGCCACTCCGAAGCTACCCTGGGATAAAGCGCCCGTGTAGACGAGCCCCTTGTCATGCATCCTTGTTTTTTAAACAAAGAAAGCTTTGTGCATATTATGCTCAGTAGCCCACTGACCACTCCAAATATTTTATGGAGGGGGACATAGATTGAAAAATAGCACATAAAGTAATCGGTTATTTTTAAGGCTTGTTACCAACCTTCCATGCATTAATTCTTGAATTTTATGTGCTATTTATTTTCCTTTTCTTCTAAATCTATCCATTTCCACTCTTGTGTCCCATCATTGCCACCAGCACTTAAGCTTCTATGGCCTCCCAGTCTCCTGCTCTGGCATTTCTATTGCATGAGTTTTCCATCCTTATTTGGTAAGTGCTAATTTCCCCAGTCTTTGTCTAATAATAATAATAATAATAATAATAATAATAATAATAATAATAATAATAATTCTTACCCACCTCTCCATTCTGATCGAGGCAGGGAACAACAGTAAATATAAAATACATAAAACTGAATTAAAACATAATATACATTGTTAAAACATCCTAAAATCACTACACTGAACAGGCCTGCCAGAAGAGATCAGTCTTAATAGCTTTCTTAAAAGCTTAGACTGTTAAGTTTTCTCTATCCCTCCCCCCTGCCCCCAGATAGGCCTATTAGAATTAGTATATTAGCATACGTGCTAGAAGGTGGCTGTATTAACCAAGCCATTTTTCCTCTTCTGTAACAAGCGTCCAAGCATGAGTTTTTGAGATGAAAAATCTATAAAAATAAAGCCTATGCTTTGAACAAATATTTGGGCTAATTTCCCCATTTTAGAAGTAGTTATTCACCATTTTATTAAGAACATAGTGCAGAAACCCACTGTATGAACACCCTACCTCAAATTAAAGTCCCCTTTAGACCTGTGTTGGTCATTATATACGTATACATGCAAGTTGCACTTCTGTGTGAATGAGGACTGGAAGGCAACAAAGTACTCTGCATTAACAGGTGTTTTTTTTTTGTGGAAGGCAAAGAAGATGGAAGAAGTGGTGGGAACTCTCCTGGGTATGCCATCCTCTGGACCCCTGTAAAATTCCATGAATGAGACAGGGTGATTACATGATAAAAGCCTCCACTGGAAGTACTCCTAGTCATTTCTGGAATGTTATAGTTCTTTATTAATGTAAAAGATATTGGGTATATATATATTGGATATACAGCAATGGGTTATGTTATTAGGTTACATTTCAATTATATTCTGAGAGGTAGGTTCCATCTGTTTTTTTATTGTACTGTTGAATGACTGGTGATGGCCTTTGGCTAAGCAATAAAGACATGGATTTGGGTTTAGCCTGCAGTCTCAGTTAAAAATATAAGTTGTTCCTGAACTCTGTTTCCAAGGAATGCTTCATGAAAGTTCATTGCAGGCGAATGGCACATCTCCTGCACCAACACGATTATTTCTACTCATCTTTGACAGTAATCAGGCAAGGCAGATGTCTCTGGCAGCTGCACTTAATGGGAAGCCTTACTGTGAGGGGACTAGACCTATACAGCTTTGTGCTCTACAGGAACTATGTGGATGTGGATTATACAAGAAAAGGGGAAAATCTGGTCAGTCCTTATTCCTATTATTTTAGCTTTACTACTCAGTAATGAAATGAGATAGAACACAATCCAAAATATGTCTTTATCCTTAAAGGTGCCAGCATTTCCTATTGTTTAGGATGTCTCTTTCAGTTATTGATAAGAGCTTGAAAGCTACCTAATTTGGTTCATTTCCACACACACCCTCCCCATAGACAAAGCTATTTATAATTAACACCCAGGTAAAGGTCACTCGAGTGTGTGTAGCTGCTAAAGCACTGTGAATAGTAATTAGGCCATTTTTAATGCTGAGATAAAAATTATGCAAGAACCATATTCTTAATAGCCTCAAAAACAATTAAGAGAGATGCTAATCAGGTGAAAAGTTGTGAGTTTTACAAAATATGCTCCCACAACACACTCTGCTACAACCGGGGCCCAAAGGCAACATGGGTGCAATGAGGCTGCTACCGCCTGCTTTCTGACAAGCCACTACACAAACCAAGAGGGAATTGTGGGAGTAGCTTCTGAACAAAAAGAAAGCCCTCATGCAGGGCTGGGAAACTTGTGGCCCTCCAGATGTTTTGGCCTACCATGCCTATCAATCCCAGCCAATAGATAGAGGTGATGGGAGTTATAGGGCATAACATCTGGAGGGCCACGAATTGCCCATCCCTGCCCTAGCACAATGGCATGTAAAGGCTGCAATTCTATACACACTTAATTCAGAGTAAGTCCTGCTAAAATCACGGGCTTCTTTCTGAGTGGATATTATGGGATTGCATTCTAAGGCTGTGTCTACACCAGCCATTTATTCCAGGATAATATCGAAGTCGTCCCTACGGGCTGCATGACACACAGCTGATCCCTCTGTGATCTTGGGTCAAGCCCTCAGTTATTCAGGAAGGTGTAGGTGTAGACGAGGCTTCAGACTCTTTTTGGATCCTACCTACATGTCGAATGAGTGATAGAGGTTCTGCTAGCTCAGCAGGCAACTAGCCCTTTACAATAAATGTACTTTATGTCACACCAGTAGCGGAAACATTTGTAAAATGATTGCAAGGTATTATTGAAAAGGACAAAGGGTGAACCTTTTCCTTGAAGGGTGGTATGACTTGCATTCTGGGTGAAGTGGGTCTCTGATTGGTTTGCCTGTAGTGCATTTTTCAGAGCCATTAGTATGTCTTGCGGAAAGCATAACAGTTATGTATTTTCCCTCTGCTCTGTGTTAAGGGACAAAGAGTTCTTGTTTCTAGCACACACACCCTCCTCAGCTGCTCACTCTTCCTCATGAGCTTTTTCTTTAATGCATACTATATGAGGGTGGGAGGTGTAAAGAGATGACCTTCGCTTGCTTATAAAAAACAACTAATGTCTGTCTGTTGTATTCCCCCCCCTCCCCATAGCCTGTTTTGGCAGCTAAGCACAATAAAAAGAAAAAGATTAGTGCGCGTTACAATAGAAAATTACTACACCGGAGCTGAAACAAATGGGGAACGTGGCAACAGCTGCATAAAAGAGCAGTAAAAGGCTCCTTACCTTTGGATGTAAGAACAGTTCACAACAACATATTATAATTAGTCTGCTGTATATTACCCCTTGTAAAAACTTGAAGGAAAACACAATTTAAGGTTGTATTAAAACCCTCTATTTTCCACGCCTTCAGAGAGCCGTTTGACTTCGACTTGTGCCAAACCAAAGCTCTAGTGAGCTGTTAGGTTTTTAAGTATTTCATACTCTTTGTACCAGACATCATTTATAAGTACAACAGCCTCGTCCTCTAGTTGCCCATCACTGCTGCAGTGACACATGGGCTGGATCCTGACTTTCCTTCTGCAAATGGCACAGAGTTCACATTCATAGAATGGGGTTTTCATCTCTCCTCCTTTCCTCTGAGGACTCTGTGGCCCCTGAAAATCTGTTGCTGGGGTTGCGGGGCCCTTGAGAATGGGAGGCAGGGAGCTGCAGATGGAAACTACTTGTTCCTGGACAGACAAGAAATTTAGAATCCAAGTTATTAAGGCCAAACCCTTCTGTGCAGAGAAGGTCAGTTAGAACTATATCCAGCCGATCTGTCTCTACTTTGCTTTCCTTAGATATCTTTCCAAAACTGTTTATTTTAGACCTCATGATGGCAGAGATTCATAATTTTTCTCTTATGAAACTCTGGAAGCCTTCTCCAATCTGATGCCCTCAAGATGTTTTGGACTCCAGCTCCCACCGACCCCAGCTAAAATTGCCAATATTGGGAGTTGTAGTCCAAAACATTTGCAAGTCACCAGGTTGGGGAAGTCTGCCGTATACCGTATAAAATGTGACACTGTGGTATTCATTGACATGTTTTAATGCGATAAGAGTGGTTTCATGCTGTGCTCTTTTGCTACTAAACTTAGATATATTATTCATCCATAATAGGGACAGAAGCAGAACTTTGTGCCGCAGCATTATCTTTTAAAGGTTAATATGGCCAAGTGACTCATATGCATACTTCGCAGAAAGCAAGAAAGCTGCCAAAGACACATGGCATGAAAATATTCAAAGTGCTGGTCAAAATCTTACATTGGGCAAAAAATGTTGAATTTTGGAAGGGATCTTTTTTATTTTGGGGTGCATTCATTTTTTGAGGCATGAAGTGGGTGGCAGTGATGATATGAAAACGATGACTTTGTTATGGCTTTATGGTGAAAATTGCTCCTTCCTATATGCTTTCACCACCCCTCCACCTCCAAAATGCTGTTTACTGCAAACAGCAGCCAGGTAAGTGAGGATTTTCAGCAGATGTGAGAGTGTTAAAAAAAGAAAATAAATCCCCCCCCCCACAGTGGGAGGGAAGATTTAACCTTTCCCACCTGGTACACTGTGTTACTGATGCAGATTGGGGTAGCATGTATTCACTGTAGATTAAAAAAAAAAAAGGGAAAAAAGCTTATCCTCAGCTACATACTATACAATTAGCATGATGTGTAGTTTGGCCCTGAGACTAAGTTCAGAAAGTATGAGACAGAGACTAAAGATAGCAATGGTGTGAGTATAGAATCTCCATTCTCATGTTTTAGTTCTGCCTTTGTAACAGTTATAACTGGAGATCTCTAGAGGTGCAAACGTTAAAATAGGGCTTTTCCAGATGAGGATTTATTGAGGAAACACCATGGCTTATTCACTCATGTGTCATGGATAATCTAGATGCCATTGGTATCCTTTCGGAATCCACCTGTGTTTTTCCAGCAGTTTCCGGACTTTTTGCTTAAAGCAGGAAACTGTTTAAGGAGGGAAAGAGCAGAACAGCTACACATTTTCTTTGATGGTGTGGACAGAAAAAGGCAGGATGGAAGCAGGGTGGGTGAGGAAGGTGGATGATATGATGGAGATGCCCTTCCTTTCCTGATGGCTTGCCATGTATTTCCTGTTGCCATGTCCTGCAGCTCTTCAAAATGGCATTAGCAGCCACTTAATTGTTTCTTTGGCCACTTTACTCCCAGAACACAACGTATTTAGCTCCAGTACTGAAATCGCCTGCTTAAACATTGTAGTTTGATTTGGTGCTTTTTTTTTTTTTTAATGTACGTTTGTGGTATTCCAGGAGAACAGTCTTGTGGAAGGCTGATAAATAAAGAGTTACAAGTTTTCAATTGTGTGAGACAGTTTTGTAAGGGTGCTGCTGAAGTTGGGGCGGGGGAGGGCACCCAGCCTTTGTCTTTACATAGCAACGAGGTGTAGCCGGGAATCTGCTCAATCCTTGAGAGAGAGAAAAGAAGGGAACTGGTGCAGTCTACGTTGAGCTCTTCAAAATGGCATTAGCTGCCACTTAATTATTTCGTTCCTTTGCTGCTTTACTCCCGGAAACCATTTCTGAAATTGCCTGCTTAACTCTGCACTTGTTTTGTTTCTTAAAATATAAATGTATTAGTGGTATTCCAGAAGAACAGTCTCGCACAAGGATTATAAATAAAAAAGAAATTGAAATTGTGTGTGAGACAGCTCTGTAATGATGGGGCTCTGGGGCTTTCTTTTTACAGAGCAGGGAATGGGAAGTCTGCCTCAGTTTGTTTATAGCTGCCCGTCGGTAGGCCCCCTTTCTAGCAGCCATGTTGGTTGAGAAACTAAGTAGGGGATGTCTTGACAGCACCCAGATAATAATAATAATAATAATAATAATAATAATAATAATAATAATAATAATAATATTAGGCTCGCTGGGCCCTCCTCCTCTTGTGGCTTCCAGTGACCATGGCAGGTCACCTGCCTGAGAATGCCCCCAGGAGCAGTGCCCGAGTGATGGCAGATGGGGAAGAGCTGCACTGACCTCGCTTGGGCAGGACAAGTCAGGCATTTCTACTCCGCGTCTTCGGCTGTTTGGCCCGGGGGTGGCTCTGAATTGGCGGCTGCATCATATAACCGACACAGCATTAATTCAGAGCCACCCCAGGGCAAAGACCATGTAGAGAGAGCCCCCAGGAAGTTAGCAGATGTAGGAGAGCTGTTTGCTCCATGTTTCTAAATGAAGGCATTCTGAAATACTGCATGTCTGTTAAAAAAAAAATGTTGTTTAGAAAAGCAGCATGTGCAGGCAAGTGAGACTCACCAATGTGTCTGCCCCAAATGGGGAAAAGGTACTGTGGGGGTGGGTACGGAATAATGGGAGGGGCAAGGGAAGGACAGGGAAACCACACCTGGGGCCTATTCTGATGTGGACCGCCTCCCTCATGTGGATGTGAAATCCCACTATGTCCACCGAGAAAGAGGATCTCAGTGTGTTTAAATAAAATTGATTGTTTAAATAAAACATCAACTCCCGATTTTTATTGCTGTTTTATTTAAACACTGTTGATAGCAGTGTCTGCATTGTGTGTTTGTAGAACACCTATAAAGAAATACATTTTAGTATAAATCCTAAGTGGGCAATTCTTGATGGGTTGTTGAAGCAGGGGTAGAAATGAAGTGGTGGTTTCTCTGCCACTTCCAAAACTCTGCTGGCTCATGGACAGGAGACATGTAGGCATGTGTGTGTGGCGGGGACGGACTTACACTGCATCTTCTCCCTCAGTAGTTGGAAGTAGAAATTCATTGCAGGCTGAGAGGGGTGGGTGGGAAATTAACTGATCCTGGTTCCTTCAGGGATTAGAAGGCTTTGGATCCAGAGGATACAAAGCTGTCTTTGCTCTACCACTGGAATGCTCTGTTTTGGGGTCTAATAAGCCCCTCTCCCCCTCCACTTACCTGGCTCCGTCGTGGTCTGGGTGGCGGCTTCAACTGTGGCCCAGGCCTCAAGTCGGAAACAGGCCACAGTTGAAGCTGCCGTCCAGACCATGATGGAGCACGGTAATCCCCCCTCCCCCCTTACCTGGCTCTGTCGCCGTCACCGCATGGACTGTGGCGGCAGCGCCAGCGCCAGGTAATCCCCCTCCCCAACTTACCTGCATCCGTTGTGGTCTGGGCGGTGGCATCAACTGCGGCCCAGGCCTCAAGCTGGAAACAGGCCACAGTTGAAGCCATCGCCCGGACCGCTACTGATGCAGGTAAGTGCCCCTGCCCCCTTACCTGGCTCCATTGCCGGCACTGCACAGACTGTGGCACCGGCACCAGGTAAGCCCCCCTCCCCCCACTTACCTGGGTCCGGAGCTTCGGGTCTGCTCCGAGCCAATCCGGACCTGCCCTGATCCACTCTGGAACTGGGCTTTGGAGGTCCGGATCAGCCCACTCCACTTCGGATCTGGGGATCCATAATGGAGCGGAGCATAGCGCTAGTGGAGACTCACACTGGGTGAGTTCCACATAATAAATTCGGCTCTAACTCAGGGGTGGCCAACTTGTGGTCCTCTGGATGTTTTGGCCTGCAACTCCCATAATCCCCCACCATTAGTTGTGCTGGCTAGGGAATTGTATTCATGTTTTTCTCCCTTAAAGGTATTGCTTTAAACAAGCAAACAACTCAATCACACCACACAGTTGACAACCATTTCTTCTTTATTAACAGGGCCAGATCTACACCAAGCAGGATAAAACCCTTTGAAAACAGTAAATGACATGTGTCCTGGGCCTGAACAGTTGCCCAAACCACTATAAACCATTATAAAGCAGTAGTGTAGATCCTGCCCAGGTTTCAATATTTTTACATTATACATTTTTTTTTTTTAAAAAAATAGCATTACTGTAATTCATGCAGGGGAAATAGAGGTGCTAACCTGCCCTCTCTCTAACAGGATCAGTCTTCCACACCAAACATCTGCCACTTCTGTGCAATGCGGAGTCTTGATGGAACGATACCCCTGTGTGGTCGACTGCGGCTTATGAATCATACAAGAACGTTTCAGCAAATGCCAAAGGCTGCGCTGCTCCAGGTGGTTCTGAAATGACATTGCTAAGAAGATTAGCTGCTCTCCCCCCAGGATTAGGCCTTTGGCCTGTTGTAGGTGAGTGCCGTTTATAATGATACAGTGGGAAGAAAACTGTCTACCCATCCATAAAGTCATTTTTAGTTCTTCAGTGAAATGCTGGATTTAATTAAAAATATATTCATTATTTATACAGTGCCATAAGTATGCCTGGAGCTTTACTATTAAAAAAAGAAAAGGGGAAAAAAAGGAAGGAAGACAGGTCTTTGCTTCCAGGACTGTGAGGGTTGAATTATGCCTTCAATAAAGGGAAACCTGAACTAAACATCCTACCAGCATGTGAGAAAGATACTTAAGAAATACAGGTGAGCCATCTTTGAAAGCTCTAGTGCCATGGCTGTGCTTAATGATTAGTCCCTCCTGAGTCGGTGGATAGCTTTTCAATGGTTGCTCTAAGGTGTGAAACTTATAGTGCTTGGAAAGGAAAGGAAAGCTCAGTGCCCCATGCTGCACATAGTCTTTTCATTTCCAAATATGCGTATCAGCTCAGCCTATGTATCAGGAGAACATTTATTGGCTGGCGACCAGGAGGAAGGAAGCAGTAGCCATATGAACATGCAAGCAAGATGTGAAGATTTTGCTCAGGAGAGATAGACAGTGAGGGCTCTCTTGTCCTTAGGGTGGCCAATTATGAATCACCCAAAAAGTAGGGATGTGCTCCGCTTCTAATCGGACCGGCAAATTAGAAGCGGAGCGGGGGGCTTCGCCTGCCCTTAAGGCGGAGCGTGGCGAAGAGGATTGAGGTGAAGGCGGATCCTTCGCCTCGATCCGGAGCTCCGCTGGAAAGGTAAGTGGGGTTTACTGGGCCCTGCCGCTGTCGCTGTCGCCCATGAGGCGAGAGCGGCAGGGCCCGGTAACCCCCCCCCGCCCTCCTCTCCCTTACCTGCCTCCATTCGCGGTCCATCGGCGTCTTCAATTGGGCCGCTTGGTCCATTACCGGGCTCTGCTGCCGTCGCCGCACGGGCGGCGATGGCGGCAGGCCCCGGTAAACCTCCTGCCCTCCTCTCCCAGCCTTACCTGGCACCACTCCCCTCCACTGCGGAGCTCCGATTCGGAGCCGGAGCTCCGCGGCGAAGAGGAGCGGAGTATGGGCGGAGCGGCGTGGAGCGGGCCGACCCGAAATTTTCGGATCGGCCCGTGGGGCAGAGCGGGGGGTCCGTGCACACCCCTACCAAAAAGAGGACAAAAGAGGATTGCCATTCGAATTATTTTTTGTAAACGTTGTGTACACTAATTCATATGTATAGATGTAAATTTAGAAATAAATACTATACTTGAAATAGAAATACAATCCATCTCATCATAGTGCAGAAGAATGTGCCCCGTGTGCCCTGCCTGTTCACCCTGCTGACTGGTGAGGGGCATCTGTTCTTCTGGTTCTTTATCTTCAAACTGGAACTGGACAGGGCAGCCTTTCACATAGAGATTGGTCCTCTGACAGTCCGTCAAATATTATTTATTTATTTATTTTATTTTATTTTATTTTATTTTATTTATTACACTTATATACCGCTCCCATAGCCAGGGCTCTCTGGGCGGTTTACAGAAATTCTAAAATTGAGGTAAAAACAAGTATACAAAATTTAGAACTCTAAAACACAGAACATACACACATAAAGCATTAAAAGACGATTAAAAACTAAACATGTGGGTAATTAGGATGTGCCGCCATATGCCTGGGCAAAGAGGAAAGTCTTAACCTGGCGCCGGAAAGATAGCAGCGTTGGTGCCAGGCGAGCCTCATCAGACTGACCTCTGTAAAAGAGGACACATGGCCACCCTATGTGATGTGGCCAACAGAGTATGGCCCAAACTCTCAAGTAGATGGCAGTGTTACCACATATCCTTGTCTATATGTGTATATGGATGAATAGTCAATACACGTGTTGAGAACTTTAACCTGGAGTTATGGAGCATCTTTAAATGAGTATTCTATAGCACACTAGTGACTGGCCACTCACGGATGTGTGCGGGTTATTTTGATGACGCTGTCAGCCTCCTGTGCATATCCTGCTTCATTTCCCAGTTTTAGTGATAAAAAATAAACCTCAGAACATATGACTTTTCAGAGATGTGTCGGGATTTGTCAGGATTTCCTGCTGTGTGCAGGTGAAGTTGTGCTAAAAATGCCCACTAGAGGGCACTGTCCCATTGAACTGAATTGAACTGTGCAAGCCACATATATACTGTATTTCTTCGATTGTAAGACACCATCGATTGTAAGACACACACTAATTTCAGTACCACCATCAGAAAAAAAGCTTTGATTTTAAGAATAATAAAATTATTATTAATTTTAATTCACGATTCTAAGACGCACCCCGTTATTAGAGATATTTATATGGGGAAAAAAGTGTGTCTTAGAATCGAAGAAATACGGTAATTTCAGCTCGTTGCAAATGTGGAAGAGAAGCAGGAAGCAGAGTCATGGTAAGGAAATGCAATACGCCGGAGCTTCAGGCACCTTAACATGTGGTTTATTAGAAAAAACAAGCAGAATAAGTACAGAATTAATATTCAGAGAGGAAAGGCAATTATTTGTTTAAATCTATAGAGCAGGGGTGGGCAGTTTGTGGCCCTCCAGATGTTTTGTCCTACAGCTCTAGCCAATCGTGAAGGATTATGGGAGTTGTTGCCCAACCCTGCAATAGATGATGTAAGGGATGGGAACAGCCAAAAGAAATGGAGCAGTGTGCAGAGGGCTTAGGGATCTAGGAAGGCTGAGGACAGGAAGCTAATACCAGCAAAGGAGATAGGAGGGAAGGAGAAGCTAGAGAGACATGAGGGAGAGCCTTATCAGGATAGACCCCAAGACCCCAAATGGAAATGACATGTTGAGGTGGGTGGCTATTGCAATGGCAGCAGGAATGATTCTGCAGTCCACTCCGGGCAAGCACAGACAGGCCTCAGGACATAAAAGGCCCATGTCTCATGTTATTTCTTTGATTTATTTACAAAGTACATATATTGTATTTCAGTCACAGTCAACAGTAGGCTGTGTGTGTTTATGTGTGTGTGGAATCACAGTATTTCTATTTTTTGGAGCTAAGAATCTAGTGCCTGAATTTGCTTTGCTTCCCCTGTCCCTCCCAATCCCCTTTCCTTTTGTGTCATGTTTTTCAGATTGTAAGCCTGTGGGCAGGGACTGTCTTAAGAAATATTTGTGTAAGCCGCCTTGAGAGCCTTTTTGGCTAAAGGGCAGGATAAAACTGTTAAAAGAAAGAAAGAAAGAAAGAAAGAAAGAAAGAAAGAAAGAAAGAAAGTGCAACAATACATGTCCCCCCCCCCCCCGCTCCACCAAAAGGAATATTTGGTACTTTGCCTTGATACTGCATTTGTTCTCTCTGATGCACTTCATCCTCTCTAGCTAGTTCACAGGGTGATCATCTTGCCATGTAAAAGTGGATTTAGATGAAGAGCATTCACCTTGGGTAGAAGTGTTTTTTTTTTTAATGCATGGAATGGCACTAGTGCCACAGGCTCCATTATCAGAATGCTCTGTCTTTATCGATAAAATGACAGATCTTTGATGCTGGCGCTCTATGGAAGGTGCTACTCTGACAGTTGTGAAAATTGGAATCTGTCTGGTCTCTCAATATATTAGAAGGCACAGCAAATATCTGTAGTTTCAATGCTCAGAGCGTGGTTTTAAATTTCAAATGCTCAGTTTATAGGGATATTTCTTTTTAGTGTGCATATCTCTCTTCCTTCAAAGTCTTACATCTGTATGAGGTCAGTGTTTTCGATTTCAATCAGCCCAGAAGCCATTGCTTTAGTTGGATGTACAGTTAGTAAAGTAATTTTGTATAACACTCTTGTAAGTAATTTTGGGTGCTCTTACTTCTGGACATTTTGCTAACAAACATTTTCTCAGGGAGAAGTAGAAACACATTAAATGCTTGTTTGCTTTTGCTTGTCTTTTTAAATTTTATTTTATTTAATAATGACCTCAGGATCTACACGACTGCTTATAACAGTTTAAAATGGTTTTGACAACTGTTCAAGCCCAGGACACATTACACATACAGTTTTCAAAATGTTTTTAAAGTGTTGTATCCTGCTTAGTGTAGATCGGGCCTTGGTTCAGACGACACGCTAAGCCATGGTGGTTAGGCATTTTGAGCTAAACATTATGGCTTAGTGTGTCATGAGAACCATGACTTAGTGTGTTGTGTGAGCCAATCCTAAACATGGTGGCTACATAGCCACATTCTAAACACACTTACTAACCATTTGCTGCAAAGGGGTTAGTGGCCTAACCATGGCTTAGTGTGTCTTCTGAACAAGCCCAATAGCAGCTACATATGTATGTGTTAACTGTCCCGTCCCACAGCATTTTATCATAAAAACTGCCCCCCTTCAAGCTGCTATGACCATATAGCATCTTCTTTTGAATGTTGATGTTGAATGTCGATAAATATTTTGATTGCCCTGGTTACAGTCTAAAGGATTTTTTCATTAGATGTTAGCCATTTGATTAATGGCAATTAGACTATATGTTTATTTCTGGGCTCAATTTGAGATGATCTTTAAAGGACTAAAATCTGAGGACCAAGTTATATAAAAGAGTTTCTTTCCCCACATGAACCTGCTTATCATTTAAGACCTTCTTTGGAAGCCCTTCTTGGGTACCACCATCTTTAGAGATGGAATTGGGTGTCTGCTGGAGACAGGATCTTTCTTTGGTCTCAGCTGAAATGATGGAATTCTCCCAAGCATGTTCTGGTATCTTCATTACTATCTTTTCGGCATCAGCTGAAATCTGTCCTCTTTTCTCAGACTTTGAATGACACTTCATGGCTGTTATGACACCTTTTAATGGATAGATTTCTGTTTTATGGAGTTTTAGTCACTGGCTTCCGCTTGTGTGTTTAATCTTCTGCTTTATTTGTCATTTGTTCCTGGGCATGTCTTTTTTAAAACTATCTTGTTTTTGTTTTTATTATGATGTGATTTTTTAGGCTTAGGTGAAAGACGGAATACAACCCCCTAAAATAAATAAATAAATTAAATAAAATTGATGGATGTTCCGAACAGATTTGGTTTGGGTTATAGAATCGGGGGTTGTGCATATGAACATATCTTGGAATATATGTGTTAGGAATAATTTGGCCACTGAAGACAACTCTGAAGAGTCCTGAGAATGAATGGTGTAAAACCTTTTCCCTTTATTCCGAGGCTAGAAGAAGAATAAGTGGAAAGTGAGGGCATTGTTCCTTGACATACAAGGCAGCTGCTTTAGAGTGCAATTCTAGGGCACCTAGACAGTGTCTGGGGGGGCATAGGATAGTGCGGATGCCTGGATCCGAGATCAGAGTCAGTGCTTTGACCTCGGACCCAAAAGTTCAATCTTCCCATCCCCTCTCCCTCGCAGCCATTGTGGATTGAACTGCCCCAGCTGCTTCTCCGAGTTTGGAAAAGTCACTTCAGAAGGAAGGCAAAGGGGGCATTTCCATGGGAGGGGAGGGGAGGGGAATGGGGAATCCTCTGGTCTCTCCAGCCTCCTTCCTTCCAGCTCCCCGACATCTCAGCTAGATGGGCAGAAAAGCCCATCTAGTTGAAATGCGGAGGGGAAGGAGGTTGCCTCTGCCATCCCTCCCACTCTGCATTGGATGGTCATAAGCTTTCTCATTCAGAGTTTTACGGCCATCCCCATAAGATTGCACCCTAAGATGTGTTAGAGAATTCTCATGAAACAATGCCAGTGCAGCAAAATATAGAATCACAAAAGAGACAACGACATCATTCCCTGAACCAATGTTTTTTTTTTTTTTAATTTAGAGATGGTGTCAGAAAAATGTCAGTCTGTTGAAGTCAAAGTAGATTTATTTAACTGATGCTAGCTCTAAATTTGCCATTTATGTTTCTTGCGCTGTTGTCAAGTAAACTACAGAATGGGCTCTGTTATCTCCATAGTGAAAACATGGCTATAATGATGTACAAGCACTGGCAACTTCTATAAATATCATGGAACTATGAATTTACTCTGATGTTTCTCAAGGGATCTAATTTAAAACAGCATTGTTGGTGAAACTCAGGTCAAGAGTAAAGAAGTAACTATGAGGGAAATGCAATTTGACAGCTGAAATATCATTGAGCATGCTAGGTTAAGCTATGAAGAGCTTCATGTAAAAGGACTTTTCGAGAATGTCATGGAAAATGATATTTCATTTCCCTTCTAATCTGTCACAATGGTTATGCACTGATGTCTTTCTTTTTCATCCAAGTTTGAAAAGTCTCATACTGGGGTTAGATAGAAGACTTAGACCCATGTCCAACATAACTCTTTGGAGCTCACCATAGATTATTTAGAGCAGTCGTTTTGAGCAGCTCTTTGTAAAAAATATTATAGAAAATTAGTCATCTCAGTATCTGTGAAGAAAGCCCAAAATCCATGTCTTGTTCAGGAAATCTTGCAGTCCAGCTTTACATTTCAATTTGGAAATAACTAAAATGTTTGTTTGTGAGTTGTTTAATACAGCAGCTTTATTTCTTTATTTTAAATACTGATATTTATCCCACTTTCCCACAGTATAGTCTACAAGGTGGCACAGAAAAATAACTTATACAATAAAATTCAGCTTAAAAAAATAACAAAATAACATAAAAACACATCTAAGTAACCAGGCCATTCTGTCAATGGCATTATACATAATATGAAATGAAAACAATATATTCTTAACTTGTTAGATGAATGTTGTAGATGTCCTGCCTCTTGCGGAAATTTTCTGCATATATTTTAGGACTTTTGAAATAATAACAATTTGGAGCAAAGTATACTATATAATTTTTTAAACTATCTGAGACTCATATTGGGATCAAAGAATCATAGAATAGTAGAGTTGGAAGGGCCTATAAGACCATCGAGTCCAGCACACTGCTCAATGCTGTGGGCCTTCTTTTATCCCCACCCCACCCTTAGTGCTCAGTGATGGGCAGCTTGATGTCTACCAATTTAATTTCCCATAATGCTCTGCAGTGGGGTGAGGGTCCACCGGTGTAGGAGGGTGCCCACTGGAAAGAACTATGCTCAATATGCCCTCAAGCTTGAATCAAATCCTGGTCAGGATCCGCTAGATTTACCGCTAAGAAAGCTGGCCAGTTTTCACAAGATGCATTCTAAGGTCTCTTGCAATGGAAAACTTATATGTGAACTGAGAATTGTGACTCAGCACCCTCTATGACACATTGCAAAAGTGGCTCTTTCCACATTGTGCCAAAATGCCCTGGCCAGCCTCGATAGGAGTAAATACCTTATACTGAAGGACGTCTGACTACCGGCTAGGAATAATTTGATGGCTTGAGCAAAGCATTGGCTCCTTTTCCCTTTTTATTCTCAGACTGAAGAAAAGTTGGCAAAATAATCTGCTGAGTATCCTGACTTTTCTACTTTCTGCACTTACAAACTCATTAGTAAAACGGCCTAACACTAAAGCCCTGCATTATTCTCTGGACCCAAAGAATTTTACTGACACTTTTCAAGATACCGGAAATATTATCTACAAATCAATAGGAAAGATCCCCGACACTTGTTCTATCAGGCAATCAAAACAGATGATAGCAGCGCTGCATTCATTTATATTCTCCCAAAGTGCACAATACTGACAACTAATGACAAGAGTGTTATCAGAGATTTGCAGGACCTGGTCAATTGGAGAGGACAGTAGCAGCAATCAATAGTTTTCTATCATTATAGCACCGCTATTCATAGGGCTTGTGTAAAGAGGTTGTCAGCATTTCTAGTTACACATTGCTTTGTAGTTGTTTTAAAGACTGGGGAGCAATGCTATTTTTTTTAAAGAGAGTTGAAGGTAGAGACATAATTTCCCATGTTGTGCACACTGTGTTGTTCCTGCTGTTCTAGCATCATCCCTGGTCAAACAGGTCCTGCAGGTTTTTGAATCAATGCAAAACATGTGATAAGAGATTATAATGGGATGTGTTTACACCATGGGCAACCATGCCTCTATCTTACTACCTCCAATATGAAAAATATATAGTGTGTTAATCACCTTGTTATTTAAATGGCTGGGAAAACTAACCCAAAGCTGAAATGACTTGCTATGCAGAACTTGGGTCTGGCTCCCAAAACAATATTCCCATATTGCCTTCTCCCTGTCTCATAGCATCATTAAGCTGTGAATTCACTCACACTTGCCAGCAGCACCCACCTTGTGGACTGAGGATGGAAAGCCTCACCAAGTGAGGAAACCTCAACACGAAGAAAGCAAGAAAATCCTGACACAGAGGGTTGCTGGGAACCCAACACAAGGACACCATTTTTAGTCATATCCCGATGATACTCTATAAAGCCTTATACAGCTTGTGACCGTAATACTTGACAGACTGCCTCTCATGGCTTAAACATCCCCATACCTGTACACTACGCTCAACATCTAAGTCCTCCTCTGGTGCCTATTGTGAGGGAGGCTCGGAAGACAGAAACAAGGGATACAGCTTTCTCATTGGTGGCTCCCCATTGGTCTCCCCAGTGAGGCCCATCTGGTGCCAACGCTGCTAACTTTTCTCTTTTCCCAGGCGTTTAGCAGCATGTCATGAGTTTTAATTTAGCCCGGATTTGTTTTTATGGTTGGGCTGATTGTTTTTAGATGTATGTTGTCTCTGTGTGTACTGTCTGTTGTGTGTTTTTAAATTTTGCATATTGCTTTTAATGTTTTAATCTTTGTGAACCAGCTATGCGATGGTATAGAAACAACGACAACAACAACAACTGTAGTTTTTTCTTGTTTAAGTGTGAGCCTTAAAAAATATAGTTTTTTTAAAGGCTCGGACTTAAAAGAAAAAGTCCTTTGGAATAGCATCAGACCAACCCAAGCTAGCAAACCGCCTTGCAAAACAGGAATGTAAGACTGTTTAGTACCAGTAACTGGCTGCTTACAAAACAGGCAATTGCTACTGGATTGGGTTTGAACAGTTGCCCTTGAAGAGTGTGGTAAGAACGAGATCAAAGCATATTTTGAAGGCATTGGCATCTTTCAGGCATCACAAAACTGGCCACAAACAGCTTGATATCTACAATAGGTAGGAAAGTAACCTGGACTGTTTTCAGGTGACATTTTAAAAACAACTTGTATTTATACCTTTAAAATTCTAACAGATTGAGAAACCACACGAGTTTTCTTATAAAGAGTATAGATCAATACTCTTTGACGTAATTCAGGAGAGTCCAGCTGTCATGGGTCCAGAAATTGTTCTGAGTGACCAAAACACCTGTCATTAACAGAATATTCTGGAAACTTTTTAGAAGTCTCAAGCGAGAGACTACACAACTCAGATATGATGTTAGAGTCTAATCGGGCAGTCAGTTTCTTTACAAGTAAAGGAATTGGGGTACAAAACCAAATACTAAACAAAACAATGTTTAAAGCGGAATTGGTTCTATGGAGCTCTCTAATTCACCCCAGGTTGCTTTCCTGTTCTTACTTGTCTGCTGTAATATTCTACATTAGTTGATGTTTAAAGTCTTGAATTAGAAAGGGCATAGTAAAACTTGGGAGAAAATGAAGTGAAATGGTACACAGTGAGATTTATAGAAAGGGAAAAAAGCATGCATTCAGGCATATTCGGGAGCGGGGGCGGTCTAGGGAAATCAGAAAAAAAATCTTCAAGAAAAATAGCAGTGCCGCTAATTCTGGGGCAAACTTTCCCATGAGATTTGGCATTTGACTCAGAAATTACATTTCCTGGTGATAGCACTGTGCTAAGTGCCACAGGAGAGAGCGAGAAGAGACTTCTTTCCCTCCTGCTGCCCCTAGAGCAGCACGGAAGAGAAGTGGTTGAATAGGTGAAAGGGAGGAGGATGGGTTTTGGAGAAGATGGGCTTTTTTAGATTACAAGGAAATTGCATTTGCTTACCGCGCTTTGCTTCCTGCTTCTGTTCTGCAATTGTATTGAGCTGAATTAAATGGAAGGAGTGGGGCAACCACATGGTCTGTAACTGAAAACTTCAGTGCTCATAGTATTGAATGGGACAGTGCCCTGTAATAGGTGTTTTGTAATACGTTTTGGATTTTGTAAATTTTAAAAGAAAAGTGACTTTTAAAAAAAGGAACAGATTATAGCTAAGCTCCTAAATCTATATTTGGGTACATGGCCTGATTTTTCAAAAGTGCTGAGTACCCACCAGTTCCTGCTAATAAAACATGTGGGGTTCTTGTTACATTTTTCCTAATTTAGAAGCATATGTGTGGATTTATGTTACTTAACATCATGCTCCCAGCTTTGAAACCTTGTCTCTACTTTTGAGTTATCAGTTGCTAATTTTGAAACTATAGTTTCTTGTAAGTTTTGCATGGAGGAAATTCATTTTGTGAATAAACATCAACAGTTTTCAGATCTTCTGACTAACCCTCAAGGTACAGATGTACTATACTAGGCAAAAAATGTGTACTTTCTTATTTTGTTCAAGATGAGAAAAGTATTCAAGATTAGACATGTTCAGGATGTAAAGAAATGTAGAATGTGGTCCTTTTTCTCCATCCAGCAGGGAACTATTGTTTAAAATATTTTAATATTGAAAAGTATTTAATTATATTTGTAACCTTTGTATATTTTTATTTATAGGTTTTAACTGCATATGTTTTAATTTTGTAAAGCTGCCTTGAGGCCCAGCATTGGGCAAAAGTTGGGATACAAACAACAACAACAACAAGAACATGCCAGAGGATGTAGATGTACCAGGGAACCGAGAATTAGAGTTCATTTCTCAGGTGTAATCTTAAAACATCCACAGGGAAGAAAGATAGATGGCACAAAACTTTTTTGGCAAGATGTCTAAGCCCTCAGTTTGCTCATGGACATTGCTTTAACACTACTATATGCACATATAATGACTGACGGGTACCTTAAAAACAATTTGTTGCTGTGTCTGTACATGAATGGATTAGTTACATAATAAATATCCAATAGGTTCCTATTTAAGGTCTTATCCAATTAATTTGATATTTGAGTCAATGCCTGTACATTCTCCCTAATCCCCTGCGAAATTGGACACGAAGATAAGTGTAAGTGTTGAGGTCACAAACTGCAGTCATCTCTTTATAAATTCCTTTATCATATTGGCAGGAAAATACACAATCTCAATTGATTGTAATTAACTTTGTCACTCTACAATTAGCTAGCTTGAATGGCTGTATTAATAAATCCTATAAACTAACAAGATTTGACAATCCATGTGTGCATTTGACACTACAGGGCAAAATTGCATAACCAAAGGAAAACGTTGAACATTTATTGGCAAGAGGAAATTGTGGTGTCTTTTTCAGCATTATGATGACTTAAATGATAGAGGGATTTGTTTTTTTATTTTTCAAGAGGTCTAATACTAAAACCTATTGGGCAGTGTTCTGGAGAAGCCTGCTCGCTGCAGACCAGGAGCATGAACTTTGCAAGAAGTCCAGAAGTAGACAGGTCACACTGTGCCTGGCATGCAGACACATGCCATGCTTACGCTAGTGTAGGAGGGGGAGCAATTTGGCTATTGTAGCCTGCTGTGCCTCTGTACTGTTTCTCTTGCTCTTATTTGGTGCCCACCCAACCTCCTTCTGAAAGCTCCATCTCACCAGCATTATAGTCTGCTCTCATGGTGAATTGCATGCAAATGACTCAGATGACGCCGACCATGTCCTGCTGTGATTGCAGTTCTTCCTCCCCTCTTAGCGACATATTTTTGGCTCGCAGAAAGTCTGTAGGGGGAAGTACGGAGATCCACAGGTGGATGCAATAGCTGACTTGCAGGTGTGCAGGGGAGGAGAGATGTAAAGATGTATGAGCCCTAAAAGCACACAGGTGTAAGTGATCAGGACTTCACATGCTATTGTTGTGAATAATAATTAATAAATTGTTGCCTAGTTCACCTACACTCCTTTGTCATATCTCATTATTTGAGTATATACAATGAAGTGATTTGCATATGTTGATGGTTTTTACCCTTCAGTGGTTGCCACAGCTGAAGAGGCAAGCCATGTTTGGTTTTAAAATAGCTTTCCTCTTTAGCATTGCACTAGTAGAGAAATAATTTTTTTGAAATGGTATCTCCCTAAAGCACCCTTTTTTCCAAAACAGTTACATGAATTTAAACATGAAACAGCTCTGTTCCAGGAAACATTCCTCAACTGACCAGCCACCATTTTGACTGGCATCCTGCTTTAAATTGAACAATTTTAATATGCTGTAACTTTTTAAAAATCTTTTTACTGTTTTATTTATTTATTTACAATATGTATATACTACTCCCCATTCAAGAATTTCAGAATTTTGTTTTATTCCTTTGTTTATCGCTCCAGAATCTATGTTAGATATGGAGTGGTTTATAAATATTGAAAATAAATAAGTAAATTAATTAATTAATTTAGTTAGGGGGTCTTCCTGGTGTTTCAGTTATGGCCCTTAGAGGTTTCCCCACACAGCAGAATAAAGAACCCTGCTCTGGATTGCACTTCGATGGGAGATAGATGAATTGGGCAGGAATAGTGCAGCAAGACATTTTAAAGTTTCAGCCCTAGCAAAGGAGAGGTGCCATTTTGGATCCGTTTCTAGCAGTGAAGTACCTTGAGGTGGCTCGGAAATCAAAACTGAACACAATCATGCATAGGACCTTAGCTGTAGTGGACTTGTATTCCGATTAAAATTCCTTTTGGAGACTTGATGGCCATGAGACCTATTTGGGGACTACTTGCTATAACTGAGGTCAATCAATCTTTATTTACAGTCAACAGACCACCATTACAACACATAAGTACACAGACGTAATAAAAATACAGAATGATAAAGAAGAAGGGATACAAAATCTGTAAAAATGCTAATCAGTAGTTTTAAAATAATGATCAGACATCCATGAGTGGTCTAATGAGAATAGCCAGATTCAAAAATTTGGCCGCTTGCTCAGTAATAGGCTTACTGATACCCTGAAGTAAAATAATCATAAGAGACTCAGGAGAGCGACCGGGGAAACACTGTATAATAGGGCATATTAGGTCTTTCCTGGTCTCTTGATAGTAACTGCAGTAAAATAGTACATGCAAGATGGACTCCACCTCGATGTCATTACAGGGGCAGCATCTAATATTCTTTGGAATTTTCTTGAATATGCCCCCTAATAGCTTGGAGGGGAGAACATTGAACCTTGCTAAGGAGAATGCCTTCCTATATTTAGGGATAGTTAGCCATCCCAGGTATGGCATTCCGTCTTTGCAGGGATGGCCTAGTAGACCCAATGACTGAGGGGAACATGGTCCCCAAGCAGCTCCCTGGAGCTCCTGGTAGTGTATGTCCAGTAATCTCTGTTTAACAGTCAATTTGGCATTTTCTATGTCCATAGATAGCAAGTGGGAGGGAGAATATAACTGAGGTCAGAAAAGAATGTTCTCCTAGAACAGGTACATCATAAACTTGTGCCTTTCTCAGTAGTGAGTGGTGCGGCTGATTTAGAAGAGTTGCCTGGAGCTTTATGTTCTATCCGCCTCCTTTTTTTTTTAAATGGAAGCTTTCATAAAGGACAACGTTGAAACCTTTGGATGGGAAAAAAAAGTTTTGCCACATCCAGTTATAATACAGTGATTTATTTTTCTTCTTGTTGTTTTGATTTTCTTGTGGGAAATGGTATTTTACATTAATGTACCCAAAGGCCAAAATCTAACAGCCTCCCCAGCTGAAAACAGAGAGCCATTAGCAGGTCCTGTAATTAGGCTGATATTAATCCTTCCTAATGGCAGTAGGGAGATAATGCTCGAAGCATTCTAGCAGGGCAGATGATCATTCAGGTGCACACTGCTGTGAAGAATGGCTCTCAGTGAACATGTTTGTAGCCAAGAGAATTAATTGTGTACAATACAAAGGGAGGTAATCAGCTTTGCACAAGATCCCCAAGGCCTTTGCATTTCATTTGATGCAAATCTTTTCCATCTGTATCATCAGTTCATCAGAAACTTCCCCAAAAGCAGCCTCCTAAGATGATGCCACAAGAACACATTGGCTTTATACAGCTTTCTGTAGCACTGGCTGGGGAATGCTGGGAGTTGTAGTACTTTTTCCTGACTAAACATGCATAGGGTTGCACCTTTAGGTATATGAAAAGATGATTTTTTTTAAATCCCCATAAGGAGCCTGAAAGATACATGAAATGGATGGAGGACAACATATGGAGCTACCTTATACCAAATCAGGCCATTGGTCCATCTAACTCAGCATTATCTACACCAGAGATGGAGAGCTTCCAGCCCATTGGCTATAACCAACTTCTGGGGGTTCCCCATCTGGCCTACCAGTTTCTTTCCCAACCCCAACCCCTCACTTGGCCAGGAACAGCAGCAGATCAGAGATGAGCTTTCCTCTGCAGGGGAGACAGGCAAGGCCTAAGGATGAAGCTGCTGAGTGATCAGTCCAGCTCACTTTGAATCTTGCCCTGCAAAAGCTTGTCCTGCTTACTTCTGAGTAAACATGCAGAAGCCTTGTCTGACTTACTTCTGAATAGGCTTAACACTGGTAGTAATCCCATGTCAGTCCTGCCCATGCCTGCTTGCCTTTGGCCCTGCCCACCAAATGGAATGTGGCCACTAAGACCTTTGCTATGTTGGAATTCAGCACTCAAGCTGAAAACGGTTCCTTATCCCTGATGCACACTGACTGGCAGTAGCTCTTTAGGGTTTCAGGTGGAAGTCCTTCCCAGTTCTACATGGAGATGTCAGAGATAGAGATGTTTGGGACTGCAGTAGTTTAGGACTAGGTTTGAAGGACTGCAGCCATATGAACCTGCCCCATATGAATCTGCCTGGGTCCTAAGATTGGCCTCAGAAGTCTTGTTCTTGGAGGACTTGCCACAAAGGTTGATGTCACTTGTGGGCATCAGGGCCAGGGCATTTGTCATTGGCGACCCCACACTTATGGAATCCCCCTCTCCATGAACACTGCTTGGCCCCCTTTCTTGTGGTCTTTAAAGGATCCTAAACACTTCTTTAAAATTCCACCAAGATCTTTTATTTTTTGGCTTGTCCCTTGTATATGATGTTATATGATTTTTTTTATTATGTTTCTGAAGTTTTTTGTCTTTAACAGTTTTTAATTGTAAGCTGCCTTGTGAAGGCTTGCCCTGAAACACAGGGTAGAAATGTATTTATTAAATGCATAAATAATTCAACACACTCCCTCTGAGCAATGGCTCTGAGGAGCCACGTGATATTTTGGGCCCCAGCTAATAACTATTGGTGACCCTCAACAACTTTCTGCAAGGCATTCACACTCACACAACAGATATGCTAGCTGGAGAGGGAAGGGAGTGGAATAATAGTTCCCCAGTAAGAACATGTTAGCACGTTGTCTGAACACCGGACCTTTTCCGCAGAGTGGCTTGTTAACCATGCAATGTGGTTTGTTAACCGCTCTGAACAATCCAACCACAAACCACGGGCTCTCAAGGTGGCTTGTTCAAGAAAAATAAGCTAGACTGCATAGTTAACAAGTCACACTGCTTTTGTTTCTTGCTGGCCATTTTACACAGCTTTTCTGTGGGCATATGCTGAATTTTAAAAATGTGTGCTGGCTTTAACTTTTAAAGCCCTATGTTAGCTGGGGTCCATGGTAGCTGAAGGCTTATCTCTTTCCACATATATTTCTACCGAAGCCCTGATATTAGGGCACAATCCTATGCATATTTAGATAGAAAATCCACAACTCCCTTGCTTGCTGGTGAATGCTGAGAGTTGTAGAACTTTTTTCTGTCTAAACATGCATAGGATTGCATCCCCAGGGTCTTGCTCCAAGTGCTGTTGTATGTTGGGATATGTCATATGGTCACACAAGAGAAAGGGCCTCCTCAGCAGCAGCCCCCCAGTTGTGGAAGACCGATTCTAGAGAGGTCCACCAGGTGTCTACTTTAATGTCTTTCTAGGTCCGGGCAAGTACTTTTTTATTCTCACACGCCTTTTGACCTTTGTATATTTTTTTATCACCATGGTGTGCTGTATACTGTTATTAGCTCTGATTTGCTCTGTAGATCTTTGCAGTTCAGTGTTTGTCATTGTTTTAGTCTCTGCTTTCTTTTTGACTGATAATATTGTGCTGCATTTTGGGGGAATTATTTATGTCGATCTTATGTGCAAGCTCACACATGTCTACTCAGAAGTAAGTCACATGAAATTCAATGGGATTTACTCTGAAGTAAGTATGTAGAGGATTGCAGCCTAAGTTTCTCTCCCTTTCCCTTGAACTTGGGGAGAGAGAGATGCTCAGCAACCCTTCACCCTCTTGTAAGGTTCAGAGACCCAGAGGTCCTTCTCAAGGTAGGAAGGAGAGGACCTAGAGGGCCTTCCCCAACTTGGTGTCCTCCAGATGTTCTGGACTGCAACTCCCACCATTCCCAATGAGCATGGACCTTGGTTGGGAATGATGGGAGTTGTAGTCCAACACATCTGAAAGTACCAAAAGAAAGCTGTGCTAGAATTTGCTCATGAGTACCCCCAAAGGGAACAAAAAGGAAGAACAACAAGGGAACAAACACAAGAAGAAGTCCTGTAGGAAACTCAAGTCACTCCCTTTCTTATTAGGGTGTGGCTTTTGGCTCAGAGTGTTGAGAATGATCATAATCTCTGGTGCAACAGAGTCCTGCATGTGAAATTGCAAGTGGCATCAACGCTCCTCCCTCCCTCTAAGCAGTACAGCACACCAAATGCACAGGCCAAGGTGTACTTGTAGGCCCAGATAACTCCAGGAGAAATTAATCTTTGCCTGAGAAACACACTTGCCTTAGAGTCTTCACAGTCCCACTTGAGTGTCCTTGTTATGCAACTTTAACATTCTTTCTTATTAATGTTTTTTTCCCTCCTTTATGGCGACTCTCTTAATGCATCTCTCAACTTATCAGTAGCAAGACGGCTCAAAGCAAGCAATTCCTTCTTGTGACCCAGAAACCCAGAACTGGCATCACACCTTGCAACCACATTTTCACTTTTATATGAATGACAGTTCCAATCAATCATTATATTTTGTGTTCTCTCTCTCTCTTTGTACATGTACATGGAATGATTTTGGCATCTATTATTGGGCGTTGAGCGAAGCTTCAGTTATCCCGTTGGACACCAAATAATATATGTATGATGTTGTTGTAGGACTCTGAGTTTTGTTCTTTTATTGTCCCCATCTCTCTCCCTTCCCCCTTTGTATTCATTATTGTTGGACTTCTGCACTAGGACTTTGAGGTCCTAACATGATTACAAAAACAAACCATGTCAAGGTTGTACCATTATTTTTCTTCCACATCAAAGATCATTAAGGCTGTTTTGAATTTGCACTGACCTTTACCGGTATACTTCTGCATCAATGGACCATGCCAGCTTGCTTTTTGTTGTTGTTGTTGTTATTAAAACAAAAGTGCCAGCCGCATTAAAACAACAGATTTCTTCTGTTATCACATTTAAAAAAACTGCTTATTTTATCACTTGTTCCAAAGCAGACATTCATAAAAAACAAGAGGTCTTGCAAAACCTTAAAGGCTGAGAAATTTAGTGCTACAACAGACTAACAAGGCTACCTCTCTGGAAAATATATCCATACACAGAGAGTTCCATCCCACCAGCGATTTATCGCACACTCCCCCTGCCTGGTATGCAGTTTTGCAACCCAGTACCCACATGAAGTCGTCCACGTCCTGCACTCATTTCAGCTATTATCCTCCAGGTTTCATTTCTTTTTGGAGCACAGAAAGTCTGGATTATGTTCCCACCCTGTGAAATAAATGCTCTCCTTCCTCCCGTGTATTTCTGTGTTTGTGTTCTATCGACCATCCCATTCTTTGTTGGGGGCATGTGTGTCTAAGGGTGTTCTGGCTAACAAAAGAGGAGGGCAGTGCAATTCTCCACTCAAGGGGGAGGGAGAGAGGTCCCATTTAATGCTATGTTCTTACTCCTGAGTAGGCATTGTAAAGGACAGTGGACAGCGTTTCTGGCCAGCTCCCACCGGATTTAGCACGGGCCCTGGACAAAGATGCCAAAAACTCACCAAAGTGAGGTTTAAGACTTTTATTAAGACTATGGCTAGGGTCGATACATGGGGATAAACTAATAAAATATCATAAAAGCATGCATAGCATAAGAACCCAGTAACAGGCTGAAATCAATAAAACCTATCATGCTTAACTTACCACGCACCTCTCTCGATCTCACATTTCTCCTGCCAGCCGCCAACATCCAAGATTAAGGAAGGTCCCCCTTATACCCCCTTTCTCGCTCTACCCCCCTCCCTTCTTGGCTTTGTTCTTCGGGCTGGTTTCACACCTCCCTCTGGATGGCCAATCACTCAAGGCTGTTCGACAGATAACGTCCAGGGCTGGCGCCTGCTCTCCCCCGACTTCCCTCCCTTTTGCCAGGTGTTGCCCTTCACCCGGTGTCCCTGACATTTTATGAAGCCATAAAAGTTAATTAAAAAGAACTCTCTTCCCACACTACATTATTATTATTATTATTATTATTATTATTATTATTATTATTTATATAGCACCAACAATGTACTTGGTGCTGTACAAAATACCCTGCCTAGAGGCTTACAATCTAAAACCCATGTGCCTCTACTCAGCATAATCTACCTTTTCCCTTACAGGCATGACCAGGGGTACATTTTCACCTTGAAAGAAATGTGGATGCCCCCTCCTTGCTTGCAGCTCCCTCATTTTTAAAGATAAAGAGATCAAAATCGGCACAATGATAGCTCTTAAGGAGGGCTTTCAGCATGCCAAGTTTAAATGATATTGGTTTATCCTTTGATTTTTAATGATTTTTAAAATTTCCTCCCTTAAACCCATTTTCCTGGTGGTTCTCAAGTGCAAAGGATCGATCTTCCATTCCTTTGAAGCTGTGCATCTTCAAGTTCATAAACTACAATCTGCTGGTTCCCCTATTCAAGAGTAAATCCCACTGATTTCAACTGCATTTACATCCAATTCATACTAAAATACCATGTATGCTTGCCTTTGAGTAAACCCCATTTTAGCAAGTTTGTCTCTATTTAATGGAATTTACTCAAAGGTAAGCATGCATGGGATTGTAGTACGAATTGGATGTAAATGCAGTTGAAATCAATGGGATTTACACAACCCTGAAACCCTCTCCAGGGTGAGGTGTCCAACTACCACCAACCAATGAACTGTAGGAGAAGGTACAAAGGAGATCTGAGAGTGCATCTCAATGGAACAACAGCGATACGCTGGTGTGCAGGAGAGGAGAGGTGAATGAAATGTAAAAGTGCAAATGTGTAAATGATCAGGCTTTCACACGCTATGGAAATGAAGGCAGATAATTTGAGGGCAAACATGTAGGTGTGATGGAGCCGAAACTTAAATACATTTCATTCTCTATTATAGGGCAAAGGAAAGAAGAACAACTAGAAAGGTCCATCTAGCCTACAAGCTTGTTTCTCATAGAGACCAGTGTGGCTGTCTCTAGGTATGTGAACATCCATAAAACTTGAGCTCATCGAAGTTCTCTGATTTTCAGCTTGAAGCTTGTCCTTACTCACATCCAGATCAGGTTAAGATATGTTTTTGTTTGTTTGTACAAAAATGAATGGATGCATTTTAGTGTCCATTTTTAGAAAGTATACACTTTCTGTTATTGATGAAAGCTTGTTTGTGCACTTTTTTAAAAAAAAATGTACACAGTTTCAAACACACCTTTCTTTGGTCCGCAGATTGCATCCACAGGCTTAGAAACGTACAGACTTTGACTGCAGATTGTATTCAAGTTTGTGTTCGAAAACCTTGCCTGAGCAATACACTTGCCTTGCAGTTTTCACATCTGGAAGATGCAAACTGGGTAGATTCTGATCTAAAATGAATGGGGGTGGTGGAAATTCTCATACATCCCTACAGTGTTTCCAATCAGATGCCAGACAAGGAAGGCAGCAGCCCCATCTTGTTTGTTCTCCAACAAATGATATTCAGTGGCACATGGTCTTTGCCTCTGGAACTTCCATATAGCCGTAATGGATAATAGAGTTAGGATGCAAATGACTGACCTAGGAGTAAGCCAATAGGACTTTCTTGTAGACATGTATGCTGTAGTTTTCTTTGAATTTGTTGAATTGCTTTTTAAAGGCATCTAAGCCAGCAACCACTATCTGAACTCGTGGCAGTGAATTCCATATAGTAATTGTGCACGCTACATGGGGAGAAGTACTTACTCCTGAATCTACTGCCAATTGACTTCATTGGGTGACCCCAATTTCTAGTTTTATGAGAGAGGAAGATCAATGTCTTTCTACAAGGCACATAATTTTATAACATTCTATTATGCCCTCCCATAGTATTCGTCCCCCCACTCTAAATAAAAGAGTCCCAATGCTTTAGCTCAGGGGTAGGCAACTTGTGGCCTTCCAGACGTTTTGTCCTACAACTTCCACCAGCACTAGCCAGCATTGTCAATGGTGAGAGATGATGGGAGTTGTAGGCCAAAACATCTGGAAGTCCAGAAGTTGCCCAACCCAGCTTCTGCTGTTCCTTCTAGGGAAGATGTCCCACTTTCAACCACTTGAATATTTTGCTTGCCTTTTTCTGCACCTTTTTCTGAACAGTGATTATTTTTTTTGAGCTTAGGAGACACCATAGATCTCCATAAGGACATAAAAGTACTTTCAGTTAATTTTCAACCCTCTTTCTAATGACCTATAGCATCTGCCCCGCCACCAATTCATTCATTTTTGGAGAGATCCTTTTGGATGAGTTTGGGGGATGTGGGTGGAGCCAGAGTACTTTTCCTAAGAGCAAAGGCAAAAGCATTTGAGCTAAAGCATTTGGTGCTCTTTTTGCAGTCTGCTTGTGTTTTCATTTACTGAATAATTTGGCATTGTCCTCAGACATGGTCGCTTCATTGCACTGATCACTTACAAACAAGTCAAATAGCACCCTTCTGAAAACAGATCTTTAGGACACCTCACTTCCTTCTTCCTTCCATTGTGAAAACTGCCTGTTTACTCTCATTGTAGGATGAGAGTTATTCTGTAGTCCTGATATTATCTTGTTGGGAATATTTGCAAAGTCATCTTGAAGTGTTTAACTTGCTAGCATGTACTTTACCTCCCTCCTCCTCCTCCTCCTCCTCCTCCTTCTAAAAAAGGTTTTAAACAAGGCCTCTCACACTCAAGTCCCTTAACATCTGGAATTCCAGCTGTAAGGCTTTCACCTTGTTCCCTACTCTCCTGTGCTTGCTGCTGAACCTGAGTTGTCTTTATGACAAGATGACAGCAATCATACTTGTTTACAGTTAATTTGTTCTGACTATCAGCACATACACTAAAGAGTTCAATTCCCAATACCAAAAAAATCTCTTGCCTCCTCTTTTAAAAAATTAGGAATTAAGTTCAAATGCCTTGAAACTAGCATTTCTGCTCTGAAGACCATGGAAGAGATCTTTTCCAAAACGCAATGGGTTTTTTTGAAACACATGCACACACAACTTGCCTTTGTGTGCCCTTGAACTATATCTCTGCCCAGCTCCTAATTAGGTTATAGCCATTCCATTGTAGCATATAGCCGGGCCTGCTCGTAGCTCCAGTCTTTTTCACTTAGATCAAATGTGTCATGTTCAATAACTTAAACACTAAGGCACTAAAATTTGACAGGTGGGCCAATGTGCTTATACTCTGATCATTCTCCATTCAAGAGGAAATTCTCACATGGGGGAGTTCAGACAAATAGATAGTTTTAAAAATTGTACATTTGACTTATTGGTAGAAGCAAATATAACATCACAACAGTCTTTCTTGGCATTGGCAAGGGAGCGGGAGGAAAAACTGTTCCAGAGTGCATCTTTTTAAATAAAGGATGATTTAAGAAAGAGTAAAATATGGGGAAAAGATACAAATATAACCTTCTTATCTATTGATATGAGCTTGGATCCTAGGCTGCTCCTCCATTTATGTACCTCCATTTATGTATGGGAGGGGGAAATTTCGGCCAAGTCCCCGCTCTATCTGCAGTTTCCCCCACATCAAATCTCACATAATTTCAAAGAGCCCCCACTCCAACCCACAAGGACACTATAGGGAAGCACAGGGGTTGGCAGAGGAAAAGAGAAAGTGGGAAAGCGCTTCCCCTGTTTTATGAATGTGAACTCTGTTCCATTCAGAGAAGAAAAGTTAGGATTCAAGCCCAATCCCTAAATAACTCTTGTCATTATCCTAGGAAAATGGCATGTGCAGTGCAATGCTATATATGTTTACTCAGAAGTAAGCCCGATTTAGTTTACTGGGGGGAAATTACCTAAGCCCTACTTAGAGAAGATCCATTGTAATGGGCTTACTCTTTCGGTCTACTCCATGGGACTTATTTTGATTTTACCAAATGTTCATAGATTGCACCCTTAGACATGTTTACCAGCTAAGGTCAGAGATCATCTGTGATCCTAGGAATAAGAACCAGGATGCTTGGCAGATGTAGAGTTAAAAAATCAGGTTCTTTCCCTGCCTACAGCAACAACCAGATTCTAAGTTCTTCCTTTGAGAAATCCCCACTGCCCTCCTCAGTCTAGAATACAATCTTGGATAAACCACCCTGCTGTGGCTAACCCAGGACATTCTGAAATATGGACTTGGATCAAGGAATGGACCTGTCACGAACATGACAGTCACTTTGCGTGTGAAGTGCTACGTATTTTAAAATGCAATGGTGTGGTTGCTGCTCTATGTGGGAGAGGCCAGTAATACCATGCACAGACCACCTTGTGAAACTGAGCATCCTCCAGGGGGTTGTGTTTCCAAGTGGCAACCTTGCTTCTTGATTGTATGACCCAGATCATATGATCATGGCTTGATCTGTCTGGAGGGACAGATCTGTCCATTTTGGTTTCACCCATGATCATTAAAATAAATAAATAATTTGCAAGTTCATTTTGTTCCAAGGAATGTTGCAACAGCAGCAACAACAACAAAAATTCATGGAGAACTTTGTGAACTTTGGTTTAAAACCCAAAACCCAAAATTGAACCTAGTTCAGGCGCTAATTCCCATAACATGGTGGCACACATGAGATGACTTTTGAAATGCTGCCTGTGTCAGGAGAGACTCTACTGTTAGGCAGAATGTGGTGACTGCCTGAGGTGACTGGTTAGGGTCTCCGGACAAAGCAGTAAATTGAGAGTTATTTAATTTATTCTTATTGTATTTTTTTCAGAGAGAGAGAGAGGTGCTTCCGCCTTGGATGCCAAAATAACTTGGCCACTATGCACCCTGACTTTGGATGGTGTGTGTTTGTGGCATTTCCTGTTGCATACACATCTCGCTTCATCAGAACGAAAGCTGCTTTTTAGTAGTTGAATACCGTTGAGCGTGTTACTCAAACCATCCACTTCAGACCTTCATTTAGATGGGTGTCAGAGACCACGATGCCAGCAAAACCTCCTGCAGTCTGTGGTATTGTAAACATGTCCAAAGCTACCTGGAATCTTTCATTCTGCTCAGTTATAGAAATTTCTGTGAGCTGAGACTAGATTCCTTCACAGCTGTGGAATGCAGGATTATCCATGCTCACTCTCAGGTGGATTCCCATTCTGAAGAAACCCTTTGGAAATATATAGCCTTGGGAATCATTCCAAGACCCTTCCTGTGAATGAATGCTAATTGCTACATAGAAGCCAGCCTTCCATATCATTGGTTTAAAATGATGGAATTATCCCCGAGATAAATGAACAATGATGCATTTGTTTCCATTGGCCTTTTTTTTTTTTACATTACTATCCTTAAGAATTACTCCTCGTGACTACAGCATGCTTTGTTGTGGAAAGCTCTCTGACAATGCTGCACACCTGGGAAATAATAGAAAAATCAGTTTGTGAGCGGGTTTTTTTTTTTTTTGGCCAGGGTGGAGAGCAATTGATGTAACAAATAGGCTCCAAGGACTTCTCTCCCAAAAAAGGCCTAACAGTCCCTAATTAATTTCATGGGTGCAAATGCCATTTCTTTTGGGCCAGATTTCTCTACTGTTTAACAACAGGGAAAAATAATTAAAAAGGAGAGCAGATTAAGAAAAGAGGAAACAGTCAGGGGGAGAGGAGGAGTTAAAGGGCAACAGGAACAACAGCCTATCTGAATAAGCGGAACACAACCAAAAATGTGGAATAGAAACAAGGACATTGGGCAGGGCCTCTGTGTCATGCATAAGGTCCCAGGTTCAGCTACTAGCATCTCAGGAACAAAAGGCCAGGGAAAACCTCCAGCAGGCTAGATGGAACAACTATCTGACTCAAACAACCCGACTGTTTAGAAGCTGCCTGTGTTCATAGCGATACCCACTTTCACAAGTCATTTCATGGTCTTCATTTAAATCAATCATTATTTAAACCACAACTAATCAATTTTTCTTAGAGCTTTTCTATGCACGGCTGTTAATTCGCTGTATCTACTTACGGATTTGTTGCAGAATTGAGATCCGAGCACTATGCGAAGGGCATTGCCTTTCCTGTTTTTCTACTTTGTAACCTCCAGCATTGTGGTATAGTGGAATACCATGAATACATAAGTTAAAAAAGGAGTTACTTTTGTTTTTACAATTAGATACTGTCCCTGTTCTAAAAAGAAACTCACTGAAAGGGCTCTTTAGACACAGAAATGAAACTGGAGGGTCACAATGTCATCTAAAGAACCCATAATCAACAGTGAATAGGGAATGATGAGCACATGATAAATGCCTCATGTAGAAAAGCCCTTAGGTCATGATGCCTGTATATATTTTTTCCCAGTGGAGAGATTATTAGACTTGAGGGCAAGATCTTAACTGGGAAATGATTAGACTCCTCTTCCCAGTGCTATGCTCTAAACCCACCAACACACCCACTCACACCCCTCCAGTTGCAGGAGATCGTGATCATGTGTCTCCCATATCATGCTCCATGTCCCCATTGCTGTCAGGCTGAAGATGGCTACTAGTGATGACCTCCACATTCATTTGTTTTTTTAGTTCCTGCATTCCAACTTCCCTGGCTGGAGATCAGACAGAGCAGTGTGAGATATTTTTGGCTGAGAGTCAGTGACTTCCCCAAGACTGAGTAGGAATCTTATCCTAATTTTGATTCAGTCCTGCCCCCACCCCTGCTGGTCCCACCTCAACCTACATTAAGAAGATAAAACATTAGCAGAGTTGTGCTGGATCAGACCAGAAGCCAATCTAGTCCAGCATTCTGTTTACACATGTGGCCAACAAGATGCCCATGGGAAATCCACAAGCAAGACATGGCAAATTTAAAGAACTTAGCGGGTCCTGCTCATTACCATGGAGGGAACTTTAGCAACATGTCACATATAGGTTTTGCACATCTCTACATTGCCATCAGATTGCTCTCATGTGAAATTTGGAGGCAAAATTAGGAGGTCTTGCTCCAGTCAATCATTTGTAGGAATTTCAAGAGAAGCTTAAAAAAGAAAAGACAGAAAAGACAATATTAGTAAAAATTTCCCAAGGGAAATTCACACATCTCTACTCTGAAGAATTTTTCTGCCTGCAACCAGCACTGTACTGAAGAGTATGCATATTGTGTAAAATGTTTCCTTTATCAAGTCTTGCACTGAAATGTAAGTAACATCTGTTGAAGACTTCATTGGAATCTAAGTAGTATAAAAAAGAAACAAACTCCAACTTTTTTATTCAGTTTTAATAACAACAGCAAAAAATGTTCTTGTTCAGTAATTTTCCTGAGAGAGCAGCAACATGGCTTCAGGCATGAAAATCCATTAACACAAGCAGATGTAACTCCTACAGGGAATTTCTCAATATGGTATCCAACCTCTTTGTTGGGCTGGTTTAAGGGAATGGATCATGCTTTTGACTAATTTGGGACATGAGCAGAGATGGTACATAAATTATAGCATAGCAAACTTGAAGGACTAACAACTTTTGGTTTCTTATGTAACACTAGGATCAGGGTCAGGCAGAACATACAATAAACTGCCCAGGTTTGATGTGTGTTACCACCAAACTGTTATTTAACAAATCAGATGGGGTCTGAGATGGGAGTGGCTGATCAGGGAAGGGATCTGAAGGATGAGATAGATAGCTCATTGAAAATGTCAGCCCAGTGTGTGGCAGCTGTGGGGAAAAATGGACTCCATGTTAGGGAACATTAGAAAAAGGATAAAAAGAAACCTGGATCAGTTTTGGTCAAAGAAAATTACAAGTGTGCCCCCATCTGGATTGGAACCACAGAGGGGGCAAAGGGTTAAAGCCCCCTGAATATGTATACTAGGGTCTCAATCTGGAGTGAGCTCCCTTGCCTTTGTTTTAGAGAAAGTAGGAAAGTAAGATGTAGTTACTAGTTACAGTCTCAAAATAATGTGTAGTTTGGGTCTCTGTGGCCCTCTGAATTTCAGAATTGCTCAGAGAACTTCAGGAAGTCTAAGATCCCCAGAATCAGAGGACCACTGCTTTGTTTCAGACAAATCAACATGGGATTCAGGGTTCGTCCAAATCCGATTCACACCCCTAACTTGAAATCCTCAATCAGAACATGAGGGCAATAGCCATCTCTTGCTATTGTTCCCCAGCATTGTGCCTCTGAACTGGGAGGATGCATACAGGTTAAACCTTGAAGCACATTGTAATTGTAACAAGTCTGTCTCTCTGTCTTCACTGGGTCATTCGTAAGGGCATCTGAATTACAGTCCTGCAACACTACAGCCCTCCAGCTAAGCCCTTGACAATCCTATAATGGCAGCTAAAAGAAGAAGTTAATCAAGCACCTGGTTTTTTTGTTTATTCGTTCAGTCGCTTCCGACTCTTCGTGACTTCATGGACCAGCCCACACCAGAGCTTTCTGTCAGCCGTTGCCACCCCTAGCTCCCCCAAGGTCAAGTCTGTCACCTCCAGAATATCATCCATCCATCTTGCCCTTGGTCGGCCCCTCTTCCTTTTGCCTTCCACTTTCCCTAGCATCAGCATCTTCTCCAGGGTATTCTGTCTTCTCATTATGTGGCCAAAGTACTTCAGTTTTGCCTTTAATACCATTCCCTCAAGTGAGCAGTCTGGCTTTATTTCCTGGAGTATGGACTGGTTTGATCTTCTTGCAGTCCAAGGCACTCTCAGAATTTTCCTCCAACACCACAGTTCAAAAGCATCTATCTTCCTTCACAGTCTGCCATAAAGGGCTGGTGGACTGACTTCAACTCTATTTATCTTGGTGGACCTTCAGTTGTGCAGGGTTGCTGTCCATGTCACAGCAGCCTATGACAACACAAATAAATGTGGTGTAGTGGCATCTGAAGCGATGGAACAGATACAATGTGATTTAGAGACAAATAGATCCTTAGATTTACAATGCTGCAGACATTGGTTGCAAGTAACCTAGAAAGTTATCACCTGTCACATGGAGAACAGAAGAATGTAAGAAGTGCTATTCTGGATGAGACAAAAGGTGTATCTAGTACAGCATCTTGTTCCCCATAGTGGCCCATGGCAGGACAGGAGTGCAAGAGTAATGCCCTCTCCACTCATATTCCCCAGCAACTGGTATTCAGAGGTATCCAACCTTTGATCCATATAGGTTTATTTTCCATGTAAGCTATTATAACTTTATCCTCCATGCAAGATCTGGCTCTGTGATGAGGCTGACTGAGGGCCAAACAATACCTTCTTCAAGCCATGCATAGCAGAATGAATCTCCTTTTAAAGCCATCTAAGATGGTGGCCATTGCCCAGAAGCAGTACCATTTTAAACATTATTTTAACTTTTGTTGAGGGGGAAAGCTGCACTTCTCATTTACTGTCTGCCTGCCACCTCCATGCTTTTACTTTTCAATCCCTGGGTGGTGACGCTCTCCTTCTCTGCTGGCTCAGTTGTCTGGCTAGGCTGGCTTGGCTTGATTAGATTGCTGCTTGCCAGCACGTGCTGTGAAGCAAAACGGCTGCACCAGCCAAATTCAAGGCTGCAGCTGCCTACCATTTTAATTGAAATCATTGGGGAAGGCTGATCTCTGACACTGCTGGCAAAATGTAACACTCTCCTATCCACCCCAACAGCAGTATTCTATCCCAAGAAATACTCACTGGGTACTACACCAGTTCAAATGGCATTTCCACACACCTGGCCATTCTACAGACAAGACTCCATTTATGGAAAATAAATCTTGCATCTAGAGATGTGGTAATGCATGTGTTACTTTACTTATATCCCTATTGTGGAGAGTCATGACTGCCTCAGAAGGGCACACAGCCAACCACTGTATTCACCAATTTCCTATTTCACAGTGAATGAAGGTTTTCAAGCACATTGTTAAAACCATGACAGATAGAAACCGTTAAAAAACGGTACGCTCAGCTTCCTGGATTTATGTGCCAGTTGCCTAATTCTGCATAAGGATGTCATAATATGTGGCTATTTCACAACTCTGCCCCTTGTCCTTTTTAAACTCATATCCTTGAGTTCTACAGATAGATAAATGTTCTGTTTCATGTTAAAGTGCATACAAAACAAACAACCCTCGTAGGAAATCATTGTTTCTGCTTTGAATTCTATTAGATGTATACTTCTGAGCAGTCATGAGGTAAATAATTGTGCCTCTGGGGATCCTGATTAACAATGTGATTTTATGTCAGGTGAATGCAACTGGGGCATGTTCAAGGATTGATTTCAGCATTGTCATTATAATAAAGTAGCTTCTGGAACCTGAATGGACCAAACTGTCAATGGAAGATCAATGCAATTTTGAAGTAATGAAAAGCAGCCGTTTAACCTTTGTCTACTTTACAATGCTTCTGGCCCTGGTTGCATGCCTCAGATAGTAGTTTCACTTTACTCACTTCTATAAGGACTTTTTAAAATCAATCAATCAATCAATCAATCAATCAATCAATCACACAGAGCATATGTTTGGCACTTCTGCATAGGTATCCATGCTGTGTTCTTTTGGGTGTGTGTGTGTGTGTGTGGACATGTATCGTTACAATGAAGAGTGGAAGTGCTCTGATGTGCTGTTGTGCATTTGATATGCTCTGGTTTCTGTGTCAACATTCTGAAAGATTTTCCAGTTGTGGTTCCATGTATAAATGAAGAGGCGACACATGAAAGATTGTACAGGCTTGTACAATCTTGTCACTAAGAAAAAATAATTCTGCAGTGTTTCTAGTCATAGAATTTTTCTGGATTTCTCCATTTCAAATGTTTAATTAATTAAGGGAACAATCTTATAACTCCTAGGCAGTGTCTGAGGGGCCACAGGATAGTGGGGATTTCCCCTCTGAGGTGGGAGAGAGTGCTTCAACCTCAGAAGGGGAGTCAAAGACCTGCTCCACTCCCCCGCCTCCTGGCAGCCAGCACAGAAAGAAGCCCTCATCAGTTGGCAGATTGACCTTGGAGAGGGAGAAAAGGGGGCCTTCTGGTGGGTGGGGTGGAGGAGAGACTGGAGAGGCCAGGATATGAGTTATCCTGAGACCTCTTCAGTCTCCTTCCCGCTCCCCCCAAAACACACTCTCTCTACATGGGCTGAAAAGCCCATCTAGTGAAGAATTCAAAGATCAGAGAGAGGCAAAGATCACCTCTGCTGTTCCTCCTGCCCTGCAAGCCTATTTGGAAGCTTCTGACCATTATGGGAACAATTGTTAAGACTGTGCCCTAAAACTAATTTTATGCCTTCTTTAACGTAAAGGCTTCTTACAAGTGATAGAGACTAACCACATTAGTAGATTCCTTGTGTGGGGATAACTGGGATGGAGAGAGGTAGAAATGTTTGCATCAGCTCTGAACAAGGAAGCAAAGTTGTAATATATATAGCATAGAATTGGATTGAGAGTTCTTTATCCTGTAAACCAGGGTGGTCCTCTAGTTGTTTGGGCCTAAAACTCCCATCATCCTGCAGCATTCACTATGCTGGCTAGGACTTGGTGGAAGTTACAGGCCAAAATATCTGAAGAGCCACAATTGGCCCACCGGTGCTGTAATCCCACTTGACAGCTTGAGCAGCTCATTATCTAAACTCAAGCTATTGACTTTGTCATGCTTTTCAGACATTTCTTATGAGAGGGGTTGGTAAAAATGCCAGCAAGCAAGCCAACAAGCATCTTCTGTCTTATGTGGTGAAGACACTGTCTAAAGCAGCCTTCCCCAACTGGGTGTCCTCCAGATGTATTATACTATAACTCCCATCATCCCCAGCCAGCACAGTCATCCATATGCTGGTGGGTGTGATGGGAGTTGTAGTGCAACACATCTGGAGGGCCCTAAAGTGAGGGAGGCTGCTCTAAAGAAGGTCAGCATCCTACATACACTTTCCTAGGAGTAAACCATGTTGAATAAATGGGACGTGATACTGCTTATACATACTTCTATTGTACTGCATGTTGTGAGACCTTGCTAAAGTGAGGTCTTGTTAAAATGAAAGAAGAAAGGTTTACCAAAATGGAAACCGAGTAGCAGGAGCATGACATAAATCTTAGTGCTGGAATTCCAAAGAATTGAATGTATAGGCAAGGAAATTTTTTCCATTTTGTAACACCCCCCACCCCACCCCAATGAAATACAACTGGCTGACGTGGCCAGTTCACAAACTCAAATCACAAACTCAATGCCATTATTTCCCAAACATCTCAGGGAATGCATTCACAATGTGCAGAATTTGGCAGAGTTTATGATGAACGAAGCTGTAGCTTCCCAGTTAGAACAGCACATTTATCAGGCATTGTGATTATAGGAATACTTTTTGGGTGGCTGCCCAATTCATACTTTACAATCCATGCCACTCCAGTTCTATCAAAATAGGGGTACCACATGCATGAAATTTACATGGTTCTTTTTCGTGAGTCTATGGACAACATATAAATTGGCCGTTCATTTAATTTCTGTAGTGGGAGAGGAACCAATAGAAGCCCTTTATAATGACAATGATTAACATAAAACAAGGAAGAACCCTACACTTTGTCCAGGTAACTTGAAAATCTCTTTCTCTTCCTCAGCTAAACTACTTGACGTTGAAGAAATATGGAGTTGTTGGGAAAGCATACAGTCCTGATGCTCACAAGAAGCTCAAATACAATTGAACATGTTGGGATAATTAATTCTATTCACAGGATATCAAATTTCAGTCCAGTAGAAGTGTTGAGATGACGTTACTGAGGCCGGAGAAGTTTTGTTTGACTTTGTATAGTTCCCTCAGTCTTCCAGGGAAGTAGCATTGCATTTCCCCCAACGTATTCTCTTTGCTTCTTCCAGTGAAAAAATGGCACTTGCTGAATTTGTGGTTACTTGTCAATGGCTCTTAGAACAAAATAGTCTTTATTAAACTCTGAAGCCCTCTAGGGTCATGATCGGCCTCTGCTGCGTATTTGTATTTGTGCCTTCCAGATGAAAAAGACAAGCTAGATAAATTCTGGTAATATGGGGGACTACAGATTGTACGTGAAGAAGTGACCTTTTTGATCCAAAAGTCTTGTGTGTAATAAATTATTTGTTTGACCAGAATTATCTGTATTTCTAGTGTAGCAATGGATGCTCTTAGCCTATCAGAAAATTCCGGGAGTTGAAGGCTATAGAGAACATAAATCTTTCCCATAAAGAAACAGGAAAAACATCACATTGAAGCTTAGCATGACTCTGAACAAGAAGAATAAAACTGTCACTTCTAGCAGCCTCATATAAATGTATACAGTCTGGTATTTTTTTAAATAAATAAATCATTCTGTGTTTTTGGTATGTATGCAGAATAGCCAAATGTCTGTGTTGCTTGGGTCCATTTCTCAGAGCAGGTGACTCTGATTCCTTAACATGTTGGCTGGCTACCCCCCGGCCTTCCAGGCTATAAATAGGTATAACCAAGACCAATGTGACATTTTATATCCCCACATCAGATTTGGTATGTGTGCATTTGAAAAAATAAATAAATCTGAATCTCAGACCTTAGTTAGACCTAAGGTTTATCCTGGGATCATCCTGGGGTCATCCCTGTTCATGTAAATGACACACAGAGGATCCCGGGAGCAGGTAGGGATGACCCTGGGATAAACCTTAGGTCTAGCTAAGGCCTTAGTCTCTTGCTATGGTCCAGCTTTCAGAACTCCAGCTAATTGTAAATTGCCTTCCTTACGTGGCCCAGGTTAGCCAACCAGCAAATTAAGGACTTTAAAAAGAATGAGTGAGAGGCAAAAGGTTCGTACCATCTGAAGAGAAACCGGAGCAATTACTGCTGCGTGTGTACAGCACCACTTCATATATGAGCATGTTATATCTAAAGACAAACCTACATCCTCATTTGTGCACCCTTCTCCCTTGCTGCTAGGACTGGCAGTGCCAACAGGGTGACGTGACTGTCCTTGGGTGTCAAGTGATGTATCAGCTTGTAAATACATTATACACAAGCTGTGGTGCAAAAAGGCACCACAGGTACAGTCTCAAATTTCGCTTTTTACTTTGCCCTATGCACAGCATGCAGGCACTCTGGATAGCAATGGCAACACCTTGGACAACAACAATGTAATGTATAACAATAGACTGGGATACCCAGTATCAAACAATCAAATTTATTTTGATAAAGTGTTTTTCCCTACTTTCAAATTCTAAATTAGGTTATATGGTACTAGGGATGAGTGTATCTTCCAACTTTGGTTTTGCTCAGTTTCTCAATTCCCTAGCCGCAAGTGTGTTTTGGCCCATTTGTGAATTTGGTAAAGTCCACACGAAAATTCATACGCATTTTCACACACATTTCTTCCAATATACTTATTTGTGTGTACACTTTCCCAGGCAAAAACTTTTTTTGTTTCAGCAGGCTTTTGGAGCTATTCTGGAGCTGTTCTAATGTATTGGATTTCCCCCCTCTTTTAATCTGTTCCTCTTTTTATTTTTTTTAAACTTTTTTAAAATTTTACTGTAGGTTTAATTCTATTTTAACTTTTGTAAATTTATATTAATATGTTTTAATTGTACACATTTTAATCTTATAAACCGCCTTGAGTCCCAGTACTGGGAAAAAGGTGGGATATAAATAAATAAATAAATAAATAAATAAATAATAATGTGCACACTTTTTGCAAGAAATTGAACTCTAGTACAATGTGTTTTCATGCATATTTCCCCTAATATATGTGTTTTTGTGCACACGTTCCCTTATATGCATTTTTATGTGTACTTTCCCTTAATATATGCACTTTGGAGTTGTGAATTGCATCACAAAATTCTGAAAAGTCGGCAGTCATTGCACAATTGTGTTTCTGTTTGTCTATATGTTTGGGAGGACCAAAGTGAATAAACTAGCATAACAATTCAGACTGATTTTTTTTTTTCATCCTTCCCTACCTGTACCTATTTTTTTGGGAGAAGGAATTCAGTCAATCTCTTGTCACACTGAACATTTATGCCAACAAGAGAGAGGGCCTTTTCAGTGGTGCCCTCCCCCCAATTATGGAATGATCTCCCCGATGAGGCTCGCCTGGCACCGACATTGTTATCTTTTCAGCGCCAGGTCAAGACTTTTCTCTTTTCCAAGGCATTTAACAGCATTTAAAAACACTATGTTTGTTTTTCAATGGACCCCAGAACTCTTGTTTTTAAATGGATACCATTGTTTTTATACTGTTCATGTTTTTTATGGTTTTAAATTTTGTATACTTTTTAATGTTCACAGAGGGCTTCGGCTATGGGGTGGTTTGTAAATGTAATAAATCAAATCAAATCAAATCTGATACCCTCATTGTCTGACAAAGTTGGTCCTTGGAAACCAACTCTAACAATTTTTCCAAGGAACAGTCAAATCAAAAAGTCTTCCACTTCTTTCAGGGACAATATTAATTACAAAGTCAATTGTCTTCTTCTCTTTACTGCTGTTAGAAAAGAGTTAGTGAGGCCCAAAACAAAACAAGAGTCTTGTGGCACCTTAAAGACTAACAAGTTGTACTAGAGTTCACTGGTCAATGAAAGCTTATGATATAGAAATTTGTTTCTTTTTAATATGCCATAAGACTTCCTTATTTTTGCTGTGACATAGCTACTCCCCTGTCAGAAAGGGTTACTGTAGCCAGTGGTGTGACTAGGTAATTTTTGACCCTGGACTTAATTATCTTATTGGGGGTTGGGGCTCAGATATGTGTATTACTTCAGCTGTAAAGCACACAGTCAAATATTTCTCTTCTCCCTGCCTCAACTGCTTCTAGATGCCTGACATGTAGAACAACGAAACGGTTTGCCAATCTTGGTTACAAATGCATCTTCTGAGCACGTGCATTTTTTGCATTTTGAATTCACTTAAAGCATAGAATTATCATGATGACAGATATAAAATGGGGTTTGCTTCTGATGTCCTCCTTATCTGACATTCTCTAGGTAGTCATGTGGAGGGGAGGGGCCTTGGGCTGCTGGGCCCTGGACTTTGGCCTCTCTGCATCACTGACTGTGGCCAATGTAAATTTAATTGTTGTCAGAAGGTGAGTTCCAGGATCCATTGGGGTAGTCAGTACTGTTGCAATATGACCCAGTAAACCAGAATTTGAGCTCTGCATTGAATGACTAGATAAAGTGGATAGACACAAAGGACTAAGTTCATACCTATTATACTAAGCGAGGACTTGTGAGGGTAGATATTGGCTGGAGGTTGAAACAGTTCCATTTCCGAATACATGAGCTGACAAAATGCTTGTTCCTTGCTTTGTGCATTTCTCATTCTCAAACCTATTTTTCTGGCATTTTATAGCATTGTATAAAATGTTTATAGGTTAAAGTGTTGCTAGAGTCATAAGCCAGCCTGTGCTTTATGAGAAAAGTAGAAACATCAGTCTTGAGCGATGGCATTGTGTCCTAACCAGAAATGTACAGGGTTGCTATGAAACTCCCACAAAGGTAGCCTTCTCCAACCTGCTGCCCTCCGGTCCTGATGCTGGCTGGGTCTGATGGGAGTTGGAGTCCAAAACATCTGGAGGGTACCAGGTTGGGTAAGGCTGTGATAAGGGCTTGCCAAGCAGATTGGAGGGATGTGTGAATCAGCAACCCTTGAGCTTGCCAAATTTCTCTGAAATCCATCTCGAAACTTGTTCTGACGTGAGTCCATATCAGATTGCAAATTTTGACTTCTTTTCACATGAAAATCTGTGCGCATTTTGGTATTTTCCAATTGTACACATCAGTGGGGTGCATCTCCCATTGATTAAAGGGCACTTGTGCACATTTATAAAAACTTGAACACATTTTTGGGTCCACAAATCACATCACTATCTTGGAAATGGATCGACTTGAACTGCAGATTGTGTCTTGAGTCTGTGTTTGGTCCAGAAGGTGCAAACTGAGTAAATGCTAATCAAAAATGAAGTGAAACAAATTTCTCATACATCCTTAGCATTGTGTACATGTTTTATCACGTGACTCTCTTCGTTTTGATATCGTAACTGCAACAGTTAACACATCAGGACAGTTTCAGGTTCAGCTTCAGTACTCCTTACTAGGATAATGGTTGTTATGGCAATGACTGAAAGAGAGGACATTTTATTCTTTGAGCAGCCTGTTTAAGGAGCATATTCACAAGACGCTTTCTCAAATGATTCCTGTTCAGCAGGGACAGTCCTTCTTTTCTTTGCATAAGGCAGAAAACACAAGTTTGCATGCCCTGGCCAACCTGAGTGATCATAAAACATTGTGATTCTTGTTCTTTGTCTATGGTTCAGTCAGATAAGATGACCTGTTCGCCACCAGTGTGCACGATGTGAGTTTCCGTTTTAAAAAGCCATTCAGTTCTTCTTACTCTTATTACCATGAGTCAGTGAAGTCTGAATTACTAGAGGCAGCTGTAGACATCAACAGCCATGGGTTTTCCTAGGTGTATATTCATATAAATAGAGAAAGAGTCACACACACAATGGACTTCTAGTTTTCAACTGAAAGCAGCCAATGCCCATGGTTCTCAATGGGCCCAGTGTAACATCTCTCTGTTCCTGGCATCACTATGGGGAAAACCGTTTAGATTAAGGGTGCAGAACCTCAAGTCCAGGGGCCGAATCTGGACCTCTGTGGGTTCGAATCTGGCCTTCTGGGGTGTGTGTGTGTGTCTTCAGAAGGCCATGTCCCCTTCTCCTGGCTTCACCTCCTTTCCCCCCATTAGTGGTTTCCTGGTTTATGTGCAGTTTTTTCTCCACTCTAAAAGGTTGAAAGCCTTTTCTAGGACTTCGTTACTGGCAGCTTTCGACTAAATTGTGCTGGTATTTTTGGGGTTCTGTGTGTGTGTGTGTGTGTGTGTGTGTGTGTTGGCCCCACTTCCTTTGACTTTGGCCCTGCTCACGCTTGGAATGTGGCCTTGAGAGCTTCTCTGAAATGGAATTTGCCCCTCGTCTGAAAGAGGTTCTGTCCCTCTGCCATGGATTTTATTCTAGCAATTATTGTGGCAAAGGGTTCAATTTAATACTGGAATCGCCATAAGGACAGCACAGGGCTCTGCCACTTTTGGCATATTCTCTCACCCCATGGTTGGAGGCATTTCTAGTATATGGATCACTGTTGCCCATAGGTCAGGTTATTCTGTCATCAACGCAGTCAGTTTTGTCATGTGCTGAGGCCCCAAATCAGGTGAGTACCTTGGTGATGGGCAGGTAGGCAGGCAGACAGAAGTAGGTAGGATAAAAGTTAGCAAAAGGCTGGCAGAAGGCAGGCAACTTAGGCTCCACAGTGTACCAAGTGATCTCCTTCAGCAATAGACTAACAGCAGGAAGCTGATCTAGGTAGTCTTTGCAGGCAGAAGGCCCCAGGTTCACCTCTAGCCAAAAGGATGTCAGGTGGGAAGTGATGGGAAAGATTCCCGAGAGACTGGAGAGCTGCTGTCAGTTGGAGGAGACAGCATAGATGAAGAAAAAATCTGATCTGGTATGTTCCTAGATGCCTTTATATTAGGATTGGCACTAGATTGGACCTCTGGTATCTTCTGATTTCCCACTTTGGCAGGATTATAAACTGTATAAATTTCCCTGCTGGAATTGGCTGTAGTTTGGACCAGTAGCCTTAGGCCTGGGGTGAGCAACTTCTGGAGTTCCAGGGCCTAATTTCCTTTTGAAATAGCCAATGTGCCACTAGGGGTAGTGGGGGGTGCAAAAAAGATTGGACCCCCACCTGCCCTAGGGGGCAAATGTGTAAGGAGCCGATGGATGGGTTCACATAACATGACAAGCCACACTCAACCCATACTCAAGGTTGAGTGTAGATTGAATGTGGATCATTGTTGAATCATGGATTGTCATGTTGTGTGAACTCAGCCATGCTAACAAATCATAATTTGTTAACCATGAACAACACACAGTTCACAACCCAGAAACAAACTATGAGTTCTCTTCGTGGGTGGTTCCTGAACACCACAGGACCTAACAAGCTGTTCTACTATATGCAGGTGATTTCTAGCTTCTGTTCACTTTGTCCTAAGGATTTTGCTCCTCCCCTCCTCAGTGAGGGTGTGTCTTCATTGGGGAATGAGTGCTCCATTCAGATGAGAACAGCCACCAGGCAGTAGACTGCAGACACTGGGAACAAGTTGGCTGTCAATGTTCACCCGCTGGGCGGTGAGCTTGGGAGATTGCTGGGCATGTGTGGTAGGCTAATTACTGCCACATGGCCTTAAAACTGTTTCAGGAAAGCAGAGGAAAAATATATTTAATGCATTTTCCCTATGTAAATTGTTGGGTGCCTTACCACTACAGATCTATGCAAATCATTCCACTTGGAATGTTGTTTCTTAACAATATTAAGATTAAAATTAAGATTCTATTAAGGTTCTCTGACGTTGCCATCTCAAGCAAGCTGCTGCCCTCAGCCCTGCCCTACTTCTTCTCCCCATGCCTCCCCCTCGCTGCTTTCGCATGGCAGCAGTGGCAACTCCCCATTCCTGGCTCCCGGTGTCCCCATCATCCAGCTCCCTCCTTCCCCAAGCTCCTGGCTCTCCCCTCTCACACAGTGGCAGGGACTCACTGTTCCCCTGTCCCTGTTCTTGCAGGGCAGTGGCTCCTCCTCCCTTTATTGGACAGCTGGGACAATCTGCCTAACCCGGCAGAAGGTGGGAGCCACCAGCCAGGGGAGGGAGGAGGAGCTACCACCATCACTCAGCTGCAAGTATTGCAGCTGTCAGCTCATTCACCTTTCTCCCATGCACATTTTTACATGGTTCCATTGTGGCTTCTCCTGCCTATAAGGTAATGTGTTTATATTCATTTTTTTTTAAAAAAAATCCACAGGGGAATTTGCTCTTCCAACATTAAGTTAAATAAGCGAAGGGGTGGTGGTGATGTGGAAATGATTCAGGAAAGCCTTTGAATATATTCAGCAGGAGCAGTAGAACTGAAGAATGCTAAATGAACTGCTTATGTACATTTTAGTTAAATACGTATGATTGGCATTGTTACAACAGGACAGATGCTTACCAGTTCAGTGGCAAAGAATAATGAATATAAAATGCCCATGAGCAATGGGAGGCATTGTGACTCAGTGGAAGAGCAGCTGCTTGGCATGCAGAAGGTCCCAGTTTTGATCCCTGGCTTCTCCAGGAAGGGCTGGAAAACTCCTACCTGAAACCCTGGAGAGCTGCTGCCAGTCAGTGTTGATAATACTGGGCTTGATGGACCCATGGTCTGACTCAGTCTAAGGCAGCTTCCTATGTTCCTAATCTGCAATAGTGAAAGACTCAACTTTTAAATCTCTCTCTCTCTCTCTCTCTCTCAGCAACAACCACAATGTGTCACCTTACCTAGCCCCCGGATTTTGGTGAATTCGTCTGTAAATTGCAATCCCCAAGATTATCAACAGATTTGGACTATGCTCCCGCCTTTCTGACAGAAACGGCACTCCACACAATTAATCCCACACTGTAACAATAGGGCGGCTCTGGGAGGGCTGCTGCACGCGTTCCTAGAAGTCTGGGAATGCATCTTCCAGCCCTTTACTCCGGTGAATTGGGGCCCAGTCCCGGTTGCCCCGGAGAGCTCCATTTTTCTGGAAGTCTCCGGGTTTTTCTGTTGCATCTGGTCACCCTAGCTTTAAATTCAAATAGGCTGGTACTGACGTCGCCCTTTCACCTTCAGCCCTGCCCACCACTAGAAGGGTTTTCTGAACTGGGATTTGGCCCTCGGACTGAGAGAGGATTTGCACCCCTCATTTAGAGGTTCTATGCAGTGCATTATGTCAAAACACTGCCTTGCTTTTGGAAGCGCATCCTGCTGTCTGACTATGTTTTGTCATCGTCCACTGTTTGGGCATTCTGGCCTTAAGTAGCCAGGTAACAGGCCTTTGCTATAGGGGAAGCCTCAGTATGGAATTTATTCTCTACAAGTATCTTTTTTTCTTTATTCCCCACTTCTGATCTTTGACAAAGTGCCTGCAGACCTTTTTGTTCTCAATGTCTTATCAGAAGATCTGCTTTTGTGCACCCTTAATATTCCCATCCCCTTTCCTCTGTGTAAGCCCCTTTAATTGGATTTTTCTGTGATTTTATTGCATTATGTAAACCAACGTGAATGCCCAACGCGTTTTATTATATTATGTGAGGCTGGCTGTGCACCTGCAGGTCAAGGTGGTGGGGTTGATACTTGAATTATTATAATTTTTGGTGGAATAGAGTGAGTAATCCTTCTGGAAAACATTTAATAGGTGGAAACTTTACCTTATCAGCAACACATGAGGAATGAATAACTAAGGATGGAGAGCCCTTTTAAACTATTATCAGAAAAACTGAATTACATAATAATGATCAATCTCTCTTTCTCTCTCTCTCTCTCTCTCTCTCTCTCTGTGTGTGTGTGTAAAGCTGTCTAAGGAAGTGAACATCATCACATTTTGGGTTTGGGTTGCAGCCAGAGAGTCTTACTTAGAGTAGACCCACACACTACTGGAGTCTTGGATAGGCATGGGCAAGCACCTGCCAGGTAACCACAGCTCAGCAAATTTACAAAGACCTACATTTTCTGTAAGAATATGTTGTTCATTTAAAAAAAAAGCGGGGGGGTCGGTCTTCTTCTTGTTATTCATGGGAAGAACCATACCATTTGATTAATGGTATTGTACATTTTCACCCATACAGATGAAACAAAAAGCCACAGGCAAAGGGTTTTGTTTTCTCTGTTTTGGGGATTTGTGTGTGTATGTGGCAGAGGGGTGCAATTTAACCTTTCTCATTTTTTAATAATATGTTTTGAGGAGGAGAATCAAACCAGCCTATGACTAAATGTGGCAGCAAGCAAAAGCTCTAAGATGATCAAATGTGGGGGAAAATAATTTGTAAAACGTAAACTTCCTGAGGGTGAGATGCCAACTGGTATAGGAGAGACATGAGCAGGTAATAATAAACTCCGTCTTTTCTCTACTGACTCTTCTTACAAAAATCTCGCCACGTAGCACAATGGAGTGCAATGAAAAAAGAGTATCTTTGGTGATGTGGATGATTCACAGACAAGACTCTACTTCTGTTCTTTTTATGCCCCTTTATTGTGGCCCCCTCCTTTATCAGACACTCAATAATGCCGAGAGAGAGAGAAAGAGAGAGAGAAAGAGAGGGAGGGCGATGCTAGGTGCTTGTGTCTTCTAAAAAAAGTACATGCAGCAAAAAATAAAAATAAAATCATACAGCAGTAAAATAATGCCCCCAAATTTCCAGGAGGTTATGATGCCTGTGCAAAGTTTTTCCTTCTTTCTTTCAAGTCAAAATGAATACAGATCTGGCAAAACTTCTACAGTATGACATGTCTCTCCGAATGGGGCTATATAACCCACTAGCTAGCTTCAGAGCGAAAGATTTTTTTTTAATTATTATTTTTAAAACAATGCTTCAAAGCGGGTGGGAGTGGGAATGGGCCTTGAATTGGGTGGGATTCTGGCCCTTGGGTTTCAGTTCAGAGCTTTGCTGTAGGCCTTCTGCGAGACTTGGAACCAAAATGCTTAATCATTGTGCTTCTATTTTTGTCAGAATTGAATAATAATAATAATAATAATAATAATAATAATAATAATACGTCCCATTTCTGTCACTCTGTTTTAAAATAGCATAAGCTGATGAGATTATCTTTCTTCTCTTCACAGCCCACCACCCTAACATTGAAGAGATAATATATAAAATTAAATAAGAGGAAATAAAAAGGAAGGTAATATAATACCATAAAAAATGATGTTCTTTCCTTATGCTTTAAGCTAGCAAGTTTGATAGCCATATTGAGATTTATTTATTTTTAAAAATGAAGTTTTTCTTCATTTGCAAAATACTTTAAGGTTTCTACTTTTTTTAGAATGAGAGACTAACCACAAAATTTGAAGCTTGAGGATATTTGCTAGGGTTATTATTCGAACAGAATCACTCGTCCAAACCTAAGCATCTGATGCTTTCTAGCAGAGCTCGGGCTTGCAGTATCACAGTGCTGATACCTTTTTTTAAATGAATAGCAGGGCCACTGGCATCATCTCCCACCCCTCTCAGAATTCCTTGTACCCTCTGAACTTAGCTGCAATCACTGTGGTTGGGTGTATGCCTGTGGAATGAATGATCCTGGCAACGGTATATTGTTCCCTGTTGTAATGTGAAAGTATTTTGGGGGCAGTTTGGTCTTGAATGGGCAATTAAGACCCATTAGCTTTACAAGACCAGCTCCTAGCAAGTGAAGAATGCTAAAAGTGCTTTGTGGGTATGGGTGAACACAGCTGCCTGGATTTGTGGACTCTTCTTGGGGGCAGTGCTAGGGGTACTGTCATCATGAGTGCCTGCACTTCAGAATTTACCAGTGCACTGATGGACAGAGGGCTCCAACATTGGAGGCTATCCTATGCCCTGCCGAAAAGAACCAGGCGGGGTGGGAGCAGGACAAAGGCTTTTATAGCCTTGCCATCTTTGTTTTAAAACATTTTCAGCTAGATGAGCCTCTCTAGTTTGCTTACCAGGGAGTGGACAGGGACAGTGATCAAGGGGCTCTTGGATCGAGCAGATCCAGGCCTCTCCTCCTCCCTCCACTTTCTGCCCACCATCCTGCTTCTCCTCCCCTCTCTCAGAGCATTTCTACACATGGCTCTTAATCCGCTATATCTACTAGTTCTGTTGCAGAATTGACATCCAAGCACTATATAAAGAGCATTTCTTTTTCCTGCTTTTCTGCTGTATAACCTCTAGATGGCACTGTAGTATTGCAGAATAATGCAGTGAAAAAGGTGGTTTCTTTTGTTTTTACAATTAAATGGCGCATTTTCCCTACTCCAAAAAAACTTGCTGAAAGTGCTCTTTAGACACAGAAGTGAAACTGGAGGGTCATGACATTAACTAAAACACCCTAAAAAACTGTGCGTAATCAATGGTGAGTGCATGTTAAATGTCTCGTATAGTAAAGCCCTCTTACTCTTAAGAGGTTGCAGTTGCGACCTTGTAAGAGAAGCTTTCTGCGGTGGTTGGGAAAGGAGTTGATCCATGATTGGATCTTCTCCTCCAGTAGCCACCATCCATAACTCCCCAGAAGCTGTCTGGGAGCCATAGGATTGTTCTGTTATTTATTTAAAGCATGGATATGCAAATTTGCATTTTACTTTAAAAAGAGATCAGGGCAGCTAAAAGGTGTATAAAAAAATTCAGTCACAAAAAATAAAATGATCTCAGTATAAAGAGAACAATAGATCAGAGCAATACAAACCAGCAGAAATGATAAAAATCAACTATCAGAGGAGCAATCCTATGTATGAGAAGTTGTTCTACTGGTCTGCTGTCAAAGAGTTCCCATGGATGGCAGTGAAATTTTCTGATGCTGTTGCTGCCTCACCAGTGGTACTGTATTGTCTGTGAGGCTGAAAATGGGGGGAATTGAGGTATGTGTCCATCCAAACTAGAGAGGGACTTAAATAATATGCATGCATTTGGTTGTTTTTCAAAATTATAGCCGTGAGTGGTGGGGAAGAGCAGAGGGCGACCAGGATTGGGCCTACAATGTGCAGGGCAGTGAAGTAACAGGTTTCCACAAACTGTGATCCTGGTGACAAGGGTCTTCCCAAAGCTTCTCTTTGCCCTGGTACTGCAGCTCTGCTGATGCGAATGAAATAGCACTTGTTGCGTTTATACCTCAAACAATATTTCTAATGAGGAAAAATAAATTAATAGTGCCAGTCTTCTTTCTGTAGTGTATTGGCCCTCCTGGCTTGCCATACCAGGAAGTACTTGAGTCAGCTCCCACTGCTTTCAGTTTCTGTTCAGCACTTCCAGCCACAGTAGGCTGTCTGGCCTGTTCTCAGGAAGCCTTACTTATTAATGTCTTTTGTCTTTGGTTTTACATCCTCTGTGGGAGCTTCTCTTCATTGTACTTTTCTCTAACTGATTTCCCCCTATTTTTGTTTCATATGAGGGAGATGTTTCTGATGTGGAAGTCAGATGATAGGACAGGTGAAACCAAAAGTTCTTCAGATGGGGGATAGCCAATAAAAAACCACACTGATTCACGCCAGCAGATGGATTTGACTCAGGCCCAGGGAGTTTAGCAGTGTTTATACACAAGGAGTACTGACTTGAGTGTGGAAATAATGCACATAATGTTTTTATATGTGATTCTTCAGATAAATTCCCCATTTCATCCTGGTCTTAATCCTGTACTCTTCATTCATGCCAACCTGAGTGAGGATTGTACTGAGCATTATTTCCTGAAAGCAATTTTTAAACGCAAGCTACATTTTATAATACCTTTCACTTTCAAGTGGCATTTTGCTTTTTTTGCTTTTTATTCCTTAGACATTTCCCCATTAATGTTTATGAGCAAATAAAAGTAAATAGCCAGCTAGGGCTGCTGGATGTTTTAGGACTGTACAGTTATGGCCCAATCTAATTTAACATAATTCATGGGGCTTTCTTTCAAGAACATTTGCCTCCTGATGGACTTTTGATACATTTTCTTGTTTCAAGATATATGAATAAAATGGAAATCAGTTTTAAGTCATAAATAAGGCGACCCTTAACATTCTTCCAACCTGGAGATGTTAAATAACAAAAGTTTTACGTAAACTGGGCTGTTTTTAAGTGGAATTTTAAAAAGGCAATAGACATAGGTTCAATCCAGAGGAACTTCTCCATTGGAGAAAGTATCAAGGGCGGAGTTGTTTTGGTCACCCTCCCCTCCATATGTTCACTGAAGACAAGAGGGGCTGTATTAACGCCATATATTAATGATTGTGCATTCATTGGTGCAGGCATTATAGGGCATGCAAGTCAATATCCGCATCCCCAGAATGATTTAAAAAATGGCTTATTGCATATTCCACAATGCCTCATGCCAGTGTTCACATCCTCTGCCTACATGTTTTAGATACTAAAAATTGGAGGCGGAGATGTAGCATAGTAACTAAGTGACTGAGTTATGAATTAGAAAGTCCCTCATTCATTTTTTCTCTTTCACCTTCATCTTTCTCATCAACAATATGGAGACAAAATCAGTGACCTATCTTATAGTTGTGGGCAACTTGTGGCCTTCCAAATGTTTTGACCTAAAACTCCCATAATCCCTCACCATTGGCTATGTTGCTTAGGGCTAATGGGAGTTTGTAGGTCAAAATATCACCCAACCCATCCACCAGTATTGTTATATGGTAAGGACTCTGAACACTCTGGGAACTATATACATGGTTAATAAACTATTACTACCAATAATAATAATAATAATAATAATAACAACGTGTGATATTTTTCTTATGTACAGGTAACTGAAAACTTCTGCAAGTGTATATTCAATATAATGTCTAGTTAGCATAATGTCCAAAGCCAATCCTTGTATGAGATGGATAAAATTATTAAACTTTGTACACTGTAATTTCCCACTTATGGTTTTACACACACACACACACACACACACACACACTTTATGTACAGATACTCAGTAAGCCTATAGTTATACAAGGACATTCTGTTCTAGGCTATTTTAATTTTTATGTAATAATGTGTGATAACGTGTACAACTAAAACCCATTTAGGGTAGCCATGAATAAAATTTGTATTTGTATATTTGGGTATTTTCTTTGGGGGTAAGATTGGATTTTTAAGATTTCTTCTTGGAATTTTACTGCATTATTGTTTTTGTACGACATCTAGAGAACTTATTGATTATTTATCTAGCAAGTGCAAATAATAACATAAATAAAAAATAAGATGGGATATGATGAACCAAGGTCTTCCAAGTTGAGTATTTCATTCAGTGGATCCGCTAACTAAGTTTTACAGTGCAATCCAGTACGACAATGGAACCAATCACCTAGGGAGGTGGTGGGCTCTCCCACACTTGAGGCATTCATAATGCAGCTGGACAGCCACCTGTCAGATATGCTTTAAGGTGAATTCCTGCAGTGAGCAGGGGGCTGGACTCGATGGCCTTATAGACCCCTTCCAACTCTACTATTCTATGATTCTGTGATCCCAGACTTCCACATTTGCTGTGTGGAGGGGTTTAGGATGCCACAGAGGCTTTCAACTGGCAGTGGAAAAGAACGTCAGAGGTGGTCTTTCTGCTCCAAGGCTCCAGTTAATCCTGCAAAAACATGTGTGGAAATAAGACTATTGTTCTCACTAGCAGTAGTTAGTGGACAGTTCCAAAATGGGTGTGGGGTGTGGTGGGAGCTCATGTAGGTATTTCCCCTGCAACTGAAATCGGTGGGGTGGGGTGGGGTGGGGGGAAAAAGATGACTGAGATCCTTGGGAGAGTAGGGAAGGCAAACAACCCACATCCCCCACCTCCAGCCCTGGTTGTTTGTATTCTGGGTACAGCTGTGACTCCGCAGTGGCTCTCACTGTTGGCACACGCTTAGATTGCTGTGTCCGTGATGTAGAAGTCGACTCTGTGTGCAGAGATATATATTATCTCAAGTTAAATACGTTTATCCGAATAGGGTATTTCCTTTTATTCGGATTCCGGTATCAGTGGCAAGTGAAAATGATGATTATAAAGCTTTGTATATGATAGTAGATTACTGGCTACAAACAGATACCAAATACTTGGTCTCTCAATTTTGCATGAAAAGCGATTTGTCAGTGATAAAAGCCAGAAGTGCTTAGTGATCAGGGTGGTGGTGGTGGTAAAAATTTGGGGTGCTTCAAAAGATAATAAAGTTAAACCTTTGGTACTCTTCAGATGCTGAACTCCCCTCCCCTACCACTTTGCTGACCAAATCCCAAATCTCTTGCTTATAGAAATAAATAAATAAATGGAGAGCATTTTCTTTTTTTCTTTTAGCTTCTGTAAATTGATATTGGATCTGTCAGTCTACTGGGGGTCATTCCCCCCATTACAAACAGATATGAATTGTATGCTGATAAGCAAGAGTTTAAAAAGTTCAAAGAAAGGGTTTAAGAAGAAAAAAAAATCTTAAATGAAAATCTGGAAATAAATGCAGCTCCTATTTGTGAGCTTAAACAAGATTCCAAGCAGTAGCGATAAGTATTGTTCAGTTCCTTGAAAGAGTGAGTGCTGGTTTTGTGCTGCCTTTGAAAGAGATAGTATTCATCTTTATTTGCACTACAGCTTCAACAGAATGGACTTAAAAGGCAAGACATTACGATCCATTCTCGATCTGTAATGGGAATGACAGGCTGATTTTATCACTGCCAGAAGCAATAGGTATTCTTAGTTTCAGTAACCACAGAAAATCAAGATACATTTTAAATGGAAAGTATTTTATTTTAAGGGGAAGCAAATAGTCTGGGAATGTACAACTACAGCAACGTCAGGCAGCTGAGCTGCAAGGTGATTCTGCCCTCCTTTAGCGACATCACTGTTAGAGCAGTGGACACAAGTTGCCTTTTTAAAAAGGGATCCATACATGGATACCGTCTCAAAAGCCTGATTTACTGAATGGGATGATATCTATTGTGTGTGTTTTTAATAAAGTAACCGTGGGAGGATATCTACAGGTCCATTTTTAATAAATGTACATTTTACTTCATTTTATGGCCAGATTACATGATTAGCCCAGGAATGGGGAAGGCAATGGCTGTGTTCAGACAACAAAATAGTCAATGGTGGTTTAATAGTCAACTCCACGGTTGATTATTGAGTGGGCACTCACCACATGACATAACAGTATCAAACCATGGTGTGAATTAATGCCAGCATCGAGTTGACTATTAGCCAATGGTGTGTTTCATTGATACATCCATCACCCTTTCTCCCCCCGCTCAGTCCTCCCACAGGTATCCCATCAGCCATTGCAAGTTCTGCTGACTGGACTAGAGCGGCAGCTGCCACTTTGATTGCTCTTGCTGGGGGACTCTGTAGTCACTGAAAATAATCAACTTTGTGCAACAAAATAGTCAACGGTGCCTGATACACGACGTGATGGTCAACAGTTGTTCAAATAATCAATTCTGCTCAGCGTTGGCTATTTGCGTTGTTTCTTTTGGCTGAATAACCAACCATAATGTGAAAAAGTCACGACAGACAACACAATAACCAACCCCTGACTATTTAACCCACCATTGACTATCAAACCCACCGCTGGTTATCACATCATCTGAACCCAGTTAGTTTAAATTATTATTATTATTATTATTATTATTATTTATTTATTTATTTATTTATTTATTTATTTATGTATTTATTTATTTATATAGCACCATCAATGTACATGGTGTACATACAATCACTCTATACTTCTACATGGTGACTAACCAAGAGAGCTTTGAGGAAATAATGAGGTTGGTGCTTGGGAATTTTTTGACAGTGCAATTCTGTGCCACTTTTACACGTAAGTAAGCTTCCCTGTGCTTAATAGGACTTAAACTGAATCTTACGGGGGCGGGAGACGTAAACCTCAAGGCAACAATGGATGAAGGCCAAGGCACCACAGTACAGAGAACAGCTCCAATAGGGCCCCAAAATAGTGTCTGCAACAATGTAGGAACAAAGCCAGTCTATAAAACACATGGTCTTCGGTGTCTATATACTAATGCCCAGAGCATGGGAAACAAACAGAACGAACTTGAACTCTTATTACATGAAGGCAAATACGACGATAGGTATAACTGAAACTTGGTGGGATGACTCCCATGACTGGAATATAGCAATTGAAGGATATAACTTGTTAAAAAAGAACAGAAGAAATAAAAAGGGAGGTGGAGTTGCACTATATGTTAAAAATACCTATCCCTGCACAGAAATACAGGCGGATCAGACTGGGAGCCCCATCGAGAGCGTCTGGATTAAAATAAATGGGGCAAGGAATGAAAAGAACATGATAATCGGAGTCTACTACCGACCACCCAATAAAGGAGAAGACGAGGATGAAACTTTTGAGAAACAAATTGCCAGTGTTTCAAGGAAGTGTGATGTAGTAGTGATGGGGGACTTCAATTACCCTGATATCTGTTGGGAGACCAATACTGCCAAAAGCGGCCCTTCCAAGAAATTCCTGACATGTGTGGGTGATAACTTTCTCCTACAGAAAGTGGAGGAAGGAACTAGAGGATCGGCAATCCTTGACTTGATATTGACCAAAAGGGATGACTTAGTGGGTAAAGTGGCAGTTACGGGAACTCTGGGGGAAAGTGACCACGTCATACTTGAATTCTTGATTATGAAGGAGACAAAAGTTGAGCGTAGCCATACATGTACTCTGGATTTTAGGAAAGCTGATTTTAATAAACTCAGAACTATGATAAGTAAGGTCCCGTGGCAAATGAGCCTAATGATAAAAGGAGTGCAGGATGGGTGGGAGTATTTAAAAAAGGAAATTTTAAAGGCACAGTTACAAACAATTCCAACAAGGAGAAAAGATAGAAGACAACAGAGGAAACCAATGTGGCTCCACAAAAAGCTTAGAGATGACCTGAAAACAAAAAGGGATACATTTAGGAAGTGGAAGGAAGGCCAGGCTACAAAAGAAGAGTACAGACAAGTGGCGCAGGAGTGCTGAAATGGCGTCAGGAAGGCTAAAGCTCAGAATGAGCTGAGATTAGCGAGGGATGCTAAAAGCAATAAAACGGCTTTCTTCAGATATGTGAGTAGTAAAAGACAGAGGAAAGAAATGGTGGTTCAACTGCTTAATGAGGATGGCAAATTGATAACAGATGACAAAGAAAAGGCTGAAGTGCTCAATTCCTACTTTGCCTCAGTCTTCTCCCAAAAGCGGGTCTATGACCCCCCTGGAAAAAGTGAAGCAGAAGTTGAGGGGGCAGGATTGCAGTTTGAGATTGATAAACAAATGGTCAAAGAACACCTAATTTCCTTGAATGAGTTCAAATCTCCAGGGCCCGATGAACTGCATCCTAGAGTAATGAAGGAGCTAGCGGAAGAACTCTCAGAACCTTTGTCTATTATCTTTGCAAAATCATGGAAGATGGGTGAGGTGCCGGACGACTGGAGGAGGGCTAACGTCCCTATCTTCAAAAAGGGCAAAAAGGAGGAACCTGGGAACTACAGACCAGTCAGTCTGACATCCATCCCTGGGAAAATTCTGGAGCAGATTATAAAGAAGTCAATCTGTAAACATCTTGAAGTCAATGCAGTGATTACTAGAAGGCAACATGGATTTGTCAGGAACAAATCCTGTCAGACTAATTTGATCTCATTTTTTTTTGATAGGATAACCTCCCTTGTGGACTGTGGGAACGCTGTGGACATCATATATCTTGACTTCAGTAAAGCTTTTGACAAAGTACCACATGACATTCTGATTAACAAACTAGCTAAAAGTGGGCTAGATGGAACAACTATTAGGTGGATTCACAGTTGGCTACATAATCGGACTCAAAGAGTACTTATCAATGGAAACTGGGGAGAGGCAACGAGTGGGGTACCGCAGGGCTCAGTCCTGGGCCCAGTGCTCTTCAACATTTTTATTAATGATTTGGACGAGGAGGTGCAGGGAACGCTTATTAAATTTGTAGATGACACAAAATTGGGTGGGATAGCTAATACCCTGGAAGACAGAAACAAACTTCAAAGTGATCTTGATAGGTTGGAGTGCTGGGCTGAAAACAACAGGATGAAATTTAATAGGGATAAATGCCAAGTTCTACATTTAGGAAATAGAAACCAAAGGCACTGTTACAAGATGGGGGATACTTGGCTCAGCAATACTACAAACGAGAAGGATCTTGGAATTGTTGTAGATTGCAAGCTAAATATGAGCCGACAGTGCGATATGGCTGCAAGAAAGGCAAATGCTATTTTGGGCTGCATTAATAGAAGTATAGCTGCCAAATCACGTGAGGTACTGGTTCCTCTCTATTCGGCCCTGGTTAGGCCTCATCTAGAGTATTGCGTCCAGTTCTGGGCTCCACAATTCAAGAAGGACACAGACAAGCTGGAGCGTGTTCAGAGGAGGGCAACCAGGATGATCAGGGGTCTGGAAACAAAGCCCTATGAAAAGAGACTGAAAGAACTGGGCATGTTTAGCCTGGAGAAGAGCAGATTGAGGGGAGACATGATAGCACTCTTCAAATACTTAAAAGGTTGTCACACAGAGGAGGGCCAGGATCTCTTCTCGATCCTCCCAGAGTGCAGGACACGGAATAATGGACTCAAGTTAAAGGAAGCCAGATTCCAGCTGGACATCAGGAAAAACTTCCTGACTGTTAGAGCAGTGCGACAATGGAATCAGTTACCTAGGGAGGTTGTGGGCTCTCCCACACTAGAGGCCTTCAAGAGGCAGCTGGACAAGCATCTGTCAGGGATGCTTTAGGGTGGTTTCCTGCATTGAGCAGGGGGTTGGACTCGATGGCCTTGTAAGCCCCTTCCAACTCTGCTATTCTATGATTCTATGATTCCTCTAAAATAAATGTGTGTAGAATTTCACGCCCTAACAAAGTGAAGTGGCAGCTGAGCCAGTGGGCAACCTAATTATCAGTGCAGATAAAATGTCCTGACTCAATGGAAACCATTAAAATGGATGGTTTCAACTTTTTAAAAAAATGATTCCTGCACATCCCTTCTGCATTGGCTCTCTCAGTAACATAACACTCACTTGAAGTATCTGTGCCTTCTAGAGCCCTCTCCATGTCCCTTTTTCCTTAACTCCCAGAGTTAGGGGGGGAAAGCGAAGGTCTACTAACAGACCACTAGCAGTGCCTCCCTGAAGCCCTGGATGCTGCCCTGACTTTTGCAGCAATGTGCAAGAACTCCTAGAATCATGGGCATGTGGTTCTTAAGTTCTGCAGTATCCCTGAGTGTTGCTGTAAGCACACACAGTAGTGTCCTAGGTCTAAGGAGCTGCCAAAAGGCTTCTTAGGAGTCCTTTCTAGATTCACCTATACCTCTTTAAGTTTGGGAATGGGCTATATCAGACAGAATTCTGGGGATTGGATCCAAAGTTAGCCTTCCATTGACGGAGGCTCACAGGAGGTGCCTCTGCCTGATTTTCTGGAATCTCCCCTCCCCTTTGCTCTACAGCTCATTCCAATCAGCAGGGTCCTCTGAAACCTCCATGGAGCATTTTCAGGGGCTGGAGAAGTTGATGTGTGGAAGAGGGATGAGTAAGTCACTTCTACCAACCCAGTTGCACAGAACTACATTTGCATCTAATCCCAGGTTTGGAATCAGATCCCAAACTGATCTGGGGGAGGGCACCAACCCTATATTTACTCCATCTGTAATTAGAGTTCACTCAATCTGTAATTATCATGATATATCGAGCTCCTGAGATGTTTAAACTAAAAAAGGATTTTTTTTAATTTTTTTTTACAAAATGCTTCCAATACATTCATTTTAAGTTAGGGTTAGAAAGTTCAGGATAGTTCAGAGAGGTTCTGATCTTCTATGGTGGTGGAAAAGACATGCACACACATTTTTTTTTTGCAAGACTTAATGCTGTCAAACGTGGACTCATGAGAAATGAAATCAAACGACTGCAGCAAATGCATGGGGCAGCATGGTCATAAACAGTGGCTCAGTTGAGATGTAACAATTTTGGTTTGATAGACCATAGTTTGTCGTACTGATAACACACTGTTACGTGATGTGCTCTCATTAGACCCATGTACAAACTTGCACACATTCTAATGAGACTTACACCCGCTTATAAGGAATCTTTTGACATTGGCAATAGAGCGTCTGTGGCTAAGTAAGGCGATTCTTACTCAAGAAACTTACAGCACTGAAGGGGATAACGCCACAATGGCACATTTATTGAGGTTGAAACAAATACAAAGGCACAAGCTAGTTTTGGGGAAATTAGCTGAGCAAGTAGAGGCTTAGAAGCAGTTTCAAGACTGAAAAATAGACTTTTTGAGACTTAAGAGCATGCACACAGAGACAGCAGGGGAAAGAGTAAAGGGAATCTTTAAAGGCAGTATACCTTTCCTTGGGCTGCAGCCCTTTCCTGTAGACCAGAACTGGGGAGAGTTGCAATTCTTGGTCTTAGGTGAAGAGGAAAAGCATACAGCCAGGCAAAGCACTCACTCATGGCGGCTTGCTCTCGCAAGCTGGCATCTGTAGTATGCCCTGTGTTTCTGGTTCAAGAGACAGAGAGAGCTAGCCTATATTTCTTCTCTCCAACTTGAGGGTTTTTGTATGATCTTATCTAAAGATCTACTTGCTATGGGAACAAAAGAGGGTGATTTGGGATGATGGCTGTACTTGATGCAGCCTGGAGTTCAGCAACAGGGCTACACTACCATGTGTATGACCAGGTAAAACTCTTGCCATCCAGCATTCATATTCTGCTTAGTTTTACCCCTACCTTTGTCTCTGGGGAATGCATTTGAAGAAGTCTATCAGGAAATGGTTACTTGACCTAGGCCTTCTGTGAATGCTCTCAGTCTGTAGGTGGGGTTTTGGGTCGCTTCAAAATGGAGTCAGTACTGCTCACAGAAGCTACCTTGTAACAACACGCTCCCTCCTCACTCTTCCCTTACCTCTTCCCTTTGTTCACCTAACTTGGAGAAAGAATTGTGGTTTGTTAAACGACAGTTTCCTGTGATGTTCAAACTGGAAAACTGCAGTTTCAGGATATCAAACCAGGATGTGATCATCTTTTTTAGAATTACAAAAATATCCACCCCGCCCCAAAACAAAGCTGTATCAACCATCTCTGATAATGTCAGCAGATGAAATTTGGTGTGCAATTATTTGACAATATACAAGTTAAGATTGGCTGTTTGTGTCTCATCCTGCAAGGCATGACTTCATTTAATGATTGATATATTTTCTAAAAACTGAGTTCATTTTTTCTGGGTCTGTCTCCTCCCCTCCACACACACTTAAATGTCATGCTTCTGCAGAGGAAATGTGAAAGTTCATGAATAAGACAAATACTGCAATGAAAAAGATCCATAGGAAATTATTTACATGTCCAATGTTGTCAATATGGTTGTTCTAGTGAACCTATTTCTTCATTGAGCTGTAGTCTTAAACTGCAAAACTTTTGTTTCCACATTCTTTGTTGTCTTGGGGCAGTGTTTGTGCTATACACTATTCATGAAGGCTTTTAGTGTTTCAGACAAGATCGTATATAAAATCCCGCTTTTATTTTTGTTTGTTCCATTTCTGCTTCTTGGGTTGGTTTGAATTAAGGCTCTTTCCTGCTCCTGAACTTTGCTCAGATTTGCTTCTCTCCTAAAGAGCTGGCTGTAGTGTTGCTATTAAATTCCAACTACATTCACTTTTTTTTTGGATGTTATGCATAAACTCCATTAGGTCCCCATATATCAGAGTCAGTGCTTGAAAATGATATTGACATTGCATAGTACATCTTAACTTATACACATAAACTATTTTTTCAGTAGAGAAGTAATGGGGTTGTTTATAATGGTGTGTGACTCTCATCCGTCAGTCCATGTGTGTGTGTGAGTGTGAGTGTGTGTGTGTATAAATTATAAATGGCACACAAATTTTTCAAAATATTTTAAGAGGGTAAATTGGATAGTGAAAAGTGCATAACGCCATAAATCATGCAGTAGTTTAAAGTATTATTATAAAGCATACTGGAATTAGTTTTAGATTGTGAAATCTTTATGATGGTTAAAATAAACCTGTCTGCTGCTCATAAGGCACAAAGGAAATATAGCATTCTATGAAACAATTGCATTAGAATAACCTGTGGTTCACAACTTGAGCCTTATGCAGATATTTGCTATATGCATGGAATGTGTAGAATTGTGATTATAGTAGCAGGCCTTAATCCATCTATGTTCCTGTCCTGATAGGAATGCAAACGTAGTGATCTACATGTGGAGAGACAGAGGGCATGTCTGTACCAGCCCTATATCCTGGGATCATCCCTGTGCATCCAAATGCCACACAGGGGATCCCAGGAGCAGGCAGGGATGATCCTTCCATTTTCCTGGGATAACCCTTAGGTGTAGAAAGAGCCAGAGACATCAGAAAAAATGAATACCAATTAGGCATTCCTGCCACACACAGACTTGAGAGATTCAAAGAGATTTGGACCTTAATTACTGATCATCTCCACCTATCAGGATAGATTCTATCAAACTGGCATCTAAACAGTTGCCCGTTTGAATCATAACTTGTGATGATTTCCAACCCTCTAAGATGTAAATACCAAATCCCCTTTAAAGTTAGACGCACTTCCATAAGTTGTTTTGAAAAATTCAGGCAATGCACTTCTCAGGATTTCCAACCATTTAAGCAGTAATGGTTTGAAGCAGTTAATTTGAATGGACAATTCGAGCTTTTCCCTGCCTGTGACAGTATTACAGTTATGTGCTTCCACTGAAGATTCAAGGTACTGACCACTACTGGAATCAGAATGACCACTACCTTTTGACTATGAACCATCTGTCTGCTAATTAAAAAAGTGTCTTGTTATGGTCTTATGGAATTCAGGAGCTATTTGCCTAAGAAATCATGTGCTAAGCTTTTCCTTATATGGACGTTTCCAATGTGACGTTTCCAATCCCCCATGTGATAATCAGATGTTGAGAGCGAGAGCGCCTATGGGAGCTTGTTATCTTTTGGATGAAGGGAAGAATGAAGAATTGAGCTAACCCCATGCAGAATGCCTCAACAGGGAATTACTAAACCTTGCTGTAACCCTCCTAAGCTGAATCTCTGAAATCACTATTAGGAAGGCAGGCTTGGTATTACGCTAATACAGTGGAGCTAGTTTAGCAATTACCCTTGGCTTGGAGCTGCTGAATCACAGAAGCCTAACTGCTGGTGGAGCCCCTCACTCTGAGCACCCCAGTTCCTGTTGCTGCTACCTGCTGGTGGAGCTCCTCATCCGAATGCACCCAGTTCCTGCTGCTGCCACCTTCTGGTGGAGCCCCTCATTGGCTTTTGCCAACCCTGCACTTCCACTGTCGGGAAGGATGCGGGGTGAGCAAAGCAACTCTAATTAAGCTGGCAGCTGGACCACTCCTTAGTTTGGTCAGCCATAAAAGCCCATGCCTGATTCCACCTTGGAGGGCCAAGTGGGAGAGAGTCATTCAACCCCACATCCCACCCGGGAAAAGTTCCCCTCTTTGCCCTAATCCATATAATTTATTGTAACTACTGTAACATGTAATGGAAATAACCACATATTCTTCCCTTGGTCACTCATGGCTCCATTTCCCCATTCTTCTAGTTCACTGTGTCTGTTGTAGATGGTCAGCACCTTGAGATAAAAGCTATTCTTTGTAAAACACTATGTGCATTGTTGGCACAATATAAATAAATAAATAAATTAGGATTAATAATTCTATGGATAATAAAAAAGGAAGTAGGAACTTGATACTTTGCTATTGAGCATATGAATTCCTTTGAGGCAACTTATTTTGTTGATAAAACGTTGGACGTTATTCGGTTTTGCTAACAATTTGATAAATAACGTTTTTCTTTCTTTTTTAAAAATTGGGCAGCTAATCTTATTGGTAAGCTTGTTTTCATTTCTACAGTGCTCGGGTTAAGCTAACTAGCCTGCTAAATTTTGACTGAGTTTAAGCTTCCTTTCTGAAGCCTTTAATCTAAAAAGAAATCAGTGAGCAAAGGATTAATTGGGATTTCCCTGAGGAGATGCTTGAAACTGGCTATGACTTAATGGTTGGTTAACATTCCTACAAGACTTCTATGCTACTTTCTTAAGGTTAGTTAAAAAAAGACAACAAACCAACAAACACCCCTTCTCCTATCATGGCCTGTCACACTTCATTTATCTTGTTGAATAAGTGTGAATCAATGAACCAATTAGCAACTGTTGAACTCGTTATTTTTAGAATTGTGACTGGTATGTGATTTGCATATGTCCGTACATGTTGCTAAGCATAGAGGGCTAAGAAGACTCCTAATTACACAAATTTTTAGAGGGTTCAATTAGATGAAGAAAGGAATCAGATTGCTGTCCTTACAAGAGGCAAATTTATACAGTCCTCAAGAAGAAGGGGAAAAAGCCAATTACCTTTCCTTCCTTTATTAATCTACCCCTTCCTCTGACATTATTGATGCAATAAATGAAACAATGTATAAACAACATGAATAAAAGTTTTTTTTTAAAACAGTCCTTAACGCGGGAATTTGAATGATGAGCCATTTTCAATGCTGGTGGTGAACTAATCAACTAGCATTTCACTAGGTTTTATTTTCCTAACATTTGGAGAAAATGAGTGGAGAACATTTTAAAATAAAAGGGCAATATATCACTTAGTAATGAAACGTCACAAACCCATTTCCCCCCTCTGAAATCAGGGGTGGAGCTAGGTATAAAAAAGATTCAGGCCCATAGGACATAAAACAAACAAACACAAATTTGCATATGCTAATTTAGATACAAAAATATATGTGCAAAATTAGAAATAATTACTGGAATTTAAATTTTATAGAAGACAAGCTCTGTAATCTCTTGCTTGCTTTCAGGACAGAAGCGTACAGTGTTCCAAATTGGGCTTGCTTAAAACCTTGTGAACCGCCCAGAGAGCTTTGGCTATTGGGCGGTATAAAAATGTAATAAATAAATAAAATAAATAAATACTCTCTGTATGCCCGCCCACACCTTTCCTTGGTTTTTCAGACTCAAATCCAGATGGGGAGAATAGAGTGCCTGGAACCAGGAAAGAGCTGCAGGACACCATAAACATTTACCAATTAACTGTAAACTGAACATGACCCATTGGCAAGGCAAAGTATAGGGGATATATTGCAGACTATAATAACCCATGCTCTTAGGCTGCAAACTTACACAATTACTAGCGAGTAACCCCCATTAAACATAGTGGGATTTACTTCTGAGTAAGTCCTCACTCGCTCTTCACAACAGCACCAGAGAGCAACCTCAGTCCTAGAGGGCGTTGCTTTGCTGTTCCTGGTCCCCAGGCCAAGTGATGAGGCAAAGGAGATGCCATCAAAGGTGGCTTCTCATTTTATTTCAAATGCTTTAATTTGGTAGTTTCTGGGATTTGAGAACACTTTTTTAAAAAACAGTTCTGGGGTTCTAATTTATGGGAAATCCTCAAAAATCTACACCAAATGTTACAATATTAAGTTTCCAGCAATGCTACCATCACACAACTCTAGGGTGACCATATGAAAAGGAGGACAGGGCTCCTGTATCTTTAACAGTTGTATAGTTGTATTGAAAAGAGAATTTCAGCAAGTGTCATTTATGGGGAACCTGGTGAAATTCCCTCTTCATCACAACAGTTAAAGCTTCAGGTGCCCTGCCCTCTTTTAAATCTGGTCACTCTAGTATAGCTCCTGCACCTTTAACTGTTGTGACGAATAGGGAATTTCACCAGGTTTTCCATATATACAAATGACACCTGCTGAAATTCCCTTTTCTATGCAACTATTAAAGATACAGGAGCCCTGTCCTCCTTTCCATATGGTCACCCTACACAACTCTTAAAGTACCAAAATGCGTAGTTGGATACCTTTATTAGGATCAACCAAAATTCCTAATAAAAGTGTTGCCCAACTGGGGATTTGGTTTTTTAAAATTCTCATGGAGCAGCGTGACAACTCTTGTTTTTGGTTGTTTGTTTTTAAACAGCCAAAGTTATCAGTCCCCAAATTCTGATATTGCTGCTTATTCAAACCTTTTTGCAAACAAATCCACTTCTACTCTCCAACTGGGCCAGCTTGGAGGAAGCGACAGATGAGGAAGGCCTCCGGCACTCCATTTGATGTGTGAGCAGCCAGTGCGCCTGCACTTCCCCTTGTTCAGGCCCTTGTTGTTTACAATGGCCCAGGGCAGAAGTGCAATTGACAAGTCAGTCGCACTCCGAGAAACCCATCTCCGCACTCCGGGTGTCAGTGATGCTGTCAGGCAATTTGGACTTGGACTTAATGAAAATAATGAGCATACTGTGGAAGGAAAGGTGGTAGCCTCCCCTCTAGTTTCGAAGGCTAGTGCCTTCATGCTACACTTTCTATTAATCTGCTAAGGGAGGGAGTCCTGAGCTCTCCTAGTAACTTCAAGACCACTGAGTTCAGAGAGAAGAAGCAGGTTTGGGTTAAGGCGGATTATGGCAATTGGGGCAGCTTTAAAGATCTGAGGCAGTGCTTAAAAAGATCCAGGGCCCACGGCTAGGTGGGCTGTCTCCTAAATTGCTCATGTCTGAAATTAACCCCCATCAACTTCGTCAGCCTTCTGTGGTCACTGACTATTCTCAGTACTCATTGTGTAACTTTTAGGGTCCCTCCCTTAGGGTTTCTTTACTTCTGAAAACTTTGACGCTCCCTCACTATGCTGATACCTTCTTCTTGTGTGTGGATGGTGCTGTTTTGGCTACATAACCACTGGCACTCATGACTGAACATCACAAATAGGTGGAATGGTTTGTGCTGCCACAGATGAAGTCCCATCCCACATATGAAATGATCATTTCATGTTTGCATCAGCCTATGGACCAAAAAGGCATTTCAGATAGAGATGGGTTTGTTTCCCAAACCTCTCCCTGTTTTATTATTATTATTATTTATTTATATAGCACCATCGATGTACATGGTGCTGTACAGATTACACAGTAAATAGCAAGACCCTGCCGCATAGGGTTACAATCTAATAAAGTTGTAGTAAACAATAAGGAGGGAAAGAGAATGCAAACAGGCACAGGGAAGTGTAAACAGGCACTGGGTAGGGTGAAGCTAAACAGTATAGAGCTAAACAGTATAGAGTCAGAACAAACTCAATATTTAAAAGCTATAGGGAACAGAAAGGTTTTTAGCTGAGTTTTGAAAGCTGTGATTGAGTTTGTAGTTCTCAAGTGTTCTGGAAGAGCGTTCCAGGCGTAAGGGGCAGCAGAAGAAAAAGGACGAAGCCGAGTAAGGGAAGTAGAGGTCCTTGGGCAGGCGAGAAGCATGGCATCAGAGGAGCGAAGAGCACGAGCGGGGCGATAGTGTGAGATGAGAGAGGAGAGATAGGCAGGAGCTAGGCCGTGAAAAGCTTTGAAGGTCAACAGGAGAAGTTTGTATTGGATTCTGGAGTTAATTGGAAGCCAATGAAGAGATTTCAAAAGTGGAGTGACATGGTCAGAGCGGCGGGCCAAGAAGATGATCTTAGCGGCAGAGTGGTGGACAGAGACCAGCGGACTGATGTGAGACGAAGGAAGGCCAGAGAGAAGAAGGTTGCAGTAGTCCAACCGAGAGATAACCAGTGCGTGAACGAGAGTCTTAACTGATCTGAGCTCTCTTTCCTTGCCCACCATCCCAAACTAAGGCCTTAGCTAGACCTACCGGTCTAGCGTGCCGGAGGGGTGAAGATCTCGCGATATTTTTATCGTGAGATCTCCTCTGTTTACATGCAGCACATGATGACCTAAGAGGGAGAGGACGTCATGCCCACCATTTTTTTTAAAGAAGAAGGAGTGCAGGAGCACTCATGTGCAAAGGATAAGGCTTTTTTTAAAAAATTAAAAATTTTCCGCTCCCCCACCACAACCCCGATGGGCGCAGAGCTCCTGAGGAGCTCTTCACCCCATGCATGGATCCCAGCTCCTTGCGAGTAACCACGAGCAGCCGGGACAAACCTTGACGGTGGGCCACACTTTCCACGGTGATGGGATCATCCCAAGACCATGGAAAAACTGGGCCTAAAGTGTAGGGCAAGATCCCGGGGCAAGGTAGGGATCATCCCTCCCTGATCCCAGGATCCCCTGTGCGTCATGTGAACGCACAGGGACAATCCAGGGGATTGCCCTGAGATAAAGCCCCGTCTAGCTCTGGCCTAAGACAGCCTGAATTATTTTTCAAAGCCAAAATGAGGAGTGTGGAAAAATGCCCACTCTTGATCCTGCCAGACCCCCAAGCATACTGCCTCCTTCCCCTAACTTACCTTCATGTGATGGTGGAACTAGCAGCAGCAGCAGGCAGAGATTTCATTCCCCTTCCCTTTGACTTGCCGAATAGTAACATGTTGGGAAGCAAAGCCCAGTACATGATAGGAAATGGAGTTCTGCAGTTACACTTCAGGATCCTATCACAGCGAAAGACCTTTTAGGGTGTGGCTATACACTCTATTAATCCTGTAGTGGCTGCACAGTGGCACTGCATTGTTTATATAATGCAGCCGCCAATTCACAACCACATTGGACTTATACCCCTGAAACTGTGCTTTTTCATGAGGCTGTTTTACTGTGACTTTTCCAATTGCTCTGATGCCAGCACATTGTTTCTTTCACCTCTCTTTGGTGGCTTCGGTTAAGGGTGTTCCTAGGGGCAGAGTCCAGTGTAGGGAAAGCCCGGGAATGGAGGGCAGGGGGTGGGCTTGGCAAGCCCAATGGTTGCCGGTGCTGAGGTTTTTCCTGGCCGGATAGCCTGCATTGCCTCCTGCCATCTAGCTTTCTCGATTCCACCCCACAGCAGTGATGCTGTGGGGTTTTAAGGGAACCTGCACACAAAGCAACATCATATAGACACCGCCTTGGTCTTGTCTTTTTAGTGGGATTAAAAATCCTCCTACCTCCAGCATTATTCCTATCTGCTTGGGGGATGCAGGGGATCTTTGCCGCCAGTCAATACAAGTTGTCAAGTATTGATAGCATATCATAGTTGTTGTAGCTGCTGACATATGGCAATATTGAATGAACCCCATATGAATTAAGAATAGTAAAAGATACAAAGAGTTTTCTGCATTAGAGAGAATTCGTAATACAGTAGGTCTTTTTAGGTAGCTGCCACAATTCATCGTGCACCTGTAGTGCCCTTTAGAATAGTCTTTCCCGACCTAGTTCTCTCCAGATGTGTTGGACTACAACTCCCATAACTCCCCAGCCAGCTCTCCCAGCCAGATGGAAGCTGCTTCCATTTCAGCAGATACTGTGCAGCTGGGAGAATGGTTAAATGACCCAACAACTTAGAAGGGGCATGTGTGTTGTTGAATGGGGTTTCCTCCTGAAATCAGCAGCTCTTGTCATGGTGCGGTGCCAATTTAAGATGGAATGAACCAGACAATCAGCCATCCTACTCACCCACCCCCACCCCATGATTTTGTCTTTAAACATTTTCCTATACAGGAGCTGACCCCTTGCAGAAGCTGTTCACATGTAAGGGTCATGCAGCAATTAGAGTGTCGGACTTGGACTTTGAGACCTGAGTTCAAATCCCTATTCAGCCATGAAGCTCACTGATTGACTTTGGGCCGATCACTAATTCTCAGCCTAAGCTACCTCACAGGGTTGTTGTGAGGATAAAATGGAGGGGGGAGGGCAATGACCATGTACACCACATTGGGCTGCTTGGAGGAAAGATGGGTTATATACATCTATATAAATAAAAATGAAAAAGACCGTTCGTTACTGTCGTTATATCTCCGAAAGTTCTTCACCGATTGCTTTGAAATTTTGACACAGCGTTGCGTTCGAATACGCGAGCGTTTTTATGTAACTATGTTCTCTATGGGGTCAAAGGTTTGTCTTAAAATCGAAGAAATAGGCCTCCTCAAAACCAGTCCTGCTGATCATTGTGACATCACCAACCAGTAGGCCAATCCGCTGCCTCTGCCTCCTCTCCTATTTGCATGTACTCTCGCAATTGGCTGAGTGAATATAGATGTCACACCTGTGACAGTTACACGTTCTGAAGAAAGGTAACTGCCAGGAGTTTCCAGTAACCTCCTCACCGTAAAAACATGCTTTTATATCTCCGAAAGTTCTTCACCAATTGCTTTGAAATTTTGACACAGCATTGCGTTCGAATATGCGAGCGTTGTTATGTAACTATGTTCTATATGGGGTCAAAGGTTTGTCTTAAAATCGAAGAAATAGGCCTCCTCAAAACCAGTCCTGCTGATCATTGTGACATCGCCAACCAGTAGGCCAATCCGCTGCCTCTTTCTTCTCTCTTATTTGCATGTTCTCTCACAATTGGCTGAGTGAATATAGATGTCATGCCTGTGACAGTTACATGTTCTGAAGAAAGGTAACTGCCAGGAGTTTCCGCTAACCTCCTCACCATAAAAACATCCTTTTTTAAAAACCAAACAATTTGCTTTACTTCATCCAAATAATGCCTCGCAGAAGATCACACTTAGGTCGTCGTACTCGCGGAGCGGAAGCACTGCGACGAGAAATTGCAAATCAGACTGAGGAAGAACGGGCATCTGCAAACGAGAAAAAAAGAAAAAGAATGCCTCAAATACGTGCCAAGGAACCAGCCAAGCAACGTTCAGCCAGACTTGAGGATGCACGGTTGCGAGCACGGCAATCGCGTTCTACAGCTTCAGATCTGCTTTGTTCTCAACAGAATGAACGCGACAGGCTGAGAGCGGCTGAAAGACGTCAACGAGAAACAGCACATCAGCGTCAAACACGACTCCATGGTAAACAATCATACGATTACAATCGCCTTGCATTCCGGTACAACCCAGCTGATGATTATAGTTTGAGGCGGCATGTTCTCATCGGCACTGTGACTGAAGTGTGTCCTTATTGCAGGGCTCTTAAATTTAATGGAGAAACAAAAGGAATGTGTTGCGCTGCTGGAAAAATTAAACTGCCTCAACTTGGAGGACCACCAGAGCCATTACAAACTTTGCTTGCCGGATATACCGCAGAATCAAAGCATTTCCTATCTAACATCAGGAAATACAACTCATGTTTCCAAATGACGTCGTTCGGCGCAGAAATCATCACAGCTCCATTTATGCCAACTTTCAAAGTCAAAGGAGAAATTTATCATAAAGCCGGCTCCTTCCTTCCGTTTCAAGATAGTCAACATAAATTCCTACAAATGTATTTCATTGGTGATGGCAATGATGAATTGAATGCACGCTGCGGAATTTATACCGGCATAAAAAGGTCCATCGTTTCAAAACTGCAACAGCTACTTCACGAAAAAAACAATTTAGTACATTTGTTCAAAACAGCAATTGACATGATGCCATCGGATACACACAAGATTGTTATTCATGCTGACAAAACGCCTGCTGGAGAACATGTGCGAAGATTCAATGCTCCAACTATAGACGAAGTGGCAATTGTTATAGTCAGAGATCAATCTTGACAGGACCTTTCAAAGGTGAAGATGTCCTCATTCCTCGCATTCCTATGATTCCAACAGATATGCCATTTCAATTTAAGAGATTGCAATTCCCAATTCGATTGGCGTTTGCAATCACCATCAACAAAGCTCAGGGCCAATCTTTAGAATTGTGCGGTTTAGATCTAGACACAGATTGCTTCTCACATGGACAATTATATGTTGCGTGTTCTAGAGTCGGCAAACCAGACAATCTCTATATCTACACAGACAATGGAACAACTAAAAATATTGTATATCCAAAAGCATTGTGAAATTAAACATATTAGAAACATCCACTTTGTCTTTTCTTTCTTTTCAATTTAACCAGACTGAGCCACAGCAACGCGTGGCAGGGTACAGCTAGTACTAAATAAATAAATAGCCCTCATGCCTCTGGGAGAATTATTAAAGAACACTTGTTTTGGACACTGAAAGCTATACCATTTTTATTGCCTTGTAAATACTGAAACATACTGAGACACATTGTGCTATAACACAACATCTTTAATTGGAAATTGAATTTAAAATGCTTGGAAACTTAATCCAACTCCTTGGTTTCTCGAAGTCTAGAGTCTAAGAAGCTGTGTTGGGTGTCCATAACTAGCTACTTGTAAATGCATGGTGATTGGTACAAGGCTCAGCCAAAAGGATCTCAAGATGTTTTGTAGTCCCGGTGTCCCTTGTAAATTAGATATTGATATAAGATTTGTGGATAGGAGAGCGTTAATGGGGCTAGAAGAACTGTGCATCCACAGACAGACACACACAAGCATGCACAATGCTATCAAAAGGCTGATGTAATCTGGGGCATTAGCTAGACCTAAGGTTATCCCGGGGTCGTCCCTGCCTGCTCCCAGGATCCCTTGTGTGTCATTTAGATGCACAGGGATGACCCTGGGACAATCCTGGGATAAACCTTAGGTCTGGCTAAGGCCTAGCTCTCTGTGCAAAAGAACAAAGGATAGATTGCAGTTTCGGATAGGATAAAGTGGAAGGGACTCAGACAGCTGGTTTTCTGGGTGCTCTGTAAGTTAACCATACATCAGGAGTGTCTCTCAGAGATCTGATGTGGGGCAGTAGATTTGGCTGGCTGTTGGAGTATTAAGCTGTAACTTCACCTATGTTCAATCGGTATATTTGTAAATAAACTAAAATATCACCAAATTCCATCAGCCTCCAAGGAGCTCCTTCCAAAGGAAACCAAACCTTCATGCTGTGGCCCTGGAACTTCTGACCACTAGCAAAAATGTGGGGACATTGGGTAGTATCCATTGTTAGTCCTATGTAGAGTAAACCCATTGAACTGAATGGAACTTAACTTAAGTCCCATTCATTTCAATGAATCTGCTCTATGTAGGAATACGATTGGATACTACCTAATGTAACAATTTCATGTGAAGTTTTCTTTTGGATGAACTAGCTTAGCATTAAATTAAATGTATTTCTGTCAGAAGGTAAGCCAGGTTTGTATTATGGAAGCGGCGTTAGCAGCATCAGCCTTTTGTACTTTTTACAATTGTTCGCTTTAAATTAACTTATGAGCCCAACGTACTGTTGTGCTTTGAACATTCAGGATATTGGTGTGACTCGCAATACATTAAAACACACACAAAAGCACTACTTGAAAAATTGTATTGATTCATTCCACAAAACATTTCATGTTCACTTGATGCCTTTTGCTGTTCTCTTTATTTAAGTGAACAAATCACTTTTATAGAAGTAAACTATATTTTATGATTTTAGATTTTCAGATAAAATTCTCCCAAACGGTCTTTAGAGCACTGTGAAAGATTCCATTGCCATAAGAGCCACCGGCTTACCACATAAATCCCCCTTCCGGTTTCTTTTGGGTACCCTGGTGGGCTTCAGGCGCAGGGTTCTCCTTTTTCAGTTTTGAGCTATTGTATTTCTAATTGGGAATAGCATGTTATCATAAATAGTTATGGATGCACTGAGTGTAAAGCGTACAAGGGGTTTCTGTGTTTTATGAATGTTTGTGAGCGTAAGTGTGCGTGTGTGTGTGAGTGAGGGAGAGAGAGAGAGGCCGTTTCTACACCAGCCTGAAAATCCAGGCTGGCCACGGCTGAGTCCCTATGCATCTAAATGACAAATGGATTCCCAGGAGGAAGGAGGGAAAAGAACGGGTTTTCCCAGGGATAAATAATCCCTGGGAAAACCGATTCTTCCCGCGGTCTCGGGATCAGGGCTTTTTTTTAACGTACGTTTTAGTTGGAGCGTGCATGTACTCTTCTTCTTTAAAAATAAAGGCGGGCGTGACACCCTCCTTCCTCCTGGGATGTTGCACCCGCATGTGGACTAAGGGGAGGATCTTGCGATCAGAATATCGTGAGATCCTCCCCCTCACTCCCTCAACATCTGTATGGCGTAGAAAGGGCCAGAGAGAGAGAGAGAGAGAGAGAGAAGGAGGAGGAATGTTAGGAAGAGAAAGGAGGAGATGGGGTAGACCTGTGCTTTGATCCTCACTCAGCTATGATCCTTACTGGGTGACATTGGGCCAGTTACTCTTTTTCTCAGCCTCAGCCTTCTTACAGGGTGGTTGTGGGAATAAAATGGGAGAAGAGGCATTTAGAGGAAGTGCAGAATATGCATGTAATATTGTTGTTGATGAAGATGATGATGAGATGGAGAAGGGGGGGGGACTCAGATCCAAAGTTCTACTTGAAGTGCATCTAGGCATTTGCAAATGCCCAATGAAATCTTTTGCTTGGAAAATAAAGGAGAACCCTCCAAGCCATCTCAAAAATTTATTTTGAAATGCCCATTAGTATCCAAAATGAATTGCTAGATATGACATGTGGAATGCTTTTTGAGAAACATGATTGGTGCCCAACTGCATGGGCCTTTTCGTCCTGGCTGAAGTCAGGATGTCAGGAGATTCATGCAATTCCAAGGGCACATTCAGGAAAGAGGCAGAGGATATGTGTTGCTTCGAAGAAGACTGAAAGGCTGAGTATTCATTCGTTCCCCTGAAAAGATCATAAATATTTTTCTGTGTGCCAATATTTGTCTTATCATAATGCGCTAGTCTGCATTCTTCAGTGCACGCATGGATTCTTTCTAGAGCTGATGAGAAACAGTGGGTTGACCCAGTGTTATGAAATTGACCCACTGTTTATGAAATTGACCCAGCAATTCAAGGAGAAACAGATCTTGAAATGGCTTTACCCAACTTTGTTTCACTGATTCATCATCTTATTTATTTGGGAATAAGAATTATTGGACTCAAGGGGCTGACTTCTGATTGGACAGGTATGGGATTGCACTGTGAAATTTTGATTCTCTGCCCCCTTGCTCCCCCACAATGGGGTTCCTTTTAAATCTTCGGGTTTGCTTTGAAGTATCTTTGGGGTTTTGCAAAACATTTTTATTTATGTTGCCATTCCCTCCTCCCCCATGTGACCAAGAGCTTCTCTACACTAAGCAAAAATCCCACACCCTTACCACACTCTCTTCTTCCAGGTTTCTCATGGGATCTTTCAAATGGTGAACATGTGATTTGGAATTGAAAACTTCCCTTCTCAAAAATATTCTATATGTTCAATGAAACATCACCATCTAGTGGCTGAATTATAGTGCTACGCCAGCATTTCACACTGCTGTTATTACATCTTATCTTTTTTTGAAAGTGGGATGAAGGGGGAAAGCATGGGAGACGTTCTTTACTTGACGACATCATGTAAGGGACCTGCAAACTTTCATGAGTGACCAGTCACAAGCATGCAATAAACTGCTTGTGTAGAGAAACTGCATCCCCTTTCAGTGTGAGTGAAATAGCTTCAAAATGATCGCTGGCATTTTGAGCCAGACTTGCCTTCCCACTTTAGCAAAAGCTACATCTTGCTATGAGGAAATGAAAACAAATTATTTAATGATTATTTTACCAACTTTGCCTATTGGGTAATAAAGATGCAACCCCCAAATGAGGCTCTGGACTATGACACAGCTAGTATTTCGAGTTTTTGTTTTGTTTTTGCAGTGGAGGTTGATGGCTCTAATTTCAATGGAGCTGTGAATCCATTCCGGGTTTCAGTCATAACCAGACAGAACTCTAAAGGAGCCGTCCAAGGAGCTGAACCTATTTTGGGGATAGGGTTTGGCACCTTGGAGAGTTCCTTTAGAGTTCTGGCTGATTGACAGTCCCATTGAAATCAGTGGCCCCAGCCTCCAATGCTTTTTTGTTTCCCCGCCCCCCGAGTCCAAGAGACAGCTGGATGCTGCTAGAAGGAGAGTGAGTGAGACTCTGGGTGACTACAGTCCGCTAGCTCTCACCATCACCTGGAGGCTTCTCATCCAGTATAGGCTCGTTTCTGGGCTCCTGTGTGAATCAGAACACCAGGGACTTTTTGTTCATTTTTTTCACTGACATTTTATTAATGTTTTTTGAGGTGTTGAAAATGCCCACTAATTCTGATGCAAACACTTCACTGATATGTCATTCTGCTAAGCACACTTTTCAATTTGAATGTCATATCTTGTCAATCTGGCTTTGATTTCTATAAAGGTTCTGAGGAAGCTCATTTCAGTGAATATGAATGCTCATACACCATAAACATATATATATATATTCGCATCTGTCACTGTTGCATGTTTTTACCCATAATTCCATTCCATTTCCACTAGGCCTGTGCAATCCTCTGATTAATCTGCAAAGAGAGAGAGAGAGAGAGAGAGAGAGATTCTAATAAAAATAAACATGTAGATATGTATTTAACTTTTTTCTCAAATGTGTATTTATTGTGTCTTAAAATACACTTTAAAATGTGTATTTTGATCATGTTTAAAACTGGTGAGAACTGCATCACCACATAATCTGCTGGATAGCTAATCTCTGATCCATACATTAGTCAGAGAGATGCAGGTCATTTTGTATAGAAGTTATTAAATTCCTCATGGATCCATACATATTCATTAAAAACCTAGGCACAAGGCCACCTAATTCCACTCCTCAACCAAGCCTATTCCCAGGTGTTGGTTGTAGCTGCTATCTCACTGGACAGGATGGGCACAGTTTATAGCTGTTGATGTGGTTGCTAGGTGGTCTGGCCAGGGTATTTTGTGTGGAGAGCAGCACGTTTAGCAGCTCCCTTACAAGTAAATGTATGCATTTCTGTTGTCTCTGCAAACCTATGTGTCTGTGAGTGAGAAGCTGAGAGGCTATGACAGGCTGTGTGATGGAGGGAGAGAAAGAAAGGGAGTATAACAGAACATAACAATAGGGAAGGAGGGAAGAGTTTAGAGCAGAGATGGGGAATGTGTGGCCAGAGATCTTCTCAACTACAACTCCCATCATGCCTCACTATTGGCTATGCTGATTAGGGCTGATGAAAGTTGCAGTCTAATAACATCTAACATCTGGAGGGCCACCCCCTGGTTTAGAGGAATGGAGAATGAGGATGGAAAATTATTGGGGGAGAAATGCCCATGAGTTTCCATGGATTTCTGCTTGTATTATGAAAATCACTGCATCCACATTTACATGGTAGCTACAGGTCATCTATGTTCAAAGTACTGTGGTGGTCTTGGATTCCTGGCTGCCTCTGGAATTTCAGGTTTTGGTGGTGGCAAGGAGTGTCTGGGACCACCAAAGATACCCCACACTGTCCTGGTCCATTATTATTATTATTATTATTATTATTAATAATAATAATAATAATAATAATAATAAATTTATATATTATATCTCCCTCTGGATCGAGGCAGGGAACAACATAGAATAAAATACTTAAAACTGATTAAAACATTTACAATTAATACATTATTAAAATAGCAGCCAGACATTTTAAAATTTGACTGGGTATTGCCTTATGAAGTCTCTGAACTGTAATGTATTGCTAGAGGAGTCCTTCTCTAACTGTGAACAAGCTAGCTACTTAAAACTATCAACACTCTGGGACATTAAACTCAAAAACCATTTACTAGGAAACAGCATGGGCATGTCAGGAATAAGTCATGCCAGACCGACCTGTTTTCTTGATCGAGTCTGGTAGATCGCGGGAAAGCTGTGGATTTAGTAGGTCTGTAATTCTATGATTCAAACAAGTGGCATTTATTTTCTCTATGAGGTGATTGCACAAGAACTATGTTTGAATGTACTTGTATGATACATCCACTTGTAAACATATATTTGTCGCACATTCATATATTATGTTTCTGGGTGTACACATAAGACATCTTAGCCATACACCTAAAAATGGCCCTGTTACACAAGCTGTTTCCCTTACTTTGTTATACTGAAAGTGGTAGTTGTGGCTTCTGTCCTCTGGGTGTCTATGCTGCAGCACAGTTTCCTTCCCCATCAGTATGAGAGGAGAGCGAGGTGACTATAATCTTTGTCATCTCAAGGTCAAGGATAGATCTGAAACAAACAGGGCTTTCATATCTCACAAACCAAAATTCTAATGCTCACTCACTTTGACAAATATGGCAATTTGAGTTCAGTCTATACTAATCAGTGACCATGTTTTTATTTTTTACTTTGGCAATAAAATAAAATCCTTTTAAATCAGTGTGGGAAGATCGTACAACACACACACACACACACACACACACACACACACACACGAACAGCACCATTCTCATAGGCTGCACACATTTGTAGGCCAAATGTATTTTCCTAATGGCTTTTTCTTCTCTTCTTCCTCCTCAAACATTGCATTTGAAAGCAGGAACTCCAATAAACCCCCGCTCTGTTACTGCCACTTTGAAAAACTGATGAAATATACCATTCACCTTTTATTTACAATTATTTATTTGAATAGATACTTGTCAACCAATAACATGAATTTTGAACATAAGCTATGCTTTTAAGGAGATCTATAGCACTCATCCCCATTTTGTTGCAAACTCCAGTCTCCCCTTCCTTTTGTCCCAAGCCCTATTGTTCGAATTCATGTGACTTCAATCACATGAAGTGGGAGAGAAGGGCTGTACCTATTGGCTGTTGCATCCTGTAACGCCCCCCCCCAGTCCATGCACTGGGGCACAACTGCACCCCCCCCACGGTACACTCCTCCCACGATGTGGAACTCTGTGCAATCAGGGTCCCATCTCACGGGTCAGGTAGAGTAGGGTCCCTTCTACAGGTCTGCTCCCCAATATATGGATGGGAGGGGGGAAAGATGGGGCTGCCACAGCAGTGGGTGCATCACACCATTTTGAATGCCCAGAGAGGGCCTGCAATTTCAAACCTTGGGTGAAAGTTCCTCCCAGCTGTAAACATTGGTTGTTTTTTGTAAGGACACTTTCATAGTCAGCTTCCATTCATACCTCAATACATTTAATAAAGGAAGAGATAAATAAACAGGAAAATCTGAATGAGAAGATGAAGAGAGAGAGGAGAGCTAAATAATAATAATAATAATAATAATAATAATAATAATAATAATAATAATAATAATAACCACCCAAAATGATCCTCACTAAAACTTTTTTATTCTATGTATATTTTCACAAAATTCCACCACACTTCTTTATACCCCTCATCCATACCTTGCTATGCTATTTTTTTCCTTGGCTGCCGGTCTACACAGAGTTGATAAAGCATGGTGGGAGCCAGGCATTTCACATGTAGTTTTGAGTGATGTGATCCTCCTCCACTTTAATGAGGAGGGGGGAGGGGGAAAATATTGCACAAGTTAGGCCTCTATATGCATAGGTCTTTATGTGGATTGCTTGGCTTGCACCATATCTTACACATATAGTGGGGAAATGACTTGCCATCCACTGTAGCAGTGATCTTTGGCTAGGTGAGTATGTGAAATGGCAATCGAGGTAAAACAGGTAAGGCAGAAACTACTACATAGACTTATCTGCTCTGTGTTCCTTTAGTTATTGAACAGCACACTACAGTATAAAACACCAGAGAAAATAACACTGCTCCAACCTTTCCTTGCTGTATGAATCTCTTATTTTCTCCAGTACTGTTTCCTAGGCTCATGTATGACTTACTAGCCCAATTTTTTGTTTTCTTGTATTTTGCCTAGCATTAAAGCCATTGTTCTGCCTTGTTATTGCTTAGTAATTTATTCTGATATGAGTTCAAATCTGATTGTGATATGTATTAATGTCAAATAATAATGGAAAACATATCTTGTGGATCAGATGTGGGTTGGCTGGTATAGCCTCCTCATGAGTAACATGGTTTGCTTGAAGTGCTATAAACTGAGACTCTATGTAGTTGCTCCTTGGAATTTTCTCTAGGTGTTTATTCACAGTACTGATTGTTGGGATTTTTCAGTCCAATATTTGTTGGGAAATCTCCAAAATTTATATTTTAGATCTGAGATTAACTGTGTGTCCAATCTCGAGGAACAATGAACCATTCAGTTAACAGGGTATTTATTTGGGGATTTCACGTTGTCAAAATGTTACATTCGATGAAAATTGAGTTTTTAATATTTTGTCAGTTAAAAGCAAGAAGATACTTTAGTTTAGGTCTGCTGCTTTTTATGGCCTTCATCGACAAGCAGATAGATTGAAATTACATGAGATGCTGAATACGTCATTAGGAACTATGTCACTATCCATCGTACCAATAGAAATAATCCCCCCCCCCCGAAACCCCATAGCATTATTGGAAGGGATGGCTGGGTAGGGAAGGATTAAACCTTACTTCCCAATGCACTGCAGGCCCAATGAAAATCACACACCCACACTGTGTTGTTAAATGTATAAAAATGGACCTCTGTAATAACATATTTACAGCACAATCCTATGCATGTCTACTCAGAAGTAAGTCCCATTGAGTTCAGTGGTAATTGAGGATAAGAGAGCAGTCTTAGCGCTATGTTTAGTTTGACCTTAAGGCTGTAGTGCTATATGGACAACCTGGGAGTAAGTTCCATTGAATTCATTGGGGTGTTCTGAGTAGACATGGATAGATTGTGGTGTAACAGGGGCATGCAATTACCACAGCCTTAAACTGGTTTCATAATCATTACCTTTCCCCACTGATGCTTGGGGAGTGTAGGCTAGGTGGTTGTGGATTAAGGATCCCTGAAGAAATTCACCAAACCATTAAATGTATATGAAACCAAAATAAGTTGTGATGTCAATATATTGTACACTGGTTTGTTTTTGTTATCATCTTCACCATACAGATGAGTATGAGGTTGTATTATAAGAGAGAGAATGTGAATGAAAGAAGAGGGCAATTTATATCTCTTAATATAGTCTGGAAGCTTATATCTAATTATAGAAATTGGTATCAAATGTTGTATGGTTTGTATGGCAAAATCTTTATCTAAATTTATTTTAAATAGGCAAAAACTAAAATGTGAAGAGAAAGCACAGATCTGGCTGAGATTTTTGTCATGAATAGTAACGATTTCCAGGTGTTTTATTTACCAGTCCAGTGTCTCTGGAAGGTGTATGAAATAGCTTTGGAACTTTTGTCTGCAGCTATCCTACGTGAAGCCACTTGTGTTAGCAACTGACCCATGGGCTGTATTTTCAGAATTGGGTCACTGAATTTAGCGAGTCCTGATAGGGGACAAATGTTTTGGAGCATGCTATTAGTGGTACCTTGGGAATCTTTAGTCTTGTAAGGAAGCTGTCAGAAACAGAGGGTCACACTGGGATGGCAATTTATCTACAAGTTCAAACAGACCAAAGAGACTGCTGGAAAATGTAGCTACAGAAAGCTGGATCAAGGTGCAAGAAGGACAGAAGCTTGAGGGATATGGTGGACAGAGGCTTGGGAGGATGGATTAAAGACTGTAAAGCATTCATATGGCAGGGCCAGGGGGTAAGAAGAACAGTAGGAGCAGAAAACCCAAATAAAGAGACTGAGGCCTTAGCTAGACCTAAGGTTTATCCTGGGATCGTCTCGGGGTCATCCCTGCCTGCTTCTGGGATGTCCTGTGTGTCATTTACATGAACAGGGATGACCCCAGGACGATCTCAGGATAAACCTTAGGTCTAGCTAAGGCCTAAAACAAAAAGTGGGTACTGCTACCTTTTGTGCAGGGTGGTGTGTTGTTTTCTAAGATGGACAATGAGAACTTTAGGGGCTTGATCTCACTTGAACAGAGTTGGTGCCAGTAGGCAGGACTTCAGGAACTGGGATGTGGTGACTAAGGGGCACAAGCAAAGGTGCATAAAGTGGGAAAACTGGGATAGAAATTCCCTGGCAAAATGTCAGCACAAGTAGTCAGTGCAAGAAGGGAGTTGTCCATCATGCATACTGAAGTTCCAGAGGTCAACTTTAGCCCCACCTTCAGATGAGGTGTTAAGCTTTCAGGTCTTGTGCCTGGGGGACTCATCACTGGTTAACCAGTTAAGATATTCCCCATTGTCCCAAACCAGGTTTAGCCTCCACACTATCAATGGAGGCTGGGGGCTCTGATTTTGGTGGGGCTGCGAATCCATTCCGGGTTTCAGTCAGAACCAGCCAGAGCTGCAAAGGAGCTATCCAAAGTGTTGAACACTATTCTCAAAATAGACTTAGCACCTTGAATAGCTGCTTTAAAGTTCTGTCTGGTTCTGAAAATGGATCCACTAGCCTCCACTGGGATGAATAGCAGCTTCTGAGTCACACCAGTGGTCAATGGGAAGGCAAGTGTGCAAATAGTTGGAGCAGGCAATGGTAGACAGGCACAGGTGGTCCCAGGATTTATCTGGTTTTACACACTTTTACTTTTCTGAGAACTTTCAAATTAGCTTGTGATCCTGCAAACCTGTTAGCAGGATGAATAAAACCTGTAATGTTTTAAAATGCTGCTATTTGAACAAGCAATGAAAGGGGATTCTATCTTGTCCTCTAAGTATCACTCTTGGTTTACACTACCTTCAATCTGATATGAGTTGATTTTGGAGAGTCACAGTGACATTAGTAAGTCCATCTCTGGGGGTTTCTTTCTCCCCCTCCCCCTATTGTTATTCAAACAATAAGAAACATAAAGATCTTTAATGGCTGGTCACAAAGCTGCCAAAATAAATATATCACCAGTTTGGTAGAAAGCCTTGTGTTTAACCTTGTTCTGCTCGAAGGAGATAATGAGAAATGCACTGATGAAACCAGGCCTGGAGATGCTCATTTCTGTGTCTGTTATATACATGATTTCAGTTCAAGGAGTTAGTTTTGGCTTTTAAGGTCCTACAGGTCTGGGACTAACTTATTTTCAGGAATATAACCCCCTTAAGTCCCCTGTGCCCTCTATAAGTGTTCCCTGGTTCATGTTATTTATTTATGTATATGTTTATTTATAAAACCATGTCCTAACTTTATGCACTAACAAGTGCATTCCAGACAACATAGAGTTAAAATTACAATTAGTACATGTAATTCAATCAAATCTCAGAGCATAGAGCAGAATCATTAAGGTATTAAAATGCAGAAACAAATGCATTAAAATCAAAAATGTAGAAGCAAACGCATTAAAATCAAAAACAGTGTAGCAGGGAAAATAGTAAGCACTGGCCAAAAGCCCAGAAAAAACAAAAGTGTTTTGACATTACATCAAAAAAGAAGAAGAAAAGGAGCCAACTGAACCTCTTCAGGTAGGGCATTGCATTGCAATCGAGGGGCTGCAACGGGAAAAGGCCTGCTCTTGTGTTCCTGCAACTGTGCTTATGAGGTGGTGGAATATCCAGGCCCGGCCCAAAGCAGGTTGCCACTTCAAGCTAGCACCAGCAGTGCTGCTGCCACTTACACTCCCACCCAACAGCACCTGCCTTTTTTTTTTTTTTGCCACGCATATGCATGCCACACCTCTCCCAGAACTCTCAAGTTTCATGAGACTTCTGAGACAAGGCACAAGAATCTCACGAGACTTCAGCCAACCTCATCCCGGATGTCTCATGAGACTTCAACCTCACAGCCAAGTGGAGAAGCAAGCAAGTGGCTGGCTGTTTCATGGTCCTGCTGGTGACCTGCATGGCCAGCCCAGCTGGTTGGCCATGCAGGTGACCAGCACTAGTTGCTGGGGAACATGGGTGGGAGGGTGCTATTGCACCATGTCCTGCTTATTCATCCCTAGCCGATGGCTGGTTGGCCACTGTGTGAACAGAGTGCTGGACTAGATGGACCCTTGGTCTGATCCAGCATGGCATTTCTTATGTTCTTAACTAGAAGCAGTGGGACGAAGAAGTGGTGAGTGCACAGCCTGCCTGCTGCCCAAGCTGCCTTGGTGGGCAGGATCAAGAAGTGACAGGCCCTTTGGAGGGGGAGAGCAATTTGCTGCTCTTCCTATATTCTGCTGCCTGATGCACCCTCATCAGGATGCTGGGAATATGGAGCACTTTGTGAAATGTCATTTTGCTAGTGGCACCACATTTGTGGAACTCCCTCTATTGTATGTAACTTTAAAGATTTAAAATAACTCACATGAACCCAACAACCACGGTAAGCTTCATTTTACTGAACTGTGCAACAGATAGTGAAACTGTAAAATACGTTAACATTTAAAGAAACAGTACAACAAACTCCCAACCCGGGGAAGTTCATCTATGTTCATCCAAAGAGACTTTAAACCAAGGATGGGTAAGTTATGGCCAACCAGATGTATTAGCCTATAAATTCTAGCAGCTTGAGTCAGCACAGGCAATTGTGAGGGATGATGGGAGTTAAAGTCCAAAGCATTTGGATGGCCCTAAGTTGCCCACAACACTGCCCCTTCTTTTGATAGGGCATATGATATCTCTTGTCCACTGATTTAAGACAAAATGCTTTTATTGATTTCATACTGTGTTTTAATTTATGTGTTTTAAACAGTTGGTTAACAAATAAGTGAATTACAAATGCTTTAAATAAATAATTCAAGAAGGATTCTCCAACAAAATGTAACAGTGTGGAGTGCTTCAGCTCAGGGTTTTAGTCATTCCATTCCATTCCCCTTCTCCTGGCTTTTCTTTTTTAAAAAAATCATTGGACTGTTTTGACCCCACTCCCATGTTGGACGGCTTTTTGGACACATGGTCGATCAATTCTATCTAGATTAAAACCAATTTTTTCCTTTGCTTTCTATACACAGCTGTCACTTTTGTCCCTGGGAACATTTTAAAATAGCTTTTCCATGTGAACCAGGAAATTACCTCTCCAGACAATGAGAAGCTTCTCTCTGTACCCTTTTTGTATCTATGAATCTTGTCCCCATTCTCCTTTTTCAGCCACTCTGTCCCATTCAGTAGATACCTGGTTGTCAGCTTCCCCCTGGCCCTCATAGTCAGTCATTAGTCTGTGCCATTAATGATTACCCCCCCCATAAGATTTATTGTATTCCTGCGCAAACCTTGGGGTAATCCTGAGTCTGTTGATACCTCCGTCTTGTGCAAGGGTGATGTGGATTTGTCTACATTTGTAGGAGCATGGGAAGACTTAAATCAGAAATAGAGGGAATTATGATGATTTAAGAAAATAAAGAGAGCCCAGTGTTTCAAACCAGTGGAGCAGAATTCTGGTTCAAACAGGGGACAGCCTAAAGTGTCCAACTCTTCCTCCTTTACAGTGGACAGTCCTCTTTGAAGGTGTGTTCTATCTGAAGACCCATCCAGTTAAAGTCTGGTTAGAAATCAAAGGACCGTAAGGAGGGAGAGCAGCAGCCTGGAGACTGCTCATCAGCTCATAGCACTTATACAGGAGACTGAGCAGGCATACAGGACACCTGGTCAATCACTATTGAGAGTTAATTGTATTTCTGTTTAAATAATATTTATTATTTATTATAGTGATGCATCTCCTCTTTTTTGTTGACGTGTAAGTGGCCACCCTAGGCCAGCCAGATGCTTTCCGGAAGTCCACAAGCAGGGCATGAAGCTGGAATTCTCTCCCCAGTTTGCTCCCCCTGAGTTGATATGTGCCCAGCCACTTCCTGCTACAGTCTCCAAATCCCTCCACCACTTTTTCGGCTCTGTTAATAGGACATTGTATTTGCCAAAGAGCAGAATTAGATTTTCACAAGTATGATTGGATATTCCTCCTCCCCCTTTCTTGGGGTGCAGTAGCCATCCTTTAGCTTTTTTAAAATTATTGTTGTAGTAACTTGTTTTGAGATTTAGTTTGCAAGAAAATCAGGATGTACATATTTAAAATAACAACAAGAAGCAAGCAAACAAGAAAGACTCATATTAGAGAATCTGTACATATTAACCAAGGAGTAAGGCTCATTGGACTCAATGACTCTTACTTCTATGGATTGCACTCTAAGACCCATTGATTCCAATGACTCAGAGGTTAACCAAATACTCTCTAGATTGGACTATTGGTCTATAATTTCATTGCACTCTTATCTGTATGCAGTTGTTTTATAGCCTTTCCAATAGCTTCTATCTGTCACTGACTTCCTTAGTAATCATCTAATCTTATAATAGTTTTAGGGACTATTTCCTTATTAGTCTACTAATTGGTTTTAATTCTTTAAACCTTATCCTTGTCTCTGTCCTTCACACTGTATACAATTCTTTCCTCTTTCTAGTTTTCTTTTCTTTATATTATGCACACATACACAGCATCAAGTCTTAAACCATTTAATCTCATCTTATTATTTCATTTGTTGTTGCTCTCCTCCTCCCACTTATTTGGCTTTTTTTATTACAGATCTTCAGTATGTTATGAACTTGCTGAACTAAAATTCCTCAGCAAGTTTGATTCAGTTTATTTGGAGCTCAGTCAAGACCAGAGTTTCCCCCCTCCTCCATCACATAACAAAGCTTTGTTATTGCTTACCGCAAGAGGTTACTCTGCTTACCTTCTGCATGATTAAGGTTTGCATAGAAGTGTTACTGCCTATTCCTTTAGCATTTCATGGCATTTTAGCCCCATTGTTTAGATTGTTTTCCTTTACACGCATATATTTATCTGCCATCTGCGAAAAATAATTCATGTATTTCATGAATTGTGCTGTAAGGTGATGACAGTTTATGCTACAATAAATGTGTTAGTCTTTAAGGGCACAATCCTATGCATGTTTAGTGTTCCCCAGCCTATGCTGGCTAAGGAATGCTGGGACTTGTAGGACTTTCCTCTGTCATTATCCATAGGATTGTGCCCTAAGGTGCTGCAAGACTTTTTGGTGCATTGGATATCCATGGCTACCCTGCAGAAGTATCATAGCCCTTATGTACGGGCCATAGAAAGCCAAAGAGGCCTGGTGTTTTTGTCTATGGAGTTGTGGTCTCTCTTCCAACACATCACACTGTAACTTCTGCTCTTGGAATGTTCATTGAAAGTCTGAATGGTGCCCATGAGTGTAGCTGCCAACTGTTTAGGTGCTGAGCGACTGCACAGAAGGATTTCATTGTGAAAAGGGCTAATATCAAAAGATACAGGACAAAACTTTGCGTTCTGTACTTGGTCAGTTCCTGAGGGTGCAGGTGTACATGGTATGTGAATCCCATGTCTCGAGTATTAAGATAATTAATTAAATAAATAAATCATAATGTTGATTTTTGCAGACATAATGTGTTGCAATGGTTTAGTGTGTTTGACATATCCAACTATGTTTTTAAAGGACACTTTCTCCCCTCCAGGGGTTTTGAAAAGTCTAAGACTAACCAAGTCTAAAGAAAACAGAAAATATATTATATGGAAATAACTCAAGCACATATGTCTTTACTTGATGACGATGTGGAGAGTTTTGAACAGATTATTTAATGGCTCTATGTACTGGTCATGGGCCATGCTTGATACTCAGCAAAAAGAAGACAGCAGCAGAATGCAATTTCTCCCTTAGATAGCCCGTTAAACCTAATTTAACAAGTAGAGTGGGTTAGAGCTTTCTCTGACTGGAAAGAATGTGTTTCCCTTCTTTTGACAAAAGGATGGAAAAATTGGTATCTGGAGTACAAAGGCATTCAGACGTAAATGAAAGCCTTGGCAAAGAAACAAGACTAACCATGCAATCCTATGCATCTTCACTCAGAAGCAAACTCCATTGCGTTCAGTAACACTTCCTCCTTGGGATTACAGGACTGCAGCCTATGCCTTCTAAACATGTGCTAACATGTTTAAAGGTTCAGTCCTATGCATATTTGGACAGGAAAAAAAATCCTGTGATGGCTAGGGAATGCTGGGAATTGTGGGAGATCCCCCCCATCTAAACATATATATTTAAGGTATAGGGTTGTGCCTTAAATGTTTTATTTCAGACATTGCTTAACATAGTTTCAATGTAAATCTTCTAACTGATTGCAGGGTTGGTTGGCTCAAACTAATGTGCAGTTTTAAAAACCAGAAGCAATACGATATGCGCTTGGGAGCAGTACAACTTGAATTTAAACTCTACTCTGTGAACTACCTTTGAACTTACTGGCAACTAAGCCAATGATTCTCTGAAGAAATACAATTATTATTGGGTTATGTCACAAAGTGCTGCACTGAAGTGAGCCAAAGCTCTCTCTCCACGAAGATACAGGCCAGATCTACACCAAGCAGAATAAAACACTTTGAAAACGTTTTGAAAACTGTATATGGAGTGTGTCATGGCCCCCAATAGTTGTCAAAACTGCTATAAAAGCAGTAGTGTAGATCCTGCCACAGACATGGAAGTGTGCTGGATTTATAGGGGAAATATTGTCAAAAGCTGGGCCCTGGTGTCATCCCAAACTACTGGCAGTGACTCGAACACTGACTTATAGGGTAAAGGGCAGCGAGACTGGGGGGTGGGGGTGGGAGGAGAAATGATAGAGGCACAAGACTGGAGCCCAGAGACCAAGCTCAATCCAGAGACCTTCTAAGTGTTGAGCTGGGATCCCCAGTAACTGCAGCACCTGAAAGAGACAATGGAAAGGCAATGGAGTGCCAGGCTCCATGCCAGAAGGTTGCCTTTCTTAAGGCTCTCCATTCCACAGAAAGCGGCCTGGGCCTGGGAAGGCTAGTTATGCCTGGTGAGTTTGGAAAGGCTCTTAAGAAGCACCAGTCACTTGTTAGAACAAGTCTCTGATTCCAACTCCCACCTTGGAGTTGGTACTCAGTCCCTGTCTGTCTGTCCCCTGCTTTTACTGCCTGCTCTGGTCCTGCTACTTTCAAAGTCTTCTCTGGGCTCAGCCCTTTCAGGATTGGACACCATGGTCATCCAACCATGTCATTCCATTAGCACAAATGATGTTGCGCTAGTGAAAACTAGGTTTTTGCTAGAGAAGAATCCAACTAAATGTACATTTTTGCAAGCACTGTGCATTATGCACATGCAACCCGCTGTGTGTAACTCCTGTGCAACCCATTGCACATAACTCTTGTGCAACTTGTTGTGCAACCCTTTGCACATAAGTTTTGTGAAGTGGGTTGCACAACCGGTTGCACAAAGGAAGTGAGGCAGGTGGCTACCAGGAGGAGGGCCTTCTCTGTTGTGGCACCCCGGCTGTGGAATGAGCTCCCTAAGGAGGTTCGCTTGGCACCTACATTATATGCTTTTAGACGCCAGGTGAAGACCTTTTTATTCTCCCAGCATTTTAACAGTCTATAAATAAATTTTAACTTGGTGTTTTAAATTTGTAATTTTGCATTGCTGCTGTTTTTATCTGGTTGAGCTTTTATATTGTATTTTATATTATGGTTTTATACTGTTGTTTTATACTTTGAATGTTTTTAATTTTTGTGAACTGCCCAGAGAGCTCTGGCTATTGGGCGGTATAGAAATGTAATTAACAAATAATAAAAATAAATAAATAAATAAATAAAATAAAATAAACCGGTTGCAGAAGCGTAAAGGGCATCCACTCTTGCAATGGAAAGATTCAGCAGATACTGCTCTTGGACCCAAGAAGCTCTGCAGCAGAGCATGAGATCTAGGAGACTAAGGGCCTTGCTAGACCTACCGGATAATCCGGCCGGGAGTCGGGGCAACGGCGCGTTGCAACTAGCGTGCGCCGTTGCCCTTTCCCACATGTAACACGCGACGGGGCAAGGGAAAGCCCCGTTGCGTCTGCCATTTTCTTTCAACCTTAAAGGGCCATGTGCACAGGAGCGCACTGCTGGAAAAGGTAAGTTTAAAAATAAATAAATATAGGGTCCCCCGCTCCCCCTGCCCCTGATTTCCTCCCCACAATGCCTGATGCCCCCCCTGCCCACTTGCCCGTCCTCCCCCTTCCCCGATGCCCTGTCCCCCATTCTTCTTCCCCTGCTGCAATCCCCCGTCCGCCATGGCCAATGCCCTGTCCCTCGTCCTTCTTCCCCTGCCCCATCCCCCATCCGCCATGCTTGATGCCCTGCCCCCGTCCTTCTTCCCTGCCCCATCCTCCGTCCGCCATGCCCGATGCTCTGTCCCCCATCCTTCTTCCCTCGCCCCATCCCCCGTCCGCCATGCCCAATGCCCTGTCCCCCGTCCTTCTTCCCCGCCCCATCCCCGTCCGCCATGCCCAATGCCCTGTCCCCCATCCTTTTTCCCCTGCTGCCATCCCCCATCCGCCATGCCCGATGCCCTGTCCCTCGTCCTTCTTCCCCCACCCCATCCCCCATCTGCCATGCCTGATGCCCTGCCCCCATCCTTCTTCCCCTGCCCCATCCTCCGTCCGCCATGCCCGATGCCCTGTCCCCCGTCCTTCTTCCCCTGCCCCATCCCCCGTCCGCCATGCCCGATGCCCGTGCCCGTCCTTCTTCCCCTGCCCCCATTCACGATGCCCATGCCCGTTCTTCCTCCCCCCTCCTGCTGGGTCCAGCCTTTCCCCTGGCCCCTATCTCCCCCCTGTGATTCCCCCCCAGCCCGATGGGCCCAGCGCTCCTATGAGCGCTGTGCCCAGTCCGTGGCTTCTCCCGGCTACTTGCGAAGCGAGCAGCCAGGAAAAGCCACGAAAGTCGTTAGACTTTCTGCATCCCCGGCCTCAGGTCAGGGCTGCGGAAAAGTCGGGCCATAAGCGAATCCGCTTATCCCGGCTTAAGGGAGGCGTTAGCCCGGCCTGACCCCGGAATCCTCTGTGCGTCATCTGGATGCACAGGAGGGAGACCGGGCCTCACACTGCGCTAACGCTTGGTCTAGCAACGGCCCAAGTGTTTGGGAAAATCCGCAAGACCTTTGTTATCTCAAGGAGATTAGGTTTGATAGGCAACTATCCTGCCCCAATGCTAAATTCCTCTGAGAGAGAGACATTTTCCTTTAGCTAAGTTTAAGTATATTTGTTGCATCATAAGCTGCCTGTACTATGTAATGCAAGTAAGGAGTTAAAACTGGCAACAGACAGATAGGCTGATGTAATGCCTTTGAAACCTGAGAAAAGTTCTATCTACCAGCAGGTGGCGTTTCTTGGCATCCTTCCCAGAACTGTTTCCTTTAATCTGTGAGACCGTCTCATGTCTCACAGACGTCAGACGGCTGTTCTATTGGTAACACACTTATAAGAGGTGGGAACATTACAGTTCTCACAGTAGACACTAGCTAGGACTATAAATATAGCTCCCTTGTAATCTGTAAAACAGAACTTCACTGCCGACCAAACTTGCAGTAAAGGGTGCTGTGGACTTAATTGGCCAGTAGATGGAGTCTCTCTGTTGTCACTCTTTTTACAGGGATCCCGACAACTGAATGGAGAATGTCAGGTCTTGCTTAGCTTTGCTTTTAGCGTTATCTATGTATATCTTTAGCCTGCTAGATAATAAAAACTTTGGACTTGTGTTGGAATTGCTTCGGAAATCTGAACCTTAATTAATTAGCAACACACCAAGGTATGTGGGATTACTTTCTGGGTTGCAGGCATGAGGAGAAACCTTCTGAAGTGTCTACTGCCAAAATGCAAGGCTGATTCCCAACCAGGGAACACAACCCAGCTATTAGTGAGCTCTATAAATTCCTCCCCACAATGTGTCCTTTAGTGTTAATTATTCCTCCTTTTCACGTACCCCATCCCTGGGACACAGAAGCGTCATAATGACCATGAATGGATAGGTGATAAACCGGCATCGCCATAATACATGGCTCAAGGCTGGAATGCTGCTCTGTTTAAAACCTAGAGGAACTTTAGCATCTCTACAGAAGAATGTAGGAGACCACCGACTTCAGCTCATGACCTCTGAAGGTTGAGAGCACCTTTCCGTGATCCTCCCACACTGAGTCATTGACCTCTAGGGGACAAGAGGACAGGAGACAAGACAGATATCCTTTCTATTCATGTTACCTCTAGCAAGAATAGTGTTCATGTTGGACACTGTGCATGCAAATATAACCATTAGATGAAATAACATCTACTCATCCTTTTCTCCCTCTATCCCTTTAGTTGAATCTCATATACCTGCTTGTCTTTTTGTATACTAGAGGCCCAGTTATGTTTTCAAGTCATGTTTGGTGCATATTCAATAGCTGGGAAAGTGATGTGCTTCTTCACACATTTAACACACCCCTGTTAAAATTATAAGCAAGGTCCAATTTACTCAAGAACAGTACACTTTCAATATAATCTCAATATAATTGTTTTCCCCCTGCAGTTTTCATGAATCCACTGACTTCAAAGCAATAGGCAGGGTAAGTACAAAGGTAAGAAGCCATTATGTTTCAGCTTTTTGTTCATTTTAATGGCATTGGATATTGGGAGAAGGATAGAAAAATGGTACTCTGGGGTACTGCAGAATGTAGCTTTTGACAATTAGATGCTCTTTGATATATATATATATATATATATATATATATATATATATATATATGCATATGGTACCCCCCCATCCCTCTCTGAATTTAATCCAAATAAAACCACAGCATTCCCTATGAGCCAAGAGCCGTTTTAGCACAGGCTGACAAGCCGTTGTCTTTCAAAGCTTACAGAAGTGGGTAGATTTTCAATGCTTTTTCACACGGAGCGGTAGCCCTTGCTTCATGCCTGCAGGTCATAGCAATGCCCCACTGATGAAAATGTCTTGCACGCTGCAAGATATGCGATAATTAAAAGAATATCTGTCCAAATATATTGCCTACTGTGGCAGGAAAATAATCTTAATAGAATGATCTGAATGCAATTGAAAGGCACACGAAACCTTGAAGAGTTCAGTTGAAGTCAGGTCAAGAGAATGCTGCTTACGCCTAGGCGAGCAAGAAATGAAGTATCTTCAGATCATAATCTGACACTCAAGGTGAACATCTGCAAAAATCAAGGGAGGGGTGGGGGAGAAAACACGTTAAGGTCTAAATTAGGAAACGAAGGGAATAGAAACCGTATGGGTATATAATGGAGGGATTTGCCGGGTTTCTCTTTTGAAGCTGGCAGAGGAAAGCAAGTCCTAGCATTTACCAGTGAAATGGAAAATATTTCCTCCCGTGCACGCGTAAATGCCTTGAGACCTGCTACCAGCTGTGGTTAACAGCACGACACATCTGTTTTATACTTTCCGTTCTTCCTTCAGCTCTGCTCTAGCAAGAAGTACAACCCCATTAGCTTTTTCACTCTAGCTCCAGCTTACGGTGTGAATGATCTACCTACTGATCTTCTGTCATTATGGTGTGATAACATGGAAAATAACTGTGCCCATTTCCCTTCATCCTGTGCCACTCCAGCTGTGTGTTGATTCCCCACCTCCCTTTAGGTCTTGGGAGCAGGATTTGTCTGTAAGCTCAGTAGTTGGAAAGAGAGATTTCTTATGGAAGTCGAATTTCCCTTTGTTTGCCTCTTCCAACCTTTAACCACATTATGACTCTAGAGTTTCACATCGTATGAACTCAGATATTCATACGATAGTGGTTGTATTTGTAGGGGGTGGGGGAGAGTCAGCTCATGGATTACTCAGACTGGCCCTTAGTCATTAATATTTCAGACAATGGCACAGAAACTTAATTTTACTCCCCCCCCACGCAACCCCCCCCACCCGGCTCTCTTGAAATGCAATGTCCCAAATGATTTTGTTGGGCTTGCATGGGGGTGGGGGCAGTATTGCTGATGGGAACACAATTTGGCTCTGAATAGACCAAGCTTAGAGTACAGCCTCGAAAGAGCTGGTGTGCGGTTTCGGAGCTTGCTTGACAGGATTGTAAATTATGTCATATGCAGTTCATCAATTATAGAGATAAAACTGTGAAGGAGAGTGGTTTGTCAGGAGAGATAAGGAAAGAGGGACTGAACCTAGATATATGTTCAATCCTGATGATCTGGTCGTTTTTAGAAGTGAAAAGAGCTCACTGAAGGAACCACTTAATAAATTTAATGACTTGTTAGAAGGGACAGGATGAAAAAGAGCTAGGATAAAAAGCTAACTATTCTTGCAATTGCAAAATCACCGGGGCCCTTTGTGAAGTTTGCTAATGAGTGTAGATGTGGACTGCAAATAAACAAGGCATGAGAACGAGAAGGTTAGCTTTTCAGTTTGAAAAGGAATCCATTGGTGCTTCCAAGATGGCAGCCTCCAAGTGCTACCAATCAAATGGCATTGTGACGCTATTCCGTCTTTTCTTCCTTAGCAGATGTTTTTCTGGTAAGAATAAAGATGGATGAAGTGGGATAACATGGGAAGTCTCCAGACTGAAGGCATCATCATCTGGACCCTAACCCTAGCCTGTAAAATTCTATGAATAAGGCATGGTGATGATCAGGCGAGTGAGCAGTCCAGTGGGGCAGGGCAAACAGCAGAAGTCTGTCAGGAACATGGGGCAGGGCCTTTTGAGGGATCAAGCTAGAAAGCTCAACCTGGAGCAACTGTTAGCCAAAAGACATTGGCCTGGTTCACATGACATGCCAGGCTCGCTGTGGGTTATTTAAGCCATGATGAGCTCACCATTTTGAATATGCAACCTCCAGTCTGATTTTGGTGTGTCATCCTAACCCAGCCATTAGGGGTTATCCAAGGGTTAAACAACCCTTGCATAACCCTACAACAAACGAAGGGTTATGTGAGTCTTGTCTAACCCTCATATAACACCAGCTGGCTGGGTTCAGATGACATGCCACAACCCCATCGAGGGTTGCATATTCAAAATGGCTCCTGGCATGTGTCGTACAAACCGGGTCAATGAGTTAGGTGCAGAATGACTTCATGTGGCTTCCAAGAGAAATTTCTATACTTCCATTCCCAATTTCTCACCCTATCAAGGATGAGTTCACACATGAATGTTCATCACATCATGAATGAAATTTCAAGCGCTGACTTGCAGGCATGTGTCAAATCAAACATCACAGACAGAGAGTAGAAATCAGTTTTTAAATCTCACTTGAAAATGTTTCTTTTTTCAAAAGCTTATCAATCATAGCGTGATGATACCAGCCTATATTTTAGTTTAATGCCCCCTACTCTGGCTAGTTCTTCCCCTCCCCTCCCCGCCCCGCCCCGCCCTGTCTGTTATTGTGATTTTAGATTGTAAGCCATATATGGCAGATTGTCTTGTTTTGTTTGATTTTGGACAGTGCCATGAATATTGATGGCACTTTATGAATAAATATTATTATTATTAATAATAATATAAATGTGGCCTTTCATGTTGTTTCACACACAATGGCCACATTCAACTAAACATGATGGTCCCTTATTTTTTGAGGGGGGAGGGGGCTTGATCAAGGGGCCCTCAGTGAGCCTCTTCCTCCTCGTCACCACTGTCACTACTGCCCTTTTGTTTGCCTTCTGCCTCTGGGCCCAATTACTGCTGTGCAAGACGTGGATTGCTCCATTTCCTTACTCTAGTCACTGCTCATATGCTTAGAAAGGGTAGATGAACAGACTAAAGCAGTGAGGAAAAGGAGGAGGAAGACCAGGAGGCTCCAAGGATCAGCAATGGACTTCCTGCAGACATGTGGGCCTTGGCAGATGCCCAAGAATGCCAACCCCTGATGCCAGCCCCATGGTTTAGCTGTGACTAAAAGCACTATTGTATGCTTGTCTATTCAGGCATCAGGCTAAACCCCACTGAAAGCCATGGGACGTAAGTTTGGTTACAAGTAGAATCCGTTGGTTTCAGTGGGACTCAGACACAAGTAACTTTAGCTGGATAAGGGGTAATGCTTTTTATTGGAAGCAGTTTCACAGCAGCAAGTAACAGCAGTGAGTCCCAACTGAAGAGGTGGCATGATGTGTTATGTATGAATCCACTCTAATCCTGTTTTAATTTTTTGTGATTGGTAATTTCCCCATGTCATTAACAAAACTGTTGCTGAATAGAAGGCTGTGCTATGTCTTCGCATAGATATTTAGGAGAAACATGTTGCCTGTGTTTCACTTGCTGTTGTTGTTGAAACATTTCCTACAAAAAGGGAAAAGGCTATCAGAAACATTCATGACGCTTCTTTAGAAAGTACCATAATTTTTAATGACCCCCTTTCAAGCCCAAGTGTGAAGGCCAGCTGACAAGTGATATCGAAGCATCCCTGCCCTTCCTTGTAGCCAAAGGGGACCTACAGGATTTCATTAGACCGTGTGAAATTGTTGGTTGACAGCCAATCCCTAAAGTCAAATGCAGGAATCTTTCTTTTTTCTTACTATATTAAGAAACCATGCAGCAAGATGGTTCTGATTTCACATCCTCACACAAATTCTGTGATACAACAGAATTCTACTGAATGCACAGACACAGCATGATCACAGAAATCTTAGTTTTCCCCAATGTAGTAGTGCCAACTTCCCCAAATATGGGAAATGTTACCTTTAAGCTTCTTTCCAATTCATATTTAACTTTCCACAGCTGAGATATTTTCCTAATGAAAAATTGAGGTGGCTGTTTTAGATGGCATCATAATGAACATAATAAAACAAAGAGTGCATGACAAAAATATGCAAAGTAAGTATTCCGAAATGAGCAAAACAATGACTGTCCAATCTGCATTTGCCCAGGGACGTGCCTTATACGTAAATATTTTATGCAGTGTTAATTTCTTTGCCTGTAATTGTTGGGGGAAGTGCTGGGGTGAGTTTGTGTATACATGGTGAGATTTCTGCTTAGTAATAAACTCATATGAGCTCAGGTGCTGCATCATTTGCCTTAATAATAGGCAAATTAGCATGATCAAATTTCAGGTCATATCAAGCTTATCCACTGAGCACCAGTACTCTTGTTTGAGCACTGGTCCTCTTGTTTGTTACTGAATGGCACCAACTTAGCCTTTTGCCACTTTTCAAAAGAGACACTACAAACCAGAGAACTCCATGACTAATTCCATAGTGAAGGTTTTGGCCAAAAGAATAACCATTTATCAAAATCTGCAAATTTCTTCATGCTCAGGATGGAAAGATCTGAGTTTTTTTAAAAAAAAAAATGTAGGAGAAACTAAAACTAACAGATTTGTCCATCCAAGCAGAGGGCTTTGAGTGCTTCGCTCTTAAAAGTCTGGTTTTTAATCCCTGCACATTCAACGATCTTTGTCATGCTGAATTAGGATTGCCAGTAGGGCTGTGCACAGCCTCCCCCCCCCCTCCCCCGGCCCCGATTTGCTTTGCAGGTGATTTGGAGCTTCTGAATTAGACCTGATTAGACTCAGTCTGCTTCAGGCCCAGGCTGACCTGCTTCAGATCCAGAGCCAAAGGGCCATTTGTAAACCCAAAGCAGGTCAGATGTTGCCCACTAAGCACCTGCTCAGTGGACATCCAGGAAAATCAGGCACGAGGCCAACTAGGAGTCCATTGGTCTCCCCCTCTTCCCTCCCCACTCACCCCACAAACCTAGAGTCGCTGCCTTGGCCCAATTTGGTTCAGATTCAAAATTCGGTCCCGAAGTGATACACAGCCCTAGTTGCGGCCTCTTTTTTTCTGACAGGGTCTTTATCTTTAATGTATTGTGCACAGGTATAATTTGGTTCTTTCCATGCTGGGAATAGCTATGCCTATTGAATTTGCCTAGGTACTTCTGCATGAAAATTCCATTTCAGTTCATTTTTGACAAGAATTTATCAAATTTGGCAAATTTCTTCAAATTCAGGATGGAAAGAAGTTGAGTTTTAAAAAATTCAAATGTGGTGGAAAGTGAAACTGAGACATTTCCCTATCCTGAATTATGCCAGGTACAACCCCCCCCCCCTCCTAAGTCTGCTCTCTGACACAGCAAGGCAATTCAAATCAAGCAAGGTCCTTCCATAACTCCCCTAGGGGTATCTAGTTACTACTTCTTCTCCTGGCCCCTGGAATGCAGGAGAGAGGAGAAGACTGAAGGGAGACATGATTGCACTCTTCAAATACTTGAAAGGTTGTCACACAGAGGAGGGCCAGGAGGTAAAGTGCAGGACAAGGAATAATGGGCTCAAGTTACAGGAAGCCAGATTCCGGCTGGACATCAGGAAAAACGTCCTGACTGTTAGAGCAGTACGACAATGGAACCAATGACCTAGGGAGGTAGAATCATAGAATCATAGAATAGCAGAGTTGGAAGGGGCCTACAAGGCCATCGAGTCCAACCCCCTGCTCAATGCAGGAATCCACCCTAAAGCTCTCTCACACTAGAGGCATTCAAGAGGCAGCTGGACAGCCGTCTGTCAGGTATACTTTAAGGTGGATTCCTGCATTGAGCAGGGGGTTGGACTTGATGGTCTTATAGGACCCTTCTACTTGTCACTATGCCATATTTGTTAGAATTCAATACAAGTACTTATATCTTGAGGCCATTTTGCTTTTTCCTGTTTTTGTCTAAGCAAAACTTGATCAAACCTTATCCAGTTTTATTTATTTAATGTTGCTTTTATATCCTGCCTTTCCTCTCCTTGCAAGGAACCCAAGGCAGCTCACATGGGCCTCCTCCTTTCCATTTATCCTCACAACAACCTTGTGAGATAGGCTACCCGGAGAGTCCATGACTGGTCCAAAGTCACCCAGTGAACTTTCATGGCCAAGTGGGAAATAGAACTCAAATCTCCCCAGACCCAGTCCAACACAACACCATCATACTGGTTCTTAAAATGGATACAATAAAATGGATCTTCTTCAGTATTCCAGAGTGTTAGAAACAGAAATATCTGTGGTACAAAGTTTCACTTATTCCAGTGTAATAAATAACACATTCGTTTTGTTCAGGATTCCCATGTTTGTTCTGCAGCACCAACACCTGATTCCAGCTAGCCTTCTGAATACGAAACACAGTTTCTGTAGCCCTTCCATTGTGTCCTTGGCCCACCTGGAGTACAACAAGTGGAGCTAATTAAAGGAACTTCCTTGATAAGGGTTAAGGCAGCAAAGAGATTTGCTTCCATCCTTCTGGAAAGATGCAGCCTCCAAAGTCCACCAAACATAGTGAGGTTAAATGATTTTCTTCTGGGTCATAATGCTCTATGCTAGCTCCTCCTCATGGCCTGAGGTCTGAATAATTTTAAAAATGGCTGGAGTTTTCCCTTTTTCAAAAGAAAAATCAACAACCCAACAACATTGTGTAGGTTCATCTAAAATTGATGCTCACTTACCAATATACAAAACCTCCACAGACCCACAATGCCCAGTAGTCCTGAATGAGTGAGAAGGCTGGGAAAGAAGCATTAAAGGGAAAGAAGCTTGCATCCACGGAAGTAGATTCCATGTCCAAAAGCTACCAAACCTATTTTTGAGGGTCTCCGAGTCTACTCAGGCATTATTGTTTTTTAAAACCCCAGTTATCCTGGCACAAAGCATAACTCCAATCACTAAGCAGCCTCAGCAGTTCTTAACAAAAGCATTACGCATACACTTTCAGCTATTCACTTTAATGGGTGTTTTTGAATGGCTTTAAAACAGCAGATTTTTATGACAACAAAATTGTATTTTTTATTTTTTAAAAAATTCTATCATGTTGAAAAAAAATGTTATCATGTTAAAATGTTGAGAAAAAATCCCAATGAAATAACATCCTGATCTTCAAGAAATGGATTCCAGTGGATTAACAAAGGCAATTGGTTTTGTGTGAAGAGAGACTCCTCTGGTTACTTTAACTACTTCAAGTGCATTCCAAGTTTTCCATACTATTTCTATTTTATATTAGTTATTATTCTTCCACTGGAAGCAATCACTATCCATGCTACTGTTAATACATTTACAGTGAAATCCTGTACAGGCCTACTCAGAAGTAAGTCTCATTGAGTTCAATGGATCTTACTCCCAGGTAAGTGAGCATAGGATTACTATCAATTCCAGGTCAATAGTTGTATCTGGTCAAGAGGGCAGGGCTCCTGCAGCTTTAACTGTTGTGATGAAAAGGGAATTTCACCAGGTGCTGCTTGCATACAAAGGACACCTGCTGAAATTCCATCTTCATCACAACAGTTAAAGATACAGGAGCCCTGTACTCCTTTCCATAGTGTCACCCTAGCAGGGCCAAAAATACCAGCATATTTTAGCTTAAAATTCTTACTCGCAGTAACTAAGCCTTATGAGAAGCATTTCAACCTTTTAAAATGTGGTGGGGGAATCTGTATGTAAGCTGGGAAACCAGACATGGTAGGTGGTCATGGAGAAAGGGGGGGACAGAGGGGAAACCCCCAGAGATCCACATTGGGACCCCTGGAGGGCCAAATCTGGCCCTGGTCCTGAAGTTCTGCACTCCTGCCTTAGCTGACCATGAGCTGTAACAGAGACCTGCTTAAGTTACAATGACCATATGGAAAGGAGGACAGGGCTTCTGTATCTTTAACAGTTGTACTGAAAAGTTAATTTTGGCAGGTGTCATTTGTATGCATGTAGCACCTGTTAAAATTCCCTCTTCATCACAACACTTAAAGAAGCAGGAGCTATACTAGAGTGACCAGATACAAAAGAGGGCAGAGCTCCTGCAGCTTTAACTGTTGTGAGGGAATTTCACCAGGTGCTGCATGCATAAAAATGACACCTGCTGAAATCTCCTTTTCAGTACAACTGTTAAAGATACAGGAGCCCTGTCCCCCTTTCCATATGGTCACCCTAGCTCAAGTATATTTGCTATAATACACCAGTGATGGGGGGATATCATGTAGCCCTTAGAACAAGTTGAATTGCTCTCCTTTTTCACTGAAAAAAACCATGCAAATAATACTTAGTGATTCTGAATCCTCTGCTGTGTTTTAGTAAATACCAGGCTCTGACAGTCAATGCTCCATGGGTAATTTTTTGGAGTAAAATGATCATGTTGGTTTGTGGGCTGTCTTTTTCTCTTTGGTCCAGGCCTTGGGATAGCCAAATTTCTCAGACAGAATGTCAAATATAACCTAGAATGCCAGGGACATGCGTAGGGTTGTCATCCTTTCTGAGACAGAGTTTCTGACAGGCAGAAAATCAATAGCTACAACCTTTCCTTGCATTGAGGTGCTGTACTGGAAAAGCTTAACCTGTTTAATTTCCCTCTGTCTTGAAATTATTAATAAAAGCACAGAATACATGTCAGAAAAAAATCGCTATTCTACTTCAGTGAAGCCCCCACCCCTGAGCCTATTTAGATGACATGCTAAACCATGGCGGTTAAGCATTTTGAGCTAAACATTATGGCTTAGGGTATGGCTACACCTACCCGTGGAGGGGGGATGATCTCATGATTTTATGATTGCGAGATTGTCCCCCTCGTCTACACATGGCGTGCGATGTCCCAGGAAGAAGAGGACGTTGTGTCCGCCATTTTGTTTTTTCAATTGGAGAAGAGCGCACGAGTGCTCATGCGCAAAAAGTTAGTGTTTGAAAGAAGAAAAACCCCTCCCGCACCCCTGATGGGCACAGAGCTCCTGAGAAGCTCCGTGCCCCGTGTGCAGTTCCCGGCTCCTCGTGTTTATTGTGAGGAGCTGGGATGAAACTGTGATGGCACGCCACACATCCCGCGGTCTCGGGATCATCCCGAGACCGTGGGAAAAATCAAAATTAATGGGTAGGGCGATATCCCAGGGAAAGGGAGGGATCATCCCTCCCTGCTCCTGGGATCCCCTGTGCATCATGTGGATGCACAGGGATGGTCCCAGGACGATCCCCGGGATATCGCCCCATCTAGACATGCCCTTAGTGTGTCATGTGAACCATTCTTAACCCTGGTAATTACATAACCATGGTTTAAACACGCTCACTAACCATTTGCTGCAAAAGGGTGAGTAAGCTAAGCATGGCTTAGCGTGCCATCTAAACAGGCCCAATCTTTCTCTCTCTCTACACGCACACAAACACGCATATATTAACAGTTGTAGGTGGCTTAGCACTATGATAACCTTTAAATTAAATTATTATTATACAGCTGGATCCAGACTCAGTCATACCCATTAAAGTCAGTCAGACTTAAGTTAGGATTGAAACCACAGGCTACAATCTCGCATGCAGGTGTGTGTCCAAAAGTCCCAAGAGACTTGCAAGCACAACTTTTCATGCAGAGAGTCAGACTTATATTTTTTTAAAAAAATAAAAAATAGGGGAAGCCAAGAAGAAAAAGTGCTCCCCAGAGAACGTCCAAGCTCTCGGTAGTTTTCTGTCTTTGCCTAATGTGAGAAGTGACTCCGACAAGCATAATGATGGGGGCAGGCAAGCGGGTGGCTCATCCTTCTGCTTCAGCTGCAGCGGATGTGCAGAGTTGAGGAAAAAATGGTTTTGCTAGAAAAAGAAAGAAAGAGGGAAGTGTGGAGAAGGAAAGACACGACTAACCCCTGACAGTGACATGCTATTAGATGAACTAAAAGGGGCTGAGTAACAACAGCAGCTGGGAAGATGGAAAAACAAAACCTTTTATTTAAGAGGAACAGGCAATTGGTTAAAAGACTTCATCCAGGTTTCATGGATGTAAGAGTAATTTCTTGATCCAGGACCAATTGCTATATGGGGAACAACCAGGTGCCTCAATGTACCCAGTGAGATGCTAGTGTAGAATTTGGGAGAAAGAATAGTCATTTAAAATAAAACAAAAAAGAACCCAACACAAATGAACTACATTGTCTTGATCATATTGAGAATGCATGTTTGGAATATACACAGAGCTAGAGAGCTGTTTAGAGACTTGGAGTGATATTGTACAGCTTTCATTACCCACTGTACCCGGGTCTATTTCTTGGGAAGGAGCAGATGAGAGACGTGGTTAGCAACAACTCCATGGGGCTGTCTATATGTGCTCAAAGCAAATCTGTGCTGTGTCAGCTATACAATGCAGCACAGATTTGCAGCCACTGCAGGGCTTTTCCGCAAAGCTGCATGACTTACCCTGACTTTTTCGATGGGAGTGAGGTCATCCCGGCTCTTCTGCCATCTGACCTCGCTCTGTGACTGATCCGGGAGGGCAGTCCTGGTAGATAATGACTGGTGAGGAAGGGGGCACCAATACCAGATGACCGCCGAAAACCCTGCGCTCCAACCTTTTTTTTTTTAGTCAATTTTTTATTGTGAATTTTTTAACAAAACAAAAACCATACAATAGGGCTGGTGGAAGTGGATGACCCAGGCCCCTCCATCCCATGGCAGCCTTCCCAGCCCTGGAAAATGCTACATAGAAACTAAGGGGACCCTGTTGAATAGGATGAGCTATGGTGCTAGTGTGTGTGTGGGGGAGAATCCCCCCTAATTGGATGAGTGGAGCCCTTGGAACAATGGAAGGCAGATCCGGATCTCACCCATGTTGTATAAGCTAGCTCTTTGCTTGTGCTCTTCATAAGGTTCTTTAGAGGGCCTGTCCAGACAACCCACTAAGCCATGGTTAGGTCACTAGCCCTTTTGCAGCAAATGGTTTCAACTGTGGTTATGTAGCCACCATGGTTAGGAATGGTTCACATGACACACTAAGCCATAATGTTTAACTCAAAATGCTTTATGACTGTGGTTTAGCGTGTCATCTGAACACGGTCTTTAACTACCAAATGATATCCAAGAACCAAAATGGAAGTAAGCAGCTCCTTACAGAGGCAACTTTCACCCAAAGACACAATATTGGTCACAGACCTGTGTTCATCTTCTATTAGATCAGTTCTTGGATTTCAAGGTGCCCCAGCCCCCTTGCCTTTAGTGGTAGTCCCCATATTTACTCTCTCTCTCTGTGTGTGTGTGTGTGTGTGTGTTGATTTGGTTAAAATTGGAGTGCGTAGCGGGTGGGATTTATAGAGTTCATTAAGAGTCTTCCTCCATCTCTTTCTGTATGGTATTGAGATAGCTAATGTCGCTCCCTCTTCCTCTTCCAGGGAAGAAAATCTTTGCCCGTCTCTGGGACCACATACTGCTCTCAGGATGGCTTAATACAGTTAACTTGACAATCCTAATGGCAGGAAAGGCTTTTCTTGTTCAACTGCTATGGCTTGCTAATGGGCTTTGTGGGATGCTGTTACTTTACAGAGAAATGTGGTGTTTAATATTCTTGCTCACTTTGTGCACATCTCTAAAGTTAACTGAATAAAATATATGCTCTGAACAGGCACCTCTCCACCGTGCCTGGGTCCAGTTCCATCTGAGAGCCCCCTCCCTCCTGCTGTCACCTGTAACTGCTGAACTTTGCAACTAAGATTGTAGTGCCTGAATTTGCTTTCCTTTTCCCCCTCCTCCTCCTCCCTCCCAATCCCCTTTCCTTTTGTGTCATGTCTTTTAGATTGTAAGCCTGTGGGCAGGGACTGTCAAGAAATACTTTTGTAAGCCGCCGTGAGAGCCTTTTTTGGCTGAATGGCGGCATAAAAATCCTTAAATAAATAAATAAATAAATATAAGAGGAAACTCTGGATAAGTTAAATTCTCGGGTTGGTCATTGTCTTCCATTAAGTCAAATGAGCCTAGAATGCATCTTCAAAATGTTCTGAAATTTGTTTTCTCAATTGTTTTTGGAATACATCCTATTAAAATCCCCCACAGATCGAGAATTTGGGTTATAGTATGGTTTGCCTTTAATTTTCTATTTTATTCTTGCAGACCCTATAAAATTGCTTACAGAATGAGAATGCTTATCATATGCCATAACATATGCCAGTAAACATAATATTTAATATGCATGTCTTTCTACACAATTACCTGCAGTATTATGCCTATTTTTAAAAGCCTTGTAAAATCAACAGAGGGAGGTATTCTGTTCATGCTAATAGGTTTTGATGGTGTCGTAAAATGGTAAGGGCGCCATCGCCTCCAAATGTTCAGAAATCAAGTCATTTCTCAAAATCATGGGAACAGCATAAAATTAGGTTTTTCTTTTTTTAAAAAAGTCATTCCTTGTGGCTTGAAGTCTTCTGGGTTAGTATACCATAAAAAAAATAAAAAATAAAAAATAAAGCTGAGCTATTGAATATTTCAGCAGCTGTTGCTTTAACTGAACTCCTAAAGTTATAACACTTCTAATGAAAGTGTGAGAGCTAGCAACTTTTAATATAAATGGGACAATAACTGTAGAGTAAAACCTCCAAAGTATTCATACTAAGGGCTGCTTCGTACACACTTACACATCTTCACTTGATTACTTACTGCTGTCAGCTAACTGTATGAAATGTCTCCACTGAAAAATATTTCATTTCCGTAGACACCAGGTACTATAAAAATTCTATTGGTGTTGATTAATCTGTGATGCCTCATTTACCTCATTTATGCAGACAAGCCATGAATTATACACATGCATGCGTGAGGTGGCCCAAATTGTCAGTAAACAGCCAAATTATCTGTTTTTCTTAATCCGTAGAGGCTATGACTATATGAGTAGCAATTCATTTCTTAACAACTTCTGGGAAAGTCATTATTTCCCCAGCACAGATTAAAATATCATAATCTTGTTGTGTGTTATTTATAAAAAGCATCAAGAAAATATCAAGCCCTGTACATGAATAGAAAGAACAGGCTGCAGGCTCACATATGAAAAAGCATGAAAAAAAGGGTAGGGTAGGGTAAAGAAGTTGTGCATGTTGGGTGGGACAAAAAGAAAGCAAAACAGGTTAAAGTATAAACAATACAACAATGAATCTATGGCCTTAGCTCGACCTAAGGGTTATCCCAGGCAAATGGAGGGGTCGTCCCTGCCTGCTCCCAGGATCTCCTGTGTGTCATTTGGATGCACAGGGATGATCCCGGGACAATCCCGGGATCTAGGCCTGGTATAGCCATGGCCTATGAATCCAAAGGTTGAGTCCAGATTTATGCTGGATCAGCTGCTGGTAGAAGTGGTCTTTGTGGCCCACTTCTTCCATGGCAGCACTTCCAACCTCCTGAAAATGCAGCAGGGGGCTGGTTCGCATGGCACAAGGGTGGTCCGTAAGACTTGTTAACCACTCTTCCAATTGCCCTCCCCAGCCATGTGTGAACCTAATTGCCCTCCCCAGCCATGTGTGAACCTGGTGAGGGTGAGTGGCCGGGGTGGTAGACTTCCCAGCAACCCTACAACAGACCATGGAGAAATGAGCTGGCATGTGACTGGAATGCCCAGGGATGGTTAACAAGCCACTATGGGTCAGAGTATCTCAGGAGCCCCTGCTGTGATGGGTGTGTGTGGAGGGGGAAGGGAGATCTCCCAAAATTAGGCAGAGGGATCTTCCATGAGTGAAGCCCTTTATTTATTTATTTTATTTATTTATTACATTTTTATACCGCCCAATAGCCGAAGCTCTCTGGGCGGTTCACAAAAATTAAAACCATAATGAGACAACCAACAGGTTAAAAGCACAAATACAAAATAAAGTATAAAAAGCATACTTCTAATGCTTTTTCATGGAAGGGAGATCATAGATCCAGCCCCTAGAAGTCAAAGAGAGCATGAAGAAGGGAATTCAACATTTTTCATCATGCTTTAAAGCAGGACCAAGAGGCGAGAGTTCCATGCATAAGAAGCAGTGAGAAAAGGTGTGTGCAGGTGAGAAATAGCACAGGGGACTGGCACTTGAGTAAAGAGATGAGCATTTGAGGCATGAATGGAAGGAGGAGGTGTTTTGAGTGAAAGCAGTAAGAAGAAGAGGCAAAACCATGAAGAGATATACAGGTCAGAACAACAAACTAGAGCAGCTTTCTCCAATCTAGTGCCTTCCAAATAGGAACATAGGAAGTTGGCTGAGTCAGACCCTTGGTCCATCCAGCCCAATATTGTCGACACTGACTGGCAGTGGCTCCTGAGGGTCTAGAAATCTGAAGGGAATCTAGAAATCGGTTTCAACCCAGAATACCTGGGGCTAGGGCACCACTTTCTGTTTGAGCATCTTTCCCTTAAACTGTACATTTGAGGCTGTGCAAAATCTATTAAAGTTGGAGGCATCGTATGGTAGGGTTCACCTCACCAAGCATCAGGCTGCACAAACTGAAAAGTATCCAACATAAAAGGACGACTGAATGCCCTGGAGAAAAGTGACATGCCACATTTTTGTTCTTTAGAAAATGAAACACCATGATTATTTTTAAATCACAGTTCATTTTAAAGGGAAAGAGCTTTATTATTTCTTTAAAACCAATTATCCCCATATAGTTAAGACAATTTGTTTCTTTATGCTGTGCTTTGCTGCATTCTTTTCCATATGCCGCTAAAATTTGAGCCATTGGCTACAACTCCCCAAATCAAACTTTTAACCATCTGTTCCTTTTTTTTGCTCTCTTTTTATTTTATTCAGCATGTATGCATGATGAAAAGATTTGATTTTTGTCATAAGATGCTCTCAATTTAACAACTGTGCAGTTAAAAAATTCTTCCCTTACAATTTTCCTGGATAATGACAAAAATAGTATAATCGTTACTCTCTAAAGAAAACATATGCAAATTAAAAAAAGTGAATAACTAGGCTCGATAAAGACAAATGACATTATTCAGGCAAAGCAGTGCATGAATAGCAGAGACACAACCCCATGTTCTGTTAAATGGAATTCTGAATCAGCGTGCATGTCGTATAGTTTAAACTGTATCTTCTGACTGCTGGGGTGTTTGAAGTGTATTTTATGTGTTACAAATTCCAATGTGATTGAAATGGATAGAGGTTTATACTTGCTGTTAAATAACCTAATAGGATGGTGCATGTGAAGACGAAGCCATATTGCTTACGATAAAAGTATTGGGGCTGATATATAGCTGAAACTTGGTAAGAAAGCATGCTATCGTCGAATGAAATGCATGTTGCGTGGTGCGAAGAAAGCTTTAGTTTTTTTTTTAACATTGTTATTTTGAAATATATATATATATATATATATATATATATATATATATATATATGGCCTTCATCTCACTCTAGTCACACACAATTTTGATGTGTGTAACAACTAGCAGGTCCTAGACAGGGATACATAGCCTTATTGAAAGTCATATCCAGCAAGTTCTACTAGAAGTTTAGAGGACTTCATCTGGTTCTGGGATAGCAGGCAACCATCTTACATTGGGGCTAGAGAATCTGTAGGTCTCCAGATCTTGTTGAACTCCAAATTCCATCAGCCCTAGCCATCATGGCCAACGGTTAGGAATGATGGGAACTTCCCTGCATGAGCCTCACCCTGAAATAAGGTCCCATCCCTGTTATTTGTGCTCTCCTGAAAGTCCATCTTTTGGGCATGTTTCATCTGACTACTATCACATTTACAGTAGGTTTATTAGAAGCATGAATAATTCTAGAAAATGCATGCTTTAGAGCAAGTCTAATTAATAAACACAGATTTATGAAGAAGTCTGTGTAATAAATTCACCAATTTAAGAAGGTGGGCATTTTATTACGACAATATGACCTCTCCTTGCTTCTGCTATGGAAGCTGAAATAAGGTGAAACAGCCAGGATTAGCTCACCACTTTCCCACAAATGGATGGACTGTCTCCGAATTCTTGTTCTCTCTCCCACCCGCCCCCACCTTCAAAGAAGAGAACATCACCAAATTCCTATATCAAAAACTCTTACCATGATGTAACAAACTACATGTATACATGGCTGTCCTATCATTTCCTCACAAATATTCTGAGCTCTCTCTTTTGACAGGAGATTGATACCCACAATCTCTTATCATTTACAAATCAAAGCGACAGATTAGCTGTTTAGGACTGATGCCTAGTCGTGACTTATATAAACAATAAAGCTCCAAGTCATAATACGACGATCACTTGTGCTTTCGTTTACCATATGCACCAGTAACATGCTGGCTTGTTTAAACCAGAGGTGGGCAGAAGGTGGATTGGGGACCTACTGGTAGATCCCTGGATGATCTACAGTAGATCAGCAAAGGTATCTGATGCCCAATGGTTTAAGAATTACTTTCCCCACTGAGTTTAGGTTGCTGAAATGAAGAGAGATTGGAGTGACCGGGAATCCTGGTACTAAAAATAAATTCTTAGGCTTGGTAGGTCCTCAGAGAGATTCTATTCTTTCATTCTAAGTGCATCTCTTTTGTGCCTGGCTCAGGTTGGTGTAACTTGGGGTTCTGGTACAATGCAAAGTAGATCTGACAAGTCTGCCCCTGGTTTAAGCCAGTGGGAAATGACACTTGGGCTAGATCTACACTACTGCTTTATAGTGGTATTGAAGTGCACCGATAACTGTTGGGGCACAATGCACATTCTATATATTGCTTTCATAGTGTTATTTCCTGTTTTTTATTCCACGTTTTAGATGAGCATTTTATAGCATGCTCATGACTGGCCACTCATGGATGTTTGCAGGTCATTGACGCGTCAGCCTCCTTAGCAGTAAAAAAAAAAAAAAAAGCCTCAGAAAACCCAACTCTTCTGAGTTATATCATATTTGTCAGGTTTTCCTGCCATGTACAGACAAAATAGCGCTATAAAATGCCCACTAGAGGGAGCTGTCCCATTGAAACGGATGGGCCATGTTGTCGCTGCTCTGTTCATGTAATTCCAGCTCATTGCAAATGTGGAAAAGAAGCAGGAAGCAGAGCCACGGTTAGGGAATGTGATTTTCCTCCATCTGAAGCTCAAAGTTTAGATCTGACCTTGGGCTAGATCTATACTAGTCGTTTTATTCAGTGTTGAAGTCCACTGATAACTGTTAGGCCACATCACACATTCCATATAGCACTTTTCTAGGGTATTTTCTGTTTTCTTTCTTTTTTGTATTATCCAAAATACAACAACAGATGTCATTATGTGCGCTACAAGGTATAAATGTGCAAGAGGGATGTAGCATCACCATGATGGGATCATATCACTATGACATGAAGTGTAGATCTGGCCCTGGGCTTGAACCTCATCGTCAAACAAGTAGCTTCCCATGTTGTACAATATTATCTCTCTCTCTCTCTCTCTCTTCCCCCCCTCTCTTTGCGTACTATCGCTGTTTCTATTAAGTGCAAGTTGTCCCTCCTAAGGTAATAATGGGGTTTTGCTTAGTTTTCAGTAGAGCTTACTCCAATTGTTGACTGGAGGAAGGTTAATATTTGGTTGCCTGTGTTCATTTTGTCCTTTTCAGAATTGAACTAAGACTCCTTAAGGGTGAAGACAAATAACTAGTCAAATACATATGCTGTGTTACTCTCAGAAATTCATTTAACCTGTATTATTTTTAAATGCGAAAAGAAGCCCATTACACCTAACCTTTTGCACATATTATTATACGGGACAGCTAATTAAATAATCTTCCACCCTTCATTATGAGTCATCACTAGAGACGGAGCCTGCAACCTTTAAATGCTTTTAACCTTGAGAGCGGAAGGGAAATGGTGCAGATATTCAATAGCAGACGAGCTTGTTGAAAATCTTCTTTGCAATATGGACAATCCTATTGCAGAGGGATTTCCCTCTCTCTTCCCTAAAATTTCTGGTCTATGATCTATCATTACTCAGCAGAATAACCCCCACAAATGGGTCAGTTCACACAAGATCAAATGGATGGGTTGCTGAGAATATGAGAATGGTAAGATCAGCATGTAGAACCCATAGTTTGATGATAACCTCTTATCCTTCAATGGTGCTGCACTGCTTGAGAGAGAATATTTTACATGTAACAAAAGAACAACCACAGCAGCAGTGATGAGCAAACCAGGAATTGAGTGGGAAGCTAGAATTCAGAATTTTAAAAGATAATTCACCTACATGGAACAATAGTTGGTTTATTTAATTGAAGCATTTTTACAAAGCCGTTCAGCTGAAAAAGGCTCCCAGAGTGGTTTACAAAGATCAGCATTGATAATCTCTGCCTTCAGGCTTACAATCTAAAAGACACAACATAAAAGGAAAAGGGATTGGGAGGGAGGAGGAAAAAATCCTTTTAGTTAACGCTCTTGTAATTTGAGGACATGTCTCTGGAGCCTGTTAGATCAAACAAAACCTTGAGACTACTGTACTCGCTGATGAGTCACCCTTTAAATTCAAGTGGTGTTTTTCCTACGTTCATTCATGTTTTCATTTGTGAATCCAAGACTATTAAAATATAAAGGCAATGCTAAACCTTATATACAATTTTGTGTAGCTGAACCACTTATTTGCTGAAAAGCACGGCAGGGTTTTAGTGCAGAAGTGGCAGGAGTACTTAAAAAAAAACCCCCACTCATATTTTCCTGCTGCAGTCTCTCTCTCCAAACTGTGACAGAGGAGCTCAACCATGCTGGCCCACTGGACAGATGAACATTGCACTTCATTGACATTGCCCTGACACCTTAGCTCAAATATACGATTTTGTTCTGGAAGCAGCAGCACTAGCATAGAAAGCTTCCAGGATCAACAATAAGTCCTTGGATGGTCGCCGTAAGGCCAGAGTGCTTGTGTGTGGGTCCTTCCTCCACTGATTAGATTAAAGGGAGCAGCTTCCATGTGACCACCTGGGTGGCAAGTCAAGTCCCAGCCAGCAGACTTACAAGGGTAGCCTTTAAATTGGCCAGTCCAGAGCTGTGGCAGTAAATATGGTCCATCCCTAAAACGTTTCTACCTACTAGGCAGATCAACTGGTTCAGACATTGCCTTACACTGCCTTTTTGTTTTGAAAGCTGTACTGTGCTTGCCGCTGGGCTGAGCTCAGCCAAGTGGCCAGGAACCTTTCTAGAAGTCAAAACATTCTTCTTTTTGGTTTGACCAGTTCTGTCTCCAGCCTCTGAACCATGGATTCCTTTGTACTTTTTGTTTTGAACCTTTGAGCATCTCTACATTAAGGGAAATCCTGTTGTTTACCTGGTGCTGTTGTGCTTCCTGGTTCTTTGGTGCGATTGATATGAGTTGGAGTACACAGGAGGAGAGGGGTGATAAGGTGGGAGATCCTGCTGTTTCCCAGGGGCACAGTCGAATTGAGGGCATGCCTCCCTTCCTCCTTGGCATGTATGGAAAGGAGGAGGGAGTCTTGTTTTCATCTGTTTCCTTACAGCCCCGAGGAAATCCAGGACTTATTTCTGAGTAAAAGTAAGATTCTGCTGTAAGCTTGCAACCCTCAGCACACTTACTTGGGAGTAACTAAGTCCCACAATGGGACTTACTTCTGAGTAGACACATAGGGATTAGATCTACCTCCCTTTCTTGCAGGAAGGCATTTTACCCTCTTCTCCCTCCATTTAAAGTCCTTCCTCGGCAACTTCATAGCACAATGCCAGCTTTTCACACTACTGTTTTTGCATCATTAAAAGTTTATTCCAGCTTTTCTCTGATCTATTTTAAAATGGAATAAGGCAGGGGAGGGGAGAACCATGGGAGACATCCTGTTTGCTTACAGTGTCACTTAATTGACCCAGAAACTTCTGTGAATTTGAATAGCTCCTGTAGAAGCCCTATACTGCTCCGGAGTTTTTCCTAGGGCATCCTTCATGCAGCTGGATCTCTCAGCTGAGTTCTAATATTAACCTAGGGTCTAATCAGTTTCTAAGATAGTTCTACATGAGCCTTTCTTGACACAATTCTCCACTCTGCTGTGGTGCCTCTCCTATGTTTCCAGGGCCAGAGTCCCCTACTTTCCTCTTGAACCCACCATTATCTCCAGCACCTGAACTCCTCAGTCACCCAGCTTCCTCATCTTCTGCCTCACCATTGCCATAGCACCTCCTTGCACTTCCCCAGTCTGTCTTTATCTCAAGGTAGGCCTATTAGAATGAGTATACTGGTCCCTTGTTGGTGGACCAAGCCATATGTCTCTTTGGTAACATACGTGTCTATGTGAGTATATTAAGAACAAGATCTATAAAGGTAAAGTCTATACTTGAATGTTTGAGATATTTTCCCCCAGTTTAGAAGTAGTTATGCCCCGTTTTGTTAGAACAGAGTGCATAAATCAAGTGCATCGTTATACATGCAGGTTCACATGTGCACATGAACAAGGATGCACAGCAACATATCTGCTTCCCTCACATGGGACACATGTGCACATTTACTCCTGCAAAGACATGTCTAGAACAGGAGGAAAAATCATCCAGAGGGGGTTGCAGTTCTAAAGTGTCAAACAAGGAGAAGATTAAGCACCATTGCTGCTTCATTGAAAATTATCTCCTCTCTGTCTTTCATTGATTTATTTGTATTTCTAGTCTGTCCAATAACAAAAAAAATCTGGGTGGATTACAGTAAAGTTAACCATCAAGATTTCCATATATGTAATTATCTATAATATGTAATTTATTCTTGACGTATTTCCTCCCTCCTCCCACCCCCCTAATCTCTTTGTATATGACAGGAAGAGTTCAAACAGTTGGGCCTGAAGTTGCTAATGAAATGTAAAAGCAAGGTCATTTCCCTCCACTTTTAAGCTTTGATGGGAAATTCCAAAAGCCAATTAAACAGCCATTCTACTTTTGCTCATTGATCACTAGAAAGCACATAAGGTTGTCTGTCAAAAGCAGATGGCGTGGCATGATATAGATTTTCCGTATTACTTAACTGCATTACTACAATCACTGTGAACCCATAAACATTCTGTAGTACAACCCGAAAGGCAGATTGGTCCATACAAAAAAGAGCAAATGGCTTCTGTGTGTGTGGGTTTTTTTTTTTTTAGGTGATCATATTGGATCTTCCTTAGTGGCACTGCAATGGTAATGAGGACAGCAGTGGATGAGTCATTACTTGAAGGCAAGATGCTCAGTAACTTAAATTATCCGGAGGTTGTCATGTTTGGCAGCTGAATAAATTCAGACTATGCCAACTCTAACTGCAACATGCTATGATTATTTTTTTTTAATGTTTGAAACGTATAGGTAGCATGAATTTTTCAAGCTATCTCTGCCGGTTTATCTATGCCAAACTAATTTCCATATTGCTGTCCCACTTTGGAAATTTACTCTCATCCAGGAGGACAGAACTTTGCCATTTTTGTTATTACTATTATTTATTTATTTATTTATTTATTTATATAGCACCATTAATGTACATGGTGCTGTACAGAGTAAAACAATAAATAGCAAGACCCTGCCGCATAGGCTTACATTCTAATAAAATCATAATAAAGCAATAAGGAGGGTAAGAGAATGCACCAAACAGGCAGTATAAAAGTCAGAAAAATTCAAGTTTTAAAAGCTTTAGGAAAAAGAAAAGCCTCGGAACACCAGCTCAACTTCATTTTGGGTCCTCTCCATGCTATCACCTTGGCTGAAGAGTCCCTATTTGTCTGGAAGGGTTTGCTGGCCAGGTCTATCAGGTTAGGACAAAATGCTAAATTCTTACTGACACTTATTGTCATGGAACAGTGCACGCTGTGGCCCTCTGAGAACCCTTGGGCTTGCTAGCACTTAATCTTCTCTGTTTCCTAATGTAATCAAGACAAACAACCCTGTAGCCCAATTCAGAGGTTCACCCACCACATCGTTAGAATTGCACGAGGGGAGATGAGTCTATTGGCCACACCCCTTTGGTCACATCTTCATCACCCATCTCTTCAGCCTGCTGTGGGTAGAATGTCTGCAGCAGGGGACCGATTCTACTTGTGTAGACTCCCCGTTTGTTTTAGAACCCTGGAAAATTTCCATTAAAAAGGCTCTCTGCTGTTGCCGTTTCCCCTCAGTGGGCTGTGGAGATAAGGAAAAGAGGATGTGATGGAAGAGGCGGGGCCAACAGCCTCATTCTGGTTCTCCTTTGCACATGATTTTAATCGTGAAGATCTGAAGAGAGCTTGTATTGCTTATCTGTTGGATAACAGGCTTTTCAAGCAATCCTGCAACATATCTATCTAGGGTCCAGCAATCCCTTTTTGCAAGGAAGAATGATCAATCATCCTTCCTCTGTTCACCTGGAAAGCATCCTTCCACTCTAGTCTTTTGCACTGGTTGCTTTTAAAGGCTGTGAACTTCTCTACACAAATGATTTATTCCATGCTCATGATTGGCTGCTCAAGGAAATTTGTGGGTCCTTTACATGATGCTGATCACATCCAGAGATCTCCCACACTTTTCTTTGGTAACCTCAATTTTTAAAAAGGAGGTAATGCAGTATTTAAAATAACCATGGGATTAATTCAAGCACTAGATGGTGATGTTTCTGTTGAACTTTATGGAACATTGACCGGAGGGGAAGTTTTCAATTATAAATCATATGATCGCCTTCTAAAAGCGCCTGTAGTGAACATGGAAAGACCCAAGAAAAAAAGTCTGCTAAGGATGCAGGTTTATTCCTTAATGTAGAGATGCTTTGTAACTGCTAGTAGTCCTTGAACTCAGTGTGATTTCAGGAGAGAAGCCTTGGTGGGATAAAATCAGCACGGCTTTCTCCTGAGACTTCACGAGTTCCCATGAGCAGGGCTAAATCTACACTAGTGCTTTTGAGCAATATTGAAGTGTACTGATAACTGTTGGGGTGCATTACGCACTCTATATACCACTTTTCTAGCATTCTTGTCTGCTTTTTATTCTGTATTATCCAAAACAACACAACCAATATTATTGTGTGCACTATGAAGCATAAATACACAAGAGGGATATAATGTCACCATGATGGGATCTTATCGATATGACATGAGGTGTATATCTGGCTCAGAAGCACTTCTAGGAGATGTCTTGTTGGATAAACTCAGCTTGATTGACTCTGGAACTCTCTGAGTGGGAGGGAGTCTCCTCTCCACACCACCTCATCAAGCAATCCTAGTCCAGTAGAGCTATCCAAGGCGAAAAACAGCCTGTTCTTTCTGCCTCTGAGATAAATCCAACCTTCTTCCCCATCCCACCCCCGCTCCTTTGAAGAAATGTATCTGAACAAAAGACATGCCCAAATACGGCCAAACACTTAGAGACACTACAATCTCTATCTCTACACATTCCAGGCTGATGCTTCCCCTTTACCTCCACCATGACAGAGCATTTCTTCATGAGTGATGTATTGCATGTTCCCGATTGGCTACTCACAGAAGTTTGTGGATCTTTTAGATGACGGCATCAATCTCCAGGATGTCTCCCATGCTCCCTTCCTTATCCTGCTTTTAAAAACACACAGACAACCAGCTATTTTTAAAATGCACAAAATACAGTGGTATTTCATTGAAGTGAATGGAACATGCAGAGAGAGAAAGAGAAAGTATTCAATTCAAATCAAGTGGCCCCTGGGGTAATGGCACTGATCGTAATCCCAAAAGAAAGCAGAAGCAGAAAGCCATGGAAAGGCAGCAGGACTTTTTTTGTAAATGTAGAGAAGCTCTGAACCACATGGAGACTAGATACCTGCAGGAATCACCTGGGGCATGCATGAAGTTGTTGATTGGACATTTTGACTTTCCCTTTCTAAGAGCTTCCCTTTGATTGTGAGAGAAACTTCCTTCCCTTCTGCCTGCTTGGCAATGATGTCAGACAAGACTAACCTCAGCTACAGAGCCCCAGGTAGCCTCCCCCCACCCCAACAGTTCGAAAGTGCTTCCTTGAATGATGCTTAGGATCCTCATAAGTAATATATATATATATGTGTGTGTGTGTGTGTGTGTGTGTGTGTGTGTGTGTGTCCTTAGGTGTGCAGGCTAAGAGGTATTATTAATATTGCATGAATGGTGTCAGCCTATCTTTAAAGATTGTCAGCAAATGAGGTCTTGCAGCCTGTCTTATCTCACAGAGTTGGAAGTACAGATGTACCATTTGTCACAGTCTCCTTTTTAAATTTACCTTCATGCTAACGGAACTCATTCCTCCTCCCTTGTAACGAGAGGCATCATTCTCTCTGTGTGTCTCTCTTATTACCTTTCCTGTTCCACCTCTTCTGAAGAATCAGTGTGCAGCATCTTTTGGGTCATTGCCACCTCACTACTAGTTCTCTCTGATCCCTCCCTATCCACTAACATACAAATTCCCCTGTTCTATCAAATCAGAGGTCCATCTAAACCAGCCCTGTGTCTCCAACAATGCTCACCTGGAAAACTCACCCATGTGGCATTCATGGAGATAGCTTCCCATCTTACGTCCTTAGCACCTGGTATTCAGAGGTATGTTTCATATACAAGGTGACTAATGCTAGTTCTCATAAGCAAATGTACTTGATAGTGTCAGCAGCCAGCTGTGTTCTCTGTCAAGAGGAAAGTCAAGAGGGAATGGAGAGCCTTCGAAATGGAGAACATTCTATCTTCAAATGCTACACCTGTGGAAACAATCAAGCTCAGTACTGCAGCCTTTCCCAAGCTGGGGCCCTCCAGGTGTCTTGGGACCACAACTCCCATAATTGCTAGCCAGCATGGTCACACCTGGAGGGTGCCAGTTTGGGGAAGGCTGCAGTATTGACTGACAGCAGCTCCCCAGGTTTTCTGAGAAAAGTTTTTCCCAGCCTTACCTGGGTTGCCAGGAATTGAATCTGGGATCTTTTGCATGCAAAGCAAGGGCTTTACAACTGAGTTATGACCCTTCCCTAAAGGGACCCTACACTAGAACTAGAAGAGCTGTGCAGGATCAGACAAAAGGCCCACTAGTTCAGCATTCTGTTCATACAGTGGCTATTCAGATGCTTTTGGGAAGCCCAGAAGGAGGACATGAGTGTAACAGCATCCTCCAGCCAATGTTTCCCAGCAAGTGGTGTACAAAGGCCTACAGCCTCCAATCCTAGAGGTAATATATAGTCATCATAAGTGTAGCCATTGGTAGCCTTATCCTCTGTGGACCCCCTTTTAAACCCATCCAAACTGATGGCCATCTTGTATGGTGCGGTAAAAGGAGTATGCATAGCTATTGAGAAGACCAGGCTTAATACTACCCTATTTCTTCAATTCTAAGACACATTTTTCCCCCCATATAAACATCTCTAAAAATGGGGTGCGTCTTAGAATCGCAGGTGTGTCTTAGGTTTTTTTTTTTCTGTTGGTGGTACTGAAATTAGTGTGCATCTTACAATCGAAGAAATACGGTACTACTATTAATATTACTGTTGATATTCACATTACTATTTATTATTAATAGTAAAACAAAAATAGATTTTCTGAGTGTATGGACTAAAGGACGATGATCTTCTTAGTTTCAGCAAAAGCTGTATACCTTCTCAGGAGTAAGGCCCATCTCATTGGGGCTTAATCCTAGGTGAGTGGCTATAGGATTGCTGCCTCAGTCAGTTTAATTTGTATAGACATTGAGTGGATCAGCTGGGGGTGCAAGAATGCCTTTTTGCAGGAGATCCCTATCATGCTTGCTGAGCTCATAAAGTGCAAGCATGTATGAAAAAGAAAATAGTTACTTTTAAGAGAAGCTGGCTACTTTTTGCCACTGCTGTTGGCATACTTTTATTTTTCAGTTGGGGCTCATGCTGCAGTTCCTGCTTACTAGGTATCATAAGGGAGTGATTCTAAGTTCTACCCCTTGTCACAATAAATCCCATTCTGGATCAGGGCCTCCACATGTAAAAACATTCTGGGCACATGGCTCCCTTTGCTTCATCTCTACATGAGAACAAGGAAGTGGCTTTGCATGGTGGTCACTTATGAATCACACACACACAAAAAGAGGAAATACACCACCAATACAGAAGATGCCAATTTCCATTAAATTCCCATATCCTAATGTATATGCTTAGATGCAAATTTAGAAATAACGATTATAATTTAAATGAAAATACAGTACATCTCACTGTAGTGTAGAAAACTGATTAGGCCAGGTCAAGTCTGCTCTCCGGGTGCCTAGCTGTCAATGGGCAACTTCAAGGCCCAGCCCTTACTTCTGATGGCTCTTTATATTTAAATTGGACTTGGACTAGAGAGCCCTTCAAACAGAGGATTGGAGTGTCTGTACAAATGCTGTGTTGGAAGTTGATTAGCTCAAAACCCATTCACCTCGCATTGCTACTGCGAGGTGAAATTGAGAAAGCTAGATGGGGAAGGAGGGAGCGTAGGCTATCCAGCCAGAAAAAGCACAGCGCTGGTGGCCATTCCCTTGTCAAGCCCACCCCCTGCCCTGCGTACCCGTGCCTACGCCCACTGGAACTGAAAACTGGAGGTATCTATTTGCTCTGAAACCACATGGTGACCTCGAAACAAAGGTAAAAGTCATGGCAGATTGGCACTTTGAAAATGCGCAATTTCAGGGGGAAAAGCCTGATGTGGCTGCAAGTTGGTGGCTGCGTCATATAAACAACACAGTGCCTCTGTGCAGCCACTACAGGGTTAATAGAGCATATAGGCACCACTGATGTCTTCAAAATAGAGGACAGTCCTCGTAAAAGAGGATACGTGGCCACCCTATCGGTTGAAAAGAAAAGAGAAATAATTTCAAAGCTCATCGTGGGAGGAGCAGAGATTCAGAAACAAAATCCCCCACCTCAAATCTGCTTAGAAGAAAAGAGTGGACGTGAGAAAAGAGAGGGGCGGGGGAGTCCTACCTGTAGATATTAGAGAATATACCCTCCTACCCCAATTTGAATTTGAATTATTCTAAGTTGTCATGATCATTTTGAATGCAGGAGGGGAAAACTTCTGCATTCTCTGTTATTCGTTATTATCCTTTAAAAAAAGTAGCTGGAAAGTTCATTTTTGCCAAGCTCCAATATTAGTTCCTATAATAAAAGTAGAGAAGCATTCTTTGAAATCAAGGCTGAGAGGAAGCTCTTCTTTCCTCCAGCTTCCTCTTAGTCATATAGTGACAGTTTTACTACTGAATGCAGTCCAATAATCCTAAATGAAATATTTCTTTTGATGCTTAGAGAGCCAAAAGTGTCATTTTCTCTAATTCTTTTTGTCAGGAGAATATATCACCCTGGAATTAAGTCTCCTGATGAGCCAGAAATCCTCCAGTGCCCATTATTATACCACTTTATTTTCTACTTTCCTTCTATCACCTCATCTCCACTTCATCTATGTCAGTGCAAAAATGAACAATTCACTTTAAGCAGTATTTGATTATAGGTAAAACAGGTATGCTCACTGGTTTTTATACATATCAAACTATTTATTTTATTTTATTTTTTATTTTACGGATTTATAGCCCACTTTTCTATTTCAAGTAAAATTTCCAAAGTAGCATACAACAAAAACCCTTAAAAGCCATTCAAAGATCTAATAAAAAGATCAGAATTAGAAGCAAAGCAATATTTAAAAGCAACCACAAACAAAGCATATTAAAATACTGGATGTAGCACAGCCTATAAATGTTCTCAGCTGGTCAAACAAGGATCACTGTTCACAAAAAAAGGAAATGGTAATGTCCTGATTGTATGCTTAAAGAAAACACCGGTCAGATATTGCTACAGAAGATATTCTATAAACTGGGTGCTACCACTGTGAAGGCCTTCTTTCTGAAGGTGTTGGGGGGCACTCCGGATCTTCTAGATGAGGTTTACGTGAGTGCAATGTAATTTATGTTAGCGGTAGTGCTGAATAGGCCACTGTCTATTCAGCACTGGTGTGCAAATATTTTTGGTTTTTTATCTGTATTCAATAAGGCAGAAGGAGATCTGATGGATGATGTCTGCAACCGTTTTTAATATGCATTATACAATGTGTAGCCTGATCCACAATCCAGTTAAGATGAAATGTTTGTATTTTGGCAAATATAATTTATTTATTTATTACATTTTTATAACTTGTGCTTAGGCAGGTTTTCATCTGTCATGTGGATGGTACCTGAAAAAGCACTAATGCTTCTGTGCTGTGATGATGAAGAGAACTTCCCTCAAGAAACGTGAAGCAATACCTTCCTTCCACAGTATCTCATGCACTAAAAAGAAATAATTTATCAAACTCAGTGACTTTTCACATGTTACTATAAGGAATAAAGTCAGGGTGGGGGACATGTGGTCCTCCAGATGTTGTTGGACTGCAACTTCCATCAACCTCAGCCACCATTTCCAATGGTCAGGGATTATGGGAATTGTAGTCCATCACCATCTGGAGGGCCACATGTTCCCCACCTTTGAAATAAAGGGTAAAGTCCAATGTATGTTTTATTTAGAGTAGACCCATTGAAATGAATTGGGCTTAAGTTATTCATGACTAACTTAATCCCCATTCATTTCAATGGGCCTACTCTAAGTAAGATTTATGTTGGATTTTACCCAGAGTGCAACAAAAAGGTAATGCCAATTGATTTATTGGCTCTCCATGGAGCATGAAGCAATATGAGGTCTGGCCTGAACTGGAGTTCTTTCTGTCAAAGGATTTATTTATTTTACCTTTGCTATCAAGCTCTATAGCTTGAACATTTCTACAGCACATCTTTTTTTTTCTGCAGAAGAACTGAGTCCATAATCTACTGCAATTAACAGAACCTTTTGCACATTCAAAGCATCAATATGTTTTGGCCTTAACCTGCAGCAAAAGCATTGTAAAGTTATTTGTAAACATGTCAATACAATGACATTTAGGTCTGGCTTGTTTTGCCTGGTGTCTGTCCTTTATTGATCAGTCCAGGAGCACAGCAGATAGGTTACCCTCCTCAGCTATATTTTTGCATTATTGCTAGTGATAAGAGAGCATTAGTCAGTGCTATTGCTGATATACATCTTTGGCCCATTAAAATGCAAATGTTCAGGTGTATTACTGATAGGAATCTTTGCCTCTTAAAGCAGTGAAATGCCTGGCTAATTATAACTCAGAACTATTTTTCAGATAACCGAGCAATAAGTCATTATAAAAATGTGTCATGTAAGCCCTTTTATGTCTCTGTGTCCCTGACTGCTGGGCCAGGGATAATCTAATAAGGCTTTTTTTCTCCCTGCACAAGGTTTCTGAATTAGTTCCAGAGTATTGTCTTTTCTTCTTTTAAATTAAAAATCAAATAGCTCTAAGAAATCAACACATTGTACAGGCTGTTAAGGACTCAGGATACATCAGTATTAATTATGAAATAAGAAGTTAAAGATGCATAATTTATATGAAAAGAGAATGAGGAAAAACTTGTGTTTTTTGTCACATTGCTGGTTTGTTGTTCCCCACAAATTATGAACTGATGAATATGTAAAGATGCATTGTACTGACTAGGGCAAGAAATAAATGAGCAAGATGGATATTATTATTATTATTATTATTATTATTATTATTATTAATAATAATAATAATAATAATAATAATAATAATAATAATAATAATTCAATTTATATCCCGCCTATCTACAAAAAACACTAGACAGCATACAAAGGTAAAACAATTTAAACAAGATGAAAACAATAAAATACCACAAGTAGCATAAAAATGTTACATAAAAACAATTTTTAAAAAATCAACCAATCAATAAAATCATACAACACAAAAGCAATATATAATGGTCAGCAATAAGATTCTGAAAAGGGAAGACCTGCTGAAATAACAGAGTCTTTAATGCCTGCTTAAAGACATTCAAAGAAGTCAGCGGGTGCATTTCATCTGGCAGGTCATTCCACAGCTGAAGGGCAGCAAAGGAAAAGGCCCTCTGGCGTGTGGCTGCCAATCTCACATTTGGTAGCCGCAGCAGATGACCCTCCGTGGACCTTAATTGGTGGACTGGAACAGGGGGAGTGGGAGCCACTCACTAAGTACTTTGGACCTAGACCATGTAGGGCTTTAAAGGTAAGAACTGGCACTTTATATTTTGCCTGGAAAGGAATTGCCAGCCAGTGTAAAGATTTTAAAACTGGTGTTGTATGGCCTCCACAGGATGTCCTGGATATAGTGCCACCATGATAGGATTGTATCGCTGAGACATGTTCTGGCCTCAGACCATCATAGGAATATAGGAAGCTGCCTTATACTGAGTCAGACCCTTGGTCCATCTAGCTCAGTCTTGTCAACACTGACTGGCAGCAACTCTCCAGGTTTTTAGACAGAATTGTTTTCTGGACCTACCTGAAGATGCCGAGGCTTGAACTGAGGACCTTCTGCATACATACAAATCTGACTAGCAGAAGCTGTCTGTAATACTTCTAGAATTATCATTGTGGAGATGATAACTCAGTGTCTGTTCCAGGTTTTTGAGGGCCTGGGGCAAGACACCCTCAGTGGGACCCCTCCCTCAGTGAGCCTACCTTCTCCCAATCATTGTGTCGGGCTGCTCTCATCCTCTTCCTTATCCTTGCCACCACTTGTTTGTTTGGCAGGCGGAGAGCCAGTGAGCAACCAGGCAGTGGCACCTACCACTCCTCCTTCTCACCCTCACCCCCACCATTGTCTGGGTCACAGCAAGAGGCAGGTGGACAAGGAGGTTGCCATGGTAAAGAGGAGCAGCAGAGCGGGGGCTGCTGGGGTGTGTACCCTTAGCAGGTGCTTGGCCATGCCTATCCTTCTGTTCTGGTCCTGAGGTGACTGGTGAGAAACCAGAATGATGAAGGGGAGGGGGGATACTTGAATTCCAAAAGCTCCCTCAAACTTGTTTTTGAGATGTTGAGCCTGGCCTGGTTCAGATTCGTAGCAGTTTCCATTCCATCATCTCCAACAGCATGATGCCCCCTCCACTCCCTTTTCTAATTGACTAGAAAGATAGGTTACTTTCATTGTTTGTGTTGCACTGTGCATGTGGCCATAGCACAATTTTTAATCTCCATCAAAATTTAATTTGAACACAATTTTTAAAATGAGAAATGTTGCTCTTCTCTCCCTCTCCAGTTTTCAATTGTTCTTTTCCCCAAAATTGTTATCATCTCTCTCCCTGCTGTTTACTCTTTACTTTGGTTGCATTGTATGTTTTTTGTTATTACTTTTAGAAATTGTCTGTGCATCGTATTTTTAAGATTATATTCTATGGTATTATGATGGTGCTGTATGCCAGTCTGGGTGCATTTAGTAGAAGAACAGGAATACTAATCATCATCATCATGATCATCAAAAATGTAGAATGTGAGACTAGATCATTATTACTAGTATACATATTCATGGATAAAAAAACCTGCAATAGTAATAAATTATTTTGGGCAAAGTGAGCTGTGGTTTCCACTCTAGATAACTGAGCCATGTGACAATTATAGAGCTGAGCTAAATCGATTGTCCTATATTTTCCATCACATTAATAGACTGCATTTTAGCAATTTTGGTGTGGGTCACCAGCAGGAGTGACATTTCATGTACACACATGTACATAACCCCTAAATGCTGGGAACACTCACTCTTGGCAATGCTGCTGAGTGTTTTTTTTTTTACAAAGTCCCTTTCCTTTTATTCCAGGTAGTATTGGTTTATTGTTGTGGGAGCCCAACATTTTAGAGGAACATTCCTTCCGCAAGGACTATCTGCACGAACCAAGCCAACTCCTTACCATTCATTAGATCTTTCCCCCCTTCATTGTAGTACCTCTCCACTGTTGGTCATTCCATCCACTCCAGACAGGAAGGTTATACCATCCTTTTGCTGCCCTATGCTGTTGTCCAGTAGAGGCCAAATCCGAGACAGGGCAGGAGAGGGACACATTGGTTTTGGCACTCACTCTGAAGGCAAGGAAACATTGCTTCCTGCTCCTGCCCTCACTCCAATTTGGCTTCAGAGCAATGCCATTAGAATGAGGGCAGAAGGAGGAAGCAGTGTTTCCTGTCTGGAGAGGAAGGAATGGAAGGAACCATGCCCAGCAATGGTAGGTAGAGCCATCAGGTGGCTGTATCAGTGAAAAAGGGTAAATGAGGGAAACTTAGTTTTGACAAAGCTGTTGTCCCTTAGCCTTATTTGAATCAAAACTTTCCTTTAAGAACTTTCAGCTCTGCTTTGTTGATGCACTAAGGGCCTTGCGAGACCTGCCGGGATAAGCCGGCAGGGAGGCGGGGCGACGGCGCGCTGACGTTAGCGCGCGCCGCCCGGGCTTCCAGACGCGGGACGTGCAGGGACATCGGGATCCCTGCAGCGTCCTCCATTTTTTTTAAGTTTAAAGGGGCCACGTGCGGCCCGAAGACTCAGGAGAAGGTAAGCCGTTTTTATTTACTTAAAACCACCCCCATCCCTTCCCATGCTTTCTCTGTGTGTGTGTGTGTCCTGTGTCGTCTTCCCTCCGTGTGTGTGTGTCCTGTGTTGTCTCTCCTCCTTCTCCCTCCCGGGATCTCCCCCGGCCGATGGGCACAGTGCTCAGCGCTGTGGCCAGTCCGCGGCTTTTTGCGGCTACTTGCGAGTAAGCGAGTAGCTGCAAAAAGCCACGGAAGTAGCTAGACGTTCCCCAGCCCCGGCCTCAGGCCGGGGCTGGGGAAAAGGCGCGCCATAAGCGACTTCGCTTATGGCGCGTTAGAGGAGGCTTCAGTGCGGCCTGGGGCCGGATTCCCCTGTGCATCATGTGGAAGCACAGCAGGGAAACCGGCTCTCAAGGCACGCTAAGGCCTCATCTAGCAACACCCTTAGTATAACAAGATGGTCTGAGGGTCAAATCATCTAAATTTTCGGGTATTCATGTCTGGCGATATTTAAATCGAATCCTCTGTTTCTCCAAGAAATTGTACTGGAGTGGATTTGCTAAAGTCACAGAACATTAGAGGCAGTAGGCCTGCTTCAGAGAGTAAAGGTTTCATCCTAGACCACATATTTCTTAGATTTGTGTACACTCCCATCTATGTTGTGTTACTGAGGACATTAATATATGTTGATACCAAGAACAGATTAGTTGCCCTTCAGCTACTGTTAACCTAGAGATGGCAGCCTCAATATGTGTAATGTACTAACAGACCTGAATCTATCTTACCACGTTAAACTTTTAAGGTAAATGTGTTATGACATAAAGAATCTTGGGCATCTTAAATCACTTCTCATTTTGATAACGGCAGGTTTGTGAGCCTTAACTGACAAAGACGAAATGTCACAAGTAGGATTGCCAACAGCCTCAGGGAGTGAGGGGGGAAATGGCAGTGCAGAAATTTATGCTAATGTGGTCTTTTTGGAATATATATATATATATATATATATATATATATATATCCTGTGTGCTAAAGAAGAGGAGATGGTAAAGCATAACATAATTAGCTGTGTGTCAAGAATGGGAAAAACACACAGATATTTTCTACATAAACACAGAAGAAAAACACTCAGCCAACTTTTAATTCATGCACTTGGCTTTGCAGATAGTTATCTCTGCATCATTTGGGAATGAAAGAGGACCCCCCTACACACTCATGTTGGGTTCAATCCAAATTTAGGGACATGCAATGGCACTGTAGGAAGCAGGTGTCCCGGCTCATACTCTCCACAGCAGCCCTCCCAGCCCCCCTCAAATGCTACACACAGGTTTGGGGGACCCTGATGAATGGGATAGGCTGTGGTGTGTATGTGATGCGTGTGAGGGGAATGGAGAATCTCTGAAAATCAGATGGAGGAAACTTCTGAGAGCAGGGAAAGTTTCTTCCTCACATCGTGGAGAGTTTCCAGACGACATGGTGGTATTCATTGTGGTGGCTATACAAAGACAGAACTTTTGCTTCTATCCTCAGACAAAACAGCTTCTATGAATTCTTGAGACATGCTCTCCATATCAAATTAGTTGGTCCACCTCATGATTGCATGAGCTCCCCAAACTGTACTTATCTGCCCATGTGGGCAGAGCTGAGTCAGGCCGACTCTTCCCATACCCAGGCCTCAGTAATACATGCCAGGTCGGCCCCTTTATCCACCAAGAAATCATGGACTGTAGATACTTTAATATGGACCAGCCTGGCAGTCTGGCCAAAGGGACAACATTCAACATCTCTGCTCAGTCTGCCTTCTCTGTGTGTGATGGACAATCTTGAAAGGACTGGATGAGGAACCAGTATTCTCAGTCCATCTCTCCCCCAGCTCCTAGTACTCCATCCACACTTGGAAGCAGGGGGAGAGATGTACTCAGCTTGACTTCCCTGCTCTTGATAACCTGGCTTCCTTCAATGTGCTGCTACCTCGCAAGTTCCAGACATGACTCCTGCCTCCCGCTGACCGTGGGCCTCAGCTGAGAGCCACAGGATGAAAGCCCTTGTGCTCTTGCCCCCTTCGCCTCACACCTTTGCGAAGTCACATGCCTTATATTAACACAACCTGAATCAGGAGTCCCAGGTGAAATGAGATGGCAAAATGCACCTTCCAGCCAACTTCTCCCTGCAACAACCACAGTGTCACAGCTGTACTGATGGTTTTGATTGGCAGAAGCAACCAAGTCACGAGGATAAAATAGTTTTATTTTTTTTATTTCATTATTGTCATTACCATTGGAAATATCCAGCAATTGCTTGGTAGCTGCCAAATGCAAGATCAAACACCTGCATGCCAGTTGGTCCTGTTCAACAGGTAGCCTCTTGCTAATGGAACTACAATGCCTTACGTGCCCCATGTCAATTTCTTATGATTCTTTGACTTCAAACCAGACTTTACCTGGACAGCCCTTCGAAAAGAGGAATCCTAAAAATAGAGCATTGTCCTTAGTCAAGTACAACACATGGCCACCCAGCAACCAAATAATCATGTATAAAAACTCTTTACTCATTGATCAGGGACCAATCTACATGGAAATAGAATGAGAAGTGCTCTGTGGCTATATTTGCATTTTCATGAAATTGCTTTGGTCCCAAAGCAAGAAAAGCGGAGTATAAATTACCTGCTTTCATGGGCCACACAGCATTTGAAACCTCCATACTTTGCGGTTGGGTGGACAGAGTAGAACTGAATGTCATCAACCCCTTAAGCACTGTTCAGCAAATGGGGGAAACTTGCTCCCTGCCCCTCTCCTTGCTCCCCCTGCTCATGGAAGTTCATTGGAAGTGCTGAATTAAGCTCCACACCTCTCCCCCCCCCCCCTCGTTCACCATTGGGATACTGTGAAAGATTAAAAGATACTACGCTGTTATGAATGGGAAACACAAGCTGCATACTGTGAATGTGAAAACTGCAATACTGTGATATAGTGAAAGGATTAAACAATGGGAAGTAGTGCTGTGTCCAAAAGCACCTTACTGCGAAAGGGGAAAAAGATGGAATGGAGGCAGGTATCACCAGGTCACAGCCAGGTCACAGAAACATGCCCAGGAGGGCAGGGCACACTGCATCAGAACCCCCGTGGGAGCCATGCTTAAGGAAAAAAGATGCACTTAGAGGACTTCCTGGAAATGGGCCTTTTCCAGAGGGAAGCTGCAGGGTTGCTGTGGATTAGCAACAATGTCATCTGTCATAAACACCCCTTTTGTGCTCTCACTGCACAATAAATTGGCTGTGTAGATTGGGCTCAGGAGGAATTAAACAACACCAGTACAGTTCTCAGAATTAAGGACTGTTTCCCCCCACCCCTTCACCATATATTAGAGGCTTCTGAGCATGTTATTTCTTCCTGTCTTGATGAAAAAAGGAACTGATTCAGCCTTAATTATGGACTTCAAATCACTCCACCATAACTGAAGGTGCAATTTTGGCAAAATGAAGAGATTTTTTACTCAACCTTGTATCACATGTTATCTATCGTCCAAGTAATCCCAAGGCTTCTGTTGAGTTGTTTTCCACTGGATTCTTTGGCTGCATCAACGTCTTGTTTTATTGCTTTTAAATCTCCCTTTGCCGATGCTGAAATAATAAGAAAGGTTAAATCCTTCATAGTTGGAGTGTCCCTTTTAAACAAAAATCATATTTCTATAACCTTGGGTGTCCAATGCTACAAATTAAATGTGAATTTCTCAAGATGTTTGCCTTCAGATTCACAGACAAAAATGCTGCCATGAGCTAGAGAAGCCGCCACAAGATTTCTCATACAAAGACAAGCTGTTATTCCATTTTAATGAATAGCCTTGAAGAAAGCACATCAATATGAGCAGCTATTCGTATGTGTTTCTCTTTTCGGTTTTGTAGGCCTGTCACCCACATGCCAATATGTGACTACTTAAATCTGATCATTGGAGGTGCACAAATAGCTTTCCTGAAGCATAGGGAAAGAACAAAAGTTTTTCCTCCCTAAACACACACACACACACTTTTTCAGAAGCACACCTTCATTTGTCTGTCTCACACCATGGTACATTTTAGTACATACTTCTGTCAATATTAACAACAACTGAGAACAGTATGTAGTATCACAGGTTGACTGGTTTAGTCCAATTTCAGACAGTACCCTTTCAGACTGCAGGTGGGGTGTGTGTGTCATATTTTTTAATGCTCCCTGCCCCGCCTGGCATAAGATGTCTACACATGTAATAAAGTAGCATGTCAAGGAGTGGGATACACAAAACCTTTCTCTGATGGTATACGGCATGGATGAAGATATGTTGTAAGGAGGAAAGCATTCCAAAATGTGATATTCCCTACGTGGATTGAAATAACACAGTTCACAATTCTTCAGTCTCGTAGTCCACTACCTCATTTTGCCTAATGTATACAGATTCAGAAATTGTCTACACAAGCAGTCTAAGGACCAGATCTATACCAAGCAGGATATAATGCTTTGAAAACAGTTTGAAAACGGTATATGTAGTGTGTCCTGGGCCCCAACAGTTGTCACTACTGTTATAAACCGTTATAAAACAGTAGTGCAGATCCTGCCTAGATTTATTTGGTTATCGGTGGATTATTTGCTAATTGCTTTGGTGATAGGGAGAGGATGATTCCACCCACCAAGTAAGAAAAGAACACAACTGTGGAATTCCCACTGAGGTTGTTGCTGTGGCACGGATGACAGTATTCGGGGAGGAGTGTTAGTGTCTTGTTGCCTGGTTCATAGCCTTTGTTGCCTGCAGGGCCAGTGTACTGCTTGTGTTATACACACACACACACACACACACACACACACACACACCCCTATTGAATATTAAACAAACACAGAAAGTAACGTCTCTCTACACAAGGGCCCCAAGAATAGAGAGTGGTGCTAGTCCAAAATAAAAATGAAGATCCCCAGGCAGGTAACTGAGATTCAGCTGGTCCTGTGGAACACCCTTACTCTCAAGACCCGGAATCAGCTACTGAGGGGCTGATCTCTTGCATGACCACTCTCTTGCAAGGCAGAGCAGGCCCTGCTTCTGGCAGGGTGGTTTTCACCACTTGTAAATCACTGGGTAATAATGCTGGGGCTTCCCCATTCCTCTCAAGTCACGGTACTCTGTGACAGCTTCTGACGCTACTATGTTCCAGCCTTTCTCTTCCTGTAGTGGAGACAGAGCTCACTTTATTTATTTATTTATTTATTGCATTTTTATACCGCCCAGTAGCCAAAGCTCTCTAAATTCCAAGCTCTCTGTTTTCCATTTCTTGTTGACTCCTGCTCCTTTCTACTACAGTCAACCGTCGGGCCCCCATTTGCATTTTTCTTGTGCCAGGCGAGCTGACCATGCTGGCATTTCCATCAAGCGGAATCTGGGCTGTCCACCACTGTAAGGAGGTATCTTGCGCAAACAATGGAAAACCTCAGTCAAACAAAGAAGATTAACATCCTGACCACACTAATTCGAGCTTCAATATAAAAAGGTGAGAACAAAGGTTACAGGAAAAAATGGGAATTGTATACACAGAATAATACAACAAACTATATAAAAATTCATAACAGAATACAACAAAATACTGTACAGTAGTCACCATACAAGCACTTTATAATATTGTGTTTTGAATTTTCTTATAGTTTATTGTAATAATTTCTTCTGGTAACCTTTGTAAGGTCCTTAACCCACCTGGCTGGGGCATTCTGGGAGGTGCAGTCCAACACATCTGGAGCGCCCCAGGTTGAGGAAGGCTGCTTTAAAGGGTTCCTCCAAGCAGGAGAGGCTGATGGCTCGAATTTCGGTGCGGCTGTGAATCCATTCTGGGTTAAGCCAGAATCAGCCAGCACTCTAAAGGAGCTCTCCAACAACTATTTGAAATGAGGTAGAAGGAAGTAATTGAAAAGCAAACAAATGTTGGTGATAACTTCTGGCCAGTTTACTATGCACTAATGATTGAGTCCTGCTGTTGTCTTATTACAAATATGAACTGACTTATATCTAAGGTATTTGAATAGCTCCTTTGCACAAAATCCCACCCAAAGGATGAAACCAGTGGTGCCTATGAACCATGAGGGAATTTTTTGCTGTTGCCTCCATAGAGACTGGAGATTTAATTCTTTATGAATAATTTAGAATATAAGAGGACTTGATTGGAGTCTCTGATGAGAACATGATTAAAATCTAGGAATCTGGTATTCATTGTACTTGCTGCTCTATAATAATTACATTAATTAATGATTTATAAGTTGCTGGGGAGTTATTATGGAAGTCTCCTTTACTCTCTATTTTAGTCTAGCAGATTTAATATATTAGTGGAAAACACTGAGGCTCCTTCAATATTTGAAGAATGATCTACTTTCCAAACACATCTCTTTGGGCTTTCATTTAAGAGCTCCCCCCTCTCATCATTTGTGTGACATTCAATGTGTTTCCCCATTTAAGTCAGTTATGGAGCACTTTTCTTTATGACATTTTGTTTGCTACAAAGCGTTCTGTTTCAACATCAAAAATAACCCATTCAAAGTAATGAATGAACCAATTTCTGTGTGGCCAGTTATGTCAAAATGAGCAGAACCTGCCAGTTCTGCTTTGTGATTATCCAATTATTTACTGGTTGCTATTCATAATTAATTTGGGGTCCAATTCAGAGTATGAATTAATTATGAATAGCCCTTTGTGCCCATAAAAAGGCCAAGAAGCCCCCAAGTAGCCTGCAATCCACTCAGCAGTGACCGTGGCATTAAGCTCTCCTAGCAGCCTTCACCAACTTCCAGTGAAGTCACTGGAACTATAGGAAACCACAGGTATTACGCTGCCCATGATGCCAGTTGTCCTGTTATGTTGTCCTGTGTGTGTGTGTGACTTTGGCTGGGAGCAAAAGTGTTGTCACAATGGACTTGGGTCAGAATGGACTTGGAATCTAAGTAGCAGTGAAGCAGAAGACTTCTGTGACTTGCTGTCAGGGCTGGACCACAGGCAGATGTTTGAGGTGAACCAGAGTTGTGGAGGAAGAAGCTGTGGATCAAGCCAGTCAGCCAGGGCCAGCATAGTTGGGGTCTTGCCGAGGGCCCACAACCCAGCAGGGGCCCACGGGCAAGAGCCCCCTGGAGCTGCTTGTCCTCTTCACCATGGCAGCCTACTTGTTCACACACCTCTTACTCTGGCCCAGATAATGGTGGTGTTGAGGATGAACAGTAAATGCTGCTACCTATTTGCTCATTGGAGCCTTCCCCAACCTGGCATCCTCCAGAAGTGTTGGAATGCAACTCCCATAATCCTCAGCCAGTATGGGTACTTAGTCATGTTCACTATATGCTACCTCCAGTATTAGAGGCAGTATGCCTATTACACCATTTACTGGGGAACACATCCAGGAGAGTGCTATTTTTTTTTTAAAAAAAATTACACTTACAGCCTGCCTTTCTTCCTCTTGCAAGGAACCCAAGACAGCTTACATGGGCCTCCTCCTCTTCATTTTATCTTCACAACACCTGTGTGAGGTAGGTTAGCTAGAGAGCCAGTGACTGGCCCAAAGTCACCCAGTGAGCTTCATGGTGAAGTGGGGACTAGAACCTGGATCTCCCGAGTCTCAGTCCAACACCCTAACCACACCACGCTATTGCACTCCTACTTGTGGATTTTCCACTAGCAGCTGGTTGGCCACTGTGTGAACAGAATGGTGGACTACGTCAGCATTGCTCTGATCCAGCAGGGATCTTCATATGGTCTTATGGGAATTTTCAGGGCCCCGTTTTGACGGCCTCGGGTCTGCACCCCAAGGCCCCGGGCTCCCAAATTGTTGCTCCTTCCCAGCATCTGCATGGGAAGGAGCACCAAATCAGAGTTGCTGCTGCCGCTGCTGGCAAAACCAAGGAGAGGGGAGGAACGGGGCAGCCGGCTCTCCTCCCACTGAGCTCACTCTGGCTTCCCCGTTCCTCCCCCCCCATTTTTTATTTTTAATCTTTAGATGTGAAGGTTTAAAATAATAAAAAAATGGGGAGGGGGAGAGGAACGAGGCAGCCAGAGCAAGCTCAGAGGGAGGAGAGCCGGCTGCCCTGTTCCTCCCCGCTCCCGGTGCTTGTCCCGGCAGCACCGGCAGCTTCCCTGCTGCCCCGTTCCTCTCCCCCCCCCCATTTTTTTTTTAAAAAAAACATTTATTTACATTGTGGAGCCTGGAGCTCCTTGTCCACCCCCTTCCAACACCTCCTTTTCTTAAAAAGTCTCCGCAGAGGCTTGGAGCCTGGCTCCAAGCTAAAAAAAGTCAGGGTAAGCACCTGACTTTTTTTGCGCGGAGCTTTGGGGCTTTGCCCTTGGATCCCTTTGGAGTGGTGGCTGCATCTTGTAGATCACCTGCTGCCACTACAAAGCTACCCCGGGGTAAGGCGCCCATGTAGACAAGCCCTGGGAGAGAGTAGTCAAGGCCAAATTTGGCTTTTGCTTGCAAATAACCTAGTTTTTTGGGAAGTAGCTCAGCATATTTCTGAGCCAAAGCTGATGAGCCATAAAAGGATCTGCTATAAGATGTGAGCCAACTTCCATCATGACCTGCATGTAACATGGAAAAAGAAATTGAAGCAGTAATCCTGTCTGCCGCTTCTTGCATTGTATGTCTTTTGGTTCATCTCAGAAGAACTCTAAAGTTTTCCCTCTCTCTTTACCACTATTGTCTGTTTTTGTCTCTGTTTCTTTCCTGCCCCTTCCATGATGTTATCTCTGAAAGCCAGTGTGGTGTAGTGGTTAGAAAGTCAGTCCTACTCAGCCCCGAAGTACACTATCACTCAGCTTTGCCTACCTTATAGGGTTGTTTTGAGTCTCAAATGAGAGGGAGGAGGACCATATACATTGCCTTGAACTCCCTGTAGGCGAGACAGGATGTAAATGTAATAAATAATTTAAACTTCACTTTCTTTGTTGTTCCTACTGCCACACTCATGCACAACTTAGAGAACCTTCACAGACTGCCTCGTGAATGGTATATTGTGAAAGATCATACTGGACTAATTGTGGTCAGTGATGGAATAAAACAGAAAGCCATATGTGTATATAGGAAGTGATCTGCTCCAAGCAATTTTTAGGCAGAAAATGAGTCCTAAATTGCAGAACACATTATCTGTGCACATAATTTGCTCATTTGTAGTTTTGAGACCAGGTCGATGTGCAGCCATTCTACTCAAGTTTGACAAGGCTTTTTTAAAAAAACCTTCTCCGGTCTAATCAGCTGCATGTAGCAAATCTCCTTAGCTGGAAAATGTGCCAAGCACAGAAATTCCTAAAATTATATATGTATTGGAGATACTATTTCTGCAGTCACATGCTGACTGCGATGGTTCTATCTATAATTTTTAATTCTAGAATTAAAAAAGGCCCTTTAGTTTAAGAAAAAGTTAAGGTGCTTACAAATGCACTTATGTACCCAAAAGCATGGAAATTGGATGTTAAGGTGCCTTAACTATCCCATTATGTAAGGGGAAAAATGTGTCCTACAGTCCCACATATTGTGCTGGTATTTGCTTATTTACTTACTTACTTACTTATTCCTCCAAGGTGGCTTACATGATCCTCCTCCTCTCCATCTTATCCTCATGTCAACCCTGTGTGGTAGATAAGTTATACTGAGAGTGATTGTCCAGGTCTGCATGACCACCACACCACAGCACACCATGGTTTAGATAAGCATTTGTGAAGCACCCCGGGAACTTTTAAGCATTCAAGCCGCGACCACAGCTTCCTGCATCATCTGAACCCAGTAAGAATGGGTTGTTGTCATGGTTAACAAACCACCCAGAAGCCATGGGCTGTTTTAAGAGCTGTGGATGGTTTGTTAACCGTGACAACAACCCACCCTTGCCAAGTTTGGACAACAAGCCGAGGTTCCACTTGACTACCATATTTCTTCGATTGTAAGACGCCATCGATTGTAAGACGCACACTAATTTCAGTACCACGAACAGAAAAAAAAAAAACCTAAGACACACCCGCGATTCTAAGACGCAGCCCATTTTTAGAGATATTTATATGGGGAAAAAGTGTGTCTTAGAATCAAAGAAACAGGGTATTTAAAATGCCTGCTTGATCATGTGAACTGGCCCAGTGACTGGCCAAAAGTCACTCAGTGAGCTTCATAGCCAAGTGGGAACTAGAACCCAGGTTCCCCCAGTTCCAGTCCAAAATTCTAACTACTACACCACACTGCTTACTACTTAGCCTCCAGGTATCCTTGATCTCCCCCACCCCACCCCCCACATCCTCTTCTTCTGCAGGCTGGAGGAGCATTAAATCTCAAGACACTACAGGGTCGTTCTGGCATACTGCTGCTTTTCCTACATGTTTTCATTTGGGCTAGGGACAGTTCTTGACTCTTTTGTTCTCCTTGTGCCACCTCCCTGTGCCACAACCATCAGAACAGGTTTTCAGGACATTGAAGAAGGAGAGGAAAATCAATGAAAATCTCTTCCCCCTTCCATTAGCAGGCACCTGGAGTGCCTCCTCCATGGGCGAAACTCCACTCAAGGGATCTTAAGATCTAGCCCTTTCTGATCTGCCCCTCAATGTTAGCATTCAGTTCATTTTGCACCTGAGGATGACCACCATCTTCCTTTCATCTACTGGGTTCATCTGATCTCCTGGAAGCTAGAACTGAGCCAATAGCACGGATTAGGAAAGAGGAATAGAATTATTATAATTTTTATCTGAATAACCACCAGTGAAGCGTGAGATAAAACCATGGGTGATTCCTGAAGTTATAACATAACTTGACCAGTTTCTTCTTTGCTTCATAGCCTCCCAGTAAAAATAGAAGCAACAGCTATGTGCAAGTGAAGAGCACAACACTGTGTTCCAGTTATACATGGGCTGCCATTTAATGCGATGTCCCTACCAGTTTCAATCAGGTGATTAAATGACCCAGTTTCTTCTCCTTTTATTATTGTTCTCCCTCTGCCTACGGGTATAAGTGATATTTAAAGCTAGTAATCCCTAGAAAAACGTCAGATTTAAAGCAGTCAGAGCAAAGAGTGGAAGTTATAGTAAGAGAGAGAGGGAGGGAGGAGAATCAAGTCCAGTTTTCCTCTTTCTCTTGATGAATGATGAATGGGAAAAGAGACAGCATTGCTTTTTTCATGGACTGCTGCCCATTTATCAGGATGTTAACTTTACCACTGACATCTTTGTGTTACTATGGCTGGATCTACACTACTGCTTTATAATGGTTTATATACCGGCATTGACAACTGCTGAGGCCCATAGCACATCCCATATACCGTTTTTAAACAGTTTTCAAAGTATTATATCTTCTTCTGCATAGATCTGCCCAATGTCTTTTGATCCCATTCCCCAACGCAGAAAAGTAAGACCATATGAAGAGCCCTGCTGGATCAGACCAAAGGCCCGTCTAGTCCAGCAGTCTGTTCCTACAGTGGTTAACCAGATGCCCATGGGAAGCCCACAAGTAGGACATGAGCAAAACAACATCCTCTTGATTGTGTTCCCTAGCAACTGCTATTGAGTGGCACGCTGCCTCAGATGATGGAGGCAATATATAGCAATCATGACTAGCAGCCATTGATAGCCAGAATGGCTGCTGCAGTGTGATGAATACAAAACAATCACAGCCCTCTAACAGCCATTCATGCTAGAACATCCAGTAATTTGGTTGAGAACTCATGTTTTATGTCTCTCTAAATAAAGCCAGTGTATTTCATCCCCACCTCTGCAGCTTAACTAGATCTTGTAGCTTAATGAATAAAAAACCCAGTCCCTCTGGCATTGCGATGTCCTCGTTTATGGTTCTTTATAAAGGCGAAAGTGCAAAGATTATACAAAGGACCTCGTCTCTGTAACAAACTGCACACAAATCCTGATTGTAACATGAAGTTGCTTAGCATCATTTAGAACAAAACAAACACGTAAAATGGCCATTTAAAGTCATTTGAATTTTACTTTATCTGTTTCTTCTAACGGTAGCAACCCAACTTCTCTGCTTAGTGGGGAACTGAGAGTTGTGGAGCTGCGTGGGAGTGGGGAGGCTGGGAAGTCAGTACCCAGCAGTTTGAAAGGAAGGAAGACCTGCTGAGGCAAACAGGGCTCCAGCAGGCTAGACAGGGATGGTGCAAAAGGAGCAGACCAGAGAGAAAATGACCCTCTGCACACCATGGTGGGGATCCCCATAAAGGATCTTGGGGATGTGGCACCAGGAGCTATACTAGAGTGTCCAGATGCAAAAGAGGGCAGGGCTCCTGCAGCTTTAAATGTTGTGGTGATGAAGGGATTTCACTAGGTGGTGCATGCATACAAATGGCAACACCTGCTTAAATTCCCTTTTCTATACAACTGTTAAAGATACAGGAGCCCTGTCCTCGTTTCCATAGGGCCACCCTACTCTGCAACCTAACAGTTTCTCAAGTGGAATGGCTCCCAGGTTCCCATATTGTTCCATTTTCATGAGGATACCTGTCACACAGCTAATCATGAATTGAGGGTCAAATTGTAAAACTGCTGTTCCCTCATTGTGCAGCTGCCAACAGATGACATGGGTTGCACCAGGAATGAAGCCCCCCCCCTCGAAGCTGACAGCATCATGTGATGTGTGCTGGCCTATGCAGAAGGGGTTGGCATATGTCTTTATAAGACAGGTGCCTCCTCCAACAGCCAGGAGTTGGCAAGCAGCAGCCTCATTACCACCCCTTGATAGTGTGGGATTAGCCAGTTATCAAAGGGGACTGAGTAGAATTTGATAGATATATCCAACCCTCCTTATAAGTAATAAATGTATAGCCCTTTAATTTCACAAATGTCTCCTGTCTTCATTCCAGAGTTCAGGGGCATCTGATGTTACACCTGAACTGCACAGACATGTGAATAAACACAAGTGGCTACTGTCTAGTTTGGTCCACTGATGCTGTGAGCGGTTCCTCATATGCAATATTTGCAGGCCACATTTATCATTATTTACTTGGCCACCAGACCTAAGCGTATCTGTGCCAGGCATGGCTGAAGTGTAGATCACGTGGGAAGATATTTATGGAAACTTATTTCCTTGTATCTATGTACCTATTGTCCTGTTTTTCTGAAGCCAATCAGCAGCAGTGTTAGCAATAAAGAGTTCCTGGCCCAGCTCTTCCATTAAAACAGAGAGAGTATGCATTGTGCAGTTCACCTAGAGATCGATGCTTCCCTATGTGACATACTCTCTCAAGAACTACTAGGTCCAGAGTTCCTGGAATGAGGGGCAAAGCATCATAATAACAAAACAAAAACAAAAAAACATCATCACATTGATCCCAGGGACAGTGCTGGGATCAATTAAGGCCACAAATGTATCTGAGTAAATATTTAGTTCACACACATTTTTGGTGAAATGTGCATAAAACTACTGATTTTTTTTCACACACTGCCAATAACAGTGAGGTGACCTAAACAGAAAGATGTTTCATCCGAAGAGTTCTACTATGGGGCAAGAACAGTTCAGTCACCTAGCTATCAAGTGTGAACTTGCAAGTAAAAATGACTTTGGGAAGATAAGTCATGATTTTGCAGTGAAAAAGGCCTCCTCTTCCCTTTTGTCAGCAGGATCCTTTTATGGATCGAAAGCCTTTCCCTGGAAGGCTTAAAGTCAGGATTCAATCCACTGTACATATTTATTTATTATTTATTTAAAACATTTGTATCCCGCCCTATATCATTAGGATCTCAGAGTGGTGTACAGATAAAATCGTACAATATAAAACAATAAATATACAGAAACCTAATTAAACCATTAATCCTAGAGGGTTGGATCCAAGTTTAAGCTGGATCAACTTCACTGGTGAAAGTGGACTTCCCCACCACTTTCTGCCCAAAGCAGCACCTCCAGTTTCCTGAAAATGTTACACAGCGAGTCACGAGATTCTGTGAATGGGGTGAGCTGGTGTGTGTGTGTGTGTGTGTGTGGCGGGAGGGGGAGAATCCCCAAAATTCGGGCTCAGGGACCTTCCGCAAACAGAACCTTACTCTTTAGGGAAGCCATATCCTGAATCCAACCAAATGATGCTACTATTTGAAAACACATGCATATAAAAGCTAGTTTCATACACAGGAGATGGCATCCTCAAACATATAGGAGAATGTTTAGCAAAATAATGGGTGCTCAGACAGCACCTGAAGGCAGTTATTTACATTTGTCTACCAGTGTCTCTTGGAGAGTCTACACCAGCCATTTAATGCAGGATTGTATCATAGTCATCACTAATGGGCCACATGACGTTCACCTGCTCCTGTGGTGATCTTGGCTCCACCTCTCAGTTTTCTCAGAATATCCCTGACTGCTTTTGTCATGGTTTTTCTGTCTTTCTCATGTCCATTGCTGTTCAGCATGAGTTCTGGGCTCAGCGAACAGCCAATCAGCTGTGAGGGGTGTGTACGTGGGTATTGGCATGTCTCACCCCAGAGTGTTTTTTTTTTAAATACAAACATATCTCTGCACAGGAGAACATATTCAAAACAGTTCATATCCCCCCGCCCCCAATGTGTTGCTGTGTATCTGCACTGGTGCGCATCCCTCATGAGTCATTAAAAAAAAATCCTGTGCCTCGTATCCATCTGCCTGGTCCTGCCCACTTCTACCAATACACTTGCAGAACTGCCGTAATGGGGCACACATGCTCCTGCAATGGCACTCCTCTAATTACAGTACAGATCAGTCGTGTGTGCCCTGTGAGGAGCAATCGCGGAAGCGGGGAACCTTCGGGAGCAGGCTTCTTCCATTGCGAAAGGGCTGCAGGTGTAGATTACCCCTCTGTGTTGTCATTGTACATAAATATAATTCTTGAGAAATATTCCTTTAAAACAACAACAAACTTCAGTGGAGTGTGCCCAATACCCTTGAGCCTAATGGTAATTAAATTGCAATGTGCTGAGACGTAGTCCTTCATATGTCTGTATTGAAGCCAGCGCTTGGTGAGATGATGTGATATGTCCCTTCTCCTGAAGAGGCGGTCAATGATCTAGTAGCTAGACGAACACCATGCTTTTCAGCAGTGACACCTATTGGCAGAATGAGGCACAGCCTTGTGCAGAAATTAATATTTCTGTACAGCCTTCATTTCTAACTATACCAGGATGACACAATGGGGAGAATTTATGCCAACTATTCAATCATACCCACACTTTCATCCTGGTTAGTGCAATCAGTTTCTCATGCTAATAATATAGCTGGTTTGAAGTTTCTAACCTGCATAAACTCTCCGGAACCCAGAAAGAACAGTTTGTATTAATTATTATGAAGAATAGATGATTTTTTTGTGTGTGTTCAAGAGCAATTTGCAAACTAGCCTTGATTTCGGTCAACCTACCAGACAACCATTTAACCCTAAGTATTTGCTGGATAATGTATGAACAAATTTCACTCTAATCAACTCCCCAAGTCTAATCAGGTCATAAATGACTGCATTTACCATTTCTAAAACAGCATTTCTTGCTCACTGGGCTCTCTGTTGCAATTTCTTCTACCGCTATAGGGATGAGGTCCATTTATCTACTGTGATGGATTGTACATAGCTGGGTGCGCAACATTTGGCAGTCAATCCACTGATGAAAAACTGGTGGTGGTTTTTTTTTTTTTTTTTTTTTTAAATATCCTTGATTTGTTCCTCCTTGAAGGTAGTAGGAAATACCCCATTTGTAACCTGCTGAGTTTAAGATCCTTTTTCTTCCTTTGCAAAGCCTTCATGGTTGTGTCAAGTTATTTGGTACAAATCTGCCAGGCACATAAGAAACGGCCTCCCTCAAATAACTTGCACAATTTGCGATCCAGCAAAATGAAGGCAGACCAGTAGTTGTGTCTTGTGGAATGGCAGGAGTTTCACATCCCCCCGTGGTCTGCTTTCCTAGTCCCAGAAAGGCAGCAAAAAAACAAGGATTTTACCAAGCCCCTGATGGGGTGATCAAACATGGCTGAACCTGTGTCTACTTTCCTGGTCACCATTTGGAAAGCTTGAGGAATTTGATGTTTCCAAATTCTGATGCAAGCATACCTGGGGTTGGATCCCACATCATATTACTGCAAGTGGAGGCTACCATTTGCAGAACAGGAAAAATAATTTGTTGTAAACCGCCCAGAGAGCTTCGGCTGTGGGGCGGTACATAAATGTAATAAAATAAATAAATAAATAAATAAAAATAATGGAAAGTAGAAAATGTTGTTCACATAAAGTTGCATATTTATGTGCTCCTGCTGGGGTGAGGGTAAAGCTTGATCAAGAGGTACGTGGCTGAAGGAGGCCAAAGATTTTGAATATCTTCCACTTTTGCTGGTCTATGACCATAATAAATTCGATTGATTGAACATCTTCCACTGGTGACTCCTGAGTTTGAAATACAATTTGTGAATACACACACACACACACACACACCGTCCCACCCAATGAATTTTCATATTGGCAGCTCTTGTGCCCTCCTGAAATTTTAAAAAACAAATTTTAAAACCAGTTTGCTCCTCATGGAGAATCCCTGTAGCTTTGGTGAATGAGATGCAGCTGCTTTTGAACAGTGCCTTTTGGTGGGGTTGCATAGAGGAGCTATAGTTAGAACATACAGGCTGTGTTCAGACATCACTCTAAGCCATGATGGGTTGACAAGCTACTCACAGTAGTTTATTTTGAAAATAAGCTATTATTATCCCCCACATGATCAGACAAATAAGGTGCTGTGCATAGCTTATTAAAGTATTGTGCGTAATCTGAGTCATCGCCCTTCCTGCCCCCTGTTCTGCAGCATTTCTCCTGCACCGGAAGAGGTGCTGTTTTACCCATTGACAACAGCACAGCAGTCTGTTTTAACCTTCCACAATATCCCAACAAGAGGGCAGAGATGAGGGGCAAAGTACAGCTGCTTCCAGATTCATGCTAACAAGGGGGCGGTGGCTTTAAAGTGCCGGAAGTTTGCAGGGTCAGGAAGCACCTGATGCAGCTTCAAAACCCTGTGTGATTATACACAAAGGAGTGAAAACCCCAGGTGCACCAAAAAGAGGGTGTCACAAATAAACCCTTGGAAATTTGCAGGATTGGGACCAATCTTCATACACAGCCTCCCCTAGCAGGGATGGACATGAGACCCATTGAAAACCCCATGCGCTGACAAAGCCACGTGAGTGAAAGCACCTTTTCACCAAAAAACAAAAAACAAAAAGGGATGGTAGCCATGGAAGTTTGCAGGAGCAGAACAAAACTTCATGCATAGCATCCACTGGCAGGGATGCACCCAAGGCAAAATGACAACACTGCGCAGCAGCCACTACCCAACTGAGATGGAGTTTGACACTTGGGGAGGTTGCAGAGTACATCACCAGGGGAGGAGTTAGGGCGGGAATGGGCTACAAGTGCAATCTGTTACTAGGCACAGCACCATGTACATTGATGGTGCTATATAAATAAATAAATAAATAATAATAGGCAGATCATGGAAACTGAGAACTGCCACTTGGAGGAGAGTGACAGCAGCAGCAGTTTTGCCAAGCGACTCTGTGGGTGACCAAAATAGCCCACTGTGACCACCACACAACATGGTAACCCATGATGGGTTAAATAACCCACTCTGCAGACCGTGGGTAATTTTGGCCAAATAAGCCATTGTGGGTTGAACAACTTCCAAAAGCTAACACAAGGCTTATTTAACCCATCATGGGTTATTGTGATGTCCAAACGCAGCCACAGTGAAGTTACATGTTTTTAAAACTCCCCTTGCCCCAAGAGGACTAGAAACATTCACCAAATAGAAGGTGCTGTCCAGAATTTTGACAAACATATGGTTCTTGCTGAGAAACAGAGACCGCCATTTATGGCACCAACAATATATATTTGCTTTTTGTTGGTGTGGTGGCCAAAGAAGATCCTTTTCTCCCTATGAGCAAGATATTGGAAGATCCCACAGGAACATTCAAAGGACTGAAAACGCATAAATGACTATGCAGTGATCATTGAATATATTCTGCATACTCGAGAAATCTCATTGCAATGTTGGGAACATGTTTTAGATAATTGGTGATGATAGTATGTGGAAATTCATCTCACACTGCTGTAATTTGATTCACTTCCATCATGTTGACCTTGTAATAATCTGGGAATTAAATTGAAAGGACAAATGCTATCAAAATTAATTGTAATTGAAAGATGATAAAAATATGGCAACTAGTTTTTCCCCTGCTACATCCTCCTCCTCCAAGTAAGAAAATATTCACTCGGGGTAGGGGCTTCTTCAAGAACCATGGCTGTAGTCATATTTGTCTGTCAGAAGCTCCTTGGAACTCCTTTCTATTTCTCTAGTTTTTATCCCAAATGGGAAATAAGTGGGTATACTGCATATACAGACAGTATATAGCAGGTTTCTATATATTAGAGCTCAGCTGAGTATTTGTAGCAACATCTTTATCAAAGTTAAAGGGAATTTTATATCCTGATTTGGATCATAAGTGAATATCACCTGTGGTATCACATCTAATTTTTTTTTTACTGTTCGGTTTTATTATTGTATTAAACTGATGTATATCTTGCTCTTGGTTTTTTTTAATGTGTTTTGTTTATTGTAATGGCTTATAATAATAATAATAATAATAATAATTTGTTACCCACCTCTCCCTCTGGATCGAGGTGGGGTACAACACAAATACAAACACAATAAAATACATGTAACTAATTAAAACATTTAAAACTAATACATTTTTGTGAACCGCTCAGAGAGCTTCAGCTATTGGGCAGTATAAAAATGTAATAAATAAATAAGTAAATAAATATTATTAAAAGCAGCAAATTATTAAAAGGCATCTTAAAATTCAACTGGGTAGGCCTTTATGGCTTTCTTAAATTGCTACACAAATAAACTATTTACTTACACATCTAAAAAAAAAAAAGGTAAACTCCATGTTAGGTATAGTTAGAATGGGAATTGAGAATAAAACTGCCAAAATCATACTGCCTTTATTCAAATCTATGGTGCAACCACACTTAGAATATTGTATACATCTCTCCAATAAGGGAAGGTTACAACTGCTGGAATTGCTTAGCAGTAAGGGGGGGGGGCATGATAGAGTTGTCAATATCATAGTGCCTTTATACAAATCTATGGTGTGGCCACACTTAGAATACATTCATTTTAGGATTCAGAATACAATAAGCATACTAATGGGTGTAGGCTAAAGATTTATCAGCAAATTAACAGAATGAAAGAAAGCAGAAGATTAAAGAAGGACACTGCATGATTGCGGCAAGCAACTACAGAGCAAGATCATAAGCTAATGCCCCTTCAGTTTCTGGGAACCCCTACCCCCCAATCAGCGATGGGTGGATCCCAATAGCACTGTCCAGATCAGACCGCATCAAGGTTCTGAATTGGTAGCAACCTAGAGACGTATATACTACCTCCTATTCTGCCTATTCTAACCTCTCACACTGTACTCCACTGATTTTGAGAATATTTGGCATTATGCCATTGTTGTGTTTCCCAAAACCTCCCACCTTATTGGAAGACAATAAAGAGGTCTGCTACATAATCCACAAAGCTGTATTCAGGCAATAAACATCTTTTTCCACCTGAAAAGAGTCCAACCTCTATGAACTTTCCTCTAGGCAAAACTATGAACTCTCATCTACCTTTAGCTCCGCCCATTTTAGTCTTCAGCATACATGAAATGTTGTTTTTACAGTCATTGAAAGTTTTGTTTTTGAACGATTTAAAACGTAGCAGTTTTTAAAACGTTTACTTACTTTTCTCTTTCCGTGGGAATGCATTCCTTTTGGCCAAATCTGTTTGTTCTTTTCCCCCCATCTGCCAATTTCCCCTACCACTTCCTCTTCTCTCCACTGGCAAACAAACCAGGAAGCACCCTCTCAAAACTGAAACTAAAAAATGTCAGCAAAAAAGAGGCTTGAAGAAAACAACAGCTCCAACTTTGGGCACGGAAATTACATAAACATGCGCCCAGGAATGCGATTGGGTAATTAAGAACTACAGGAAACCCATTTGATACGATGAAATCGGCCACATCATACCAAATAGAACGACTTATTTCAGAGAAGTTCAAAATAAAAAATGGAGAACAGACAATAAAATGTCTCAAACTGAACGTCATGTGGCGAAATACTACCAAATGCACACTTAAAAACAGTAAGACATGTTCTAACGTGACTAGTGTAGATCCCTTCTAGGATCAGCTAGCCTTGAAGTGCCCTCCCCCTTTGGAAGAATACTGATTTTCCACAGACTGTGTGTTGTTAACTTTTTCAGAGATAAGGTCTGGAGAAAGTTCATTCCAGCTGGTGAATTGCCTGTGAGTGACAGCTTCCCCACTCCCCATATAGGCTGGTATGTTTCTGGCACTCTCTCTTCTGCTTCAGAATCTGATTATGACTGATTGCCTGACACTCTTTCCCACAGCCTAAGGGGAACAGGCCTAGTCATGAAAGCTGGCATAGATAACTCCCATCCCAGCTACTCTGGTAACAAGTGACCTAAACTTGAGATTTTACCAGTGACTTATACCAACCTAGAGCTGTACAATCTCAAACAGATAATTGCCCCTGGGACCTAGCATAGCTAACCACTGAAAGCAACAGGCCCAAATGGCATTCTAGAGATGACAAAGAGCCATTTGTGCTCCACTAACTCCTCGAAATGACAGTGGTCTTCCAGGTTTCTGCAGCATGGTTTCATATGCCTGGATCCTGAATGCTTTTGACTACATGTTCCTTTGACCCCACTAATATTGCTGTCTGTAAATGATTGAACAATAATCACTACATTTGCCCCTGTGTATGGCTTTGCAGCAGTCATCTAGGAGCAATTTGCCATTCAACAGTCCCAAATGTTATCTCCTTGTGGTTCTTCTGCTACCAAGTACTAGGAGGAGGGCTTTCTCTGCTGTGGAACCCCGGTTGTGGAATGAGATCCCCAGAGAGGTTCGCTTGGTGCCTACACTGTTTTCCTTCCATCGCCAGCTGAAGACCTTTTTATTTTCTCAATATTTTAACACTTAATTTAACTTAAATTTAAACTTTGCTGTTTTAATCTCATATTTTAACCTATATCATATTTTGCTGTGTGGTTTTATTCTGGTTGTGCTTTTTATATTGTATTTTGTATTTGTGTTTTTAAATTGTTGGTTGTTTTTATGTTCTTCATGGTTTTAATTTTTGTAAACCACCCAGAGAGCTTCTGCTATTGGGCGGTATAAAAATGTAATAAATAAATAAATAAATAAATATGTATACTATATGTATACTTTACACACTGGATGTTAAATTTATAAGGCAGCATCAGAATAACACATTCATTGCAAATGGATCTGACAATAATTAGCAATGGAGAAGGACAAGGAATTTCATCTCCAAATATTCCTATTAGAGTTGGATCATAAAAAATAACAATGCAACCTCTGCTAACCCAAATTACTGCCATAAAACAACTTACCTGTAAAATAAGGGATAAATGTAGTAAAATACACAGTTTAAATAAATAAGAAGATGATAATCCTCTAAAACACCTCAAGATCTTCAAAGATCTGAGGAAGCACATGGAGTCTATAGGCAGGACTAAGTCCATCATGCCTTCTTAAGGTAAACCAATGCTTGAACATACTAATCTTTCTTTGTGACTAACTCTGCTGATGATCATGCCAGGATTCAGAAGCTCGGACAATATTACCTGAATCCCAAGATCTCACAGCTGATTATCATCACTCTGTGTATATAGGAAAACCGGAAAGCAGTACGGCAAGTTTAAAGTGTTGAAAAGATTTCCTTCCAATCCACTGCTGATGACAGGCTATGGAAGTATTATTTCTCCGTGTGGTGAATCCTAAGTGTATTAAGCCTTTCTTAGAGCTTTAATCATTTGGATGAAGTCAGACGTACTTCCCAATAACTCATAACTGTGTTTGAGTTCTTTTGGCCCCAGGTTGTGTGTTTGTGATTATTTGTACACTAGTGCTTCAGTATTTTCTTCCTGGCCTCTCAGTTAGCATCTCCAACTTCTTTGCCCACCTGGCCTCTTTTCCTCCCCATCAATATAACTTCCTCCCTGTCAATATAACTGTAAATGCATCACCATAGCCCAAGGCTGGAAAAGCTTGACAAGCAGTTGTCCTGAAACTGGTATCAGCTATTAAACAGAACAAGGGATAAGTTCTACAAGAGAGCGACACGATTGCTAATCTGCCCTAGAGCATTAACTCTTTGCCTGTGTGCATTATGCTGATCCACTACCAGTGCAGAGACCTCAAGCCCTGAACACTCTGCTAAAATTGCCTCTTATGTAAGGCAGCATGAGGTGCTGCTGACATCCCATTAAGGCTTACTTACTTCATCAAGAAAACTCAGAGATGATTTAACCTGATGGGATGGGATGAGCTTCTAGCCCTAGGAAACCTACAAAGTGTTTGCAGTTATAATTAAGAAATGCACTAGCCCCGCTGTTAACCTAATTGATGTGAAGTCTTGATTGGGCAGAGGCCTGGATTTCCCAAGCTGACTTTAATTCAAGAATGGCACATTTTGGAAAGGAGGTCTGGAAGGAATATGGCCAGTTTTATCTTTTCACTTTTTGGAAATTTGCAAGCGATGGCTGCAGTGTGGCTGGCTCATACAACGAGAACTGCAGGAAACAGAAAATACAGTGTAGTGGCAGCTCTTCATTAAGGATGGTAGTAGGTATAAGACACTTTTCTCCTCCTAGTTTTGGATTAGAGAATAAAGTTGCTAAAATCCTGGCTTGGGTGAAAGAGCTTGGTCTCTCTTTCTGTCAAAAGCAAATGGCAGGCCTTTCTCCATCATTCTCATGATTCAGATAATGAGGTGGAATTCATTTCACATATATGCTTTCTAGCCACACACACACACACACACACACACACACACGGCCAATTGTGTTTTTCTCTCCAGCCATTAAGGAAGGGAATGTCTCAACTTGAATGCTCTGTGAGGGTAAATTTGCCCCTGGATGGAGATATGTGGGGGACCAATTTAATGAGATGCCTGGAAAACTTAAAAGTACATACCCATGTAGGGTTCCATCATTTCCTCCCTTGGAGCTTTCCAGTACTACTGCTAACTGAGATTGTTTCTACATAAGGAAGTTATGGTGCCCTCATCATTTATTACTCTCAGTTGTTTATGGGTTCTTTAGATTATGTTGTGACCCTCCAGTTTCACTTCTGCTTTTTAAGAGGAGTACCTTGGGGTTTTTTTTAGAGTGGAGAAAATTGAGTGTATTGTTTGTGAAAGGGAAAGAAAATGTATTTTCCTTCTTGTGTAATTGTGATATTGCAACATAGCACAGCACCACCTAGAGGTTATGTAGTGAAAAAGTAGGAAAAGAAAAGCTCTTTGTGTAGTGCTCAGATCTCAATTCTGTGATAAAACTGGAAGTAGATACAGTGGATTAACAGCCTCATGTAGAAAAGCTCTGAGTGTCTGAGAGCTGAGTGAAGTGTTGTTTTTTTAAAGGACTTAACAACAAAAACAAAAACAACCAACTTTCAGGCACTCAGCACTGGAAAGCCCCAAGGGAGGGTGTCATTGTTAAGTATTTTAGGGGCCTTTGCAGAAAGCATAAGAAGCCATAGAGGCTGCAAAAGTACAAGATAATGGGACATAAGTTGAAAAAATAAAGCAGATGCACACATGCTTCAACCATGTTGTTACAGTAAGATAAACCCTGAAGCCTTGCACACTGAGAAATTTCTCTGAAATCCTCAGCCTTTTCCTAAATAATAATAATAATAATAATAATAATAATAATAATAATAATAATAATAAAATTCTTACCTGCCTCTCCCTTTGGATCGAGGCAGGGAACAACATTAATACAACAATATAATATAAATCAAATACATAAAATTAATTAAAAGAGCATATAAAACCAATACAATATTAAAATAACAATAAGGACATCTTAATATTCTTAGGTTTAAAATTCATCTGGGTAGGCCTGCCGGAAGAGACTATATTTATAGCTGTCTTAAACTCTGAGACAGTGTTAAGTTAACGAATCTCCTCTGGCAGACCATTCCACAGTCTGGGGGTGACAGAAGAAAAGGTCCTCTGGGTAAAAGTTTTCAGCCTAGTTTTGGCTGACTGAAGTAATTTCTCCCCAGAGGACCTGAGTGTACGGGGCATATTGTACAGGAGATGGCGATCCTGCAGGTAACCTGGACCCAAACCATGTAGAGCTTTAAAGATAATGATCAACACTTTGTACTTCGCCCAGAAACTAATTGGCAGCCAGTGGAGTGATTTTAAAGTTGTTGTAATATGGTCATCCCTAGGTGTACCAGAGACCAACCTAGCCCCCATATTTTGAACTAATTGAAGTTTCCGAACTAGGTGCAATGGTAGCCCCATGTACAGCACATTGCAGAAGTTGAGCTTCAAGTACACGGTTCTGTAAACCACCCAGAGAGCCCTGGCTATGGGAGCGGTATATAAGTTTACTAAATAAATAAAAATAAAATAAATGCACTACCATCTTTAGGTCTTCCAACTCTAGGAAGGGTTGCAGCTGATGCAGCAGCCAAAGCTGATAGTAGGCACTCCTGGCCGTCGCATCTATCTGGCTGTCATTTGGAGCGACAGATCCAGGAGCACCCCCAAGCTGTGAATGCAGTCTTTCAGAGGGAGTGTAACCCATCCAGAACTGGTTGACACACCTCTAAACCCAGGTCAGGGCCCTTGACAGCAAGCATTTCTGTCTTGTCTGGATTCAGCTGCAGATTGTTTTTCCTTATCCAGCCCATTACCGCCTCTAAGCATTCATTCAGAGGAGACACACCATCCTTAGTTGATGCTGTTGTCAAAGGCATAGAGAAATATATTTGGGTGTCATAGGCATACTGATAGCACCCTGCCCCATGCCTCTGGATGATCTCTCCCAGAGGTGTCATGTAGATGTTAAACAGCATTGGGGATAGGATGATGCCTTGTGGTATGCCATACAATATTTTTAGATGTGATTTCTTTTCGCCTCTCCCCCAAATGAATAGTCAAAAATAAGTAGATAGAAAAATTTGGCACAGTGCTATTTTAAGCTCATGTACTGGCCCATATCTGGTAGACAAGCACAACATGTGTCAGGTATCTGTCATACCATAGGCTAGAGTGCTGTAACCATGACAGCAGGCAGAGTGGAATTTGGCACAGCACGGGTCAAGTGCTCCTGGGCATCAAGTATCTTGTTTAAATTTGGCTGCAGACAAAGCAGTTGTCTTCTCCCTGGATCAAGCCTGCTTCATCGGAATGTCAAGTTTTTGAGCTACACGTCTTCAATCAGAATGAGAATACATGGTGTAAAAGTAAGTGCAACAAAAGTCAATTAGCACACATTCACCCCAGTTCTTCTGAGCACAAGCAGTGAAAATTGGTGCACATAATCACACCTCTCTTGACAGGCATAGGATTGCTTTGACTGTGTAATGCTAAGCTATCAAGGAGATAAGAGCTGCCACACCACACTAAAAAATATAACTGATATTTTACAATTTATTTGTTTGATTGGATGCTTCTTTCCACTGATCCCACTAAACTGTGAATCAGCCTCATGAACTGCATGGATAAATTGTCAAAGGTTACATATTGGGCTTTGCAACTATTAACATTGATTACTACCTTGATGACTGTCTATGCTGAGATGCTCCATCAGTAAAGAGCTGAGCCTTCAGTGCTAAAAAATATTTGTCTTTGCCTGAGTTTAATGCAGACAAAGCAAAACACACAAATGCAGATATTTTGCTCTGTGAAGAGGATAAACTGAACACTTTGGGATACTGTGATAGCTTCAAATGCTCTTGGTGAGTGCAAAAGGGTTTTTGGAACATGAATTAAACTCTTGGAACAATGTAATCTTCATCTGTGTGTGGTGCAATCCTTTACATGTTTACATGGAAATAAACCTCTGTTCAGTGGAGCTTATTTCCTAGTAAGTGAGTTTACTAGTGTCTTACTAGTGTCAGTCAAAAAGACAACCTCTTAGCTGATAGTCATTCAGTGACTGGGCTACTCATTTAGACTGTTGGTGTTGCCAAAGGGCCTCCAATATAATTACTATTTTGCAGGCAGTTGAGGAGTCACTCAAAGAAATATGACATTGGAAGCCATGAAAGGTCAACACTTCAAACTGGAAATATTGCAACAAAGAGAAGGCAATTGAAATACTGTATAGTTAGAAAGGTCTGCATTGGAAATATTCCTTAGTGAATGCTTTGTTTGAATCAGTGATTTCTTCCCTGCACTAAACCACACACAAAATAAAAGGGCATAGAACAGGATGTGAAAAAGGCCAGCCCAATAAAAAGTGACAGTTCCAGCACAGTTCAACTAATGGAGCAACTTCAAGAATTTGTCAACAGGAAATGCAACAGAATTTAAATAAACTGGAACAAGTTTATTTAATTGTAGCTTCCTTTTGGAACAAGGAAGCTACAATTGGGGGGGGGAGAATAATTTTAATGCAATTAGTGTGGGAAGACATTTTTGTTTGTTTTTGTTTTTATCAAATGCTACTATGATATATATGAGAATACATATGAATACATTTACTTAAAAAACAAAATCAAATAGTTCATGGAGAAGCGTGTGCTTAATGTCATAATGATTCCAAATGTTTATAGTTGTATTCATCACTTGTGAAGGGTCTTGATTTCTTAAAATATAACTTTATTTATATTTTATATAAATAGCTGGAGCTCTCTGGGCAGTTCACAAAAATTAAAAACATTCAAAGTATAAAACAACAGTATAAAACCATAATATAAAATACAATATAAAAGATCAACCAGATCAAAACAGCTGCAATGCAAAATTACAAATTTTAAACACTGAGTTAAAATTTATTTATAGACTGTCAAAATGCCGGGAGAATAAAAAGGTCTTCACCTAGTGTCTAAAGGCATATAATGTAGGTGCCAAGCGAACCTCCTAAGGGAGCTCATTAACACAGCCGGGGTGCCACAGCAGAGAAGGCCCTCCTCCTGGTAGCCACCGGCCTCACTTCCTTTGGCAGGGGCTCACGGAGAAGGACCCCTGAGGATGACCTTAGGGTCTGGGCAGGTACATATGTCAAAATCTGAACTGTGGATTTTTGGCCTTAACAATCTTTATGAAACACAAACATGGCACTTTGTCCCATAATTTAGGCCCCACAACCCAAAAGGTGGGGCTGGCAGGAGGGACAACAAGAAGGGCCTTAGAAAATGAGCAAAAACACCCATGGAGGAAGCAAGATGGGATAAATCAGTTTCCATCTAGTTGGTTGCCTCATCTCACGTTTACAAATGACAACTCCAGGGCAAAAGTGTATATATGCTGCCTGTGCTGAAACATAAATGGACTTCCCACATGATGAAAGCATAACGTACAGTGAAGCTTGGTAATCAAAAGAGAGGTAGGGAAGGATTGAGGATGGGGACAGGGGGGAGGTGATGAATAAATCCAAATGGGAGGTGTTACAAAATTCAAGTCTTTTCATGTCTCTTGAAGTCTTACTCCCCCCACCCCCCGTGTGTGCCAATAAATCTGTTAACAGCTGAAATTGCTAGCAAAAAATTGGCGGGGAGAGGGGGACATGTCAATTTTAAAAGAACCTTTCAATGAATCATTCATTCTCTTAGAATGACAGCTCCAAGAATGCCTGGGTCATGTCTGGAATTAGAACTATTTGCTGCTAGTTTAGATACTGCAGTGATGATGTAGAGGTATTTTCAGGAGATATTTTATACACAGATTCAGAATGTTGAGCCTGTAGGAATCGCTGAAGATCCAATCAGCCCAGTGGTTTCAATCAGTCTGATAAGCTTCCAAGATTAATGCCATGGACCATTCTACCATATTTATATTCTCCCATTGTCTCCTAGGCTGCAAGCCATTTTGAATGTTAGTGATAGCTGGGGATGCAGGAATCCATCAATTTTGTTTTTTTTTCAGATTCTCATTTTCCCAATCTTAAATTCATTTTGTCCCATTTCCACTGCAGTCTGCTATTTTTCAAAGAAGAAGAAAGACCATGCCAAAATTTGTGTACATTTCTCTTAATATATGTGCTTGAATCCATTTTTGCAAACTATTTTTCTCCTAATATAATGTATTTTCATATTGTTATTTTCACCTATATACATATTTTTGTATACTTATCCAAATATACACATTTTTGACTGGAGCACTGCATTGCAAAATTTGGAGAAGTGCAGCTACTTCAAGATAACTGTGTTTCGGTTCATGTTTTAGTCGGGGAAAGTGCAAATTACCTAAGTTCACATTAAAATGCGAATTGAAAGAATTTCTCCTCCATTATTAATTGCAGCAGTACTTGAAATGTCCTCTATCTGAAGTAACTGTAATTATAATTTAACCCAGGTGAAGCCTTCACATAAAAGTAGGAAGCTTTGCTTGCTAATATAAGGAATGGGAAATGGATTCATGAATAAAGAGACCATGGGAAGGAAGCAGTGGGAACATGTGCATGCACCCACATACACACACTTGTATGCATACACACACACACTGAGGCCATAGCTAGACGGGGCAAAATCCCAGAGCGATCGTCCCTGTGTGTTCACTTGGACGATCCTGTTGCGGTTTGTCCCGGTTCCTCGTGGTTACTCGCGAGGAGCTGGGACCTGCACATGGGGCACAGAGCTTTTCAGGAGCACTGCGCCCATTGGGGGTGGGGTGAGTGGGGAATATATCTATCTATCTATCTATCTACACACACACACACCTTACCTTTTGTTCACCAGCACTCGTGCGCATCTTCTCCTTTAAGAAAAAACAAAACAATAGGGATGTGCTCCGCTTCTAATCGGACCGGAGAAACAGTAGCGGAGCGGGAGGCGAAGAGGATTGGGGGGCCGGCGGAGCGTGGCGAAGAGGATCGAGGTGAAGGCGGATCCTTCGCCTCGATCCGGAGCTCCGCCGGAAAGGTAAGTGGGGGTTTACCAGGCCCTGCTGCTGTCGCTGTCGCCCATGCGGCGACGGCAGCAGGGCCTGGTAACGCCCCCCGCCCTCCTCTCCCTTACCTGCCTCCGTCCGCGGTCCGTCAGCGTCTCCAATTGAGCCCGTGGTTCCAGCAGGAAGTCTGGGCCGCACTTGCAGCCCAGACTTCCTGGTGGAACCACGGGCTCAATTGAAGATGGTGACGGACCACGGACGGAGGCAGGTAAGGCCCCCCTCCTCCTTACCGGGCTCTGCCGCCGTCGCCGCATGGGCGGCGATGGCGGCAGGGCCTGGTAACCCCCCCTATGGGGGGGGACCGGAGCTCCGATCTGGATCCGGAGCTCCGAGCGGAGCAGAGTGGGCACAGGCGGAGTGGGGGGCGGGGCGGAGCGGGCCGATCCGAAAATGGCAGATCTTAAAGTGAAGCGGAGTGGGAGGTCCGTGCACACCCCTACAAAACAAAATGCTGGGTGTGATGCCTCTCCCTCTGAGGTCATTGCATACTGCATGTGAACAGAGGGGGAGATCTTGTGATAAAAATATTGTGATATCTTCACCCCTCCGTCCCGCTAGACCACGTAGGTCTAGCTAAGGCCTGAGTCTTAAATCAATAGACTATGGAGATTAGCAGTGGTGCTGTCTACAGATGGATCCTGAATGCTTTTGATTATGGCCTAATCGACACCAAGCAGGATATTGCACTATGAAAGCGGTATATAAAAAGCAGGAGCCACACTACTGCTTTATAGTGGTATTGAAGTGCACTGACAACTATTGACACAGACCATATACAGCTTTCATAGTGCAATATCCTGCTTGGAGTAGGTTAGGCCTACATATTCCTTTGACTCCACTAATATTGCTGTCTGTAAAAGTTGGAACAATAATCACTACATTTGTCCACTGTGTATAACTTTGAAACAGTCATCTAGGCGATTGGCCTGGAAATGAGCTGAGCTATATTTATTCCCAAATTGGTTCAGCAATGAACCAAACTATTTACGAATCTGAGTTCATCAAAGTAGCCCACAGGGTAGCAAAAGAAACCTCTCTCCTTGGCTTTGTTAAGCACTGCTTTGAAGAACTTCTCCAGAAAAACTGGAAGCAGAAGCTAAAAGCTGACACATTACAAGGGACCCTTTGACTCCAGAAGTCCACTTTGGAATGTGGGTTCTTGCCCACCCCCCAGCCCCAGTTCCCCAGGGGCAGCTCTTCAAAACAACTCCCTAGCAAATAAAGAAGCCTCTCTCCTACTTTGCCAGGGTGATGCTTTAAAGAGCTACCCACTGGGAAATTTACACATTGTGAGAAGTGCTCACTTCCCTTTCAGGTAAGAGGGTCTCTTGTAGAGGGAGGTTTGTGCCCTGTTTTCCTGGGAACAGCTCTTTAGCAGGAATCCTTCTTCACCTCTGATATTAAACTGAGCTAGAGAAGGATTCAGAGGCCCAGCAAAGTTCGCCAGCACCTCTAGTTCTGTTGTTACAACTAGCACTTTATGCTGTTCAACTAAGTTATCCTGCTACCATAAGAGATGTTCAGATATTCATCTGAATGTATGTATGGGAGAGGGGATTGGGATCATAGCCACTCAAGGTCACTAGCCATGCTCATGGTGTATACACGCATGCATTGAAAGGTCTAAAAACACTTATGTACATAAAAAGTGTATATGTATAGACTTTGTTCACATAATCATAGACCTTGCCTACTGAAGGCAAGATGTACAAACATTCGAACAGGGCTAGTTTGCCTTCAGCTTTGGCTATTCTAAGATGTGTGTGCAGGGGAAAGGATTCTATTCTCTTTGGTTCTCTGTAATGCCCAAATCAGAACGTGTACATCTCTGTAGTGAGCTGTACAACCGGCCACTTTAGCAATCCACTGTGGGATTGGATGTTGCTAAGGGAGATGTGCAAGTCCCAAAAGTAGAGTAACAAACAGGAAGCATGAGTTACTGACACGTCTGTCCCTTCTGCATTTTGTGGTTGATAAAGCAGTGTTAGTGGGCATGGTTATAGTTTAGCAGTAACACAGTAATGATGTGAGTGGCAGCCAGCTGCAGCCAAAACCACATCAACTTTGCAAACACAAACATGGGAGCCTGGTGATCAGCAATCAGCTTCCCAAAAGACTTCCTTCAGTGGAGATGAAATTGCTAGAACTGGTTTGTTGATATGGGGTCAAGATGTCTGCTGACATTTTTGGCCTCTTCTTGAGGATGTGGCTAGGAGGACTGTCATGACGAGTGCCTGCACTTCAAAGTTTGCCACTTCACCACTGTGCAGCCCCCTAGCACAGCACAGTCAGCAGCAGCTACCAAGGTGGTGATGTCAGCTCCTTGCTCGCACCACCAACAATCCCACTGAGCGCAAACCAAGTCTGCTCTCTGACCCCAGTCTCAAAGGCAGAATTTCTGGCAGCAGCAGAGTGGCTGTGAGACAACAGCATGCACCTGCCTCGGGCCTTGCCTCCCCTTCTCCATTTTCAGGCCCACAGACTCTCAGACCAGTGGTAGCTGTGAGTGTCACCTCTCGCCCTGGGTATGCCTTCTCTGCTCTTTTGCTGTGACCCTCTCAGAGGACCACCTCAGAAAGCCCTCTCTAGGGCCACTGGCTGGGCACTCCATGGCTGACCAGGACTCAGTTCCCTCAAGTGGACAGAGGGTGGCAATGGCCCAAGGGGGCTCACCTTGACTTATGGAAGGGCTGGCCCTGGGAAGGAGATCTGGCTGTGAATCACAGCTACATACAAATAAAAGTGCTCGTGGCCTGGGCGAGCTCTAGAAAATATTCCAAACATTGACTTAAACAATTACAAAGTAATCCCACCTGTAAATCTTCTCTGTTCTCATATCCCATTCAATTTATCTACTTGGAACATTGAAACAGGCGAATAACCATCCATAATGTTTATCTTTAAATTACTAAACAATTTAATTTCCTATAGAGACATACCTCAGAGTGGATATATAAATCCACCATTCTTGGACAAGGACTCGCTGTGGGGGAAATGACATGTTTATTCTTCTTATAGTCTTTACTTTTTCCTGAAGATTAGCCTGGGTCTATTTTGGTATTATGAACTGTAGGCCAAGAACTCATGAAGTATTGTGCTATTCTTTAACTTGAATGCCGAATCCTGACAAAGCACATAACCATAGCGCTTTACTGCACTTCTGGTTAGGAGTTTTCTCTGATGTTTATTACGTAACAAATTGCATTTTTCTTTTATCTCTGCCCATTTGTTCTTTCTCCATCCCTTTACATATAACCTGAATTAGTACTACTGTAAAGGAATTTCTAGACAAGTCAGAGGAAGTTTGGTATTCGATGAAGTATTATAAATGTTAACAACAGCACTTCACTTTTCTGGGCCATTTTCCCTTGTCTGATGCATTTTTTCTAAAGCTATTCTTCTTTTTCTCTTATTGTATCAGGAGTGGAGAGGGAAGAAAGGAAGGAGCCAACAATAGAGCTGAGTTTGGAGGAGGTCATAACTGTAGTTGCCATAGAGAAGATTTGGCATATGAAGCTTTTACCTTCCATTGTAGCCTGACTGCTGGAAGGCAGGCAGCATAGCTCAGATTGGCCTGATGCTGGGAATACCTGGAAAGAATAAGACCATAGGAACATGAGAAGAGCCCTGCTGGTCAGACCAAGGGTCCAATTAGTCCAGCATTCTGTTCACATAATGGCCAACCAGCTGCCCACAGGAAACCTGCAAGCAGAACATGAGTGCAACAGCACCCTCCCACCCATGTTCCTCAGCAAGTGGCATACATAGGCATACTGCCTCTGATACTAGAAGTAGCATATAGCCATTAGGACTATTGGACATTGATAGCCTTCTCTTCCAGGAATTTGTCCAATCCCCGTTTAAAGCCATCCAAAGTGGTGGCCATCACTATATCTTGTGGTAGCGAATTCCATAGTTCAACTATGCACTGTGTGAAGAAGTATTTTCTTTTATCTGTCCTGAATCTCCTACCAGTCTCCTTCGTGGGATGACCCCACCCCCATTGGATTCCACTAGTATGAGAGAGGGAGGAAAATGTCTTCCTATCCACATTCTCCTCACCATGACATTTTTTGTACACCTCTATCATGTCTCCCCTTATAGTTTATAGAAATGTGCATGTGTAAGAAAGGAGAGGGGAGGTTCAAGGGAAATTGGACAAAGAGGATGGTGCTGCAGGGGCAGTGCTGAAAAGTTCCCAGTTGTATTCTTATCTAAGAGCCCGACACAAAAACTGGAGTTGGCCCTGCACATTACCATCTAATAGTGGAGGCCAGTAGCTCTGATTTCAGTGGGGCTGTGAATCCATTCTGAGTATTAGTCAGAACTCTAAAGAAATTATCCAAGGTGCTGAATCCTATCCCAGAAATAAGATCAGCACCTTGGACAGCTCCTTTAATGTTCCAGCAGGTTATGACTAAAACCCAGAATGGATTCACAGCCCCATGGAAATCAGAGCCTCCAGCCTCCACTGCCATCTAAAGATGGTGTGTGTGTGTATATGTGTATGTGTGTGTGTGTATGCGTGTGTGTAAGAGCACCAAGCCCAGGGCCTTAAATGGTCAATTCTCCCGATGGAGGGAAGTAAATAGTGGGGTCCCATAGGGATCGGTATTGGGACCAATCCTTTTCAATTTATTCATAAATAATCTGGAATTAGGAGTGAGCAGTGAAGTGGCCGAGTTTGCCAATGACACCACAGAAGAGCTCCAAAGGGATCTCTCTAAGCTGGGAAAGTGGGCATCCAAATGGCAGATTCAATGTAAGCAAGTGTAAGGTGATGCACGTTGGGGCAAAACAACAACAACCCAACTTCAAGTATAACCTAATGGGATCTGAGCTGGCAGTGACTAAACAAGAAAGAGATCTTGGGATTGTGGTGGACAGCTAGATGAAATGTCCACCCAGTGTGCGGCAGCTGTAAAGAAGGCAAATTCCATGTTAGGCATTATAAGAAAAGGAATTGAGAATAAAACGGCCAGTATCATACTGCCCTTATACAAATCTATGGTAGGACCACACTTAGAATACTGTGTACAGTTCTGGTCACCACACCGAAAAAAGGATATTATAGAGCTGGAAAAAGTGCAGAAAAGGGCAACTAAAGTGATTAAGGGGCTGGAGCATCTTCCCTATGAGGGAAGGTTACATCAACTGGGATTGTTTAGCTTGCAAAAAAGGAGGCTAAGGGGAGACATGATAGAGGTGTACAAAATTATGCATGGTATGGAGAATGTAGATAGGGAGACATTTTTCTCCCTCTCTCAAAATACTAGAACCCGGGGTCAACCCATGAAGCTGATTGGTGGGAGATCCAGGACAAATAAAAGGAAGTACTTCTTCACAGAGTGCATAGTTAAATTATGGAACTCACTACCACAAGATGTCGTGATGGCCACCAATTTGGATAACTTTAAAAGGGAGTTGGATAAATTTCTGGAGGCAAAGGCTATGGCTACTAGCTCTGATGGTTATCTGTTACCTCCAGTATCTGAGGCAGTAAGTTTGTGTGCACTAGTTGCTGGGGAACATGGGTGGGAAGGTGCTGTTGCACCATGTCCTGCTTTGTTGGTCCCTGGCTGATGGCTGGTTGGCCTCTGTGTGAACAGAGTGCTGGACTAGATGGACCCTTGGTCTGATCCAGCAGGGCTCTTCTTTTGTTTTTATGTTCTTACCTAACCTCATCACTGCTTACACCTGACAGTGTGCAAAGAACTGCAGACTGCACCATCTGTACTGTTTCAGCCTGTTTGTATAGAAATCTTTTCCCCTCATAGAGAGTTCTCTAGGAAAGAATGGTAATTCAGCTTCTGATTTAAACTGAGGGCTGCTTCTTGCATTCCTTGTCAACAACCCCGGTATGCCCTTCATATACTTCAGACACTGGTACAGCCGAAGATGGATGGAAGTGCAATGGAACTCCAATCCATGTGTCTGTAGCACAGAGAAGATTTGAAGTCACCTCCCTGATGGAAATGAAGCTGTGATATATGCCACTTGGAGGCGTGGCGCTTCATGTGCTTGAGCACTTTCCATACACCTGATCATCCTAATGGAACACTGACAAAATGTGATTTATGAAAATGAGTAGTGAAAAACGAACAGAGGGTGGAACGAGGTGGTGCTTTATTAACTACAATAGCAACGAAGCCCTTTTCTCATAGCATAATTGCTGCACTATAAAAACCAGCTATGGAATCCTACCAAAGAAGTAGCCTTTCTTTCTCCAACTCTTGATATTTATGCTTTCTTTGCCACAATGCTATCCTCAACCATGAAGGACTATATGGTAGCTCCTTTGCATACCTTGGAGCTGAGGTGACCTTTACTCTTGAGGAGTCCAGTTACAATTTTTGAGGTGTGTGCTTCATCTCTGCATGGCAGCCTGTGTCTCCACCTTCTGGAGCTGAAGCGCTTGAGCACTGCATGGGCACTCACTTTCCTCCTCTGCTGCCACAAGAGAGATACAGTCCATCTGGGGGTCCCTCAGAGTCTGCCACTGTAGAAGGCCCCAATACATCTTCTCCCCTGATGTCAGAAGTGCCTGGGATCTTGCTAATGTCAGGGGCCCCTACCGTGAGCATATGATCTTCCAGTTCAACCTCTTCATCCAAGGAGTCATCCTGGCTGCTGTCAGGGTCAAACATGACTCTAGGAGAGGTAATCTGGGGATGTAAGCTGAGATGTCATCAATATGAAGGTGTCACCCAGCTTTACCTCTCTTTTTTAAAAAATCTAATCTAGGTGAGGCAGTGGATGCCCTGAAGCAGTGCCTGAGCAAGATAATGACTGGATAAGGCCAATAAATTGAAGCTCAGTTCAGACAAGACAGTGATATTAGTGGGTCATTTGTCTGCCCATTGAGTGGTGCTCAACTTGATCTTGAGGGAGCTTCACTCTCCTTGAAGGTTAGGGGTGGGCCTGGATCCTTCATTGTCTCTTGTGGCCACAGGTAGCTTCAGTGGCTGTAGGACTGGGAGCAGCTTTTATAATCTTAGGCTGATATACAGCAGCAACCCTATCTGGAGGGAGATACCTGGTAACAGTTATGCATGATTTTATAACTACCCAGTTAGATTACTGAAGGGGGCTGCATGTGGAGCTACCTTTGAAATAGTTCAGAAGCTTCAATTAGTCCAAAATAGAAATGCAAGGCTACTAACTGGGCCTGGTCAATATGAGCCTGTGACACCAGTGATCCATCAGCTCCTCTGGCTTCCAGTCCATTTCCAGGCCCAATTCAAAATGTTGGTGTTGACCTTTAATGCCCTAGACTGTTCGGGGCCAGAATATCTAAAAGAATGACTCATCTCATATATACCTTGTGTACATTTACTCATCTTTTGAGGAAATTAGACAGGTGGCACAAGAAATAGGGCATGGAGTTCTGCTCATGAAATTCTCTCCCCAAGGAGGTTCAGTTTTCACTCACATTGTTATCTTTTTGGTGCCTGGCAAAGACATTCCTCTTTCCAATGTTTTCTAGGTATGTTAAATTTTAGATTCTAGCTTTTACAGTTTTTATATATCTTGCATTGAAATGGCTGATTTTATACATCTTACTTAGCATTTTTATCTTGTTGTTGGTATTATTATATACTGGGCCCTTATTCATTTAGGGTGCAACGCTATGCATGTTTAGGCAGAAAAATGTTCTACAAGTCCCAGTATTCCCTAGCCAGCCATGCTGTAGGCCTTTTTTTGTCTAAACATGCATAGGATTGCATGCGGAGTATCTTGTATTCTATATACATTCTATATACATTCATTGTGACACTCTAGTACCATCTTTAGCTGATGTGATGCAAATACAACTGTGTACTTCTTGAACACAAAAGAGGCAGTCGTATGTGGCCTTCCTGCCATTTTAAATCCCTGAAATCCTCTTAGCTGACCAATAAATGAAGGCACATCAACCATAGTGTGGCTCTGGTGGCTTCTGGCATTGCATTGTTATGTCACTCACAACTGGGGCCTGTAGTAGAACTCCAAGACCTTCTCACCACACAGGGACATGAGTAAGTATTTGTGGCTGTCAATGGCTGTTGCCTCATCGGAATTAAATCCCGGACCAGACCACACTGCTAATGCAGCAGAGACCAGTTATGCCCTTGTGCTGGTGTTTGGACCCTACCACTGAGGGTGGAACTCGATACTGCAAAGTAATCCAGGGTTGCTACCCAAAACCATAAGTCCATGTTGAGTTACCTGCTCCCTGTCAATCACCCTGCTTGTCACATATCCTGCTATTATGTTTTGAATTTCTCCATCCCTGTGAAACCGAGCCAGGGAAAAACTCAGTGTAACAATGGCCATGGCTAGACCAGGCCTATATCCCGGGATTGTCCCAGTATCATCCCTGTGCATCCAAATGACACACACGGGATCCCAGGAGTGGGCAGGGACAACCCCTCCATTTGCCTGGGATAATCTTTAGGTCTAGTTAAGGCCAATGTCAGGTAAGATGCATTATGGAGAGGGAGAGGGGAAACAGAGTTGCTGTTTATAGAGGCAGCCCTAAGGGTTGTGGTGGGGAGTATCTAATTTGTCGGTTTGGGTTATTTATATTAAGGTCTTAAAATGATTTGCAACAACATATGTATCAAGAATAAGATTACCCTTTTATGGACTTCGTCTCCATATCTCTTGTTCCTTCTTTCTCTCTCTCCCTTGCTTTTGCTTCAGACTGCCCTGTTTTCAAAATTACAGAAGTACTTAAGAAGGATTTAAGGACTGCCCCCCCCCCCCCATGGGGGGAAGGAGAGCTGAACAAAAATAGCTGCCTGTCTTCTCAATTGGTATATAACTCTACATTGTTGCTCTTATTCAAGACAGCACACATATTTCTTTTTCTCTCCCATGCCAATTTTATCCTCACGGCAACATCCCTATAAGGTAGGCTGTGCTGAGAAATAGTGAGTTTCATGACGGAGTGAGGATCTGAACCCAGTCCTCCCAAGTTCTTGTTCAACACTCCAACTACGCCATTGCCATGGCTTCTTCCACCCTCAGCCCTATGGATTTCTGTCCTTGAACAGATTAGACTGTCGCTTAGTTTGAGGCACATCTTATCTTGAAAATGAAAATTACTTGCTGCACTAAAACAAGATTGAGTGTTTTCTCACATTATTAGCACACTGCTAGATGTATGCAGTGATAAGTGTCAATCTGCCACTTATCTTGGTACTTTTCACGTATCCCTAGGGTTTATTAAGATACATGCTGACTGCATATCAGCATCTCTTAAATCAACGTATTTTGCCAGAACTAACTTTAGCTCAGCATACTTTCCAACACTCATTGAAACTACTTTTTGACAAAATTTAATGGTAAAAGGGATTTTCTTAAGATCATATTAATAGAAGTGTAGGCTATATAGGGATATCTAAGGAATTCAATCTTTTGCAAATTCTGATATGAAATTATCTGATCCATATTTCGCTGACTAATATGCAGATCAGAACTTATTTATTTATTTAAAATATTTATATCCCACCCTATATCAATAAGATCTCAGGCCGGAGTACAGATAAAAGCATACAGTATAAAACAGTAAATAAACAATGTGCTAATTTAGAGAATTCAACCATGAAAAGCTTTGTTAAAACTTAGCTACCCCCCCAGATGCAGCACGCCTTCAAATGCAGCTCTTAGCAGTATCCTATGCATATTTATGCATCTTTCACCTGCACATATTTATCCTATGCATGTTTAGAGAGCATGGCTGGGCGTTGAAGGACTTCTTATCTGGGATCAGGGTGCTTTGCTGCACTGTCCCTATTTTTTTCCTACTTGGTTTAGGACACAACTAGGGATGTGTGAATCAGCAAAAACTGAACTCATTGAGGTTATTTGAATTCTACCTTAAAGCTTGTTCTGACTATATTAGACTGAAAGCTTTGTTTATTTTTATTTATTTATTTTTATATATTTTTGCTCAAAAAATCATGCAAATTTCAGTGTGCATTTTGCTGTGCTCCAAGAAGTATGCATTTGTTTCCTGTTGATGAAAGCATGTCTCTGCACATTTTTCAAAAGTATGCCTTTTTCAGATGTATTTCTCAAATACACAGATTTTCAAATGCGTTTTTTGGTTAATCTGTGAACTGCATTGCATCACAAACTCAAAAGTTTATGGACTTCGACAGTAGGTTGCATTCAAGTCCACACCCAAGTTCAGGAAATGCAAATTGGGTATATTCTGGTCTAGAACTAATTGAAGTGAATTTCTTATATATTCCTCGATACAACTACCTTCCCTCTCCTCATGGTGGGATCGTAGTGCCACAATTACTCCTGTTGTCACCAGCCCAGACAGGTACCTTGGGCTTAAGGAGAGGAGCAGAGAGTAAGTGTGTGATCCGGGATTGTATAGGTGACTCCCAGGCCAGATCTACACAAAGCAGGATATAATGCTTTGAAAGTGGTTTGAAAACAGTATATGGAATGTGTCTTGGGCAGGATCTACACTAGTGCTTTAAAAAGGCTTATAACAGTAGTGACAACTGTTGGGGCCCAGAACACACTCCATAGACAGTTTTCAAAACGTTTTCAAAGTGTCGTATCCTGCTTGGTGTAGATCTGTTCCTGGACCCCAACAGTTGTCAATACCATGCTAAACCATTCTAAAACAGTAGAGTAGATCTGCCCCAACGACAGATTAGCTCTGAAATGACCTATGAAATGACTGATTTGGGGGAATTGATCTTATTCTTTTCAGAGTCATTCAAGATGGAGGAATAAGTGATGTTTGAGGTTGCTGATCGCCTCGCTCCTATGTTCAATTGCAATGTATTTGAGCAAATGTTGATACAGTAGAGGTAACCAGTATTATAAACAACCATCAGCATAAAAGATAATTCTGGGAATTCTGATAGCAAGCAATCACATAATATTAATATTAGCAATTGTATGCAGTGGAATTAAAAAGTTTAACTCAGTGCCCTCGAGTGAGAACTTAATCTCCAACCTGTACAATCTCTTTCTCCTATCAGAAATAATATCTATCTACAGTGTACCCCACTCTGTGGTGATCTAATTAGAACACTAACTGATGTAGCATTCTGACAAAGCCAACAGTGAGAATGAAGATTTAGTTGAATGGACAAATTAGCTTTGAATTTTCCCGCAGTCATAAAAGCTTTTATTGTAATTTTCCATTTCTGCTTCTGGCATATTTGCATTTTGCTTAACAATTTATCTCCAGTCATTTGTCAGATATTATCAATCTCTTGTTAATAAGTTAAGACAGCTCACATTAAGTCTTTTTAATATGCGGGTGTGCGCCTTGTCTGAAAGAGACTTCCTTAGGCTCTAGCTGTGCAGCAAACCCATTCCCTGCCGCTTCTCCTAGCAAGAGGTCAGAAATTAAGGATGGGCATAAATCTCACATGTGTGGAGTATTAACAGGAGGGCTTTATTTTGACACCACGACCTCCCAGTCTCTGTGTGAGCTACAGAAATGCCATAAGCGCTGTATTTTAGCATAAGGAGTACAAGTACAATGAGGTGAAATTAGTAAAAAATGTTTTCCTCAGAGGGCATGCTTAGACTTTTTAATACATCTTCCATTACCTGCCTCTACTGGTTTCATTCTTCTGTGAAGCATCAACCAACATACTGCATTGTGCCTATTGCTGCCATTTCCCTACCTATTCAGGTCTTAGCTAGATGGGGCTTCATCCCGGGGTGAACCCCGAGATCGTCCCTTGTGTCCACATAACGCACAGGGGATCCCAGGATCAGGGAGGGATTATCCCTCCCTTGCCCCGGGATAGAGCCCTACACTTTGGGCCTGGTTTTTCTGCGGTCTCGGGCTGAGCCCGCAGAACGTGTGGCTTGTTGCCACGGGTTGACCGGGCTCCGCGCAATTCTTCATGCAGAGCCAGGAGCTACGCCCATCGGGGGTAGGGTGGGGGAAGCGGGGAAATTAATTTAATTTTAAAAACCACTTACCTCTTGCGCACGAGTGTTTGTGCGCTCCCGTTGCTTTAAGAAAATTAAAAAATGGCGGTTGCGACACCTCTCCTCCTGAGGTCGTCATGCGTCACGTGTAAGTGGAGGAGGGATCTCACGTTAAACACAACCCAAGATCTTCCCTCCTCCATAGTCACGGACAGCCCAAGACATTTTGCTGCCTAAGGCAAAGGACAAGATGGTCTCCACATTCCATACAGAAGATGACAGGGCTGGCACTTGAATCTCACTTCAACACTGGTAATGGGACAGCATCCTCTATGGCAGGCTAGCTTAGGGGAAACAGAGCAGGCAGTCATATAACTCAGTCTTCCAACACAGAGGAATGGCCATGGAGCTCAAGAGGTTTTACACCTCTGCTGCTTGAGGGGGCTGCTTCATTCTGCCTAACAGTAGGGCTGGCTCTATATTACAGGGAACACAGTCATGTTCCCTGTAGTTAAGGACGGTGAGTAAAACGAGCATTCCACCATGTTAAATGGAGTTACTGGGGGGTGGGTCAACCTTGCAGCCTAAAATGAAAAATATTTCAGCAATTTTTCTGAAATGCAGTACTGCCAGAAAGAAATGCTGGCTTTACATATCCTGCGCATTTCAGGAAGTTTGCTGCAATATTGAGGGCTGGATGGCAGTTTAAAGCAGAAAAAGGGGGGGGGAAGCATGTCTGTTTCAAAGTGTTCAGACATACTTCCGGGTTGGCGACCATTTTTTTGCGCACTTCCTGGCGCGCCACTTCAAAGCCTCTGCCCCGCCCCCCAACCCCAGCATCCTGGCTTCAAAGCCTGGAGCGGGTGGTGAGCAGCGGGCAGTAAGTGAGCGAGCTGTGGGGGGGTGAGGGAGCTGTGGGGGGCGGGCAGGGGGGCAGGCGAGCGGGGGGCGGGCAGGAGAGCGAGGGGGTGGGTGCGAACGAGTGGGGGCAGCGGGCGGGCGCAAGCGAGCGGGGGGGGTGAGCGGGGGGCGGGTGCGAATGAGCAAGTGGGGGGGTTGCCTGGCCCCGCCGCCGCCGCCTTTGGAGGGCACCAGGTTGGGGAAGGGCTGCTCTAAACAAAAAAAGAAGTAGGTGGCTCTAAGTTGTTCGTCATCAGTTTTCCACAACCCCACAGTCACCTCTGCATATCCTATTCTCCATCCTGTCCTCATGGTTTATCTGCTTTGGGAGAATGAGAATTTCACTGGTACTTTCTGCCTCCTTAGGGAGGATGTGGCATTAAGGCTGGTGAGCCTTAACTCCCAATTTCCCCGCTTTTTGGTGCTTGGTGGAAAAGTGTACGTCCTTAACGTTGTTTTATAAACCGTAGGTTTTTTGTTTATTGATTGAATTCATATGTCAGCTGCTGGCAATGGAGAGAAGGAAGTACTGCTCTACACAAGAGGAGTCAGCCTATTTCTCCTTCCTGTTCAGCAGCAAATCTATAGGTTCACAGTTTACCTTTGGCACTATCCGTGGTAGTATCTCTCTGCAGTGATTTGAATCACTGTTGGAATGGTGGTTCAAATCACTCCTTGCAGATTGGATTCAGTTCCATCTTGTACAATTCTTAGCATTCAGCCCAGCTATTTATTTATTTATTGCACTTATATACCGCTCCCATCTCTGGGCGGTTTACAGAAATTCTAAAATTGAGATAAAAACAAGTATACAAAATTTAAAATTTTAAAACACAGAACATACACACATAAAACATTAAAAACCGTTAAAAAACTAAACATGTGGGTGATTAAGATGTGCCGCCATATGCCTGGGCAAAGAGGAAAGTCTTAACCTGGCACCGGAAAGATAGCAGCATTGGTGCCAGGCAAGCCTCGTCAGGGAGATCATTCCATAGTCTGGGGCCACTACCGAAAAGGCCCTATCCCTCGTTGCCACACTCCCAGCCTCTCTTGGAGTAGGCACCCGGAGGAGGACCTTAGATGTTGAACGTAGTGACTGGGTATATTCACGTCGGGAGAGGCGTTCCATCAGGTATTGTGGTCCCAAGCCGTGTAAGGCTTTATAGGTCAAAACCAGCACCTTGAATTGGGCTCGGAAACATACAGGCAGCCAGTGCAAGCGGACCAGAGCAGGTGTTATATGGTCAAACCTTCTGGTTCCTGAAATAAATCTGGCCGCTGCATTTTGCACGAGCTGCAGCTTCCGAACCGTCTTCAAAGGCAGCCCTACGTAGAGAGCATTGCAGTAATCTAACTTGGAGGTTACCAGAGCATGGACAACTGAAGCCAGGTTATCCCTGTCTAGATAGGGATATTCATTTTTTATTGGTGTAGCAAATAGCAACAGTGCTCACTGCATGTTCCACATTCAGTAAATCAAAGTCTGGGTAAATCCTGATAAAAAATAAACTGAAACGAATTTTTCATATATCCCTAATACAAGGTGGAAGACTTTATTTCTTTGGCTGCCTCTCCCAAACCAGCCTCAAATTCCCCTGGATCTCAGGTATCTACTTTAAGTAGTGTGGAGATTGGCTGTTAGGCAGCACAGTTTAGAAATGCTTCACCTTATGTCAAGTTCACTGAATATCTCTGATTACTCAGTGCCGTTCTTTTAAACAAAACCTAAATCATATTATTCTGGCCTTGTAATTCAACAACCCCACTCCATTTGATGATTGCTCACCTGGTGCCGACACCATGATTTTTTTCCTTGGCACCAGGCAAAGAAGTAATTATTTCCCCAGGCCTTTGGACATTAGTTATGGCCCAATTGTTGTGAGCTGCTATTGGGGGAGTTCATTTTAGGCTGAGGTGCATTCTGGGTGAACACTTTTCATTTTTAGGTTATCTTTTTATGGTGTTTATTTTATTTGTATTATTGTGCTGGTTATGGTTTCTATGGTTTCTATTGATTTTGGGTTTTCTTTTTTCCTGTTATAGGAATTTGTTTACAGTGGCCTTAGCCAGACCTACCTGAAAGTCTGGGGGAGAGGAGGGGAGACCTCGCATTGGGATTAACGTAAGATCTCGCCCTCATTTTCATGTAAGGCGTGATGACCTCCAGAAGAGAGGCGTTGCGCCTGCCATTTTTTTATTTTTAAAGGAGATGAAGCACATGAACACTTGTGCGCAAAGGTAAGTTTTTTTTAATTTTAATTACTTTCCCCGCTCAGCCCGAGACCGCGGAAAAAGCAGGCTTTTTCCTGGGGCAAAGGAGGGATAATCCCTCCCTGATCTTGGGATCCCCTGTGCGTCATGTGGATGCACAGGGACGATCCTGGGGTTCGCCCCGGGATATAGCCTGGTCTAGCTAAGGCCAATGACCCTGTTCAAATGACATTAAGCCATGATGGCTAAGCATTTTGAGCTAAACTTTATGGCTTAGCGTGTCATGTGAACCATGACCTTGGCAGCGTGCAAGTGAGAAGAGCCTCTAAATTATTTTAATTTTGGAAAAGTTTACAAAGTGATCTACTAGTACTTGTACAACCATTTGTGCAATGAGAAAAGGCAGTGGAAGCAATGGAGGGTTTTCTGCTTTTTAGCCCCCCATGAAGATGTGGGGAGGAATTTAGTTGAGGAGGGGGAGAAGCTGGATGGGAAGGTTTGACTGGCGGTACCCATGCATGCTGGTCCCAATCTGGATCGGGGGCCTGCACTTCCTTGAAGTTAAAAAAGGAAGTTAGGATCATCTGTATGCTGCATATTTAATGTGGTATGTGTAGTTTAGCTCTGAGTCCTGCACAACCGGGGTAGGATCTCCACAACTGCTTTATAATGGTATTGAAATGCACTGACAACTGTTGGGGCCTGCGACACATTCCATATATCATTTTCAAACCGATTTCAGTGTTATATTCTGGTTGGTGTAGATCTGGCTCAAAGTAACATTAAAATGACTCCAACACAGGGATTCATCAGGAATGGGGTGGGGACAGTTGCATGGGAGAGACCTATTTGATCTGCCCCCAAGCACATAGTTAGGTCATTTAGGGTGCAATACTATGGATGTTTAGCTGATTGTGGAATGCTGGGAGTTGCAGATGTTCTTCTGTCTAAACATACATAGGATCACACCCTGACAGTGCAGTGTTGTACTCAGAAGTCGTTCCTGCTGAATTTAATGGGGATGACTCTCAGATAAGTGTGTATAGGACTGCAGTCTTAAATAGGACTCCATCCATGCAGCAGCAGCTTAAAGAAAAAGAAATCCTGACTCTCTGTGTCACATTTTTAATGGGCTGGAGGAAGGAGGGAGCAGGGAAGCCCACTTTCACTAGCACAGTTAATCCAGTTTCAATTCAGATAGAATCCCATATCACATTAAGGGTGCAATCCTACATTTGTTTTAACAGAAAAAAAACTCCCAACATTCCCCAGTCAGCCATGTCATTCAGTTTTTGGGGAAGGGGCAGGAGAACCTTCCATTTGTTTGCAAACATTTTGTACCTGTTTAGACCATAGCATATTCAGGTATTCAGAATGTGTGTAGCTTATAGATGTGAGGATGGGGCCCCTGCACTAGCTCCACCCCTTCCACCATCGTTCCCCTCACCCTCTACACGTGGAGAGCAACTTTCTGAAATGGAGAGCTTTCTCTATGCATGGAGGTTTTCTGTGCGATTTGGAACCTCCACGTATAGAGGAGGCTCTCTGTTTCAGGAAGTCACCCTTCATGTGTAGAGGGCAATGGAGATCTTTGAGGGAAGTGGGGCTAACATGCTCCCCCTCCTCACACATTTATTCCACACACATTCCAAATGCCTGAATGCCTTCTGTTGTTTTCCCCAATCTACTTCTCCTTCAGCAACATGCTTTTTAAACTTGAAAGGGCTTCTCCACTACGAATTCCCAGACTATCAAAGATCATGTAAGAATGTTGTTGACATCACTGCATCATATCTGGACAATAGGGCTGTGCACGGAGCTCCCCCCCCCCCCCGATCTGCTTCTCTTCCAGATTCACAACTTCCGATCGGGTCCACTCCGCTCTGCAGCGATCCACCTATGGTCTGCTTCGCTTCACTGCGGAGCTCCAGATCCGAATCGGAGCTCCGTTTTCCCTCCATAGACTTGCATTGAAATCCAAATGCTTATAACTTTTTTCTGTTAAGGTTAGAAACCTCAAAATTGGCACCATGAGACCTTATCCATGTATACACATTCATGCCAAGCCTCAAGCAAATCCAAGCATCCCCTGATTTTCAAGGAATTTTTGAAAATCCGACACCCCATTTTCAGAAATGGGATCTATTCTGACATTTTTACAGATACAAACTTGAAAGTGGGCACCTCACAGATGCCATCTAGATCCACATTCTTGACAAGCTTCAAGCAAATCACATCATACCCTGATTTTTGGTGTTTTTCCCCCCCTTTTAACTCACCCCAATTCAAAAACCATGCTAAAACTCTGTCAGTTTTCAAGTTAGAATCCTCAAATTAGGCACCATGACAGCTTACCCATGTATATACATGCATGCCAAGCCTCAAGCAAATCCAAGTATCCCCTGATTTTTGGGGGATTTTTGAAAATCTGACACCCCATTTTCAGAAATGGGATTTACTCTGACATTTTTACAGATACAAACTTGAAAGTGGGCACCCTCACAGATGCCATCTAGATCCACATTCAGGACAAGCTTCAAGCAAATCGCATCATCCCCTGATTTTTGGTGATTTTTTCCCCTTTTAACTCACCCCAATTCAAATCCCATGCTAGAACTCCGTCAGTTTTGAGGTTAGAAACCTCAAAATTGCCACCATGATAGCTTATCCATGTATCCACCTTCATGCCTAGTTGGAAGGAAATCCAAGCCTCCACTGATTTTGGGGGAATGTATGAAAAATCCCCCACAAAGAACAGTATGCCCATAAGGAAACCATACCTGCCCATAGGGATAAATTGCAAAGTGCTTGCCCATAGCAATCAATAGCACAGATGATTTGGGGGAATCAAGATTTCTTTTTCTAAATAAGGATCTTCATCTCAGGTGAAACACTTCCAAAAATGCATACACACACAACACACACCCAAAGAGCGTGTAATGCAGCTGCCTTTTATCACATGGAAGGATACCCTCCCTGAGTCAAAGCAAGACATGCACAAACCATCCCTGCAAGGCAGGCACAGAGGAGGACAGGCAGTACTGGGAGCAAGCATGACAGAGGCTTGTGGGATTGAACCACAAAGCCCATCATGTAGTACATCTCCCAGGCACCAGGCAGGCAGAGAGGTAGGCAGAGATGTAAGACTATGCCATAGATCTATGGGGAAGTAAGTCCCAGCAGATACCCCACCACAACAGCACCTAGGCAGAGGCGGGAAGGCAGGCATGCAGCAGGCATTTCTGGGGGCACAAGGAAGTGAGCCAAGGCCTTCAAAGCCAGTAATGCAAACCGTCCCTGTGAGGCGGGAGCAGCACAGAGAGCTGCCTTTTCTTTTGCATCCCATAACTAGGAGGCTAGGAGGATAAGAGTAAAGCTTTGTGATCTTTGCTTCAGAGTTGATTGACTGCACTGTGATCACAGCCATTAATAACGTTAATAATAGCAGTACTAATTAATACTAATACTAATACTACTAATAATAACAACCATAACAATAAGGAGTTGAACCACAATGAAAGCCTGCCTGACTTCACTGAAGAGGGAAAGCCAGGAGAGCTTGGGCTATGGGGTGTATAATAAATGTAATAAATAAATAAATAAACAAAGGAGGGGTGGAATTAAAAGCAGCAGTGTTGCTGAATCACAACAACAAGAAGATTTTTTTTTTAAAAAAAGGCTATGTCTGTCTTTTACCAGTAAGAGGAAAGTGGATGTGCCCAGGGGGAGGGGGAACTGTGTCCATTTGACTGGCCCTGTCTAGGGACCAGTCTTTAAGAAGCTAACTTACACTTCAACTCATGACAGGCATAGTAGCTTCTTCCACTGGTAAATCTTTGGAGGGTTCTGATGACCCTCCAAGGGCAGCAGTGTGCACTGGGCACGTCCACATGCCCTAGGGGACCTCACCCCCTTGCACCACATCTATTCAGTTGTTCACCAAGGTTAGGGTGGGTAGCAGTGCTGTGTTTCCTATCTGTTATTTATTTGCTTAGTATATGATTTCAGGTTGTGTTTGTGCGTTTGGTGGGCCTACTGTTTCAAAAAACACTGGGAAAAGTCCGTTCAGATACTAAGAAAGAAAAGTTTACCAGTATCCCAAGTTACTAAGTATCCCGTTTTGCTTATCCCCCCACTCCAACTTTGGGATTGGAGTGATCATGATTGGGAGTGGAATCTGCCTCTCAGCGCTTCAAAAAAAGGTACCCCTCCCGATTTTTTTACCCTATTTTTAAAAAAACTATAGCAAGCAAACCATAGCACGCAAAGTGCTGAAAATAGGCGCAAAATGACCCCCACCCACGACTCTCTAAGCACGTTCAGTTTCAAGGAGGTAGCTTGTTAGTTATCTGCTAATCTTTTCCGCAATGCAATCCTATGTGGAAAAATATCCAAAATGGCGGTCAAAGCACTCTTCGAAAAGAGGAGCAATTCGCTTGTGGTCGTTTCTCTTCGCCATCCTCCGCTAGCCCCCGATCCGCTTCTCCTCTGCTTGTACCGGAGGCGGATCACCCCGGTTCGCTGTTGCTTCTCCGAACCGAAGAGAATCGGATCACGGCCCTACTGGACAATCAGATTTGGTTATTTGATGATATCATTGAGGGCAAAATAAACTCTCCCATTGTTCTTACTCTGAGAAAATCCAGGGTATTATGCAAGCAACTAGGTCAATGTCTCTCCATGCTAGACTGGCAGTCTCGTTGTCTACCAAGCTATCACAGTCCAGCTCAAATGACTGAAGCCAATTCTGAAAGGAAAGAAATTCATTTAATCATGGTGGAATTAAAAAAAAAATGTTGCTGAAAAATGCATGCTACAGTAAAACTGCTTATAGACTACTAGTTTCATTGAAAATAATATAATGCAGTGCAGTAGTGAGAAATATATGACTCTCTAGATGTTGTTGGACTGCAACTCCCATCAGCCCTCGACAGCATAGCCAGTGAGGATGGTGGATGGAAGTTGCTGTCAAACAACATCCGGAGGGCCACACATTCCCCATCCCTGGCATAAAGATATGGGAATGAATTGATAAACTCACATAGCCATCAATCTAGTAACCAATGTGGATCTCATTCTATTTTGATTGTATTCAAAACCAGGATCTTACTTGAGTTGGACCTTACCTTTATGAGCAGATGCTCTGTGCCTTGAACAGCTACATAATAGGCAGAAATCCACAGGTGAAGCCTTTCTTTGCATGGAGATCTAATAATGGGAAATAATTTGCCTGTCCTGTAACTATTAAATGTGCAACCATAAAAGGAGGATAAACATACACTGGGAGTATAATTCTGTCTTCAGTTTTTATTTGAACAACAGTGCAAAAAATTGCAAGACATGCTCTCTACAAGGTTGCCTGGAAACAGTCTGTCCATTCACAAAATCAAAATAAATATAAGCAAAACATACTGGAATACTGAAAGGCCAGTTCCCACTAAGAGAAAACTTGTGAAGACTCAAGGTTGTTTATTGACAGACAATGACTGTACCTAAGCACAGAAACTTTAATTGATTGATCGTCAAGTCAGATACAGCATCTGCCATATTTCTTGAAGAGCTTTTGAAAAAACAATATATGGAGATTCTGGTTTTGTTTTTTGTTTTTTTTAACAAGCTAACCTGTTTTAAAGAGGTTTTAATTTTCCAGGCTAGCATTCTGAGGGGAATATTTCATTCATACTTCAGAAAACTTATATCCAGCCATAGGTTTTTCTCTGTTGACAAATACATGCTTAGAATAGGAAAACCGGGCAACATGCTATGAAAACGTAATGTTGCAAAGTTGTTTATGACAAATTTGGGGGACTAAGGTTATGTTGAATGTTCAGCTACCACAAGGCTAAGGGGGAGGCCTCCATTAGAGGCTGCCGTATTCAATGTCCACAAGGCAAGCCTCCATTAGAGGCCTGCCTGACTCACCCACACAAAGCTGTGAGGCCAGGGTGGTGACATGGGCAGGCGTTCCTCGGAACATCAATGTGAAGGCTGTGATGGGCCATGGAATGGGAGAAGACAAGTCATAGGCTCTAAGGTAATATCTTCTTCATCAGTCTGATAAAGGCACCAGCACTGGAGTGGGAGGCGGAATCTATGGTTATGTGCAAAGATACCCATTGCATTTTTTTTGAAAATTGTAATGAAATTGTTACTCATGTTATGCCCAATGGGTGGAAGCTTATTAACTCCTCCTGCTTATAGAATGGCTTCTGTCTGTGGAACGGTTACGGGGGACGTTGATTCCATCTCTCCCCTGCATCCCCTCACACACCCACAAAATCTGGTTGGGGGGACCCTGTGGAGTAGATTTGGAGGGGACACCAAGGGAAGAAGAAAAGGTGAAAGTCCCATCATGCAGGTGGACTTCTGGCCATGCAACATTGGATTTCACCCATTGTTTGGAGTCATGCCTCATCATTTTGGGGTCTGAGTGCAAAAGTCTAAGTAAGAACACTTCTGCCTGATTTGCTTTTTTGTGGTGGTGTTATATAATAAACAGCTTTTGTATATGGGGGAGCATATATAAATCCTTCCCCAGCTGAAGTGATATAGAGCTTTTCTACATGAGTTTGTTAATTACTGTATCTACTCTCAGTTTCGTAGCAGAATTGAGATCTAGGCTCTACGCAAAGTGCTTCTTTCCTTTAATGTAGAAACCATGTATATATGTAATACAAACAGTTCTGAGCTGACAAACTTTGCTTTGAAAGTGACCCTTACATCAATGATCATCTGGTTCCCAAGAGTCAACACATACAACCCAGCCAGCCTTTTGCAGGCTCCAGATATTGTCATGCTTGGTAGTGCACTGTGATTAAACATCAACGCTCTTCAGTTTGTTGTTATCAAAAACAATTACAGTTACTGTCAAGGGCCCAACACAACTCCTGCTGCCCAATGCAAAATCTAAGGGGAAAGACTCACATAACGTGACAATCACAATGCACCCTGCTTCAGTATACAAAGAAAATAAGATTTATCTGCTTTTTTATTATAAAAAGTCACTTTGGAAATTACCACAAATCATGGCTGTTTCATTAACTAACTCGGGAGTCAGTATGGGGTGCCGTTGCACTCCTGCTCTCCTCCACAAATACCATCTTAAACAAAAAGACTTCATAAGCTAAATATCATGTCTGTTTGTAAATGTTTCCTCATATTTCCTAGGCTGCAATCCTGTATGCACTTGTTTGGAAGGAAGCCCCATTGAACACAAATGGACTTACTTTGAGTAAATGTGCATAGAACAATACTGTTAATCTCATATTTGCACATTCTATTCTATTTATCTTCTTTTGCAAATCACTTACAAGTTCTATGACTCATTCACATGCACACATTTTAATTGGCCCAAATCCTTTCCTCCTGCTTGCAAGAGCTGACTAAGCTATGTGCCCAGTGTGGTTTAGCACCTCTTTTAAAATTAAATGTGCTCCATTTCGATCCAGAACTGTCACTTGAGGCACAGGTGAACTCAGTGGCAAAGAGCACCTTTTATCAACTCAGGCTGATATACCAGCTGCGCCCTTATCTGGACAGAGATAGCTTAGCTACAGTTATCCATGCTCTGATAACCTCTCGTTTGGATTACTGCAATGCGTTATACGTGGGGCTGCCTTTGAAAACGGTCCGGAAACTTCAACTGGTGCAAAACAGGGCAGCAAGGTTATTAACAGGGACTGGCCGGCGAGATCACATTACGCCAGTCCTTTTACAACTTCATTGGCTGCCAGTCCAGGTCCGGGCCCAATTCAAAGTGCTGGTATTAACATTTAAAGCCCTAAACGGTTTGGGGCCAGGTTATCTGAAGGAACGCCTCCTCCCATATGTACCTACCCGGACCTTAAGATCATCTACAGGGGGCCTTCTCCGTGAGCCCCTGCCAAAGGAAGTGAGGCAGGTGGCTACTAGGAGGAGGGCTTTCTCCGCTGTGGCACCCCGGTTGTGGAACGAGCTCCCCAGAGAGGTCCGCCTGGCGCCTACACTGTACTGCTTTCGTCGCCAGCTGAAGACCTTTTTATTCACTCAGTATTTTAACACTTAATTTTAACTTAAATTTAAATTTTACTGTTTTAACTCTGTATTTTAATCCTATATCAACTTTGCTGTGTGGTTTTATCCTGGTTGCGCTTTTTATACTGTATTTCGTAATTGTGTTTTAACCTGTTGGGTGTTTTACTGTGGTTTTAATTTTTGTGAACCGCCCAGAGAGCTTCGGCTATTGGGCGGTATAGAAATGTAATAAATAAATAAATAAATAAATAAATGTGCAAATAGTCCATATTTACATGTTTATGTAGACAGAATTTGGAGTTTACTCTGCACAGAGTACTGAAAGAATATTTTGATTTTGTATCTCATTTCCAATGACATGTTGTATTCTTCTTAATCTCCACTCTTTCCAAGTGCATTCCCATCTCTATACAGAGATGGGAACTCTAGTAAATGATATCCTTTTTTAAAACATTTAGAGCCTTTCTACATGAGGCATTTATTGTGTGCTCGTGATTGGTCACTCACGGTAGTTTGCAGGTCCTTTACATGTTATTTATTTATTTATTTATTTAGAATATTTATATACCGCTCCCCATTGAAAAATTTCAGAGTGGTGCACTTTGCAACCATTATTATGGGGTGTTTTTTTTCTTAACAGGGAATTTGTGGTATTATTTTCTGAATGGCCTCTATACTGCCATAGGAATCCCATTTAATTGTGCAATTCCACTATACCACACTGCCACCTAGTGATTGTAAAATGGAACATATAGAAAGGCATGGAAAGAAAAATACGTGTAAAGGAGCAGATCTTAATCCCACAAAGAAATCAGAAATGGAAGCCTTGGTAAAGCTGCGGGTTAAAATCCTCAGGTAGAAAAACCGTTAAGCCAGGGTTCTAGGGTAAAAATAAAGTGTGAATGGGCCTTAAGAGAAAAGGAATGGGTAGTCACATGTGTGTGTATTTAGAGTTCCCAGAAATTGTTATATGGTGTGTGTGTGTGTGTGTGTGTGTGTGTGTGTGTGTGACACAGAGAGAGAGAGAGAGAGGTAAGTTTAAAGGAAGGTTTAGCAGGACTGGGCACAATGTAGATTGGCATTTACTGCTGGATCTCTGGGAGATTTGCAGTAGATCAGAAAGGGCTTCTGACTCACACTTTCAAAGACAAAAGCAACAACTAAAAGGCATCCCCCTACATTGCATTCCTATGCATGTTTACGCAGACATAAACCTCACTGTGTTCAATGATGCTTACTCTGAAGTAAGTGTGAACAGAACTATGCTATTAATTCAGTGGCTAAAAATGAGAATTCTGATGATGCACAGGAGTGGATGATAGGACTTTAAGCTCAGTTCTAGCACTGAAAATAAACTCCTGGGCTGAGCCTGTACTCAGAGGCACTCTGTTCCTTAATTCTCAGGATATGTCTGCATCCCTGAGCCACTGTTTCACCCCTGGTCCCACTAGGTGGATCTTGCAAGTCTAAAGTCTGCTTCTCCCTACCAAGAGGATTGTCCTCTTTCAAACTGGAGTGTTCTTTGATATGTGGAGTGGAACCTAGCAGGACTATCCTCCAATTTCTAAGGGTTTGAGGAGCATCTCTGGGAGCTGGGCTGTTATCTCCTTTGGCCCACTCCATAAGTCTTCTATGGTTGATCCAAGTCTAGCTTTTCTATGGTTAATCCAAGGCCATGGCTAGACCAGGCCTATATCCTGGGATTGTCCTGGGATCATCCCTGTGCATCTAAATGACACACAGGGGATCCCAGGAGCAGGCAGGGATGACCCCTCCATTTGCCTGGGATAATCCTTAGGTCTAGCTAAGGCCCAAACCTAGCTCTAGTCTCACCTAAAACCAGGATTATGGAGCATGCCTAACTGCCAATGGAAAAGTGCTCTAAAATATGATTGGGCATAGTTCAGATGCTTACCTAGTAGGTGATGGTCTTTGTATGATTTTTTTTTTTTATAATAATTTTTATTCATTTTCAACACTATATAAACATAGATAAACATTTCCAAAATATAACTGAAACAAACACAATAAGAAAAAAATACATCAAATATCTGCTGCATACATATTGAATAATTGTTGAGTACAAATATCAAAAACTATTACATATGCCTTATCACACTACAACATCTTCATTCTTAACATAAAAGTGCACCCCCCACCTCGGGATCATTCTTGAGTCCAAAATCTAATCATTTCTTCTGCTGGTGGTTTCCCACTTCCCTTAGTAAACACGAACACTAGGAACTGTTTCCAGATTCCTTCGAACTCATTTATTTTAGTTACGCCTTTTCTCCACTTAATATTGCATGTCAGTTTATCATTAATGGCTATGTCCCATACTACTTTATACCATTGATGGTCTTTGTATGATAAGGGAAGGGGTGCACAGCTTTTCCTCCATCACATATGCAATGTAACATGTGTTGTGAGTGCTCCACATACAAACCTTTAGATCTGGCCACCCAGTTCATGCAGTTCTTCCTCCTCGATCTCATAAATCTAGTTTATGTGTGTACTACTAGCCTATTCATGAAGTAAACATACCACACACCCTACTTTTTAATTTTTTTAAAAATATTTTCCCCTCTTATTTATAGTGATTATTAAGAAAACAGAACAAAAATACATCGTGAAAGACAAAAACAAAGAAACATTACAAATATAGGAATATACATTACTCTAACTGCAATTATTGAGGACAGGGGGTACATCTCTATACAAAATCATGTCTGAACTTTTCTGGAGACGTGAAAGTTTCCTTTCACGAGTTTATAGGTGTGGAAGCCATTTAAAGCAGTCATAAAAAGAATACTGAAAACATCCATTGAATATGAACACTCATTAAGGAATATAGATCTTGTACTGTGCAATGCTATACAATGCTGCCATTGTGAATCTTAAACTTATTCTGCAGAGAGATTCGTAGTCACTGTTCGTAGCCGTTAACCTACACCTCTCTCTCTCCCCTCCCCACGCTTTCTCTATATAGGAACAGGTGATAAATTGTCAGGTTTAGATGCTTCTTAAACTCCTGTAAAATTGTCTTTTCAATGGCCCGTAGCATTAGTCTTCTAAGAATTATTCTGTTCATCTTCCTAGCTTCACATAGTGACTGACTGACAGCAAAAATATTCCAAAATGGAGGATATTAAGCAAGCACGCACTGGTGATGGATGCCCGTGGCTATCCCAATGGAGTTATCATTCATTTGATTTAAGTTGGCTTCAGTGACACTTTTGTGCCCTTGAGGGTTTCTTTACTTTTTCTTTCCAAACTCCATGTACTTTGTCAAATTTCTGTATACAGCTGTGTAATGACACTGTATCCAAGCTGGAGTTATGACAAACTGCCATGATCTGCATGTTCTTAGATTATTATCAAACCAAGAATCTGCCATCTCATTTGTTGTCGCAACTTACATGTATTATTGTGGGGCTTTTTTTTTATTATTATCAGTCTCTATCGTCTTAAGTGAAATTCAAAGTTAAAATTTCCCCATCTGGTCCTGACCATAACTGCCTTTGTGGAGGAGAGGTACTACATCTCTGTTCCTTCTACCACACAAATAAATGCCATGGACAACGTGGGTGCTCTATGGAGACACCTGAAGCATGGAGATGTTCAATTTGTGCAATTCCTCCACATCAAAAAAGGATGGAGATCATGCAACTAGGGGTGTCCGCGTGACCAAGCATCCTTGCGTGGCACCTGTGTTATATGGGGTGTGATATTGATCACATGGGGAAGGAGACATGGTGCTCTTCCACCTCATAAAGACTCACATCTCAAAATAAAATGCTGGAATTGTTTCTATCATCTTTTTATTTTTGTTCCTTATTCCCTCATATGATGTCAGGTCACCAGGCTAATGTTCTTCATATATGCTTATTGAAGTTGATCCAAATAGTATCTGGCAATAAACAACTCAGCTGTGGTTTGTTTGCTAGCTTTTCTTTCCTGCTTCCTTTGCTTTTAAGGCATCTATATGTACGAGCTCATGGAATCTTTTTTAAAAAATATTTTTACTGCGCATAAAATGTTACAGTGGAACATGCTTAGAATCATATCCCCAGCTTCCATGAGTCTCTTCTCCATTGCACTCTTCACTTTCCTGGATCTTTATTGAAGGCCTTTTGTAAGGGTATGTGCGAAGCTGCATTTCCCCTTCATTTTAACTGAGCTCCTCAAAATGGAAGCAGCATCCTTGCTCCTCTACAATGACCTCTATAACCTATGATGACATGATTCAAGAATCCAAATCCTTCTTTTCCTAGGTATGTTGCTATTTTGAACTGATGAGCTCTACTTAACCTAAATGAATTAGATATTTAAAGGCGGTTGAAAGCTTACTTCCACACAACAACTTATTGGGGGGGGGGGAATGTGTCTTCTGTGATAAGACAATGGATGGATAGGCATCAGGACACATTAACCTTGAGTGCTTTACAGGTGTGGAGAGATTATCCCAAACCACAACAGGCAACAGCAGCATTGAGATAGAACTGACTTTTTTTTATATAATTTCATTATTGCCCAGCCCCTGCTTTTTGTTTTTTCTCTCTCCTTTTTGTTTGTTTGTGAATAATTACTGGGTTTCAAGCGTACCACAAAAGTGGTTAACTGAGGGAAGGTAGATTGAATTATTTCTATGATCATAGCAGTCTCAGAACGCTTTGTATTTCTGTAATGTTACAGAAATCAAATGCACTGACTCCCCACTGTCAATGATGGTTTCCATTTATCTTCAGGCTTCTGATCAAATTCCAATCAAGTACAGATGGCTATATTTTTTCTGACTAAGATTTGGTAATGTAATTTATACATCCAAACTCTCTCAATAGTTAATGAGCTGTTTTACTCTAATTGTCCCACAAATCCACCCAGGATATATGAAGGACTGTAATCAGTAGCTTTCCTTTCCCCCCTTAATTAGTGATATGTGTATTATTCTTTTCTGTTGTCTGTATTTGTTACTTTATTTTGAAAAAAACTTCCCTGTTAAACAAAAGAACCAGTATTTCTAGTGGTGTGCTATCAAGTCCCTGCAAGTCCTTTCCTAAATAAAACCTGCCCATATTTGACAGTGAGCAAAAAAGATGATGAAACACATATGTGCTGAAATCGTCAAAGAAAGACTGTGGGTATAGCTATATGGGGCTTTATCCTGGGACGATCCCCGGGATCGTCCCTGTGCATCCACATGATGCACAGGGGATCACAGGATCAGGGTGGGATCCCTCCCTTACCTTGGGATTTTGCCCTACACTTTAGGCCCGCTTTTTCCTCAGTCTCAGGCTGAGCCTGAGATTGTGGAAAGTATGGCCAGGTGCCACGGTTTGTCCTGGCTCCTCGCAGTTCCTCACGAGGAGCTGGGACCTGCGCACGGGGCGCAGAGCTCCTCATAAGCACTGCGCCCACTGGGGGTGGGGTGAGGGGAGCGGCGAAAATAAGGTGTTTTTTTTAAAAAAAAAAAACCTTACCTTTTGCGCACGAGCGCTTGTGTGCATCTTCCCCTTTAAAAACCAAAAACAAAATGCCGGGCGCAACGTCTCTCCCTCTGAGGTTGTCATGTGCTGTGTGTAACCAGAGGGGGGGATCTCGCAATAAAAACTTTGTGAGATCTTCACCCCTCCATCGCGCAGTAACAGGTAGGTTTAGCTATGGCATGTGACTACAGCTAGCTGAGTCTTGTGCAACCCCCCCCCCCCCTGCATGGATCCCTTCTTAAAAAGCTAGAATCCAAGGGATGAGGTGTTTGGTAGGGAAGCCAACTCACAAGCAACCCTGAACAACTGATCACTGGGACTTCCATGTTTTAAAAGTTCTCTGCATGCTGCTTTAGTGGTAGGACTAGAGAGGGGAACCATGGACCTGGAGGTACATGTTTTATCCATGAATATGAACATGCATGTACATATGTGCCCATGTGCACATAATCCCCTTTAGCGAGATTTGGATCAGCGCATATAATGATCGAAACAATGGAGGCATTATTTCATATATTCAATAATTTATTTTATTTTAGGGTAAATCCTGGCCATTAATTGAATATTCCTATATATGTCTTCTCAGAAGAAAGTCACACTGAGCTCAATGAGACTTACTATCCTCAGGAAAGGCAGCCTTATGGCTTTTATTGGTTTTATTTAGTTTAATACAGGTACGCTGCCTTGAGGTTAAAAGGAAGGCTACCCACATTTTTAAATAAATACAATAAAATAATAATCACAGCAGCCACCGCAGGTAATGGCAGGATATTAAAAGTAACACAGGAAAAATAATCTGAAGTGAATGAGAAATGAAGACTGATCCTATGCATGTTTGCTGAGATTTATTTATGGATTTGATTTGTATCCACCTTTCTACCAAGACAAATGGCACACGAGGAGATTTACAATCACAAATAAAACTTGATTAAAACAAAAGTAAAACAAATTCATTAAAACACAATTAAAAATACAGTAGTAACAGGATAAAAACAGCACCAAACCCAACAGACCTGCTTACACATCAAAAGTCTGCTTCAATGAAAAGGTCTTTGCCTGCGGCGGAAGGACAGCAGAGAGGGAGACAACCTAGCCTCCTTTGGCAGGGAAATGTAACGTGTAAGCCCCATGGAGTTTATGGTGTTCCTAAGATTACAGAGATCTAAAATGAATATTCAGCATCCCAGCCCCCAACCCCACCTCCCATCAAAGAATTAACACTGCTTGCTTAATAAAGACTATGGTTCAAGTGCTGACTAATTAAGGAAAAGGGATTCTGCATAGTGGATTTCAAAATACTAAATCTAGCTCTTTGCCTCACAGGGTGTTGGAGATCATGGTGGAATTATTATTATTATTATTATTATTATTATTATTATTATTATTATTATTAATTATTATTATTTTATCCTTGCAAAGCAGGGGATGCATTTTTTGTTGGGTTATTTTGCCAGAACTTTTCTCTCTCTGGAACTCTGTTTGTGCTCAGAAACAAACACACATCATGCAGGTCTTACACAGCAGAGCTGGTTTTTTTCCTTCAGGCTTCTGTGCAGTCCAATTCAGATCAGTTCAGATCAGCACACTGAGGCATACACAGAGAGCAGTGATCTTAGAGCAGTGATCAGTTCCATTTTACACAAGTGAGAAACTATATACACATCTTACACAATTCTTATCTACATTACATACAGCTGTGATGAGGCTAACTTAGAATCTTGGCAAGGTTCCCAGAACAGCCTCTATCTCAAGGTAATTGCCCACAGATAGACTTTCTCTGTTTAACCCTGAGATAGCCATACACACACAATTTTAATGACTAAGCAAGTATTTCTTTTCATATACTTAACAGTCCTCCTCTTGCGCATGTTGTTTAAATTGTGTTACAATCTGAGACCTAGCTTTAAAGCATCTCTTTTTGTTTTACCATTGAACGTTCCACCTGTCCTTTCTCATTTTGTTTTACTTTGAATACTCATTTACTGGTAATGGCTTTACGACCTTCAGGTAAAGGTACTAGCTCCCACGTTTCATTTTTTTCCATTGCTCTGATTTCCTCTGACATTGCTTCATGCCAGCCCTGAGCTTCTGTAGGTTCCATTTCCTGAATTTCCTCAAATGAAGTAGGTTCATAGGCTATTAGTAAAGCTCTATGAGAAACCTGTTTGCTTTGGTATTCATCTGAGTAACGAATTGGAGCTTTGCGTTCCCTTTCTGATCGTCTTGGCATAGTTACAGGCATAGTTTCCTCCTTTACAGTTTCTTCCCCCTCCCTCTCTTGCTGAGATTGTTCAGGAATTTCTTCTGTTTCTACAGCTTTCTGTTCTACAGGCAAACTTACATACTGTTTTGTTTCCTGCATTTCTTCATGAAAAACTACATCTCTGCTCACAATTACACTTTTGTGATATGGAGACCACAAACGATAGCCTTTTGTTTGTGTATCATATCCCAACAGTTTACATTCCAAACCTCTTTGAGCTAGTTTTCCTGGTCTGTTTTCTTTCTGAACATGAGCAAAACATTTACTTCCAAAAACCCGTATATGTGACACTCTAGGTTTTCTTTTGTAAAACATTTCATATGGGGTTTTTTCATGTACAGAGTGGTAAAGCCTGTTTAACAAATAATTTGAGGTGGACAAAGCTTCTGCCCAGAACAGATTAGACAATCCTGACTCTTTCAATAGAGCTCTTAACATGTTCTGCAAGGTTCTGTTTTTTCTTTCTGCAACTCCATTTTGAAATGGTGAATATGGAGCAGTAAGGTCATGTTGTATACCCTCATCACTGAGGAATTTTTTAAATTGGTTGCTAAGAAATTCACCTCCCCGGTCCGTTCTTAGATTAGCTATAGGTTCTTTAAATCTATTTTTACTCCACTTAACAAAGGCTTTAAACTTTCCAAAAGTTTCACTCTTCTGTTTTAACACATACACAAATCCAAATCTACTGTAATCATCAACAATAGACAAGAAAAATCTGTTTCCTCCTTGACTTGTCTCAAAAGGACCTGCAAGATCTGCATGTATTAATTCAAAAATTCTTTTTGTTGTTCTCTCACTATGTTTTGGAATGTTTGACTTATGACACTTGGTTTCACTGCATACATTACATTCTAGATAGTTAGAACATGGTTTGATTTTCACCCCTTCACACAATTCTGGAATCTTAGAAATTGTTTTATAGTTAGCATGACCAAACCTTTTATGAGTTAAATGGATGCACTCTTGGTGTGGTTTGCAATTGGCTATTGTTTTTGTTGTGACTTTGCTGGCTACAACTTCATTTTCTGTACAAGTATTAATCACATACAAAGATTCTTTCATTATTCCCTGCACACACACCTTGTTTCCCTGTTTTATAGTACAATTTTCTTCAGTAAAACAAACCTCATACCCCATTTCTGTTAACTGAAACACACTTAGAAGGTTTGTTTCTAATTCTGGTACATATAAAACACTTTATAGTTCAACTCCTAGACAATCAAAATATACATTACCCACACCACAAATCTGGATTTTTGTTCCATTTGCAAGGGTAACACACTTTTGCTCTGAAGTAGAAGTTTCCAAGGTTACAAATGAAAGTTTGTCTTTTACCATACTTATTGAAGCCCCAGAGTCCAAAAACCAAGGATTCATTGTCTCTTTGACTCTTGCTAGAAGACACTTCTTTGTTGATTCAGCTTCATTCATGTTGTTCTCTTCTCTCCACTTTGCTGTCAACTGCTTTTTCTTCTTGTTGTTGTTGCAATTCCGCTGTAAATGTTCTGTGGAACCACAATTAAAGCATTTCCTTGCCTTTAATGCAGCCACCACATCAGAAGTTTTATGGCTTTGTTGAAATTCAGCCACAGGATGTTTAAGGCTCTGTTGTTTTGAAGCTTGTCTTCTTTCATAGGTTTCCAGTAGTTTTCCAGCTACATACTCGAGGGTTAAATTTTTCTCCTCTTGACTTTCCATCATGGTGACAACCGCGTCGTACGATGAATCAAGACTTGACAAAATCACATAGACTTGGTGTATAGTTGTAAACTCCATCCCTCGTGCCCTGAGTTGATTGAAGATTTCTCTCATGCTTTTCAAATGGTTTGACATAGACTCCCCTGGTTTCAGCTTCATTCCATACAGTTTCCGGGTTAGAATTACTTTACTGCCCGCTGTTTCTCTTTGATATACAGCTTGTAGCGCATTCCAGCACTCTTTTGATGTATTCAAAAACTGAATGAAGGAAATTTGAGAGTCTTCCACAGCTAATGCAATAACTGCCATTGCTTTTGCATCGTCCTTAAACCATTTAGCATTCTGTGGATCTGCTCTATCTGGTGGATCCTCTGTGACTACATACCACAGTTCAGCCTGAATCAGATACATTTGCGTTTTGTAAGACCATAATGCATAGTTAGAGTCATTCAGCTTTTCCAACAATTGATGCAAACCAGACATATTAGCTCCTGCCATTTCCTCTGCTTTAGGAATTGGTATCTCACCGTCCTCCTGCTCAGAGTCCTCCTCAGAGTCAGCCAACTGAGATTTTTCCTCACTTTGCAGCACTGGCTTTAGCTTGATGTCTTCCTTCATCAACAGTTTTCTGTTTTAGCAGACTCCTGGTTCTGGTTCTGATACTGCACCGTTCCCACCAAGTTCTGGTTCTTCTGCCTGGGTTAGGCTGGCGTAGACTTGCCTGGGTTAGGCTGGGGTAGGCTTCCTGGACTGGACTGGGCCCATAACCTTTGTTGGGTTATTTTGCCAGAACTTTTCTCTCTCTGGAACTCTGTTTGTGCTCAGAAACAAACACACATCATGCAGGTCTTACACAGCAGAGCTGGTTTTTTTCCTTCAGGCTTCTGTGCAGTCCAATTCAGATCAGTTCAGATCAGCACACTGAGGCATACACAGAGAGCAGTGATCTTAGAGCAGTGATCAGTTCCATTTTACACAAGTGAGAAACTATATACACATCTTACACAATTCTTATCTACATTACATACAGCTGTGATGAGGCTAACTTAGAATCTTGGCAAGGTTCCCAGAACAGCCTCTATCTCAAGGTAATTGCCCACAGATAGACTTTCTCTGTTTAACCCTGAGATAGCCATACACACACAATTTTAATGACTAAGCAAGTATTTCTTTTCATATACTTAACATTTTTGTCATTTTCTACCACTACATTTTATTAAGATCGTGAATTTAAAAAGACACAGGCAACAAGACCAGAAAGGGACATTACATGCTGAGATGAAAATGTCACTTTGGGATTTTGATGATCGCTCATGTGTGTGGGTGTGTTTGTATTTTCCCATTATAAGTACTGATGAGCATAGTGTATTTCTGGGCCTTACTGGCCAGCTAAAAACATAAAATCATGCAGTTGGGAAATGCCTAGAGAGATTGTTTTTAATATTTCCCACAGCACAGTGCTTTTTGGATACCGGATACTTTGGTTTGGGAATGTCAAAGAAATCCACAATGGATTCAAACCAATTCAGTTTTCTAGGAATCTGACCTGTGAATTCTACATTAGAATTGCCTTTTCCGAGTTATGCAGGTTCTGCGGACTTTTGGACCAGTTTTTCACTGGGGTCAGGGTTGTGCAAATTCACATTAACTAATGCGAATAAGTGCTTTTGCAAACGTGTGCATCGCCTCTAATATGAATTAGCAAAAGTAAAACAAAATTCTGGCAAAAAGATAAACCTGATTCCTGTCAATGAGCGGACTACGGAACAAAAGATGCCTGACAATCTGCGAAACACAGATGGAATGGATTTAACAAAATTTGTACATGCCTACTTAGGTTGGAGCATAGCTGTCAAGACTGAAGGATTCTGTACAGAAAGAACCTTTGTGGATGGTAGTAGGGAAACAGATGCCACATATGGAGGAAAATCCAATCAGCATTGCTGATGTAGGAAGAAATCTAAGGCAGATGAAGCAGAAATCCCAATACTGATCACACCTTAGGAATTAGTCAAAGGATGGAGAATATGCAGGCAGTGGTGCAGCTAGGACTTAATTGGCTTACAGACTGTCCTCACCCCCTGATGGTAATGTGTATTACTTCACTTACTGAAAACAACAACAACAACAACTAAACCAAAGCTAAAAACACCCTTTTGCATTGCCTTTAGCTTTTGCCTTTTGCAAAGCTAAAAACACCCCTGAACTTCTGCCCCAAAGGCCTGGCCTGACAGCACCACTGAAGCCTGGCAATTCTTGAAATGAAGGTAAAGAGAAGGAGCACAGAGGCTGGAAGCAAGGAGAAGCAGAGAGCAGGATGAGCTAGCATAAGCAAGGTGTCGTGATCAGGGCCCTAGGTCTATATCAATCTTCCCCCATCTGGAGAGTCCTCCAGATGTTTTGGATTTAAACTGTCATTAGCCATTTTGGTCAGTCTGGTTAATTGTTAGGAATGTTGGAAGTTGGAGTCCAAAACATCTGGATGGCCTGAGATTGGGGAAGAATCATAGAATAGTAGAGTTGGAAGGGGCCTATAAGGTCATTGAGTCCAACCCCCTGCTCAATGCAGGAATCCACCTTAAAGCATCCCTGACAGATGTCCATCTGCCTCTTGAATGCCTCTAGGGTGGGAGAGCCCACCACCTCCCTAGGTCATTGGTTCCATTGTCGTACTGCTGTTACAGTCAGGAAGTTTTTCTTGATGTCCAGCTGCAATTTGGCTTCCTGTGACTTGAGCCCTTTGTTACGTGTCCTGCACTCTGGGATAATCAAAAAGAGATCCTAGCCCTCCTCTGTGTGACAACCTTTCAAGTATTTGAAGAGTGCTATCATGTCTCCCCTTAGCCTGGTCTATTATGGATCCCTAGTTCCTGCTGTGGACCATCCTTTGCTACACTGCACTGTGTTCATAGACAATTCACAAGACTGTGTAATGGTGAAAGGCTTCTTGGGCCTCTGTTGTTTCTAGCTGGGCTTCTAGGGCAAAGTCTGAATGTACTTCCAAGATGCCATTTCAAGTAAGTGCCTCTTCATAAAGCCAACAAACTTTATCTCCTGCATAAATCCCATCAAGGCCTAGAAGTGTTTTAAGGCGCGTCATCTTAAAGAAGTTTTAGAATGTGCTTGGAAAGACCTATAGTGCCGCAATCCATAACTGGGAACATTCACTCGACAATAAGAAACCTGATGATCGAGCTACAAAGCAAAAAACAAAAAACCCTGCTGCACTGTTGAATACTGGCTTGTTTGTGTGTTTCATTTTAAAGCAGAATTGTATATTTTATTGGCAATTTACTGCAATTTCACTTTCTCTTTTCTTTTCCAAAATACAGTTAACAGGCAAAAGGAATAAAATTGTTCATTGCAAGGTAATTGTCAATGCAAAAATAAAAATATAACAATATAACATCCTTAAAGACTTTCCCAAAGGCCTCTTTATTAAAAGCTGAATGTCGTGGAAGAAGAGTATCAATAACTGCACACAGGCGCACAAAAAGCAAAGGGAAGCTCTGTTGGTCCATAAGGTATGTGTGATGGTGGTTGGGAAGTGAAAATCCACAGTTGAGCAATACCATTTTAGGGCCAAGCTTTCAAGTTCTCCAGAACTCTTAATCAGGATGGATGCTAAACACAGTGGGTAGTGGGAAACAGGAATCTAGGTAGGCATTAAAGCCATAATCTGGCTAGGTATTAAAACTGTCTGGAAATTCAACCCTACCCCATGCAAGCAAGAGAGGACTGTAGATCTGGATGAGGATGACACCCATTTAACATCCTTGCCAGAAACAATCAGGAATGTCTAGATACATCTAACCACCAATGACCATCACAATGAAGATGGGGGGGGGGGGGGGAAGAAGCATTTCCTGATAGGCTTCTACAACATGTGTTTGATAAGGGTTGCTTCTGTTGTGTGGTGCTCTTTTTGTTGGATCAGAGTGAGGAATCATAATGTTCAGATCTAGTTCTCATCTCTAAACCACTATCAATTACACTTTAAGTAAGGAAGAATGGGTGGAATTGGTACATATGTGTTGACCCTGGGGCGGAGCAACCCAGGGATGTGTCCCCAAACCTAAATTAAATTAAGGCAGGGAAGAAGCAGATAGTGAAACGCGATCTGGCCACAGATCAGCAGAGACATCTTCCGAAGGAGACTCCATGCTTGGTTTTCTGGAAGGCATGCCCTTGTCTTATCTTTACCAGCATAGGTTAAACAGCAACTGGGGTTATTGGACTGAATTAAATCCACCCTGGTCAATCATCTAGGATAAGTCCTTAGCCCTTATGAAGTTGCCAGCTGCCTCTGATGAGGGCTCCACCAGTATATGCCTAGCAGAGTTAGGTATCTAGAGATGTGTGGGTCAGACTAAACTTTTGCCCTCTGAGGCAATGTTTTCCCTTTGCTGAACTTAGCAGATTTGAAAAACTTTCACAAAATGCCTTCCTCTATGCTCCATATTCTACCTGTGTGCCTCTAAATAACTGAGCTGCTCTTTCAGGCGCACCTTCTACAATTTCCTTGGCTAGTATAGGAACCTATGCCAAGCTATTACTGCTTCTGCTTAATGATCCTGTTCAAGCAGTTTTGGATGGCTAGGCCTTATCTCAGTGTCTCACCTCAGAGATTTAAATAGGCTTGTATATCAAGGCTAAGTCTTTATCTTCTATTTCTATCACTATTCTAAATCACAAGGGTGCCAGGGGTTTCTATAAAGCAGCTATAAGGCTCGCTGGCATTTGACGGTGCCTACCGCTCTCAAAAATCACCCCTGAATATGCATGTTTAACTAGCAAATTTGTTCAAATCTAATGTTCCAGTTGCTAAGCAGTATTTTAACACATCTCAGGAGGTATCTTTTCATCAGCGGTGAGAGCTCTTTTTTCTTTCTTTCTACATTTATAATGCCTTGTGTGCATGAATTTTCATAACTGCCACTTCCCGAATACAATCTTACATGTAGCTTTCTGTATTCTGCCTTTGATTTTTCCAAGCCAGCTGCTTTTGGGGCAACCAACTATCCCACCTGGGCTATTTACACATGTGATATACTGATCCACCACAAGAAATCCATGCACAGTCGTAAGATGTTATGGTAGGCTCAATCCTTTTCTGTCTGTCTGTCTTTCTTTCATTTTATACTGCCCACTAGCTGAGTCTCTTTTCCATACTCCCTATGTTGATATTATTGAAGGGGAAATGGCCATCTTACATTCATGGATATGATTGAAGTTGTACTGCCTATGTTGTTATACTGAACAATGTATGCAGTACAACCTATACCACTATGGCTCTACTATGACCCCCACCAAATGCATGCTCAGGTGTAGCTCTGTTTAATGGCAACCACTGGAGATATTGACTTGAATCCAACATCTGCCAGGAAAGATACCACTGGTGGAATGGGATTTCCATGTCATCTCCTCCCTCTGCAGCAACCACAATCCAAGTTGTTTTGGCAACAGGGTTGGGTTGGGGTGACTCTCTGGAGGAGATTTGAAAGGTGCATGGAGGGGTGGCTGCAAAGGGAAGGAGAGGGAGCAGGAGTCTTGTCCCGCAAGTGGCATCCTTTTGCTTGCACAATGAATGTCAATGCTGGATCCAACTCATAAGCAAGAGACTTAAAATTTGTATACTGCATAGATCATAGAATAGCAGAGTTGGAAGGGGCCTACAAGGCCATAGAGTCCAATCCCCTGCTCAGTGCAGGAATCCACCTTAAAGCATCCCTGACAGATGGTTGTCCAGCTGCCTCTTGAATGCCTCTAGTGTGGGAGAGCCCACAACCTCCCTAGGTAACTGATTCCATGAACTGCCATGGTCAGATGATAGAAACCAAGATGCTTCCCTATGTCTGATGCATGTGAGCAATGCAGCTGGTGTGCTATCAGGTAAAAAAAAATCAGACCATGGATTATATAGCTCAGTGGTAAGAGTCAAACATGTTATATACCTCTTCAAATAAAGGTGAGAGCTTATTGCTCTATGTCAATTACACAGCAATCTATAAAAAGAGCAAAAGGCATTCAAGCAAAAAGGTGACAAAATACTCACATCATTGTGCCGTTTGGACAGTCACTTCTCAGTTGCTTTGCTGAGCTCATTTGTATCACATCTATCCTAATGAAGTCTCAGGAGTTACGATCAGACTGTAAACTTCCTTCACTGTAACAGGAACGTCTTACAACACTCCAGTTCCATAAAGCAGATATTGATATTGGCATGTTCAGGTGTGGTTATTTTTTTAGTTCCAGCTATTTATTTTGGGGTTTTCAATTAAGGATTTTCATTAGAGATATGCAAAACCCAAGAGAGGAATTCTGTTCTGAAGTCTGTTTAAATGACCAAGGGCCATGGATTTCCATTAAAAATCCATTTACCCTGTGGGATTGCAGCTGGTGCCATTTGTGGTGCCTTTCCATTGAAACTGTTGATTCCTCTTTTCCTTCAAAGACCCAGATATCTTTGTGAATCTAAAAAGCATTCAATCACATTGCAGCTATAGCTTGATCAAAATTTCATTGCATCATGGTTTTTGTAGTGTTATGGATATATGTCACCTGAGTCTTATCATAGAACCCCAGGCAAGGGCAAATCTATTTACAAAGGATTTATTATTATTCACCTGACAAATCTCACAGCCCCACCAAAATAGCAAAGCCCTCCCTAGATAAGCCCTCAGCAGGTTGGTAAAATGCAGTTGAGAAGCGTAATTCAGTTCTTCATATCTTTTTCATGGGAAGGTTAATCTCAACTGTCACAAACACAGTCTCATAACAGTTACAAAAAGATAGCAATATATGTATAGTCACTCTCAGTCTTAGTTCTAAGGTGGGCAGGCAAGCCTCCAGACTCCAATGGCAGTTTGCAATGATGGAGTCCTCGCAACCTGATGAAATATTCTGCCGGCTTCCGGTTGCAAGCAGTCTTTCACCTCAGAAGAATTAGCATAGCAGTATTTTCTTCTCCAAAACCATAAAGATATACAATGTTCTGAGATTCCTCACTGAAGCCTTCCATGAATCTCTTCTTCTTTCCACACCCTTGCTGAACAAGGACTAGCCACAGGAATGCCGCCTCCTTCTTTTTCTGCATCAGGGCTTTTGCTTAAATACGCACTAGAAATGGCCCTTTATGGCCACAGTAGTTTGAAAGTTTGATCTAGAAAATTACAGAGCTGCCACCTTCCTTAAAAATGGCAGCTCTCATTGAGGATGGATGGCTGCCAGCAGGTCATGTAAGTCCTGCGGGTGGGCGGGGGCAGTGGCTCACCATCTGTCAGGTATAGGTATAAGGCCTTCTTATCGCCGTAAGAAGTAGGTAGATTTATTAGGAAATAATTTGAGAATGTCAGATGTCTCTACATGCTTATCTCTGTAAGAAGTTCCCACAGGATCTAGCTTGCTTACTCCCTTGAAGCTGCTGGTTCTCTGGGAACTTGAGAGTGTTTGGAAAGGAGGAGCTGTCACTCAGATTGTAGCATCACCTTGGTGGGTTGTGCCATCCCGCCCTGTTGGCACATGGGCATGGCTTACAAGTCAGAGGACCTGTCTCTCAAGTGGCTTTGAATAGGCCTTAAATGATACTGCAAAGCTGAAAAAGCTTTGCTAGGTTTCATCTCTTTACGTAATGCCTGACTTCCCTCCTGCTTTGGATTCCATCTCTGCTTGGAACTTTGAAAGCACTCTGCACATGGACACTTTGCTATTTGGACTTTGGATATCTAAGAACTGTGCCATGAAAAGTACTGTGAGGCTTTTCATAGACTTGGACTTGCATTTGCTATGGAGTGTGTGTGTGTGTGTGTGACTAGACTCAGGTGGCAGGGAGTTGCCAGTCATTTGCAGAAGGATGGGACTTTTGTGCCTGAGGTTTACCTTCCCAGGGTCAGCTCAGTTGTGGCCGGCTGAGATTGACAAGTGCATGACTGATCTTCTCTATCAGGCTCTGGGGCTCATAGCAACCCTTCCCTGGGATTTTGTTTTAGGTGATTAGCCATGTCCCTTGAGGTGCCAGCGTATCCGGCATCTGGAGAAGCTCAAAAAGCATGGTGGCGTACCGTAAACACACACACACACACACCGCCCTGAGTGTTTGCCTTAAGGATCATTTCAGAAAAAGAGCCTAAAGCTTTCCAACCATCGTTCAGCTTTAAGTGTGCTTTGGAGACTGTGTAACCATTAAGCCTGTCTACCATGTGATTTCCTCAATAAAAGAGATCTCACTGATGTCAGTGTCTCGTGTCAGCTTGCCAGCATGTGTGAATGCCAGAGGGAACAGGCATAAACACAGCACCATCACCCTGGATCAGGCCAAAGTGGATAGGTCTGACCTGGGCCTTACATGGAGTCTGACAGAGGTGGGCCAAATGGGCCTGCTTCAGTTCAGGATCCAGATTTGGACTCAAGGTGGTGTACAGTCCTACTTTACATTTTCTTCCCTTTAATGGGTCTTAAAGTAACTTTCCATAAAGCATTTGCTATATGTCTTAAATTCCTAAATGTTCTTAAATTCCTAAATGAACACAGCTTCCTATGTTCTACCCAACACCACCAAATGTACCAGTGTATCAGCCCCCAAACTGGGCTGAATGAGAAATTCTTTCTCTCCAAGGTCCCTGCCACCCACACTGATGGGGCATTCAATGAGCCTACTTCATAGAATCATAGAATAGCAGAGTTGGAAGGGGCCTACAAGGCCATCGAGTCCAACCCCCTGCTCAATGCAGGAATCCACCCTAAAGCATCCCTGACAGATGCTTGTCCAGCTGCCTCTTGAAAGCCTCTAGTGTGGGAGAGCCCACAACCTCCCTAGGTAACTGATTCCATTGTCGCACTGCTCTAACAGTCAGGAAGTTTTTCCTGATGTCCAGCTGGAATCTGGCTTCCTTTAACTTGAGCCCGTTATTCCGTGTCCTGCACTCTGGGAGGATCGAGAAGAGATCCTGGCCCTCCTCTGTGTGACAACCTTTTAAGTATTTGAAGAGTGCTATCATGTCTCCCCTCAATCTTCTCTTCTCCAGGCTAAACATGCCCAGTTCTTTCAGGGCACTTCTGCTGGCTCCCTGGTGATTATCCCTGACTTCAGTTCCAATTCCAAAGAACAGTCAGATGTAGCTAAAAGACCAAACCCAAGGGAAGAATCTTGTTGTGGAAGAAGGTTTTGGTTTTGTAATTCCATTCATTTTCATTATTAAAGAACAAATTAAATTCACATTCATTTTGTTATTCATTAATTACACATTTGTTTCATCAGTCAGATTTGGTTTTGTTTCCTTTTCTTTCTTCCTTTTACCTTTTTTGGTTTATCTGCTGCCACCTGTGGTAGCAGAGCTGATTTGGGTGACAACTTCCTTGTGACCACGTTTTTATTTTTTCCTGAATGTTCTGGAAGTTGTACTTTTCTTAGGCCATTGGGGGGGGGGGATAGAGACTACACTGGTAGAAGCCATTTTTCCATGGAATGCACAGGAGCAGCATAATGTCCTGGGCATTCTGGAGATAGAAAATGGTGGTCACCAGAAGATAGCTGCTGAAATCACAAACCCTATATTACAAATTCCCTTTAGAGGCAATATACTTCTGTTTATGAGATGCTGGGAGCAAGGAACAAATCATGGTTATCTTCAACTTGCTCTCCATACAATTCTTGGGGACATCTGATTGGCCACTGTTGGAGACAAGGTGCTGGATTTCATGGACCTTTGATCTAATCCCACATAGCTAGTTTTTATGCCCTTACAATATTCAGTGGTAGATCCTACTTGAATACATATATTTTTTGGAATAGATAAAAGGGATTTGTGGCACCTCAAGACTAACAGTTTTATTGTGGAATAGGGAAATACTTCTTCAGACACAGCACATAGTTAAACTGTGAAATTCACTACCACGGGATGTAGTGATGACCACCAATTTGGATGGCTTTAAAAAGGGATTGGAAAAATTCATGGAGGAGAAGGCTATCATTGGCTACTAGGCTTTATGGCTCTATTCTACCTCTGATATCAGAGACAGTATGTCTAGGTACACCAGTAGCTGTGGAACTGGGGTAGGAGGGTGCTATTGCAGTCATGTCCTGATTGTTGGTTTTCCATGGGCAGCTGGTTGGCCATTCTCAGCAAAAAGAAGGTGGTTAAACTAAATTTTGGCAGAATAGGAAGGACGTACACAAATATAAATCCTTTTTATCTGACACCATCATAAGTTCATATCATATCACAGAAACATCGCCCAAAGGTTGTGTGTTTGAGATTTGTTTGTTTTAAAGAAAAATCAAAATAGCTGAAACTGAATAGAACTTCCAACAAAAGAAGGGATAATTCCAAATCATATTCAAGAACTAAATAGATCCTATTCATTTCAGATCTGTTATCATACAGTAGTTGTTTTAAAACAGGCTGGCAACCTCTTCAGATCTATCAACCAAGCTAAAAATAGGAACCTAGCTAAAAATAGCAGTCCATCAAGAGTGTGATAAATATTCTGTTTTTGTTGTCTGCCAGGGATCACTGACACAAAGGCAAAGCAGTGGGATTGTCAAGCACTCAAGAGACTACTAAATACAGCTGGGGGGCAGAGTTTGCCTCAGTGTGTCATGGGAGGGGCTATCAGATGGAGGGCTACCAATTAGATATGTTGTTGTGCAGCCATTCGATTTATTTTCCTTAACAGATTTTCTCCAGTATGAAAGAAGCTATGGGAAAACACAGGAAGATTACCAGTGAAAGGCAATATTCTCCATGAATTCTATGAATGATGCAGGATGATGGCACTATAAAATAGGGTGACCATGGGCCGATCTACACCAAGCACGATATAACACTTTTAAAACAGTATGAAAACTGTATATGTAATGTGTCCTGGGTCTGAACAGTTGTAGTAACCCTTATAAGTAATGTAGATCCTGCCCATATGAAAAGGAGGACAGGGCTCCTGTATCTTTAACAGTTGTATTGAACAGGGAATTTCAGCAGGTGTCATTTGTATATATGGAGAACCTGGTGAATTCCCTCTTTTTCACAACAGTTAAAGCTGCAGGTGCCCTGCCCTTTTTTAAATCTGGTCACTCTAGTATAGTACAGCTTTAACTGTTGTGATGAAGAGGGAATTTCACCAGTTTCTTCATATATACAAATGACACCTGCTGAAATTCCCTTTCCTATGCAACTCTTAAAGATACAGGAGCCCTGTCTTCCTTTTCATATGGTCACCCTATATAAAAGTTGTGTCTGGAAGCCCCTGAGATGTAGGCCTCATTTAAGGACATCAGGCAATCCCCCGCTCCGAGTCCTGTTACTCTGAAGAAATCCTGTTGATATCTTCAGTGAAAGATCTGCAGAAATCTAGTGATCCTCTGAGGTTTTAGTCCAGGTTCTTTATAAAGTAAATGAGAGATCTAAAATTAAAACCTTTTAAGAGACATATAGTAATAAGGCTACTTGTTCAAGTGCAGTAATGCCTGTATTAAAATCCTTAGTATTTGAGTAAGCTACCTCATTAAGCATACCAAGCTGTATTTATAGCAGGATACTGATTATTATTACTGACCAATCTGCTCCTTAATGATTCGGCAAGCATGTTGGTTTTTATAGTAATGAAAACTGAGCTCTTAATCAGGTGATCTGACAAGTGTGCAATTTGCCAAGGAAAATGATGCCAGGCTGGAAATGTTTGTGTGGAGAATTGCAGAGCTGGGTGGGAGGGAAAAGAAGGCGCAGCTGCATTGGCCAGTTTGAAACCGAAACCTGATTTCTTCCCTCCCCCTGCAGGTAATTAAGACTCCACAGCTTGCTGGGGCCATTTGCAGAGCTGGGTGGGAGGGAAAAGAAGGCGCAGCTGCATTGGCCAGTTTGAAACCGAAACCTGATTTCTTCCCTCCCCCTGCAGGTAATTAAGACTCCACAGCTTGCTGGGGCCATTTGCAGAGCTGGGTGGGAGGGAAAAGAAGGCGCAGCTGCATTGGCCAGTTTGAAACCGAAACCTGATTTCTTCCCTCCCCCTGCAGGTAATTAAGACTCCACAGCTTGCTGGAGGCGCGAGCCGAAGGGCGAGAGCACAAGGGCTCTCGGCCTGTGGCTCTCAGCCGTGGGCGTGAAGCCGCCAAACGGAACTCTTTACTTCAGAGGTAGAACCCCAGCCCCGGACCGGTCTTCACCACCTCTGCTACAAGACATGCTCTCCTGCACGGTCGGGCTATTAGTCTGGCAATGTAACTGCCTTAACTTACCCCATCTGTCTGCACTTCACTGTACCTACCTTCTTGCTTCCTGATACTTGTCTTGGCCAGACCATTTCTGGCTGATCCCGTCCTGCGCATGTCTTACTTCCCTGCCTACTTGCTATCTCTCTCCCCATTTCTTCTCCTAATTCCTTTCTCACCATATCTGTTCCCCATGGCTCGCTCCAAGCTCATCTCTCCCAACTTAATTCCTATTCGGTGTCTCCCCCCCTCACAGCTGCCTTTCTCGTGCTCCTTATGGAACTGTCGCTCTATTGCTTCCAAGGCCCCTGTCATCCAGGACTTGTTCTTCTCTAGATCTCTCCACCTCCTTGCTCTTACTGAAACCTGGCTTCCTGCCCATGACACCGCCATCTCTGCTGCCCTCTCTCTTGGAGGACTCTCTTTCTCTCACTCGAGTCGCCCAGAGGGTCGAGGTGGTGGTGTGGGTCTCTTATTATCGAGTTTGTGCCAGTTCCAGCCTCTTCCCATTCCACCTTCACACTGTTTCTCCTCCTTTGAGGCACATGTGGTGAGACTCTTCACTCCACTGCGACTGCGGGTTGCAGTTCTCTACCGCCCCCCTGGCTCATCCTCTAAATTTCTCTCTGATCTCGACTCGTGGCTGTCCTTTCTCCTCTCTGACAACTCTCCTACTCTGATTTTAGGTGACTTCAATATCCATGTAGATGACCCTCACGATGCTGCAGCTCTACGATTTCGCTCCTTATCTTCCTCTTACGATCTTAAGCTCTGGTCTGAAGCACCCACACATTCCCTTGGACACTGTCTGGATCTTGTCCTCACTCGGAACTGCTCTGTCCTGGACTTTTCTATCGCTGACTTTCCTCTGTCAGATCATCATCTAGTCTCTTTCAATATTACTCACAATCCCCCTCCTTCACGTCCCGCTTCTCGCCCTTGTCGTGACCTGCATTCTATCAACTACGAGGCTTTTTCTCAGTCCTTAGCCTCCTCTCTTCCTTCTGTCTACACAGCCGTCTCCTTGGACTCAGCCGTCTCCTCCTTTAACTCCTCCTTATCTTCAACTCTTGATAATCTTGCTCCATCTACAACTCGGATAGTTCGCCCCTCTCAACCCCAACCGTGGCTCACCTCTTTCCTCCGCTACCTTCGCTCTTGTTCCCGGGCAGCCGAACGCCTCTGGCGTAAGACCAAGGACTGGGCGGACTTTGTCCACTACAAATTTGTTCTCTCCTCTTTCTCTTCTGCCATTTCACTGGCCAAACAGCAGCACTACTCAACGTTGATCCAGTCAAACGCTAAGCACCCTCAGCGGCTCTTCGCGTCCTTCAATTCTCTTCTGAAGCCTAATCCGCCATCTCTCCCTGCCTCCCTGTCTGCCAACGACTTTGCCTCTTTCTTCAATGCTAAAATCCAAACTATACGCTCCGATCTAGCCAACTCTGCTCCGCTTCCAGCTCCTGTCCCTCACCTGTCAGCTCCTCCTTCAACTCTCTCGGCGTTCCCTTCGGTCTCAGCTGATGAACTGTCTAAAATACTGCGCTCATCGAAGCCTTCCACTTGTTCCCGTGATCCGATTCCCTCTCGCGTCTTTATTAATCTTATCCCCGCTATCCTCCCGTCCTTGCTTCACATCATTAATTCTTCTCTGTCCTCTGGTTCATTTCCTTCTGCTTTTAAACATGCTACAGTCTCTCCCATTCTCAAAAAACCCACTCTTGATCGACTATCCCTGTCTAACTACCGACCTGTCTCCCTCTTGCCCTTTGTCTCAAAGATCCTGGAACGTCTGGTCTACTCTCGTTGTCTTGACTTTCTCTCTAATAACTCTGCTCTGGACCCCTTTCAATCTGGCTTCCGTCCTTTGCATTCCACTGAAACAGCCCTTACCAAGATCACCAATGATCTTCTTACTGCCAAGTCTAAAGGCCATTATTCTGTTCTTATTCTCCTTGATCTAACCGCAGCCTTTGACACGGTTGATCACGATCTTCTCTTAGATTCCCTCCACGACCTTGGACTCTGTGGCTCTGTCTATAACTGGTTCGCCTCCTATCTAGAGGGTCGCTCTTTCAGCGTGTCGGCTAATGGCAGCTCGTCCTCCTCTTTTCCCCTTTCAGTTGGGGTTCCGCAAGGCTCGGTGCTTGGCCCGTTGTTGTTCTCTCTATACATGCTGCCCTTGGGCAACCTCATTCAATCTCACGGCCTCCAATATCACCTGTACGCCGATGATACACAATTATATCTTTCATCTCCGGAACTTTCTCCAGATGTTCACGATCGTATCTCGGCATGTCTTTCAGATATCTCAGCCTGGCTGCTTCATCGTCGTTTGAAACTTAACATGGCAAAGACTGAACTGCTAGTTTTTCCTCCTAAACCTTCTCCTCACCTCTCATTCTCCCTTACTGTCAACGATGTCACGCTTACTCCGGTCAAGGAAGCTCGTAGTCTTGGCTTTATATTTGACTCCTCGCTCTCCTTTACTCCTCACATCGAGGCAGTAGCTAAATCCTGTCGTTTCTTCCTGTATAATATTGCCAGGATTCGACCATTTTTGTCTGTCTCTTCTGCCAAGACTCTCGTTCACGCACTGGTTATCTCTCGGTTGGACTACTGCAACCTTCTTCTCTCTGGCCTTCCTTCGTCTCACATCAGTCCGCTGGTCTCTGTCCATCACTCTGCCGCTAAGATCATCTTCTTGGCCCGCCGCTCTGACCATGTCACTCCACTTCTGAAATCTCTTCATTGGCTTCCAATTCACTTCAGAATCCAATATAAACTTCTCCTACTGACCTTCAAAGCTCTTCACGGCCTAGCTCCTGCCTATCTCTCCTCTCTCATCTCACACTATCGCCCCGCTCGGGCTCTCCGCTCCTCCGATGCCATGCTTCTCGCCTGCCCAAGGACCTCCACTTCCCTTACTCGGCTTCGTCCTTTTTCTTCTGCTGCCCCTTACGCCTGGAACGCTCTTCCAGAACACTTGAGAACTACAAACTCAATCACTGCTTTTAAGACTCAGCTCAAAACTTTTCTTTTCCCTATAGCCTTCAAATATTGAGTTTGTTCTGACTTTACACTGTTGGTTTTGCCCTACCCTGTGCCTGTTTACACTTCCCTGTGCCTGTTTGCATTCTCCTTCCCTCTTTATTGTTTACTACAACTTATTAGATTGTAAGCCTATGCGGCAGGGTCTTGCTATTTACTGTGTTATCTGTACAGCACCATGTACATTGATGGTGCTATATAAATAAATAATAATAAAAATAATAATAATAATAATAATAATAATACCAAGGTAAATGTTAAGAATGAGAGCGGGATGAAACAGAAAGAAACAAAGAACTAATGTAACCCTTGGGTCGGTACCCAGGGCCGGGTTCTATGTCTAGGGGTTGTTTGTTTTTCCCTTAAGGTTAGCTCAGGCTCAAGCCCCCACCCAGGAAACCTGGGACACCAATTTAGAGATGTCTGAGTAGCAACCTCACCCACACACCTGAGGTATAAGTACTGGTATTTATTCAGTTTGACAACAAGCAACAAAATGGAACATAGAAAACAACCTTTTGATTAACACATCTCCCTCCCAAGGTCTTGGTAGGCTGATGGAAGCTTGTGTCCTTTAGCCTTATTCACAACCCCAGGAGACAGAGAATGAATAGGGATCCTCCAGGCATGCAATAAGGTGGGCAGTAGGTGGCAGCAAACAGGAACTGGGGTGCGCTGCAAAGAGAGCTGATTCAGCAGGCCCAAACCAGGAACCACTTCCAACACTAACCATGTCAAAGTTCAGCTCCTCCTTCTGCAGCAAGAGACTGTTGCATGCACAACACTATATGCAAATGAGCTCCTTCATGTTAGGGCATGTTTTCCCTGCTCCCCCCCCCCACCGGGTGGCGTGTACTCATTTCTCTACTGCTTTACACTAATACTATTTGTGCGTTTTACTTACGGCGTGCACCAGAGGGGCGCTCGTAGTCTTGAAAGCAGAGGTGCTTTCTCCTTCATGGCTGCTACAGTTCAGTTGTGCCCAGGTAGTGCACTCCCCTTCCATATGGGGAGCACAGTACCACAGTTCTAGGGATATAGCACAAAAGCCACATGGCAGCCATCTGGTTTGGGGCCTTAATTTGCTATGCTGGGTAAAACAAAAGGAGAAACAAAAGAAGAGGTCCTTATCTTCCTGAAGAAAAGGGATTGTTCCTCATGTCACGGAGTGGGTTGGCTATGAAATGTTGGAGATTAAACATTTTATTTCTGTGTTCTCTCTTGCAACTGGCTGACCCTTCTTTCCCCACCTTATATCCTTGCTTTGAAGAAGCTATAAAGAGGCAGGAGGGGTAGAAGTCACCTCATCAAATTATACAGCTATGAAAAGGTCAGTGTAGGATGATAGGGTAGTATAATTCACATGGCTGAGAAGGGAGCAAGGTTGTTTGATTTTTATGCTGAAGGTTTCAAATGTGAGGAGAAAATGGCTCAGAATTTGTTCATTTTCATGACAATCATGGTAATAATTGTGTGTATGTATATGTAGAGAGAGGGGGGTAGGCGTCTGTAACTGTAATCCCATTAGCTGTCATCTTTTTGGAGAAGACGGATTCAGTAATACTGGAATATGCTAGTGAACCTTCTGTTTCAAAATGCCAGTTGCACACATTTTAAATTATAATTTTGAACCTTTCCCCCTGTTAAACTTTACTTAAACCATCTGATTCCTATGTTAATGTCAAAGATCTGGAAGGTGTGTGAGACATACTAGTGGAGAGGAAAAAATGAAACTAGCCAAGATGTTCAAGGATGAGACTGAATTTCTTAAATTCAAATAATCTGTGTGTGTGAAAATAAGAATTCTAAGTATCCCTTCTAGTCATTACGCAAACTGTTTTGCACCCATTTTTGTTTGTTTTTTGTTTTGCTTTTCTTCATAACCCCCACTTTCCCAAACAATTCCTAAGGGAGTTTGCCAGTGTTTGACCCTTTACGCTACACATCCTGACTAATTTCAGTACTCTTGTGCCATGTATACAAGCTGAGGAAATATAGGGTTTTAGAATCGGTACTGCAAATGCAAGTACAATTTAGCCTTACAAATGGGCAATTCACTCCACTCAAAGCTTGTGCAGGTAGGCGAGGAGTAAAATCAGTGAGTCAGCACAGGATTAGAGATGCATCTGATATTCTCTCCATCTGAATTTCTCAAAGGCATGTAAAATTCAAATTACCTTTTTCTGTTTCCAAAGTGGAAATACTGTATTAGGAATCTTCCATTCTTCTCTGCGTTTTGCCTCCTGGATTTTGAATAGAACACTGGAGATGTGTGGTTTGCGGCAGCTTTCAGCTCCTTCCATTCATTTATGTCTTCCTCCCTCCTTATGATTATTATTGATGCTTAGCAATAATTATGAATAATTACCAGCAATTATTAATTATCCTAATTATTAATACTTAATATCTTCTTATTGATAACAGTGTAATTAAAATCCATGCTGAATCAGGCCAAAGTCCTAGTTCAGCATCCTATTTCCCCACAATGGCCAACTGTATGACCATGGAAGCCCACAAGCAGGACATGAGCAAAATTGCACACTCATGCTAGTGTTCCCCAGCTGCTGGTATTCAGAATTATATTGCCCCTCTGATATTGGAGGTAATACATAGTCCTTATGACTTTGACAAATTGATGAAACACTACACATTAATACAACATTATAAAAATCAGTTATGATGTGATTGTACATATGGTTGCATCAAGATTCATTTTGAGTGATGTTTTACTGATGGTGTGAATGTGCACATCATTGAAACACTGAGTAAAAAGAATCCCAGTGTAATCTCGATCACATCAAGATGGCATTCTGACATTCCTATCGTGTGTCAATCTACAACAGAACTGATGAATTCAGGCTTTGGTCTGGCAAGAGCAACATTAGAGAAAACAATTGTTCATTTTAGGATGTTCTTTTGATACTCAAATGGATGACTATATTGTAAACGGCTTGGAGAGATTCAGCTATTGGGCAATATAGAAATGAATAATTTAAAATAAAACCTTTAAAAACATGATTCACATTTGTACCCAACCCACATCTGCACGATTATCTTGCTTTGTTATCCCATAACTATCCCTTGTTATTAGCTGGGGTGTGTTTTGTTTGCTGTTATTATACTTCTTCAAAAAAAGCTATCAAACACGTTCGATAACTGGACATCATACTCTTTTATAAAGCAGAACAGTATCCATTGGTGCTTAGTACCTGCAGACCCCCTTCTACTTCTTCTCTCAGTCAAGCTGCCTAATACTGAATTAGACCAAGGGTCAGCGTAGTACAGTGATATCAGTTCTGCCTGACAGCAACCTCCTAGGATCACAAGTGGAGGTCAGCCCTGCCAGTGGAGATCCTTTTAAGCAAGGAAGCCAAGCACTGAACCTGGAATTAACTCAGGCCCAGAGGCCAAATATGACCCACCTGGCACCCCAATCTGGCCATCCATGTTCCCCTGATGACCAGGTCCCCTTTCCCTTTCTTTCAACCACCAATCATGTGACGGTTTCCAGGCTTTTGTGCAGTTCTATCTGCCCCCATCATTCTAAAAGGTTGAAAAGCCTCTCCTAAACTTTAGTGGCAGTAACAGCTTTAAGCTATAACTTGCTGGCATTTTAGTCCCTCCCCTTTTTCCTTTGGCCCACCCACCTTTGCAAGTGGCCAAGAGCTTCTCCAAACTGGAATTTGCCCCTCAGGTTGAAAGAGGTTTATCACCCCTGCTTGAAAATAGTACATTGGAGTAAGTCTTATTAAAATCACAAAGTGAACGGCATGCACATTTGGAAAATAACATTTTATAACAGAAAAAAGCTTAATGCATCAGTAATGGCTACTTCTTTAATAGTAGAAAACTGAAAGCGTTAGTAATGACTGCTTTTCATGGATGCCAACTTTAATCTAGCACTGGGGAGTAGAGGAAATAATGTTTTTACTCAAAGAGACTAGTCAAATACCTCCTGGGTCTTTTTAGTAGGGCATGCCCATATGTTGAATGACAGAGAAAAGCAAGGAAAGCCATAATAAAACAGTGAAAGAAAGAAAGAAAAGTGCTTTCAAGTCCCATTGTTGTCAGTGGGAGGCCTGGGCCCAGGCTTAGCTTTCTCCTGTCGGAAGTGCTTCTTTTTGGTTGGATCCTGCCCTGTGCGTCAATCATCTCCTAATCAGCTCCTTCACTGCAATGCTCTGAGATGATGAGGCAGTAATTATAGAACGAATTTAGAACCCTCCATTTGAATTTCGAAGATTTGATTTGAAGCCATTAAAATCGTACTCCAGAGAATGTGAATCTCAAATTAAAGCAATATTTTAATAGAGGGAGAAAACTATCCAAAATGAGCAGCCATTTACTCAGTGTGCTCTCACTGTTTTTTTTTTTTTTTTTTTTTAAAGCCTGGAAAGTGTTTTTGATATCTTACCAGGGAGCAATTGCATCAGATTTTAAGACATGAAAATAAAAGCAATGTACAGTGCCCCCTAGTTAAACGGTCAACAATTTCCTATAACAGGCAAAAATCAATAAGCTGTTGCTGATGGTGTCATTGGCAGTGGCTGGGGCTTCTGCCTCAATATCAGCAAAATGAGCTTTAACAAAGGGAAAAATGATAATCAAAATTATAAAGTACAGCAAAATGTAGTAGCTCATTACACAAGAGGCTCTTGTGCACACAAGATCTTCTGTTTATTGAATGAACAAGGGAGATCAATTTATGTATCCATATGAAAGGGCAACAACCTTGTTCTCTATTGTAGAGAAATTTAAAAGTATGTTAATTAATTGTCCTGGTTGTAAGCCACCCTGAGACTTTGGCTATAGGGTAGAATATGAAGATTGGAGGCTTATAGGAAAACAAGCAAGGCAAACTGTGAGGAAAATGGCAACGAATTGAACTTTAAAGAAATCCTTATGTTTTTTGTCTATGCTGAGTAAACAGTACACATACACACAGAGAAATGGGTTTGCTTGGTTTAGAACGACCTTAGAAACACTGCCACTGACATACAAATACCTTTTTTACCACTTGCACAACTGAGTGCGAACCATCTGCAGAGAAATCCTTTCCTGAATGAGGTGTCTGTTACCAGTTAATCAGAGGTAATAGTTTCATTGCTTAATCAGAGTAGAAGATATGGTTTCAATTCTTATATACAGAACTCATATTTAATTTCAAATGTACAAAACAAGGCTGGATCTACATGGCAATGGACTGTGAAGTAGGGGTGTGCACGGACCCCCCGCTCCACTTCTCTTCCAGATCCACGATTTGTGGATCGGGCCACTTTGCTCCGCCCCCACTCCGCCTATGTCCGCTCCGCTCCGCTGCAGAGCTCCGGATCCGGATCGGAGCTCCGTTTCCCTCCCATAGGCTTGCATTGAAAGCTAAAAAAGTATACAACTTTTTTTCTGTTAAAGTTAGAAACCTCAAGTTTGGCACCATGACACCTCATGGAGGTATACACACGCATGCCAAGTTTCAAGCCAATCCCATCCCCTGATTTTTGGGGAATTTTTGAAACTCGGGCACCCCATTCACACCCCTTTCGATAGCTCTGTCAATTTGCATGTTAGAAACCTCAAACATGGCACCATGATAGCTTATCCAGGGATACACATTCATGCCAAGACTCAAGGCAATCCCATCATCCCTTGATTTTTGGCGGGGCTCTAACCTTTTAACTCACCCCAAATCAAGTCCCATTTTACAACTACGTCAATTTGCATATCAGAAACCTCACCTTCGGTCCCATGACAGCTTACCCATGTGTCCACACGGATGCCAAGTTTCAAGCCAATCCCATCATCCCCGGATTTTTGGGGAATTTATGAAATTCGGACACCCCAGTATCTGCAGACAGCTCAATGGTCCCATTTCAAAGGAAATCCCAACATGCCATGAATTGGGGAGTAGAGATAAACCTAAATATGAATCTTCTTCCACACTTGAAAAATTGATTTGGAACTTGAGCACAGGAAGGACTTCTCCCCTGAGTCAAAGCAAGACACACAAAAACCATCCCTGCGAGGTGGGTAGGGGAGGAGGGAGGGAAGGCAGGCAGGCAGCAGACATTTCTGGGGGCACAAGGAAGTGATCCAAGGATAGTTTCAAAGCCAGTAATGCATATAAAATGGAATAAATAAATAATAAATAAACAAAGGAGGGGTGGAATTAAAAGCAGCAGTGTTGCTGAATAAACAACAAGAAGAATTTTTAAAAAAAGGCTATATCTGTCTTTTACCAGTAAGAGGGGAGTGGACGTGCCCAAGGGGAGGGGGAATCATCTGCCAATTTGACTGGTCCTGTCTAGGTACCAGTCTTTAAGAAGCAAACGATCACTTCAACTCATGATAGGCATTCTCTCCAGTGATTTACCTTTGGAGGGCTCTGATGGCCCTCCAAGGACAGGAGAGTGCACAGGGCAAGTCCACATGCCCTAGGGGAGCTCATCCCCTTGCACCACATCTATTCAGTTGTTCCCCAAAGTTAGGGTGGGTAGCAGTGCTGTGTTTTCTATCTCTTATTATTGGCTTAGTATATGGTTTCAGGTTGTGTTTGTGCATTTGGTGGGGCTACTGTTTTAAAAAACACTGGGAAAATTCCGTTCAGACTAAGAAAGAGAAGTTCCCAGAATCCCAAGTTACCCGTTTTGCCTATCCCCTCCTCCAACTTTGGGATCATATGATCATGACCGGGAGTTGACTCTGCCCCTCAGCCCTTCGAAAAAGGTACATTTTCCCGCTGTTTTACCAGACTTTTCCAAAAATTCTAGCAAGCGAACCGCAGCACACAGAGAGCTGAGAGTAGGCTCAAAATGACCCCCAGCCACGACTCTCTAAGCACAAGAGGTTTCAGAAAGATAGCTTAAAAAACAACACAGTTATCCCCTATTCTTTTCCGCAATGCAATCCTATGGGCGAAATTTTTCAAAATGGCGATCAGATCACGCTGCAAAAAGAGAAGCGCTCCGCGTATGGGCGCTTCTCTTCGCCGTGCTTCTACGGGTCCCCAGTCCGCTTCTACTCCGCCTCTGGGCAAGGCGGAGCAGGCCAATTCACTTCTGATTCTCCGCTTCTAATTGGAACGGAGCACATCCCTACCGTGAAGGGCTTTCATGTTTAATGCAGATTTTCAGGAAATTGACGTTGGCCCTTCAAGGGCACATGTAATCAGAAAAGTGGAATATGAAGTACCTCAAAGCGGACTTTCACAAGTCACACTGCAGGTCAGTTCTCTTACTTGGGGGTGTGTGGGCGGAGTTCCGACACTTGCATGGAACACCATCAAACATGTAGATGCTGCTGAGGAAAGGAGAGGCTTGTTCCCCTGCTCAGGGAAGTTTGGAAGCACTGAATTTAAGTCTTTAACTCCATAGTTTAATCCCATGCCTCTCCTCTCTCATCGTGCATTGGGGTATTGTGAAAGATTAAAGATTAAAACTGCACTTTTATGGATTGAGAAAACTGGCTGAATGAGTCAAGCCGCTACCCTGACACACTAAAATGACTTTCAGAAAATGCCTGTTTCAGAGGGGGGAAGCAGCGGGGTGGCTGCGGGGTGGCCACAACATCATGTGTCCCAAATGACCCTGAAGTGCTTTCCCTCTGAGCAAATCACACATGTAGATTTGCTCCTAATGTTCACAGAACCCTAATTTTTACTGCATTGGATTTTTTGATCCATGCTGTCATTTCTGTCTTCAGGGGGATTTGAGGCCTTAGAGAACGGTTCATACATGGGGGTATATCACTTGAAATGTTATTATTTGACTGCTTCATGCTTGAAAATGATCAATGTGTGAATTGGCTCCAACGAAAATCATGGTAGTTCACTTGTGATGATTCACAGTAATAGGAAAGTTCTGTCTGTGGTGTTTGATTTGTATTGACTTATTGATTAACACATGCAGGTCACCACGGGATAGCACTGCAGTCATCAAGTGACAAACAGGTGGGTGCACATCTGTGAGAGAGAGTGGGGAGAGAGATTCAGCCCATGTATTCAGAAATATGGGTTAAGGAAGATTTGATTGTCCAGAAAATTTCTTAGATGCTTTTCTACCCACACCCAATACTCCAAAGGCAACAGTGAGTCAACAGAAAATTTTAAAATAAATAAACATAATAAAAGAACAATATGATAAAAAGCACATAATATCCATATCACTATTAACCAGAGGAAAGTCCATAAAAAGTGCACCCCCTGCATACTCATGCATTAAATATAATATTACATTAAAAGCCTGCAATAATAGAACGCCTTTACCTGGTGCTTAAAATCCAATAAATGTGTGACATTGCAGCCCTCCCAGGGAGTATATTCTGTTTGAATTAGGGGGTGGAGTAAAGGGGCACTAGGTAAAGGGGCCCCTTAAAGAAATTCACAAACCCCTCTCCCTTATTCTGATTTAAATCATGTCTCTTTGGCTTCCTAAAAACAATAGGTAAGAAGACCATCACAAAAGCTCTGAGACTGTTCTCTCTCTGGTCCTCCTGGTTGTGATGCACATTGATCTAAGATCTTGGAAATGAGGGCATCCACTGCACAACCTCTCCAGATGTTCTTGCAGACTGAGGGAGGACCTAATTCTTTTGCCATCAGGAATGAATGGTAAGTGTGTGTGTGTGTGTGTGTGTGTGTGTGTGTGTGTATGCATGCATACTTCTGGGAATTGGCCATTGCCCTCTGCATTAAAATAAGCACTGAACACTATTTGGCAACCATTGATTTAACAATAACTTAATAGTGCTTCTTGAATGGAGGTAACATAAATGGGGGGGGGGATATGTTGTACATGCATAAAGCTATTTAATGCTAGTTTGCCATCATCAATTATTCTCACATTCTAACTACATTTTGAATATTTGTATTTCTAGCTATTATTATTTTTTAAATGGACTATGCTATGCGTAGACTTAAAAACCATTTAGATGAAAGGCTCTAAATAATGGAAACTACAAGCCAATTTTAATAAAGGCTTTTATTCTAATAAAATTAAAGGCTATACATAATGTAAGTTATTGAACAGGGCTTTCCCCCCAGTAAGAATAGCTGCCTGGTAATTGCATTATTCTACCATTCAGCATAGGCTCTGTATCTTAATTTACTGCATGCTTGCTAGCTTGTGAATTACAGTGAGTGCCGTGTGGACATTCTTTTTATGTACATTGTTAGGGTAAAAACCCCAACCAGAAAGGAGGGAACAGGAAAACCAGACAAGTCCAGAGTCAGTGACCATTCTTTATTGAACTACACGTGGAGGAGGAAACTCACCCTCGACGGATCGAAGACGAGCGTCTCTACCCATCATCCACAACCAACATCTTTTATAACATTCCATGCCCCTCCTGACAAGCTCACGGCTCCTCCCTCCTCCCATCCGTTATTGATTGCAGAGTTATACATTTTCCATAAATGAAACTCTTTCTAACAGCTAACTATACATAATATTGTGACCATTCATTTATTTATTTATTTAATTATTTATTACATTTTTATACTGCTCAATAGCCGAAGCTCTCTGGGCGGTTCACAACTATGCCCTGTTTATGTGCAAGCAAAGCTAACTTTGCTGATCATTGGGGTGGTTTTTGTGATAACAAGGGGCAAGCGCTGAAGTGTCTGGGATAACGGCAACTTGGATCCGGGATCCAAGCCTTAGAAGCCATGTTTTTGGAAACTGCTATATTTTCTGAGCAGATTAGGTGTAGAAAGTGCAGAGCAACGTTGAGCAACTTGCCAACTGCATTCTGATGACTTTATTAATGAACAGAGGGAAAGGAGGAGGGGTACGGTGGCAGAGCCTTGAGTGCTTAGTGTACACTTTTTCCCCAGACGGGGTCTTTTGACCACCTTAACAACACTGCATATCATAATTTAGAAAAAACTGATTGCTATATTGGGTATATTTGAACCAAAAACAAAGTTGACAGACTTCCATTCAGACACCCTCCCCCCCCCTTTTTTTTTTTAAGGTATCAGATTTTTCACGTGGACACAAAAATGGTGGGTTGTAAGTGTAGTGATGGGCAGCATTTGGGGAAGGAGAAAAGGTTTATGGGTGGTGGTTCATCAGTAGATGGGGAGGGGCACTATTTCCTTCTGGCAGCCCCATACTTTGTGCAGTGATGCTCCAGAGGGCCCCTGACCTTGAGGACTCTTCATGCATTGTTGGAGACTGCCATTATAAGAGGAAGGTTAAACGCTCCCATGCACAAATAGAAGGCGGCTGCATGTTGGATCCTATCTTCTATAATTAAATATTGCTTCAGGTTATGGCTAATTCATTTTGCACTCAATTACACAGAGCAACTCCTGGGTGAAATTGTATCCCAAAACTCAGTCCAGTCAGTGACTGTATGAAATCAGAATCAGGGACTCACTTCCAAATTTCATTCCTTCTGCAGCAGTACATATCAATCGATTAACAATTCATGGTTTGTTCGTTGTTGTTTTTAATTACAATTTCTTTCATCCTGCTATTCAGTCTGGAGATTCTCAGAGCACCTTACAAAGTTTTATAAACTGCAATCACTTCAATCCAATAAAAACTGATAACTGATTGATCATTTGCCTTTTAGATTTACAATGCATGCAGTTCTATCCATGTCATTGAGTTTGGAGGGGGGTGGGTATTCCAAGATAACCCTTAAATGATTATATTTAGATAAATTTGCAGACCAACTAAAATGTTCATCAGGTATCTTTGTAAGATAAGGAAAGAAGTAGAAGACAACGTACAATTTTAAAACTAAAGCTAATGCTCATTGAGAAAAATAAAGCATTATAATACTTTATTTACTTATTACTTATAATATATACAGGAAATATATATGTATAGATTTTCATTTCCTATTAGCAATCCATCAAAATCAAAATAGCTTTATAAAAGATTCATTTAACTCATGAAGCCACAATCATCTAGAGCGTTAGTTGACTTCTTCTTCTTCTTCTTCTTCTTCTTCTTCTTCTTCTTCTTCTTCTTCTTCTTCTTCTTCTTCTTCCAGCAGGTTAAAACATACAAACATGCAATTTAAAACAGCTAAAACCAATTAAAATGCCAAGCAGCAGTAAAACAATTACATTAAGAAGCCCTGTCATATGCTGTCAAAATACTTGGGGGTAGATACACTGGTTAGCGTTTACAGTTCTAGTTTTAAGGCCATACAATCAGATCAATAACTGGCAACTCACCCATGTTTGAATCCTGTCCCCTCATTATGCTTCTTGAAACAAATACAGAGGGGGAGACCTGAGAGTGTGGGTTCATGCCTAGTGGAATATGCCTTGTGGGGCAAGGTGGGATCCCATCACTTGCTTATTCCTTTGACCAATACGTTTCTATATGTATGAACATTTCTCTCCATGCTGTTTCCAGAGTGATGCTGATCTAAGGGCAGTAAAACTAGCAGGCAGGCACACAATCGTATCAGTCACAAAGTGTCCTTGGACACACAACAGTCTATTGCAATAAATCCCAAACTGTTGTGTGAGAAGTACTAACAATGGCCCCTTGTTACACCCCCTTAAAAATGTTATCATAAATCAGTGAAGTATTGAGTCTTTAAAGAGAGAGAGAGAGAGAGCGAAGAAGAAGAAGAAGAACATAAATCACGGATCCTTAAAGCACCAGTGAAACAAGTCTCTTCAGGTGGGATAAAGAGTTGTCATGCTTCATGTACAAAATGAGGTTCTTCATCACAACTGCATTCGAATATATCTCCTCGATACCTTTTGCTTACATTTCACTTTTAATCAAGACCGCGGAGTGTAACCTGAAATAAGACCTTTCCCTCATGCTAAGACTAATGATCCTTTTAATATCAGTACAGTTTGATTTCTTCTAGCTATCTGCTGCATCCTGTCAGCCTTGGAGCATTAAACATGTGATTAAAAAAGACTTTTGGCCATGGTTCATGAATTAACCAAAAGGCGCAATGAAACTGTACACTCACCCAGCGTGAAATAAAAAGCTAATCAAAGCAGATTATATTAGCTTAGTTTAAGCAGGTAAACAATTAGTGAAATTAATGTTACCTGCAACATAGTTCTTCAACATAATTTTTCTTTTTTTCTTTTTGCAAAACTCTACTTTATTTATTTATTTATTTATTTCATTTCTATACTGTCCAATAGCCAAAGCTCTCTAACTCCAGGATTCCACAACGCCCCTCCCCCCCGATGACTACCAAGAGTGGTAAGTGATGAAGCACCATCAAACAGGACAGGTGTCAACACGTGGGCCAAGATGGGCATGTCGGGGCCTATTGGGGCTGATGCTGGTCACAGCATCCTTTCTTAATGTTTTTGAAAACATTTTCTAGTGAGGGGCAGCCTGCCAGACCTGTACATGGCTACAGATGCTCATTTATTATTTTTTACTTTAAAAGTATAGTGTTTTTTTCTACAACAAAATGGTGCTTATCCCCATGTAAATGCATCCAGCACTCTGGTAGCAGGTGCAAATTCTATTTTATTACAGCAGTCATGATTGTGCAATGATCTAAGTGAGTTTAAAATGTGAACCTGCATATGCTCCAGGTATTTCTTCCTTCTTTTTTAAAAAAAATCTGGGTTGACAAACTATATTTTGCTTGTTTGTTGCTGTAATAAATCAGGAACATTGAAGCAGGTTATTTATTTTTTTATATTTATATCCCGCCTTTTTTCTTCCAAGGAACCCAAGGTGGTGTACATAATCCTCCTCCTTCTCTCCATTTTATCCTCACAACAGCAACCTTGTGAAGTAGGTTGGGCTGAGAATCTGTGACTGGTCCAAAGTCACCCAGTTGGTTTCCATGGCCGAGTGGGGACTAGAACCCAGATCTCCTGACTCCCAGTCCAACGCTTTAGCCACTACACCACACTGTAAGGCATGGAATGGTCTGCGGGATGGGGTAGGGGCAGGGGAAATGTTAACTGTGTGCTTCACAACTGAAACAATATGGATGGCCATCTAAAGGAGTGAGGCCATTAAATTAAATGACCTACCTGCATCACTGTATTGTACATTATTTGTTAGGTCTTTGCAATAAGCATTTCATTTGCTCTGAAACCTGAATATTTTGGGCTGCTTTAGTTGCCTTGGATGGAGAGTCTGCTATCAGATCTATGAATCAAAGCATTTAGATGTTTCTTTCCATGCTGAAACTAAAATAACAATGATAATGATAATGATGATGATGATGATGATGATAATAATAATAATAATAATAATAATAATAATAATAATAATAATAATAATTTTTGACCTATTGGCTGTGGGGCCAGGGGAGGCTGATGGCTCCAATGTCAGTGGGGATCAGAACCAGAACCAGCTAGAAATCTAAAGGAGTTATCCAAGGTGCTGAACCTATTTTGGGGATATTGCTCAGAACCTTGGATGGCTCCTATAGAGTTCATAGAATCATAGAATAGCAGAGTTGGAAGGGGCCTATAAGGCCATCAAGTCTAACCCCCTGCTCAATGCAGGAATCTACCTTAAAGCATCCCTGACAGATGGGTGTCTAGCTGCCTCTTGAATGCCTCTAGGGTGGGAGAGCCCACGACCTCCCTAAGTCATTGGTTCCATTGTCTGGTTGGTTCTGACTAAACCCCAGAGCAAATTTACTGCTCCACTGACATAAAAGTCACCAGCCTCCACTGGGTGAGAAGACACTTTCCCTTAATGTGTGGGTCGATTCCATTTTTGTAGGCTCCACCAAAAAAATTACTGAGAGGCTGCCACCTCATCCTGAGCACTCTAGACCGTCCATTAGCTTTGGGAGTTTCTAAGATCTATTGCTAAGGATAATCCCTTCTGCCCAGCTGTAGAATAACAACAACAACAACAACAGAAAGCACAGAGAACACAATATCTTACAAATGTTGTGAACTATCCTTGGAACACAAGGGAGTAGCTTAACAACCTTGGAATCAGCACTTGAGAAAGGTTTTAGTAAGAAAGAAATTTCATTTTTAGGCAATGCAGCCAAATGTCAAGGTATACAAGAACTTTATTTGGGAGGAAAGGGGGAGAAAGGAAGAAAAAGGTGGCTCATAGGCTGCTTTTGGACTTAGTTGATTCTTCTGGTTAGTCATTGACCCTGATCATTCAACACGCTAAGCCATGGTAGTTTTGAGCTAAACATTATGGCTTATCGTATTGTGTGAACCATGACTTAGCAAGTCATGTGAACCATTTCTAACCATGTTGGCTACATAACCACAGTTTAAACATGGTTGCTAGCCATTTGCTGCAAAAGGGTTTTAATTTTAATTTTTGTGAACCGCCCAGAGAGCTTCGGCTATTGGGCGGTATAAAAATGTAATAAATAAATAAATAAATAAATAAATAAATAAATAAATAAAGGGTTAGCAGCCTAACCATGGCTTAGTGTGTTGTTTGAACAGGCCAATTGTGGGAAAACAGGATGCAGCACTAGAAATGCCTTTCATCTGATCCAGCAGCGCTTTTCTTACGTTATTTATTCGTAATAACTCAAACCACTAATTTAAGAACTACAACTTAAAGAATTCCAGATTTGTGCATATAATTGAATGTGAGTAGACATTCATCAAAGTTTCTAATCGATGCCACTTTGAAAATGTAAAATAACTGTTTATTTCATTTGTCAAATTGGAAAGGTTTTATCCCATTCAGCTCCAAACTTTGCCCATTCAGATGAATGTTTAAAGACAAAAATATATAGAAAGATACTTTAGAAATTAATAAAACTGATTAATAGCTCAATGTAGATAATGGGTGGCTATAAATTCCTCTTGGGCAAAATGATATTCACTGGTGCATATAATGTAAAGTGCATAGCTCTTTCTACCACATTACTTTTTGTGTTTGATTTATCCTTTCTAGCTACCAATTTGATTTCTAATTAAAATAAAATGACACATAATATTAATTTAGCTATATTAAAATGCCATCAGAACTTCCTGTTTATCTACATTAATGTTGCTCTTCCACACTATAAACACATACATTTCATTTCTTTCCCAGATTGTATGTTAATGCAGAAATTAAATTATGTTTATATTTGCAATTATATCACAGAGAACAAACATAACCCTTTCCCATTGTTTGCTGTCTTCTTCGAGAGAGTAGAAGCAGTGGTGAAACCTATCAATTGTTTCTAGAAATGATAAACGAAATAGGACAACTCTTGGTTGTCCTGGTTTGTTTTATTAGAAAGATCCTATTCATGTCTACTCAGAAGTAAGACTTTTTGAGTTCAATGGGGCTTACACAGAAGTAAGTGAGTAGTCTTAGGCTGCAATTCTATATACACACATGGAAATTAGCGCCGATGAACTCAATGGGACTTATAGACGTGTGTATGATTGAGCTTTTAGGAAATGTATAACAGCACTTGAAAATAACTGGCAAGTACTTGATAATATCAGAAATCTAATGTCCATGGCTTATGTTATTTTCAAACATATTGTATTTAAACTTAAAGCCTTTAAATGTGTTTATTGAGTTAATATATTGGTATTGAATATTTGCATATTCTCTGACACATCTATATAAAACTTTCAAATACTCAGCAACAAGACCCTATGCACATTTCCTCAGAAATAAATCTCACTACATTCAGTTGAATTTACTCCCAGGTAAGTGTGCATAAGACTGCAGCTTAAAGGTGAAATTCTGTGCACACTTACTGGACTCCCATTGAACTCAGTGGGACTTAATTCTGAGTAGACATACATGAGATTACACTGCATGTGCAATCAAAAGAGTTCCTAGTTATTCCTGTTGAAAATTTTGATCATATAATAATGAGTGTCACATGTGCAAAAGAGCAAGATCAGTGCTTTAGCCATACTATATGTTCAGTAAATATCAGTGATGCAGCTAGATAACTTTACACTCTGGACTTACTGGTTTTATGGGGGATCAAATTATAGGCAGTCACTAAGTGACAATATTTGACCAGTCAGTTGACTAGCAGTCCAACGTTACTTTGAGCCAGCTGAAAAGAAGTTCTCTATTCCAAATGCTTTGTTTACATTTAGATATATTGCTTGGAAAGGTCCTTTTAAGATTTTAGTAAGAAGAGGTTGTAGAGTTATTATCAGCAGGACATCATCCAGGCTCGCTCGGGACTTTTAACTTGGACCTTTATCAAAGCTTCTGTTTCTGGATTCTTTCAAGGATTAAGATCAGGTCTTTTATAAGGATATTTTATAAAGATACTGTGTTTTATGCTTTTTATGTTTTTAAACTTTGTATATTTGTTTTAATGTTTACTGTTTCTAACTTTTGTAAACCACCCAGAGAGCTTCAGCTATGGGGCGGTATATAAATGCAATAAAATAAATAAATACATAAATTTACAAGTGCTTTTTCCCAGGAATTTTCGTTCTCTGCATTTTTATATGTTCTATTACATAACCACTAGGTGGTGATGTAGTATAGCAGAATTACACAAATACATGGAGGGTTTCATGCTGTCATTCAGGAAATACCAGACTTTCCTTGTTAAGGAAAACACACACACTAAAATGGTTGCAAATCAAAATTAAAGTTAGAGAGTCAATTAAATATTTGGGGGTATACGTAACTAAAGATTTAAAAGATTTGGGAGAGAAAAACTTTGAGGGGTTGAAACAAGAAGTTAAGAAAAAGTTAGAGGAGTTTAGGAGGATAAGATTATCATGGTTTGGCAGAATAGCGATTATTAAAATGAAAATTATACCAAAGATTATTTTCCTTTTTAGGATGTTACCAATTAAAATGTCGGAAACAGAATTGAAGTACTGGCAAACTGTAATTAATAATTGTTGTAATGGAGATAAAAAAGCAAGGGTTAATAAAAAGATATGGTATGAACCCCCAAAGACTGGAGGTTTGGGGCTTCCAAATATAAAATGGTATTATATTGCAAACCAATTAAGATATTTGATTGAGGGGATAAGAGGATATGAAGATTTAGAATGGTTAGAGTGGGAAATGCAAGAAAGGAAGTACAAATTGGAAAATATTTTTTAAACTACTTTGGAAAAAAAGATATGGGGGAAATTGAGAATCCTTCAATGAAGAATATTATAGAAATTTGGGCCAAACATAAAAGAAAATTAATGCCAAAGATCTCCCCCCTAACTCCAGTAGTAATGGTGCAGAATTTCCCAGAGAACTTAAAGAAAGAGTTGGAAAAAGATTTAAGGGAAAGAGAAGTAAATAAATTAAAAGATTGGATGGAAAAGATGGATAACAAAGAGAAAATAAAGGAGTTAGTAAGGGAAAGAAAAAGTTCCTGGATGGAGGCGTTACAGCTAGAACAATGGACAAAAGAATGGGAAAAGGAGAATTTAAAGTGCAGGGAGTGTATGGAGACTGAAAAGCTGATCATACAAAGGGAAGAGGGAGGTGGAAAGATAGTAAGGGTATAATGAGTGCTTTATACAAGATATTGTTGGGAATGGGAAAGCAACATGAACATTATAAAATGACATGGGATCAAGATATGGAAAGACAGTTGAGTAGTCAAGAGTGGGAAAAGATATGGAACCAACGTTTATTAAAGACTATGTCGGTAAGAATAAAGGAAAATTATTATAAATTGATATGGAGGTGGCATTTAACACCAGTAAGACTACACCAAATGGATAAAAAGTACTCCATATATTGTTGGGGAGGTTGTCAGGAAAAAGGTACTTATTTCCATATGTGGGGGACTTGTGAAACTGTTAGATCAATGTTCTTTCACCCAAGGAGAAAAAATATTTCTCTTATAAAACTATTCAGAGGTTTTGGCAAATAGTATTTAAAGAGATAAATGATATAATGGGATGGAAGGTAAAGATAGGGCCAAGGATAGCACTGTTATCAATATATGAAGGGGTTAAATGTACACAAAATAGTAAAGAATTAATAAACAACTTATTAACTGCAGCTAGATTAATAATTGCCAAGAATTGGAAGGAACAAAGGGATTATCAAATAGAAGAATGGTATAAAGGAGTCTGGGATATAGCTATTAATGACAGACTCATGAGTAGTATTAAAGTTAAGAGAGGACTGCTGAAGTGAAATGACTTTGATGAGGTTTGGAGACCATTTGTTAAATTTGTATTAGGAAAAGGGAAAGGGAGTAAACCGTCACAGGATACATTACAATTTTGGAAAGGAGAATAAGAGTCCCGGGATGTGTGTGCACGAGATAGTATTATATTATTTCAATAAGTTATTTTTAAATTTCGTTATTGTGGTATATTAAGTTGATGTAGTGTGATTATTGTATGTGTTATAAAATCCCAATAAAAATATATATATTATTAAAAAAAATATGGTTGCAAATCATGTGAGGCCTTGGACGATGACCTGCAAAGCACTGTGAGTGAGGAATCATGAATGCAAAATAAATAAACAAATAAACTCGTTTAGAAAGGCTCTCAAAGGATCAACATCATTCGTTTTTGTTTGTGAACAGGTTCCCAACTGGTGTGTATGAACTAAAAGATGGTAGAGGAATATTATTCACTGAAAAATCAAATGCTGCAGAAATAAAGGGTGGTGATCTTTAAATCATGTTCCTGTTCTGACAGCCCTTAATTATACATATGCCATCTGGAAACTATGAAAAGGTCTTGACTGCCTTCTAACAAAGTGTTTGATTCATTTTCCAGAAATGCTCATATGATTTTCAATCCAAGTGGAAACAACCTGCAGTTCAGCAGGCTCCTGTGATCCAAAAGGAGACAAACAGCTTCTTCTGCTGGTAACAAAGGAATAACCCTAAAAGTACAAATGTGGATGAAAATTAGGCTTGCAAATAGGGGAAAGCTTAAAAGGCCTATTACAGTACAAACCTACCCTCCACTAATACTGCTTAGACAAGGATAGGATTCCAGATAAGTTCTCTTGTGCCAGTGGATCCCTGATGATACATCACATTCGGGATCTATGTCAGTAGATCCCATCAGTTCAGAGCCAGTGGAAAAGAAGAGACCGAAGACTCTGACTGGGTTTACACAACATGCTAACCCCACACTAAGTGATTGAGTGTGGGGTTGATGTTGAACCATGGGTTGCTTGTTGAACCATGTGTTAGTGTGTTGTCTGAACCCAGGACATTTTCTACAGGGTAGCTTGTTAACCATGTACTGTGGCTTATTTTTCTTGAACAAGCCACCTTGAGAACCCATGGTTTGTTGTTCAGAGTGGTACATAAGCCACCCTGCAGAAAATGTCCTGGGTTCAGAAAACATGCTAATACATGGTTCAACAACAAGCCACACTCAACCACTGAGTGTGGGTTACCGTGTTGTGTGAACAGCAGTTCCCCACATGGGGTGGTGAGCATTGTCTTAATCATCATGTTATTTATCGCGAAGGCCACCAGCATCAGGGGAGTGCAGTTGAGGTGTGAGTACTGGAAAAGCACCTAGGTGGCAGTAGTCCCTCGTGGAAGGAGTCTTTCTCAATCATTCGCTCACCAACCCCTACTGAGTGTCAAGCTACAGGAACTATCTGTTGCTGATCTCAGCCCTTTGTCTCTCTCTACTCCCCACAAGTAACTAGAGATCATGAATAATTCTGCTCCTGCTTGGGCAGTGTCACATATCACCGCTTTTTTTTCAGGCAGTATTTAGTGGTTAAAAAAGTCCCACAACTCACAGCATTCCCCAGGCAGCTGGGAGTTGTAGGGCTTCTTTCTGTCTAAACATCCATAAGATTTCACCCTTATTGTGTTAATTGCATGGTCTTGAGACCAGGTAGTTGTAACACTTCCAGCAGTTTTCACCAGTACCAGGAGCAGTCCTTTTGCAAGCTAATAAGGCTTAAATGCCATTCAAGACCAAGACCCCCCCCCCAAAAATACTTTGCATTACAACAGGAAACAAACTGGGGGTGCTTGGAAAATCCACTCCACCTTCCAGGTACTGTGAAGGTTACAGCTGAGCTCAGAGTGAACAGGGAAGTCTTTTGGATGGTGATGGCAGATGACGTCAGCATCCCGTTATTCAAAAAGCACCAGCACCGCATCCCTGCAAACCCTGGTTCCACTACACCACTGTTCTTGGATAATCTGTCAAGGGCTGCATTCCAGGGACAGAGTGGTGAACCTGTTGGTGGGCAGGATCAGAAGTGGGGCCACTTCTCTCCCTCTCCCTTATCTCTGCCACACACCCCTCTCTCACACACATACACACCCCTCCATGCCCAATAGGCTGCTGGAGAAGGGACAGATTCTCCTGCTTGTCCGAACTCATTGTTTGCAGAAGATTGACATTTGGCCAAGGACCACATAATATTAGAGTAAGGACTACAGGCCTCCCACCCCTGATCAAGCACGTTCAAAACATTCTCAGTTATTCTGCACCAAAAAGGAAAAAAAAACCACATTATTGAAATACCTGTCAATATGGAGATCTGATGTGGTGTAGTGGTTAGAGTGTGGAACTGGGACTCAGGAGATCCGGGTTCTACTCCCTAGTAGGCCATGGAGTTCTTTGGGTGACTTTGGACCAGTCACTGACTCTAAGCCTAACCTGCCTCACAGGGTTGCTGTGAGGATAAAATGGAGAGGAAGAGGGCCATATAAGCTGCCTTGGGTGCCTCGTAAGAAGGAAAAAAGCCGGGATAAAAATGTAATAAGGATGATGATGATGATGATGATGATGATGATGATGATGATGATGATGATGTTCCATGATCTTTGATGCTCATTTTGCACCCTGTTCCAGTTTCTGTGTAGGACATGCACCACTCTCCACCCACCCACTTACAGTGGAGGGGATCAGTGCCAATAAAATGTTACAGCTTGTCTTCAGGCACTCATTGATTCCATGATTCTAGCTGCTTTCTGCACTTTTGTGTATTATACAATGCCCTTCTTTGGCTCTGATGTCTGTTCTATTAGATAATATTTTAATACATTGCAGTAGGAAATAAAGTGCCAAACAAACAACTAATTATAAGTGGACAACAATGTTCTGAAATGGGAGAAACAATTGATCTTTGATAAGAATGCTGCTTTGTTCTAAATCTGAATCATTATTAATGAGGGCTGAACAACACGCTTAGCCTGACTTCGTTTTCATGAACATTTCTGAATTGATTCAAGCATTTAACAGGTTTGTCTTTTAAGTCTGACTTGAAAGGTTATCCAGCTAATATCTCTTCTGAACATTTGGGCTTGTAAAGGCATTGGACTTTGCATCCAATTCAAATATCTTTTGTGTTCCCAATGCTTAAGCAAAATGAAGTACTTCATGGATTTGGGAATGTGCTTTAATTTGAAAGATGTAGATGACTAAACTGCTTTGATAGTGCAGAGAAATCTCCACTAGACAAACAAAACCAAAGAAGCAAACTAATTAATAAAAGACTTGTTTGAACTAGGGAGCGGCTTTTATCAGAAAGAAAAAGGACTGATTTCCCTCCCCTCTACTTTGAAACAGACAGTAAACCTATCAGTTATCTAAAATAATTGTGTTGAAAGAATGTATAAATTTGTTAGCCAACTCTGTATTCTCATTGATTGTATGCCAGGCTATATCTGGAAAAGAGAACTAAAGCATTTTAGTCATATAAATTCATTAGAAGCTTGTTCTATCAGGAACAATTTTATATAAGGAACAGGGCCCATGCTGTGTGATGCATGCATCTGAGCTAAACAAGGAAGCATGGCTTGAAAAAATCTCTAAGATCAAATACTTCCTGACTGACTGCTCGGAAATCAGATTAAGAAGAAACATATGAGAGTCATGAATGAAATGGTTAAAATCACTTGTGGAATGACTGAAGACTTAATCCGCCTCCTTTCTTGAGACTGATTTAAATATGATGCCAGGTGAGCAAAAACACAAAACAAAACAAAATAACTTTTTTGCTCACTTGGCAGGCACCAGCGTTGATTTCCTTTGGCATCTGCTGAAGACATTTTTATTTCAACAAGCCTTCCCTGACTGACCGGCCACAGTTTTATTGGCATAATTTCACTTTAAGTTTTTAAATTCTTTTCTTTCTTCCTTTCTCTTGCTCATTGCTCGTGAATCTTGTTCGATACAGAGTGATATATAAATCATGTAAATAAATAAATACGCAATCAAATAAACCAATGCAGTGTGCACTTGCTTGGCATCTTAGACCTAGTTGTGTTGCCTGCATGTGCAGCACTAGCACACCTAAAGCCCAGGTGGGTGATATAACACTGCACACTTGGCAGGTCTAAGGGCTCGGTGCAAGATGCATGCACAACACCATGTGGCTATGTTTTATCTGCGCAGCATGACATTTAAATGGGATTCCCATAATCAAAGGTGGTGGTGATGAGAAACAAGCAGAGCATCACACCTCACAGATCTGGATTTTCTAGCATACCTTTAGCCAAGATCTGGGAACTGCCTGGCCTTTGTTCTACCAGCCTACTCTTATATTGCCTATCAAGATTTCTGGCAGAGGACTAGAAGCATTGCTTTATTTGTCTGTCCAGTATCTCCCCCTCCCGACCCCCTTTTGGGCTGCCCTCCTGTCTTTTCTTTCCCTATTCATCAATGGAGAAATTCAGTTACATTGCAACCTGAATTAACTTTAGCTTGGCCTTCCTCATTTGCAGAGCTTTTGTGGGGATGGGGAGTACTCCAATAGGTGGGGAAGTCTTGATGTGGGTGGGGTGCAACATAAACATTCAAGGCTTAGGGTTGCCAAGACGGTGAGTTGATTCTCCCTTGTGATCAAGAGTAGGATAAACCGGGGTTCTTCAGTATTGAGGGATTCCAGAAACAGACATGTGGGAGAAGCAATCGTGGTGTTGTATGTGGTGGAGGGGCATGCTTACTGGTAGTTTAGATGGTTGTGGGAGCAGAAGATCTAAATGAGGCAAAGACAGGGGCCCCATTCACATGATCACAAGGAGAGGGAGGGTAAATTATCCATGGAGCAGATAAGTTATGCTCTGTCGGTAACGTTGGGAGGCTGCAATGTTGCCCATGGAGTAGGGAGAGGTAAAAAACACCCATGACATGCACACCCAGCATATGACTGTTACACCTGCAGAGCACCATGGTTTACTTACCCTTTCTCGCTCTGTGGGTAATGTTGTGGCCTCCCACCTGTGCACCTGCATATCCCAGTGGGCACCATGGATTGAATCAGGTTGTGGCAGCTGCCCCAGCCTTCCAAAGGGCCATGTGACCATAGAAAAAGTCCACGGTGGCAAGGACATCACCAGAAGTGGCAGTTGCTCTTACCAGTGGCCAATACTGGGCTCTGATTCGGTGTTTTATAGCAAGTTCTGGTCACGTAGACTTAAAACGACTGAGCATGTGCAAACTACATAGTTGACACAGTAGAAAAGTTGGCTTACCACTGATTCCTGTAGTTTCTGTGGTTAAGCTAGCTCTTTCCTGTCTGTCCTGTAAGAGGAACTGACTTAACAGCTGGCACACCCAGCAAGAGTCAGAGAGGTGCTCCTTGGCAGAGGTGCATCTTACTCCATTGCAATGTTTCCCTTCTATCAATAAATACATGTTGAAACATGGAAAGTGTCTTCCCAATGTTTGGGCCACAACAGTCACAAATGCAAACAGGGAGGGGGAGAGCGATGCTAATGAGCACATGTCACACTATGGTTGAAGCAGGCCTCTGTATTCACTCTAATAGGATGAATAAATATTCATTAAAAATCAACCGACGGGAATTTTTTAAAAAGAAAAGCCATTCCATCAACTAGAAGGGATGAGGAAGAAGACCCCACCACTGGATTGATGGGTAAGGGGCTCAATAGTCCAAATTTTATGGAGAGAAAAATTGCCACCCTATATTATCAGAACCATTTTGATTCAGAGAGTTTTTTCTTTCTTTTGTAATTTCAACTGCCCTCCTTCCCTCAACCTTTCACCAAGCTTCTTGAAATTTTCAGGGTATGTAAAACCACCATTTTGTTGTGAAACATGTAAATTTCACCAAGATTGGCGAAACATTTTCAATTTTATGAATGTTAGAATGACCCTCCCCTAATTACTCATTAAAGTGGTAGAATGCATAATATACTGTTCACTCTTAACTACAGGGACACCGCTGTGTCCCTGTAAATCCCCTAGCTGATGCACTTTGCAATGTAACCCTTTCCCTCACATGCACGTTACATGCAAAGATGCATTTCACAGGGACTAGTTTGGCCCTCAGTTTCAAGATCAGCAACCTGCAACCCTGTTTACAGAAAGATCCCCGGCAAATATTGCACTTCCATTGGATGTATTGCACCTAAAAGAAGTAGGATGCTTCTTTTCTTAGGATTCCACAAATCTTCATTAGTCCCCACCCCATCCCCATCAAAAAAAGGGGTTGCTAAATTTACTAAATAAAGGTATTCATTGAGGCAAAGAAAATAGACTCTAACACCACCATTAAGTAGTAAAGACATATGTCTCAAATTAAATGCAAGGATTCAAATTATTTCCATGGATAGCAGGAAATTACAAACAACATAAAGGCAACTTTTCTGCATTCAAGGAATTAAGTAGGCCTAGAATATTAAAGCAAAACAGCTTTTGAAATTGATTTCTTAAAAAAAGGAAGGTTGGAAAAAAATTGCTCATGATTTTAGGATGCCTTTTTGAAAAAAAGTCAAATATGCTTTTGATTTGGCTGGATAGATTTGCATATGACTGGGATGACAACAGACCCTAGTAAAGAAATTAGCATTCATGCAACAATGCAGAATGCCTCATGCTTCTTAGAGTCTTCTAAAAAAACATCAGAGAGCGTAATGGGACATTGAGACATGAGGGTTTAATTCAGCATAGAATTCATTGATGCCAAAGGGAGAGGGGGGGGAAAGAGGTTTTTAATGGTTTTCAGTCATCTTAAGCTGGTGACTGAAGTACAGCATGCTGGATTTCCATTCTCTGTAGTGCAGTTTTCTAAAAGACTCCTAACTCACCCTCATGGCACACAATGCTCAAATTTTGGGGGACGATGTAGGGGCTTCTGCCCTACCATTAGATGTTAAGGGGTAGGGGCAGAGTTAAAGGACGGAATTCACTCCCAGAAGAAATAGTGATGGCCACCACTTTGGATGGCTTTAAAAGGGGGTTGGACAATTTCCTGTTGGATAAGGCTATCAATGGCTAATAAGTCTGATAGACCTATGCTAGTATCCATTACCTCTGGATTATAGTATTTGTAGCAGATATCCTCTGCGTTATATTAATCAATTGTGGCCCAGGTTAACTCAGTCCAACAATCTCATCTTTTTATTCCAGGCATGGACACAGATATACTAGTATTCCAGATGTCTGCACATACACAGCAGAGCATCCCAATAGGGATGGTTGAATCTGTCAAGCTCGATTTCACTCAGGTCCACATTTTTCCACATTTTTCATTCAAACTTGATCTTGCATCATATTGTGATTTTATTTTTAGTCCTACCAAAATTCTGAATGCATTTTGTGTGTAGTTTTAAAAATCCACATTTGTACATAGTATTCCAAATGTATGCACTTGCATGCCCACTTTTGCAAATGTGTGTATTGACCCTCCCCCACCCATTGAAAAAAGCATTTCTGTGAGTGTTAGCAAATGCACACATTTATGTGTGTACTTTGTGAAATACACATATTTTTGTGTACCTTTTTTTGACATGTACTCATTTTGTGCAGTTTACTCTGTGAACTATATTGGGAACTGAAATGCCCAGATTTCAGCAGCAAACTGTGTTCTGGTTCATGTTTGGGTATGTTAGCATTGAGATGCAAACCAAACAAATGACCTATCCTCACCTAGATGTATGCATGTTTACTACAACATAGTTTGCAGAGAGTTTATGACAGCCTATCACTATCACAACCTATCACTAGGCAGAGGCTGTGGATAAGAAAGGAAGTTATCACTGTTGGTCTTTGTTCATCCAAATCAACTCTTAACAATGCTATCAGAGGTAGTAGAAGACCTTCCTAAATGGAAAGATCTATTCATGCTAATAAAAAGAAAAATTGATGGCTGAACTCTGCTCCATTTTTGGGGAGCTGTTAGGTTTTATAGGGATTTTTCAAACTGAATTCAGAGCCTGAAATCTCAGCCTGAATGAATTTGCAAAAGTGGATAAAGCAGTTCAGGAACTCAGTGGCATTGCTTGCTCAGAAAAAGAAATAACAATAAGTATTCTCTAAAGAATGGGTTCATTTGCAAGTATACTAGTGAGGCTGTTTATCAAACAGAGAAAATCTATTTCATCTGCAAGAAAAGCTCCAAATGATATTAGTGAGGAAAGATTCAGTCCCGGAGAGGGCACATTTTCAGTAATATGGCTATGAAGTATTATGCTGTGTATGTGTGTGTGTGTACAATTGGAGGAGTGATGGACCTTTTTATTCTTATGTGCTCCTGCACATTTGGGGCATGAACCAATGTCATGAACCCCCATTGTTTCCATTCATTGTGAATGATGTTAACTGCAAATGTCATTTTCTGTTTACGAATCGTTTTCAACAGTTTCAACAATTGTATATTAATCATAATTGCAATCTAGTTCATATAAGGTTTCTTACATTGTTTTCAGACTTTCAGCCACGTGAGGTATAACTGTTTATTCCTCAGAGGTTGCATGTCATATTGTACCATTTCTACACTCTGGATGGATGAATGAAATTCTTTAATCTGGAGAATAATCAGTTATTGGTGCAATCCTATCTGGATTCTTGCCAGCCTCCAAACTCGGGCATCCGATACATAGCAGGAGGCAATAGTTGCTTCTGCACACCCCCACACACCCCCTGCTCTGCATCTTTGCTAGATGGGCACTTTTGCCCATCTAGCTGAGACATTGGGGAGCAGGGGGGAAGGAGGCTGGGGAGGCCAGGGCCAGCCACCCCAGTCTCCTCCCCTCATCACCCACATAATCGCCCCCTTTCTCTCCAACTTACCAGGGCCTAGGAAGGGTGGGCACTCATGGCCTTGCTGCTGCTATTGCCACAATTGCCCACCCGCTGGCACAATCCATGATGTGACAGTCCCTGGAGGGGTCACCGCACACTCTACAGGCAGCCCACAGCCCCCTGCTTCCCCCAAGGGCATCCTACTTCTGGTAGCTACTGCCCAGCCTTTACTAGGAGTAAAGTGGGAGATCATGGCGGCAGGCAGGCAATTGTGGTAGTGGTGCTGGCCCTCGAGCACCAACTGGACTTACGACTTAACAAACAAAACAACAAACTGAAATGTCAGCATGTTCTTTCATTTCTCCTGCAATTACAGCACTATACTGTAGCTTGTTGCATTTACTCATGCTACAAACACAAATGATTGAACACCTCATGGACCCTTTCAAACTCCTCCATCATTTACCACCAGAACACTATGTAATGGTTTATGGCATATGATGTTATTATAAACATGGTGGGTACTGTGTTCCTAGAGCAGTGTTCCTAGAGCAGCAATTGTGCGTGTGTTGTTTTACCTAGGGCAGTGCCGTACAAACAAAAGGGGCTTCAGTGCAGAAATTATTATTATTATTATTATTATTATTATTATTATTATTATTATTATTTGTATCATGCCTTTTGCCCAATGCTGGGCCTCAAGGCGTCCTTACAAAGTTTAAAACATACATTGGGCGGGGGGAAACAAAACCATAAACATTTAAAATACACAACAAAATTATAAGACATTAACATAGATGGAGGGCCAGATTATTCACCAAAGGCCTGCTGGAACAAAAAAGTTTTAGCCTGCTTCCGAAAGCCCATCAAGGAGGGAGCCAGTCTAGCTTCCCTGGGAAGAGAGTTCTAGAGCACTGGAGCAGCCACCGAGAAGGCCATCTCCCATGTTCCCACCAAGCGCGCCTGTGAAGATGGTGGGACTGAAAGAAGGGCTTCTCCAGAAGATCTCAAAGCACGGGCAGGCTCATATGGGAGAATACTGACTTTCAGATAACCTGGACCCGAGCCATATAGGGCTTTATAGGTCATAACCAGCACTTTGAATTGTGCCCGGAAATAGACTGGAAGCCAGTGGAGCTGTTTTAACAGGGGAATTGTGTGCTCCCTGTAACCAGCCCTGGTCAACAATCTGGCTGCAGCTCTTTGAACCAGCTGGAGTTTCTGAACACTCTTCAAAGGCAGCCCCACGTAGAGCGCGTTTCAGTAATCCAATCGGGATGTAACTAAGGCATGTGTCACCGTGGCCAGGTCCGACATCTCTAGGAACGGGCACAGCTTTAACTGTGCAAATGCACTCCTGGCCACCGCCGAAACCTGGGAGATTCAGGCTCAGGGCTGAATCCAAAAGTACATCCAAGCTGCGGACCTGTGTCTTCAGGGGGAGTGTAACTCCATCCAGCACAAGCTGAATCCCTATTCCCTGATCTGCCTTTCGACTGACGAGGAGCACCTCTGTCTTATCTGGATTAAGCTTCAATTTGTTCGCCCTCATCCAATCCATTACTGCCAACAAACTCCGGTTTAGCACAGAAACCGCTTCCTTGGAATTGGGTTGAAAGAAGTAGTAGAGTTGGGTGTCATCAGCGTACTGGTGGAACCGCACCCCACAACTCTGGATAACCTCTCCCAACGGTCTCATGTATATGTTAAATAGCATGGGGAACAAAACAGAGCCCTGAGGAACTCCACAGGCCAATGGCCAAGGAGTCGAACAGGAGTCCCCCAGTACCACCTTCTTCAGGCCTCAGAATAAGGGACAGGCTGAAATGCATTGGGTTTATTGTGAATAAAGTTATTTTGCATTCGGAGAAAGGTTTCCCTCCTTTGTGACATGCTTTAGATGGTTTCATGCCTTCTATTTTTTTCACCCACATTAGGCCCTTTCTACACCATAAGGGTGTAGAGGGACGCAGAGGAGATAATCCCGGATTTACCTGCTTCCAGGATCATTGCCCTGCATCCAAATGGCCAGGCGATGTCCCGGGCATCACACCTGTTGTGGCCACCGATTCCTCACGTCCCAGCTCCTTCCCTCTACTGACCCCTGCGACTTTCAGGGTGGAGGGAAGAAGACAGGACAGACGCCCACATGTCCCACGGTCTCGGGACGATCATGAGACCATGGGAAGAATCGGGTTTTATCCAGGATTATTTATCCCGGGGAAAACCCACACTCAGGCCCCCTTGCTCCCAGGAGTCCCTGGAAGCACAGGGACTTGGCCATGACCAGCCTGGATTTTCGGGCTGGTGTAGAAATGGCCATATACAGAGAGACACACATCCATTCTCACATAGAACACACCCACATTCATTCATGCCCATATAACTGCCTCATTCTCACACATAACACACACCCCATTATCTCTCACATATACAAATATCTACAGCAAAAATATATATACAGCAAAAAGTAGGATTGGAAAAAACTTTGAATTGGATATCAGTGGGAGCCTTTTTCCCACCCCAATTGTTGCATTGGGGGGAGTTGGCAGGGGGGTCATGACAGATGCGGAGAGTTAACCGTACACTGCAGTTAGTGGAAATTAGTCACAATGCAAGGCTTTTTCAAGTTGCCGGGGGGGGGGGAGCCCCACAGGCTACATCAAGCCCATGAGTCAGAGGGTCACAGCCCCTGATATAAGTGAAATACAGAAAAACATATTTTTGCTTATGTCACACCATTTTCTGTGTCATGCTGCTGTTAGAATAGCATCACTAAAAAGTGAGAAGAGTGACGGTCTAATTTCAGTAATTGTGGCAGGCAAAAGTAGATCTAATCCTTGCTAGAGAAGCCACAGCCTATACAAAAAGGGTGAGAATGCTCATGCTCATGCACAGTGTATAAAGGCCACAGCACAATAAAAATAATCATTCCCAAGACTTGTGCAAACCCGGCGGCTGCTAAATAATTGAGGAAGCATCCATACCAATCGTCATTGTGCAGGCTACAGACTGCACAAGGGCTTCTAAATAAAAGGGGCTTCTAAACTCCCACATACATGTCTCCCTCCATTCAGCTGAAGAAATGTCACCTTTATGTTCTCCAAGCCCTGATGGATATCAAGAAATGATCTCAGACCAATTAACGTCCATTGATTGCAGGTAAAATGCACATTGTTTTTCATTTCGTGTTTCCTTGCTGCTTCCTGGTTCTCTTCCGCATTTGAAATGAGCAGAATTACATGGAGAACAGAGCAGAGAACACGTGGCCTCTACATTCCAATGGGACAGTGCCCTCTAGTGGGCATTTTATAGCACAACCTTGCCTGTACTTTCCAGGAAATCCTGACAAACCCCAACTGATCTCAGAAGAGTCAGGGGCAGGATCTACACTACTGCTTTAAAATGGTTTATAACAGTAGTCACAACTGTTGGGGACCAGGACACACTCCATGTACAGTTTTCAAACCATTTTCAAACTGTCATATCCAGCTTGGTGCAGATCTGGCCAGGTTTTCTGAGATTTAATTTTTGATGCTAAAACTGGAGAAAAGAGTAGGAGACATGCAGGACGCTCAAGGTATCGTCAAAATGACCTGTGAACATCCATGAGTGTCCAATCTTGAGTGTGCTATAAATCACTCATTTAAAGAAGCCCATTGTGAAACTAAGGATGCTTCCAGCTGAGGCTTTTATTGTGCCAGTACATTGCCTTATTCACAGAATTTTACAGGGGTGGGGGTCCAGATGACAACGTCTTCTACTCATAACTTTCTCGTGTTCCTTCTTCCATCTTTTTTCTTACCACAGAAAATCTATTGATGGAAAGGAGACGAAATAACTGTACAATGCCTTCTGATTATTAGCGCTGTTGTTTTTCTTGATACTGTTGTTATAATTTTGTAGATGCCTTTCTTAAAAAAGAAGACTCAAGGTGACTTACAATAGAATTAAAACTTTAAAACAACAGCAAACAATATCCCATAAAATACAACCACCCTATCAAATACGGTGGGTAACATCTGTGGGGACGATGACTTGGGGGGCAATTCTATCCCAAAACTAGGTGCTCCATCTCCAAAATGTGGCAGCACAGCAGCAAAAAAAATGAGCCAATTTTCCCTTAAACCAAGACACTTTTTTCGGTTTTGCTGCAGCACTGCTGCATTTTGGCAGCAAACCATGGCTGTTTCTCCAGGAAAAAAGATAGTACTCCTTTGCTCCCATGATGCTGAATTTTGGTGGTAAATTCAGGGGGCAGTAGGGGCCACAAAAATGGTCAGGGAGACCCAAATGTGGCCACCCTTCCACCATACAACAACTAAAACCTCTGTGACCGTCATAAATAAGTTGGGCCTCTCCATCTGGAAGCATCTTCCAGTAGCTTTGTGGAAAGCTTCCCCATGGAACACTGATATTATTTTGTAGAATTAATATGCAAACGTGTAACGCAAGGCAAGCATGGTAATTAGAGGGGCTGTGAATTTCAGCAGCTTTTACACATTTGGTGTGAACTGATGACAAATTCACATTCCATTTGCAAACATCACCTACGAAGTTTTATGTATGTTGCCCAACTGAGAGGAATTTCAAATACTGCAGAAACTAGATTAAAAAAATTAAAAAATAATCTAGATAAAGTTGGTCAGAAAGCAAGATGGTGACTGTGGCGTTACACCCCACAAGTCAGTTCCCTAATGTATTTGTAAGTCTATTGTGTTTAGAATGTTGACCCGAGTGGGTGGAGATTGAATTTCTGAGGAGGGGGGAGGAGGATATATAAGGGGATGACTGAGGTGATAGAGGGGTGGGTTTTTTTTTAAGTACTTTGGTTCAAGGGAGAATTAGAGGATCAGGGTAAAGAGGGTTGTCTTTTGAGTGTAGTGTGCAGATAGTCAGTTGGTGTATATTAAACAATCCTGATGATAAAGAAAGTTCAAGAGTGAAGGTGTGAGAGAAAGGAAGAGAGAAAGGATTGGATGAGAGGTTTTAACAAGGGTCTGAAAAGTTTTATTATGAAACAAAGTTTGTGAACATTGAAATAAATTTTTATTCAGTTTGTTTTACTACCACAAAAATCCCACATGTCTCCTTGGCATTTATCATCTGCAGTTATATACATATAACACCCGTTCTGACATTAATTCACCATCAGCACATATAATTCACAGCGCATTATTGTATTCCTGAAATTATTCCTGTTCAACCCCTTTCTCCACATACTTTGTAGGAAGGTGGTCTTTGTCCCTCACCTCAGGCTCATAAAGTGGTGGCGCTTAGCTTGAGCAGGGAGTGTCTGCGGACAGGCCTGTTGTAAAGAGCCGGTGTCGTGGCACAGTGACATTCAACAAAGCAGTGTGTATGTGGTGTTATGCAAAGGAAATGAAAACCAGGTGGCCACATATTGTTTATGTTTAGTTGGGCAAGTGCACTTCCAAGAAAGAATTATGAGGCTATAGTGACCACTATAGAGTCATGGACTGACCCGCAAGACTGGGAGGGGGGGGTGATGGGAGCCCCAGCATCAGAGGCAACATGCAGCTGTAATGCCTCCACTGGGAACCAGCTTTCCACCACCCACAAAAGACACCACAGGCCTTGAGAAAAGAGAGCCAGAGCCAGAAAGAGCTGGCATGCATGATCTTAGAAGCTGGCACACTAGAAGTGGCAGGCTCAGCACTGGCTCCAGGTTTTTGAAAGCTCTCGGGCAAGGCCCCTTCCATGGGCTCCCTTCCTCAGTGAATCTATCTTCTCACCACTGTTGTTACCAGCTGCTATTGCTACTCATCCTCTTTCACTTTCTCATCATTGCTGCCACTTGCTTGCTTGACAGGGAGCAAGTAGTCCATGGCATCTCCTGCCTCTTCCTTCTCACCACGACCATGATCTGGGCCAGAGCAAGAGGTGGATTAGCAAGCAGGTTGCAATGGCGAAGAGGAGGTGCAACTCCAGGAGGCCATTGTCAGTTAAACAGACTCCCGGGCATACTGTTCAGAGTGTGCGGTCTCTGGCATAGCTTTGGAGTGAACAAGGTGGGACTGCTGAGGTATTGAGAATTTGTGTTTTGTTTGTTGGTTTTTATAATCGCACAAACTAGAACTTGTGTGAATCACTCAGAGTTGTCATTCAAAGTCTCAGGTGGGCTAGCTAATTGTTGTTCATTTGCACATTGTGAACGTCACTCCCCCTCCCCGCCTCCAAAAGCAGACCTCTGTTATTTCCTGGCACGTATCTTAAAGATCAAAGCAATACAACACCTTGGAAAATGTAATTGCCATTGACTTTGTGGAGGATTTGATTAGGATGAATTGGCCAGGAAGTGATTTAATGTTAAATATTGAAGGCACGTTCTCTCTTATGTCCAGGAGTTATTCTAGAGGGTTAAAAAGTGGTATGCTCTCTCTCTCTCTCTCTCTCAGAAGAAAATACAGAGATTGATTTTTAATAGATGACAAAAAAGATGAGAAGTTATGGTGATGAGAGCAAGGGGGTTGTTTTCAAGAAAGAACAACTTCTGCTCTTTTTTATTTGTGCAAGATTGCAAGGGATAAGCTCAAGAAAGTTAAGTAGCATACTCACAGAAAGATGTGGCTGTGTAAGCATTTAGAGAAATATAAATGCAGGATTCCCCCCCCCCCCTTTAAGGCACCTTCTCCAGATTTATTACAAATGATTGATTATCTGGATATCCTGGATGCCCCTAGGCCATTAGAATAAGTGAGACATACGTTGCTGTATGTGCAATTTATTTATCAAACACACAATCACCCAAATAAGGAAATATCTCTAGTGTTTTACATACAAAAGGACTAATAGCTTAAAAAGTACTTTTGCACATGTCATGTACACATCATGTATGTTTACACATTGCCAGAAAAGAGGAAATGCATCGCACACAAGAAAGAGGACAAAGAAGGACGTGAATTTCTGTATAATTTGCATACGCTGGTTTATATATATAGATGCAAATTTTATTACTATAATTTAAGTATCATCGAATCATAGAGGTTTTTTTTCTTGATGTTCAATAGAAATCTGTCTTCCTATAACTTAATCCCATTATTTTGTGTCCTGCAGTCTTGGATGACAGGGACAATTCTTTTTGGGGGACAATTCTTTAGGTGAAAAGTCCTGGCTTATCTCCCTTCAGTCTTCTCTTCTCAAGGCTAAACATACCCAGTTCCTTTAGTATTTCCTTGTGGGACTTAGGTTTTAGTCCCCTGTTTATTTTTGTTTCCTGTTTCATCATCATCGTCATTGTCATCATTATTATCATCATCATATCTCATAGTCAAAAATTGACTAGGAACGGTGGGGTTTCCAGTGCTAAACATTGAGGGTCAAGTTCCAGGCCTCCTGCTCTCCTGTATCTTGGAAATGGACTTGGATCAGACAGCCATTCAAAAGGAGGACACCTTCAAATAGAGGACTGCATGCTGTCAGCCCTAGATCCTGTCAAGCAGGACAAATGGCCACCTTACTACACACAATGAAATAAATGAATGTGTGGTTATGTGCATTCAGTCTGCAGGGTCTCCATTTTAGATTTCATTGTTGATGGGAGAGATTTCAGTGTGTACAAATGAGGTGGAGGTTGGGAGATAAGCTAAACATATTCTTGAATATATTTAAGAGAATTAAAAACACCTTTTTAAAGAGCATTTATAATATTTAAGAGCATTGATAATATTTTATTACAACTGTAGTGATATTATTAACCAATTTTTTTAAAAAAAAAAAGTGAGGGGAGGAAATGGCCTTTTAAAGAAAAGAAAGAAAAGAAAGTGCTCTGTGTCCTTGGCATGCATATTTAGTGTTCCTAACGTCAGCCATACTATGTACAAAAACAGTAAACTGGCTACCAAGGAATAAATACATATGAACTGAAACACAAGAGGAAGTGTCTGTTACCCAAGCCATTATCAATTCATAACATTTAAATCAGATCTAAGAATTATAGAGGAAAATGAAATATTAATCTATTTTCAGCAGGAGGATTCCTCTAGCAATTCAGTGAGGCTCAGATGCTTCATAAGGCAATACAGGATCAGGACAATGTAGGGCATCTTTGCTGGTCAGAGACACTCCATCCTTCCAATCTGGAGTTGGGCCTGAAGACCAAAGGAAAGTGTAGGTACATGGCAGATAAGTTGAATGCAACCACAATCGGTGACATTGCGCAACATTGTCATTGATCACGGGGCACATCTGTTAAGGCATCTGCCTTTGCTTCTGAATTCATGGCTTTGTGGAGGTTGAGCCAATATGAGATTGCCTTAAGCTCTGGTCTTAAACTGGCATATTTTTGGATATTATAATAATAATAGCCATCAATGTTCATGGTGCTTTACAAAGTAACAGCAAGATAAAACTTCTAGACTTGGTGGGCAGAAGGTAGGGCATTCAATTTCGGATGAATGGAAAGAAAAACTGAGCATTTGACTGGATGTTCATTTAGCTTGAAACAGCTGCTACAGGGGGATTGGATGGGCTCAAGTGGGAATATTGTGTGGGCCTCTCATTTGGGCCTCTTGTTCCATTTGTGGGTGAATTGGATTTTGACTTCATGGGCAATGTGGTTAAGTTGTCTTTTGGGTTCTTGTTTCTTTTTTCTTTAATGCTATGTTTTGCTGCCACCTGCAACAGGGATAGCACAAGGAGATGGCTTTTGTAGCTGGTCCTGGTGGACATCACTTTGTTCTTTTCTGGATGCCATAGACCTTGCATCATTCTAAGGGAATTCCATTGACAGAAGTGAGGGCTGCCATTTATTTTTATGTTGACTGCTATTTTGTTTCTCCCATTGTGCCCTGGAACATGAAAAACATAACAGCTTCTCCAGCCACTGTTTTGCCAGTGCCAGAACATAGTAAAATAAAGGTGAGGGGAAAGGCAAAGAGGAATATTAGTGCCAAAATGACACAAATATTAATTAATGTGAATATTAATGAATATCTGCCAGGATGTGAGACACATACAAGACAAAATGAGGCTTCCAGAAGCAAAACATATCTTGAAACTATTTTTTTCCATGCAAAACCCTAGAAGTATAGAAACGGGAAGAATATGGATTACTTAAGCTTAGTTTCAGTATGACCTGAGGGCCAATGAGTTCTGCCATAGACATCCCAGAATAGGTGGATTTTGAGGAGGGAATGGGTGGGTTCTGAATAAAGTGGAAAAGAGGAAATATCACATATGTGGTCATAGAATCATAGAACAGCAGAGTTGGAAGTGGCCTATAAAGCCATCGAGTCCAGCCCCCTGCTCAGTGCAGGAATCCACCTCAAAGCATCCCTGAAAGACAGCTGTCCAGCTGCCTCTTGAATGCCTCTAGTGTGGGAGAGCTCACAACCTCATTGGTTCCGTTGTTGTACTGCTCTAACAGTCAGGACATTTTTCCTGATGTCCAGCTGGAACCTAGCTTCCTGTAACTTGAACCCATTATACTGTGTCCTGCACTCTCGGATGATTGGGAAGAGATCCCAGCCCTCCTCTGTGTGACAGCCTTTCAAGTATTTGTAGGCATTTTAGGCATAAAGGGTAGCAAATTTTTCTTTTCCTTTCTCCTTTGACACCCCTCCCCCTGTTCTTGGCCCTCTACTATTTCACACAGCACATAGATAAATCATGGAACTCACTACCACAAGATGTAGCGATAGCCACCAATTTGGATGGCTTTAAAAAGATAAATTCCTGGAGGCGAAGGTTATCAATGGCTACTAGCCCTGATAGTTGTGTGCGATCTCCAGTATTTGAGGCAGCAAGCCTGTGTGCACCAGTTGCTGGGGAACATGGGTGGAAGGGTGCTGTTACGCCATGTTCTGCTTGTTCATTCCTGGCCGATGGTTGGTTGGCCACTGTGTGAACAGAGTGCTAGACTAGATGGACTCTTGGTCTGATCCAGCATGGCACTTCTTATTTTCAAAGAAGAAAGGTTGGAGATATTGAAGGAAACAAGAAACATTCAGATAATTGAGGGTGGTAGAATTGGAAAAGTGAAGGCAATGGGCAGAGATATATCAGGATATGAGGGCAGATCGGTTTGGGGAGACAAGGCCATGGAGGCTTTACAAGGATCCTGGAGTGGAGAGCAAACCACTTTAGGTAGATGAGGAAGGGAATGGTCCGAGTGGAGAGAAGCTGGATGGAAGTGAGAGGGTTGAGGTATTAAAAGGGAAACCCAAAGAAAGTTGTGATAGTCAATGTGGAAAAAGATTAAAGTATGAACCAAAGTGTTCACCAATGAACAGGGGAGAGGAAGGCTCATATTTTAATGTCATATAGTGGGAAGCTACACAGGTTGGCAATGGATTGAATATGGAGAGCAAAAGAGCTTTATCACACCAGCCTTATACTGTGCAATCACTGCGAATTGCGTTCAAAGGACTCCGAAGTCCTTTGGCAGGCATCCAAGTGTCCCTGGATACCTGTCTTGGTGTCTGCCAAGATGCCCAACCACTCCCACTTTTTTGAAAACATAACATAACATTTCTTACCAGCTACTGGAATTGCTGTAAAATAGGTTTCTGTTGGTGCTGAAAATTGTGGGTTCAAACAAGTTTAGTGTGCTGGGGCTCAGACCCCACCTCTACCTTGCACTCAGTCTTGGAGCAAATTACCTGTCCTTTGCCCCATCTCCGATGGCAGCCATTCTGTGGTTCCATGGAAAGTTTCTCAAATTGCCAAATGTGCCCTTGGCCAAAATAGGTTACCTCCCCTTGGCCTGGAGGAAGGATGAGAAATGCAGTCTTGGACATGATGAGCTTGAGCTGGAAATAAAATGGAGGTGGGTGTCACCAGTGTACAGGTGGTACTGACAGCCTTAGGACTTGATGCTTCATGACATGACCTAAGGGCAGGGTGTAACGAGAAAATAGCAGAGGGCCAAGAACAGAGGGGGCCTCAAAGGAGAAAGGGAAAGAAGAATTTAGCCCTGTGGAGAGTAGAATGATCCGTTAGATTGGGAAGAAGAGAACTAGTGTGGTGTAGTGGCTAGAATGTTGGACTAGCACTTGGGAGATCCAGGATCTATTCCCCACTCGGCCATGGAAACCCACTGGGTGACTTTGGGCCAGTCACAGACATTCAGACCAACCTACCTCACAGGGTTGTTGTTGTGTTGATAAAATGGGGAGGAGGATTATGTACGCTGCCTTGGGTTTCTTAAAGAGGAAAAAAGGTGGAATAATAATAATAATGATGATGATGATAGAAAAAGTCACAGGGGCCTAAGACCATCATGGGACTTAAGCAGGAAAGGGAGTTAATGAGAGCATAAAAGTATACGGTGCAATGGTTTTTGTCTTGCTACATTATTGAAAGCTGAATTTATTCCCAAAATAGATTTTAATTCTTAAAGGGTAAGGGTCATTTTGTAATGACTGCAAATGTTAGGTAGAAAGGAAATCTTTCTGTAGCAATGAACAAAATAAGAATAACTTTTTAGCATTACTGTATATCAATAGCCAATTATTTTCATCTGGATGTGTTCCGGCTGGCTGCTAATGGACTGACAATGAGTTAGCTTTTAGAGGAACTGTCATTCCTCAGATAGAATAGCTGACCCTTTAATTCAGAGGTATTACAGAAATTGCACCCCTCACCTTTGAAAATTTCAAATGCACTAAATCATTTGATCTCTCCATGGACTAAGGTGCTTTTTCTTTGCTGTTATATTTTATAAATGTATGCTTCTGAGTAGCACTAATGCTCAATTTAAGACATGTTTCACAGATTCACTAAGTGCTATCTCTTCTGTTGCAGTAAACATATTTTTGGCTGTGTGTGTGATAGTTTCACAGAGGTTGGAAGAACAGATAAGTTGTGGCTTCCTCTACCATTTCATTGGTGCAGAACTATCTTCATGCATATTAGGTAAGAACTAAGAAGCCAACAAAATCTTAAAGTTTGCAATCCTCTGGATATTTAGACAGAAAAAAGTCCTACAATGGCTGGCTGGGGCATGTTGGGAGTTGTGCACCCAAAATGTCCTATTTTTATGTTTCAGTTTGCAAAAGCTGGGACAGAATCCTGATGTATAAGGACTATGCACCCAAATACTCATGACATCACATGGTTTAGCCTTTGTCAAAAAATCCGCCCCTATTTGCTCTTTTCCACTTGGGGGGCTGTATTGGGCACTTTCCCCTTGACTTCAGGCAAAGGAGGAATTTACCTTTTGTTCTTCGGTTGCTGTCTCAAGTTTGTTATTCTGTGGTTAGCATAAGAAGACTATGTGCACATGGAATTGTAGGGTGTACAGGTGCTACAAACGTATTGTGCACATCTGAGAAAACTGTGCACACAGTTGGAGGCACTTGCTTTGCAATGCAAAAAGGCCCAGGTTCAATCCCCAGCATCTGCATGGAAAGAATCCAGCCTGAAACCCTGGAGAGCCGCTGCCAGTCAATGTTAACAAGTACTGAACTAGATAGACCAGTGGTCTGACTCAGTATAAGGCACCTTCCAAAGTTCTCTGAAGTTCCCATTACAGCTGCTTGCACTGTGAAAGAGGTGTGATGATGATGATGATGATGATGATGATGATATTTTTATTTCTCACCTGCCTCTCCCTCTGGATCGAGGCGAGGAACAATATTAAATACAATATAATACATAAAAAAGATGCTTTCCAGTTTTAAGAGTGTCTGTACTCTTCATCCGCTGCAGTGGAAATTCCAAAAAGCCTTTGGCTCCATTGGCACATTGACTTTGTTGGGTTAGCTGCCAGGGATAACAACCATGCCATGCTTTAGAATGTGCAGAATAGCAGTGTTAAGTGATTGGGTCAGGGTTGTTGGGATAGGGGAGGCAGCTGCAGCGTCACCCCTTCCCCAGTAACCCTGAAGTAGCCAAGATTGCTGCTTTACTGCGACTAATGTCGTCTAATAGTGGTGGTAAAGCAAATGGTGGATGTAAAGTAGCAATCTGATCTGGGTGGCTGGGGCAGTTCCCTGGTGAGCCCAAAGCATCCACAGCTCCTCCTTTCCTCAACATGTGTGTGTGTGTGTGTGTGTGCGCGCCTCCTCCACCCGTGTGTCTGACTGTCTCCCCCAATCCCTGTGTGTGCATGTGTGTGTGTGGGCCTCCTCCCACTCCAATGCATGCACACATGCTTGTATGTGTACACATAGATGTGTGGGCTATGGATCCAGTGGCATCACCCTCAGGGGCAAAAAAGATGTACACCATTGCTTTACATCATTGTTTGTCTTTGGATGAGTCAAGAGCGCCTGATATCACCCAGGTTGTTGATGTGGGCTCAACACCATCACATGTTTTGTAGTACCAGCAAGAAAGGGGGAATGAGTAATCTGAACATCTTTTCTCCCTGTTGTAGATCTTGTGCAAAAGGAGATTGCACATCTTCTCCCTTCACACATGATCCATAAGTGTGAGGTGAAATGCAAATCTTCACTAATATAAACCTATGACTTAGCTCTTGACCTGGTATCCCAATTAGAAGTTGAAGCCAGGATTGTTATCTGGGCCTTGAAAGTACTGAAGATCCACATAATTGCAATGTGCCTCACTGTTACTAATTCTGGGAAGAAATGAGCACTCCACTGTCCAAACTTAGAAAAAGTATGCATTGCTTTAAAGTAGGCATCCCCAAGGCAGGAGTAACAGTGTTTACCATGGGGATTAGTCTGACGATGGCATATATTTTGTTGTGGAAGCTTTGGGGAGTGATCAGTGTTAATTCAGGTATTAAAAGCTATCTATTATGAACCGTTCAGTCAGAGTCCCTTCTGCTTCAACAAGCGATCTGTCCTGACAACCTCTAAATATATAAGAAATGTATCTTGAGTTCTCTGACATTTTATATTCCAAACTTTGCCCAGTGGCTGATGGTTTCTTCCTCAAAGTGACATATTGATTGTAGGTACATGTAGGGTGAGTATGATTGTGTTCAGTATTTTGAGCTCATCATCTGTTATCCCATTCTTATTGTCAGCCTAGGCCCAGACAGTATCAAATTGGAAGCAGTAGTGTAGAAAATTACGAACAAATCAGAAAAGACTACAGCTGTGAAATGAATCAAGCCACTGTTTCCACATTTAGTATTTCCTTGGGAATAAAAGACTTTAAACATATTTGGGGGCCTTTCAGTTTTCAAGACAAGCATGCATTTCTGTAATTACAGGCTCATGTTGGTTGCACTATTGAACTTACTCAGCGGCTGCAAATGCATGGGAGTTTTTTGTTTTTTGTTTTAAACTGGGACATTTATGGAGACACTATCAACATAATGTAAAATACAGCAACTTTTGAAGTTGTTTTATTTTTAAAACAAGACAACATGAATTATTTTTATGATGCTTTATTGTATGCACAATTTGGTTATTTAGGCCCTACCTTGTGCAAATATTATTGTAAAATGCATTGAAGCTTGATTGATGCCAGTGCGACTGGGTGCATTCGGACGATTGCAGTGGGGGAAGAAGCCATAGTAGCTGCTCCCCTTGTCCCCATTGCGACTTGGCCTCTTCCATAAAGAGTTTGCACAAATGGAAGCCATAAAGAGGCCCATTTATGTAAAAATACTATTTTGACTATTTGCACCTATAATTTTGTGTAAATTGGCCTCTTTGTGGCCATCATTTGTGCAAAATAGCTCTTTATGAAAAAGTCTGAGCTGCCATTTTATAATTCAGTGGACCAGCAGGCACCACCACACTTGTCTGACTCAGCATGTGCACTCCAATCTGGGGGGAGGGACTGGCAAAAAATCACCAAGCCCTGAGTCCCAACTGGATGCCTGCAACATCTCTAGATGCTTGCCATGGTACCTATGTAAGGTCCATCCAACAAGTGTTTTATTGCATGCTCATTACTGGGCACTCATGGAGTTTATTCATGTCCCTCACATGATGTCATCTGCCTCCCATGTGCCTTCCAGAAGCCCCCCCCCCCATTAAGTCCAATGTTTTTTTTAATCTTGGAATTGCTGCTGTCTCCTGCTGTGTGCAGGAGAAGCAGCGCCATTAGAACAGCAGACTCAATGGGCCCTGTGCTCGTTGGGTACTTCCTCTTTTGAAAGAGGAAGTAATTGAGGAACAAAAACATCAGCAGAGAAGTGAGGTGGGGAGCGTGTTAACCCCCGGTATGATGGAGCTTTATGTCATAATCTTTCTATATAGATATAGATATAAGTATCAGTGTGCATGGCACTTCACAGAGGTTACCCCTGCCTCCACTTCCCTCCCCATCTTTTATTATGAGTGAGAGGAAGCCAATTAGTCATATTAAACAAAGCACTGAAGTGTCAAAGTAGTAGATAAAAAGGACCACGTGGAGATGCCCCAAAATTCCTACTCAGCCCCCTCATGGGCAGCTAGCTAGTCCCTTATTGCAGCACTGGGAGGGTTGCCACACTGGGGAAAAAGAGAGTCTTGGAGTAGGGACATGGATAGTTGTCATGTCTCTTGTCACCCTCATATTCATGTCTCATTTTATAAAATAGTTTAGGATTCTCTTCTAATTAACAGTATTTAATGTTCTTGGGCCCAGTATTGAGAAATAATGATCATAACTATCTTTGTTACACAGTTTTTACAAATATCAGGCTCCATACCAAATGAGAAATAAGCAAGAGATCTGATTTATATTGATGTTATATTATATCGTTACTTACATAATTCATTTTGGCATGCCATTTACAGCTTCGTCCTTATGCATGGCACTTTCAAGATCTATTATTTATTTATTTATTTATTTATTTATTTGTATCCCACCTTTTGCCCTATACTGTCTCTTACCAATCTATGGCAAGAGACAGTACAATTCTATGCTTGTTTACTCAGAAGTAGATCCCACTGGTTTCAGTGGGACACCACAATAAGTCCAGTCCCTTTCTTATGATGAGATAAGGGTCTTGGCATTGATCAATGTATTCATCACCTATACATACATTTGTCTACTGGTTAGCTAAGGATGCTAGGATTGATGTCATGATACGTCATGCAAAGCAAACATAGCATCCTGGTGGACCACTTCCCAGTAAAGACCTAGGAGGTATAGTTGTCAGTGAAATTTTGCACAGGGTGAAATCCAAAGCAAATTTGGATGCCCCTCTCCTGTCATTTTGGGGGGAAGCAAACATTTTGATAAGAATATTTAATGTTCTCTAGTCTTTTGATTGTCATCAGATTCTTCCTAAAGCAGTGGTGCCCATGACTTGTGCCCATGGGCCACAACATTTTTTTAAAAAAAAAAAATCAGCAGCAAACCACTCCATTGTACTTTGTAGCACTAAAGGGGTTAAATTTAGTTTGTTTGCAAACAAGCTAAATTTGACCTTTTTAGTGTTCTCTAGCTACTACATTACCTGCAGGAACCCTGCCCTCTTTTGTATATGGTCTCTCTAGCTATACTATGGTATAGCTCCTGCTGCTTTAACTGTTGTGATGAAGAAGGGATTTCACCAGGTGCTGCATGCATACATGTGACACCTGCTGAAATCCTCTTTTCTATACAACTGTTAAAGATACAGGAGCCCTGTCCTCCTTTCCATAGGGTCACCCTAGTAAAGTATCAGGCATTACATGGAGGTGTTTACGTGAAAATGAGAACAGATGGAACCAATTCCACATAAGGCATCCAGTCTCCATTTCTTCTTTTGCCCTGCATATTCATATTTTCCAGAATGAGTGGTGCAGCTTCAGTTTATCAGAAAGTTCACTTATTTATCATGCTTCCTCTCCTCCCCTCCCACTGCAAATCACTTCCAGATAAAAATGCTTATTCTCATATTCAGTGAAAACTGATTTCTGTCCAACGTAACGGATTATATCCTACTGCTTTTCTAATCAGGAACAGTAGCATTTTCCATTCATTTTCTCACCTCAAGGCAATTTCCAACTCCCGTATGTGTAACACACTTTACCCTTCTTCCATAACTAACCACTTTATCTTTACAGTATTCTATGCTGGCTTGGAGTCTGTACTGTAGTTGCAGACTGCAAAACTCCTATAGCTCTTAATGCATTCACCAGCGCCACCAAATTTTCACTTAACTTTCATCTTTGAAAGACATCCTTTCTTTCTGCGCTTCCTATCACCTAGTAACTACAAAGCTGGAATCTTTTATACCTTGAATGATAGCAGTGTATGATGGTTAGAAAAATCTTTGATGATGCATGTTTTGTCTAACTGCCAGATTTCTATTCTTAATCTTTCATAAAGGCAGAGGGCAGACAATAATCCTTTAAAAAATGGAATGGAAGGTGAGATTTAGGGGAAGGCAGAGGAGGAAAGTAGCCAAAGAGGACATCAATTGCATGTATATTCTCTGTTATTTTGGAGACATTGTTTGTCTCATGTCATTTATAATGCATTTGGATCTGGTCATCTGTTTCCTGCACAGTTCGTTTCATTATTGTTTAGCGATGGGGTTCTCCAAATGGAGATGTGAATTGGGCCAGATCTATACCAAGCAGGATATAACACTTTGAAAATGGTTTGAAAATGGTATATGGAATGTGTCCTGGGCCCGAACAGTTGCCAAAACTGTTATAAACTATTATAAAGCAGTAGTGTAGATCCTGTCTTGGTCTTTATTATTCCCCCAAGGTTCCTCCTCCCATCCCATCATATCCTCAACAATCTTTCCTAAAACTTATGCAATTGCTCCCATACGTGGCCATATGACCTACGTTACAATATTTGAAGGGCAATCCTCTATTTGAAGGACTGTCCAGTCCATGTCCAGTTTAAATATAAAGAACCTCAAGAAAGGAAAACAGGGGTCCTGAATTTGCCCATCAATACTTAGCACCTCAATAGTAGACTGAGCAGGCACACAGATCACCTGAGCTAGCTCTATGCTAGTCCTTTTTATCGGTATTGAAGGGCACTGATAACTGTTGGGGCACATTACACATTCCATATACTGCTTTTCTAGCATTATTTCCTGCTTTTAAAAAATTCTGTATCATCCAAAATACTGCAGCAGATGCCATTGTGTGTGCTATGATGTATAGAGTCAGAATGATGGGATTATATTGATATGACACAAGGTGCAAATCTGGCCCTGGTCACAATCTCCCCCTTTTCAGTGCTTTTGCAGGACCTTTTCAGTGGTAGTGCCACATCTGTGGAATGCTCAATGCAGAGAAGCTTATCTGGCACTTACACTATGATCCTGCTGGTGCTAGGGGAAGACGTTTAAATTTTCTCACAAATTTTAGGAACTGTTTTTGTACTTTTAGATCTTAGCATTCATATAGTCCTGTCCCTGGTTTTATTTTTGCTTTCATTATGTGGTACTGCTGTTTTTATCCGACTTGTTACCTTGTATTTTATATTTTAAATTGGTACGCTGCCCAGAGAACTTTGATTATTGAGCAGTTTTAGAATGTAACAAACAAGCAGATGAATAAATTCCCCATTATGGTGAGGTGCCTTGCACAACAAAAGAGGTGAGGTGTCCTAAACAACAAAAGAAAAGAAAACATAAACAAACAACTATAAACCCTAAAAAGATGTTTGGTCTGAACCCATTATTGGAGGTGGGGGAGTGTCTCAAGAAGCCATCAGATATATCATGTAGAAATGGGACTATAGGTATATCTTAACTATAGGTACAGTCTTAACTGGGAATGGGTAGCAGGTTGAGAGTAGGGGTGTGATCCGCTCCGATTAGGAGCGTAGAAGCAGTAGCGGATTGGCCTGCTCCGCCTTACCCAGAGGCGGAGTAGGAGCGGACCGCGGACCCCTAGAAGCAAGGCGAAGAGAAGCGACCATTTTTCGGAGCTCCTAGTTCAGGCGGAGCGCTCCGGTCGCCATCTTGAAAACATTTCGCCATAGGATTGCATTGCGGCAAATAATCACGAATAACTACGTTCTTTTTGAAGCTATCGTTCTGGAAATTCTTGTGCACAGAGAGTCGTGGATGGGGGTCATTTTGAGACCACTCTCACTTCTCTGCGTCGTGCGGGTCGCGTGCTATATTTTTTTGAAAATCGGGTCAACCGCGCGGCTCAAACGGCGTTTTCGGCTTTTCACCCATAGGATTGCATTGAGGGAAAGACTCGGGCATAACTGGGTTGGTTTTTAAGCTATCGTTCTGAAAATTCTTGTGCACAGAGAGTCGTGGATGGGGGTCATTTTGAGACTACTCTCAACTTTCTGCGTCGTGAGGGTCGCGCGCTAGAAGTTTTTAAAAAATCGGCGGGGAAAAAAACTTTTTCAAAGGGCTGAGGGGCAGAGTCAGCTCCCGGTCATGATCACATGATCCCAAAGTTAGAGGAGGGCATAGGCAAAACGGGTAACTTGGGATTCTGGGAAACTTCTCTTTCTTCATCTGAACGGGCTTTTCCCAGTGTTTTTTAACACAGTAGCCCCACCAAATGCACAAACACAACCTGAAATCATATACTAAGCCAAGAATAAGAGATAGAAACACAGCACTGCTACCCACCCTAACTTTGGGGAACAACTGAAAAGATGTGGTGCAAGGGGATGAGCTCCCCTAGGGCATCTCATCGTGGACGTGCCCCCACTCTCTCCTGCACTGGAAGGCCATTAGAGCCTTCCAAAGGGAGTAAAACGGTGGAGCAATGCCTATTATGAGTCGAAGTGAGCGTTTACTTCATAGTGGTGGAGCGATGCCTGTTATGAGTTGAAGTGAGCGTTTACTTCTTAATCTCAGAGCTGTTGTTGGCTGTCTTGAGTTGAACTGGCAGCTGCTTCCCCCTCCCCCGGGCACGTCCCCCTATTGCTGGTAAAAGACAGATATAGCCTTTTTAAAAAAATTCTTCTTGCTGTTTATTGAGCAACACTGCTGCTTTTAATTCCACCCCTCCTTTGTTTATTTATTTATTTATTCCATTTTATATGCATTACTGGCTTATCCTTGGCTGACTTCCTTATGCCCCCAGAAATGCCAGCTGCATGCCTGCCTGCCTGCCTTCCCTCCCTCCTCCCCTGCCCACCTCGCAGGGATGTTGTGTGTGTGTGGCTTTGACTCAGGGGAGAAGTCCTTCCTGCGCTCACTTGGAGTTTTGGAAGTTCCAAATTTTGCAGGTTTAAGCCCCGCCAAAAAACAGGGGATGATGGGACTGCCTTGAGTCTCGGCGTGCGTATGTATCCCTGGATAAGCTGTCATGGTGGTGAGTTTGAGGTTTTTTTTTAACGTGCAAAATTGACGGAGCTATGGAAAGGGGTGTTGAATTTTCATAAATTCCCCAAAAATCAGGGGATGATGGGACTGCCTTGAGTCTCGGCGTGCGTATGTATCCCTGGATAAGCTTTCATGGTGGCGAGTTTGAGGTTTCTAACGTGCAAATTGACGGAGCTATGGAAAGGGGTGTGAATGGGGTGCCCGATTTTCAAAAATTCCCCAAAAATCAGGAGATGATGGGATTGCTTTGAAACTTGGCGTGTGTGTGTGTATACCCCCATGAGGTGTCATGGTGCCAAACGTGAGGTTTCTAACTTGAACAGAAAAAAAGTTGTATAATTTTTTAGCTTTCAATGCAAGCCTATGGGGGGGGGGAAAACGGAGCTCCGGATCCGGATCCGGAGCTCTGAGCGGAGCGGAGCGGAAGTGGGAGGAGCGGGGGCGGGGCAGAGCGGCCCGATCCGGAAAATGGCGGATCTGCAAGTGAAGCGGAGCGGGTGGTCCGTGCACACCCCTAGTTGAGAGGGGGTTCTCCCCATTTTCATCCTTCTAAGGTATCAGACTGTAATATTTGTGAGTGACACAGTGAGAGAGATTTTTCTTCTTCAGAATGCCTGTGTAACTGACACAGTCTGATAGGATACCTTGTGAGGACACCTGTTCTTCTCATGACTTCTAGTAATACTGTGAGTATCTTTCTGTTGCAAATGTTTTGCAGCTATTGTCGTGAACACCCATAAAAATGCAAGCACAGACTATAAAAATTGTACAGCTTAATATACTTTGTCAGTTACATCACTAAAACATTCAATGGAAAACGAGTTCTAAATAAATATTTTCCTCTATGTACACTATGTATCCTTATTTTAACAAATTCATTCATTTTGATCAATAAATAAGTACTATAACTGGTGAGGTAGATTTTAATTCTCAATGAACAGCAATAAATAGCAAATAATTCTCTACAGGCATTGGGCCAAAGCAAACAATCCAGATCAAGTCTCCTTCACCTGTAATTTCTATTGCAAAATACAGATCCATTAAATGAAATGGGTCAGTATTTGGCATTTTGAATGGCAAGTTCAGGTGGCTCAATTCAGAGGTTCTTCAGATAAGCACTTTATCATATGGTCACAACTGGCCACTCATGGTTCTTCACAGGACATTTTGATTACACAGCAATCCTCTTGTGTGTCTCCTGCTCCTTCTGCTCTTTTTTCCATCACAAAATAAGTCCCAGAAAATCCTCCTTTTTTGGCTATAACGATACTTGCCACCATTTCCTTCGGTGGGCTGGAGAAGAGGTGAAATAAAAACACCCACTGAATGGGCCACATGGTCTTTGCTTTCTTCCTCTTTCTTCCCCATGTGAAGGGAGGGGAAGCTGCTTGTCCCTATTGTGGGACAGAAGCAGGGGGCAAAACAACGGAAGGGAAATTCCCCCCCACCCCATTTGACGATCATCTCAGATTGGGACTGCAACGTGTGTGTGGAGTGGCAGGGTAGGAAAGGGTAAAGCCAACCCACCACCATGCTAGGGTTCCAATCCTGATAGAACACCCCGTGCTTAAAAGACAACCGAAATAATAATAATAATAATAATAATAATAATAATAATAATAATAATAATAATTCAGCTGCTTGCAACATCTTTAAAGTAATTTATATTTTGGCCCTTATTTTTTTCATGGAAATATGAACAGATATCAGTGGATTCCTTCCCTAGTAAACAATATCAGATATGAACAATCATCTTGCATATCTATTCCAGCACCAAAGCACCTTCAGTTTAAAAGAAGTGTTAACCTAATTCCACTGCCATTGTACAGCTCTTCACTACTAACATATGTCATTCTGTTTATTTAACTCAAATGGAAGTATAGAGAAAGCAAAGACTCAGCATCTAGCTAGATGGCCACTGACCCCATAGTGTCCTTAGCTCAAGTACTCTAATCTCCAGAGGAAGAGATTTGGGACTGATAGACTAAGGGAAAATGCAGGTGAGAAGTTGCAATTTAGCACATTATGAATGACTGTGTAACTACATGATGCGGAAGTTCAGGCAAGCACTTTAACTTAGAATTTCCATGCTTCGGGGTACTTTTTTTTAAAAAAATTTTTTTTATTGTGAACATCAACAAACAGAACAGAAAATACATCATGAAAATGGGGGGGGGGGGACCTTTCATTGTATATATAGAATTATCATCTTTTCCATCATATGTACTGTTGCCCTAAAAAAGAAAAAAATGGGAGAGCGTTATACAAAGGTTTCAAGAAAAATCGACCAGATATCCATATATTTATTCACTTGCAAATTGTGTCTATATAACTCTCATTCAAAAGTTGATAATGTTATTAGGTCCTCAGTCCATTGCATTATGGGAGGTGTGAATTTGTTATTCCAATGTGATGATATAAGTCTTTTGACTATTATAAGAGCTCTGAAGATCCATATGCATTGACCAGGTGTTAACTTCCAAGAAGCTGGAAGGTAATTTAGGAGGAGATGCACATTATTCCATATTATAGATTGTTTCAGTACAAAATTCATCCTTATTATGACCTCCTCCTAAAAGGAGGCAGCTACAGGGCATTGCCAAAACATATGAGTTAAAGAAGCATTAAATGCATGAAATCTCCAACAGTAATGCAAGTTGGACAAACCCTTATTGAAAAGGCATTGTGGAGTCCAATAGACCCGAAACAAACATTTTTGCTGAAAAACTACATGGCTACATCTGTAAATCCTGTCTCTTAAAGTTACTTTTTAAAACAAAACCAAAAACACACATTTTCCTTGCGTTTTGAAAGGAAACTCACTGAATTACACGAGCTGGTGGTTGATGGCAGCATTTACCTTCACTGTGATTCTTTAATAGTATTTATACTGCTCTTTCAGGTGTTCAAACCATTTCACATATATTAGCTCAGTAATCTTTACATCAACCTTGTAAGATTGGCTATCTATATTATTATCCACACATTATTCCTGTTTTTATTATTTTTAGTTTATTCAACTCGTTCAAAAAGTGTAATAGGCGTGTGATACAGCCCATTGCTTTCATTCGCATATTACCTGGGTGGGTAGGGGACTGAGACAGACTGGCTTGTGACAATTCTGGAATGCAGTCTACTGTTATCAAATGGCAAACCAAGTGAACATTGCAAAGGTCTCAAAAGAAATGTAGAGGAAAAAGTGACCCAAGCCAAAGACTGCAGACTGAGGGAGGGTTAACCCTTCCCTCCCCAGCTGTGATCCTGACAAAAATCCCCCAACCCTCTGCCTCAGGCTGCAATGATAGTAGTAGTAGTAGTAGTAGTAGTAGTAGTAGTAGAAGAAGAAGAAGAAGAAGAAGAAGAAGAAGAAGAAGAAGAAGAAGAAGAAGAAGAAGAAGAAGAAGAGCTCCTGTGGCAACTTTCCCCACTATTGCTAACTGTAGTACAGGGAGGGGAGATTTTATGTTGCAATTATGGCTGGGAGTAAAAGGGTTAAACTTTTCCTCCTTGCATACTGCATCCCTCATTAAATTACACACACACCTAGAGCCCCTGACATGGCTGCAAGCCGCACTATCAACATATGTGTAGTTACTAGGTGCTTAACTATAGAACTGGGAATGGTCAACTGAAGGCTGAGAGCAGAAACAAATTATCACATTAGACATGTAACTCTGTTCCCCCATATGAAACCAAAGAAAGCCGCACAAGAAAGCTGAGAATCCTAAGGTCCATCCTTAAAGCAAGAGCCGTTCACAAAGCAAAGTAAAGCAAAGGGCAGTATCCAACAGTGACCTGCCACACACTGCCAGTCCCACTGGTTCTGTTCTGCAAGTGGCCCCCACAGCTTGTGGATTTAGCATTTATGGGGCACCCCCAAACAAGTGGAAATGAGTATGGGGCAGGTTGGTGGAATAAAAGTGGTGTTGGGCAGGATTGGATACCCAAAGGTTGGAGTGGCTCCCCTTTCTCTAGACTCAAATTAGGGGCAGCATCAATAATATATAATGAAACTGGACATTTGATTCAATTCCCCTTTACTATTCTGACATCTGATGCAGTTCTTGTGAAGATGTCACACTGTTTTGTGACCAAGGTGTAATCTACACCAAGCAGAATAAAAGTGGTATGAAAGCAGTATATAAAAGGCAGGAGTCACACCCCTCCTTTATAGTGGTATGGGCCCATTGACACATGCCATGTACTGCTTTCATACTGCTATATCCTGCTTGGTGTGGCTCCTGCCTTTTATATACCACTTTCATAGTGTAATATCCTGCTTGGTGTAGATAAGGCCCAAGAAACCATCCCCAAAGCTGTAGAATTAATTTTATAAATGAGCCTCAAACTTTTTACCCACATAGAGACAGGGGCAGGGGGATTGATTCCAACCTTAACAGTTCTTTTAGTAATGTAGTCTAGGGAACACTGCATTTTTGCAGTAGATCTTCCACTGGATAACAAAACCATTTTGTGTGTTCAAAATTTGCTCTGACTGTTTCATACAGCCCAATAATCCACTTCAGATTTCAACATTCTCTCAGGCCACAGCTAGACCTAAGGTTTATCCCTGGCTCGTCCAGGGGTCAAAGCTGTTCATCTAGGTGACACACAGGGGATCCAGTGCTCAGGCAGGGGCAAACCCTGGATGATCCCAGGATAAACCTTAGGTCTAACTGTGGCCTCAGAGGAACAGCCACCAAATATGGTTTTCCTTGCTTTTTCATACTTTTGCCAAAGAATATTTTCTTTCAGGGAATCCCAGTACTCCTAATTAAATGATGCAACCACTGGCCTTTGTAACCCCACCAAGATGGTACTGCATCTGCACTGGAAGATGGTGAAAATCCTTTATTTTACATCTACAGCAATGGAGATGGACCTGCAGGGTGGGGTGGGGTGGGGTGGGGAACAGCATGGCCAAAAAGGTGGAGTGATGTAAGATTTGGTACCAAAGTAGCCAGTGGTACTACCCATCAATGTAAGGTAGAACTGTGCAAGTCAACAGCCATGATCTATCGCCCTGCATAGCAGGGCAAAAGTAAGGTGAAACTTGATTTTGACATACTTTTATACTGTTAGTTTTACTCTACCCTGTGCCTGTTTGGTGCATTCCCTTCCCTTTCTTATTGTTTTATTATGTTTTTATTAGAATGTAAGCTTACATGGCAGGGTTTTGCTATTTTATTATTTTACTCTGTACAGCACCATGTTCACTGATGGTAATAATAATAATAATAATAATAATAATAATAATAATAATAATAATAATAATAATAATGCCCTTCTCGCAGGCTTCCCATAGGCATGTGATTGGCCCCTATGGAAAGCGGGAGGCTGGACTTAAATAGCCTTTGGTCTGATCCAGTAGGTCTCTTCTTATGTTATGTCCTAAGATCACCCCTACTCTCTCTTGGGAGTTGCATAATGACTAATGGCAGATTTTAAAATGGAAGTTCAAGAGCAGGACAACAGTCTTGAAATGCATTTTCCTCCTCTGCCTTATTATATATTTTTTTGTTTCATTGATGAGTCTCCTTCACTCAGCTTTCATTTATCCTTACAATCATCCCTGTTCTAGCTAACCCAGCCATCCTGGTCAGCATCCTTTTTCTTTCCTCTAACTAAATGGAATATGAGCATAGCTACTAAAAGCCCATAATGAATAACCTCAGTTCAGCTCATCCTTCCAGGGCTATTGTTTTGAATGCGGCAGCAGCAGCAACTAAAATAAAGCCTGTTGTTGACTCATCTGACCTGATTCACTCCCATTGATGAACTTTTTGCTGTACTTGTTTTTTTCACTGGTGTAAGGTAGCCCTTGCTTTGACAGAGTTATACCGTGGCAAAAGTGCAGGGTGATGGTGAATTGGGTCCTTTCCAATAAAACAGCTCTGAGAGTGGAGCAATGATTTACCCTGATGATTTATAATAGAAATATGGTGTTCTTTACATTGCAGCTGCTGCAGTAGATCTTGGCAGAACTACACAAATAATAATAATAGAGGTCACAAAAGGAGAGAATGTCTTTACAAAAACACCCACCCCCTTTGTCAAAGCATGCTGGAGAAATATGATTGAGTGCATTGAAACTATTTTGGGGTAAGTGATCTGACACTTGTGCCCAAAATATCATTGGAGTAGAATTAAAAGATTCAATGAAATTTCAGAAGTCTACATGGTATGAATTAAAAATTTGATCACTGTGTTCTTATCCCTGATGTGATTCATTGTGAATTGTTTTTGTTTTATTTATGATTCCATGACCACATCTCTGGTTTATGTAAACATGAGGTTGGTTAACAGCATCACCTTGATCACAGGAATGGAAACAACAGTATGAATTTTGATGTTAGTTAGGAGTTGCCAAAACCAATTAAGCAAACTCATAAGTTCTTTATGTTACAACAAAGTTCTAAAAGATACGAGTTTCATTTTAAATAGAAAATGCAAAAGGGATTCCATCATTTCTTCAATGTACATCAATATTTATTTAAAAAATTGTACAGTATTTAGGCCTTGTGGTGCGGTACTGCATGCTGTTTGCATTTCTTAGAACAATTTTTATTTAAATTATAGACATAAACACCATTGGTTTATCATTTTATTTTCAAAATATTCTTGCTAATACATTACAAGAAAGCAGTACATGTAACTATATCTATACAGACATGTGGATTACCTTTTCAAGACAAAGAGCAATCCATAATTAATTCCTCATGGTGCAGAGCCTGGGCTGTATATAATTTTTAACTAATGAGTGAACACATTTTTTAAAACACACACACACACACACTTTTTAGATTTTCTCTCTATATCCACTTTCACATATCTTCTGAAATAGCATGCCTTTTATCTTGACTCTGCTTCTTTTGTCTTGTGTAAGCTGAACATTAATCAGTATATATTTTACCCAATAACCAAAAGAAAGTTGAAAGGGGGAATCAAGAGGGTTAAATCCTTGGAAAATGCATGGAGCTAACTCAAAAGTACAATAATAGAAGCTCAACTAAAATGTATTCCACAGGTTAGGAAAGGTAGCACCAAGTGCAAAAGGTCACCAGCATGGTTAACAAGCTGTGTCAAAGAAGCTATTGTAGAAAAGAGGCCTTCCCTCAAAAAATGGAAGTCTTGCCCAAGTGAGGAAAATAAAAGGGAGCACAAGCTTGCACTAAGGAGATGCAAGCAAACAATAAGAGATGCAAAAAAGCATTTTGAAGAGCACATGGCTAATAATATCAAGTCCAACAATATTATTATTTATTATTACTATTTATTTATTGCATTTTATACCTCCCAATAGCCGAAGCTCCCTGGGCAGTTCACAAAAAGGAATTCTTTAAATATATCAGAAGCAGGAAACCCACTACGGAAGCAGTTGGACCATTGGATGACAATGGAGTTAAGGGAGTACTAAAGGAGGACAGGGAAATTGCAGAGAAGCTGAATGAATTCTTTGCATCTGTGTTCTCTGCAGAGGATACAGGACAGATGCCTGTGCCTGAACTGATGTTTTCAGGAAGAGAGACTGAGGAACTGAGGCAAATAGTGGTTACTAAAGATGTAGTTCTCAATCTTATTGACAAATTGAAAGCAAATAAATCAACAGGCCCAGATGGTATCCATCCTAGAGTTCTCAAAGAATTAAAATATGAAATTGCGGACCTCCTCACAAAAATATGCAACATGGACATTTTGCATATTTTTGTGAGGAGGTCCGCAAATTCATATTTTCATATTTCAGCCTCTGTACCAGAGGACTGGAAGATGGCCAATGTAATTTTCAAAAAGAGATCCAGGGTGGATCCAGGAAATTACAGGCCAGTTAGCTTGACACCTGTTCCAGGTAAATTGATTGAAAGCATTATTAAAGACAAAATTAGTAAGCATATAGAAGGACAGGTCCTGCTAAAGAAGAATCAACATGGCTTCTGCAAAGGCAAGTCCTGTCTCACTAATCTACTAGAATTCTTTGAGAGTGTTAACAAACACGTGGACAGGTGATCCGGTGAACATTGTTTACTTGGACTTCCAAAAGGCTTTTGATAAAGTCCCCCACCAAAGGCTCCTGAACAAACTTAATAGTCAGTTCTTTTCAACTTATTCAAAAATAATCTGGAAGAAGGAATGAGCAGTGAAGTGGCCAAGTTTGCAGACAAAACCAAATTATTTAAGGTTGTTAAAACACAAAGGGATTGTGAAGAGCTCCAAAGGAATCTCTCCAAGCTAGGAGAGTGGGCATCCAAATGGCAGATGCAGTTCAATGTAAGCAAGTGTAAGGTGATGCATGTTGGGGCAAAAAAAACCCCAATGTCAAGTATAATCTAATGGGATCTGAGCTGGTGGTTACCAAACAAGAAAGAGATCTTGGGATTGTGGTGGATAGCATGATGTATCCACACAGTGTGTGGCCGCTGTAAAGAAAGCAAACTCCATGTTAGGTATTATAAGAAAAAGAATTGAGAATAAAACAGCCAGTATCATACTGCCTTTATACAAATCTATGATGTGACCACACTTAGAATACTGTGTACAGTTCTGGTCACCACACCGAAAAAAGGATATTATAGAGATGGAAAAAGTGCAGAAAAGGGCAACTAAAGTGATTAAGGGGCTGGAGCATCTTCCCTATGAGGGAAGGTTACATCAACTGGGATTGTTTAGCTTGGAAAAAAGGAGGCTAAGGGGAGACATGATAGAGGTGTACAAAATTATGCATGGTGTGGAGAATGTGGACAGGGAAACATTTTTCTCCCTCTCTCAAAATACTAGAACCCGGGGTCATCCCATGAAGCTGATTGGTAGGAGATCCAGGACAAATAAAAGGAAGTACTTCTTCACACAGTGCATAGTTAAATTATGGAACTCACTGCCACAAGATGTAGTAATGGCCACCAATTTGGATGGTTTTAAAAGGGGGTTGGATAAATTCCTAGAGGCGAAGGCTATCAATGGCTACTAGCCATGATGGTTGTGTGCTATCTCCAGTATTCGAGGCAGTAAGCTTGTGTGCACCAGTTGCTGGGGAACATGGGTGGGAGGGTGCTGTTGCACCATGTCCTGCTTGTTGGTCCCTGGCCGATGGCTGGTTGGCCACTATATGAAGAGAGTGCTGGACTAGATGGATCCTTGGTCTGAACCAGCATCAGGGCACTTCTTATGTTTTCATTTCTTTTTATCAACAGATATTAATTTTTCAAATTCAGTTGGACTTCCAAAGAGCCATATTTTCTAATTTAGAATGGAAGCCAATGCTCACTTACTGGGGACTACATTCCACTGATATTAATGGAACTTGCCTCTGAGTAAACATTTTTATATTCATTTATTTAAAACATTTATATATCACCCATAAGCAGAGCTTCCAGGCTGGTTTATATAGAATCATACTGTAATTTACTGAAGCAGTACTTGCTCTGCAAATATTGAAACCACATTGTGAAATACACGGCTTTATGTATAATGTGTTGGAATGATACATTTAAAGGCATGAATATTTATATCAATTATCTATATAAATTATTCCAGGCCAATGAATATCCATATAAATTGCTGTAATATTTATTTACTTCTCTATTTTTATTAAGATTTATATCCCACCCTTCAAGTACATTATCAGGGTGGCTTACGCTAAAATATTAAAAGCACAATATTTCTATCTTGTCCATTTTTACATCTGTCTTACTTCTAAATTAATAAATTAAAACAAATGCAAAGGGTTTTGTTTTGTTTTGAAATGAAGCATGGAGTTGGTCTTTGGAATGCATTGTTATTGTGTATTCATGGTCAACTGCAGAGATAAATTATTTCTTCCTTTGGGATTTACTCCCAAGGATTGCAGCAGGCAGGGTCAGTTCCAGATTATGGGAGGCCTTTGGCAACATGCCTTTGATGGGCTCCATTCTCTTTCGCCCTCTACAGCAAGCCCAGTCTTCCCTGGTATACTGCCCTAGGACCTCTCACTTGCTCATTTCTTCTCAGTCTAGCTTTAGGGATAATGGTGGGCATTAGATTTGATGATCAATTGCCATAGCTCTGCCACTGATGGGTTGGGTGCAAGTGATTGATTAGGGGTGGATGCTGCTGCTGCAATGAACAGCCACAGTCTCTACTTGGAGAACTACAAGTTCAACCGCAGCTTTTAAAGCTCAACTAAAAACTTTTCTTTTTCCTAAAGCTTTTAAAACTTGATGTTGTGCAGACTTCTACTGTTACTTTCTACTGTTAGTTTTACCCTACCCTGTGCCTGCTTACCCTACCCTGTACCTGTTTGCATTCTCTTCCCCTCCTTATTGTTTTACTATGATTTTATTAGATTGTAAGCCTATGCGGCAGGGTCTTGCTATTTACTGTTTTACTCTGTACAGCACCATGTACACTGATGGTGCTATATAAATAAATAAATAAATAAATAATAATAATAACCTATGGGGTTTGTTTTTCCCTGAGTGGTGTGGCAGTTGGGGCTGGACCCAGCCCAGCCATCTCCCCTGCTTTCTCATGCACACCCACTCTTATGCCACAGATTGGGTTGGGCCCATTCCACCCCACCCTACAAGACAGCATAAGAGAGTCCAATAAGTGCAGGGTGGGTTTGACAGAAGGATTCGGTCTGCTGGTAAATGAGGAGGATTGGGATAGGCCACCAAAAGGTACGTCGTTGAGCTCCCTTCCCTGGAAATTGACCCTCCTGGATGATGATGATGATGGATGATGTGGAGTAAGTTTTCACCCCCCACAAACCCTCAGGGTATTGGTTAGGGTGACTCTCTTATGTTTTCATAAGTGTTGGGTAGAACGTGCAAAATGGAACTTCAGATTTCCCTTCAATCTATGAAGGAAAAGTTGTGGGGATAGGGGAATTGGCTTTTTCTCCTGCTCTGCTCAAGACAGCTGCAATTTTGTCTTGTCCAATTTAAGAAATCTGAACCAACCTAAAACTACATGCAGTCCAATTCTGCACATATTTATAAGTAAGCCACAATGTATTCAATGTGACATTCCCATGTAAGACTACTATTTTTTTCCTCTCCTTCAGTGATGGGACAGGAGAGGTGCTTCAATAGGTTATATTTAACAAATGCTGCAATCACAGAATGAACATCTTGTCAACTCTTGGAAAATCCTTTAAAGTGTGTACTAGACTAACAGGTAATAAACAATGTTTTCACTCTCTCACAAATTGGAGTATCCACAAGCATGCTTATTATCTATTACGATCAGTTATGATTGCAGTCATAGTCTAATCTCCTGTCTTCCATTTGACATTTTTTACCAGCTCACCTACATTCTCTTTCTGGGCCTGTTCAAATGTCATGACAAGACATTATGGGTTAATTCACCTGCAGGGCTCTGACTGACATTTGTATATGCAAACCATGGCTTGGGGTGGGGGCACGGTTGTGAGGACCAGCAAAAGTGGGTTGTTCATATCATTACCAAACCACCCACAACCCTAAAACAGCTCATGTGTTGTGGATTCTAAACCACACCAACAACCCACTCTTGCTGGGCAAAGTGGCAGCCAAAGCACAACACAGAGACCCCACAGGTAAATTTAACCCACCACCTCTCTCTCTCTCTCTCTCTTGGGGCTTAGTCCTCCTAGCCATGCTGCCCAGAGAGAGGGTGTTGGAAGACAGCAGAAGCAGCACATGCTAAAAGAAGCACCCTCTTTTTCTGCTTACTCCCCTAGTCATAGGTTGAAGCAGTTCCAAGCTCAGCCACCCTGTGTCCCACAGAGACAAGGCAGCTGAGGCCACGACAGTGGCAGCTGTTTCCTTCCAGTATGGCTCCATTGCTCACTTGAGCAGACTAGGGAGCAGAGGCAGCAACCTGCTCTCTGATGGCCTTCCATAAGGTGGCAAATAAAAACCTTCCTTTTAAAGGGAGGCATTTGGTTTGTGAATTGCTGCCTCATTGAACTTGGTCTATGGTTTAAAAAAACAAAACAAAAAACCAACCCAAACATTGTTTTGTTCTATTATTTTCAGCTGCTGTTTGAGTGTTGCATTATCATGTTGTAAGGCTAATTTTGAATTGGTTTCTTGTATTGATAACCACTTTGAAGAGGTGGGGTATAAATATTTTCAACTAATAAATAAAAAGGAGGAAGGGCTTCTTCCACTTGCTTCCTTCTCCCTCTGAGTGGGGGCTCTGGTCCGAATTCACACTCACTCACACACATGCACCTCTAGCAGGAGCTGGCTGGCTGGCAGGCAGGCGGGCGGGCAGGCAGGCAGGCAAGAGCAGAGCTGCTCCTTGCAACCCCCCTGGCGTGCCCACAAACAGGCCTGTGTTTCCTGCCCTCTAAGCCTGGGCAAGAGAAGGCTGCAGTTGCAGAGGGGATGCTGCAGATGCCTGCCCAGGTCAGCCCAGAGGAGCAGGTGGGGGTGGGCCGCCCATCCAGAGAGCCTTCTGCCCACGGCCATGGCCCACTTGGCCCCCCTCTCTTGCCACCTGAGTCTAGGCAGGGCGACCAGATGGCTCAGAGCCAGAAAGACAAAGTGAAACTTTGTGCTCGGGCCCCTCTTTGAGGCGGGGGACTTGAGGGAAACCTGACCCCGACGCACCCCCCTCGCCCGCGGGCTGGTGCCCACTCAGTTACGCAGACTGTGGTAAGGGCTACATCAGCGACGAGAAACCCTTCAGCTCCCGCTCCTCCGGCTCCCCTTCGGTCCTGTCTGGGACTCCCGCCTCTTTCTGTCCCTCCTCGCCCCCGCCCCCGCGCGCGCTTCTCGGGCGCCCGCACAGGTGTCAGCTATTGGGTAGAATATGCAAATACACCAGTGACGTCACACAGCGCCGGTCCAGACAGCAGAAATAGGGCAGGAATTCAGCAAAGCACCATTTACGCACCTCTTCGCGCCTGGATTGCGACTGCCGCGGCTTCCCGCTCTTCGTCTTCTTCTTTTTCTTCTTGGGGTTCTTTTGTGTCTCTCCTCTTCGCCCTCCCCACCCCTCCCTCCTGGCTTGGTCCCCTTCCTCCAGTCCCCACCGGCCGTTTCATGCTCTCCTCCCCCAGTCGCCCTTCTGAACGCTCCTGCAGGCTCCCCTTCGCCTTCCTCAAGGAGCTTTGGGGCGGGCAAGGCAGCCCCCCAACTCGGACGTTGCCTCTTCCAGCGGCTGCGCGCTCTCTCCAGTGGGCTCCGTCTGCCCTTCCTGGAACGCGGCAGGTAAGCCTTCGAGCTCTTCTGCCAGCCAGGTGGGGAAGAACGAGGAGCGGGGGGGGGGGGGCAGCTGACATCCGAGCAGCTTTTCGCTCTCCTCTCGAGCCTCCCTCCGCCCCGAGGAGGGAGGGAGCCTCTTTACTTCGCCTCCCTGCCCGCCCTCAAAAAGCCCAGTCCCTTTTTCGCTTCCCTGCAGTCTCTCTCAGGAGGAAGGAGCGAGAGTTTACACAGCGTGAACTTAGTAGGCAGCGAAACCGGCGCTCCCGAATGCGGTGTGAACAGAATTATTTGCGGTGGGGGGCGGGGGCAGTGCAGTAGCTCCAGGGAGAAGGGGTAAAGCGGCTCGAGAGAAGGTTGCCAGCAGAAGCCCCGATCCCGAAGCCCCTGGCACGCGCTCTCTCGCGGTCCTCTCAGGCTTTCCTGAGGGAGCTGGCCAGTGCCCCCCCTCGCCCCCCCCCTCGCCCCCACCCCGGGTGCTGGTTAGCTGAGGGGAATTCGGCCCGGCGCAGGAAAACCGATGAATGGCCGCTGTCGCCCTTCGTCTTCGCCAAAGCTGCTTCGCCGGCCGTTCTCTTCTTCTTCGGCGGCTGGCAACTTTGGCCGTGCGTTGCCTCAGTGGCAGCGCGCGCGGGTCTCGCATGGGCCGAGGCAGGGAAGGGCTGCTTGGACGAGCCTCGGCTTCAGCGCGCAGCTCTGCCTCCGGGCTCCGCTTCCTTTCCCGCCCGGCTCTGCCCTCTGGGGTTTCTTCCGCTCTCTCTTTTACGCTCCTGAGTTTAGCAGGACGGCTACTTTTGACAGGACAACGCGAAGGATCCAGGCTGTCCTGCAGCGGGACTGAGAGTCAGGCGTCCTTCCCATCTTGGGTGGGCAGAATTAACGTAGGATCGTTACCACTGCCTCCCGCTAAAGAAAGGTGCAGCGCACGTTTCCTGGGTTTGCTTGCATATCTACCACTAGAGCAACCCATCTGGTGAGTGTGTGTATGTCTAGATAGCAAGATCGCGATAGACTTGTTGGCCCAGCCTAGGGATCAACTAAAACCAGGGAAAAACATGCAAGTCTCTCCCTCCACCTCTGTTCTTTCACCCTTCTACTTAAATTGTGCAGTAGCACTTAGAAGCTAAAGATGAGATGTTAATGCTGCAATACCATACACACTTACTTAGGGTTAAGTCCCATTGACTTGAACTCAAGGAGGCTTACTGCTGAGTATCCATGCATAGGATTGTGCTATAAGTGTAGTCACTTGGAAGAAGTAGGTGTGCAGCTCAACTCCATTAATGTTTACTAAAAAGCTTACTCTCACTGAGTTTAATGGCATTTATTCTCAAGGCTAAGTGTGCATAGGACTATAGTCTTAGATTTAGGATACCAGGCAACCAACTAGTTATCATTTGCTTTACCCTTGATCAACAGTTTTGTAAACCATCCACCCTAATTTGTATAAAAAATGTTGAAATATAGTGATGGGTATTATGACAACCAACCATTGCTTCCTCCAAGAGGTATAAAACAAATACCTATAAAATAAGTATCTGGAAAAAACTTTGTCACTAAGAAGTGTAAAAATTAATTTATTATGCACCTTCCCTTTTCGCAATGAAATAAAAATTAGAATGGAGATTAAACCCAGAGAGTTCTTTAAAATAGACAGATCGTGGGTGCTTAAACTACATCTAGAACAAGAAAAGAACCATGTTGGAAAGATCAAGCTAAAGAGGTGTAACAGTAGCAACAAAATTTTAGAGTATGCCGTTTCTTTTAGCTTTAGCACAAAGCATCAAGTTGAACTTCAGTGATGCAAAAGACAACAAATCACAAGTAATCTACTGTAAGTCTAACAGTACGTAAAATAGTGCTGTGTCAGAGAATGCCTTCCATGAAAAGGTAGTGCAGACTAACTACAAAATATTTAAGGGTATTCATGCAACCATTCATATCAATGTTTATTAGGAGGGAAGTTCCACTGGGTTCAATGGGACAATCTTAAGTAAGTGTACATAGGATTTCAGCCACCATTTTTAAAGCACTAAAACACACAGGCTGTTTTCTTTGTATGCTTTAACCAAAGAGGGAAAGATTTATATTAGCTAACAAGTTAGAATAATTAAAAACAATACTGAATATATTCAGGATCCCCCGCCCCCCCAAAGTAAGTTGAAAAGCTGCAAAGGGACGGTTTCTGCTTATCCAGGTTTTCTCTAGTTTTGTGTTACAATTGTAACATGTTAAATATCTTGGGTCCTCATTGTTAGATGCTGTGTGTTCCAGTCTTTATGGCAATTTTTCCATCTTTTGATGCGTTATTCTTTAATGCATCTTGATAGTTATAGATAAACCTGTTGGAAGATCAACGAGGATTCTTGGAATCTTCACCTTATTTACACAGCAGGGATGAGCTGTCCAAGAGCTGTGGTTCTGAAAACCTGCCTTCGGTTTTGCTTTTTCTCCTTGTTCTGCCCCTAGGTGTCGCCTTTAGAATTTAAATTTCTACAAAGAGTAGTGTTTTATTTGTAAATAGCATTTTGATCCCAAGTTCACCAGGGCAGACAGATGTCTTCTCTTACTGTTTTCCTTCCCCATGTCTTTTTCTGCATGGCCCTGAGATCCTTAGTCATGGTTGATCCTCAGTAATTGCTATATCCTGGTGAAACTCCTGTATGTAATACATATTTCTATGATGTTCAGTAGAGGAAAATAGTAATATTTCATTTGAGAAGTAGCATGCCTTGTTTTCTAATGCATACCTTGGAAAGTCATGCTTAACAATGATTACACGTTATGGCTGACTGCACCTATTTAACCAATCATTCAGACTTGTGTGCAATTCCAGTTAACAGTGCTATCATGCATGTAAAATTGTCAATTGTTTCAAAGTGAACTTATGCTCTTAAAAACATATCAGTACTGCTGTCTGATATCTTTTAAAGTTGTGCTCTCTCTCACACACACACCATTAGCCTATCTTGGCTAACAAAAATGTAAAACTAGTTGGTGCAATAAAATCAAAGATCGACATTATCAAAACAACAACAATAAAGCAGCTGAGATAAATAAAACAGATAAGCATCACCACAGAATAAAATTTAAACTCAACTCATGTTTGTAAAGGCCTAGGCATCCCCTGCACAGAAAGATATTAACCTGCCATCAAAAAGACATAAAAGGTGGGTGCTGGGCAAACCTCAGTGAGGAAAGCATTTCACAGACAGGATGTTACAACTGAGAAAGGCCTGCCACTCATCTATACCCCATGACTTTAGATGGCAGGGATACCTAGTGTAGGTGTTGCAGCCATGATCTTAACATACAGGTAGTGGGTAAGTGTGGTAGAGGGAAGTCATTCAGGTTCTTAGGCACTAAATCATAGTAGGCTTTAAATGTAAGTGAAAGCACTTTTAATTTTGTTCAGAAATGGACTGGCAATGGGTGACATTGTTTTCAAACTGTGGTGAGATATAGTTTTTCAGGGCTAGTTTTATTTAATTCAGAATGCAGCTGCTCGACTGCTATCAGAAGTTTCTAAGATGTCTTCATAGACATCCCAATGTATAGAAAATTAATCTAATTTAGACATTACTGGATAAATGGTCAGTCTATTCCTGTCTAGTAGGGGTTGCAGCTGGTTCACCAGCCTAAGCTGTATGCCATGGACACCACATAAGCAACTAGGGACAAAGCTGGTTCAATCTGCATTTCCTTCCAGACAAGTTGAACACCATTTCCTTGCACTGTGAAACATCCCTGTTGGGAGATCCCAAAGCACTACAAATAAGTACTTCATTAACATATTGATATTCATATCTTTCAAATGCCTCATTGTTTACTTTGCTGTTCCACATCATGACTTTGAAATGCTTCCTCTCCTATTTTCATTATAATCATATTTAGTATTCTAGTCTACCAACCTCATTGTCTGTAATGTTGGAAAATCTATAGCATTTTAGCGTTCATATTTTCTACTACTTTGAATTCCACTTTCTTCCATGTCCCTTTAAATAGAATCTAATGTTGTTGGTAATTGTATCAGTAATACACAATGATTTTCTAGTGGTTTCAAATCATGAAACAGTTCAAGCATAGTCTGATCATAATGGCCATTATGTCTTTCTCTCTCTCTCTCTGTCTTAGACAAAGTCCCAATCAGATGTAGCTCAGATGTAGCTGCGTGTTTCATTAAATGCATGCACACATTTCCAAGGATATAAATTGCTATAGGATCTCAAATATAACCTTTCTAGAATATGAAATTCCAGAAATTCTAAGTACCTTGAACAGGTTTATGTCAAGTTTTCTATATTTTGCATGAATCAATATATCCAGCAAACAAAAGTTGAAAGAAGCTTTTGTTGCTTTGAGGTCACATGGATAATTTGGAAAGACAAGGTGAAAAGATAACAATAATGCTAATGTTCTGGTGGAAGGACCAGTTTTTCTCTTTAAATATTAAATATATGCTTCACTTCAGCAAATGCAAGTGTAGACACTGGGTTGGTTCACATGGTCAAACAGCCCACCATGCCTAATTTAAGCCGTAGTGGGTTGCAGTACATGCCAGTGGCCATTTTGACTATTCAAGCCACAGCCATGGCTTGTCATGTTGTCTAAATCCAGGGACTGTGGATACTGTGAGGGTTAAACAACCCTCACATAAACCTAAAACAGGCCATGAGTTTTGTGAGGGTTGTTTAAACCTTGCATAAACCATGGTCCCCAGGTTTGAACAACATGACAAGCTATGGATGTGACTTGCACTGAAATGAATGTGAATGTTATTACTGTTCCTATTTTGTGGTCATTAATCTGGACCACTGATAGCAAATCTATGCCAAACTCCTTACAAATGACCTCTCATTCAGGCAACTATAAGAATAGTAAAATAATATTTGAAGCCCTAAACTCCTCAAAAACTGGCTTCTCAACAATGGCCAGATGTGATTTTATACAAACATCTAGTTAAATAATTTTCTCTCTGTTCCAAATTAATCAAGCCAAGGACTTCTTCGTGCTTCTATTCTGTCCATTACTAGCTTTTTGCCTTTCACCCTGGACTGCACAATGTACTTGATTATATGGATAATTTAAAATATTTCTTATGACCCTAAACATTTTTAACTTTTCACAAACTTTCCTAATATGTGCAAAATAATACATTATGCTCCTTACAAGATCTTCAGATGACCAGATCACCACTTGTTTTGAGTAATGCTAGCTGAGATAGAAAGAATGTACATGAATCAGATCTCCACTAGTACTTGCCAATATTCTTGCATTTTCCTCAAAAATAGCTGTGTTATGCAGGAAGTTTGTCCACTCAAAGAAACTAACCAAGTTGTTTTTTCTGTTTATATCATCCAATGGCGACATTAACTTAGGCTAAATTATTTTTTATTTATTGTTCAAAAATAACCAGGGGTGGAAGTAGGGGTGGAAGATGGGAAGAAAAACAAAGCAGATAAGGTGAAAAGTTTGTTGTTGGTATTAAAAAAAAAAAACACCCAAGAATGTGCATTTACATCTGATTTTAAAAAGTTCAAAACTTGGTTATACTTCAAGACAGACATAGGGGGAAAAATGAAATCCTTGAGCTAAATTTTCTACTGCTTAATTCCTTTACAAATGCTCCTTAATTCAAATGAAATGCGTAACAAAAATGTAACACATTATACTTGATGCCATTTAGGCATCCCATTTATCAAAACCTAAGCTTTATCTGAAATTGTATAGATAATTAATTGGAACTGTAATTTAACTTCATGATGGTTTTCTGATAGGGTTAGTATAGAATTATACTATTAATTTTCTTAGGATTAGCAATATTTTATAGAACTGATGGGAAGTAAAATTATTTTCTAAACTTCAGAACTATACAGCTGATGCAGCAAATGAACAACTGTGAAAAAGTGAAGGCCAGGTTTGTTTTGGAGGCTGATGTATTCAAACTAGTAAATTAATGCAGTTGAAGATACAGTGCCTGAAGGGTTTGATTTGTCCTTCTAGTTATCTATCGCTGGCTTTTCATGGTGGCTCTTTTTGTGTGGATGAAGCGGGGAAAGAGAAATGTTACTACATTGTGGATGTTGCAAGAAATATGAATGCTGTTTGCTACTGAGATGTGTTGTCAGTGCAATAAAATTAGAGTTTTGCCATGGCATGGGGCAATATATGTAGTGATTACTATCAATTTGGATTGCTTTTAAATGGGATTAGACAAATTCATGGAGAATAAGATTATCAATAGTTTCTGCCCATGATGACAATAAGCTACTTCAGTATCACAGGCAGTATGTGCCTGCATACCAATTGCTGGAGAACACATGCGGGAGGGTGCTGTTGCACTCATATCTTAATTTGCATGTTTCTCACAGGCAGCTGGTTGGCCGTTGTGTAAGCAGAATCCTGGACTAGAAATACCATTGGTCTCATCCAACATAGCTCGTCTTATGTACTTACGGCATCCATTCCGCTCTGAACCTTTCGGATGTGAGATGCTATGTGACTAAATATAAATGTTTATTAGTCAAGATCATTTCATGTAGAATGCTAATTTTCAGATTAAGGACCTGAACTTCAGAATTTACTCTATGAACTATACACTGAGGTTAACTCATGCCGCTGGGCATAAAAATCCAGTACTGGAGTGTGAGCACAACTGTTCCTTTTGTGCCAGTGTTGGGGCATAACCCTAACAATGATATAACTTTCTGTTAATGGCATTTGTGCTTGTTCTTTTCATGCTCTTGTGTTAGAACATATCTTCAAGCAATTGTCCCTTAATATGGGGGTGGGTGGGTTTCTGTACTGCATGCATTTGATAGATTATTCATAAGTCATAGAGGTTTCAACTAAGGTAGCACAAACTATTGTCTGTGCTATGCTAGCTAACATGTATATGCAGGATCTGGCTTCTCAGCTTTGTAAAAAAGAGTTCCTCAAGATCCAAATCACTTAAGGGAGTTCACACGAAACCCTCCATCTTTTTAATAATATTAATATTATTAATAATTTATTTCTTACCCGCCTCTCCACTTGGATTGAGGCGGGGAACAACAATGAATATAAAACACATTAAAAATGAATATGCAGAGGGTTTAGGGGGGGAACTACGCAGGCCAGTTCTAACCCTGCTGCAACCACATGTGACCTCCCACTCCCCTGATGAACATTCAATGGTTATTCATGAGAATGCATTCTCCATGCATGCAGCTATATGTATGGAAAGCCCCTGCACCCTATACTCTAGTGTAGGAGCTCTCTGCACATATAGGGAGTGTGTGAAGAACTCCTTTTCACTAATATCTACTGGTCATTCATTAGGGGAGGAGGGAGATGCTCTGCAGTTCTGGTGCTGGGTAGGCCTAGCCTAGCCCCAACAACCCCCTGTGTGCATTCTTTCAATGTGTGTACTCCTTTACTTTTAGTAATCATCATCATAATAATCTTTACATAGGTAAAGTAGATTAGTATTAAGTTGACACTGCATAGGGGTGGATGCAGGTAGATGGGATAGTGTTATGTTTAAGTTTACCTACTCGGTGTACAGCAACTCTTTCAAACAGACACGTCTTACTTCACAGCGCAATCCCAATTTCTCGCATGGTAGTCTAACTACATTTATAGTGAGAACAGCTCATGGACGCAACAGAAAAGTGTACAAATAAACAATATAGAGTGCAAAGCTGATTTTTTTTCTTTTAATAAGCAAGTCTCTTATTCAGATGGCCAAAATCAGCAGTATCATTCTAGGAAGCATTGCAAATAAGATCATATGGCCTTTCCACTGAGTGCTTATGGATCCAGAGACCTGGACTAGGCAGAAAATTGTACTACCCTATTTCTTCGATTCTAAGACGCACTTTTTTCCCCATATAAACATCTCTAAAAATGGGGTGCGTCTTAGAATCGCTGGTGTGTCTAAGGGTTTTTTTTCCTGTTGGTGGTACTGAAATTAGTGTAAGACAATTGATGGCATCTTACAATCGAACAAATACGGTATATAGCAGTGCAACCTGTCATAGTAGGAACAGAGAAAGGAATTTCTCTTATAAAGACCTATTTGCCTTGGGAAAAGGAAGTGGAATCTTGTGCCTTAAACACACACATGAAAAAAGAAAGTCTGTCTATAGCTGGAGAATAGGGGAGGGCAGAACGGTCTATTTTCTGTCTATCATACTTTCATCTGTGTTCACTGTAAATCTTCTCATTAATCTGCTTTTAAACAACAGTGCATTTCTAAAAGTATATTTTCTTAAAATAGGCATTTTAAGTGGTATTTTTATATATAAAAAATATTTTGAGCCAGGAACAGTGTTGAAATATTCGGAGAAGTGCAAAATCAATGGATAGCTATGTTCTGATTTGTACATTAGTCTGGAGTTTGTATTGAAATTTGCTGAAATTGGAATTCCTCAAGCATCCCTTCTGGACAATGGCATGTACAAATGGCTACGCCTGTCCAGCATCTCAAAGCTTGATGCCATTGCCACTCACTTCATGTATTATCCTAGGAGCACAATGACTGCTATTTGGAACCCAATTCAAATAAGTACCTATTAGCATGTTCAGCCACTTTTATGAAGCAGCACCTCCTAATCTGGACCTGTTCTGGATATTGCAAGAAAACACTTCATACCACTCCCAAAATTAGGGGTTTCAGTGGTCAAAATGGGACAGACCCCAAGGGTGCTGTATCATGTAAGTGGCTAGTCATTTTGAGATGGCTGAACAATGTGGATCAGGCTTGCAGGATGTTAACAGGATAATGTTGCAAGTACCAATCAGCCACAAATATCTAGGATCAGAATATTGATGTTTCTCTTAATTATCCTAGATTGCATTTAGTATTGGGCCAGATTTTAAGCAGAATTTAACCGAAGAGGAGGTGCTCGTAAATATGCATGGATCTGATTGCATTTCACCTCAGTAATTTAAATCAAAATATATTAAATCCCACTCTGTTCCAATTTTATAACTGACTTGCTTGACAGAAAATCTGATTTTAGGCAGGGGAAGTACTATAAGGCATGATGAGGAACCTGCTCTCATGGTGTGACCTGTTCAAAATATTAAATGAACTAGGTGCAGGGAACAGAATAGGCCAATCTCCATAGTGAAGTATTTCCCCATCTTTTCTGGCTAGAGAATGCTGGGGGATGTAGGACATTTTTCTGTTGAAGCATGCAAAGGGCTGACTTTTTAATGCTTTAATTCAGTCATGCCTTAAACCCTGATGTATGAATTAATTCCCCAATGCATGTGACATTTCTCAACCTTGCCTCAAAGACCCAGCATTTCTGTTCTTACAGCTGAATCTTAGAGGTACATACTTAGAAGTCAGTATCATTGAGTTTCATGGGGCTTACAGCACATGTAGTTCTTAAGACTGAGGCTGTTTCTACACCAGCCTGATAGTCCGGGCCAGTCACAGCTGAGTCCCTGTGCATCCAAATGATGCACAGGGACTCCCAGGGGCAGGAGGATGGGCACGGGTTTTCCTGGGGATAAAGAAACCCTGGGAAAACCCAATTCTTCCTGTGGTCTTGGGATTGTCCCAAGACTGCAGGAGGTGTAGGCACCTGTCCCTCCTGGTGCCGTGCTTACTTGCGAGTAAGTGCACACCAGAAATGGGCACGGAGCAACACAGTGCGGCTCCATGCCCATCAAGAGATGGGGTGGCAGCAATTTCTCCACCCCTGGGATGGCAGGGAGGGGGTTGGAGGACACACACGCGATTTAGGGTTTTGATTATTTTTTTTACACTTACATTTTTGGTGGAGCGGGGCCTCGCGCTTGTGTGACCAGCCCCACTGCTTTAAAAAAGAAGAAAAGACACCTGTGACATCCCTGCTCCCTCCCGGGATGTCGTGTACCTCGTGTGCACGCTGGGGAAGGCTCCTGGAACACCGGGAGGTGTAGAAAGGGCCTGAATATTCTAAAGAAGCATTTGACATCCAAAAATTAGAAGCAGAAGCATTACTTAACCCTCTCTTCCTTCCTGTGTGTGTGTTGTGTGTATGTTTTAATGAACATCTCTCTGTAACTAGACAAGTATGGTAGTTTTGACTAGGTTATACACAAAGTCCTCTGCATTCTCAAGCGGTAGTAAGTCTCATCAAATTCAGTGGGCCATCCTTATGAATAAACATGCATATCACCAGGATTCATGAGAGTATTTGATTATTACAGGCTGGAAGTCTTTTGATTCAGTTTTTCACTTGGCCATGAGCTCACTCATGGATTTTTGCAAGCCACTGATCCTCCCACCCCAACTCAGTCATTATCTATAGTAGGGGGATAGAGTGGCCCATTCAACAGGATTATTGCAAGGATTAATAAGTTAATTGCATTAAATGCTTGGAGCACATGGGGAAAACACTGTATAAATATAAAACACCCAATCCAACCAAAATTAAGCATGATGATACTTGGAAACCAATGGGACTTAAAATGTGCCTAACTTTGTAGGCTGACCATGCTGAATCAGAATTTAGTGAAGTTACATTTTACTTTAGAAAATACTCAAACTTATTGTGGCTACAATTCTATACACATTTCCACAGAAATCAATGTGATGAACTTCTGAGTCGATATGCACAGGATTGTACTGTAGATGTAGCCCTAGAGTATATTCTTTCAGTGTGTGTGTGATATTATATTATGGGTGGACAACCTGTGGCCCTCCAGACTGCAACACCTAGCCAGAACAGCCAATATTAAGGGATAATTAGATTTGTAGTCCAGCAGCATCTGGAGGGCCATAAATTGTAGGGGTGTGCACGGACCCCCCCGATCCGCCCCGCAGGCCGATCCGAAAATTTCGGATCGGCCCGCTCCGTGCCGCTCCGCCCATAGTCCACTCCTCTTCGCCACGGAGCTCCGGCTCTGAATCAGAGCTCCGCAGTGGAGGGGAGTGGCGCCAGGTAAGGCCCCCTCCCTCCTCTCCCTTACCTGCAGAGACCAAGGGGAAGGGGAGCCTTACCTGCATCTGTCCGCGGTCCCTCGGCTTCTTCAATTGAGCCCGTGGCTCAACCAGGAAGTCTGGGCCGCAAGTGCAGCCTAGACTTCCTGGTTGAGCCGCGGGCTCAATTGAAGAAGCCGAGGGACCGCGGACGGACGCAGGTAAGGGAGAGGAGGGAGGGGGGTTTACCTGGCTCTGCCGCCGTTGCGGCAGGGCCAAGTAAACACCACTTACCTTTTTGGCGGAGCTCTGGATCAAGGCAAAGGATCCGCCTTCACCTCGATCCGCTCCGCAACGCTCCGCTGGCCCCCCAATCCTCTTCGCCTCTGCCTTAAGGGTAGGCGAAGCCCCCCGCTCCGCTCCTGCTTCTCCGGTTCGAGGAGAAGCGGAGCACATACCTAATAAATTGTTCACCCGTTGTATAAATAGTACTGTTACTTTGATGTGCATAAATAATATCACTGCCAACCCAATATAATGCTGTGTTTCCTTACTCTTGCCTACTAATTCTAACTGGAAATGGTGAATACTTTAATGTTTCTGTAGCCATGATTCCAAAAAGTTGATACACTGAGCTCTCTCAAATTGCAAAATAAAATTGTTCTATTTACTTTGATAGTATCAAATGATGCAAAATACTCTATAAAAAGTATAAGAAATAGTACTTCTGTATAATAGCAGTTTACTATATAATGGGATTGTATTCAGAGCTTATTGATGTAGAAGTTCTGCTTTATTTAACTATTATTTATAATTCCAGTTGCTTTCCCTTTGTGAACATGTAATTGGAATTTTGAAAGCCTACAATTTTTTATTTCATTTTGTACTGATCCTCTGTGTTCAAATTTACACTTAAAAGTAGTTCCTGGTGTTGATGAGAGAATGTAGAGAATAATGTGAGTGGAAAGGTTAAATAATAATAATAATGGGGTCTAATTAAATCTGCTATAAATTGGTGCAGATCTGGAAACAATTTTGAATTAATTTGGGTGGATATAGCCATTATAAGATGTGCTTGCATATTTTCATATCACTCTTGGTTTTACCTTCTTTCTCAGTAGTGATGTTACTCTAAACTCCTACAGCAGACCTAAGAGCCAGTCCATTATTTGGACTGGTTCTTTGCTGGCGATACCCTTGCCTTTGATTCTGGCCAGTCTTTTAGGCTGGCTAGCATAGATCTCCCTGCACTTGCCTTATATTAGAAGATGCTAGATACAGATGTTGCTTTCTCTCCCCACCCCAAATATTATGCAAAAATTAAATACAGGGGCTATTGTTGTACTATGATAATTTAATTTGTTAAAAAAACCGCCTGAAGTATTTTAGATGCTCTCCAGAGATAAAATAAATAAATAAACAGGCTCATAGCCAAGACTAAAAACAAGAAACAATAAAGGAGACATGTAGTAGGTCCTTTTCTTCCTGCAAACTGTGCTGCATAACAACAACAACAACAAAGCTGGAAGTTTTTGCTGCAATGGAAGTTAACTCCTTCTGAATCCTCTCCACCCCAGCCATAAAAGAATAACAATATATGTTGATGCAGTAAGCTGAATCTTGAAGTCTTGACACCCAGTGTCCTCCTGCCAGAGAACAAGGAATCCATTTCATGTGAACCCTTTATTTATTTACTAGCTGATATGCCCGGTGTTGCTCAGGTCCATGAATAACATTTAAAACATTTATTTGATAAATAATAAATTTCTCTGCAACTTATCCATGTTTAGATTGGTTGGTGTTTTTTTAGTTTGGTTGAGTTAGTAAATTGTTTTGTTACAATAAATGGGAAATTGTGTTAATAAGAACTGTATTTTAAATTAGAGCTTCACGATAAACCATATGTTTTGTTTTACCTGAAATGCCTAGACCTCCCGTTATGTCTTGACAGGAGCAGCCGTCTAAACTTCAAAAACAATCAGGACATACAATACTCTTTCTACCAGCTAAAAAAGATTTAAACCTAAGAATATGTTTTCAAAATATCCCCAGCATTGCCATATAGCAGGGAAACGGATCTCAGGGGACACGTGTTTTATTATTAGATTCTTTAAAAATACTTAAAATCCAAAATTTCATGTTTTTAGATTTTTCTTGTACATTGTAAAGCCAGACCTATCATTGTGCCAAATTTGAAGGTTCTACCCGGCATTGCCTGGGCCCCCTAATTTATATGTCTGTGAGGTAATCATCTTACAGTAGCAGGCCGGTGCTAGGCCGGTGAGGTAACTTTAAATGAATTAAATGCATTTCTCTCTCTCTCTCTCTCTCTCTCTCTCTCTCTCTCTCTCTCTCTCTCTCTCTCTCTCTCACACACACACACACACACACACACACACACACACACACACACACCCCATAAGGGAGCAGGCTGGCTGACTCATGTTAGCTTGGTTATTGCGATTGACAATGGGCCCAGAGTTGCAACCTCCTTCCCTTTTCCTCCCGATGGGGCCTAGTAACTGAGGCAGCCAGCCCAGGCGTTCTCCCTTCAGGCCCAGGATGGCAAGCCACTTCCAGATGATAGCTGCCAAAGCCTGATAAATCTTCCCTCCCACCCAAGGCATACTGGGAGTTTTATGCATAAGCCTAGGTCCCTGAATAATGTGGTGGAAGACAACTGGAGAGCAGACCATCTTAGCTGTGGCACCCTGCTTATGGATTTCTTTTTCCCAGGCGGGCTTGCCTAGAGTCTGCATTAATGACTTTTAAGTGCCAAGTAATTATTATTTTTTAAAACAAAAATGTTTCCCAAGGCCTTTTAACTTGATGAGATTTTTATGCTGTTTTTTTCCTATTATAACAAAACCACAACATTCAAAGACAAATGCAAGAATTACTGAATAAAGTTTGTTTTTTATGTAAAAGCCTGACTTTACTATTGAAACAGAAGAGTGAATGGAGGAATGACTGATAGCTGAGGCTAGAATGGAATGGTGGGTGGGGTGAGTGGCAGTTGGGGAAAGTCAGTTAGAAGGAGAACAAAGGCAATAAGCCAGAGGACAGGAAAGTGGGGGCTGAGATAGTGATGTGGTTTGCTAACCCATGCTTTATTTAAAAACAGCCACTTTACATGCCAGTACTACAACTCCCAGCATGCCTTTGGCAGCCCGCAGGTGCCCACGTCTTCTGAGAGGTACTTCCCTCCTCTCATTACTGATGCTGCTCTTAGGAGAAGTATTGCGAAGGAGGGGAAGTAAGCAGCTGTCAATGGACACACCCAGCTCCAGCCAAGTCCTGCTGGGCCTGCACTTCTTGCCCACCAAGTGCTCCATCAGGAGCCTGTACTGAAGGGTCAGGGCTAGTTGCTCCCCTTTGTTCACCCTATTTCTGGGCTTGCGCAGACCACTTCCCTTTCCTCCCTCTTAAGGATGAAGGCTGCATATGTGCTTCCTCCAGTTTCTGAGAAAACAGAGATATCAGGACAGAGTGCCTTTGAGCATGTACAGAGCTTGGCCTCTCAAAGTTACGCTGTTGTATCTAGTTATGATTTTAAAACTACACATGGCAGGTGGAGGCGGCGGCACTGTAAATGGATGCAGCCCATTTATGTGGGTTGTTTCCTTCTATGTGGAATTGGGTTGACTGCTCAAAACTGACCTTAGAAATCACAATGGCTGCCAAAGGCTGGTAAGTCTGACCTCTCACCCAAGGCATGCTGAAAGTTCTACTCAAGGCATGCTGGGAGTTGTAAGTGTAAACCTAGTTTTTTATTAAATTCTTTAAAAATACTTAAACCCCCAAAATTCATGTTTTTAGATTTTTTTCTGATTCATGTATACAAAGATCTGTCTGGGTGAACAGCATTAAGGCAGTACCATATGTGGAAGTGAGTAAACATTTTAGGACATACATGACACACACATACATTCCACTTTATAGGTAGAGATTATATTCATATCCCACCTTTTTTCCTCCAAGGAACCCAAGGTGGCTTACATGATCCTCAACTCCACTTTATCCTCACAACATCCTTGTGAGGTAGATCAAAGTTGGTGACTAGCCCAAAGTCACCCTGTGAACTTCACGGCTGAGTGGGGACTAGAACTCAGATCTCCCAAGTCCCAGTCCAATGCTCTAACCATTACACCACACTAGTTCTTAGTTTACCCTTAGTTTTCGGAAATCTACAAGACATTGATAGATATAGAAACTGCAATGTTGTGTCTCCTTGCTTCAGAGTAAATGGGTTAGATCCATCATCTGCCTCCTGGACAAAGGGACCTTCTGCAAGAGGAATGGCTCCAGTCATAGCAGGTCCCCTGTCTGGTCTTAGGGGATCTCCCTCCACTACAGTTCTCCCTCTGCTACAGTTCACCCCATTCAGCAGTGTATCATGACTCCCTAGCATTTTCAAGGGGCTGTTGTGGGGTGGAGGGGATAGGGAGGCCCATTTTCACCAGATTCAGCTTAAATTTGGATTCAGCCCAACATGTACCTTATGTGAACTGCCCAGAGAGCTTTGGCTATGGGGCGGTATACAAATGCAATAAATAATAATAATAAAAAATGCATAGTGCTGCACTGCATAAATCCTACAGACGCAGTTTTTGGTAAGGAAGAGAAAATGATCCTCTTTTAGTAAGGCATTCTTAGAAATGATGTTGGCCATTCTAGAAAGTAATAAAATATCTGTTCTCACATGAGTAGTACTATGATAAATTTTGTAAAATGATGATTTTGTGCTCATACTGATGCTAGGTACACCCCATTTGAAGTATTTGTTTGTTACTCTGTCCATATATGACATTCCTATTTTCTCCTGATCCATTATACTATAGTCCATTAATAATAATCTAGGTATGCAGAAACTTTGAGGATACTTCTTGCACTATAAAGCCTGACACTGCGTACAATTGCTTTATTCATTCCTCAAGCTGCTGTTCCTTTACTATACACAGAGAAATTGCATTGCAATAGGGCTCAACACTCAGGCCTTCTAGCTTGGCAAACCAAAAACATATTAGTTCAATCATTTCAGTAGTGCTATACATCCTAGAAAGCATCCTCTAAGCTTGGTAGAAAGAAATCACTGAGAATCTCATCTTTCCGAGTGGCTGTAATGAAACAAAGCAAGAAATTGCCCCTATCACTCAAATGATTAAGGCTTGAAAATGACACTTGAAAAGGAAATCTTGCTTATGAAATAGAATATCTGTCAATCAAATTGGCAGCACAGTTACAGAAACCACTCTTCACTCACACCAAACAAAATTGCAGTTCTTTCTTATGCAAATACATACTCAAATCCTGTAAAAGAATGCCTTGTGCACAGCCTTAGCTATTATCAGAGAAGCCACAATCTGGTTGTTGCACACTGGAGTTAAATTCATAGTTATTTTTCATAGCTTGGATACCAAAGACGTCTTTATTTATTTGAAATGTTAATATCCCACCTATTTACTTGATAATAGTCCTCCGCAGTGGCTGACCATGAGTGTAAATTAATACATAAATATAATGTTTGAAAGGTAGTGTTAAGTTTTGAGGAGTCTAAATATAATGTTTGAAAGGTAGTGTTAAGTTTTGAGGAGTCTAGAGTAGCCTTCCCTAACTTAGTAGTCTTCATGGGAGTTATAATCCAACACATCTGGGGCAGGTGGGCAACCAATTAGGGAAAGCTGTGCTAGGGGGATGCTCTAGCCCAGCTCCAGCATGTTTATGTAAAGGTGAGTGTTTACGGATATGCCTCTGTCATGAACACTGATGTATGCACATGGCAAATCCAATTGCTACATAAATTGTAAAGCTGCCTTAAAGCAGCAGTCTTCTGTTTTTATTCATGCACTCTTTAACCCCAAAATTACTGTAAGGCCAATTCATGGTTAGTATTATTAAGACAAGCAGACTTACACACTTTCCTTATACTTCCGCCTTCCACTGCACATGCGGGGAGGAGGTTTAGGGCTTCCAGACATGACTGCATCAAAACAAAGGAAAATGTGGTTTGTTCTAATTACAGTTAGTTTAAACAAGCCAGGTTCAAACAGCGGTTTCAGATCCTGGTTTGTTAATATTTTGTTGTAAACTGCCATGAGAGCTTCGGGTATGGGGTGGTATAGAGATGATGATGATGATACAGTTGTCCATGTACTTCAGTACCACTATAAGGCAGTATTGTAGATCCTGTAGTGCACTTCAATACCTCTATAAAGCAGTAGTGTGGCTCCTGCCTTTTGTATACTGCTTTCATAGTGGAATATCCTGCTTGGTGTAGATGAGCCCATTGTTTCATAACTGAGGGGTGATTTATTCAACCTCAGATTTCCTCAGGATATTTAGTAATGTAGTTTATGTTACTGACAAGCAAGTGTCAATGTGGTCATCTGACTGCACTCCCAAATGTATTTTCAGCTTACCTCATTATGCGTTGAAAACCAGTCTGTACAGTTAGTAGAGATACCTGGCCATCTGACAACTGTGTGGCCAGTTGTAATGGGTTTGCTATTTACTCAGGTCTAACTGTGGCCTTAGCCATGGAACTAACTTCCTTATGGTATGGACCAGTTTTTAAGATGCAGGCATTTCAGAATTGGGGAGAATGTGGTAAACATTATATGATTCATCAAAGCAAATCCTCTTTGCTTCAGTATAGGAATCTATACAAATACCTATGCAAGCAACTCCTGAACTCCTGTTAAAATGCAAGGCAGTAACCTACTGATTAAGAAACCATGTTGAAGCTATTGACTCTTCTTGAAACTATTGTCTCATTTTCCTCAGATTTAAAACAATGAAACCTCGAAGCTTCTGGTCATTCCTCATATTACTTGAGGTTTTCCTGTCAGTTGCTTGGGGATGGATGGAATCAAATAAGAGCCGGCAATTTTATTCAGATGCTGGGAGGCTAACACAAGAGGTATGGTAAAACATTCTATTGATTTCAATGTCATTTCTGTTTCTGTTCTTCCCAATGCTGCTGTTTGCTTTTTTCTTCAATCAACATGAATAACAGGAATATGAATGGCTATGGTGGTGAGCTACCTTATTTCAAGTGACAATTGGGAAATGTGTGCCAGTTTCCACATTGTGGAAGAGAATGTTTGCTTATTTGTTTATTTCTGTCTATTTCTTTGCTATATTTATACCAAAAGTGGTGCTCAAGGAGGCTAACAATATTAAAATACAGATCAAAACAATTTAATTAAAACATACTCATTCCCCTTGGTTTATAGAAGGTCTACGGGAAATGAAACAGGCTGGACAATGGATAGAGTGTAGCTGGCATGGGTCTTAGAGCAAGTATGATAGAAGATTAGCAAAGACTCTTCATTGTGGCTATTATGCAGCAGTGAGGATGGCAAAAAATCTTATTATGCCTCCTCTATTTCATCCTCAAAATGCTGCACAGCAGAATTATTCTGAGTGGTCTTTTACCCTGACAACAAACATATAGTGGAATTGTTGTTTATTCGTTCTGTTGCTTCCGTCTCTTCGAGACTTCAGTGACTATAGTGGAATAGGCTGGGAGATATTTACTTGTCCCAAACCACACAGAAAGCTACATGGTGGAGTGGGGATTTGAGTAAAAGTCTCCCCAGTCCATGTTCCTCCCTCCCTCCCTCCCTCTCTCTCTCTTTCTCCCAAATGGCCACTATATAATGGCTTGCACTCTTATTCTTTACTCAGATTTAGACCTTTTGGGATCAGGATTGATTTTCCAACCCTGTTCTCCATCAGCATGTAGATTCACAGTGTTCTTCTTCTTTGTCCACGCAAGCACTATACAATATATAACGAATGTTCACCAACTTTTTATCTAACTATAGTTGAAGCTAAAGTGTGTTTGTTTAAAATGGTACTGTCCCATTTTTTATTTTTTGGGCTGAAGAATAATCATAAAGTGCAATTAAAGTAGGACTTAGTGGCATTATTATTAAATATGCTGATGAAACTGGCCATTCTTCCATCCTGCCTTGCTTCCAAACCAGGCTCATAAACAAATTAAGGAAGACTTAAAAAAGCTATTGTCAAATGAGAGTTGAGCTTTAAAAGCCCAAGAATTCTTCTCCAACTTGGATCTAAATCTGAACTGTTGAAGAATTCCTGGGCTCCCTCGGCCCATCTCCATTGCCCTCGCCATACCCCAAAGCCATCCCTACCTAACACCCCTCCCACCCCGCCTTCACTTTTTTTCTTATTTAAAATAAAACCACAAACAAATCTGATAACAATAAACAAGTAAGAATTATAATGTGAACAATGCAGTGAACCCATGTGTCCAGCACTTTCCTTACCTTCAATTGGCAGTGGCAGGGAGAGTTGCAGCAGAGGCTCCTGGTAAGAGTGGAGAAGAGAGATCTTCCCCCTTCAGTCACTCTTCTCAATCACACTGGACAACAGCATACTGGAGCATAGGGATTATGGGAGATGTAGTTTTAATATCTGTCCGCTATCACACCTGAAGAAGATCACCAGGGAATTCCTGAATTAATCCAAGATGAGCTTGAGAGAGCTTTACCCATTTAACAATATTACATTTGCTAATAATTTGAATTGAAGACATTATTTCTGGACACCTACTCTTAATAGCATTGATGGTAGTAGCAGTAGCAGCTCATGTATATGGTCCATTAGCGTGATGTTTTAAATTCTGGGACTTGAGAAGCTCAAATTAGAAATCTGAGTTTTAAAAGAGAACAGTACCGCTATATATGAAATTCATTGTTCAAATGATTTAGTAAAGTGGTGATAGATTTCAATATTAAAATACTTTAAGAAACTTAGTCATTTGATCTTACTTTGTATCCATGAAATTCTACCAGTTACTTGATTTCACTTGGAGAGAAAAGATCTGAGGCACTGATGTATTTGTCCAAAGATTTGAAGAAAGGACTTATAACAAGTGAAATGTTTGTATGTACAAAGCTCCAGCTGAAATAGCTACAAGGGATATAATGTAAATAAATGCAGATTAAAAAATAGTAAAAGTAGATAGAACATCTTCAAAACCAGCAGAATTGTACAGCATGGAGGAGAATCTGAAAATGCATCCAAATGCCATTTAGTTTGATACTATATGGAAGTAGGTTTCTCTTATATTAGTTTATTTAGTCATTTTACCCTACTCTTCACCAGTTACCTAGGGAGGTCTTGGGCTCTCCCACACTAGAGGCATTCAGGAGGCAGCTGGACAACCATCTGTCAGGTATGTTTTAAGGTGGATTCCTGCATTGAGCAGTGGATTGGACTCGATAGGTCCCTTCCAACTCTGCTATTCTATGATAAAAGCTCCCAGAATGGCTTAAATAAATTAATAAAAACAAGACACCCCCTGCCCACAGGCTTACAATATAAAAAACATTACACAAAAGGTGAAAGAGATGGGAAGGTGGGGTAGGAGGAAAGTCAACCTCCAGTTGAATCAAGTAGTTCTCATAATGACCAGCTGCTGGAAATAGTTCAGGAAGAGGAGGAGCCAGAAGGGATTGGTTTTATAGGAAAGCTGATGGACTGGGCCTGCTTCCTATCTACTGCAACCTCACTATAGTTAACACATGCCAATATTCTAACACAGGGCAAGGCAGCCCAGTGCCCTACAGATGCCCCACAATATGACAAATGGTTGGGGATTATAGGTGTTGTAGTCTAAAACATTTGCAGGACACCAAGTTTACCTACCTCTGTTCGAGAAGATAATAACATGCTGATGTTAGTCTCATTTTATTTCAGGATCCCATATGACTAATATTAGGATTATTAAATATAGGCATCTGAGAGCAGAACTGGATGAGTAATAGAAGTCCAATATCTGCTTCTTGTAAGAGGAAATTGGGAGGGACTAATTTTGAATGGAGAGATGATGTGGAGGATTGGATGCTTAATCTTATCCTGGCTGCTGCTTCTCTATTACATGTAATCTATCCCAGGCTGCTTTCCCAGATGCTTTACTTAACAATGTGCAAAAATGTTTGGAATTGCTCACAGAGGAAAAGAAGCTCGTAAGGCTGATTTGGCATGGAGAAGTGGTGAAAAGGAAAAGAGTTAAGTTCTCTGCCCATTTCTGAAGCTGCTTTATCTCTCTCTTTCTAAAAAAATAGAAAACAGCTTTTGGTTTTTTGTTCTACCCTGACTGGTAGACAGGATCTACCATCTTTAAAAAAAAAGGACTGGAAGTCCTCATGTGTAAAAGTTGAATTCATATTGTTTCCAAAAGAATTGGGAGAAGGATTTAGGTCTCAGTATCTCTGTGGAAATTAATGTAGAAATATACAGAGTACAACCATCTGTGTCAATCTTGAAGAGAATGTTAGATTTAAGTACCAATGCAACCGTATGCTTTAGGAACTCATGTAAATATAGAAAGTAGACAATGGAAATTGTTGGAGGTATAAACTCCAAACTGACCGTGTTTGTAATTGTTGTAGAAAATCTTTATCCTTCTGTTCTGTTAACACTACTATGAGCTTTGTAAATCTTCCTTGCTGGGGGGAAATGAAAGCAAGCAAGCAAATGGAAGATCTAACTCACATTTTCTTTCTAAAAGTATCACCCAAGTATTCTTGGGAAGCTTATCTGTCGGAAATGATAGAGATAAACTTTTTTAGGGGGGAAGGGGGAATCACTACCATCTGTAAAAAGCTGCACTTCCCTCAACAATATTTTTTTGCTTGCAATCTAGTTGGCTAGCATGATAAACAATCATTTATATTGCCATCCTCTAACCCCCCCTCCCCATTTCACTTTTAAAACCATTTAAACAACTGGTTATCACCACATATTGTGGTGGTGAAGTTTATAAGTTAAATATGTATTGCATGAAAAACTTACGTCATGATCCTACTAACAAGTCACTTTCATTGAATTTGAAAGTTCTAGCAGTTTTAAGAAGAAAAGAGATACAGAGTGTGTTTGGTTTTGTCATACCATTCATAATGATAAAAACTTTGGTTATGTTCAGTCAAAGGTTGTAGCTGGGGGTGGACTGAAAACAACTTGGGTCAAACTGTTTTGGCCACTGAAACAGTACTGAAAGAAGGGAAAGTTGTATGTGTGCGTGCACATATTGGCTGGGGCTGATGGGAGTTTGAGTCCATCAAGATCTGGAGAGCCAAGTATTCACTACCCCTGGTCTAGATCCTTTTAGATCCTTAATTCTAATTGCTGACTTCTGAAAGGTATGTGTGTAACAACAGTATATTTAGAGCAATATTTAAACATGTCATAGAGACAGTAGTTTTCTGGCCATGGTCTCCCACCTTGTTGTATATCCACTGAGTACAATATTATTTCCAAGCTTTTCATGCAACACAAAATGTTTTCTGTTACATAAATGATGTTCAGGATTTCTTTATGGTTCCTGGATTCTGGCTATCTGACTGTCAGTGTTTTGGTGTATTTTTGTTGTTGTCAACAAGAAATAGATATTAACTATGAATGACAGTTATGACTTCTGATGACGCTTGTGATAAAGTGTTTTCTGAAGATACATTTATTCCACTAGAAGGCATTCTACGTCCTCTGTGGAAAATGGCAAAATTCCTAGGCTGTAATTAATAAAAATACTTTTTTTAAACTTAATCATCTTGGCATATGTAAAATGGCTATTTTAGAGCTCAAATGATCTCAAGTATATTCTGATTTAAATTCTCCTACAGATTCATTAAGCAAGGAATTTTGGAAGGATCGCTGGTCTTCATGAATGTTTGCTTGGATCTACAAAGAGATTGGTTTATTGAATCAAACTTAAATTGCTTAACTCATGGTCAAATTGTTAAGTGCTCACTTGTGACAGAAGCAAGTTTTTCCCTTTTATAAAGTACAAGTAATAAGAGGTATTAGTTAAATACTGTATTGGAAACAGGCTGTAGATCCCAATACCAACTAGTGTGATTATAGAATGATTTTTCCTCTGATCCATCTACTTGTGATGTTATGGTGTGGGATTAATGGGTTGAATCCAACACTGGCCATCCACCAGCGGAATAGAAACTGCTGGCAGAATGATTTCCTCTCCCACATTTCTCCACATCTGCTCTAAAGGGTTGAGGAATTCCCCCAGACCAAATGGGGAGCTCATGAGGGGATGGCGGGGGGCGGAGAGGAAGTGGAAGTCCTGTTGCACAACTGGAAGTCTGCTCACATAATGTTTGATTTAATCCAATGGTCAGATTTTCTAAATTGGAATGGTTTTAATAGATGTGTTTGTGTCATGTCTACGGATGAGGCTTTTTTGTTGTTACTAGGAAGTGATTTGTCCAGCACTGATATCCCTTGTGGAACTAAGTCACTCACCAGAGGAATTCCTATATTTAATTTGCATAGATTATAGATGACATATAGTAGTCTTCAGGGCATAGTTTGTGTATATAACAATCATTTTATTAGAGACTGTTTTACACAACTTGTCAGTTTGAGATAGAAAAGATTTTGGAAATTTATGATTGATATTTATTAAGATTGACAGAGAGAAAGTTTCTTACAAAATCCATGTCCACACATGTAAACGGCTTAACAGCTGCCATATAATTCTGGGAATTGTCTTGTTGTGAGGAGGGAGCCAAAGTATTTTGTAACAGATTTCTTGGCGCCTTGCCTTGTTAGAGCTGAAAAAAGACATATAATAAAAGACATGTGAATGTAATGCTAGCTCTCTTTTTAAACAGTGGTGCCTAATATATGCCAGTTGTCTCTATTTTCTGTTACTTCCATTATTTTATAAAGCACTTGGGTAAGAACTTCTCTAGAGTCACTATTGTTTCCCCATTCCATAATTTGGGAACAGTACAGAATCTAAGATGTCATCAGTTGCCCCAGGACCACAAAAACATATTAGCCAATAACAGACCTTGAACTCAGAGCGACCTTTGCCAAAAGAAATAGAGTCAGTAATAGATCTAGAGTCTTTTTTGGAAGAGCTCAAGCTAGGGCAGTAATATGATCGTGTTACACTAAGCAATACTGCTGTGGTGCCCTTTGAACAATGGATGTTTGATTTATAATAAGCCAATTTACTATTGAGTCCAAAATATAATCTCAGTTTAATTCCTAATTAGTGCTTACAGTTCATAAAATGGAAAGACACTTTTTTGTTCAAAGTGAACTATTTAGGGAACAATACTATGCATGTTTAGACAGAAAATAGTTCTACACTACCACGTTGGCTGGGGAATGTTGGAAGTTGTAGGACTTTTTTCTGTCCAAACATACATAGGATTTTGCCGTAAGAGTTTTTAAATTACAGGGTTTGTTACACTTTCTTTATTCCAAAACCAGTTTATCGATGAGCTGGGAGTGGAGCGATTTAGTAAGCTCTACCTGGGTTTATAATTTAAAGTACAGAAATAGCAAAGAGAAAAATTAGAGGCAGAGCAATTATTTCAATTAGATACCATATGGATAAGCAGATGATACAGTCTTAGTTGGGCTACCAGAGTATCTCAGTGTTTATAAAGGGACAAATGTAAACTGCCAACATCTGATGATGAAACAGAGCTTCCTACCACCCACCCCAAGTAATAGTTCTGTTCTCTCCTCTGGAGAATATTTTTGCTTCATTAGCACCTTTTATAAAACACAATATGTTCCTAAATGTAAACAACATAAGCCCTCCTGTTTATATAAAAGCTACAAATTAAGTTATGCAAATATCCTAGTCCACATGTTTATAAACAAATCACTTCATGAAATAGCCAATACTTGTGATTCATTAGCTTTACATTTCCTCTTTTCTTTTTTATGAATTTAATTTTTATTTATTTATTTATTTATTTATTACATTTCTATACCGCCCAATAGCCGGAGCTATTAGAATTTTAAATTCTATCTGCAAGTCTTCTCCCCCCTCCCCTATTTTTTTTGAAAAATGCCATATTTGAATAGAACTTGAGGATTATTTTTCTTTCTTTTTTTAATTGTGGGTTATAAGTGTCCCTGAAACAAGTAGCTCAGCTAAAGCTCTAGAAAATTAATAGCTTGATTCTAGACATGTTTACTTAGAAGCAACCCTCACTGTTATTTCAATGACATTTACACTCAAGAGTATATATAGAATTACAATATTGGTGCCATAAACCCAGAAACATTTTATTGAGTTCATTTATGCAGTTGTATCCTTCCCTTAAATCCAAAGGGTTTGCCACGCTTATAGTGGACCCATTGAAATCAGTGGGACAGGTAATTCATGACTAACTTAAGTCCAATTGATTTTCAACAACCTATTGAACATTATCTGAGTGGCAGAGTCAAGGTTAATATTTGAAATCGTCCAACATTAATGCTCCTATAGCTTCAGTTGGGTCACATGTTCATAGGAACAGAACATCAAATTGGTACTGATATATACGGACACCAACATTCACCACATGTGGTATTAGTTAAAGGAAGGGCTATTATTATGGTATAATGCAGCTCTCCTTGTGCATAAAAAGATATGCAAAGCCACTGTCTAAGGGTGGGGATGGGCAACATAGGGGCTCACAAGCCACTGTTATGCGGCCCCTGAGTTCTAGGTTGTTGGGTTGTTGTTTTTACAACAACAACAAAAAGACATTTGTAGTGCTATGGAGCATCAAAAGCACCAAAATTCAGCTTATTTGCAAACTAATTTTGACCCTTTTGGTGCTCTGCATGCCATTTATTGTTATTTTATTTTTGTAGTGCTCTGCATAGTGCAGCTTATGGAGGGGAGAGTCCAGAGGTGAAAATGGGTCCTGGACCTCCCGCAGTTGCCTACTTCTGGTCTAAGGCACTGCAGTTCATAGTTTCAGGATGTTTGGTAGCTGCTACCAGTCTTTGCTACTGCCAGCTGAGAAAGGTTACTGCCAGCTGAGAAAGGTTAATTTTGTTTTTTATGTATTTGTTTAATGATTGTTTTAATTATACTTTTATTTTAAATGTTGTTTTTATTGTTGTTAGCATCTTTGAGTGCAATTTCCTGGTAGGAAGGCAAGGAATAAAATAAAATGTTTGTTGGCTGAAGCAACAAACACCTCCCAATGACAGATTTAACATGCAAGGTTAATGAGGATAATATTCATGTTTCAACTTTTCTAGTAGTCTATGGAGAATGAATGTCTTCCTGAACCTTGAAGAGTGTTTCTTCTCTTGAACATGAGTAATTTTCAGCTGTGAAAGTTAAACATGCCTGCATGTATAGCAAGACTTCTTCCTCCAGGAACTAATGTACTTTAAGTTCAGTACCTGTCAGAATTGTCCTGTGGTGTATTGCAGATATTTCTGACAGAAAGAAAGTCATAAACTTTGAGCCATCAACAGCACTTTCCTAGTGCCAAACACTTCCCAACATGGATGGTTATATTTCACACAAGCTCTTCTCAAAGACAGACAGTTCATGTGAACAATTACCTGACCTGTAAGAATGAAGTCACTGTCTATTCTGCCAGTAAAATGGCAAAGAAAAACAATTTTAAATTTAAACTATTTATAATACTAACATAGGTATCTCCAATGTCTCCATTTATAGTTAAAATAATTCTCTAAGCATGATTAGATATAGGCATTTAGAAGTTCATGGATTTCTTGTTCCAAAAATTCACACCATTTGAGTCTCCTCTATCTCATTCCCAATCTTCACATATTAGAAGATCAATACTAGGGTAGCATAATAATAAGATAAACTTCCAGGAGCTGATCCAGAAAGACAGCTCTCCTGGTGGAATATAAACATTAATACAAATAATCCTTCTATCTTCCCATTGTGAATCATCAAAGTCTGGATGTATTGTCTATTTATTAATGCCAGGTCTTCCACTATAATCACAAATACGGCTACTATATTGTCTGTCAGAGTAAAGTGGACATTTTCTTTTACCTGAAAAGATTGATTAACATCTCTGACCTCCATTTGGCTAAACTTTGCTATCTTTAACAGAACAACAGGGGTGCTTGCTCTTCTTGTTTTTAAAAACTGGCCCATTTTTCTCTTTCATTGGGTTACTGTCATCTAATTGAGTCTAAGGTTAAAATTGGAGATGAGTTATATTTGCACAATGCTAATGAACATGTTGGAACCATTCAACAAACAGGATTTAGCAAGTCGTACAATCTTTACCAGGTTGAGCGAACTTTTTCGAATTATCTTAGTTCCTTGGCTCCTTTGGAGCTAAGGAAGGCATTTACAAAATTACACTCCCAGGCTATGCCTTCTTCCTATCTGGATGGGAGATATTTAAATGTTCCCATATTTCAACACCTTTGTATATGTGGGGTGCTGTAAATAGAAGATATTATTCATTGTATATATATATTTGTGAACAGTCCCAGGGAAAGATTTCTTGTACCCTTGCTGGAAGGAATGTCTGATAAACCCTTGGCTGAGCAGGTGTGTAAACTACTTATAGATATGGATCCTTATGTCACTAAGCTATGAGCTTTATTCATAGTGTTGCTAAAAAGATGAGAACGACGGTCCTAAACTATTTCTGTAGATTGTGCACATGATGAATGATTTGAGTGGCTTGTTCAACCTTTTTCTTTCTGTGACCATCTCTTTTGTGATTGTGTCAAAATTGTAAGAAACTTTTGTTTTAAGAAATAAAATTAACATCGCTTTTCGGCCTTTTGGCTAAGATCAAGTGTAGTATCTGTTCTTATCAGTTTAAGAAATAAAATTAACTGGCTGACAAAAAATAAAAAATTATATTCAAGGCTCACTGTGCAATATGTTCTTAGTTTGCTTTAAAACAAAACTATAAAGTAATCTCACTAAGAAGTATTTGGGTGTTTCTTAACAACAACAACAACTCCTGCCTTTTCACCAAAAACAGCACTTAGGGTGGTTAACATTAATTGAGATTACAACAAAAAATTAATTGAAACTCACCGTAAAAAAACAAATTAAAAACAGAATTAGAAAACTAAACATAAGAATAGCACCCAACCAACTAAAAACCCTTCAACAACAGACCAGCTAACATGTCAAAGTCCTGCTTGAATAAAAATATCTTTGCTTGCTGCCGGAAAGACAACAGAGTGGGAACCAAACTAGCTTCCCTTGGCAGGGAGTTCCAGAGCCTGGGAGCAGCCACTGAGAAGGCCCCCTCCCTTGTCCCTTCCAAACGTGCCTCTGATGGCAGGAGGACTGAGAGAAAGGCCTTCCTAGAAGATCTTAAAGCTTATGTAAGCTAATATGGGTGAACATGGTCTGTCAGTTGGCCAAGTCATATTGGATACTATAGTTCATAACCAGCAATTTGAATAGTGTATTGAAAGGGGCTGCAAGATAGCATCTTTACTCCAGCCCAAAATCATGTGGTTCCCTCTGGTGCAATCAGGGTTCCAGAATCTAGGGAAGTCTCTACACACAAAGGCTCCCCCACATCAGACTTCCATGTGAACATCTGAACAGCCTTGGAGTTGTGGGGGCACACAACATTTGGAGAGGAGCTAAAGGTTTGGCCCCACAGTCCCTTTTGAATGCTATGCCACTTCATGTGAATAACTCTTCCATCAGAACACAGACAATGGCTTCTCTCTTCCATAAACCCTCTGTATGGTTTTTCTAAAAGGCAGCCACAGTTTTCAGCACAACTGGTTTAGATTAAAGTTACTATACATAATTTATACATAGCTAATAAAAGATTGTGACACTGGTCATACAGATGAACAGTTTAATACATCGCTAAACAATATTTAATACATCCAATTACAAAGCATTTAAAATCCTTCAGTACACAGAAGATGTAGCTAGTTACCAATATTTCAGTGCTGTGGAATTCTGTATGAGAACTTTGTGAACTTTGCAGTCACAAAGCCTGAATACTGAAGGGGAAATAAATGAGAAATGTACATTGCTACAACATTTTCCAGAGGGACATTTTTCTGGACATTTGCTGGAAGTGTTACACCCTATTGACTGGGAGTCTAAGGCCTTTACTAGACCTAGGGGAAAATCCAGGGGAGAGGAGGGGAGACCTCGCATTATGAATAATGTGAGATCTCACCCTCGTTTACATGTGAGGTGTGATGAGCACAAGAAGAGCACCATCACGCCCACCATTTTTTATTTTCAAAGGAGCCGGCAGCGCATGAGCACTCGAGCAACTCAGGTAGTTTTTTTTTAAAAAAAGAAATAGATTCCCCACTCCCCCCAACCTAGCCCCAATGGGCGCAGCACCGGCGTGAAGCCGGGGAAACGCCCCCCCCCCCATTCCATGGTCCTGGGCTGAGCCCAGGACAGCGGAAAAACTGGGCCCAAAGGGGTAGCCTATATCCCGGGGCCAGGCAGGGTTGATCCCTGCCTGAGCTCGGGATCCCCTGTGCGTCATCTGGACGCACAGGGGCGATCCCGGGTATCAGCCCGAGATAAAGGCTGGTGTAGCAAAGGCCTCAGAGCCAAAATAGACATTACTCTAAAGACCTAGCTAGCAGCTGTGTCTTTAGCATAGGTGCAGGAGCCTTAATCCAGACTAGGACTCTAGTGGGGTCGGTGAGTGATTTAATCCTCCTCCCCACTCTTATGGGCCCAATCTAATTACTTTATTATGGATCACTGTTTTGCAATAGCAGTTGTCAATGCATTGCCCATAGTGAGGAGGAAAGGGTTAAAGCCAACCTACCACATGCTAGGATCCTGATCTAAATGCTATAAATGTCTACTTTGACCCTAATCTACTTCATTAGGGTAGGTTGTGGGCTGTCCACACTAGAGGCATTCAAGAGGCAGCTGGACATCCATCTGTCAGGTATGCTTTAAGGTGGATTCCTGCATTGAACAGGGGGTTGGACTTGATGGCCTTATAGGCTCCTTCCAACTCTACTTTTCTATGATTCATGTCTGCTTAAAACAAATTGCACTACTTCCTCTGTGTTTTGTGAGATGAATCAGTTAGACAGCTGGAAAGGGAATGAAACAGGTCAACTCCCCACCTCCACCCCTTTCATATGGTGTTTCTGCAGCATGTACCTTATTCCTTACCTGGGCCAGATCTACACAAAGCAGAATATAACACCATGAAAGTGGTTTGAAAGTGTTATATGGAATGTGTCCTGGGCCTCAACAGTTGTCAGTACCATTATAAACCGTTTTAAAGCAGTAGTGTAGATCCTGCCCTACAATTTTTTTCTACTGTAGTCTAATCTGTGTGTTTTATCTAAGCATTTTTATCACATTTTAGCACAGAACTGCTACAGTAACAAGTAAGCACCAAGTTGGTTCAATTCTGGACACATTGTACAAGATAAAATGAGGAAATTCCAGCACTGTTGCCATAGCACCAAACATTGCAATTCAAAGGGGGAGGGAGCCTAGCAACACTTGGGAACACCACTTTCTCTTGGATATCTTTTAATTGTAACCTAGCCACAATGAAGGTCTACTTTCTCCTCTGCCATATTTGATTCTGTGCCTCGCCCCACCCCACACCCCCAGCAGTTGGGGTCTTGTGTTTGTGACTGTACTGGAAAGAGGCAAGACTATGCTAATAGATAATAAGAGCCATGGTTTTTGAGACGAGACTTGCAGCATTGCAGCAACATAGCCAGTGTGGGATCTGCCTGGGGCTGGATCCGCTTCCAGTCGCCACTCTTGGTCTAAGACTGTGCCCTGCTCCAGGCCTTAGCTAGACGGGGTGAAATCCCGGGGCTATCCCCAGGATCGTCCCTGTGCGTCCACATGATGCAGAGGGGAGCCCAGGATAAGGGAGGGATGATCCCTTCCTTGCCCCGGGATCTCGCCCTACACTTTAGGCTCGCTTTTTCCATGGTCTGGCCTGAGCCTGAGACTGTGGAACGTGTGTGTGGGCGTCACGGTTTGTCCTGGTTCCTTGCGAGGAGCTGGGACCCACACACGGGGCGCAGAGCCCATCAGGGGTGGAGTGGGGGGAATGGGAAAAATAACTTTTAAAAAAACTTTTGCGCTTGAGCACTCATGCGCATCTTCTTTAAGAAAAAAACAAAATGGCGGGCACGACGCCTCTCCCTCTGAGGTCATCGTGCGCCGTGTGTGAACAGAGGGTGAGATCTCATGATAAAAATCTTGAAAGATCTTCAACTCTCCATCCGACTAGACTACTAGGTCTAGCTGAGGCCTCAATTTTGGATTATTATCTTACCTGGCTTTTAGGTGCAGAGGGAGGTTCTCTTGAGTCCCTATGCTACCAACCCCCAAAGCTTCAAGTGTGTGATCCTTGAAGAGCTCAGGCCTACAGCCCTGAGAGGCCACTCTGTAAATCCCCAATCACCATAGGTGCTCCAGAGCACTGACTTGCTTATCGCTCTTCCTTCATGCACTGTGGGCCAACCTATTTAACAGATGCCTCCCAAACCAATGAATCATTTCTTATTCAATGCATTATCGCCTGGGTGAAAGACCTTAATGGTCACACTAATCAGTTCACTAAGTAAAGAATTCCTACACAGCTCCAAACTGACCAGTATGAACTATATTGCCACTATTAGGATGGTAGGGGAGGTGCTACGATGTTGGAAAAGAAAGGGCTGGGGAAAGGCTTATAAATCCCTAACTTCCAGGATGGCCACCATGTCATGCCTTACCTCCAGCCACTTCGAGGAGCAGTGAGGGACATCAAATACACATCTCCAATGCCCAAGTTTTGAACTCAGTAGAGGACAGCCTTGAAGTTGTCCACCACCAGCACCTGGACAGCAGACTGAGCAAGGCACAAAGGTCACCCGGTCACAGTCTTTCACACTCTGTGAGATATACTATACTGTATTTCTTTTTAAAATTATAATAATAATTTTCTAAATTTGTGTCTATGCATATACATTAGCATATGCCAATTTTATGAAAAATTATGTCCTCATTTTTAGTGATGCATTTCTTCTTTTTGTGTAATTCATAAGTGGCCATCTGAAATCTAGTAATTATTTTTTTAAAAAATTAATCAATCAGACTGTCAAGTATTTTGGCTCATTTGGTTTATTTATTTTATTATGTACTGAAATAACATGCTTCAACAGAATATTCTATTCTATTCTGCCAAATTTTGGGTAGAGACTCTTCCCCCCCCTTCTCCCTTGACATGAAATCTGACTCTGCATTCTAATCGTACTTTCCCTATCAGTAGAAGCCACCCTTCAACATTAATCAAGGACTGATAACACCAAGTAGCCATTGTTTTTTCAGCTTGACAGTTGGAGGCAGTCTTTCATAACAGCAGAAAAGCTATGTATGCTGAGAAGTTGTCAAATTGTATCAAGGTTCATCCAGGTGTCTGAAGCGCTTTGGTGCTGTGCAGCAGTTTCAGCTTAAATAAAGCTGTTCAATAGCTTTATAAGACAACATTTGCCACATTAAATTTTTTTAAAAAAACACCAGAGATGACAATTGACACCTGATAACACGCTACCTACCTCCATTTGGAAGGGCAGTGACAGGGCAGCAAATGTTTTGTGAAGAATGCTCCTCAAAGGAGCATGTGACAGTGACTCTGCATGAACAATAATTATGTGTTTTAAATTAAATTATATTGCATTAATAAGAGGGATAATAAGTGCTAAAAGTGGGAAAAAATGTGGGACATGTTATTAGCTAAATGACATTCAAAATGATTTGCAGAACCATGTTCATGGAAAAATTCAGCAAAGTGAATTAACATCTTGAAACAAAGTCCTCACTTCAAATCATATGACTTATGCCAGAGTGAAATTAGATTTTTAGTTACAGTTATGTGCAATCATAAAACGATGCCCAGAAAATAAGCCCCATTTATAAGCATCTGTTCGAAAGCTTCAGTACGAAATTATTCTTCCTGAGGCAATGCATCCAAGTGCTTCACTATCATTTCTGTCAAAGTAGTTTTGGTCATGGATTTGTCTGTAATCAAATATCCTACGGAGAAATGTGGAGGATTTAAGACAAGTGGGAATATATTTTATTTTCTGTAAGAAGCGCTTGAATGTCTATATTATCCTTTTGTTATACTAGCATGAGGCTTGAAGCTATGATGTGGTCACTGCAACTCTTAGAGCTAGGCTGCTTGATCAGCAGAACAATGTGGTACCGTTCTTGTTGGGCTATAACAGTACCATTCTAATATTACAGGTAAAGAAACATTGAAATGTTCTCATCTAAATTAAATGTGGTGGGGGGACAGCTTTCTCCACATAGAAAATAGCATGTGAGGGAAAAGAGGTCTAGCTTAGACTTTTAAAGGTGCAACATTATGCATTTTTAGACATGGTTGGGGCATGCTGGGAGTTGTTGAACTTTTTCCTGCCTAAACATGCATAGGATTGTGCCTTAAAAGTACAGCCCTATACATGTCTACACAGAAGTAAGTCTCACTGAGTTCATTGAAGTTTACTCCCTGGTAAGGGTATATAAGATTACAATCAAAATCTATTTAGGATATGAGCACAATAAATCACTTTAAAATATGACTATCAAGTGCTAACAATTGCCAGCTTTTCTTTTTGGCTGGACTGCTTTACCCTCAACAAATTAAGTATTTTATTTTGTATTTTAAAATAATACTCCCTGTGATGGTTGTAGGGGAGGGACAGTAGTTTAGTGATAGATCACTTTCTTTGCATGCAGAAGATTCCAGGTACAATCCCTGGCAATTCCAGGTAATGCTGGGAAATTCCCCTGACTGAAACCTTGAAAACCTGCTACTGTTCAGTGTTGACAATACTGGGTTAGATGAACCCATGGTCTGACTTGGTATAAGGCAGCATCCCATGATCCTGCTCTGGGAAACAGACCACAAATCAGTACATACATACATACATACATAGACAGGAAGAAGAAATTCTGTAGTTAAGACTTGTCATGACGTTTTACGAAGACTGAGATGGAAAAGGCTTTGTGCTGAATTTCTGATAATGCAGCTTTTAAAGGTACAGGAAGCTTGCGAGAAAAAGGCTGGCAATTCTACTAACAATACAGAATGAAAGTATTCCCAAGCATGACATCAAAAATCTTTGCAGCACAAAAACCCACAATCAAAATAATTGCAAGGCCCAAATGGTGAGGACAACTATGGGTCGGGGAATGTAGTCCAGTCCAAAAGCTTTGTATTCTTCTATAGTATACAGTTAAAAAAATAGGATGTGTCTCATTGGCTTTCTGGCAATTGGCCCCAAATAAAAATAAAAGTCAATATTTTTTTCCTTGGTCATTTGGCAACTCTATCATGAGCAGAAACAGGTTGGTTTAATGTCAGTTTGTTCAATCAAGATTCAAGTCAGCCCATGCAGGAGACCTTTCTCCAAACATCAGGCAGGCAAAGCACATAATAAAGGCACTGTTGTGATATTCTCAGTTGCACCCGCCCACCCCCGGTCCTTTCCTCCACGTCATTTTGGAATAACTACCATCCCATTGTTTTGTAGTCATAGGGGAATTAAAGTTGCCTGTTTTTTGTACTAAGCAGCAACAATCCAGGTTCAGAGTCATTGACCATGGTGAGCTGGATTGTGGCCTCTCTCTTAGGGCAGCGCTATTATAGCAGAAGTCATTAAGAGTCTCCACTGTTTTTCCTGACAATTTTTTTGTGCCTTCAGCAGCTGTGTAACAGACAAATATTCAACTGGTGCTTTTACCTATTAGCTCAGCTTTGTGTTGGATAAATCTCAACTGCTGAATATATATTAACTACAATAGAACTAGTATTGTAAGAATTAGATGTGTAGCAATAAGATGTATAGGTAGTTAAAATCTGTTTTTTAAAAAGTTGTGTTGTTGGTAAACATGTATTTTGATGTGACTTTTCAAATTATTTCTTGTTAAGGGTTAGACAGCATGTTGGATCATGATTTACTGATCTCAGCAATAAAATGATAGTGTTTCTATCCAGAACTGTCTATTGATTTTTAAAAAGTCCTTTCGTCAGTGTGTAAGTGAACTTGTAAACGGAATATGTTAGTGTTAGTACAATTTGAATTATGATGAAAGTATATGTGCATTATTGTCATTCTCCTTAATTTCCATTTATTCTAAAATTCAAAGCAGTATATAAACATCCTAAGGGAAGGAGCCCAAATGATGGACTGCTCCAATATCCGAGTGTCTGATCTATCCAAAGCCCTGCTAGGCTCTTGCCAGCAAGGCAGAAGTAATGACTGAGATCTTTCCTAATATAATAACATGCTTTTTACGGCAGTTTTATACATTCTAATCCCCTCCTGGCCACGTGACCCACCCAGCCTGTATGCCAGCCAATGGCTGGCTCCTGCGTCTCCTCTCTTGGCCCCACCTGGGCATGGCAGGATGGCATTTTTCCTGCCAGTTCCACAAGGGGCAGCGGAGAGTAAGACTTCATGTAACATTTGCTCGTTTATGTTCATTTCGCCTCTGTGATGGTTGCACATCTAAGAAGTGTAAACTAGAAATAATGCTGAATGTTCATTCACTTAGTCCCTGCTTATGAAGACTGTCATGTAATCTATTTTATCAGGAACACGACTTTGTTCAAAAAAATTGTGGTGTTTTGTTTCTAACAGAAAAGGAGAAGATTTTCCTATGATTTTTCAGCTATAAACTTTGACCCAAATTATATGACAGCTTCTGTGCAATTAATGCTCTCTCACAAAGCTCAACTTTCATTCAGTTTTTGTTTCAAGTTTGTATCCCAAGTTACTAGCCTCAGAAAGGTGGTGGGAAACCATCTTAGCCATAGTTTGAGTTAAGGGCGCCATCTTAAAATCATACCACTTGGTACACAAAATTGCTATCCAAAGTCTGAGACTCATTAAATAAGAATGAAACAAGAACAGTTCTTATTACTTGCAATTCTATTCCAATGGAATCAAGTCATATTAATCAGTGGGATAGATCTCTGGATAAACATGATTATAACTGAGCTGTTATTTTTTCTTGTTTTCAGTACATCCATATGTGGTAATTTTGTTGATAGAGACATTTTTATTATTTTTAATCGAACCTTTGTTGAATATTTAAAAATTATAATCTTTAGCTTTAATAATTTGTCTTATTCCATAGGTAACCTTAAAAAATGACCCACATTTCTGAACAGTGTTAAACAAGCAAACAAATATATTTTTTCTTACAGGAATCCAGAAGCTTTGAAGTCACAAGAAGAAAAGGTAAGCAAAGAGATTTTTCTTTTATATGAGTAAAACTGTGATAATTAAGAAAATATGAGGTTTTAATCTTAAAATAGAGCTTTAATTTTAAAATAGAGTTTTAAATTCTGAGTGTGTAAACATATCATTTTTAAAATAAAGAAACAAGTTGCTTTCCAGATGCTTACCTAGCATAATATCTTCTCAATATCAAGTGACAAGACTGTTCTACATTGGGAATTTCTTTCAGTGTATGGAACTTTTCGCTCTCTTAATTGTAACAAATAGCTGGTTAGATTCAACTTCATGACCATGATTTTCTTGGAAACCTATGTGATAAGCACTGCATTCATAGTAGTTGGCATTCTGTGAAAATCCATTTCACAAAAGGGATGAAAAAGAAGTGCTTTCATGGGAGGTTGATGGCTCAAAAATTGTACATAGTGGTGGAGTCCATTTGGTGGATGTTTATACATAACATCCTGTTCTGATGAGCTGGCATATTCATTTAATTTACGTCATCTAGCTGTAGCATTTTAAGAAATTAACAATGAATATCACTGGCTAAAAGAAATCTGGTTTAATGTGAAAAGTTGTAATATGCTCATTTTAAAATATGGTTATGCACTATGGAAAAAAACAATCATTTATCTATTCATATCTCACTTTCCCAAATTCTGCTCAAAGCAGCTCATAAGTATGATAAACAAAACGTCATCATTTAACTGATTTTTTTTTTTTAAAAAAAGAATCCTCTGTTGGACTCTGTTGGATTTTCATGTTAAAGAAGGACTGTTTGTAAAGGAGACATCTAGGTTCCCTAATACAACTCCTATCATCCCCAACTATTTGCTGTGTTGACTGGGGATGAAGGGAGTTGAGTCCATTAACATCAGGTTTCCAACTCCTGTTTTGGAGGATTCCTGATTCTAAATGATGCTGGTTGTCTAGATGGGATAATAGTAGAAGCAAAATATAGCACGTGTGTTGACAGTCTACCTTGTTACTCCCACCACAATCCATCTTTGGGTACTACATATAACCTGATAAAATGCCAAGAGGCTAACACAGAAGAGAAGAATATGTGTTGTAATCACAGCCAGTGTTCATCTGTGTCCAGTTGCCTTGAACAACTGTTCACTTTACTTGGTTTAAATGTTCATTGGAGAGAGGGAAGCAAACACAGCAAGTGTAGTAAGCAGCTGTTTTAATTCAGCTCTTGTCAACTGCCTCTCAAGTTAAAACCAAAAGGTTATCGGCAAAATGTCCCAGACTGTTTTGTGATTGCATTGTGATTGATGGCTGTCTAAGGACAGGGAAAGAGTCATGAGGTGCTGACTAATAGCAGCAACCAACTTTTTTTTTAAAAAAAAATGCAGTTCTGCCCTGCAGGCATGAGGTTGCAGCCAGTGGATTGAGATTCTGTTAGGGTGGGAAGTTGGAGGAGTGGAAGTTGGGAACAATAAAGAATTTCACGTTCTGCTGGCACAGAGGATATAATACACATGACTGGGACAATATTGTTAGGCGTATATAGAGGTTGAGTAAATACCTCAAGAATTCTATGTTTTCTTATTAATTGGTGGCTGTCTCAAGCTGTTCTTTCACAGCCAGCTGGCTGGAAATCATCTATCAGAAAGCTCCACTATTTACTGTTAACTTTTTAGTTTTTATTTAACAGATGTTTCTGGGATGTCTAATCTATCTCTGTATAAATGTGAAGTGGGAGACGAATCTCCATTAAACAGATTATAACAGTTCAGGTTTTGTTTTCATAGTAGTTTACATTTTATTGTAATTGAAAGATGCCATGTAGGCATTACTTGTCCATTCCTGCAATAGCTTCCAATAAGAAATGGAGCAAACAGCTGTGATTGTAGTTGAACAGGCCTTTGTTGAATTCTGAGGAATAGTTGAGTTTTCTTTTAGAATGCTTTGCTACAATGATCCAATAAGTGGGCTTGGCAATGAGTACCCAAGACTATTCAGCATTACCGGCACACACTCTTTGTTGAATGACTGGAATTATACCACTTCATTCACTTGCCCCTACATCTATTATGGATCTCTTCAATAGGCAATGCAGGACTTGAATGGGTAGCATGGGCACCATCATCTTGAAAGTATAGCCATGGTATAGCCACTGCAAAGGCATGGCAATATTGAGAGATGCTAGGAGCAATATCACCAAGTCTAAAGGTCATCTTTGGTTTATTCACATTCTCCTATTTTTAACTCCTCTTCTAACATTGGCTGTTGGGGCGGGAGGTGGTCTATCTATGCTCTGCAGTCCTTGCAGATCTTGGTGTAGCATCATTATTGCCTTTGGTACACATTGCATGTGATCAAATTGCTTTTAGAAGGGCTTTTTAACACTTCTATTTCTGTTTTATTAAGATAAATTCAAAGTGTGGCTATTACTGCTGCAATAGATGGGTGTATATGTTGTTATGAGAAATACCTCATGCCCAGAGCAGTTTTTCACATGTGAAAAAATGGCTGCTCATCTACTCACATAGTCCTTTGAAAAACAACTGAAAAACTGCCAGCAGCCGAAACAATGATTTGCCACTTCAAACACACCTTTATTTTATTTAAAAATGCATTTTCTTTGGATAATATGTGCTGTCCCTCTCCAGTGCTAGAACAAACATTTCTTCTTATTTATTCTTTTAAGGGAAGAATAAAATTGTCGCAAAACTATTGATCTCAAAGAGTGATTTAAAAAGAACTGTGTCTGCTTGGAAATTGCTTATGGATATATGCTGAAGGTGCTAACCACGTATCTTTTCCTCTAATGTCCCCTCCAAACACAGAGACTTATTCTTTAAGCATTATTCAATCGTTGCTTATTAAGCATCTAGAGACCTATTATTTTTTCTACTAAACCACACCTTCCAGAGAGATGAAAGCACTGACAAGCTATGAGCATCCAGTTGTTTTACTGTGTGAGGATATGATACTGTCTTTTTACATTGAATTACAGCTATGAAAGGAACAGCAAAACTGAGTTCTTTCTCCCCCCACTATTTGCTATTGTAGTCATATTTTCTTACGTCACATTTGCTCTCATCAAACATTTTTCTAATACCATCTGTCAAAGCAAAGCACCCTTGAATTTTAGACAACAGCACAAACAGTAGATGTGAAGAGATTCTTCAGTGCCAGCCTGCCCTCTGCCTATCTGTAATCAAAGTGTATTTGGTGATTTACAAGCAGTGGCATGGAAGTCAAGCCTGGTAAATATATGGCTGGTCTCAGAGAATATCTGAGAGGATTTGTTAAACTAGAGGGGATTTTTCTTTTTCATTTCACTGGATAATGGAGCAGCTGTCTCTGCTCCATACTTTCTCCCATAGCAATAGTCTTACCTGCATTAAAAACAACAACATACCATCAAGCGAGATAGAGAAATAAATGGTTCACAAACACATTGCGTGGTTCATAAACACCTTGCATAGTCACAAGATGCAATTATAAAACAGAATGTTTGAGAACTTTCTGAATACAATGTTTTCATCTGGATATGTCCAATCCACATGCTATAGGGATCCCTCTAGAGTTAGCTTCAGAGAAATTATAAGAACCAAACCACAAAGGTTGTTTCCACACTAGATGTCTTTTAGTGTCAAGGAGACATTGCTTCTCCACAATCAATTGGAAGCAGAATTAAAATGGAGGTTACACACACTATATCATATGGTGTTGACATTTTATCCAGCAATACTCTTCTCCATGGCCAAAATCTTTCTATAATGTTTACTGAGAAGAAAGCCTTATTGACCAAAGATCCCTTCCAATGTGTGTTTAAAGGATTCATGCTTGTTGGTTCTGCCCTTTTATGGTTTGTTCTTAAACACCAGAGTAGTATTGATGATGTATACCCTGTCAGTTGCCCCATGGATATTTTTCCATATTGTCAGTTCCCGTGGTGGTGGAAGGTTTCACTTTATCAGGTGTTTTTTAAAAATATATAGCAAAATAGTGCTATTTACACAGAAAAATAACTGGGCTAGTCACTTACAATTTGATTCTATACATGGTTACTCAGAAATAAGTTGCATTGAATTCAATGGATTAAATGCAATATGTGAGTGGACCTCCACTTGTGCAATGGGTGTTTCTCCTTTTCCCTGCAGCCCCTGTGCCCCTCCCCAAGATCTTATCCAGAGGGTCCCCCAAACCTCTGGAGTAGAATTTGAGAGCACACGAGGACTAGATGAAGTGGGCTAGATGAAACAACTATTAGGTGGATTCACAGTTGGCTACAGAATCGGACTCAAAGAGTACTTATCAATGGAAGCTTCTCAAACTGGGGAGAGGCAACGAGTGGGGTACCGCAGGGCTCAGTCCTGGGTCCAGTGCTCTTCAACATTTTTATTAATGATTTGGACGAGGAGGTGCAGGGAACGTTTATCAAATTTGCAGATGACACAAAATTGGGTGGGATAGCTAATACCCTGGAAGACAGAAACAAACTTCAAAGTGATCTTGATAGGCTGGAGTGCTGGGCTGAAAACAACAGGATGAAATTTAATAGGGATAAATGCCAAGTTCTACATTTAGGAAATAGAAATCAAATGCACAGTTACAAGATGGGAGATACTTGGCTCAGCAATACTACAAACGAGAAGGATCTTGGAATTGTTGTAGATTGCAAGCTGAATATGAGCCAACAGTGCGATATGGCTGCAAGAAAGGCCAATGCTATTTTGGTCTGCATTAATAGAAGTATAGCTTCCAAATCACGTGAGGTACTGGTTCCTCTCTATTCAGCCCTGGTTAGGCCTCATCTAGAGTATTGTGTCCAGTTCTGGGCTCCACAATTCAAGAAGGACGCAGACAAGCTGGAGCGTGTTCAGAGGAGGGTGACCAGGATGATCAGGGGTCTGGAAACAAAGCCCTATGAAGAGAGACTGAAAGAATCATAGAATCATAGAATAGCAGAGTTGGAAGGGGCCTACAAGGCCAACGAGTCCAACCCCCTGCTCAATGCAGGAATCCACCCTAAAGCATCCCTGACAGATGGTTGTCCAGCTGCCTCTTGAATGCCTCTAGTGTGGGAGAGCCCACAACCTCCCTAGGTAGCTGATTCCATTGTCGCACTGCTCTAACAGTCAGGAAGTTTTTCCTGATGTCCAGCCGGAATCTGGCTTCCTTTAACTTGAGTCCGTTATTCCGTGTCCTGCACTCTGGGAGGATCGAGAAGAGATCCTGGCCCTCCTCTGTGTGACAACCTTTTAAGTATTGGAAGAGTGCTATCATGTCTCCCCTCAATCTTCTCTTCTCCAGGCTAAACATGCCCAGTTCTTTCAGTCTGGGCATGTTTAGTCTGGAGAAGAGAAGATTGAGGGGAGACATGATAGCACTCTTCCAATACTTAAAAGGTTGTCACACAGAGGAGGGCCAGGATCCCTTCTCGATCCTCCCAGAGTGCAGGACACGGAATAATGGGCTCAAGTTACAGGAAGCCTGATTCCACCTGGACATCAGGAAAAACTTCCTGACTGTTAAAGCAGTATGACAATGGAATCATTCAAGAGGCAGCTGGACAATCATCTGTCAGGGATGCTTTAGGGTGGATTCCTACATTGAGCAGGGGGTTGGACTCGATGGCCTTGTAGGCCCCTTCCAGCTCTGCTATTCTGTGATTCTATGATTCTATGACTACAAGAGAATGAGAAATTGTCCTCATCTTGTTCAACTGGAAAGAAACCATTAATCAGTGGGAACGGTTAACTAGACACCATCCAATATGACTTATTCCCAGGTAAGTGAGACTAGGATTGCAGCCTTAATACTTGGTCCTCATTGTTCCTTAGCTGTAAAATTGGAGCAATGTGTTCTAAGTGAAATATGCATTCAGTATAGTAGACATATGTATTATATGTATTTGACTTGTGTAGTGTTTGGCTTATCACTGCTTTTGTTATCTGGAGATTTCTGCCTGCATACATTTTTCATTCTCACTTTTGGCTTGTGATACATCTGAGTCTGGACAGAGTTGGCTCCATCAACCCATGCTGTTGGGTTTTCAGAGTTCGACCCCTAACCACACCTATGCATGCACAGGTCTGCCCATTTTCATCTGTGAAATGCTGAAGAGTATGGACTTTTAGCATTGCTTCATGATTACTCTGCTCATCCTTGCAGGAATCTATGACTCCCATCAGATCTAACATTGCAGCTTTCTTGTTCATAATGCTTCATAAGTCATAATCATGTATTAGAGAGCAAGGCATAATTCATATATGAAAGCCAAACAACTGTGCCCTATCAAATGCCACTCATCCAGTTAATTGATTATTATATCCTTAATGGTTTGTTCCACACAATTAAGACCTGATCTTGCAAAGGTTCTAGGAATTCTGGAGGAAGCTTCCAATTGCCTTTCTTTGCTGCTGATGTCTATGAGTATAGATTGTAGTTGGCATCCTGAAGGATGAACCTCTTCCTTGAAAATAAAAATAAAAATCATATACATGCCTGAATGAGTAATTGTACTAAGCTTCTCACACTGTGAAAATTGCAATAGCTTTCCACCTCCCTATCCTCTATTGTCAATGAAGCTACTAGATCTGGCTTAGAGACTTCAGCCACAATTATTCATTTGTTTTTATTTTGCTTGCAGTCATCCATTCAAGAAATTGGTGTCAAATGATGGGGTGTTTTTTTTAAGCCAGTCAGCCAAGAAATGATCAAACCAATTTTCCCTCTCTGCTCATATGTCTAACTTTAACAAATGAGATGTATTTTGTGGTTTATCAGCAGATGAATAAGACTGAGCTATGCAGCTGCTTATGTATTAGATAACTTTAAAACCCAATTCCTTAAAATGTATTAAATCCAGGAAAGTGTAGGTGCAAATATGCATTTGTTAACCATGCTGTGATTCAACATTTTCATTTTTAACATTAATATCATGTCTATTTTCATCTGGTATTTGCAGGTGAGCATTAATCAGAATTAATTATTAATCAGAACTTTTATGTTTTTTCACTATTTGTCTAGTAGTTGATATTGCAGCTCTAGGAAAACAAATATCGTAAGTTTGATCCAGTATATTTTAATGCAGAAGAGATAGGTTTTGTGAATTTCCTCATTTCCCTGCAGCACCATATACCACCTGAAAACATGCACCCTCCTTCCGCCCTTGGGAGTGTCCAGTTATTGGAATGGGAGCCTCTGCTGGATCAGGCTCATTTCCATAAAAGGAAGGAGCAGTTCTCTTTCCAGAACCAGAGGCTCCCTATAACTGTATGAATTCAACTTACAAAACAAATATATTAAATTATAGTTATATTACAATTAATATGTTTAAACAATTTCATTCACATCAGGGGTTTAATAAAAATATTCCAGAATAACATCTCTGAGGTGTTTTTAAAGATAGCTCTATTCTTAGCTTGGCTGTTTACTGTAAGTTGTTTTCATATTTGTCATGTACTATACCTTTGGAGCCCTAATAGGGCAGAAAGGTGGTTAATAAATATTTCAATTAATAAATAAACAAATAATTTTGGATCATATGCAACAAATCACTTACCTTCATTTTTCACATTTTCCTGTTCAAAAGTTGTTGTTCTTTGCACTGTTCTTTTGTGTAGATGTACAAATGCATGTTGTTGTTGTTGTTGTTGTTATTACATTTCTATGTCACCCCATAGCAATGGTGCCAAGCGGGCCTTGTCGGGGACATCATTCCATATGTCCATAGGCCACCAGTGAGGGAGGAAGCAGCAGCCAGGCACCTCTCCACCGTGCCTGGGTCCAGCTCCAGCTGAGAGCCCCCTCCCTCCTGCTACCAACTGTCTCTGCAGAGGCCACCAGTGAGGGAGGAAGCAGCAGCCAGGCACCTCTCCACCGTGCCTGGGTCCAGCTCCAGCTGAGAGCCCCCTCCCTCCTGCTGTCAACTGTCTCTGCAGAGGCCACCAGTGAGGGAGGAAGCAGCAGCCAGGCACCTCTCCACCGTGCCTGGGTCCAGCTCCAGCTCAGTGCCCCCTCCCTCCTGCTACCTACTGTCTCTGCAGAGGCCACCAGTGAGGGAGGAAGCAGCTCAGAGCTCCCTCCCTCCTGCTGTCAACTGTAACTGCTGAACTTTCCAACTAAGATTGTAGTGCCTGAATTTGCTTTCCTTTTCCCCCTCCTCCTCCTCCTCCCTCCCAATCCCCTTTCCTTTTGTGTCATGTCTTTTAGATTGTAAGCCTGTGGGCAGGGACTGTCAAGAAATACTTTTGTAAGCCGCCGTGAGAGCTTTTTTGGCTGAATGGCGGCATAAAAATCCTTAAATAAATAAATAAATAAATAAAATTCCATAATGGGGTGGGGGCACTACCAAGAACATAAGAAGTGCTAAGCTGGATCAGACCAAGGGTCCATCTAGCAACTGGTGCACACAGGCTTACTGCCTTGGATACTGGAGGTAACAGATAACCATCAGGGCTAGTAGCTATTGATAGCCTTCTCCTCCAGGAATTTATCCAACCCCCTTTTAAAGCTATCCAAATTGGTAGCCATCACTACATCTTGTGGTAGAAAATTGCATAATTTAGCTATGCACAGTGTGAAGAAGTACTTCCTTTTATTTGTCCTGGATCTCCCACCAATCAGCTTCATGGGATGACCCTGAGTTCTAGTATTTTGAGAGGAAGAAAAATGTCTCCCTATCCATGTTCTTCACATCATGCATAACTTTGTACAGCTCTATCATGTCTCCCCTTAGCCTCCTTTTTTCCAAGCTAAACAATCCCAACTGTTGTAACCTTTCCTCAAGGGGAGATGCTCCAGCCCCTTAATTATTTAAGTTGCCCTTTTCTGCACTTTTTCCAGCACTATGATATCCTTTTTTTTAGGTGTGGTGACCAGAACTCTACACAGCATTCTAAGTGTGGACACACTATAGATTTGTGTAAGGGCAGTATGATACTGGCAGTTTCATTCTCAATTCCTTTTCTTATAATCCCTAACATGGAATTTGCCTTCTTTACAGCTGCCACACACTGAGTTGACATTTTCATCAAGCTGTCCACCACAACCCCAAGATCTCTTTCTTGATTGGTCACCGCCAGTTCAGATCCCATCAGGTTATACTTGAAGTTGGGTTGTTCCCCCCCACCCCATCATGCATCACCTTACACTGCTTACATTGAAACACATCTGCTATTTGGATGCCCACTCTCCCAGCTTGGAGAGGTCCCTTTGGAGCCCTTCACAATCCTTTGTGTTTTAAAAACCTGAAATAATTTGGTGTCGTCAGCAAAGTTGGCCACTTCCCTGCTCACTCCTAATTCCAGATCATTTATGAACAAGTTGAGAATGATTGGTCCCAATACCAATCCCTGTGGACTCCACTATTGACTTCCCTCCATCAGGAAAATTTACCATTTATTCCTACTCTCTGCTTTCTGTTCTTTAACTGTTCCTTAGGAAGACCTCTCCTCTTATTCCATGACTGATAAGTTTGTTCAGGAGTCTTTGATGAGGGACTTTATCAAAAGCCTTTGAGAAGTCCAAGTAAACCATGTCCACCGGACCACCCGTCTACATGTTTGTTGACACTCCCAAAGAATTCTAGGGCCATGGAAAGATGGGCCAATAGCCTGGGTATCGCCCCAGGATCATCCCTGTGCGTCCACATGATGCACAGGGCATCCTGGGAGCAGGGAGGGATGATCCCTTGCCCTGGGATATCGCCCTACCCTTTAATCCTGCTTTTCCCGCAGTTTTGGGATGATCCTGAAAATGTGAAATGTATGGGCAGGCATTGTCGTTTGTTCCGTGCTCCTTGCGATATCGGTGGTGGGGTGGGGGCAGCGCGAGGTGTATTTTTTTAAAAAAACCTTACGATTTTGGTGGATCGCTTGTGTACTCCTGTTCTTTTAAGAAAAATTAATTCAAAATGGTGGCTGTGATGTTGTGCGCCTCGTGTAGACAGGGGCAACAATCTCATGATCATAAAATCGTGAGGTCGTCACCATAAAACCCCATCATCTAGCTATGGCCTAGAAGATTAGTGAGACAGGACTTGCCTTTGTGGAAACTGTCTTGATTCTTCTTCAGCAGGACCTGCCCTTCTATATGCTTAATAATTTTGACTTTAATAATGCTTTCAACCAATTTACCTGGAACAGATATCAAGCTAACCAGCCTGTAATTTCCTGGATCCCCAACATGGTGCTACATTGGCTATCTTCCAGTCCCCTCATACAGAGGCTGAGCTTAGGGACATGTTACATCTTTTTGTTAGAAGGTCCGCAATTTCGTATTTGAGTTCTTTGAGAACTCTAGGATGGATACCATCCTGGCATGGTGATTTATTTGTTTTCAATTTGTCAATAAGGTTGAGAAGTTCATCTTTTCCCTTAGTTCTTCAGACTCCCTTCTTGAAAACATCAGTTCAGGCATCTGTCCGATACCCTCTGCAGTGAACACTGATGCAAAGAATCCATTCATCAAGAAGGCCCTCTCTCTTGTTGCCTTCTAAGCCTCCCTTGGAGTAGGCACATGGAGGAGGGCCTTAGATGCTGAGCGCATGTTGGTACCATCATACTGTGAATTTTTCTGCCCCACTCAGGAATGTCATTGATGGAAGCATAGGCTGAAAAACTCGCAAGGAAGTAGTTATGCCCAATAGGGGTGTGCTCCTCTTTGTTACGGATCCTCGAATCCGAAACAGAGCGGGCCAATCCAGACCTCCTAAGCTGGATTCCGGAGCAGATCAGGGGAGGTCCGGATCAACCCAAAGCGGTTCGGAACGGTCCAAATTGCTTCGGACCATTCCGAACCTTCGGAGCCAGGTAAGGGGGGGATGGGGGCTTTCCTGGCTCCGTTGTCCGCCGCTGCTGCAGTCCGTGTGGTGTCTTTGAATGCTGCCCATGCCTAAGGCCGGAAATAGGCTGTGGCCTATTTCCACCCTTAGGCGTGGGCGGCAGTCAAAGCCGCTGCACAGACCGCGTCAGTGACAGCGGCGGAGCCAGGGGAGGGGGGCTTATTTGGCCCCCATTTTGTCCCCCCTTCCCCCCTTCCCTGCTTCCGTCATCTGCCGTGGAGGCAGGTAAGTGGGGACGGGGGCAAAATGGGAGCCGAATATCGATCCGGACCTCTGGATCTCGCTCCATATCCGGTTCCATAGTGGATCGGGGGAGGTCCGGATCGACCCGAACTGGTTTGGGCTGATCCAGAAGGTCTGGATTGGATCCAAAGTGGTTCACGAAGGACGTGCACAGCGTGCACAGCCCTAATACCCGACATGGTAATTTTTACTAAATTATACAACCAGGTTGTAGAAATCCAAAATAATGCTGATCCGAATAGCCAGTGTAAGACATAGATCAGCTAGCTCTTTATTGGCTGTCCTAAAGTGGAGAACATACAGTGTTCTCAGCTGACAAATCATCATGCTTTTAGACAAAGTAATGTCAGTTTATACCAGTTTATACCAGGTGTAGCACCATCCTCTTGAAATGGAGAACTAAAATGTTAAAGCATTTAACAAGACAAATAGTACTGACGTAAATCTCTGCCATATAATAATTAATACATTAATCATTCTGTCCACAAGTTTGGAAACACACATACCCAATGTAGACAGCTTTATCGGGAGGAAAAGCAATTGCTTTTCACATTATTTATTTTACCAATTTTAGGAACTATTCTCATGTGAATTGTTGCTGGAACTGACGATGCAGCTGTTGTCATTTTATATTCACCTACTTTGATTTTCTATTTTTCTCCAAAGCATTGCCACGGATGTTTATTGTCCAAAGATTAATATTTTACTAGAATCATATAGGGTATGAATGTGCAATTTTAACAATTTCCAATACTGTGAATGTTATTTTTATCCTGCCTACTCTACCAAGGCCTCAGGTAGCTTATATTAAAGGCTCATGTTTAGATAACCATATTAAAACCTACAAAATGCTATGAACAACCAAAATCACACTCATCCATAAACATATTTTCACCAAAATGGCTGCTCCCAATCACTCCTATTAGGACTTGTGTCACATAGTGGCTAAGAGACTGAACTCCCCTGATCTAATCTGCCTCTACCATAAACATGCTAGCCTGCCTCTCACATGCATTATGCATTCACACAATGCATGTGAAACACCTTGAACACATCAAAATTTCATGTGAATACGATAGTTGTTGTTGTTATTATTATTATTATTATTATTAATAATAATAATAATACTATAATTATTGTGTTAAAGAGAGAATGTGCATAAAAACTGCCCATTGCTCTATTCAGCAGATACTGTACACCTGATTTTTCCAACCTTGACAAAAGAATAGGTGAAGTAATAGAAAGTAACAAGTCTAAAAGCAAAATGCAAAAAGAAAAAAGGGGGGAAGGGAGGGGGAAATAGAAAAGAAAAGTCTATCAGCATGTCAGACATAAATATCCTTCCTGGAGTCAAACCCATTGCCATCAATATGCATATTATCAATTTGGAGACCTAATGTATAAAAATGGTGGAGTTAATTAATTTATTACAGACCTGTCAGGGTTGAGACTTAATTATCAGTTTGACATTTCTTGGCCTAAGTGAAAACTGCTTACAAAGTGTGTGTGAGAGAGAAGGGAATAAAGCTATCAGTTCATTAACCAGTGCCAGAAACAGCAATAACTTAACCAGAAAATCCTGATTAGCACATAGGGACCAATCAGTAATATCTTGTTAAAGATGACTTCATAGAATTCTTGGCACCAATATCTTGGCACTGAATTCTAGATTTGCTGTACAGAAATTTGAAGGTTTCTTCAGTTTCTAGTTAGGAAAACAGTGAATTTTCCTTATGTTCTTAAAAGTTATTTTAAATAAATAAATAAATGGACTATGAATCCATTTTCTTTAATAAAATGAGTTAGCTACATGTGAGACACAACTATGGAAAGTGAGGATGAGTCTTCTCTATTGTTTGAACAGTCCTCTCTTCCAAGGGAATGCTAGACTTTGTAGTTTGTAGGACAGACTGTGGAAGGAATTCAAGGACACCAGTATTGATAGGCGACTGTTATTACTTATCCGCAGCCTGTACGAAAATACCCAGCTGGAAGTAAGCTGGGATTGTGCAGAGCCTCTCTCTTTCTATGGTGTAAAACAGGGATGTATTTTAGCTCCCACATTATTTAATTTTTATCTTAATTCAGTGGTTAAGAGTTTAGCCAACTCTAGCTGTTGGGTTTCATATTTGATTTTAAAATAAAGTAGTCTGCTTCTGCAGAATAACCCTTTTGTTTTAGAACAAAACTTCAGTTTCAGATCTATTAGGATTATGTGGAAATTTAAGACAGGTTGCTGAGCTTCACCTTAATGCAAGATGCCAGAGACCAATTTCATTTCAATGTAAAAGTGTTTGCCTTTTTCCGGTGTTCCTTTTAGCCAGAGCAGAAGGCAATTTATTGATTTAGTTACTGCAAAATAGTGGTTATGAGATTAAAGCACAGGAATTAAGCTTTTTCCATTTTCTGTTGTCAAGTAGTAAAACATAGCTATTCACTGTTTCAGTTAAGAGAACAGAGTATGACATTTAAACCACGAAAGATGAGATATATAACAACATTTATGATTTTGATTCACATTCCTAGGGGTTTGGAAGAAATTCTGTTTTACTCATTCTGAGTTTATTATTGTCAGGCACGGGCTGATGTCACTCGTCTTACATGGGCACAGACTGCTGATGTCAGCAGGAGTAGCTGCCGATTCAGCAACCATGCAATTGAATGGTGCTCTTTGTGGCAACCTCTTCTTCCATTTGTGTAAATGGTAGCTGTGAAGGCCCCATTTATGCAAGAATAAAGGTGTGAACGGTCCATCTACACATTTATGCTTGCATAAAAGGGGCCTTTATGGCTACCATTTACGCAGTGGGGGAAGTGTGCAATTTCCAGAGCCTCCATTGTGTGGAACAGTGGAGGCTCTTGAAGCTGTGCATTTCCCCATTGTGCAAATGGTGGCTATAAAAGCCTCAATTATGCAACGGGCGAAATACATAATTTTTCGAGCCTTCATTGTCGTGCACCATGGATGGCTGCCGAGTGCTTGTGGGTGCTCGGAGCATGGGTTCATGAACGCACTGCAGGGTCCCAACTGGGTCCAGTGGGAGTTGATGTGGGGGAGTCTATCAGACTCTCGGACTCAGTTGGGCACCCACGACATCCCTATATGCACCAGTGTTCCCTTGTCACATGCAGTGGTAAAATCTGAGGAGGAGGTTCACATCCTTTAACATAGAGCGGTTCATCAACTTGTGTATGCTTGAGTGTCAGTTAACTGTTTGTGGATTTACTGTGGGCTCCTTTTGAAGTTACCTGCATGATTCCAACCTGTGTTGCTCTCTCATATAACAGCAGATGAAAATGCCACTGTCCATTTCCATATGATATTTCAAGGAAAAAGCTAACCTCTGACATTACTTGGGTGGTGTGGGAAGGAGACACACTGCAGTGGCTCACATACCATAAGAATAACTTCATTCCTGAGACAAACACTGGTGTTTTCTGGCTGCCACATAATGGGAGAACAGTCTCTAATAGATCAGAATGAAGAGATATAAGTGTTCCTTGCTACAGCTAGCTAATAGCCTATTTGGTCATATTGAATCGTTATCTTCAATGAACAAGTTCCACCATATAAAGAGTGAAAGCAGTTCTACACTGAAGGTGGAGCCAATATAGCATAATAAATAACTGCTTTAATAAGTGCACCATAATAGCAGTGTATTTATGCTTCTTTAGATAGGACTCTATAGGTCCTTTTGTTAGCCTTATTTGTTCAGAGATTTCTATTTCCTCTGTAAATGCACGCTCCGGGCTATATTATTGCAAACCAGGTCCCAGCTCAGTAATTAATGCTTGTGTTTGTGTATGTATTTTTAATAAGTTGAGTCTGTAAAATGGTCCAGTTGTTTTTGGAGTTAAGGAATGAAAAATGTGCTGCATATATGGTAATGTAATTACTTTCTCAAATATATTTCACAAGTTTTTTTATTGTATGTCTAAATACATATTTACATTTAGTAGACCAATGCAAACCCAAATAAGCCATTTCGGTGTGTTAAGTAAATATAACCACTGATAAACCTCAGAACAGCCAATCTGATCACATATTTATCTAGTTGTTCCAACAAATAATTCAAACATGATATTCTTGATTCCTATACCTATTGTCTTTCCAGGGGTTGAGTTCACACATTATCACCATCACCATCATCATCATCATCCATCATCGTGATGTCCCCCACCTTTCAACAAATATTCTCAAGGTTGCTTACAGTTTTACAAGAATGTTATGTATTAAAAGCTAGTAAACTTGAAGTTAATATAACAGTAAAACACAGGAAGAGGTAGAAACATCTAGATCTAATTGCTGGTGCACTGCAGCTAAAGGACCTGGAAGATATTTTAGGGCCTGTCTAAATGTGTCAGTGCTACAGCTGTGATAAATCTTTTCCAGGAGATAATTTCATAATCCCCAAAGGCTGGAGTTCTGATACTAACCAATCTTGCTTCAGATGGTGGTTTATAGATGGAAGGGACACATATGAACAGTTATTTAAAGAAGCATCTTCACCATAATTCGTTGAGTATAATGGTATGACAAGATGCTGTGGAATCTTGTGCATTTTTATTTGGTAGTAAGTCACATGGAATTTAGTGCAATACTTTACATGGCTATGCACAAGTATATCGTATTGAGTTCAGTTGGACTTGGTTTTGAGTAAGTGTGTATAAGATTACAGCGCAATGTTAGGTATGTCTACTCAGAAAGTCCCGTTTAGTTCAATGGGATTTATTTCCAGGAAAGCACGTATAGGATTACAGCCTCAATGTTATTATCTTAGTATACTGATGAGCTCTTTGGTTGCTATTGTAGAATTGAAAAAAGATGCAGTCTTTCCTTTATGCCTCCATAGTTTCACCTTAAGAGCATCATTAGACAAGCGTTTTATCACACACTTAATACTCCCCACTTATGGATGTTCGTAGGTCCTTTTGTCAATGATGTCCACCTCCCATGTGTCTCCTGCTCTTTCTTGCATTCTTTCCGTCACAAAATAGACCCCTTTAAATCTGATTTTTTTTAAAAATGGAATGTACCGCCATTTCCTGCTGTGTGCAGAAAAAGCAGTGTGATAAAAACAGCCACTGAATGGGCCATGTGGCCATTGTTTACTTCCTATTTCTTCCCCTGTGTGAAGAAAGGGGGAGTATCGTAGGACAGAAGCAGGGAGGAAAGTAACGGTAAGGAAACACAGTTCCCCCATCTGATGATGCTCTAAATGAGTATACCTTCAGTTATTAACTTCTTGGACTATTTTTTTAAATTTATTATATTTGTAAGATGCCTGTAAAAAATCTCTAGGCATCACACAATTTTAAAACAGAATAAAATACAAAGCTATAAATTAAGATCAGCTTATTTCTACTTTCTTAAGGGTTTGGGGGGAGGGCAGGTTGCACTGCCAACTGTGTTTGCAGCCTGGCCCTCAATTTACATTCTCCATAATGACCCTGTTCAGATGGCATGCTAAGCCATGGTGGTTAAGCATTTCGAGCTAAACATTATGGCTTAGCATGTTGTGTGAACCGTTCCTATCCATGGTGGTTACATAACCATGATTGAAACAGACTCACTAATCATTTGCTGCAAAAGAGTTCACAGCCTAACCATGGCTTAGCATGTTGACTGAACAGGCCCAGTGTCTCATACCTAGTGTCATTCAAGGACATTGTGGAGGAAGAGAGGGAAGATGACCGCCATATAAAATTAATTGAAATGTCAGAAGCCAAAGAAACTACAGGCTGCCAGAGATATGATTGTACAATGAAAGGGTCGTTCCTTGGCAACCTCATAAGTAAAGTAAGCACAAGAACCCTGAACCCAACCCATGATAATTTCTCTGAAATGTTCTTATCCTCTGAATTTCTTTTTGAAATCAATTTGTTTTCTATCAAACTGAACAAGAATGGATGAAAAAATGTGAGATTTTTTATGTGAAATCTAAATTCTATGGACAGTATCCAACAGGGCTGCTCTACCTCTACTGGCACCATTGTACTCACACACCGTGAGCTTCACTGACCTGTCCTGTGATGCAAGAGGTTGTTTTTAGAAGCGTAAAAGCCCCATTGCGCAATTGGTCACTACTAGGAATTCACAGGCACAATAGGATACCACCCTAAGCTTTGGGAGTCAGGCATTGCATACTGACATCCATTTTTAATTCTTGAAAACTAGAGTTTGCATATCTAAATCCAGGTGTTATAAGTCATAACTTCTAATTTTTCCCCTTCCATGTTTCTTCTTCTGATCAATTGATGTCAGTGTAATAGATCTCAATCCTTAGAAAAATAGCAAGCTGCATTATAATGAATTAAACCATTGGTCCCTCTAGTTCAGTACTGTCTACACTGTTAGCGGCTCTCTGGGATTTCAAGTAGGGATGGGAAAATCCTAGAAACCTGTCCTAGGTTTGGCTGCATCCCCCCTGCCCCCGTCCGAGTTCCTACTACCCACTTATGGAACAGGAAATCCTAGAAGAGTTACAGAAACAAATAAAGGACTCAGAAAGTGTTACCATACCTACTGCATAGAAACGGTTTATTTTTTAAAAAAGAAAGTTATATCTGTGAACCACTCAAGTAGCTAATAGTCAAACTAAATATGATGATAAACATGTCACAGGGGCTGTCTTTGAAACTGTTAATAGCCACAGGGAAACACACACACACACACCGCCGCGGCCACTGCCAATTTTCCTAGGGGTTGAACGTGTAGAGAGTGGCCTTAGCAAAACATTTCCTCTAACTCAGAATAGTCTATTCTGTCAGTACGGTGGGAATGATCTCAGAAAGAGATACCCAGCCCTGCTGCCAGTCAGAGATTCATCAAGTAAAGATGCAAAGGATCGAACATGGGACCTTCATTAGGCAAGGCATGTGCTCCACCACTGGGCTATGGTCATTATACATTAATCATTTAATCATATTCTCTACCATGTTTTTCAAAGCCCCACGTGCTTTGATCTTTTTAAAACTGCTTTTATATGTAGCAATTATGTTCTTATCGAACCACCACCCGCTCCATGTCTATTCTGGCTCTTTTATTTTCACTTGAAATTCATGCCATTGTTCTTTCTCCTACTGTGTGCATTACTTTAACTTTTGAAATCATTACAGTTGGTTTCCATGATTTCATGCTTAACGTCAGAGTTAAATTCTGCAAAATTATATTCCCTGAGAAGAACTCCAGCGATGCTGCTACAAGTTGGATTCTGTATCGTGTACCTTCTGGGTTGTAGATGCATCCAAGTCTGTGATGGCATCAGAACAAAATGAGGGATGCTCCTGTGCCAGAATGGTGAGGGAGGGGGAAACGCAGCAGTTCATCAGAATTGGGGGGATGCTGCAATTACAACAGATGCACCGCTGAGTGGATGCATAGTCATCACCGAGTGAGAAAGGAAACCGACAGCATGGGTCCAGCATGCTCAATAGAAGACTGCTGAGTATTTCATCAATTGTGAACATAAACGCAATGATAAAACCACCATGTCTAGTCTAATGCCTCAGCAAGATCTAATTACCCTCTTTAGCAACACTTTAAGTATGATACCAGAGAGCCCTTGCAGAGCTGGAAGACAACTTATAAATGAGATAATTCAGCTGCCTAGAGGAAAATGGGGGGTGGGGGAGCAGAGTTTTCAACTAGCTGCTGGAGAAGTAGCCAAATGGCTTTGGCTGGAATTGCAGATGTTTGGCAGTAGGCATCATTGTCTCCGCATTATGTGCCCCATTAGATAAACGGCAGGTGGAAAGCGCTGAATGGTCTAATCAAATATGAGATGAAGGCTTTTTCTGGTGGATGCTGGCATATAGAGAGGAGCTGATTGTGTTGTGCCAACTTAGAAAGCAGAGAAATGTGTGATATTGTGGTATGTGGCATAAATATAGCATATTAATTGTTTCATTAGGTTTGTGTACCTGGCCATAGCTGAAATAAGCATAATTTATATTAAGAGAGAGAGAGAGTTTATTCCACACACTAGAATCATTCAGTAGATTTACAATAGTCATCATTGAATAGCAGAAACATTGGGCTCATCTGCACCTAGACCCTTTCGAGAGGGGGGGAGGGATGATAGCAAGGTTTCCAGCTCCCGAGATCCTCCCTCATCGGGCACACGCAAGGGAAGTTTCCCAGGAGTAAAGGAGAACCGTTGTGGGAAGACATGCATCCTGTGATGGCACTTCCGAAGGTGTATCAGGAGAAGAGGCAGGACTGGACAGATGGGTATGGGGCATGGATTTTTAAAAAAATACCTCCTCTGAGATGCGTATCAGCGCAAATGCATAGAAAAGGGGGTAGGTACTGTGTCAAAGATGCGTTCTTACACATCAATATGTTTGTGTTAAAAATAAATAAATACAGATGGTCGGGGCCAAAACATGCCAGTACCCAATCAAAAAAAGTGCTGAAATTGACGGCCGCTCACTCCCACACATGTCCGAAACAGCTGGACACATCCCTGACAGCGGGTTCTAGGAGGTACAACTTATTTGTGTCTATAAAAAGATAGATGGATTCCAACATTCTCCCCATCCAGTTTTTGTCCTGGATTTTGGATGTCAGAATAGCTGGTCTGATTTCCAAAGTAGAACTGATGTATTAGGAATGTTCCATTTTTAAAAAAGATTTCTAAAAGCAGACTGTCACAGATTTTTGTTCATTTCTGCCTCTCCCCTGCCTATGCTCTACATGATCAATGTGCACATCCATGTTGATAAAGAACTATAAACAAGTAATCTTGACTGATTGAACATGCATTTGTGGCAAGATCTTTTGGTTAAACGTTCAGAAACTTGTGTGTGCTTCCGTAGAACACCCTGCACAAAGGATCTTCATGTAATCATACTCTAAAAGACTCAAGATGCATCAAACACTGACAAAAGGAAGAGGTGGAGGGAGAGAGAGGGGGGGTTTGGGGGGAGGAAAAGAGGTGTTTCGATGCAGAGGGAAGAACTGAATGGAAGGAACTGAACTCTGCAGCAAACTACATTCCTTTCTAGGAGAGGGCAGGTCTCTTGTGCAGGGACCCACAAAGAATCTGGAGCCAACCCAGTCTCCTCTTAAAACCTAAGGGATAATCACTTCCTCTAAGTGGTGAGTGCTGACACGAATGGAGCTACAGCAGGCCACTAAGAGAAGAAGAGGAATGTATCAACATGCTTGGGGGAACCCAAAAGTTTGTAGAAGTACAAGAGGTCAGTAATGCAATAGAGGAGTCAGTCTACAACAGTGATTTAGTGCTGAGGGAGAGCACTTGAGGGTTGTTTGCCACATATGATGTGGCCAATCAGCAGCCACCCCACAGCCTCCTTCTTTAAAAGGTGCATATTCACAGAGGGATTTTCTTTCTTCCTTAAATGTGACTCCCACCTGGTTCAGCTGCAGTGTGCCCCACTCCTCTAAATTGAATCTGGCATGCTAGGCATGCCTACGGGTGTGTATGTGATTGTTATGACCTGGTCAAGGGTGAGCAGTCTCCCCCCTTTTGTTTCTCCTGCATCTCCCTTCTTTGCCCTTCCCAGAGTGCAGAAAGACAAAACCCGAACATTTAAACTGTACTGTGTGAAACATTAGAACAAAACATCAGAAAAGTAAAGCTATCACTTGTGCATGTTCATAGCAAAGCAAGGAGGCTGCCAACAGAGATGGGAGGGCAAATAATTGCCATCAGCTCCAGAACACTAGTAGAGAGAGGTAACACCATCCCTTTCCCTCTGTACATGATCTACAGGCCTTGCTGCTTTCCACTATCATTTGGAGGTTTCTTCATCTATAAGTAAAACACATCTAAAATCACGATCCTGGCATCATTGAGAGGCTCCTTCGTGTATAAGTAAACTATATCTAAAATCAGGATTGTGTGAATGCCTGAGGCACCATCTTCTAAAACTGAACCATGTCTAAAACCCTCTCATTTGAGTGCTCCTTCATCGGTAAGTGTAAAGTTGGACTGAATTGAGACTGTCACTACTTTGGAGGTGATTCCACTGAGCAGGGGAGTATGTGGTGGTGGTGGTGGGATGGAAAACAAGCCTCTCATTCACTCAGCAACATCGACATAGGCCTTTGCTAGACCTACTGCATATTCCAGGATGGAGGAGGGGTGATCTCACATTGTGAATAATGCAAGATCCCGCCCTCATTTACACATCAGGCAAGGCAACCTCAACAAGACAGCTGTCGCGCCCCCACTTTTTTTTACTTTTAAAGGGCTGGCTGCGCACAAGCGCATGAGTGAGTAAAGATAGGGTTTTGGTTTTTTTTTTTTAAAAAAAATTGATTTCCCTGCTCCTCCCACCCTAGCCCCAATGGGTGCAGCATTCCTGAGGAGTGCTGCGCCCAGCGAGTAATCGCGCGGAGCCGGGAAAAGCTGCGGAAATGGGCCACATTCTCATGGTCCCAGGCTCAGCCCAAGACTGCGAGAAAAAGTGGGCCAAAGGGTAGGCCTATATCCCGGGGCCAGGGAGGGTTGATCTCTGCCTGAGCCCATGATTCCCTGTGCTTCATCTGGATGCACAGGTGTGATCCTGGGTATCAGCCCAGGATAACCGCTGGTCTAGCAAAGGCCACAGTTGATGATCTTCAATTCAATTGGAGGAACTCCACATACCAGACCCCAAACTAAGGCCTTAGCTAGACCTAACATTTTTCCTGGGCTCGTCCCGGGGTCATCTCTGTTCATGTAAATGACACACAGGATATCCTGGGAGCAGGCAGGGACGACCCCGGGATAAACATTCAATGGCAGTTTGACCTATAAAAGTGGGTTTTAAGGTGGTGTATACTCTGGGTTTCTTGCTTCTTGACCTGCTGAAAGACCAAAACCAATTTCATGGAAAACCAGATAAAACAAAGTGGTTCTCATTCTCTTTCCATGAAGAATGGCCTGAGGAGGCACCCCCACCCACTTCCAATAGTTCAGTGAGAACTGAACATCATGGAATGTTGACTGTTAGAACAGAAAAGGGGGAATGGTGTGTGGAATGGGGGTGGGGTTGGAATGGCTTTCTTCAGCCCCTTACAGATTAAAGTATTCTGTAGAAGGGCATGATTTGCTGGCTGGCACTCCTGTTAGGGGGTGCAGCATGTTGTTGCAAGTCCCCTTGCAATACTTATTGGATTACTTTATAGAAACCAGTCCTACCTTTGATTCATTTTAGGAGATGGGGAAAAATTACTTCTCTATCAGATATGCTTCTGACTAATGTCACAAATTAGCTAATTGAAATTATTTTTTCTTCTTTTGACAAAGGACTGCAACAAAGGGTATTAATAGCATACAATTTACTTTGTAGCATTTTATAAAAGACACTGACATTTAGCTGGGTGTGATAATGATACACTTTCAATTCTGCATGTATTTTACTTTGATGTCTTTAGATCTTTCCTAATAAGCTGCCTTCAGATTGTTCTTGGTAATCAATGGAACTATTGTGGAAACTGTATCAAGAACCATGTTCCAAGAGGCAGAGAGCTTCATCAGATGGGGGAGGGGGATCACGCTTGCCTGCCATTGCTTTTCCACCTCCGCTTTTGTTGCTTGATACTTCCTCTTTCAGGGAGAGAAAAGAGGAAGTAACATGTGCACATGGCCCATTCAAGGGTCGTCTTTATCGCTCCTTTTCTCCTGCACAAAGCAGGAGATAGCGTCAACTTCTGTCTTTAAAAATAATATGGACTTACCAGGGGCTTTTTTTGTTGCACTGTAAGATTATTTCTTCATTTGAAATTTTGCTAATTATGTGTAAGATTGGGGTTATAAAAGTGTGTTGGCATAGCATAGAGAAAGAAGCTTTTGGGGGTATAGACTGGGTTTAAATGGGTGTACAAGTGATAGGGTAATGCTTTAATATTAAATGGGCAAGTAGGCATACACACATAGGACACTGTATCAGGGTTTGGATGCTTTAGTTCAGAAAGGGCCTGATAGAAAATGATTTGGAAATATGATTTGATATTGCTCAAAGACGTTACTCATGAGAAATTGCAACTGGTATTGCTCAAAAAACATTAGTCATAAGAACTTGTGACATGTACTAACTAACTAGAAGGACAGGTGAGATTGTGGTTGGAAAAATCCACATGTACTTAAGAACAGAGAAATAACCCAGACAGGTTAACCACAAGAACAGGGAACTTGACTTTTCATTGTCATAAACAAATATGTCAAAAAGGGATGGAACATTCTGGGAAGAGGATGGTCTAAATTATGAAGTGGTCCAATGGGTTTAGGCGTTTAGAAGATGTCAATAGGAGGAATTAATTATGTCAAATTGGGTATTTAAGGCTGAGCACAGAGGGATAAGATGTCTTTCCTTTCCCTCAGGCAAGATATGGTCTTGCCTGGGAGAGAGGAGGGTCCCTCTGTGAAAAGGAGCAACTTCACAGAATCTGTGCTTGTCTTTTTGTTTGTCTATGTTTGTCTTGTTCTCCAAAAACCTTCTAGGCTTGTATGTTCTTTGAATTTGCTTTGCTGAGTGGAGGTTTGTGTGTCTGTTTGACTTTAACTTTCTTAAATTGTTTTAATAAATGTTTTAAAGTTATAACAGTTTCATTGTGCTTGTGAGTCTGAGTGAAGTCAATCATTCTGGATGTCTATCTCCGGATCTTCTTTACACCTACTATAGTGGGGAATTTGAGGACTACTGTTGCAAGATATTGCAGGAACTTACACTTACAAGCAGCCTGTTCAATAACTCTTAAAATTAAAAAGTTCACCAGAAAATTCTTCCTACAGCACGAAGAAAGCTAGAAAGGGTAGGAGGTGCGTGGGAGGCAGACTACATCATGAGAGGGACCCGTGAAAATCTGTGAGTGCCCAGTAACAAGTGTGGAATAAAACACTCATCTGATGACAGTGAGAGATGGAGTTTTTGTGGAGGAGGGGTGTCTTAGTCTTCTTATGTTTGTTAACTGATCAGAACAATGAAGAAGAATTACTTCAGAGAGAAAGACATTAACATTCCGCTGCTCTAAGCTTCAGGAAATGAAGAAAAGATATGATTCTGCAAATTTATTCATTATTACCAGACGTCCATATTTCCCAGTAGAAGTTGATAATGATAATATTGGAATCTTACATTGTGCTGTCTGGCTACCTTTCAGTTTAAGAACAACAGAAGAGCCCTTCTGAATCAGACCAAAAGCCTATCTAGTCAGGCATTCTGCACCCACAATGGCCAACCAGCTGCCTATGGGAAGCCAACAAGCAGAACATGAGCACAATAATACCCTCACGCTCATGTTCCCCAGCAACTGGAATTGAGAGGGATGCTACCTCTGATACTGGAGGTAATATATAACCATCATTTAGGCACATTTCACACATGACACTCTCCTATCTATATGCAGGATAAAACATGTACACTCCCGTTTGTAAAGATCATGCAAGTATTTTTTCTGTAGCATGTACACCATTTTCACCCTACACACACACACACACACACCAGTGCAAGAGAAATGTCATGTGTGAAGTGCTCTAAATTATTTAGAATAGTCTATTCCTGTGAATACTCAGCAATTCCAAAATTAAAGCAAACATTATTATTTTTAATGAAGACTGATTTGCTCTCTACTATCTGCACATTTAAAGAAGAATCTGTATACTGAAAGGGAAATCCAATGGAGTATCAAGCTATGACATCTGATACTAGTAGGATTAAAAGAGGACCTTGTTCTCCTACTTTGGTCAAAATATCTAGGCTAAGTGGCTTCTCGTGCTTTTGGCCCTGATGATAATAAAATAGCTCATCTTTAAGGTCTCCAAGGCATATTTGTGATTGGTTTGTCCCATTTGGGTTTTTCCCAATTTGTTTGCTATTGCCCTCTTCCTCCATTACTTGATACCTTGTAAATCCATCTCCCCCCATTTTAAAACAATCATGTGCCCCCTGCAAAACTGAATCATAAAGATTTTCTGAGACTTGGAGGAGAGGAATAACGCAACCCAAGTCAATAACCTCTAGTAATGTAGAGAAACAAACTGAACTTGAGCTTGTTTAACATCTGAGTTAATACAAAATGACAGTGTTGAAGTTTATGCATTTTTTTTACTTGCATAATATTAAATTGAATTTGAGTATTCATTAGTGAGAACTAATATCTGATTTATGAATCAAATTAAATAAGCCTGATGAGTGTCACACATTGAATACCTCTTCTCTCTCTCCTCCAGTGTAGTCTGCTGTATCTAACGCTGTGCTGAAAAATTCTTCCACATTATTTTTGACCATTCTTATTCAGTTTGATAGAAAAGAAACTATTTTCAAATAGGATTCAGGATTCTTGTGTTTATCTTAATTATGTAGTGGTTGAGGAATGTGCATGAGCATCTTGTCTTTCATTGTACAATAATATCTCCAGTAGCCTCGGCATCCTACACTTCAATTAAAGCCTGGGGAAGATATCATGAGGTAATTCCTTCCATAGGGGTTTCTCAGATCAGGAAGTGCAGGCAGCCTTGGAGGCTGCAGAACAATGGAGAATATGCAACAGAAAGAAAACACGCACGCACAGCACTCTCAGCAGTGATTAGGTAAGCTCAAAAACACCACCCAAATAAATTCAAAATAAACTATAAAATGTCCTGAGGATGTGGCAGAAAAATGGAAGCCTCATTCATGGGGGAAGAAAACTTCCAGGAAATTTGGAGAATTTTTCCTCCTCCTAGAAAAAAAAATACCTCCTCCCAAGTTCTCTGGCTGGTAATAGGGAGGAGGATTTCACGACTTCTGCTTCTGCCATAATAAGAAAAGCCTAGGGCAGTTGTGTATGTGGCACCATGATGATAGTAGAGATAGATTAGGCAAACTTTCTTAGGCTGAACATGTGTTGAACCAGCAGTCCTCTCTGAGCATAGCTGTAAAAAACAAAAAGAGTAAGTACTTAATGGCTGCTTGCTCTCCAGATGTTCAGGACAATTCACACATAGTTCTGACTGCACCCATACCCATGACATGACCCTTAGTTTACTAATTTTCCATATTCCTCTCAAGTGCAACAAAGCTTGGTTAAACAAAAGCAAGGTAACACAAAAATGAGAAAATGGGTTTCCCTCTCTTTAAACAGTATCTAACCTGCTGTAAATTTTCAACCCATGGTATGTTTCAAATCCTATGGTTCTGAGGTTGATTCTTAGGGCCTTGCTAGACCTACCTTTAAATCCAGGCGTGTGGAGGGGTCAGCCCACGCTAGAAGTAGTGCGGGCTATTGCTCCTGTCCACACGTCGACATGACGGGGCAAAGCAAAGCTCCGTCGTGTTGGCTATTTTTTCTGCATTAAAGGGGCCATGTGCACAGGAGTGCACCAATGAAAAAGGTAGGCTCTTTAAAAAAAAAAAAAAAAACAGGGTTCCCCGCTCCCCCTGATTTACCCCCCGCGATATCCGATCCCACCCGCCTGCCATGTCTGATGTCCCCCCATCGCCCCTGGGCCACAATTCCCCCCAATGTCTCCTGGCTCCGCTCTCCCCCCCCCGGCCCCGATCTCCCTCCCCCCTGCGATTCCCCCCCTGGCCCAATGGGCACAGTGCTCCTGTGGAGTGCGCGGCTTCTCCCAGCTACTCGCAAGTAAGCCGCGTAGCCGGGAAAGCCACAGAACTGGCTAGACCTTCTGCAGCCTCGGGCTCAGCCCAGGGCTGTGAAAATACTGGGCCATAACCAGTGCCGGTTATCCCAGGCCAAGGGAGGGTTTAGCCCGGGCTGACCCCAGGATACCCTGTGCATCATCTGGATGCACAGGGTTGAGCCCGGGTATTAGCCCGGGCTAAATCCTCGTCTAGCAACAGCCTCAGTGGCTTTCAATATAATTAATCACGGTACCCTTCTGAAGAGGCTGTCTGAGTTGGTTGTTGGCAGTACCACTTTGCAGAGGTTCCATTCCTACTTGGATGGCTGTTTCTAGAAGGCTGTATTGGGGGACTTCAGCTTGACCCCATGGCAGGAGCTATACTACTGCTTTAAAATGGTTTATTACAGTAGTGACAATTGTTGGGGCCCAGGACACACTCCATATACCATTTTCAAAATGTTTTCAAAGTGTTATATCCTGCTTAGTGTAGATCTGTCCCATGACATTCATGCATGGGCTCCTGCAAGGACTCATCTTGTCTCTCATGCTATTTAACAACTGTGTGCAACCATTTAGCTAATTCAGAGATTAGAATGTAGTGTCATCTGTATGCTGATGACCAACAGCTCCAGTTCTCTTCCTCATCTGATCCAGCTAAGGCAGTGGAAGTTCTTTGTCAGTTCTGGCCATACTAATGGACTGATGAGGGCCAATAAACACAGGCTTAATCCAGACAATATGGAGGTACTCCAGGTGGGAAGTTCATCTCTCTGGGTGGTGTTCAACCTACTCATTCATAGTTTGGAAGTGCTCGTAGATCAGATTTTGTCACTAGAGGCACCAAGTGTCTTCTGTGAGATGGAATATCTTTTACCAGCTTAAGCTGGTACAACAACTATGATCCTATCTGGACAGAGATAGTCTGGCTTCAGTGATTCATGTCCTTGTAACCTCCCAGTGAGATTCCTAAAATGTTTGAAGCTACAGTTAGTACAAAATAACGGCACTTAGGGACTGACCAGAACTGGGTGTTTATGACTATGCTATGATAATATTGTAGCATCTTCACAGGGTCCCATCGCTTTAAGGCATTGGTACTCATAAAGCCCTTCATGGTTTGGGACCACAGTATCTGAAGGGCCATCATTTCCCATTTGTTCTTGCCCATGCTCTGTGATGATCATCTAATGGTTTGTTCCATGTGCCACACTAAGATTCTGTGATGGCCCCAAAATTGTGGAATATTGTCCCTAGAGAGGTCTACCTGGCACCTATTTTTGCTGACTTTTTGCCACCTTATTTTCAAAGGGGTGTGTGTGTGTGTGTTACTGATTATTGTATTAATGGCATTTTAAAAGCTGTGGTTTAAAATAATCCTTTTCATGTTTTAGCTGCAAGAACTAGATTTTGTTCCTGCTTGCTTTATAGGTTTTAATTATTTTATTTCTGTTAATATATATATTTAAGCTCTGGTACATTTATGCTTTTATAAAGTCTTTATAAATGTTTTGGTCATAGATTTTTAGAAGCATCTTAAGTATGTGATCTCCACACCAAAAGAAAAGGTGATAATTACAGAGCAAATCTATATCCCTCAAGAAAGATGCTTGAATAGGCATATCTACAAAATTGTACATGTGATTCATTCAGCCACTCTATACAGAGAACTTTTGAATCAAATATGGATTTTAAAATAAATAAATAATAGTAATAATAGTAAGAATTTTCCATCACAACACCATAGCTCAACTCGTGTCTGTATCAGCTTGCAAGCTTTTTTTTTCCATTTTGCATTTTTCTCCCATTAATGTATGTCTCAGTGCATTTTTCAAAAGTATACATTTTTCAGATATATCTTCCTCTACCCCCTCCCCCCAAATGACACTGCAAGCTCAGAAATCTATAGACTTCAACTTCAGATTGTGTTCAGGACTATGTTCAGTTCTGGTTGGTGTGAACTAGAGCTGTGCACAAGTGGGTAGAGAAATTGGGAGGAGGGGTTGCAGTTTCACCGAATTTCTCCAGGATGAGGAGAAATTCTCCAACAATTTCTCACAGGCAGGTTGTAGAACAGTTTCTTTCCTTTTTTCCCCTAGGGTTTTTTGGCATCCCCCCCCCCCCCGCCACTGCAAGTGGCAACAGCATTAACTGTGTGGGCAACCTGGCGCCCATTTTGCATCCTTCACAATGCTCCATCTACCTAGCATCACTCCAGGGCACTGAGGAGAGGGAATGCAGCCACCACAAAAAATAATGGTGAAGAAAATGTGGATAAAATTCTGAAAAGTGTCTTTTATTTCTAGGGGGTAAGAAAAGAAAAATCTTAGGAATTTTCTGAAATTTTATTTATTTAAAACATTTATATCCCGCGCTATATCAATAAGATCTCAGGGCAGCGTACAGATAAAAACATAAAGTATAAAACATGAACGAGGCTTCCATTTTTCTGCCTCCTTCTCAGTGCACTTTATATTTTATATTGAAAGTTTATTGGTGATGTTCTTGACCTTAACTAATTATGTGAGGTCGCTGAGGGTCTTATCTATATTTTTATTTCTATTACATGTCTCACCATTGCTCTACAGCCTCCCAGGCTGCCTGCACTTCCTGATATGAAAAGTCCCTGTGGGAGGAATAAATTTATGATGTCTTCCTTTGGGCAGAAAGTGCAGGATGCCAAGGAGGCTATGGGCTGTCAGAGAGATGATTGTTAATGAAAGACAGCACAGTCACACAGCCATCTAATAAGTAAGGTAAGCACATGTAGGATGATGTATTGTCTTATACCAACAATGAAGAAATGTTCAATACCAAAATGGAGAGTCAGGGCAATTCTAAACAATGTATTGTTTCTATTTGTGATATTAAAGGAAAGCACAGGTATCGAACTCAAGTATACGTTGGACAAGCTGGAAGAAGAATCTACAATGCTACAGTGTTAGTTTAGATAATAATCCTGACATTATTTACTACAACAAACGCATTGTGTTACTTACCATTAGATCTTGTCTAGATATTAAAGACTATTCCAAGTTACATTCTAAGAAGCATTGCTTCAGATAACAATCTCTTTGTCAGCAGATGTGTTTGCTATTGCAAAGTCTAGCTCCTCTAGACACTATGAATTAAATTATGTCCCAATTCCCCATCTGCCATAGTTGTATAATATTTTTTCTTAGGGCAGTCGTAAACTTTTTTAATAGAAATAATTCTGCTTTTCAGCAGTTGCCTTGCGTAGGATATAATTGATATAGAAAGATATTTATACCCCCTCTCTTGCTTGTTTTGTCTCTACTAATCAAGTATTTAATTCCAGCTTTAGGCTTTATTTGTTTACCTGTGATGGTGTTGATTCATGAAGGAATGCTAAATTTTTCTTGGAATTCTTCTCAGAAAATGTTTTGATAAAACTTTGATAAAGGATTCCTCCTTCTGTGAACTACCCCAGGTTTTTAGCTAATATTTTCCTGTTTCTTAATAATTTGCTACTTGAAGGATGCAAACGCAGACAGGGCAGGCAGAGGATGGAAGCAATTTTGGCTCCCATCCCACCTTGAAGAACAAAACACACACACACACACACTTACTAGTGGTGAGTGGGGACAGAATCCAAAGAACCATAGAATACTATAGATCCTGGCCTCTCCTCTCTCTTCCCTTCCCCTCCCCACCCACCAGAACACCCGCCCCCATGATCTCTCAGAGTTATCGAGGACATTCTTGCAACATCAGAAAGCAACTGCCAGGGAAAGGATCTGCTGTTAGATTCCCTCCTATTCCTGAGATCATACATGTGTCCATGGTTTTGGGACACTGTATAATGCCAAATATTATCTTTCTACTTTCTAGACTGTGAGATTGTTAGCCTATCCATTTCATAAGAACATAAGAAGAGCCATGCTGGAACTGAACAAGAGTCCACCCAGTCCAGCACTCTGTTCACACAGTGGCCAACAAGCTGGTGCCCAGGAACCTACAAGCAGGACACAAGTGGAATAGCACTAGGAACTAGTGTACATAGGCATACTACCTCTGCTAATGGAGGTAGCACACAGCTGTCAGGAGTAGTAACCATTGATAGTCTTCTTCTCCAGGAATTTATCTAAGCCACCTTTAAAGCTATCCAAATTGGTAGCCATCACCACATCTTGGCTGGATCTACACTACTGCTTTAAAGCGCTTTATAACAGTTATAAAGCGCTTTAACTGCTTTAAAGCGCTTTAAAACTGTTATAAAGCATTTTAAAGCTGTAGTGTAGATCCGGCCCTTGTAGTGGTGAATTCTATAGTTTATTTATTTATTTATTTATTTATTTATTACATTTTTATACCGCCCAATAGCCGAAGCTCTCTGGGCGGTTCACAAAAATTAAAACCACAGTAAAACACCCAACAGGTTAAAACACAATTACGAAATACAGTATAAAAAGCGCAACCAGGATAAAACCACACAGCAAAGTTGATATAAGATTAAAATACAGAGTTAAAACAGTAAAATTTAAATTTAAGTTAAAATTAAGTGTTAAAATACTGAGTGAATAAAAAGGTCTTCAGCTGGCGACGAAAGCAGTACAGTGTAGGCGCCAGGCGGACCTCTCTGGGGAGCTCGTTCCACAACCGGGGTGCCACAGCAGAGAAGGCCCTCCTCCTGGTAGCCACCTGCCTCACTTTCTTTGGCAGGGGCTCACGGAGAAGGGCTTTAACTATGCACTCTGTGAAGAAATACTTCTTTTTATCTATCCTGAATCCCCAACTAATCAGCTTCATGAGATGACCTGGGTTCTAGTATTTTGAGAAAGGAAGAAAAATATTTCCCTTTCCACATTCTCCACACCATGCATCATTTTGTACACCTCTTAGCCTTGTTTTTCTAAGCTAAATAGTCCCAGCTGTTGCAACCTTCTGTTGTAGGGGAGATGTACCAGCCCCTTGATCAATTTAGTTGCCCTTTCCTGCACCTTTTCTAGTTCTACAATATCTTTTTTTAAAAAAGTATAGTAACTAGAACTATTCACATTTTCATTTTAAGTTTTCATTTCATTTCATTTTAGGATTAAATTTCTTTCCCTACAATGATTTCACTTCACTTTTTTATTTTGCTACATAGGCAGCTAGGCTTAAATTTGAGGACTAATTATAATCAGTATATTAAAGGTGTGGTATTATTTAGGGAGAAGTGAATATATATATAGTAAAAGTTTGATTTATAAAACACAATGTGATGAGTTCAATAACCATTTTGACAACAACATCTGCTTAAATGGATTTGCTGCATCCTTTAGTTTCGATCTCAATTTTGAGATGCAAAACATGTGAATTTTATTTATTTATGACATTTTCTATAATTTTTTAATTTATTTTATTTATTTATTACATTTTTATACCACCCAATAGCCGAAGCTCTCTGGGCGGTTCACAAGAATTAATTAATGCTCCATAGTTGAACATCTCAAAAATTGTACTTTTGTGTTTTAAAACTGAATACTGTAGTGCTTTAGTGGTTTAAAAACAATTTGCAATGACATTTTACTGAAATGACTATGACATTTTACTGAAACTATAGGAAATTTTTAAGACTGTGAAACCATAATGCATATGGTAAATAGTATATAGTATTTCACAATGTGTCATATATTCCTTATTTCAGTATTTCCTTTGAAAGGAGTACATTTTACACAAGCAAAAGCCTGTTTGACCGAGATGATTTTGTTTATGATTGTTAGGATAATCAACCTTGACCTGGTTCACACAACATGGTGTGGCTTGTCATGGGTTATTAATCCATGATAAGCAGCAGTGCACATAAAACCAATGCTTGGGGGTTGTCATGTCACATGAATTTGGTGGGCATGGTTTATGCAAGGGTTAAACAATCCTCTCATATCCCATGGTCTGTTTAAGCCTTGCATAATCTACACTCATGAGGTTTGAATGACATGACAACTCCTAAGCAGGCATTGGATATTCTAAATGTTGGCCACCCCACCCCCACAGCCTCACTGTGGATTAAATAACTCATGGTGGGCTGTCATGTTGTGTGAACCTGCATCTTGTGAAAGCAAAAGAAGAATACAGCACAAAGAAGAACAACATCAACACAAAAACTTAAGAAGAGAGATGCTGGATCAAACCAAGGGTTCATACAGTGGCCAACCAGCTGCCTACGAGAAACCCACAAGCAACAGCAGCCTCCTTCCTGCCCATGTTCCCCAGCAGCTGGTTACATAGGCAAAACAATGTGAGTGGCTTTGCAGCAAGTGCAGGTGGTCACCCAAAACACATACTGAGCTAACCAGCTGCATCTAGTCCAACATTCTGTTCACATACTGGCTAACCAGCTGCTCATGGGAATCCCACAAGTAGGACATTAGTACAACAGCATCCTCCTATCCAAGTTCCTCAGCAATTGGTATACATAGGCATACTGCCTCCAATACTGGAGGTAGCACATAGCCACCAGGACTAGTAACCATTGAAAGCCTTCTCCATGAATTTGTTTAATCCTGTTTTAAAGCCATCCAGGTTGGTGGCCAGCACTACATCTTGTGGGGGAGAATGCTACAGTTTTAACCATGTTCTGTGTGAAGAAGTACTTTCTTTCTGTCCTGAATCTCCCATCAGTCAGCTTCATCTGATGACCCTGGGTTATAGTATTATGACAGGGGGATAAAATGTTTCTGACTTTTTCTGTACCATGTATAGTTTGGTACACGTCTGTCCCTTTCCTCACCCTTTTCTTTAGCTAAACAGTACCAGAATTTGTAATCTTTCCTCATAGGGGGAGTCTGAGTCTTCGATTACTGTTAAAAAAAACAGAGTCAATAAAAATAAAAGGAAGCAGTATTAATGCCCAGTAGAGGGACTTCACATAATTTCATCTGGTTAATGTATTCTTAGAGGAATTAAAGTTGTATATCCCATTTGGTATGCTTGCCCAAGAACTCTGTATTCATTCAACACCGTAGTCTGTCTCATTTTTTATTGAAAGGGCAGTGATGTTTGACCATGCTAGTGAATCAGTAACAGCTCAAATAGAAATCCCAGGAAAGGTAGGGCAGACAGATTAATTTCCAGATGAAAAGTTATTCCCTAGTTGTTACTGGTCTGTCTTTTCCCACTACTTGTTCTATATGCACTGCTGGTGCTACTGAGAATGTTTCTAATGAAGAACCCTGAATACCAAAGATCTTGCATTCGTATGGATGGACCCAGAAGGGCAAGTCTGAATGCTGATAATGTAAAAACAATTGACATTCAAGGGAACAGATGTTGATCTATCTTCTTATAGTAGCACTATGTAGTGTCAATTTGCAACCAGAGGCCACATAGCACCGCAGAAAGGAATTCTCTTGAGACTTTGCAGTTTTTACTTTCCTGTCTAAAAGGCTAAATGTTTATGGGAAAATAGTGCTATGTGTTATTCTGGTTTTATTTTTCAGACTCCAAACTAAGCAACCCCTTGTGTAGTTATTTGGTGGGGTGGGGAGAGGTGCATAACGTTTATAACAATGGCTGTTTCTACACCTGCCTTTTTCCTCTGGATCATCCCTGTGCATCCAAATGACACACAGGGGTTTCCGGGAGCAGGCAGGGACGATCCCTTGATTTGCCTGGGATAATCCTTAGGTGTAGAAAGGACCAATGAGTCAGCCAAGAACAGGAGAAAAAGTGGGTTGGAGTAGTAGTTAAGAATCCAGAGGCAGACACACTGGCCATGGCTAGACCTACCGCTATCCCAGGGATAGCCCCGGGATCATCCTTGTGCATCCACATGATGCACAGGGGATCCCGGGGGCAGGGAGAGATGATCCCTCCCTTGTCTTGGGATATTGGCAGGCCCTTTTAGCCTACTTTTCCCCATGGTCTCAGGCTTTTGTCAAATAGTATTGCTAAATTTTATTGAAATAGTATTGCTAGATTTTATTGCAAAAACATATCCTTATCTATCTCATAAGTTTAAGGTGATGAAGTGGTTTTTTTAATGAGAGATCTCTGGGACAGAAGATGAAAAGGCAATGGGATAACAGGCACCAGTTTTTATAGAAGGATGTCGTAATCCAAAGCAACATAGCTTACTATTAGTTACGCTGTGTGTGGCGTTACACCCCACAAGTCAATTCCAAATGTATGTCTGCAGTTGGTAAGTCTGTGGTTTTTAGAATGTTGGCCTGAGTGGGCGGAGTTAGAATGTCTTGGGAGGGGGTAGGAGTGATATATAAGGGAATGACTGAGGGGATTGAGAGTTCTTGTTCTTGTTCTTTTCAGGAGACCTTTTCAGGGAGACTTGTTAGGGACTCTTAGAGTCTGTAGTGCTCTCTGTATTTATGGTACTTAAGTTCTGGGAAATTTGAGAGTCAGTGTAGTGAGTGGTGTCTTTAGAGTGTGGTGTGCACGTAGTGGAAGTATATTAATCAATACTGATAATAAAGAAAGTTCAAGAGTGATTGTGTGAGAAAAAGGAAAGCGTGAATCTGAGAGTGACAGGATTGTATGGAAGGTTTCAAAAAAGTTTTTAAATGTTGTTATTTGAAACAAAGCTTATGAACTTTTAAAAATAAATTTTGATTGTTTGTTTTAAAACTACCACAAAAATCCCACGTGTCTGTTTGGCATTTATCATCTTAAGTTTACACATATAACACCCACTCTGACAATCATTCACCTAAGCAGATATAACTCACAGCGCATTATTATATATATTAAAAATCCTTCTCCATTTTAAACCCCTTTCTCCACATAGTTTGGAGGAAGGTGGGCTTTATCCCTTGCCTCAGACGTACCAAGTGGTGGTGCTTGGCTTGAGCAGGGAGTAGCCTCGGCCGGGTCTGGTGTTTAGAGCCTGTGTCGCCCCATAAGAAGTGGGGGCAGACGTGAGGTCTGGTGTTCAGAGCCTGTGTCATGGCACTGTGTACTATGTATGTGTAAGCCTCCATTGACTTTGTTCTGTGACTCATGATGATATACGATCCCCCCTAATCGTTTCTTTCAATATGTCTCTTGGGAGGACAACCCTTTAAGTTAAGCTAGAGATAAGATTGAAAGATTTACTGTGATCTTCCATTAATTTGTTTTCAATCGCCTGAAGTAAGTAAATAACATTATCATGCTATTTCCCAGGTGTTCTCTTGACTGAATACAAGCAAATTGTAACACTGTAGTAAATTATTGGAATTTAGGTTTTACACTAGAAAGTCTGGAGGAAGAAATTGCACCTGCCATAGTAGTAAAATCTTGACATGACCACAGTGCTTTACTAGTAAACATACAGGACAGGACAGGAAATGCAGTTAAGCAGAGGAAGACCAACTAACTCTGCATTCTGATTGCACAGGTGGAGAGTTAAGCCCCAGGCCATCACCTTCTTTTTCCTGGAATGAGAGAAGAGTTTTTCACTGAGTCAGATTGTCTAGAATAGCTACTGGACCACTATCTGATTCCCCAAAGTACCATTTTTTTGACAGACAGTCTACCCAAAATTATTCCCTTTCAAGTTTGCTGATGAAAAAATGCTCCCTAGACCCAAAATGTATGGTGTTAGAGTCATCCACTTCCTGTTATTCAATCTCTGGCTGGATGTGGCAGTCACAATGAAGTCCTGTTGCTCAAGGTCTTCCATGTGGACTTCTCAGAAACATGACTGTCTTTCTTCTCATGGAGAAAGCAGTTTGTAAACCAAAAATGTAACTATGGCCTTAGCTAGACCAGGCTTTATCATGGGGTGAACCCCAGGATCAACCCTGTGCGTCCACATGACACACAGGGGATCCCGGGATCAGGGAGGGATCATTCCTCCTTTGCTCTGGGATAGAGCCCTCCACTTTGGGCCCGCTTTTTCCATGGTCTTGGGCTGAGCCTGACACCGCGGAATGTATGGCCCGTTGCCGCGGTTGGACCCAGTTCTGCGCCCATCAGGGGTAGGGTGAGGGGAACGGGGAAATTAAGTTAAATTTTAAAAAGACCTGCTCTGAATAATCATCATTGCTTTCAATATTGAACTCAGGTCATTGAGTGCCTATCAATTTCAAAGAGAGGACCCCACAAAAATAAGGGGCTGGTTTTTACATAGGAAGGTTTCCTAAATAGGCAGAAGAATAGAAGTTTGTAAATTAAAAGATTTTTTAAAACAACAACAATAACCAACAACCCAATTACTTAAAAAGTACCTGTGAAGTCCCAGGATTTACATTAAATTGATGACACTTGAGCTTTTGGAACAGGGGTGGGCAACAAGATGTGTGTGATCCTCCCTATTCTGTGCCCTTTTCTACAGCCCCCCACAGAGCCACCATAATTTGGCAGCATGGAGACAGGAGGGAGAAACACTCCTTTTAAAAGCACAAATGTGTGGTTTGCCATCAAAATTTGTGGTGTTCTGCTTTTAAAAGGAAGCTTTCCTTCCTGCTGCCAGTGCCATGCCCCCAAATTTCAGTGGCATATTTGACACATGGTGGAGATGGGGCAGGAACAGCCCCTGGAGTCATCCAAGGAGGCAATGAAGCTCCCCAGCTTCTGGAAGTTACCCACCCCTTCTTCAGAATCATTCCATTTATGCTTCACAGATTGGCAAGTGCCTTGTCAAGGTAGAACTGGATTTTTTTCCTTTAGGGACGAGAATGTTGTTCCTGTTTGCAACTGTGCATTTGCTCTAATGTGCATTAGTGCAAAGCCATCCCCCACCCCAAGTAAAACTAGTCTGTAAAGCCAATCCATTGCAGAATCTGTAGGTCATAAATCCAAATTCATTTGAATCTGTTGTAGATTTCTCTAAGAGGGTGTGTGTGGAAGGATCTAAAAGAACCAGAAATGAAGTTCACTGGTTTAAATCTGTACAGGATACAAGCCACATGTGTAAGAGGAATGGGGTGGTACATGCCAACCAGCCCCTGTGTCCCCACCTCCTCATGTTGAGTGTGGAAGTCTACAGGGGGCTTCTTGCATTTGCTTGAACACAAGTAGTAGCCTCCATTCAGTCGGGAACCATGCATTCTCAGGTTTCTCAATTGCTCAAAAGGTTTTATTCATAAATGCTATCAAGTAACTCTCAAGCCACATTACAAGGCTTGTGGGCCATCATTGATTTGATAAGTTGCAAGTTGTGCATGTATCTTTTTGACACTTCAACCATACTTGCGGGTGGCCATAGAGAAGTTGAAATGGTGCCCTTAAAGGTGGCTGAAAAATTATTATAAATAAATAAAAAATGTATATAACTTGCTTGTACTTTATTATTATTATTATTATTATTATTATTATTATTATTATTATTTATTTATTTATTTATTTATTTATATAGCACCATCAATGTACATGGTGCTGTACAGAGTAAAACAGTAAATACCAAGACCCTGCCGCATAGGCTTACAATGTAATAAAATCATAGTAGAACAATAAGGAGGGGAAGAGAATGCAAACAGGCACAGGGTAGGGTAAACAGGCACAGGGTAGGGTAAAACTAACAGTATAAAGTCCGATACTTTGACAGAATCATGTCTGCATGATTTTACAATGCTCAGCCAAAAGTTAAGGATAAATATACAATGAAACCATAATATTTAATGTACAAAAAAGTAAAATAAAGATTAACAATATCACATTAAAAGTACAATAGCATATTGCACAGATCACTATGTATCTAAAACTTCAAAGAAAGACGCCAAACGCGTTTCGACGGAAAAAGTCTGTCAGTGGCTAATACAGGCTGCTGTTTACTCCCTGCAGGTTTACGGGGGCTAACTTTACAATTCTCACACGTGTGTGATATAAGATATAAGATGTCACTCCCCTTTAAAAGTATGTCGGGATTCAGCCTTTTACACTGCCTAGGTGATAGTCTTTAGAAGAATGTTATGGTTTCATTGTATATATATATCCTTAACTTTTGGTTGAGCATTGTATTTTTGTTTGTTAGGGACTACACCTTTTCTTGCTTTTTGCATGATTTTACAACCAAGATTTTGTCTAAAACTCTGTGCTGGGATCACGTGAAGGGAAATGTATGCAGCTAACTGAAGTCCAGGAACTAGGATTGTGGGTACAAGCAAAATTCAAGTTTGTTAAAGTTCTCCGATTCCACCTTGAAGCTTGTACAATTTCATCTCCATATCAGATTGAGATCTGGAAGGTTTTTTCCACATGAAAATTTGTTTGTATTTTCCCAAATGTATGCATCTGTTGTGCATATTCTTCTCTCGATAAATTCAAGTGTTACGCATGTTGTCAAACACATTTTTTTGTTGTTCCAGAAATAATACTGTAAGTTCAGAAATTTATGGTCTTCAACTACAGTTTGCATTTGAGCCTGTATTCACTTGGAAGTTTCAAACTGGGTAAATCCTGATCAAAAATAGCTGAAATTGATTTCTCATACATCCCTATCAGGAACTAGAGTTGAAAAAATAATAGTAGCTATATCCTCAGGCAAGCCTAAAGTCCATTTCTTGAACTATTGTTACATAGTTGTCAGAAAAGATGTTTCTTGAGATTCAGCAAAAGCTTTCTTTCTAATGCCTCCCTTTATCAGTACAATGTACTCTCTAAATAGATGGGTAATTTACATATTATTTTGTTCCTGGCTCATATTAGTTGTTCTTAAACAGTTGCCAGGTTTTAGCCTACAGGTAGCTGCTGTGAATTGTGTTGGAATAGAATCCCCGTGCTCTCCCTAAATTGCTCAGGTACTTGCAGAATCCTTGGGGAGTGAAAGCTCTGCTGAAAATGAAAGATTATCAGTAATCTTGAAAGTGGACAGATGCATTTAACATATACAATTATTAAATTTTGAACAAGTTTATTTCATCTGGCAAACCATGTGGGACTTGTCTTCCAATTACTGTGTTCTAAGGACTGGAAATCTTCCACTCTCTCAGGAGTTGGAGGATTAGTAGCTGTGTAACCAATTTTTATGTTCCTTGTTTTCATAAACACTTATTTAATTGCTTACTTTTGTATTGCCTCCTCCCCTCCCCCTCAACATTCCATAAGCTTTCATTAGCAATAAAAATATTTTAAAGTGTAAAATGATTTTTTTTAAAAAAAGAAGAAAAACTATTCCACCAAATATAAAATCAAAGGAAAAAGAAATCATCAGGATTTTAATTAGGTAAGCCTTCATATGTTCACAAAGGCTGGACAAAAAAATCACCACGGTTTTTTTTTTAACCAACACTTGGGCCGAAGGAGTTTTCTTTTCTTTTCTACTTTAAACTACCTCCTTCCTTCAATCTTTCACCAATCTTCTTGAATTTTTCAAGTTATGTAAAACCAACATTTCTTTCTGACCTACATAAATTTCAGGAAGATTGGTGAAATATTTTTTGACTTTATGAATGTTAGAATGACCAACTCCCCAATTACCTCTTTATCATGTTAGAATTCTCCCCCCCCCCTCCCACTGGTCAAATCTTAACTGAGGACATATGGCTATACGTCCTTAAATACAATAATATTTTCCCAAATGATTTAGACAAGACCTGAACAATTGTGAAACAGTAGTAAAGAGGAAGATGTTGATGCTGCAATTTTGATTTAACTGGTCATTGTGTGTATGTGAGATTTCAGCAAATGTCCAATCAAACTCACAGAGGTCCAGTTGAACTTACCAGATGATAAGTGTGACCTCCAAAAGGACCCAGGACTTTAGGTGCACACTAATGACATAGAAACACAGGAAGCTGCCATACACTGAGCCAGACCACTGCTCCATCTAGCCTAGTATTGCTGGCTCTGCAGGGTTTCAGGCAGGATTCTTTTCTGACCCTGCCCGGAGAAGCCAGGGATTGAATCTGGGTCCTTCGGCATGCAAAGCAGGTGCTCTACCACAGAGCTACAGCTCCTCAAGCACACCCAAGGGTTTAGAAGTGTCTGAGGGCCAAACTACACATTCTTCAAATAATGTGTAGCAGAGCATTATAGTGATCATTAGAATGCTGAATACCTGACACCCCCAAAGAAAGAAGAGCAGAGCTATACATGATTGGATAGTTTATCTCAGTGTAGGGTGACCATATGAAAAAGAGGACAGGGCTCCTGTATCTCTAACAGTTGTACAGAAAAGGGAATTTCAGCAGGTGTCCTTTGTATGCATGCAGCTGCTAATGAAATCTCCTTTTCATCACAACAGCAGGAGCCCTGCCCTCTTTTGTATCTGGTCAATGACGTAACATCTTTTAAACTCTTCCTGAAGACATACCTTTTTTACACAGGCTTTCCCTGGGTTTTAATGTAGTTAGAATTATATTGCCTTTTTAACTTTTTAATGTTTTAAATTTATACTTGTTATATTTTATTGTTTTTTATTGTGCTCTGTCCAGAGAGCTTTGGCTGATAGGCAGTATAAAAATGTAATAAATAAATAAAATACATATCTAAGCACAGCTGACATTTGCAGCAGTGTCAACTGTTGTTTCTGGAATTAACTAGCATTGTAATGTAGGTAGAAATGTGCATGGAGATCTATCTGTCTATGTTCAAGGTTCATATCAGGACAAAGTTCAAAGGTTGTTCAAAAAACATTTAAGTTGATCTACCCATCCATATTTATAGCTAGCAACATGTTTGGAATTCAGGAGTTCCAGCTGGTGAACACCCAGAACACATTCTCAACTGAGTTACAATTTGAAGGCTGTGACAGGCCAAGCATATGTAAATCATATATCTGCATAATAATCTGGAGTCACATTATGCATGTGGATTGTGTTCTTATTTTTGACAGTTGTCACCTGCACAGAATTTCTTCAAATACAATTATGTGCATATTGTTTCAATACTACCCTTCCCATATCCCCCTGTCTTACAAATATCCTTTGGATTTTTAATTCTCCAATCGCCATGGAGATAGCCATCTTGTTTTTTATAGTGAATATATATCCAAGTTCCTCTTAATTATATCTGTGGAACAATTCTTATTAATTACTCCCCACATATATTGGTATATATGGATGTGAGATGTTCCGTAGTTGTAAAAATAAGGTACGTGTATATATATTAGGGGTGTGCAGAGCGGGTATTCTCTGCCCCGAAATTCAGGATGGAGTTTTGTTGAAGCGATTCTCTGCCCCAGTTTCCAGATCGAATCCCTCTCTCCATCTCTGAGCTCCCAGAGAGGTCCGCCTGGCACCTACACTGTACTCCTTTCATCGCCAGCTGAAGACCTTTTTATTCTCTCAGTATTTTAACATTTAATTTTAACTTAAATTTAAATCTTACTGTTTTAACTCTGTATTTTAATCTTATATCAATTTTGCTGCGTGGTTTTATCCTGGTTGTGCTTTTTATATTGTATTTTGAATTTGTGCTTTTAACCTGTTGGTTGTTTTATTATGGTTTTAATTTTTGTGAACCGCCCAGAGAGCTTCGGCGATTGGGCGGTATAAAAATGTAATAAATAAATAAATAAATCCTGTTGAATTACCCCTCAAAGAACCATTCTGTTTTCGGGTAACCACTGCATTATCATCAATGGGAATTAACAGAAATGCTTACAGCTCCCTCAGTTTTAAAGATAAACATATGAATTGGCACTGTGACAGCTTTTAAAGAGGGCTTTAGAGATGCCAAGCTTGGATCAGATCCTTGCATGCAGTGATTTATGGGGATTTTTTAAAGTCTGAACTCAAATGTCCTCTCAGGCACCTCTCGGCTTGATCTGTATGGTGAGGGAGAGGGAAACAAAGCAGCAGGATAAACGCTTAGCACAATAATAAATAAGTGACTATAAATTAATAAATGCCACAACAGCAGCACACAGCTTGCCCATCCTCAGAGAGAACAAGAGGTTTGCGGGATGAGGAGGCAGTGGTACCCCCATATACAATGTCAGTCAGGCAGATTGGAGCAAGTCGAGTCAAGGCAACAATGGCTTAGAGGAGGAGGATGACGACGATGACAGGAAAAAAACCCTCCTGCTCTGGAAGCCCAGCCAGCCAATAGGAGTAATAGTTTAACTGAAATAAAGAGCCTGCCTGACTCTGGTGTAGAAGCTTACTCACTGACGATGCCAGTCCAACAGCACTTTCACACTGTGGATGACTTCTATGAGTCTGAGCAGAAATGCACAACCAACCAGCCCTGCATCCCCCCTCCACCCCCACGGCCAGAACCAGCAGCAGCAGTCAGTGTTTCCAATGCCTCATAGGATATTATCAAAGTGTGATTTATTAATTGTGTACTGCTTGTGTGCACTGCACAACCCTAAACACACACAAACATACAAATACAAGAAGATTTTTTTTTTAATGGGGGAAGTAAATCAACCAACAGGATTTCAATTGAAACAGTTTCTTTTTTCTGATTTTTAAATCAAAGAACAGACACACACAGTTGCCTTGAATGGACTTAAAAGAATATTTGAAGGAATAATTCAAAGAAAAGCCTTTTAAAAAGGATTTCTGAAGATTTTTGGATGTACACATGCTGGGGGTGGAACAGCTCAAACAAACGAAGCATTAAAGACAGCCAAACAAACAAGAAACCCAGGTACCCCCCTCTCTCCTAAATAAATTCAATTTGCAACAAACACTAAACAAATGGTATCTTTGCACAGACTCTCTCTCTCTCTCTCTCTCTCTCTCTCTCTCTCTCTCTCTCTCTCTCTCTCTCTTTCTCTCTGACTGAAACGAACATTGCCAGACCATGAACTCCAGCAAGCATGGAAGAAAGGGACACCGTGAAAAAATGATTGCCATTCCCTCCTCTGAACACTGCGATTGGAGGAGAATGCAGTCACGGACAGCACTGTGGCAATTCTTAATTGTTTAGCCACAGACGTTAATATCAATTATCAAAACTACCCCACCCCATCGCCTCATGTTCCTGATTGGGAGATTTTCAGTTAGACACAAACCGCACAGGCACACACACTAAATGGTCAAATAATTTCAGAGACGTTAGAAGATCCAATTGGGCACGTCTCTGCTCTGAAATTATTCTATGGGCTTAGAAGCGGCCAGTCTCTGCTCTGGAAGATTGAATGCTTTGTGGATATTCACGGTTAACAGATCTTTCTAGTGCGGAGTGCACACCTCTAATATATATGATGCCCCATCAAAGCAAGATAGTTATTTGTGAATCTTATAACTGGTTCACAAAACTGTAAATAGTGGACAACGGACATTAACAAATCCTGAGCTGCATGAGTTGTGCACGTCAAACACAAAGGCATTCCCATGGAGGGATGACAGTCTTCCTATAAAAAGGCTTAGAGCAACTGACCTAGACAAGCCACAAATATGTAGAGATAGATGAATTTGCCTGTCTTGCATTCTATGACATTTGCATTTTATCAAGCACATGTTCATTCCATCCTATTCCCTCATCATTTGTGAATATTTTTATTAAACATTTGCATGACAATTGATAGGCATTTTCATGCACTTCTTTGTACACATAAAAATTCATACATATTTTGTATGCAATTCCACCTAATATACATTTCTGTGAGCACTTTCCTCTAAAATCTGACTTTTATTGTATGCTCTTTTCCCTAAAGTATGCATTTTTGTCTGAAATTGTCCCTACTATATACTCTCTTTTTTTAGTATACATTTTTTTGCTCAGAAAATTGCATTGCAGAAATTGGATAAGTATGAAAACTGAAGAATAATGGTGCTCCTGTTCGGTTATTAGTTTGAGAAGTGCAAATTGGCCCAGGAACAAATATGGGGTCCAGTCCATGGTCCCCTTGGGAGGTGGGGCACACCCTATGTTTGGCAGAATGAGGTGGCTGCCTCAGGCAGCTGATTCTGGGTGTCTTGAAAAGACAGCAAATGTACTATTGCTGCATTTTTTACTCTGGCTGGACATCAGGAAAAACATCCTGACTGTTAGAGCACTATGACAATGGATCCAATTACCTAGAGAGGTGGTGGGCTCTCCCACCTTAGAGGCATTCAAGAGGCAGCTGGCCAGCCATCTGTCAGGTAAGCTTTAAGGTGGATTCTTGCATTGGGATGCTAAAAAAAAAGCCAGGAGAAACTAAGGATGTAGTTTATTATAAACCAGATTTTGACGCATTTCGGATCCTACGGGTCCTTCCTCAGGGTAATTCAAGAAATGCAAGATATTGTATTTCGTACCCACAGTCTCCACCCCATTGCCTCTGGCTTTTTTGGCATCCATGTTGGGGTTTTCCTTTTTTTGGCTTTGGATTTCTATATTGACCAGGGAGTTGGACTTGATGGATTTATAAGCCCCTTCCACTATTCTATGATTCTACAGGCTTCAGAAAACTGTACAATCATTAGAGAGCTCGCTATCTTGCAGAACTGGTGGAGGCAATGCAGTAAGTGAGGAGGAGGGGGAAGAGGGATAAAGAGTGAGCTGGTAGCTGGAGACAGAAACAGAGGGTGGGGAGGAGGGAGGCAGGTACAGCATTGGGAGGCTTTGGAACTCCCTGAGATGCCACCAGAATGAGGGTAAAACCATGTGAGCTCTGGACTTACTGTAGTTTATTTGCCTCCCACAAAGAGCAATGAGAGGAAACATTTTTAAGTGGACAGAAAAGTCCAGAGAGAGAGAGAGAGAGAGAGAACACTCTCAACCATCTGTAATGGTGTGAGCCCAACAGTAATGGTGTGAGCTTTTTATACTGTATTTTGTATTTGTGCTTTTAACCTATTGGTTGTTTTATTATGGTTTTAATTTTTGTGAACCGCCCAGAGAGCTTCGGCTATTGGGCAGTATAAAAATGCAATAAATAAATAAATAAAATAAACAGGGCATAGGAAGAAGCAATTCATCTGCCAATGGGTCCTCTCTTTCTGGACATCCTTGGATTGTTCTGCCTAGTTATGTTTATCTTTAGTTATCAAACTGAGGCACCAAGCTTAGGTCATATTTCCTCTATTTTAGTATAGAGGCAGGGAGAGAGACTCTCTTTTTTGTAAGGAGAAAAATCTAATAGAAAATAAGAATTATATTATTGCAGGTGTGTAAGTGACAAAATCAGAAGACTGAATACTAGCAAATGCCTATGACTCACTGCCTATCAAGCCCCACTTGATTTGTGAGAGCCCATAAGTTCAAGGCAGGTGGTGGCAAAAGCTGATCTAAGGAAGAGTCTAGAAATGATGAGCACTGGGTAGTGTGAGTCCAGCACATCAGGGAGTCCTTGCCAGCAGAAAACTGCACAGGAATTAGAATTAGATCTGTCATCTGCTTAAATATTTAATTGATTGTCTGGCTTAAGTGAAATGCACATACTTGGGAAACCTCAAAAAAGCACTTTCAGTTTCTAAAAAAAAAAAAGGTATGGTTCCTGTGGTTCCTGTTTATAGAAATCTTTGCTAATTTTACCTTTAAAACTGTTTGGTCTTTTTGAATATAAATCAAACGGGGAAACAGTTTTAGATTTGGTGCACTAATGAAGCATGCAAATGATCTGACAAGCAACATGGACACTGTCAAGTCTCCAAGGGAAAGAATTCTGTAACTGCAGACTAGGCTATGCATGTACCAACCATGTTTTATTACGATTTTTAAAAAATGAAAAATGATGACAATAACCATAGTGGCAGTGGGCAAATGTCCAAGGACAATAATGATGATAGCATGACTCCTCCCTGCCCTCCTTGCCCAAGCACACACAGAGACACCGTCTGCACATGGACGTCCTCTGCCACAGCCCTACAAAATGCTCAAAGAATTTTAAAGTTAAGTATGTTCTTTTTAAGAGCTTAGCACAAAATAAGAAATGCGGCAATAATTTTATTCTGTTTACTTCTGGGGAATGATTTTAAACCCAGCAGACATTTCTGTATGTGTATTTCCCCCTCTTTTAAGCGCCTCAGTCAAGAACTGCTGAAAAATCAATAATCGCAATGCTGTTCTTATACTGAATGTTTGATGGAATAGGAGAAAAAATATTGCTGAAAATTAAATATTGCCTGCAGTTACTCTTTCTTTATTTTAGTCTTCCCCTCTTTCAGTCTTTTCCATAGACTGCAGACAGTAGAAAAGAAATGTACTTTAAACAACCCCAGGCTAGTTTCCTCTAACATTATGCCATATTACCTAAATTGCAACAGAACTGAAATGTCTTGGTACTGGCTCAGCTCATGATATTTTGCCAAGCCGTTTTCCCACTGATACTCCAGTGATTTTATTTGCATTATTATCTTGTCATTTATTGTTCATTTTCCAGAACTTGTTTTATGGGGTGCAGAAAGAGAAAAGGTTTCATCTTGAAGATTTCATCTTGAAGCATGAAATTTGGAGGACTTATCTAAACAGGAATATGTTGAGAAGGCCACATTGTTGTCTCCAAAAATGCAGACAACAATAGCACAGGGAGCATACATTTTGGTATAATTACAGTATACATGTCAGTTATACATATCAACATTGAAGTAAGCCCCCTTGATTACAATGGGATTTACTCCCAGGTAAGTGTGTATAGTTTTGTAGCTGTAATTCATCCTGCAACCATCACTTTCTTTGAGAATCTCCTTCAGTTTAGAAACACACGTAGGTACATGAGCCTCTAAGGCAGGGGCGTTGAACCTCTTTCAACCAAAATTGAACTTCAAAGAAGCTTTTGGGGGTTAGGGAAACCACCAAACAATCTGTGGCCTGGGGAAAAGGAGCAAGGCTACATGACCACTTGGGTAAACCCAGAAGGCCAGATTGGTTACCCCCGGAGAGCCAGATTTGACTCATGGGTCTGGGGATCTGCACCTGTGCTCTAGGGGGTCATATGACCACTCTGCTCAGTGTTCTGTGCTTTTATCCAATGATCCAATGACACTTGTGGATAATGTACAGATTTTGATTTAGTTGTTATTTGGGTGTAGTTATTTAAATATAATATTTCCTCTGTTTAAAAATGACTAGTAGTTCCAATACTGTGAGCATGGGCCTGTTTTAGTGTTTTCTGAATCATTTCCCATGAGCCACAATATTGCACATTTCAACTCACTGGAATAAAACAACAACGACAACAACTAGCTTTTGCAGACAACTTGTTTGTTGTAACAAACAGGCACCAAAGTTAGTAGGTTCTATCTTGCATATTTGAGTTTCTCCCTCTTGAGTTACTACAAAGACTTTTTTTTATCCATGGCAGTGAAGCTCACTGTATTACAGGTCCCAGCTTTGGTGGCCCATTTCTAGCTCAGTTATATAAAGCATATGTTGCTGGGTATTTTTCAATTTATTTAAAATATTAATTCAAAAAACTCTTAAGTGTCCCTGTCTCAATGATGTTATATAGGGTGACCATGAATCCTACTTTACAGAGGATAGTCCTCTGTTTGAAGGGTTCTCAGAGTACAGTCCTCTATTTGAAGATGTATTCTATTTGAAGAGCTGCCCCATCTAAAACCTGTTTAATGATAAAGAACGGTAAACCAGGAGGGAGAGCAAGGGCCTAGAAGTTGCTTATCAACATTTAGCACCTGTGCAACAGCAGACTGAGCAAGATACACAGGTCACCTGGTTGCACTCTTCCTGACTATTGTTATCAGTACTATTAGTTTTCTATTTAAATTATACTAAGTATGTCTACTTTAACTTTTGCTTCTACACATATAAATTAGCATGTGTAAATCTGAGTCCCCTTTTGTCCCTTTTTTGGTGATGCATGTTCTCCTTTTTGGCAATGCCTAGGTGGCCACCCTAATGATGTAGTGACAAAGTGAAGCCAAATCCACAGTTCTTTTCAGAGAAAGGAACAAAGAAGAGGCGTGGTTTTATCTTGTGTGTACTTTTAGCTGCTGAAAGATCATGGCTGCCACACCAGGGAAGCTTTTTTCCCTGGCTTAATCAAGAGCAGCAAACCTGGGAAAGTTATTGTGATCTTGACTCACTTTTTCACTGCTAATGATACAACAGGTAAAGCAACTTGGCTCAGTAGTGTGGGGTTTCCACCTAGCATTTAATAAGAAATGTATTAACTCCTGAAAACCCAGGCAAAAGATATAACTTTAGTTGGTAAAACCGACAAAGAACTGTTTTAACTCAACTTCCAGTGAAACAGACAGGGTTTGGGCTCTTCTTACATGGTGCAACACTGACATAGAAGTTAAGGGACAGACTAACACATCGAATTGACGACAAAGGCACTGATGACTATTGTCTGAACCATAGTTAGTCTGGGTCAGCTTTCAAGCTGTTCTGGCTTTGGAACCATCAAATAAAAGTGTGCAGGATTTACAACTACTACTCCAGGGAATGACGAAAAAGAAAAATAGCATATCGCTGACAGGAGGAAATATATTTTATATGCATAAAAGTACCCATAAAGGAAATGAAGATGTTTCAGGAGAGCTGTTAAAACAGTGGAAGAAAGCAGGAACCCAAGGTGTGTGGTGTTTAAAATAAAATATTCTAAGACTGTGATCTAGCAGGTTGCATTGGGAAGATGAGGCAAAGTTAAAGAAAAAGATGCCACTACTCAAAGTATGGTTGTGCATTGGATTTGTACAAATACCAAACAGAGAGCATCATCAGACAAGCATTTTATCACACACTTGTTACTCCCCACTTACAGATGTTTGTGGGTCCTTTTGATGATGGCGTCCGCCTCCCATGTGTCTCCTGCTCCTTCTTGTCTTCTTTCTGTCACAAAATAGACCCCTTAAATCCGTTTTTAAAAATGGAATGTGCCACCATTTCCTGCTGTGTGAAGGAAAAGCAATGTGATAAAAACAGCCAGTGAATGGGCCACGTGGTCATTGCTTACTTACTCTTTCTTCCCCTGTGTGAAGAAAGAGGAAATATCATGGGACAGAAGTGGGGGAGGGGAAAGCGACCATAAGGAAATGTGATTCCCTCCTCCCCCGTTTGATGACACTTTGATTTGGATAGGTTCAGGCATTATCCAAAGCGAAGTATGAGTCTTCCAATCACCAGAGCTAAGCCAAGATATTGCTGCTACCTGAGGCAGAGCAGCAAATGGCGCCCCTCTTCCCAACAGCAAATGGCAAAGTACCCTAGGCCAGTAATGTTATTTTGGCACCTGAAGACATGAATGTTGGGGTTTAAAGTATTTTTAAAGAATTTAGTAAAAAAAAACTAGGTTTACACCTACAATTCCTAACATGCCTTGGTGGAACTCCCAGTATGCCTTGGGTGGGAGGCCAGACTTACTGGCCTTTGGCAGCCATTGTGATTACTAAACTTAGATTGTAAGCCTGTGGACAGGGACTGTCTTAAGAAATATTTTTGGAAGCTGCCTTGAGAGCCTTTTTGGCCAAAGGGTGGAATAAAAGTGCTAAATAAATAAATAAATAAATAAAGTCAACCCAATTCCACATAAAAGAAAACAACCCACATAAATGGGCTGCATCCATTTGTGGTGCCTCCTCCCACCTGCCGTGTGTAGTTTAAAATCATAACTAGATACAACAGCGTGTCTTTGAGAGGCCGAACCCTGGACATGCTCAAAGGCCATCCTGATATCACTGTTTTCTCAGAATCTGAGGGAAGCACATGCACAGCCTTCACCCTTAAGAGGGAGGGGGGAAGGGAAGCACTCTGCACATGCCCAGAAACAAACTTGACAAAGGGGGTCAAGTGCCCAGCCCAATCCCGGCCCTTCAGTACAGGCTCCTGATGGAGCACATCCCTAATATAAAGCAATGTAAAAAGGCAATTGAGTGATCTCAGAAATTGTGAGTCAACATAGGTTTTGAAAGTATGGATGATGAATAGCATATTCTGTCTACAGCTTTACTGAAAGAGGATTTATAAACTGAGTCCTATTCATTTTGCAATGGATGTGAACAATTAGAAAGTATTATTTAAATTGGGCATAGAGAATACCTATGTGGCCAGCATTAAATGAGGCTGTATGGAAATTGGAAATGTGGAGAGATGGCCTCACTAAAAGCCTATAAAATGTATCTGCACACATAGGAAAAGTTCTGAAGATTCTAGGAAGCAGAACACATATCTGGTTCATATAATGATAATGTCACACAATTACCTGTGACAATGGTTTGATGTGGTGGTGGTGGTGATTACATATTTGGTAGCGGATGGTTGATGCCTTATTAATAGAGTGGAAGAAAGATGTATATCACTTCGAAATGGAATGAGAACTACTTCTAGAAGACATATTAAATGAGTATCAGAAAGTTTTTCAAGGAGTTGGTAAGTGGTCTCCGGGAGACTGTGATATGCTAAAACCAACAGTATACCTCATTATTTCAGACCTAGATCTGTATCTTCTGCAATGAATTAAAAAGTTAAGGTGGATATGAAAAGTATGAAGGCAGACAGGTATTGTTAAAAATGAGAAGTTTGCAGAATCGGCTGTACCCATTAAAATCAGTTGCTCCGTGCACATCTGTGCTGATTATACATTTTCTGTTAATAGGATATTGCAGCTGGAACAATATTCTATCTCAAAAACATAGAATATTTTAAAAACATTATTAGGGCAAAGACCTACCACTAGATCACATGAGGATTCCAAGTAGTATGTTACAATCAAGACACAAAAGATGTTTTAAATCTAATACTTTACTTTTCAGAGTATACTTTACACTTGCTGTCTATGGATGACCATAGAAGGGTTCTTGTAGGAAACTCCTCATGTGATATTATATACATTAATCACAGGAGCCATGGAATGTAGACACTTACAATATTTAGCTGAGTTTTTTTTAATAGATTGAAGGTGTCTGGATTGTGATTAAAGAAAAATGGGTGCTCTTTTAGGGGCACTATAAGTGGCATATTTCAGAAATAAAGTAGATGCCCGTGGACTACACCAGGACTGGGCAATGTGAGGCCTTTCATCAGCCTACCAGTTTCATCACCCCTAGCCATCTTAGCCAATTGTGTGAGATGATGGGAGTTGTAAGCCAAAACATCTGGAGGGTCACAAGTTGCCCTCTACTGGACTACAGCCCATGATGGATGAAATAAAACCATTTGGGAGCTTCTATGCCTAAGTTTGCTATGCCAGGTTTGCTAAATTACTACAGCAAGTGTTTGTTTAATCAGCTAACAGTTTTTGGCCTATGTATAAGTTGTTTAAGAAAAAAATGTCAAGTTGTACTGGAGAGTTTCCTCAAGATAAAAGCATTTGAAAATGCCAAGCAATTGTTTGCTGCAGGCCCTAGAGATTCAGCTGCACTATCAGTCTCATACTAAAAGTTGTTTTTGACATGTGTCACTTCTTATGGGATTGGAGCAGTGTTAGCTCATTGGAGGGAGGATAGATCAGAGAAACCAATAGGATTTGTGTCATAAACTTTGCCACCTGCTGAATACAATTAGCCACAACTGGACTAAGAAAGGTAAGCTTACATTTGAGGTAGAGAAGCATTATAAGTACACATACTGGTGGAAATGCAGAATTTTCACTGACCACAATGCCTGGATTTCATTATTTAGTGCAGGGGTGGGCAAATTGTGGCCCTCCAAATGTTTTTGCCTACAACTCCCATCAGCCCAGGCCACCATAGCCAATAGTGATGGATCTGAGACCACTGCTCCTTGGCTCTGAATCTTTCTTGTAAACCCTAAACTGAGGATACAGGCCACAGCTAGACCTAAGGTTTATCCTGGGATCATCCAGGGTTCGCCCCTGCCTGAGCACTGGATCCCCTGTGTGTCACCTAGATGAACAGGTTTGACCTCTGGACGATCCAGGGATAAACCTTAGGTCTAGCTATGGCCACAATATTAAGGCACCATTGGGGTCTAAATGCCTTACAAACTACATAATGGGGAGTGTAGTAATAATTTGTATCTCATTCTCACTCTGTACTGCACTGTATGTAGTGCTATAAATAGAATAGCTACAAACCCTGCCCCCAGTTAATTCCTTAACTGTCACACTGATAGTAAACATATTAGCTGGCCTTTCTTTTCCTTTCCTTTTTGGCCTGCAGTGCCTCATGATTTATGGCATTGACCTAGTACAGTAATCGTCATGACCCATTCTGAGCCTTCATTTGCTGGCATAGCAAGTCAAAAATCAGCCCATATAACATACCCAAGCTGATACTGTTCACACAAATGAGTTCTGCATCATTTTAGTATACTAACCAGATTTTAAGAAGATAGTTAAATATACTGTTCTCTCCCACTGTCACCATCCTTTTAAATGCCCTCCCCACCAGCCACCTGCACGGAATGGTTTGAGTATAACATTGAAAATAAGAGCTAATGAAATGATCAGGGCTAAATTGAACTATAAAGTTTATTTGCTTGAATATGATAATAGTTATGCTCAATCATTCGTAAGACACAAGTCTGTAAAACATCTTCTGGAATGAGGTTGTACTGAAATTGAACATTGTCATAAATAACTAGGCTCACCAATTTACAGTGTGTACTGATCTCTAAATAAGGAGTGAGTGGAATGATGATGATAAGACATAGTTAATTAAATAGCGTGCGGGATACCATAAACATCACAACATTATGAATGGAAATGAAAAGCTATGTATTGGGACAGCCATTACAATCTGAAAACTCCTATGCATCTTCAATGATGTCTTCATGACAAATGCTTCAATACCCCTGTGAGTTCTTTCAGTTGATTCAAGGGCATCTTGAGTGTCATGGTCTCTTTTCCTAACCTCTCCGTCAAGTTGGTAACATGTTTCATTTACAAGGAGAACATTGCTAGTGTGGAATATATTTCATAAATATAAAATCAACAACTACAAGCAATACTGTTAGCTGGAAATGGAATTTGCATTCGGAAGATTGATGACTACATTGTCACAGATGTCAAACGTTCTTCAGATAAACAACTTCGAGGTGTGGGACAAATGCATATTTCATTATATGACACTGGGGAATGTGAGATGATAGATTTTAACGAGTCTTCCTGCACAGTAAAGTACTAATTAAATCTGGTCATATCTTTCCAGCCGAAACAGTGAAAAAAACAACAACCCTAAAAACTTCCTTTGGTTGAAAAGATTACTTTTTTTAAATTAAAAACAACAACACTGGAAATAAACGTGCTTGTAATGGAATACTTTAAATAGATGTTTAGGAGAGAAATGACAGCCGCTTTCTAAAAGTTTATATCTTTAGCAACCAAAGTCAGATCTTAAAGAAATTCTAGACAGATTTTTTCTTTCAAAAATAAAACCCAAATAAAAAAGGAATAATAGTGTTTTTAAAATAAAATAAAACTAAACCAAAAAGGTTGCATATATTTATCACATGTTGATCTTAGACTTTTCTAAAGGTATCAGCATTGTCACAATGCTCACCATAATTGCTTGAATTAAGCATGTGCTTCTGAGTTTTGTTGGACTGGACTTCTAATGTTTTAATAAACATCAATTCAGTTAGAATGTCACACTGCTTATTTTAAGAAGAATGCTGCATTTATCACCCCTCCACTTCCACAAGTATACCCTCATTGCCATTTGCTCTGTGTTCCTCAAACTATTCTTCTTCTCAAAACTTGCACATAGGACTTAAATAACAGCATGTAAGAGGGTTCCCCCCTACCTTTTAAACAAGTTTATATACAAATAATTTTGGTCTTATGCTCCAATCCTATACACACTTACCTGAGAGTAAGACACATAGAGGGAACATAACTTTCTTCTGAGTAGGATCACAGGCGTACAGATGGGGTGTGCCCAGTGTGCCCAGGCACACCCTAATATCTTCAGGGGGCTCTGCTTTCCCACCCACCCCACTGCTCTAATTGACGGCGTGCTTTTCAGAGGCGCAGCGCCTCCCATTCTCATCCCTGCTGGCCCACTGTCTGACTTTTCTTAATCAGCGTGCCTTTTCCTCCTGCTGCTGCTGCAGGCCTGGTGCCTCAAACAGCCACCCTAGCTATAAAAATAATAAAAATTAACTCTATTCTTTTTTCTTTGTCTTATTCAGTGGGAATAAACTTCAGGACTACCAACACTAATCCTCAATACACAATCCTGGTTTATTCCTTAACATAAATAAATTACATTTTAAAACTAGGATTCTCCAGATATTGCCATGTGCTGCTTGGGATGAGCTGTCCTCCCCATCCTTCTCTCATAGTAGGAGGAACCCACTTCTATAACTTGAATAACAATCACGTTAGGATGACTATCTCCTACAAGCCAATCTGTATTTTTCTCTCTCCATATCCATCTTCAGAGACTGGAAATATATAGTTTCACTTTTTGGTGTGTGTGTCTGCGTGTGTTTTCCCTTTGTGGTAATCAGATCAAGGGAACAGACATCTAATTCGCTTCCCTAGATGCACCTTTTGCTTTCCTCTCCATGTCTCTCTCTCACATGCACTTGCCTCAAAGTTGTTTTGCCTTGAGGGATCCTGCTGCAATGTTCAACACTCAAGGGTAAGCTCTTATTCAACCATCTGTTTTCATTCTCCACGCTACCAGAAGCAGGAATATGAAACACATATGTTATATTGCTAGATAGTCGTTGAGTCTGAATATTTTTTAACAGAGCAACACCATATGTCTATCTTGAGGCGGCGGCTTCCTTTACAATATTCTGGAGGTGTTTTTTGTTTTGCTTTTGCAAAGCACTTAAACTAACGTTTTTAAAAAAGTAGAACTAAGCCAATTTTTATTAGCTTTTTGCCTTTTTGACAGAGTGGGACCTGTTTTGTTGAATCAGTGGACAAGTTCTGCAAAACCAAGCAAGTAAAACACACGCATACACACACAACCTACCACTAACCCTGATTCTGTGCCCCACCCCACCAAGGCTGTTTCACAAAGGTGGCATATAATTCTAAATCAAGAACAGTGAAGCTCTGGAGACAACTAGATTTAGAAACAAAACAAGAACAAATAAAAACAGATCATATGAAATAAAGGAAGTGACCAGTTAAAATATATTATAAGCTCATAAGCAGCAGAAAAACAACTGAATTCATATTATATATGGACACACTCACACATCACAATAAAGAGGTGGAGGAATGGTAGTTGAAGTGCAAATGACTTGTGCTTTCACTATAGTGTATATGAAGAAGAATGTGTGCAAATAAATTCCAGGGCTGCGTTTTCTTCATCTGTAGCCCTTGAATCTCATTGTGGGGATTGTGGAGTGTGGGAAATAACGAGGCGGACACAAGATTGGGATTTAAACAGGGCCACATTTATTAATAGATCTGCAGAAAGGGAAAACCTAAGCAGGCATCTTCTCTAATCTGGCCTAATGACATGGTTTTATCGGTTTTTAATGTTTTATGTGTGTATGTTCTGAGTTTTAAATTTTTAAATTTTGTATACTTGTTTTTATCTCAATTGTAGAATTTCTGTAAACCGCCCAGAGAGCTCTGGCTATGGGGGCGGTATATAAGTGTAATAAATAAATAAATATCGGGTGAAACATTCACAGCCTGAGAGTAGCAACTCAAAGTTTGCCATCTCCCAGGCTTCCCCTTTTGGGGTAGGAAGAACTTCTGTATCAACCGCCCCTTGTGCCACAGGGCTCCAATTCAGTGAGGAAGGTTGGTCTCAAAGGTAACCCTTATCACCGCCAGCTGGGCCTCGGGGCTCGCTGCTGGGGAGCCTCAGGCATTACCGATCACCGCAACTGTGCCTCTGAATGCTCACCGACCCTAACCCGCTCCAGATGCCTGCACATACCTGCCACAGGGAGAGACAAGCCTCTTGCTTAGTCATTCCCCTCCCTCCCCCCACAGGATCTCAATCCAGCAGGCCTGATGTAGATCTAGCAAATGCCTGTCATTACTGAGGTCAGCAATTGTGCCCTGTTGGTCCTATAATGCTCCTTCCATGCTACTATAGTTGCTGGGTCCTTGAATTTCATTCCTTCCATAAATTATACTAGAATCTCAATTCACTTGTGCCTCCTGTCCTCTGGTTTTGTTATCACATTAATGATGCCCATAAGTTAAACTTGAAAGATGCTGATCATTTGTTGCCATGTGCACACAGCGCTAGAATATTTGTAAAACTTACCCAAGTTAACCACCCATGAAATAAGATACTTTTTGTGAAAAGCTGATGTAAACCTCACTCAATTAAATAGTGAAGGTGAATGAAACAATGACAACAATGTAATGGATGAATTCAGTGCTTGTTAATAAAAATGGATTCTAATCTGTGTGCTTTTTCTTTAGAAGGGGTCCCATGTATGAAAATGGGATCTCTTCAAACACAACAGGAAAGGTTATGATTAAATTTTCAAGAGGCTGCAATGACAAGCACAACTGCTGAAAGGGGATGATGTCATTTCCTGGAAATACGTAATTTATTTCAGACTCAGACAGGAGAGAAAGAGAGATTAAAAAATAAAAACCAAAAACCAGATAGTTTCAGCATTATAATATATATTGATAAATGGCCACACGTGAGGCTCAGGTGTTCAATTCTTGTAAGCTCTAGCAATTTTGGGGGTAAATTGCTTACTATGGAAAAGAGATACAATTCTTGTTAAATATAGATTATGTAACAGAACCACAGATTGGATGCAGATTTAGGCTTTAGTTAGACCTACCGTAAAGTCCGGGAGAGAGGAGGGGAGACCTCGCGTTGTGAATAAGGCGAGATCTCACCCCCGTTTACGCATAAGCTGCGACAACCTCAAGAAGAGAGGCATCACACCCGCTATTTTTTATTTTTAAAGGGCCGGCAGTGCTTGAGCGACTCAAGGTAAGTTTTTTTTAAAAAAAAATCCCCCCCCCCCCCAGTCCTGATGGGCGCAGCTCCCGGCTCTGCGCAAATAATTGCGCGGAGCGGGGTCAAGCCACGGAAACAGGCTACATGTTCCACGGTCTCGAGACTGCGGAAAAAGTGGGGCCAAATGGTAGAGCTGTATCCTGGGGCAAGGGAGGGATGATCCCTCCCTGATCCCAGGATCCCCTGTGTGTCATCTGGATGCACAGGGACGATCCCGGGTATCACCCCAGGATATAGCTTGGTCTAGCTAAGGCCTTAGAGTAAACCCACTGAAATCAATTTACTTCAATGGGACTACTCTACATGTGATTAAGTCTGGAGCTAACCCCATGTGATCTTTGGGGCATATATTTTAGTTAATTTAAATAACTAGCAGGGCAGTCCTAAATATATCCTGTCAAACATAAATCCCATTCAGTTCAATTTGACTTCCTCCACTGTGAATGTGATAGGTTTGAGCCTTAGCTTATTAAAATAACTAACCTATAGGGGATAAAAAAGGGGTTTTAAAATGGAAGACAGATGAGAAGGGCCAAGATATTTTCTGCCCAGAGATCAATTTCAAAGCTACCTAAAAACATTAGATCTGTTACAGCCTGGTGGTCAGTAATACAATTAAAATGTGATTCCAATAAAGGCATAAACAAAATGACCAGATAATCAATTATACAATCCATTTAAAGAATAATGAAGATCTGTTGCCAACAAATGAATGTCAGGACCTTTGGGCATTTTGAGTTATCTCTTGTCTAGATTTTCTAGAAACATGCATGGTGCTTCTAAGAAATGAGGTGAATTGGACTTATTTTCTCCTTAACATTGGAATGTTGGCCCAAGGGAAGTATGAATGATCCTGAGCTTGCTTTATTTAGGACAACAAATCAAAATGTTCCTTTTTGCCCAGGCATTTAAAATTCTTTTTTTTTAATTGATTGATTTGTTTGTTTCTGATTACATAGTTTTTATGCCTCTTCTACTTTTATTGTTGTAATTATATTGTATTTGTCTTTTTATAATGTTATTTATTTATTGACGGGGTTTATAGAATGCTTACCATATTTAAACAAGTATCAAAGTAGTAATGTTACCCTGGGATTCTTTGTGGATGAAGGGTTGGTCTGTAATTTTTTTAAAATAAATGCATAACTGTTTTTTGTGTGTGTGGCAACTACTGTAATGTTAAAATTCTAGATTATTCTATAAACGATACAATGGGTGCCATGTTCAAACAATTTCCTTGTTGACTTCCATAGATAACCCTCTGAAGGGCAAAATCACAGCAGTCTAATGGCATAGTAATATACAACCTGCATGGTTTGGGCCAAAAAGATTGCCTTTTCTTTATTGCATCAGTTTTATGTTGAAAATATGCCCCCCACCATTCCCAACACCACCTAATTGTTAACTGCTAATATAACTTCTGAATTTCTATTTTAATTCTTGGACTGGTAATTTATCCTTTTGACTTTTTGTTTCATCTGTTGCTAAATATTATTTTATTTATTTATTTATTACACTTATATACCGCTCCCATAGCCAGGGCTCTCTGGGTGGTTTACAGAAATTCTAAAATTGAGGTAAAAACAAGTATACAAAATTTAAAACTCTAAAACACAGAACATACACACATAAAGCATTAAAAACCGATTAAAAACTAAACATGTGGGTAATTAGGATGTGCCGCCATATGCCTGGGCAAAGAGGAAAGTCTTAACCTGGCGCTGGAAGGATAGCAGCGTTGGCGCCAGGCGAGCCTCATCAGGGAGATCATTCCACAGTCTGGGACCCACCACCGAAAAGGCCCTATCCCTTGTTGCCACACTCCGAGCCTCTCTCGGAGTAGGCACCCGGAGGAGGACCTTAGATGTTGAACGTAGTGACCGGGTATATTCACGTCGGGAGAGGCGTTCCGTCAGGTATTGTGGTCCCAAGCTGTGTAAGGCTTTATAGGTCAAAACCAGCACCTTGAATTGGGCTCGGAAACATACAGGCAGCCAGTGCAAGCGGACCAGAGCAGGTGTTATATGGTCAAACCTTCTGGTTCCCGAAATCAATCTGGCCGCTGCATTTTGCATGAGCTGCAGCTTCCGAACCGTCTTCAAAGGCAGCCCTACGTAGAGCGCATTGCAGTAATCTAACTTGGAGGTTACCAGAACATGGACAACTGAAGCCAGGTTATCCCTGTCTAGATAGGGGCGTAGCTGGGCCACCAACCGGAGTTTGTAGAAGGCACTCCGTGCCACTGAGGTCACCTGAGCCTCAAGTGACAATGATGGGTCTAAAAGAAAGTAAATATTACTTTCACACCATAGTGTCATTATGTCTTTCTGGAAGTCAATTTCAGTTTCTCATATTCTAAACTTATGTTCATTTTGTCCTGTTTCCACATCAGTTTGTGATTCTTTCAAAGTTTTCATGAAAAATTTGTACACATTTTTGTGTGTATTTTTGCAATATGCACATTTTGGTATGCAATTTTGCCTAATGTAATGGTTTTATTATGTTATTTACACTAGGGCTGTGCACCCCCGAACCCCTTCGGATTCTGGATTGGGCCTGAATCAGTTCTGGTCAATCTGGACCTCCCCCCGATCCACTCCAAAACTGGATCCGGAGTGAGATCTGGATGTCTGGATCTATATTCAGCCCCAATTTTGCCCCCCAATCCCACTTACTTGCCTCTGCGGTGAGTGGCAAAAGCAGGTAGGTGAAGGGGGGACAAAATGGGGGGTGAATAAGCCCCCTCCCCCTTACCTGGATCTGCGTCTGCCACTGCATGGACCATGGCAGATAGCGGAGCCCGGTAAGCCCCCCTCCCCCTCTCCCACTTACTTGGCTCCGCTGTCCATTACGGTCCATGGGGTGGCTTCAACTGCCGCCAAGGCCTAACGCCGGAAATAGGCCACGGTCTATTTCCGGCGTAAGGCCTGGGCAGCAGTTAAAGCTGCCCCACAGACTGTGACGGACCCAGGTAAGCCCCCTCCCCCACGTACCTGGCTCCACTGTCCATCACGGTTAATGGGGCGGCTTCCACTGCTGCCAAGGCCTAATGCCAGAACTAGGCCATGGCCTATTTCCGGCGTTAAGTCTGGGTGGCAGTGGAAGCCGCCCCACGAAGCACAACGAACCCAGGTAAGCCCCCCCCCCCCACTTATCTGGCTCTGAAGCTTCGGAATGGTCCGAACCACTTTGGACTAATCCAGACCTCCCCTGATCCACTCCAGAATTGGGCTTCGGAGGTCCGGATTGGCCCGCTCCGGATCCAGGGTTCCGTAATGGAGCGGAGCATACCCCTAATTTTCACTAATATATGCATTGCTGTTTGTATGTTTTCCTAATAATACACATTATTGTATACATTTTATGATTAGGGAATTGCATCACAACATTTGGAAAGAGTGGATACTAAAATTAACACAATTTCAGTGTGTGCATTGGTTTGGGAAGTGTGGGTTAGTTAAAATGCAGTCCAAATATTTTCTCTATTAATAAAATGGAATATGAATGATTTATTATTCCTCAATTATTTGTATGATTGCATACTTGTAAAATAAATAAATAAATAAATAAATAAATAAAGTAAAATGCAAACCAAATTTCTTCCTCAGCCCATTGGATGGGAGACCTACATGTATTTTTCTGTATGCCTCGATGGTATCCCTTCAGAGCTGATTCAAAGTAATATCAGTATGTGGGCCTTACTGCTGGCCTCCCTGTTTTCCTTAATAAACCAATCAGCATTATCCCAGCAGCTTGGCTGAAAGCCTTCATAACTCCAATCCATAACAAAGGCGCTAAAGATGACCCATTCAACTGTTTATTTATTTATTTATTTATTTATTATTATACCGCCCAATAGCCGAAGCTCTCTGGGCGGTTCACAAAAATTAAAACCACAAAAAACATCCAACAGGTTAAAAACACAATTACGAAATACAGTATAAAAAGCGCATCCAGTATAAAACTACTGCCCTATTAGTCTGCTATCGATAGTAACGAAGGTCTATGCTAGTTATTTAGGTTTCAGACTAAAGGCATGCATCAATGAGCATGTCCTACTGGGCGAAGAGCAGATTGGTTTTAAACCTTGCTATTCAGTCCTCAACCACTGTTTGGTCCTGGCTCATCTGACTTACAGATATTTTGCCCCTAAAGGTGGCAAACTTTTCGCAGCCTTCATTGGCTTAAAATCTGCATTTGATTCTATATCCCACTCACGTCTTTGGAACGAACTGGAACAGCTTTCTGTTGACAAAAGTCTCCTGTTTTTGATCCAGTCCCTTTACTACAACACCACTGCTCAAGTCCGTTGCAGCCCACAAGGTCATTTCACAAAGGAGATCGCTGCATCCTGTGAGGTCAGACAAGGTTGTGTGCTCACTTCTGTTCTATTTAACTTGTATCTGGCAGACCTACCCCATGCATTGGAGCCATTATTATCCCATCTACCCAAGATAGAGCATACCAAAGTCTCTCTTCTTTTGTATGCAGATGATGCAGTTCTGATTTCCAAGACTATGGTGGGCCTTAAGAGATTGCTGTGTGGCTTTCCCAACTATTGTACAGAAAATCTTCTTACAATCAGTTACACAAAATCTAAGGTATCCCCCCCCCCACCGCAAAAAAAAAAGTAAGGTCAGATTTTCCTGGCTCATGGGGAACTCCAGGATTGAACAAGTGGGCTCCAATCTGGGAGTTTGGTTTCATGAAACCAACTCTTGGAGAGAGCAGGGGAAGCATACTAAGATTAAAGTTGAACAGCATGTGGGTGCAATTACTTGTTTCTTTTTTACAAGGCATGGGAAATTCCTCCCGGCAGCAGTCCAGGTCTTCAAGGCCAAAATCATCCCACAGATTCTCTATGGGGCACCAATCTGGTTCCCGTGTTCCAAATGCTCCTTTGAGGGCATTCAGTCATTTTTCTTTAGGGTGTTATTTGGCATTCCCAAGTATGTCCCTGGAGCTGTTCTTAAGTTAGAGGCTGGACTGAATTCTGAAAACTGTCTGGCTTGGATCCATGTTATCCACTTTCAGCTTCGCTGCAAATTGGCACTTCCAACAAATTCCTTGCTCTTCAAGATTCTGTCAGACCATTTAGAATCTCCCTGGTCAAAGGCCATGACAAGCAAAATCAACTCAGTAGGGCTCTTGTCTCCTATGTTACTATCAAGGGATCTAGCAAGTACCAAATCAATTGTGAAACAGAGACTGCTTGACATAGATATGCAAGACCTTCAGAGTGCTGCTTGGGGTCCATGCTCCCCGCAGGCCCGATGCTTACCAGTCTTCTTTTGAAAAGACGGGATGCCCTACCTGCACTGGTTAACAATTCCCAAATACAGGAGAGCATTCTCACTAGCCAGACTTAACGTCCTTCCCTCTAAACTTTTAGATGGCAGATATAATAAAATCCCACTGCTCATCAGATGCTGTCCCTGTTGGAATACTGAGGTGGAAACCATATCACATGTGTTACTGTGATGTAGATTTTATTAAGGGGCTAGGAATGATATTCTAAACCCCATTTTACAATCTTTTCCTGATCACCCAACTGAATTCCTAATGACCCTATTACTTTGGAACTCAGATAAGTCAATCACTGAGCAAGTGGCCAAATTTTTGAACCTGGCCATTTCTATTAGATCCTCCATGACTACTTGTCTTTTTAATAGCTATAAAATTGTTGTAAATAAGCAGGAGAGGCCTCTGCATGTCTACTCAGAAGTAAGCAGGAGAAGCCTCTGCAGAATAAGGCTCAGAAGGAAGCAGGACTCAGTGGCTAAGTTTGGACAACATATTAGGCAATGAAGGGAGCAATAACACACAGTGCGTTAATTTTCCTGTACTCCTCACCCGACATGTTGCCTTTCCCGTTGCATGGCTGAGAGTCCCAGTGTCCTGAGCTGCTGGTGCTCCTCCCTCCCTCCCTCCCTCCTCCCTCAGGTCTCCCGGCCGCATCCCATCAGCAATTGCAAGTTCTGCCAGCTGTACAGGAGTAACCAGGGTATTTTCGGCCGCTCCTGCTGGAGAACTCTATGGCCAATGGGATGGGGCACTCGACAGAGGGGGAAAGCCTTGATTTAATCAATTGATTAATGGATAATCAATGGAGCAGCCCATTGTTTTTCTGCATTGCTTAATTAAAAGAAATAATGTACTGTTCATTGTGTGTGCCTTGTGTGTCCCCCATGACACAATAATCAACTCAGCTGACAGTTGCCTTCTCCACACACACCCCATTGATTATCGTGTCATCCAAACCCAGCCAATGACAGAAAAGCGAATGGAGGTAATGATTGACAGCTGAGAACGGAATGGAATTTTGGGTGGAGCTGGTGGCAGTTGGAGGCAGGAGGAGGACAGGGGCAATTAGGAAGAGGTCAGGGAAGGAGAGAGTTGTGATGGGGATGGACAGAGATAGTGAGAGAAATTAGGTGAGGAACCTAATAGCTAGGTTAATTACTGAGTAGAATAAGAGGCAGGAAGTGAATTAAAAGAGAGTGGGGGGGGGACAAAAGCTATTGAAAGCAGGTATGTGGTGTTAGGTTTTTAGAATATTATTTATCAGTTATTGTTTTTTCAATAATGTTAACCTGTTATATAAATAATTCTATGTTTATTATTTTAAATAGTGATGCTCTGATCTGGGTGGAATTGAAGATTGGCATATTTCACCCCCCAAGAGCTAAGTATATAAAGAGGAGAGTCCTACTGCTCTCTCTAAATCAGTATGTGGTGGCAGCTGGTGTTTTGAGGAGTGCTTGCAGAAGTCTGGACTCCATGACCTCTGGAGGCACCCCTAGATGATGTCTCACTCCCTTTCTCAGTGCTCATCAGGGGGAAGCACTTATCTCTGATCTGGTGTTGATCACAGATAAGAGGTTTTCCATCTGCGGACGAGGTAATAGGGCCATATCAAGCCTGTGGGCTGAAGGTTTCCCATCCCTGTTCTACACTGACTGACAAGGAATCTCTTAAGATTTCTGACATGAGTGTTTCCTATTCCTATCAGGAGATGCCAGGGATTGAACCTGCAACCTTTTGCATGGGAAGTATGTGCTCTACCACTGAGCTTCAGCCCTTCAAGCAAAATAGATGTGATAATTGCACTCTGAAAGACATTATTATTAGTTTCATTTTGGAGGGGGAAATCATCCAGACATTTCCCAGAAATTCTAGGGAACATCAAATATGTCCCCCCTATGACTTGCTTGAAGAGTTTCTCAGAGTTATGAAAGAAAATTGCCTCTTGGAGAAAGATTGTGAAAAAGGCATCTAAGCCTGTGTTGACTTGCATTGTCACTTTCATGGTAATAGGTTATTAGTCTGAATCATACTGAAGGCAAAGTAGGCAGAATATATATATATATATATATATATATATATATATATATATATTAAAAAACCTTTTGGGATCTTTAAGGGAAAACAAATATGTATCTCACTGACTGGATTTTTTGTTTTGTCCCAGTTTTGCAGACAACTCATTTTCGTTTGAGAATAAAATGAGCTGCAAAGTAAAACCACTGTTTTCTATTATTTTAAAGGCCTTACAGAAGGGAAAGGAGATGTGTGTATATACAGTGAGAGAAATGGTTGTTTGACATGCAGCTTTCAGATTCTGTAACTCAGGCATTACTGTAGGGTGATTGTTCTTCCTATATACATCTGTACAAATGTATCACAAGAATTTCTCAGTAGTGGTTGTGTGAAAAGACTTGAAGGACTGTCTGCAGCTGTTTGAATCTGCTCACTGCGAGTTTGTTTGTGGAAGCTTTGGTCACAGGACCACCAGTAAATTCTATTAGGCTGGTGGGCACATGTGTATGTGTGTGTGTGGAAAGTATGCAGTTGGGCGCATGCATTAAAAAATATGAACCAAATGTGAGCTCTTCCCATAGGAACAAAAGAAAAGGCTCACACTGGAAATTGGAATGAGGTGGACTGAGCTTCAAGGTGGAACTCAAGAGAACCTTGATGCGCTCAATCCTTGCTGAGTCTCCCATTCCTAATCTGGCACATTCTTATCTACCCTGACTTGAAACAGCCCTCCAGAGTCTCAGGCAGACATTTTTCATGTCACTGTTACCTGGTTCTTTTAACTAGAGATAACAGGGATCTAACCTGGGAACATCTATATGCAAGGTACATGATCTGCTGAGCCATGGTCCCACTGTTAAGGAGCTGCTGGTTGGGAAACGAAGTGAGAAGCTCCGGTAAGCACTCACAAGCTTTTACATATATGTGCCTGAGTGGATGCACATATCCACGTACACACACACACACACTCCTTGAATCATGGCCCATTGTCAACCTTGTGGGAATCTACACTATTGTTATTATAACGTTATGAATCAGCAACTGTGAGGCAAAGCATCACATGACCCTCTGTATCTTCAGTTGTAAATGAGTTGTACTTACCTCCTTGATTTCGTTGTCTCTGTTCGTTGTTGCTCAGTACTAGCGCTTATTTAGAAATCATGTGCCCTGTTCTAACGACGTTAGCTCTTCTCCGAAAATGTTGAATTGAGTGATCAGCCAATTGCTACCCTGGGGGCGTTTCCACTTCCATTACCTGCCTTTAGTAACCGTTCTACTGAGCGTTTTGCCTCGTGGATGACTGCAGTAGTCGATCCTATCCTCCTCAGTGATTATTGTTTGATGGAGGGGGCATGAACGTCAGGTTTGTATTGCCTGGAGTCTATATATTAATAAATGTTAGAAACCTCAAATTAGGCACCATGACACCTGATGCACATATACACATGCATGCCAAGCCTCAAGCAAATCCAAGCCTCCCCTGATTTTTGAGGAATTTTTGAAGATCGGACACCCCATTTTCAGACATGGGATTTTCTCCGACATTTTGACAGATACAAACTTGGAAGCAGGCACATCCACATTCATGGCAAGTTTCAAGCAAATCCCATAATCCCCTGATTTTTGGCGGGGCTTTAACCTCTAACGCATCACCCCTAACCCCCAATTCACACCCCTTTCGATATCTCCGTCAATTTTCACGTTAGAAATGTCAAATTAGGCACCATGACACCTGATACATGTATACACATGCATGCCAAGCCTCAAGCCAATCCAAGCCTCCCCTGATTTTTGGGGAATTTTTGAAAATCGGACACCCCATTTTCAGACATGGGATTTTCTCCAATATTTTGACAGATAAAAAACTTTGAAGCAGGCACCTTCACAGATGCCATCTAGATCCACATTCATGGCAAGTTTCAAGCAAATCCCATCATCCCCTGATTTTTGGCGGGTCTTTAACCTTTTAACTCACCCCAAATCAAGTCCCATGCTAGAACTACGTCAATTTTCACATTAGAAATGTCAAATTAGGCACCATGACACCTGATGCACATATACACATGCATGCCAACCCTCAAGCAAATCCAAGCCTCCCCTGATTTGGGGGGAATTTTTGAAAATCGGATACCCCAGTATCTCAGGGATTTAAAGCTGCAGAAAGCTCAATGGGCTTTATTCATGGCCATTTCAAAGGAAATCCCAACATGCCATGAATTGGGGATTAGATAACCCTAAATATGAATCTTCTTCCACACTTTAAAAATTTATTTGGAACTTCAAAAAGTCTAAGTGAGCGCAGGAAGGACTTATCCCCTGAGTCAAAGCAAGACACACACAAACCTTCCCTGCGAGGCGGGCACAGAGGAGGAGGACTGGGAGCAAGCATGCCGGAGGCTTGTGGGCACGAACCACAAAGCCCATCATATAGTACAGCTCCCAGGGGGAGGAGGGAGGGAAGGCAGGCAGGCAGGCAGCAGACATTTCTGGAGGCACAAGGAAGTGCAGCAAGGATTGCTTGTTTCTTTCTAAGCCAGCATTGCAAACCAACCCTGCGAGGCTGGCACAAGGAAGTGAGCCAAGGATTGTTTGTTTGTTTCTAAGCCAGCAGTAACGCATTGCAAACCAACCCTGCGAGGCGGGCACAGAGGAGGAGGCAAGGATTGCTTGTTTGTTTCTAAGCCAGCAGTAACGCATTGCTGAGATTTTTCGGTCCCTAAAATTCCCGCCACTGGCAATTCAAATTACAAGCATGAGCAGATGAGTTAGCAAAGGGGGGACAGGAAGGGAAGAAAAAAGGAAGTGGGCGGAGCAAACTGAGAAGCTCACCTAAACACAGAGGAGACAGAGAACAGCTACAATGGAAGAACAAACAGTGTGCCCTGGATTAATTAATTTATAATGTAAAGGGAAAACGTAAGTACCGCTAGATCCCCATAGTGTGCCCCGTGATTATCAAAACCGACACAGATAGCAACGTTAGAAATGGACAATAACCATGTTATTAGACTAGTGTAGATCCGGACCCTGTCACACAACCTCAAAACCTATGACCAATTTCTGCCTGGTGGAAGAGAAACCTGGATTCAGTGTCTCCAAACCTCCAAATATGTGACTGGATCCATCAGAGCTGGCAGAAATAACCAGCAGTTTTGCAGCTACTCATGTGCAGCAACACAAGGAGACCCACTGCTGTGTGCATATTTCCGGATCAGGGGCAAAGTGCAATGCAATCTGGAGGGAAATTGGATGTAATTCCATATAATATTTTGCTAGAAAATATATATAATACATTTGGAAAATGACAGTAGTTGGCTTGCAGTGCCACACCTGTCATGTCATATGGGAATGTGGTGGAAACACACAGAAACAAACTAATAGCCAGACACTTCCTCAGGCACTGAATTGTTTCTAATAGTGTGTGTTTTCACTCAGCTTCTCAGGGGCACATCTTGTGCTCCTCGGCACCAAGAGTATCTTGCTTCACAAACCAGTTTTACCACAGTATACAGATATGGCTTATTCTTATTTCACTGGGGCTAGTCTTCTGGAATAGTGTTAGTGGAGATATTGTGAAAGAATTCCTGTGACTGACTGGAAATGCTTTTGTTCCTGTAGACATTTTCATGAGACAACAAGGATTTCTTGTTTGCTTACCCTGAAGATATGAAGTGTCTATATTATAAAGTTGGATGGAGGTGTTAGTCTGCAAACAGCTCATATTTCACTGAAGAGTTACTAAACCTAGCAGTCTGAAGTGACTTTCTAGTAGGGATAGGTGAGAATGTCATTTGGTTCATATTTTTTTAATCAAACTTACAAATTTCTTCTTAAAGAGGATTGAAAGAATTTGAAACAAAAACTGACATTTGTCCAACCAGGCCTAGGACTTTGAATGCTTAGCTATTAAAAGTAGGGGTGTGCACGGACCCCCCGCTCCGCTTCACTTGCAGATCTGCCATTTTCCGGATCGGGCCGCTCCACCCCGCCCCCGCTCCGCCCACTTCCGCTCCGCTCCGCCCGGAGCTCCGGATCCGGATCCGGAGCTCCGTTTCCCCCCCCCCATAGGCTTGCATTGAAAGCTAAAAAATTATACAACTTTTTTTCTGTTCAAGTTAGAAACCTCATGTTTGGCACCATGACACCTCATGGGGATATACACACGCATGCCAAGTTTCAAAGCAATCCCATCATCCCCTGATTTTTGGTGAATTTTTGAAAATCGGGCACCCCACACACAACATCCCTGCGAGGTGGGCAGGGGAGGAGGGAGGGAAGGCAGGCAGGCATGCAGCTGGCATTTCTGGGGGCATAAGGAAGTGAGCCAAGGATAAGCCAGTAATGCATATAAAATGGAATAAATCAATCAATAAACAAAGGAGGGGTGGAATTAAAAGCAGCAGTGTTGCTCAATAAACAACAAGAAGAACTTTTTTTAAAAGGCTATATCTGTCTTTTACCAGCAATAGGGGGACGTGCCCGGGGGAGGGGGAAGTAGCTGCCAGTTCAAGACACTGACAGCCACAGCTCCGAGAAGAAGTAAAACGCTCACTTCGACTCAGAACAGGCATTGCTCCACCACTGAAAAGTGACCATTCACTTCAACTCATGATAGGCGTTGCTCCACCGTTTTACTCTCTTTGGAAGGCTCTATGGCCTTCCAGTGCAGGAGAGAGTGGGGGCACGTCCACGATGAGATGCCCTAGGGGAGCTCATCCCCTTGCACCACATCGATTCAGTTGTTCCCCAAGGTTAGGGTGGGGAGCAGTGCTGTGTTTCTATCTCTTATTCTTGGCTTAGTATATGATTTCAGGTTGTGTTTGTGCATTTGGTGGGGCTACTGTGTTAAAAAACACGGGGAAAAGCCCGTTCAGATGAAGAAAGAGAAGTTTCCCAGAATCCCAAGTTACCTGTTTTGCCTATGCCCTCCTCCAACTTTGGGATCATCATGACCGGGAGCTGACTCTGCCCCTCAGCCCTTTGAAAAAGGTATTTTTCCCGCCGATTTTTTAAAAACTTCTAGCCCGCGACCCGTACGATGCAGAAAGTTGAGAGTGGTCTCAAAATGACCCCCATCCACGACTCTCTGTGCACAAGAATTTTCAGAACGATAGCTTAACCCCCCCCCAGTTATCCCCGATTCTTTCCCTCAATGCAATCCTATGGGCGAAAAGCCGAAAACGCAGTTTGAGCCACGCGGTTGACCCGATTTTCACAAAAACATTGCACGTGAACCACAGCACGCAGAAAGTTGAGAGTAGTCTCAAAATGACCCCCATCCACGACTCTCTGTGCACAAGAATTTTCAGAACGATAGCTTAAACCCCCCCCCCCAGTTATCCCCGATTCTTTCCCTCAATGCAATCCTATGGGCGAAAAGCCGAAACGCAGTTTGAGCCGCGCGGTTGACCCGATTTTCAAAAAAATATAGCACGCGACACGGACAACGCAGAGAGGTGAGAGTGGTCTCAAAATGACCCCCATCCACGACTCTCTGAGCACAAGAATTTCCAGAGCGATAGCTTCAAAAACAACGTAGTTATGCGCGATTATTTGCCGCAATGCAATCCTATGGCGAAATGTTTTCAAGATGGCGACCGGAGCGCTCCGCCTGAACTCGGAGCTCCGAAAAATGGTCGCTTCTCTTCGCCTTGCTTCTAGGGGGTCCACGGTCCGCTCCTACTCCACCTCTGGGTAAGGCGGAGCAGGCCAATCCGCTACTGCTTCTACGCTCCTAATCGGAGCGGAGCACATCCCTAATTAAAAGTCTGGGTTTGAATCCCTGTGTTTTCAACCCAGTTTGTGGTGCAAAATTAGGGTTGCCACCTCTTTTTCTGATAGATTCCTCATCTTTAAAAGCTACATGGCAGGCAGATATAACATGGTCCTTTCCATGTTTGCAATCACAATACCTATAGAATTGGCCAGTACACATGGTTGAGCATTTCAGTTCATTTTTTATAAGAATTTACCAAAACTCACAAAATTCATAAGGAATGGGAAGACCTTGAGTTTTTAAAAAGCTGGATGTAGGACAAAGCAAAACTGATGAATTTATCCATTTTTACGCATTTCCAGGATCACCCAGTCCCTCAAAGCAGTTTAGGTTGCTTGAATGTGTATAAGTGTGGGTTCCAAGAATACACAAACATGGCCATTTTCAGTGATTCAAATGCATCCTCCAAATCACAGAGGGAAAACATTTATTTATAAAAAAAAAGCAATTGCTTTATAGCAAATACAAGAAAAAACAAAAGTAAAGGTCATAAGTTATCTTTAATGATGGTTAATATTGTCTCAGATCAATTAATATGCAGCCATTGGCTCAAGCATGGAGAAAATCTCAGTCTGTACTGTGCTGTTAAAAACAGTTCATTAGTATAGGAAAAGAGGGTTACATCAGACCTTTCAATGGCTGTGTTTGACAATTCCAATGCATTACTGTGATGTGAGCATGCTATATATACTTGCCAACGTTAACTATATTATTTGGAATATATTGAAGACTGAGGACACTTTAGTTCTTTTCTTCTTAGGCCTGTAGTCTGCTAATTTACAAGCATCCCAATGCAATGTTAGGGATAGTGCTGGGTGAACTGAGCTGAACCTGTCTGAAGCAACCTGACCATTGAAGCTTTTAATTGGACACGTGAATGAAATATCTATTTATCTGGCTCCTGTGTTGGTTGCTCTGTTGAATTTATTGTGTGTTTGGGTGAATGGTGGGTGAGAAGAGCTGTCAAGATTATGTCAATGTGTACATAGATATAAAATATATGACATTTGAGGAGTAATGTAACAATTCAATTCTCTGCAGAGCAACAGTTCTGGGGGATGTTACACTGAAGATGAGATAGCGTGACACCTTAAATCCCTTAGGGGAAATGGCCTTAGGTCCATTTGGGCTGCCATTTGGGTAAAAGTCCCTTTATGTAAAAGAACAAACTGCCATTTTTATGTGGGATTGGACAGCTGCATGCTGCTCACTGGGTGTCCCAGAACTGCCTGGTGGCTTGCCACATGCAGTGAGCATAGGCAGGGGCAGGGATTCAGCGAGTGGTGCATGAGGCAGTCTGGGATGAGTTCATCCATCCGTAGTTGACCTGCCTACATTCTTTGGGATTCACTCCTTTCATTTCAAAGGAAGCAAAAGTTGAGTGTAGCCATATGTGTACTCAGGTTTTTAGGGAAAGCAATTTTAATAAACTCAGAACAATGATAAGTAAAGCCCCATGGCAAGTGACCATAATAAGAAAAAGAGTCCAAGATGGGTGGGAGTTTTTTAAAAAGGAAATTTTAAAGGCACAATTACAAGCAATTCCAACAAGGAAAAAAGATAGAAGACAACAGAAGAAACCAATGTGGCTCCATAAAAAAGCTTAGAGATGATCTGAAAACAAAAAAGGACACATATATGAAGTGGAAGGAAGGCTAGGCTACAAAAGAAGAGTACAGTCAGGTAGCACAGAAGTGCAGGAATGGCATCAGGCAGGCTAAAACTGAGAATGGGCTGAGGCTAGCAAAGGATGCTAAAAGCAACAGAAAAGCTTTCTTTAGGTACGTGCATAATAAAAGACAGAGGAAAGAAATGGTAGTTCAGCTACTCAATGAGGATGGCAAAATGATAACAGATGACAAAGAAAAGGCAGAAATGCTCAGTTCCTACTTTGGCTCAGTCTTCTCCCCAAAGCAGGTCTACGACACACATACACACACACCGCCCCAGGTAAAAGTGAAGTACAAGCTGAAGGGGCAGGATTGCAGCTTGAAATTATAAACAGAGAGGGAGCGGAACTGAACAGAGAGGAAGCAGAACTGAACAATGAAAGAGTGTTTTTGGAGGAATGGAGAAGGAGGGCTAATACCTCATAAGGACATAAGAGGGCTGTAGCAGCTACATCAACCACACAAGAAGAGATCAAATAGAAATAACTTGGCCCATAGAAGCTCCGATAGCTACACTAGAATTAGCAAGGGGGTGGGGAAAGCAGAATTAGAAATAAAAAGAAGCTGAAGCTCAAATGTTTTCTATCCTGAATTGTTGGTGGATGCTGTTGATGGTGGATGTGTTTACTAGTGGTAGCAATTTCTTAGGCATGGGGCGGCATCCTTTTTAGAGCTCTAGGTAGCCAATTAAATGGGTGCACTTTGGGTGGTTTGATTGTGTTAGGAGTAAAAAGAAATTCCCATACCAGCATGCTAAACTGCCTGGAGATTGCACTCAGACAGCATAATCCATTCCATTTACTGTACTTATGAGGTCAGTTGGGTTAGGTGAAAAAAGGCAGGTGAGAGGGCTTGGTATTAAACTAGCCATTTTCCCTCTCAATACAGAACTATAATACACATGAGAGAGACAACTAGTATTCCAAGGCAGGGAGATCAACAGTGCTGCTTTGGAAGACTTCCTATGAGCATCATCAGCTGCGGGGAAGATCGCGTTTCCCTGCCATTGCTATGGCCTCCTGCTGCTGTCCCACAATAGTGACAATTTCTTTACATGGGGAAAGAAAGAGGAGCAGCAACGGCCACGTGGCCCATTCAGTGGGTGTTTTTAATAAGTTGCTTTCCCTGCACACAGCAGGAAATGGCAGCAAGTTTAGCTTTAAAAAAGTAAGTTGGATTTTCCGGGGTATTTTGTGTGACAAAAAACCTAGCGGCTTCACCTGAGCCCAAGGACTCAAACCGGAAGACCAGGCCGCAACTGTGGCCTGCCCTTCTGCTTTGGACCTTGGCCTCAGGTGAAGCCGCTGCCAGAATGCGCCGGATGCAGGTAAGGGGGAGGAGGGAGGGAGGGCCTTACCTGGCGCCACCACCGCAGTCCGTGTGACGATGGCGGCAGAGCCAGGTAAGGGGGCAGGGGGGAAGGGTCTTACCTGAGTCCATCACATTCCGGCAGTGGCTTCACCTGAGCCCGAGTACTTAAACCGGAAGACCAGGCCGCAACGGCCTGGTCTTCCTGTTTGAGTTCTCGGGCTCAGGTGAAGCCACTGCTAGAACACGACAGACGCAGATAATGGGGGAGGAGGGAGGGCCTTACCTGGCGCCACTGCCACCACAGTCTGTAAGGGGGCAGGGGGGAAGGGTCTTACCTGAGTCTGTCGCAGCGGTGGCAGGTAAGGCCCCCTCCCTCCTCTCCCCTTACCTGCATCCGTCGCGGTCCAGCAGCGGCTTCACCCCAGCCTGAGGACTCAAACTGGAAAACCAGGCTGCGGGTGAGGCCTGGTCTTCCTGTGTGAGTCCTCGGGCTCAGTTCAAGTAGCTGCTGGACCGCGACAGATGCAGGTAAGGGGGGAGGAGGGATGGGGCCTTACCTGCCACCGCTGCAGAGCTCTGATTTGGATCCGGAGCTCCTCAGCGGAGCGGAGAGGACCATAGGCGGATCGACACAGGGCGGAGCGGACCCAATCCGGAATTTGCAGATCGGGTGCAGAGTGGATTGGTGTGTGTGGGTGTGTGGGTGTCCGTGCGCAGCCCTAATTGTTTTCATGATTAAATTCACTCCTCCCCCCACACCACCCCCTAAGCTGCCCTTGGGAGGAAACCTACAAAAAACACATAGATACCTGTATATATTCTGCCATAGAGTAAATAACAGTTTGGGGTTTATATATTTAATTTATTTTAAAATAGTAGCAAACAGACCCAGCTTCAAACAAGTGGGAATAGCCCTTATGTTGATACACTGACGCTTTCAAGCAAACGTACGCAGCTGTCAGAGTTGAACACAAATCCCCTCCCTTGTAGCCAGTACAGAGAGAACCATGATGGCTACCTTAATGTGCTCTCAAAATGGAGTGCAGAGATTTGGGAAAGGAGGCATTCCTGTGTGCTGTCACATTACGCTGTTTCCCATGACTGCCACAGCTTTGTTTCCTCCCCCTCCAAGGCACTGCTGCTAGATGGGCAAAATCGCCCATCTAGCAGAAATGTTTGGTGGGTTGAAGTGCAGAGGCAAAGATTGCCTCTGTGCTCTTCCTGCTCTGCATAGGATTCCTGGCAACCTCCAAGTTGTAATAGGATTTCACCCTTAGGAAGAGCATTTTCTTTCACAACTCTGAGATTTATCTTCATTCTTAACCCATCTTTTTTCAAACTATCAGAACTGGATAGTTAAAAGATCATCCAACCGCCATTGAATGGCTTCTTCACAGACTGACAAATTCATCTAATAGTGGCAGCAGTACTATGAGTTACTTGAGGTATAAAAGATTATTTGGTTGACTGGTTTGTTTATCTATCTGGAATTATTTCTACATCTCTTAAAACATTATCAACCAAATGAAGAGAAAGCAGGTTTTTAAGCATATTTGATGGGACAACACCAGCGTGCACTGAACTGCACATCTGAGGCACTGCATAGAACCAGCTGTGTTTTATGTTATATGCCAGCTGTATAAATTGAACTAGGAGTTGAACATACAACTAGAGAATTTATAGTACAAATTATTATTATTATTATTATTATTATTATTATTATTATTATTATCATTATTATTATTCTATTATTCCTTTTAGTCAGGAAGGACACTTGCCCCCAAAACTGCATCACAGTAGATTCTTACAGTCAATACAGATGGCTGATGTCAACTGTTTGCACATGTCATTATGGGTGAATTCAGACAAGCATTTACTGAGTGGTAAATTTACCATGGTGTAACTGACTAACCCCTTGGTTAGTCAGTTGTATGAATTTCCTTGCTAAATGGTGAGGAAAATATTACCATTTCTCATCCTCAGATTTCTGTTCAGATCCAGAAGTTTTGAACAATTTATTGTGTACAAGGCAGAGCAATGGAGATTACTAGTGCTTACCTGCACATTGAGTTAGTTGCCATTTAATCAATTATCATCTGTATTGCCAGTTCTGAGTTATAGCAGGACAGATATACGACTAGGATGATATTTGTATGGCTTGAAGTTACTAAAGTCAATTTTTCAGATAATCATACATTGGAGAGATCATGGCTCAAATTACAGGAGACCATGGATTTCCCAATATCATGAGTTTCATCTGATATCTGATAGCCATACTCTGGGGGTGGGGGCATAGGATTGTTCAGTTTTCTGGTTCCAAGTTTACTGAGGCTACAGCTAGACCTAAGGTTTATCCTGGGATCATCCAGGGTTCGCCCCTGCCTGAGCACTGGATCCCCTGTGTGTCACCTAGATGAACAGGTTTGACCCCTGGATGATCCAGGGATAAACCTTAGGTCTAGCTATGGCCAGAGTCTCTGGGCAAGAGCAGTCAAAACCACTGCCACTGCTCTGATCCTTTTGGATGATTTGTGTTTCTGCAATCTGCCTAGTAACAAATTGTGCTGCCAGTTATGCCTCCCCCCACCCATCCTTTGATGAAGCGCTCCGCAAAGTGTCTTTCACCTGAGCGCTTACCCAAGACTTTCACATGCACTACAGTCCCACCCCCAATGTTTGACTGAAATCTCATTCCAGTCCTGCAAACTTTCAAAGGTTTACAGTCCCCACCCCCTTTTTAGTGTGAAGGTGTTCTTTCTCACACAGGGTTTTAGATAGGGGTGTTCGGATAGGCCCGCTCCGCTCCGCGCCGCTCCGCCCATACTCCGCTCCTCTTCGCCGCGGAGCTCCGGCTCAGAATCGGAGCTCCGCAGTGGAGGGGAGTGGTGCTAGGTAAGGCCGGGAGAGGAGGGCAGGGGGTTTTACCGGGCCCTGCCGCCGTCGCCGCCCATGCGGTGACGGCAGCAGAGCCCGGTAAGGGACCAAGGGGGAGGGGGGCCTTACCTGCCTCCGTCCGCGGTCCGTCGGCTTCTTCAGTTGAGCCCGCGGTTCAGCCAGGAAGTCTGGGCCGCAAGTGCGGCCTAGACTTCCTGGTTGAACCGTGGGCTCAATTGAAGAAGCCGAGGGACCGGGGACAGAGGCAGGTAAGGGAGAGGAGGGGGGGTTTACCGGGCCCTGCCGCTGTCGCCGCATGGGCGACAGTGGCAGGGCCCGGTAAACCCCACTTACCTTTCCGGCGGAGCTCCGGATCGAGGGGAAGGATCTGTCTTCACCTCGATGCTCTTCGCCACGCTCCGCCGGCCCCCCAATCCTCTTCGCCTGCGCCTTAGGGGAGGCGAAGCACCCCGCTCCGCTTCTAATTCGCTGATCCGATTAGAAGCGGAGCACATCCCTAGTTTTAGATGTATGTCAGGTACCTCCCCATGAGGGGAACCTGTGTATGAAATATCCTCCTATTCCTGCACATTTTCAAGGGGTTAGAGCTCCACTCCCTTTTTGGAGCACACAGCTGGAGATAAAAGATGGGTTTGAAAAACCGGCTCAGCAAACAGGGCAGTGGTGTGAGCACAGGCTGGAGTGGGAAGGAAGGCAAAGGAAGCTGGGATACCTGCCCACCCAGGCGGGATGACTATACAGGAGGAGGGGTGGGTGGGGGAGAGAAATAAACTATGCACAGAAGCTAATTTGCTCGATCATGTGACAGGGCATAGTGGGCTATTTCAAAAATAAGCTACTGAGCATAGCTTATTAACAAGCATAGGTTAAAGTGACATGTGAACCCGCATATATTGAAAAGTGGTTGTGCAAATCCAGTTGTGTTTCAGCTCGCAAATCTATGTATGTTGTCATGTCCCAAACGGGAACCTGGGCATCTCTCCTTCTGTTCACAGTATGTAATATGAATAGCTGTGCTTGACTGTCTTCATACACTTTTTGTTTAGATACCTGTTCTTATATTTAGTATGTTCCGCAGTTAATTATAGCTGCTCTGCTAAATCCTTCTCGGAAGTAAAATTGAATACAGTTTGACAGTATAAAGGGAATTTTAAGGATGTTGAGTGAAAGCAACCTCCCTTATTATCAGTTTTGATATCACTCATGGACTAATTTTGAAAGTGGTTGCAGTTTTTTTTAAAAAAACAACAACAACAACCTGCACATCAAGCTTATTTCAGTTCATTAGAAAAATAATAATGTCAGCTTTCATATGCTGAAGCATCATGCAAACATGAATTAAAATGGAGAAAAGGGGGAAATTTGGATATTTACTCTTAACTAGCAATATTTCCTTATGATAACAAGAAAAAAAGCTAAGAGCAATTCAGTGCATTTTTCTAGCACTGAATTTTGCAGTGTTTGCTGTGAACAACAAAAGTGTCACCTAGGATCAAATGCCCAAAATACAAGAAATAACCAATTTGGGTACTACTCACCAAGCTAAAATTGATGGCTATTCACAGCTCTATTAGGGGTTACATTAAATTGGCAATTGTATTCAGGCTGTAACCGATCTCATTCTTGTTCAGTGGCTTAGCTGTCTTAAAAATAACCATCAAAATCAATCACTTTGAGTCTTCATCGAGTGGTGAAAAAATTGTTCAAGGAACTTTTATGAAATGTTTTAATTATTAGTTTGCTCTCCAATATGATTCTTGGGGCTTATCTCATTTTTTTGTACCCTGGAAATATAGACTTGCTTAATGAAATTCTGCTTTGTGCATTATTCATGAAATAATGGAAGAAGGTTCTAATAAAACCCATCTGCTTATAAAATGCTTACCTATGAATATCAGAGTGTAATATAAATATTCCATATTTGGATTCTGTGATTCATTGAAAGTGATGCTCCTGAATACAATGCAAAAATGTTGGCTGAGTGGCCTGCAAATCCAGAAACCCCAATCAATTCTGTATGTCTGTCTCTACCCGAATTAGAACCAGTGGTATGCAGTCACGTTTCTCCTCTGCCCCAGCTGATGGAAATGCATATATGTAACATTTTCCAGAATTTGTTAGCTGCTTAGGAGGGGGTACAGGCAGCTCATGGTGCAATCCTATGCCTGTTCATTCAAAATTTCTTCCCTCTGCATCCAGTCAGCTTACTCCCCAGTAAGAGTGTTTAGGATTACCTGATTTTAAGCTCTTCCTTCTTGCCAAATAGCTGAACAGCACAATTTCAAGCTTCTGAGAAGGCCACAATTATACACCAAAACAGGGCCAGAGGCCATTGTAATTCTACAGCCCAATGGATAATGGTTGCAATTCCACACTTCCCAAAGCAGAGTTCCACTCATGGCAAGCTCTGCTCGAAGAAAGAGGAGTGATTTTCTCTCATTCTTCCTTCCCCCTCAGCCCCCAGTACCACCTCCCACAATGTTCCAGAGGCACATTTCAGGGGGCACAGGAACTACAGTGAGGTAATCAGTGAAAACCACTTCCCCCTCTTCCTCCAAGTTCTTACATGATTGGAAGGAGCCATTCTATTCACAAAAGGACATCTGTAGTGAGCTAGAAATGGCGAGGAGTTAGGTGTGGTGTTGAACTTACACAGTTGTCCTATATGCTACTTATTAAAAGTATAAAAGCCTGTCTAAAGGGCAGTTTTCTTGTTTCTTAGAGTATGCCCTAGATATATTAGGCAAGTCTGTGGCTTCTCAGAGAGAGGGATGGGTATCAAGCGAGCAGACATCAATAAACATGCTTAACAATTGCTAGCTGTCTAATACTGATAAGAGTGTAATCCTCAAGTTAAGCAGCTACCTAATTTCCTCTGTTTGCTTTACTGTTCTATCTTGCTAAGGAAATACTGAGGATCCTCCCTCCCATGTTAGAGTGTTGGGATCCGTTATTCATATGACAGAAAACTCAATACCTGCCTGCATGCTTTGAGGAACGTACTAGAATATCAGAAAGTGTTTAAATGATGGAGCTGCTGGGCCTAGCCAATTTGGCCTCGCTCAAGGAGAAACATGCATGCCAACTTGGAGAACTTGAGGTTCGAAGGAACGATCTGTGTTTGCCATTGATTTGGCAATCCAAAAAAAATCTACTTTGAATGGGTCCTGAATAGATGAGGCCTCCAGAATAACAGCTTGTCTGGGTCCAAGCCAATAAGTTGAAGATAGAAATATGCAACTAATCATATTTGTTCAATAAAATTGCCACCATACAAGCACAGTTATAGTAGCCAAGTGTGTCCACAGTGTCTGGAACACTTAGCTATTCCATAGCAATGGGCATTGCCCCCTTTATCTGAAGCCATATGTGCATTTTTCCATGCTGATGAAGCCTGTGCACAAGGGAGCTTTTGGACTGTTATCTCCAGTTAAACAAAGCCTTGGAAGCAGGGGATATGTATGTGTTATAGCTGTGCTCAAAATTCTTCACCCTATTTGTCAGCAGAGAAATGGGGGGGGGGGGGATGGGGGGACATTTTACTAAATTCCTTCAGTGGGAGGAGAAATTCTCCAACCATTTCTCTGGATCTGGATCTCATCACTAGCAGGGCTTGTAGTACAGGCAAATAGGACTCTGCAGTTCAAAATTTAAGGCAGCCTTAAACTTTGAACTGCAGCTTTCCACCCTCACCAATGCCACATGGCAGACTGCTTTTGAAACCAAGCAGAGTTTCATCACTCAAAAGCAACTTGTGGCATGGCATGGGAATTAGTCTTTCAAAGGAAAAAAAAAAGAAGGTCAAACATTTCACTAGTGCAAGTCTCTAGTGTGAGCTGAAGCAGCTCAGTGGGTCCCAGCCTAAATCATTCTTGCACATCTGCATGTCTTCTTTATCTTTCCTTAATTGATGTCAGCATCAGCACTTTGGTACATACTTCAGATTTAGGAGAAATTGCAGGTTTTGAAAAGAGCAAATGTGTTTAGTTAAATCTTTCTTGCAAGGACCATCTATTGCTGCTAAGCACTTATTCGGTTATCCTTTAAGCCTTTAAAACAGCATAGGTCACAGAACATAAATATGACATTTCCAGAGGGTCCCATTCTGCCCTTTCTGTGCTCTACTGAGCTTAGCATTTTGCATTTGCAAGAAGATGGACCTTGCAAATGACCAAGATGCATTAGAATTTGCTAAGGGTGAGCAGCTTCAAAGCCCCACTCAAAATTATGACTACATTTTCAGCTAAAAAGCAGGTGATAATGATTGCTTTTGAGTTGTGATTATTCAGATGATAGTTTAATTCTCTGTGTATTTCCTAAAACTAGAGCTGAGCCACAGTATCATTCCGCCAAGACTTAGGAGAGATACGGGAGAATTTTGAGGTGTGAAATGCCCCCTCCAACATCCCAACTTTACATTTATTTATTTATTTATTTTATTTATTTATTTATTTATTTATTACATCTTTATACCGCCCAATAGCCGAAGCTCTCTTCAGCATTTGCTCCTTCTCTGGTGTTTGCATCTTTTGCAGTTATGGAAGAAGATCTTTTATGTTGCCCAGACAATCAGGTGTATCTTCCTTCCAACATGGCTCTGTGCCTCACACAGCACAACATCGAAGAAGACAGACACACAGAGAGAGTGTGTGTCACCCAGCTGGCTAGACTAGGGGTGGGCAATTTATGGCCCTCCAGATGTTTTGGCCTGCAACTCCCACCAGTACTAGCCAGAAAGGTAAGGCATGATGGGAGTTTTGGTCCACAAGTTGGCCAGCCCTGGCCAAGGCAATCTGGAGATACCACCCCCTCTTCCCACTGTGTGCTGCAACGCTGCATCCCAATGCAGGAAGAGAAGGAACCATACCTTTGCAATTTATGCCATGCAACAAGGAGCTCCCTCCCTACACCTGTCCTCTGCACAACTAGCAAACTTCACCCAACTTTTAAGACCTCCTAAAGCATCACTTCAGGAGGAAAACTGCAAGCTCATTAGGGAGAGGCTGGGGAATCATGATCCTGATTATCTAACTGAGGGCACAATGTGGTCCAATTGAATTTGGAATAAACTGAATTATTTTTCAAGTTTGCCAAGGACAATAGTTTGGTTTTCCAAGCCTAACCCGGGGGTGGGGGTGGGGGTTTGCAGCTCCATCACTACCAATGACCTTTGGCTCCTCCCATCACATTGTGACTATTCCTGCCCTTGCTCCATATAATTGCCTTTTGTTAGTGCAGTTGGGAAAATGACAACATGAAGATGATGGTTCATGGAGTTGGTGTTCCTAAATGCTATAGGTCACAAGGTGGAGAAATGCCATGGGGATTATCTTTTTGGCAGCAGCTTCATCACTCTGTGGTTCATGTATAGCTTGGCTCTCTACAGCAGGGGTGCAGAACCTTTTTCTGTCCAAGAGCCAAATTCCATTGTGGTATTGCTCCCCGGAACCACATTCCAGTGGGGGCCAGAGCTGAAGGCAAGGGTGTAAGGCAAAAGGAACAGGACCAAATTATAAAAAAATACCAGCATGTTTTAGCTTTAAGCTCTTACTTTAAGCTATAACATGCTTAAAGTAAGAGCTTTAAGCTTTAGGAGAGGTGTGGTCTTCTGGAAAACCCAGATGACCAGATTTGGCCTCCAGGCCTGTGGTTTGGTTGCCCTGCTCTACAGGGATATAAACCAATAATGTTAAGGTTATATTTATCATGAGTTTGTTCATAGTAACCCCTTTAAAATAAAGATAGTTGCATTTAAAATTATGCATGGGCATATGACTTCATTCTTTTCTTTGTACAACAGATATTTTGATGTAGTGCTGAATACATTTTATGTGCACTTCTATTCTTATGTGTAGGTTTAGATGTGTAATAATGGGAATGTGTGTCATTTTTGTAAGTGTGGAAACTGATCAGAGCAGAGATTAATTGAGCAAATCCTTTGTCCTCTTTCAGTTCATTCTAGGTTCTTTCACATAAGAAAAAAGAAGACTGAAATAAACATGAGACATGTTTTGCAGTATATGACTCATCTTTTCAACCAGTCTTGCTAGAGGAATTCCTACAGCTATGCTAACTTGGGCTGTGATCTTGTCAGATTCAATAAGCTAAGCAAGGTTGAGAGCAGTCAGTATTTTGAGAACAGATATTGCAAGGAAATTAAAATGTTTCAGGAAGGAATGTTGATTTCAGAGGTAGGGACAATTTTCTCAATAATTCATCCAAGTTGTTTTTGGACATAATACTAAACTGTGGTTTAATTTAAGTCTGCCTTGGGCTTGTGAGCTCCCTTTATTCCCTGTTCCACCAGCATGACTGTGAGGAGAAAACTGGAAGCATTTGCTTCTTTTCAACTAATCACAGTTATGTTTGGCCCCAAACAAATAATGGTGGCTTATCTTAGCTTTAGTTTAGGGCAAGCATAGGGACCTGGTGATCTCCAGAAGTTGTGGGAATAATGGGCTCAAGTTAAAAGAAGCCAGATTCCGGCTGGACATCAGGAAAAAACTTCTTGACTGTTAGAGCAGTGCGACGGTGGAATCAGTTACCTAGGGAGGTTGTGGTCTCTCCCACACTAGAGGCATTCAAGAGGCAGCTGGACGCTTTAGGGTGGATTCCTGCATTGAGCAGGGGGTTGGACTCGATGGCCTTGTAGGCCCCTTCCAACTCTGCTATTCTATGATTCTATGATCAGCCTAATGCAGCACTGGTAATGATCAAGGATGGTGGGAGTTGTAGTCCAACACCATCTAGAAGACTGCATTTCCCCCACCCTGCCCTCAGCCATTATTAATTATCCCTGATTATAGGATCATTGAACTGAATGAGTCATACATTTCTTTGATCCATTCACTCCCATTTCATTTTTTCAGTTCTGATACTGAAAAAAGAGATGGAGGGGTGAGGAAATACAGACACCTTATCCAGATGTTTTAAGATTCAAACATTCTAGAAGCATATTCATTATTGTTTCCTGGTAATCAATGACATCCCATTTTAAATGGAACATTTTGTCACAAGTAGCAAAAACTTCTTTGTATCGTCTTTGCCCATTGGGTGTATTTTCAGCCGGCCCAGCTTGGAAATCAGAGGACTCAAGACCAAAACAGGCATTACATTAAATCTGTACCTAGCAGCGAAATATGTTATTTATTTATTTCTCTAGAGAAGGTGCAGATTGGTTCTCTACCACTGGGATTAGGGTGTTTGTTTGTTTTTAAGATGCTCCCTGCCTGTAATGCCCTATAGTGGGGAATTTGGAGGAACTAGCTTTTTTTGTAGGAACTACCTGTTTTGCTTGTTAGCTAGTGGGAAGGTGCAGATGAAGTGGTCATTTAAAGCCCTCACCCTTTCCCACAGCACCAGTTTGGACTGAGGCAGCAGTTTGTTCACTCTGAGCAGCATAAGATTAACTGGTTCCCCTGAGGGACTACTTAGTAATGTTGTAATGCCTTTTCCCTAACGGTTCAGGGAGGACACTTTTTTTTAGCCTACTCTGCCCTGCCAGTGATATCAGTTGTAGCAATTTGATCTTACAATTTAAATGCAAATTTGCATGTGTATGTTTTTTTTAAAAAAATATTTATTTATTTATTTATTTATTTATTTATTTATTTATTTATTACATTTTTATACTGCCCAATAGCCAAAGCTCTTTGGGCAGTTCACAAAAATTTAAACCATATCGAACATAAAAACAACCAACAATCTAAAAACACAAATACAAAATACAATATAAAAAGCACAACCAGGATAAAACCACACAGCAAAAATTGATATAGGTTAAAATATGGAATTAAAACAGCAAAGTTTAAATTTAAGTTAAATTAGGTGTTAAGATACTGAGAAAATAAAAAGGTCTTCAGCTGGCGATGGAAGGAGTACACTGTAGGCGCCAAGTGAACCTCTCTGGGGAGCTTGTTTGACAGCCGGGGTGCCACAGCAGAGAAAGCCCTCCTCCTAGTAGCCACCTGCCTCACTTCCTTTGGCAGGGGCTCACGGAGGACCCCTGTGGATGATCTTAAGGTCCGGGCAGCCACATATGGGAGAAGGTGTTCCTTCAAATAACCTAGCCCCAAACCATTTAGGGCTTTGAATGTTAGTACCAGCACTTTGAATTGGGCCCAGACCTGGACTGGCAGCCAATGAAGTTGTAGAAGGACTGGTATGATGTGGTCTCGCTGGCCAGTCCCTGTTAGTAAACAGGCTGCCCTGTTTTGTACCAGCTGAAGTTTCTGGACCGTTTTCAAAGGCAGCCCCACGTGTAACACATTGCAGTAATCCAAACGAGAGGTTATCGGGGCATGGATAACTGTAGCTAGGCTATCTCTGTCCAGATAAGGGCATAGTTGGTATATCAGCCTAAGCTGATAAAAGGTGCTCTTTGCCACTGAGTTCCCCTGTGCCTCAAGTGACAGTTCTGGATCCAAGAGCACCCCCAAACTATGGACCTGATCCTTTAGGGAGAGTGCAACCCCGTCCAGGACAGGGTAAACATCACCTCGCTGGACAGATGAACCACCCGCTAACAGTACCATAAAATATGACAGATTAGATTTGTGATTGAACACATGTAAAATTGACATGAATTGGAAATAGATAGATCTGGTAGATGGATCCCTCCCTATTATTATGATTATGATTTGTTTATTTATTTTATTACATTTATATACCGCCCCACAGCCGAAGCTCTCTGGGCAGTTCACAAAAGCTAAAAACAGTAAACATTAAAAGTATACAAAATTTAAAAACCATCAGAGACATAAAAACAACAGTATAAAAACAGCAGCATCCATTTAAAACAATAACAGCATCCATTTAAAACAAACAACTATATTATTATTATTTATTAAATTTATATACCGCTCCATAGCCGAAGCTCTCTGGGTGGTTTTCAAAGACTGACTGGTGTATGATATGTTGAAGCACCATAGTGGTAAAAACGTGCATAATACAAAAAACTTTTTATAGCTTCCCGGCTTAAAAGAAGCTGGGAAGGAAACTAACCCTGGGTACTAAGAGCCACATTGACCCCAAGGTTCACTGGCTGGGTGGTGATGACACTTTCAAAAGCCTCCTTGGCACACCTGGCTATGAAGAGCAGAGATCAATTTTAGGAGTGATCTGAAGCAAAGGAGAGAGTGAGAGACATCCCTTCTTAGTTCTTACCTTAAAATTAGGCAGCCAGCATGGAGAATGAGATAAATATACAGATCCTTGAAGTCAATAAAGATATGCTCTCACAGCAGACCACACACGTCTTTTGCCTTCAGTATTCTTGGCCTGCAAGAAAGCCAGAACCCATGTTCCTGTGATCTAGGCTGGAATCCCATACTCATGTAAGCCCTGATTAACTCAATGGGGCTAACTTCTAACTAGATGTGTAGACAAATGCATTATTAATGTATTCAGCAGGCACAAATGCTGCTATAATTTCAGTGTCAGGTTAAAACTTATTTTCTTCAGGCATTTTAAAGTATTATACTGGTTTGTTTGCTCTGCTGTTTTTATTCTTTCTTTTGTTGCTTTGTTTTTACTTTAATATTTTATTATTATGTTATATTATATTATATTGCAGCTTGTTTAATTTTTCTTTTCTTTTGCCTCTTATATACCATCCAGATATCCTAGGATGAAGGTTGGTTAAACATACTACAAAATAAATAAATAAATAAATTGATAAGATGGAGAGAAGTGAGGCTGAGGCTCTACTGACTACTTCTTTGAGCCTCTTCTACGATTTCCATACTGAACAGATTTCAACTCATCCAGATTAAACAACACTCTTCAGTACACCACACTATGAGGGCCTCTTTTGTGCATTGTAATTTCCTCTAATCAATGGGGAAATTGTATTTCAGTCCATATATTGAGTAGACTGTTAATCCAAATAAACCTGTACCATGGCCTCTGACAGATGTTAAGGATACTATAATAACATAGAGATACTTTTTGGTTGGAGAGAATGGGAGAAAACATCATCAGCTGTCCCATTCTTCCATCTCCCATTTTTTAAATTACTGTTCATTTTGTATCACCCATTTCACCACTGGCCAGAGTTCCACATACTGTATATCTGACAGCTGAAAAAGCAGAGTTTTGCAACTCATCATTTTTGAAGCAGCTGCAATCGTAAAGTAGGTCCTGATGGGCAATTGATTTTTAATGAAATGTCAACATAAGGTGCCCACAAAGAAAAATTTTCATACACTCTGTCCCACAGCAAAGGGATTGACGAGGTTCACAAAGGTTTTTGCTGACCTCTTTTTATATATTTGGTTTCAGGTGTATAGGCTGGTGACATAGAGACATGATTTAAATTCTTCTGCAACTACTGGATGAGAACAGATAAATCAGGGATGAAGTTAAATTATATTGCTCTACTTTTTGCTGATTTCCAACTCTTCCCATGCCCCCCACATGCTATAGGAAAATGTATGTTGTAAATTTCACGTGAAGTATTTTCCACACTAACAGTTATGTTAAAAGGATCCACACAACCGTATTTCAAACTAACTTCCCATCTCTCATGTTTTGGGAAAAAGAGTGTTTTTTTTTAATTTGCTTGTTTTTAAATACATGTTTCTGAACCAACTACATGAATATTTATATGACACTGCTGGGAGAGGTCATTAGGAGATCTGGGGTGATGTATCAGCAGTATGCTAATGTCATCCAACTTTAATTCTTGTCATCTGGCTCAGGTGTAGCCATATATAAGCTTAAACTGAATAAGATATACTCCATATATAAGATGGAGGCACTGTGGGAAAGTGAGCTTCGAGTATGGGAATTTGGGAGTTGATCTATTCCAGATGAGGTTTTACTCCCCATGAAAGAATGGGTATCTAATTTGGGGGTGCTCCTAGATTCATCATTGTCATTAGAAGTCCAAGTGACATCTGAGGTGTGGAACACCTTTTCCCATCTTTAGCTGCTAAGTCAACTGTGCATGTTCCTGGACAAGGATAGCTTAGCTACTGTGATCCATGCACAGGTAATCTTCAAACTGGGCTACTGTAATGCTCTCTATGTGGGACTGCCCTTGAGGATGATTTGGAAGATGCGATTAGTGCAGAATACTACAGCAAAACTGAAGTACTTTGGCCACATAATGAGAAGACAGGATAACCTGGAGAAGAGGCTGATGCTAGGGAAAGTGGAAGGCAAAAGGAAGAGGGGCTGACCAAGGGCAAGATGGATGGATGATATTCTGGAGGTGACAGACTTGACCTTGGGGGAGCTGGGGGTGGCGACAGCCGACAGAAAGCTCTGATGTGGGCTGGTCCATGAAGTCACGAAGAGTCGGAAACGACTGAACGAATAAACAACAAACTACAGCGATGCTGTTGAATGGAATGCTGTTGAATGGAGTGGCTGCCAGTTTGCTACCAAGCCAGGTTCACAGTATTATTAATGATATATAAAGCCTTAAACAAGCTAGGACCAGGTCACTTGAAAGATCGTCTCACCCTATATAGACCCGTTAGAACACTACAATCTTCAGAGGAAGCTTTGCTGGTTTTGCCACAGCCTTCTTGATGATGACATCTCCCTCTGGAATAATGTCCCCTCTATGTTATGTCAGGCACCAATAATCATGTGCATTATTAAAAAATTACTTGTTTACCCAGGCTTTAGCCAACCATTTATTTATCTAAATGCTATGTGTGGCTGCCAAGATGCTGTCAGAGGTAGCTGTCAGGGGTCCTGCAATACTGAAAGAACTGCATTGTTTGTTTTTCTGTTTCCAGACTGAATTCAAGGTGCTGGTGTTGACATACAAAGCCCTAAATACAAAGCCCAGGTATTTGATGGAACACCTCTCCCTGAACTCTTATGTCTGTGGGTGAGGCCCAACTCATTGTCTCACCACTGAATGAAGTACATTGAGTGCTGACAAAAGATAAGACCTTCTCTATGGTGGCACCCTGACCTTGGAATGCTCTCTTCCCAGGAAATTCACCAACTTTACTAACATTTTAGCACCAGGTTAAACCCTAATCACTTCTAGTTACTTACTTAAACCTAGAGCTCATTTGTAATGTTGAGTTGACTATATCTTGCTTTGTCCAGGTGGTCATCTATAAGAAGCCGGGATTGCGCCTCATTATTTTTTAACCTGCATTGTCTGTGATTCAATTCTCCTCCCACATTGTCATACTGCAGCAGCTACAGCGCATTATCCCTTCAATTTAAAGGGGGAATCTTGTCATACGAGCCCTTGCAGAGCGAAGTTGCTCCATGTGGGCGGGAACCTTTAAAAAAACAAATTCTTTATGCGCACCTCTGCATATATGCACATACAAGGGTACAGAAGTCTGCATGCCCAGATGGCTAAACATATAATTTAAAATCTACATACCAAGATTTACTTATATTAAAGAACTAAGGAAGATAAAATGAAATGGTGATGTCAAAGTTCCACCCATGATGTTGGGGAAGGTACACCCCCAATGGCCAAATCTTGACCATGGTCTTGCGATCCTTTGCATCTCTGCAGGTAAATACCTGCAGGATGCGTACACCTTGGTACCCAAAATGACGATCGTTCCCATCTACCAATTCATTTCTCTTCAATTCTTCCATGAAATGGTGGTCCGGTCTACCGATATTCAGCCCTGTCTACCGATCTGCACAGTATTGTGTAAACAATCAAGTGCCCAGTCTGCTTCCTTCATTTCTTCTGTGAAAGGGCGACTTGGTCTACCGATCTGCGGCCCGGTCTACTGATCTGTGCAGCATCATGTATACAATCGAGTGCCCAGTCTACCCCCTTAAGTGCTCTCTCTTTAAATGGACTTAACGTGATGTGAGGTCCCATCTACCCATACTATACAAAGGTGGACTGCTCTGTTGCCCTAACCCCTTTTTATTTCCATTGAAATTGGTGCCCGTAACTACAATCTTGCTTGCAGAAATGGGCAGGTATGAGATAGGTATGGGAAGTGAGAGGTGTGGCAGGAAATGGGCAAGACGTGACATCACTTTGTCCTGCCCTCAAAGCTATGCCCACAGAAGCTGAATTTACACACACACACACCCCATTGACACATAAGGAATAAAGCAGGGTAAACGCGAAGGTTTTGGAAAAGTTGTATAATTGAAGGTACAAATATGTACATTTTCGGGGCTATACATTGGCACTGCAGTGACTTTGCAGCTGCGTCATGTGTCGAACAACAGGAAAATGAGGAGGTAAGCTGATTTAAAGAGCCTGTTTAGATGTGCAGCAGAAAACAGTTCCCTTAAATCCCTTCCTTCCTGATGAAAAGCATCATGAAAAGTATTTTTAGTTGAATCCAGTCTCGAGGGCAGGCAAATCCTCTAAAACCCTTTAAAAGTATATTATTATTATTATTATTATTATTATTATTATTATTATTATTATTATTATAATGTCTAAATTAATGATTTAATTTTAGAAAAAGTATACAAAGTGATTCAACTGTCCAAGATGTCAAGAACTATATTTTGGGCCAACTTTTTCCAGCATTTAATTGAAGCTTTGAAATAACTTAGGGTACTAATCATGGATTAAAGATCCACACATATTTTAGTTATTTTATTATCTAAAATAATTATGCCCATTACTTGTAGCTCTGTGGGCACTTTACAAGACAAGGCTAAAACCATAAAATACAATAACACAGTAAAATATAATATAAAAGCATAAGTTTAAAACAGAATAAAACCAAAGTAGTAACCAAGATAAAAGCCAGCAGCAGTGTACAGATCTAAAAACACATTGACACAGTTTATAAAACTGATATGCATAATGTGTATAGGAACATAGGAAGTTGCCTTATCCTGAGTTAGATCATTGATACATCTAGCCCAATATTGTTGACACTGGTCCTGTTCAGAAGACACCTTAAACCACAGCTTTAACCATGATGAATAAGGCAATGGCTCTCCAGGTTTTTAGGCAGGAGTCTTTCTTAGTCTTACCTGGAGATGCCAGGGATTGAACCTGGGACTTTCTGCATGCCAAACAGCTGCTCTACCACTGAGCTACAGCTACACCCACCCAGTAGCTTCCAGGTTGTGGTTGTGGTTTGTTGACTTTCACAATGTGAGTTACTGCTGGGAAAACTCTATCTTGGGCCTTACCTCATAGTCTGTGACGGAGGAGGGAAGATCTCGCGTTGTGATTAACACGAGATCCCTCCTCCATTTACACGTGAGGTGAGACAACCTCAGGAGGAGAGGCATTGCTTCTGCCGTGTATTTTATTTTTTAAAGACACAGGAGTGCACGAATGCTTGTGCACTAAAAGTAAGTTTTTAAAAACATTTCAGTACTTTTCCCGCTCCCCCCACCCTACCCCCAATGGTCGCGGAGCCGGGTCAAACTGCAGCAATGGGCCACACATTCGATGGTCTCGGGCTCAGCCTGAGACCGTGGAAAAAGTGGGCCCAAAGGGAGAGTGAGATCCCGGGGCAAGGGAGGGATGATCCCTCTCTGAACCTGGGCTTAAACTTCCAGTGAAAATATTTTGCATTCTACAAACACAAGCTGGACTCCAAAGAATTGTTTACTCATGCCAAAATCTTCAGGCATACCCAGTGGCATTTTTATTTTATTTTCCCTTTTACAATCTATATTAGCAAGTTCCCTCAGCAGGTTCAAAAGTGGTTAAGCATGTGGCATTGTGAGCTGCTGTTTAAGGAATGCTGGCTTAAAGTCCTCTTTGGGTACATGAAACAAGTTGTGTGGTCCTTTGGATCCAAACCACTATTTATGAGTTTTCTAGGTTGGCCCTCCTATTAGGGCAGAGTTGAGCTAATTGTCTTAAGAAGCAGATGCTGAGGTGGAGGGGCAGCAGCCATCCAGCCATTCCTCCTGAGCTTCCCAGCCATTTCTGTCTGATGGAAGGCAGAGCGGTCTGTACTGTATAACCTCTCCCACACTCTTTAAATTAGCCTGCTGCTCTGATGTGGTGAAAGGCACTATCTCATAACTAATCTCAATGTAAGTCCAGTTCATTTTTGCATGTGGAATGGGGCAGGGTACTATCTTTTCCTTTGTCTCAGGCAGCAAAACATCTTGGGCTGTGAATTCCTAATGTTGGCTGTTGGGAGAGTAATTTCTTCTCCACCCTCACAATTTGTCAGTTTGAAATACCATATTTGCTTTTGTAAAGGGGTAAGTAAGTGCTGAAAACTGTGAATCAAAAATAAAAAGAACTTCTAAAGTGGTGGTGGGTTTGGTAGCTAAGGCCAGGAGGAAGTGTTTCTCTGTATCAATTTTATGTAAAGCAAATCAATATTCACCTTTGTTTTTTCTTTCTGCTTGAACTCATTTGGCCCCCCATTGTGTGATGTGATTTCAGAAAGGATTTGTATATCTTCTGCTAGAACAGTATGTATTCTGGAATGGAATCAAATTGACTAGGAATGGAGGGTTAGATGAGGAGAAGATGTCATTGTGGTCAAGTTGATATCAGTGGAATTTCTCTGGACAGCTGTGTGTAGGTTGTAGGCAGGTCTCCCTGTGGATGTGTGGGTCCTAATTTTCAACAACTAGAATATTCAGTTTTCATTTCCCCCCATTTTTCTTTAAATTTTGCATGCAGCATCTTCTCTAGCCAATTGCCTCAGACACGTTTTTGAGGTTGTATTTCTCTTGTAAGTATGACATTGTGGCTCCATTTGACTGATTAGTTTTGAAAAGTTACCAGTGAAAGACTACATTAAGTCAGCTGTTTGTGAAGTCAAGCTAACAGGTGTGATGTTTTCCTGGGGATGCTGAAGTCAGGAAAGGATTACTTCATGCAGTAATGGAGCTAATGGTGTTACACTCAGGACAGCTGTGGGTACATCTGGTGTTAAACTACCGTTATTTAAACTTTATGATGTGAGAGACTGCCAACTCTCCCACTTGCAGCATATAAATTATGTCGATTGCTCATGCACTTCTTCTAACCCTGATTTCTCCTGAATTATGGATGATCGACAGGGCCAGAGCTTGCTTTTAGCATTCCCATGTGGCCATATGTGCTTTGAGTGCAGTGAACAGTCATAATCTCAGTGTGTTCAGTCAGGAGATGCATAAAATCGTGTGGGCTGTGACCATATAATGTGTATCCTGACCATTAAAGGAGCTTTTACATCTCAAAACTGACAAGGTGTTTTGGGATCGTAGATGTTTATTCTCTCAGAAGGAAATATGTTGTGGCCATGGCTTTGCAGAAAGCAACTTCATCTAGAATTAAGGACAGCAATAGGCATGAACTCCACTTATGTCCTCAATACATCCATTTTTGAAAGTTGAGACAATTCCTTCATAAGGGAAAGCATATCCTATTGAAAGCAAAATAGATCATTTAAAAGCTCCTTTCTCTGAATACTGACAGTTATCTTTCCAAAAGTAGCTTTGGACAGACTCATGACTAGGGATAGGAGAACCAGGGGTGCTCGAGCTCACTGAAATTCTGTGAAGTTTAATTCAAAGCGCTGTTCAGCATGTTCCTGTTCTTGGTTTTTAATCTTTGTAAACCACCCAGAGAGCATCGGCTATGGGGCGATATATAAATGTGATTAATAAAATATAATAATAATAATAATAGATTGTGACCTATTTTTCAGTTTGGCTATTGGGCAATATAAAAATGCAATAAATAAATATGTTCAAATAGGAAAAGTTGCCCATTTTAAAAATTGTGCATTTTTTAAAAAATGCACATTTTTCAAAAATTGTGCATTTTTCAAAAGTTGTTCCTTTTGAAAGGCACACTTTAAGTTATACATTTTGAAAGTAATGCATTTTAAAAATTGCACATTTTGTGAACATAAACCCAAATTTGGGTATTTGCAAACATTTTCAGAGAACATATGCTCCCATTCACATTCATGTTTGGAGTTGTGAATGGGGCATATTTTAGTGATTCGTGAACTGAACTGAAATTCTCATACATCCTTACTCTTAACATTCTTAAAGTATCATTAATCCTCAAATCACAGATTATTTTGCACCATCGTTTTAGGGAAGGGAGGGGACATCACCTAGTATCAGTTTCTTTCTGGAAAGATAACTGATGCCTTGTAATTACCTTGAGAAACACTTTTTAAAAAAGAGAAATTGGAAACCAGCCAAGTAGAATCGAACAGACCATGTAATCCAAGTTTGTGACTGTTAATGATGTTACTAAACTTCAATATAATTTGGATATATTGTCCAGCTTGTAATGGTCAGCTGAATTATGAATCAATCATTATTCTCCCCAGATGTTTTTTCCAGCTCACTTACTTCTGTAGGAATGCATTGTTAATTTCAATGAAATTGGCACTGATTGCTATGATAGTACATGAATTACAAAGCTAATTGCTTTATAGGTGACTTAATATCAGCCCCTTACTCTTGATGAAAGTTGCTGTGAATTACATAAGCAAGCCACTTGCCAAGACAGTATTTTGTTTGATTGTTGTATAGTGCCCACAATAGAGGAATGGCTAATGAAGATGTTTGAGCTAGCGGAGTTGGCGAAACTCACGGCAATAATGAGAGAAAAATCGACTGTAAGATTTATAACAGAACGGGAACCTTTTGTAAATTTCATGAAGGGACAAGAAAAAAATGATTTGTATATCTGTGGATTCAACCAATAGTGTAGGAAATGTTGAGAGAGAAATTAGAGATTTGGATTTGACAGTGATAAAGAAAAATAATAATAATAATGACAACATTGTTATATATTTTTGCTGAGGAGAATATTGGAAGAACATTTTATTTGGTGTTTTGTTTGTTAGATTTTGTTTTATCTCATTTTTGTGGGTGTGTCTTTATATGTTTTATATTTTGTTTTTTAGTGTTTTTTTATTTACTGGTGTTTAGAAATAATAAAAAGATTGAAATCGATTGTTGTTTCACATGGATGTTTTACTTAGTTGCTGTATCCTGTCCATAACCAAAACCTCTTCTTGTTCCCAACTGTGTTTTGCTTTGGTATTGGAGGGGGGCAATTTAATTTTCATGTAGTCCACAATTATGGCTGGTCCCGGGAAATTTAATTGCTAAGGTACAACATGATAAAACACATAAGAATATAAGAAGAGCCAAGGGTCCAACTAGTCTAGCATTCTGTTTACACAGTGACCAAACAGCCGTCCATTGGAAACCCACAAACAGGACATGAACGCAACACGACTGCTTCTGTTTCCCAGCAACTGGTGTACATAGGCTTACTGCCTCTGCTACTGGAGGTAGCACATACAGTAGCTAACTGGACTAGTAACCAATGATAGTCTTCTCCCCCTTTTAAAGCCATCCAAAGTGTGCAGAAGCATCAGTGTAACACATGCCTCCATTGAAAATCCAGCGAGAACTCCTCAGGAACAGATAAATGTTTTCTGACTACTAGCTGAAAAACAAGTGCATAAATAGCAAGTCAATACTAAATCGAGCCTAGGGCAGTTTGGCCATCATTAGTGTCTATTTGTGTCCAGCTTCTGTTCCCAGTCCCAGTAAGACATATTTTTTAAAGTGGAAAATGTTATTAATATATTTATTTTGTAAACTTATATGCTACTCTTTTCAAGGCAGCAAACATAATATATTTTTTAAAACACACACACACAATTCGGTGTTTAAAAAAATAGAGATAGAAGAAGTAGCAGGTCACACAAATTCAGCAGAATAGATAGAACCATAGTGAAAGTCAGCTTCAGTTTCAAGATAATGGAGGACAGTCTTGCTATTTTCTGCTGCAATTCCATAGACACATAAATGAGAATAACATCCCAGTGAACTCTATAGAACTTACCTCTGAATAAATCTGTATAAGCATTAAGTTAGAACCTTAGCTAACAAAAAACCATGTTGGAGCAAGTAACAAATCCGCAACCCCATCATTCCCCCTCTGTTCTCCATTGCTTTGAGTCTTGGAGAAGAGTTTGAGGGAATGTGTCAGAGAGTGTATGTCTAATTATTTTGAGCACTTGGCTTGGCAAAACATTTTGAGTTCTTCTGATATATTTTTTAAAAAAATTCTAATCACAAAAGAGAAATGAACTTTCATGACTTCTCTCTTCCAGTGATGCATGACTCCTAAACCATCCATCTAGGGAGTTGTTTGTACAGTTAGGCCTGCTTCAATGACAACTGCACCAGCTCTCAGACAAAGTGGGGAGATATGAGCATTATGTCGTAGTGTCGGATCATTCCACATGTGCAACTCATCACTTGATATTGCAGACACCGAGGAAAGATAAAAATATACACATGTACATTCTTGCGCTTAGATATTTTTTCAGACCTGACATTTGAGTTAGCCTATGAGACAGAAGGTCAGAAACCTCTGCTCTAGTTTTAAATACAACTACTACTGACAACCAGCATTTCTATGAAAAAGGTTAGTTAATTTCCCCCTATACAGACAATCCCAAGTTTACACACATACCTGGAAGGAGTAAATTCCCATGAACCCAGTAGGACTTGCCTCAGGGTAGACATGCATAGGATTGTGCTATTAACCATTCCAGATACTATATTGTTCAAGTAAAACAGAGAACAAAGCCAGAGACCGTGGAAAAAGCGGGCCCAAAGGGGAGAGTTCTATCCCGGGGCAAGGGAGGGATAATCCCTCCCTGGTCCTGGGATCCCCTGTGCGTCATGCGGATGCACAGGGACTATCCCAGGGTTCACCCCGGGATATAGCCTGGTCTAGCTAAGGCCTCAGTTTATATTTACCTTGACAGAATATAAACAGTTGCTTAGAGATTGGTTGTTGAAAGATGGCCAAATATAGTCAGATCCTTCAATGTTAAAAGAGCAAATGTAGACCATTTCCTGATTCTAAAGTATCAAAATCTTCACTTTACTTAAAACATTCTAAGTACAAAGTCCAGGTGTTGTTGTTGTTGTTGTTGTTATTTTGGTGCAAAACACATGAGGGAAGTAAATATGAAAGATAGCACATTGCCCAAAGCCAAAAAAAGTTTTTAAAAAAGTTAAAAGTGGTTATATCCTGATGAATTATTGAATATTTCAATGGTTAGCTTCTAAAGCAAACTTCAGTGTTCCTTGTTCCTTCAGGAAGCCTTCTGAGAAGATGACTCTTCAGATCTGGCTACACAAAAGAAAATTGGCTATTCTGTTAAATTTGTTTTATTTTGCTAATCTCCCTCTCCCCCCACCCTACCATGTGTCTCCTTTGCCTTGAGCCATCTGATCCAGCTGGATTTTATTCAAGATGTAGAACTATTCACCCTTCGTTTTCTCCAATGGCACAGTTGGCTGTGTTCCTCTATGCATCAGTATGCTTGTTACACAAACAGAGAGTATTCAGGGTAATATAATGCATTCTGACTCCAATATACTAGATTGTAAATGCATGTTGGGAATCCATCATTGTGATAAAATCCCAAGCATCTTGTATCATGCAAAATGATGTATGCTGCTGAGATTAATTAGCGGATAAATGAAAAAGAGTTGTTTCATCTAGCTCAAAAAGTATATTGCCTGTCTCAATCACAGTCATAAAGGTTATTGCTAAAATGATACACCATAATACAAATAGGAAGACTTTTCTTTTCTTAGAGAATATTTCAGAAAATTTATTCCTCGGAGACAATGATTTCCTTGGAAATTAAGCTGCCCCTTGTAACGTTTATACCTTTAGATTATATCTTCAATAAGCACACTCAACTTTCAGAAAAAGCATTTGGCTTGGATTCAAACCTAGTCATACTTAGACTGCAATCAATGAGACTTAGGCCTTAGCTAGAGCTACCTTTTATCACGCAATGGAGGAGGGAAGATCTCACGTTGTGTTTAATGCGAGGTCCCTCCTCCATTTACACGTGACATGCGATGACCTCAGGAGGAGAGGCATCGCGCCGGCCATTTTTTTATTTTCTTAAAGCAACGAGAGCACACAAACGCTCGTGCGCAAAAGGTAAGTGGTTTTTAAAATTAAATTAATTTCCCCGCTCCCCCCACCCTACCCCCGATGGGCGCAGTGCTCAGCTCTGCACGAGGAATTGTGCGGACCCGGGTCAATGCACGGCAATGGGCCACATGTTCCGCCGTCTCAGGCTCAGCCCGAGACTGTGGAAAAACCAGGGCCAAAGTGGAGGGCTATATCCCGGGGCAAGGGAGGGATGATCCCTCTCTCATTCCAGGATCCCCTGTGAGTCATGTGAATGCACAGGGACGATCCCAGGGTTCACCCCGGGATAAAGCCCCGTCTAGCTATGGCCTTAGTTTAGTCATGGCTAAATTCCCATTGATGTTAATGGGTCCACTCTAAGCATGACTAAGTCTGGATCCAACCCACTGTGTGCTACTTCTCACTTCAACAATATTTTCAACGTTTCTACAACTTCCCAGCGGAAGCATCTTTCCCTAATGTTGATTGAACCTTCTCTATAGAAGTGAATGGTAAATTCTCACTTTGAAAGTTACATAGGAAAGCACTGATTGCTCTTAATTTTAATCCATATCAGAAGTAGCAGAAAATCTACTTGGACTGGCTCCTCTTCACCATTGGACTTGCTCCTCTTCACCATTGCAACCTGCTTGTTCACCTGCCTCTTACTCTGGCACAGACAACAAGTGGTGGTAAAAAGGAAGAGCAGTAGATGCCACTGCTTATTTGCTCCTTGGCTCTCTGCCTGTCAAGCAAACAAGTGGAAGCAAGGATGAGGAAGAGGAGGCGGAGCAATAGCAGCTGGTAATAATGGTGGTGAGAAGGTAGACTCATTGAGGGAGAGAGCTCACTGAGGATGTCTTGTCCAAGGGATCTCCAAAATTGGGAGCTGGCACTGGGAGTATATTGTGAAGGGATATAGAACTATATAAAAGGGAGTGATCTGGGTTTTTCTTGCAGACGTGATGACATAGGTTAGACTGAGAGATGGTGACTGAAGTTCGGGATGGATGGATGTCTAGTTAAGATCTATTCACTTTCATATGTGTTCACTCATAAGCCTCTTTTATCTGGTTTCCACATTAACCTTTGATATTTTGTTTTGTTTTTTAAAAAAACGCTATATAAAATTTCCATATTTTGAACATATTTCCTCTTAAAATATACATTTCTAAATGTATTTTAATTCCCAGTTTTAAAAAGCATTTGAAACTTTTTTTAAAGATGAGAACTGCATTGCAACATCCAGAAAGGTGCAGAAGCCAATGGAAAGCTCAATTACAATCTACACATTAGCATGAGATGTGTGGATCACATCATGATGTCCCGTAGTTTGCAGAGATAAAATTCTTCAAGCATCCCTACCCAAGTTAATCAAGCTTCAAAGCTGAGTGAGAATTTGAACCCTAGTTGCCCTATTTCACCATTCTAACACTACATGGAAAAATATTACATTCACACTCATTATTATGGATAAAGTTAGACAGTGATCGAAGTTTTCAGTATACATATCTGACATTGGGCTTTGAGAGTCCTTCTGTGAGTTTCCTCTTTCTGTACTAGATTTCTTTCACTCAAATATATCAAGCCACATGACAAAGTCAGCAAAGCAGCAGTGACAAGTGATCTAATGGGTCTGACACAATTGTGTACTGTACCTAAAACAATGAGCTGGAAGACAACAAAAGTGCAGTCACATCTAAAGAAACAGTGTGTGCAGGTCTAAACAAGTAGCACAGTAAGGCGTGCTAAATCAGTGCAGACAGGCAAGTATGGAAGTAAGAGGGTTTCGGTCCCCATGACATTTCGTGAATTTAGGTGTCTCTGAAGTGAAGTCAGCCACTTAATACTTGAGTGAACAAATATGATGCTAATGCCCTGTGCTTTGTTGTGTACTATGATCTAATTGAGAATTAATGCATTCTCTTTTGTCCCTTCAATGAACTTGCCTGCACACTCCCTTTGGACCATGCAGTACAAGTTTATCAGCAGCATCCTGCCTTTCTATAACCTCATCCCCTCCATTTTGATGGGCACACAGCCGCTTGTCATTTGGCTTGCCCACCTGAAAAGACATGAAATGTTGTTCTACCAGGAGACAGAAAAATGTGGGGCTTGAAAATTGTATTTCTTGAAAATACATGTTTGTTTTAAGGCAGATCATTTGGCTGTGACAATTTTAGTCTGTTTTATCCCTTTACATAATAATGGTTTACTTTTCCTTCTCACTGTCAGTATGTCAGATATGATCAAGATACTGACAGATCCATCATTCCAGTGTAATATTTTCACTAAGAAGAAATTCAAATTAATCAGTAGAGACATGTGTCTTTTTAAAGACCAGCTCAAGAAACTGTCAACACTTTATATAATTTTTAACCCTCCTTTTAAAGTCAGAGGCACATGTTGGGGTTTGCTTTATTGTTTGAGTGCCCTTCATCCTAAAGATTGAATTGTGTGACCTAGAAGAGCAATTAGTATCAGCCAGACCCACATGGATTTTCTGGAGCTTAATTTTCCAGAGGTTAGTTTTAGGATTTATGTGCATCAAAATGAGGTGGGAAAGAGATGGTAAAATGCTCAATTAGTAGAATAGACTGTGCCATTTCAGGCTGCATCACATTTTTAACACTTCCCAAACAAATAAACACTTGGTAATAATAGAAGTATCATAGCAGTGAGAGGACTACACTAGAACCTTTCTTCTTGATGTGTCAGTTTTCTACTTTCAATAAGTTTTTATGTGGAGGAATAATTAAAAAATGGTATCTCCTACCTGAAGTATGAAGTAGTACTGTTCATTCTACCACATGTTCCATGAGCCTAGGTCAGCACTAAAGTTAGAGCTGTCAACAAATTCTATCTACAGTAAAATTTTGAAATGAATTAAAAGGTTTTTCTTGGAGGAGTAATTTCAAAAGAAGAACAAGTTTAAATAAGATTAGCGCAATTTCTTAGGGTGGTGAATTGTACAAAAATCTCTATGTTCCAATCAATTTTATGTATGGTGAAATTTCAAGGTGAATGTAAAGGTATCTGCCTGGGCATTCCAGGAGTTTCAAGGGATAGCCTTTGAAATATCTAAACATGGTTCAATAACATGAGCAAAATATTTCAGTGGGAGTTGTCTTTACCTAAATTGCAACCAAGACATGTTTAAAGTGATATTCCACACAAATGAATTGCTGTGGATTGAAAGTAGTGATTGTATTGAGGCAAACCTGGGCATGGAGTGGTGGACAACATATCTGACTCTCATACCTCGGTCGTGCTGCCTCAATGGTCTGGGATATAGGGGATAGTGGTGTCCATCTCTTAAGTATTTCCTAATTTTGAAGAAAAAAATGTCCCAAATATGAATCTTTGTTTTTCTTTCCAAAGGAAAAAATGAACTGTTCCCCACCACTTTGGCTATGTTGCATGCTTTTTAGCTTTGCATTAGAAAAGCAAAGAATCTAGGTGCCTACTGAAGCAATTACTATGGATGATGTCCTTTGCAGTTCCTAGTGTCTTGCACCATGGAGGACATAATAAAAGAGAGGATTTCAGGTTAAAAGATCATGGTGCTAGTGTGCCTCTTTTTTAGCTCTACAATTACATGAGCACTTCCATGCTGGTGCTGCCTTACGAAATTCTCTCTTGAATATAGGAAAACCTTTGGAAATGAGCAAAAAACATATTTCAGCAGGTACTTAAAAGGAAAACCCTGCTATTAATTGCTTGATACTTTACTTGCAATGTAATTTCTATGTTATTTTTATGTGAAGCTTTCAGACATTATAGTTTGTGTTGAAAGTATGGGCCCCATTCACATGTAGTAATGGAAAATCATGCATTAATGAACCCACAATTTGCCATGGCATGTGTCCAGCATTTACCACCACCATTTTGTATATGCAATCTCTGATCAGAGGTTCTTCCATGATGTGCAAACCCAGACACTACCCATAAGACTAATCATATTGTCCAGGTTCACACATCATGGAATAACCTCTGATTGGAAGTTACATAGTCAAAATGGCAGCGGCATGCAACCCAGGTGAATCATGGAATAATTAACTCCCAATTTGCTGCCATTATGTGTGAACCAGGACATACTTTCTTTGGTTTTATTGTATTATAAGCTACCCCAAGGACCTTAACAGATGAGGCAGACATAGTGAGACAGAATGTGGTGAGACAGAGAGTATTAGTATGGCATAAATTGGATCCAGTGGTTTGATAGTTTTAAAATTAATGTTTTGTTGTTCCTTAATAGTTTTTACATGAGTTGAATGTTGTGCTTTTAATTTGAATGTTGTACTTTTAAAGTTGGGTGCAAGGCAGGTAAGCATCCAAGGTCATTTCTACACCTGCATTTTCCCCCGGGATCATCCCTGTGCATCCAAATGACACACACAGGATCCTGGGAGCAGGCAGAGATGGTCCCTCCACTTTCCTGGGATAATCCTTAGGTGTAGAAACGGCCCAAGGTGAACACAAAAATGGGGAGAAGTGTCTCAGGATGCTGTAAGCAAATTATGTACAATAAAACATGAACTCTTTAGATGTAATATTGTTTTATCGCACATTGCAAGCACAGCCTGTGCATACTTATAAACCATAAACACAAACTCTTTAGATGTAATATTGTTTTCTTGTTTATAAGTAGGCCATGCTTGAAATGTTCTTTTTCAGTTAAAATGCTTTTAATTCTGTGTTGTTTCATTCATTTGTTCATATATGTATGCTTCTGAAGAAGACCTAACAGAAAGCAAGAGGCTGAAACACATTGGGCTTTTTTTAACAATAAATTTACCTCAGACTCTTCTCCCTTTTTATGCTTTTAAAGTTGTGCTTTTAATATTGTACCTAAATGTATTTTAATATTATGAGCCAATGAGGGATTTTACTATATTCAGCAGTATATAAATGCCACAAATAAATAAATAACATTATTCTCATTTTTAGAGTGTGATTCTTAAAAATGTTTACTTAATAGTATACTTTTGAAAAATTCAATGATAATTACTCCCATGTTGGTTTTCCTGTTGAATTAATAGAATAGATTATATGATATTTTAGTGAAATTCAAACATTATTATAATGATATAGTAGGCAATTCCTCATAATCCAGCCTCAGTAAAATCCAAAACAATGAATTATATTGGTAAACTGAATGGCATAATTCTTTCTCATATATGACAGTCTCCAGTATCACCCAACTCATACACATCTCCAGTGGGAATTTACCCTTTCCAGAAATTTGATTAGAATTATCATCTTTATTTCACTTTTTGTTGACATTAGAACTGGCTAACAGAATGCATTATTTATTCCAGTCAACTCCCCTGTGGCAACCTGAGCTCACAAAATTCTTGTCACCAAATATTAAATTGGACCATAACTCAACTCCTATAAATCCATTAAGTAATTTGCACTTGCTTTGGAGTTGAGCTATAAATCCTTTTGTTTGGTTTTACAGGAGAAGCTTCTGCCAAAAAACATTTACTGACAGGTTGCATTAATCTGATTTTTTTTTCTTGGTAGGTTACATATGAGGTAGAATAAAAACACAAAGCTATGCTTAAAATACATTAAGCATAAAACAAATATTGACAACATCCTAAGTCTAAACTGTCATTTTACCCTTAACTTGTATGGCTGTGAGTATGAATACAAGAAAAGAATCATCATAGCAGTAGTTTAAGGGTTTTTCCCCCATTGTCATGCATATCTTAACAGGTGTCCTTTAAATAGCTTTACATTTTTATTACATTTTGATTATATTTTGTGTATTTTGTTTAAGTGTCTTATTTTGTTTTGTTTAAGGTTTCTGTTGAAAGTGCCACTGAAATTTGACCAAAAGCAGAATTCAAAGTATATATGAGAGATCATACTAAGATGAAACAGCTGAAGCCTTTTGAGAAAAGCCAAAAGAATGACTAGTTATATTACTGGGGAATGGAGGTCTGTACATCCTTAGTTTCTCTTAACTCTTGAATTACTGGAAATATACCATACTTTGGGCAGTAACGAACACTTCCCTTACACTAGCAAGGGAAACAACTCAGGAGAGCATACAGAACAGAGCTTTGCTAATTTGTCCTATTCTAGAAGTGCTAGTTTCCAGAGCTCTACTATAAACTAGTTTCCCAATGGGATAGCAGTCATTTCTTTTAGCACAACTTGATTGGTAGGTACTGGTGGACTGCCACCATTGCTTCTAAGTTATTGTGTAGTAGTTTATCAAACCAACTTCAAAAGTATTTGTGGAATTTTGTCATAGAATAGTTTTCCTCCCTTCTTCCACCACCTTATTAGCTTCCTTGGCTTCCAAACATTCTAAACCTAGGTCATGGCTAGAGCTACTGGGTCTAGCGTGATGAAAGGGGAAGGTTCTCATGATATGGTTATAGTGAGATCTCCCCCTGTGTCTACACGTGGTGTGCAACGTCCTAGGAGGAAGAGGACATCATACCCGCCATTTTTTTTAAAGGATAGGAGCGCAGGAGTGCTCGAACATGAAATGTGAGGTTGTTTTTCAAAAATCCCTGCTCCCCCCACTCCCCCCACCCCCTCAGGAGCTCTTTGCCCTGTGCCTGGCTCCCGGCTCCTTGCAGTTACTTGTGAGGAGCCGGGACAACCCGTGACGCCCGCCCACACGTTCCATGGTCTTGGGAACATCCCGAGACCATGGAAAAAACGGGGAAAGAGCCTGCTGATATCCCGGGTCAAGGGAGGTATCACACCTACCTGCTCCCGGGATGCCTTGTGTGTCATGTGGATGCACAGGGATGATCCCGGGGCAATCTCCAGGATATTGGCTGGGCTAGCTATGCCCCTAGAATAGACACAGGGGACAATTCATATTGATTTTAGGGCTAAGAACTGATCTACACCTTGAGTCAAATCATTATGATCCCATCATGGTAGCGCTATATCCCTCTTGTACATTGATAACTCATAGGACACATGATGACATTTGGTGCAGTATTTTGGATAATGTGGAATAAAAAGCAGGAAATAATACGTTGAAAGAGGTATATGGAATGCGTAATGTGCCCCAACAGTTATCAGTGTTCTTTAATGCCGCTATAAAGCAGTAGTGTAGATCTAGCTCAGGCTTGCAAAATCTTGTGGCTTTGCAGAAGTGACAACCTAATTCTTAAGATCTCTACTATGAACTGGTTGCTCAAAATAATGTAGTTAGTGCAAAAAGTATTGCAGCAGTTGATTCTTAGGAAGACTGGAAAGTTAGGTGAATGCTTTAGAGACAACATCTCTTGAAATAAGATGGTCAGAAGAGTGTTCCTCAACAATGGCTGCCAGACTCACCAGAATAATCAATGCCAACTGTACAGGTGCAGAACTGAGACATCTGTTCAAAAATACTGCTCAATAATTACAAATGGAGTAAGAATTTCAGGGTAAAGATGTCAAGCCTACAGTGTGTGTGTGTATACCCCCAATTCACTTTTCTGCAAATTTTACTTCCAGATATTGAGGGAGAATCAGGCCATAGCTAGACAGGGCAAAATCCCGGGGCAATCCCCGGAATTGTCCCTGTGCATCCATATGACACACAAGGGATCCTGGAAGCAGGGAGGGATGATCCCTCCCTTGGCATGGTATCTCGCCCTCCCCTTCGAGCCTGCTTTTTCCATGGTCCTGAGCTGATACCGAGACTGCGGAACGTGTGTGCAGGCGTCGCGGTTTGTCTCGGCTCCTCGTAGTTACTCACCGGGAGCCACACATGGGGCACAGAGCTCCTCAGGAGCTCTGCGTCCATCGGGGATGGGGGAGAAGGGAAAGTAATTTAAAATGTTAAAAACCTTACCTTTTGTGCACGAGCATTTGTGTGCTCTTCTTTAACAAACAAACAAAAATGGTAGCCGCGATGTCCTCTCCCTACGAGGTCATCACGTGCCGCATGTAAACAGGGGGAGATCTCGTGATAAAAGCATCACGAGATCTTCACCTCTCCTTCGTGCTACACCAGGGCAGGATCTACACTACTGCTTATAACGGTTTATAATGGTTATGACAACTGTTCAGGCCCAGGACACATTACATATACAGTTTTCATAACGTTTTTAAAGTGTTATATCCTGCTTGGTGTAGATCGGTTACAGGTAGGTCTAGCTGAGGCCTCAGTCTGAGTTTATGGCAAAGGAATGTATTAGCTCTGCTGGGAGAAGTAGCATAGCTTAGTGGTAGAGTACTATATCAATCTTCAGTCTGAACCAGCAGAATGCTCCCTACGATCTTATGATTTGCATGGAAAACATCCCACGTTCAATCCCTAGCATCTCCAGGTAAGACTAGCAAAAAGTCCTGTTTGCAACCCAGAGCTGCTGCTAGTCAGTGTCAACAACACTGAGCTAGATGGACTAATGGTTTGATTCAGTATAATTTAGCTTCCTACGTTTTTTAACTGATGTAGATAATATAACTGCTCTTTGCCTGCCTTGAGCCATCAACCTTTTATCTTTCAAATAGTATGTGGTGGTAGATATATGAGAGCAATACCCAAGTCCTACCATTTTGAACTTAAGCAACTGGAATGGAAGCCTTGTAATTAGATTTAGAGTTGTGAGACTCATTAAGTATTACCTTTGAAATATCCTCCATGAAAGGTTAATTTCCTCTCTGGGGTGCAATACTTTAGGAAGAGGGTCTTATTACCCATCACTTATCTGCAGTGTTTCCTATCACCTTCCACATCTAGCACAAACTCCATGTTCTTACCTTTAAAGGTCTCTGCAGCCTCACCTCTTCCCATCTTTCTGCTCTCATGTCCTAATATATATTGCTGTGATTTGTGCTCCAACTGTATGACCCTCAGCTGCCTAAACACATCCTGCTCTCTTAAAAAAGGACATTCTCCCTTGCTGCACCCAGTTTCTGCCCCTAGCTGTTTCTTCAGTCTGGAACTCCCTCCCAGAATGCCTATGTTGGTGTGACATCAGCCTCTGCCTCTTTCTTTAAATCCCAGGTCAGAATCTTACATCTTTGCCTTAACCTAATTTTTCTACTGTTCTTCCCTTCCTTGTTCATGTCTGTTTTCTCCTACTCAGTCTCCTACTCAGTCCTTAAAGCTGGGTCCTGGGATGGAAGAGGGGATTATTTTTGCTTCTGTCTAATTGCCAACTCAAATGTCATGGATGGAAAATAGGATGCGTTCACACATGTATGTTCATCACTCAGTGATGGCAGCATCCATTAAGTGATAGCTTGCATGTGTGAAACCGGAAATGCAGAGCAACATCTTCAGAGATTCTTAAATAATGTTGCTTATTGGTATTCAGAACATAGACACAAGGAACCCGATGTGACACAGGCTGGCTGGCTCAATCTGTTAGCATCCAAATTTGCTGTCAGGGAACTGACTTGCCACCCATGGAGACCAGAGTTTATCTCAGAACTCAGGTGAAAGTGTCAAGCTAAACATCCTTTGTAGTAGACCACTCTGGTTTTCAGCAGCAACAGCTGCTGCCAATGGAAAATGAAGCTCTGGGAATTTGTTAATATAACTACAAAGCCATTTAGAGCAACCAAAAAAGATGGCATTGTTTGTGAGAATGTTATCTCTGAGCCAAGAAAATAGCTTAGCTAAAGATAACAGAGAAATCAAAAACAAGCATTCAAAAGTGCTTGTTCTATTGTTTTCAGTTGACAATATTTTGGCCTGTTCTCAAAATGGAGTATCTAGAGCTCCCTCATGCTGACCAAAATTGAACTAAGAGTTTACAGCTGTTGTAATCCCCTTCCTTTCAGAGCATTATGAAGTTAAAAACAACACCAAAACATCCAGTTATTTCCACAGTCTCATATTTATGTTGTTAATCCACTTACAGCAATATGTAAATTCTTGTGCCCTGTTACCTCTTTAGAACTCATTAACTTGTGTGGCACATTTATTATATATTTCAATTGCCTTAAAAAAAGAAAAGAAAAACCAGCCAACTCATTTCTGAAATGGTGGCAACTGCATTCTTGATAAATACTCTACAAAACTAAGGCACAAGTCACATTTGTCACATGATTTCTACTAAAACCAACCTGAGGGAAGTGATCCCCACCCTGCTGCAATCACTAAAACCACCTACTGCATGGATCACTACCATTTTGTTGTGAAACTCCAAACCCCAAAGTTCCTTCCTGGTATATCCTGGACGACGTATGAATCATTGTTACTGTCACCTCATCCATCCTTTTCCCACCACCCCATCTGTTGTTCCCCTCCACTATCTAATTTTAAAGACACATCTCCCAATTTATGTTACCTGACGGGTGTTCATATGTTACATTCAACACATGTGCAGTCTATGTAGATGTATATACAGATTGTCAATCAGTACACTCAACATTATTCATATGTAGTGGTCAGCATGTCTACAGTCCATGCACACTGTATGCAGATTGCTGATCTGTACACTCGTGCAGTTATTTACATGTAATGGAGTGAATACAGGGGTTCTGGATATTTGAGAGAATATTGTAACTCTTACATTGCTTCAGTATTCAAGCTTATTGACTGACAAGTACTAGAAAAATGGAATTCCGGGGTCTTGAATAAACTTTCTTTTTTATTTCGAGCAATTGCTCCTGAAAGTACTACTGCATTAAAAAAGGCAACTGCCCACCAAAGGCACTGAATAACTGAATATTTTCAAAAGAATTTATTTAATAAGGAGAGGAAAGAAGGAAGAACAAAATAAGAAGAAATCAGATAATTATATAATTTATAGTAAGGCAGGATCTACACTACTGCTTTATAAAGGTTTATAATGGTATTGACAACTCTTAGGGCCATGACACATTCCATACATTGTTTTCTAGGTCTGTGCAGAGCGGGTCTGCTCCTCCCCTAAATTTAGGGCAGAGCTCCGATGAGGCTATTCCCCACCCTGATTTTCAGGGCAGCTCTGTCTCCCCGCACTGTCAGATTACTCAACGGAAAACCACTCTGTTTTCAGAGAACTACTCTATTATCATCAATGGGAATTAACAAAAATACTTACATCCCCTTCATTTTTAAAGATAAAGAGATGAAACTTGGCACCCTGGTAGCTCTTAAGTAGGGCTTTAGCCATGCCACATTAGATAAAAATTAGGGCTGTGCACGGACCCCCCGATCTGCTCTGGATCCCAATCCGCTCCTTTTGGATTGGGTTCGCTCCACTTCACATTGATCCACCTCCGCTCTGCTGCAGAGCTCCGGATCTGGATCGGAGCTCCACTTCCCCACTATAGACTTGTATTGTAAAGGTTAAATGCCTATAACTTTTAAAGTTTTCAAGTTAGAAACATCAAAATGGGCACCATGATAGCTTCTAAATAGATCTTTATTCATGCCAATTTTGAAGGAAATCAGATAATCCCCTGATTTGGGGGAAATATTTGAAGGATTCCCCCCCATTTACAGAAATGCATTGATCTCTGTTATTTTTTAAGCTACACATATGTAACTGAGCACCAGGATAGCTTCCACATAGATCCTTAGGCATGGCCACTTTGAAGGAAATCGGATCATGCCCTTATTTTTAGAGATTTTTAAAAACATTTTAACCCTCAACCATTTCCCCAATTTACAAAACTGCATTAATCTCTGTCATTTCTCAAGATACAGACAACATGTTAGCTTCTAAATAGATCCTTATTTATGCCAATTTTGAAGGAAATCAGATAATCCCCTGATTTTGGGGGAATATTTGAAAGATTTCCCCCCCATTTACAGAAATGCAGTTATCTCCGTTATTTGGTCAGCTACACACATGTAACTGGGCACCATGATAGCTTCCACATAGGACCTTAGGCATGGCCACTTTGAAGGAAATTGGATCATGCCCTGAATTTTTAAAGTTAAACCTAAATTAGAATCTTCCTCTCAGGTTAACCACTTCAAAAATGAACACAGGGAGAAAAGTGTCTCTGTATGCCTCTGGCTTAGTCTCTCCCCCCCCCTCCAACATTGGGATTGGAGAATGCTTCATGGGGTGATCACTTATCATCACGATTGGGAGACGAAGCTATCAATGATGAAAAAAACTCCCCCCTCCCGCTTTTTACCCATTCAATAAAAATTAATTGCAAGCAAACCACAGAACGTAAATTTTTGAAAATCTACACAAATGATCCCCAATCATCAATCTCTAAGCACAGTAATTTTCAGGGATCTAGCTTTAAAAAACAAAGAAGTTATAGGAATTTCTTTACCCAATACAATCTTATGTTTAAAAAAAGTCCAAAATGGCGATCGGAGCTCCGCATCAATGTGAGGCGCTCTGCAACTCAGCAAACCGCTTTACCTTGATCTGCTGCCCCCCCCAACCTGATTCGGATCTGCCTTTGGCAGAGGCGGATCAAGTCGCTCCGCTCCCGCTTCTATGACCCGAAATGGAGCGGAGCACAGCCCTAATAAAAATCCCTTCATCCCATGACAGTTAGGAATTTTTTTTGTTAAAAATCCCCCTCCAACCATTCCCCACCCCATACACACGCACACACACACTTCATCTTCTCTCAAGAGAGCTTGCAGAAGTTTCAGAAACTAGAAACCTTCTACAAAAATCAAAGTCCCCTATCTCCATGTGTAGAATAAGAACACACACACTCAATAATACACAAAGGGGAGCAAATAAAAGCAGAAAAGAAAACCTAGCAAAGAAAGCTGGCTCTGGCCGTGTTGGGAAAGGGGGAAGTGTTTCTTCTAGTTCTCCCCCTACCCCAAATTAGGTGCACCTTTTTCTCTGCTGCTGCTGGTCCTTCTGAAGTGCAGGAGAAGAAGTCAGGTATGGGTGGTCTTGAGGTTCCACCCACACCCTCTCATTCAAAACACAAGTCTAGCCCCTGGGATTATTTTTCTTTGGTGGCAGAGGATCCCAGGTATGCTAGATCTTAAGAGGCTTCACCTCCTTCAAGCCAGTGGTCAGGCTCAGGGTGGCAGTACTGTGGGCAAGGCTGCCACTCCCCATGCCCAGAGGCAGGCCACTGGGCCTGCTGGACCAGTGGGGCAACAGCAGAAGAGGCTTCAAAATAGGAAATTGGAAGGTTCTAGGGAAAGCTGATGAAACTTTCCTGTTTGAGTCAGCCTTAGCTGCATTGTGAAACAGCTGTGCTACGGGCTCTTTCTTTTATAATTTTCAATCCCTTCCCCTAAGCAACATGATTGGAGGGGGGACAGGGAGGAGACAGATGTCAATTTCAAAACTATCCTTCCCTCACCCCTCAGTGTCTTCCTAATATGGAAGTGTTCAGTTAGCTGTCCATCAACATGAAACAAGCTCTTATGTCACCTAAAAAACTTTGGATACCTATGGATCCATTCAGGGCTCCAAACAATCTTCTAACCACACCATGAGTTTCTGACAGTTTTGAAACTGCCCCCTAACTGCATTGTGATTTCAGAGGTCCGTCAGAGGTGCATTGGACCTCTGGATTTTCGGTACGGAGCGCACACCCCTATTATTTTCAAACCATTTTCAAAGCGTTATATCCCTCTTCGTGTAGATCTGGCCAAAGTCTCTAGACAAAGTAAAAACAACACACACACACACACACACACACACACACACACACACACACACACACACACACCAGAAGGGGAGGGGGTTCATTAAACTAGGGTCTGCTTAGGGTCACTCATTAGAGGTCTGTCTGGTGCTACACAGCCCTTAAGTGTAATGTAGCTGTAGGCCTCAGCCTGTCAATCTTTAGCCTTAAATCTGCTGCTACTAGTAATGCTGGATGAATGCTGTGAGTGAGGATATTTGGCTGCAGTTCTTGCCTCCACTCTCTTGTCGAATGAGTGCTTTATTCACTCACTCACCTCTCGTCTCCCCAGTCCCTTTCCCCTCTCAAATTTTCTGTTCTCTCTCAGAATTGCCTCATAAACAACAACTCCTCATAACCTTCTATGGCAGCTCATGAGAGGAGGAAAAGGTTGTCCTCCCACATCCTGCAGTAGCTATACTAGTTTACAGTCTGAAAACATGTTTAGTAGTGTGACATATGGACAGGACACCCCTTTCGTGAAGTGTTGTACTTTCATAGCATTTTATAAGTAACATCACTCCTTTTAATAGTGAACGCAGACTGTGAGTGCGAACAGTGGACGAAATCTTACATCCTAGCAGGAAGTATCAGTATTACTTGGAGGCACCTGGATTCTTGCAAAAGTACATTCTAAAACACACACAACAGTGAGAAGTGCTCAATAGCTATAGAATACTGAGTAGTCCACTTGAGCAAAAAACCCCACAAAAAACACAAGCTAAGGGTAGGAAGGAAAGAAAGAGTGGAATGCCATATTTGGAGTGAATAACCAGCAAGAGCCCTCAACAGGACACGGGCCTAATCTACACCAAGCAGGATATTGCACTGTGAAAGTGGTATGAAAGCGGTATATAAAAGGCAGGAGCCACACTACTGCTTTAAAGTGTTATTGAACTGCACTGACAACTGTTGGAGCCCATTGACACAGACCACCTACTGCTTTCATACCGCTATATCCTGCTTGGTGTGGCTCCTGCCTTTTATATACTGCTTTCTTAGTGCAATATCCAGCTTGGTCTAGATTAGAATCATAGAATAGCAGAGTTGGAAGGGGCCTACAAGGCCATCGAGTCCAACCCCCTGCTCAATGCAGGAATCCACCCTAAAGCATCCCATTAGGCCACTCTCGTTAAGAAGTGAGGTTATATTAGGGTGACCATATGAAAAGGAGGACACGGCTCCTGTATCTTTAAGGGTTGTATTGAAAATTTGTATATATGGAGAACCTGGTGAAATTCCCTCTTCATCACAACAGTTAAAGCTGCAGGTGCCCTGCCCTCTTTTAAATCTGGTCACTCTAGTATAGCTCCTGCAGCTTTAACTGTGGTGATGAAGAGGGAATTTCACCAGGTTCTTCATATATAAAAATGACACCTGCTGAAATTCCCTTTCCTATGCAACTCTTAAAGATACAGGAGCCCTGTCCTCCTTTCCATATAGTCAACCTAGATATATTGCAACATTTTGTTGCAGGTTCTACTTTAAAATAAATAATGTTCTACATCTGGGAACTGCAGAATGAATTCAAATACAAATGTATTATTATTTCCAATTGATGACAGAGCAGATAGGCCAGGTAATAGTTTTAATACCAGATTCCCAAGTAATACAGGTGTTTTTCTTTCTTTCTGACTATACCTGAAAGCGTTTTGATGCAAACATTAAGATCCTATAGTTTTGCTGAGTATATAAAACTTACACATTGAGGGTAGCTTCATTTCATAGTGAAATTTTCACACTTCCTCAATTTTCACTTTTTCATGTCATGTACAAAGTGGAAAATGGTGCAGCCAGTGTGATGCAGTGGTTAGATTTTTGGACTGGAACCCTGGTTCTAGTCCTCATTTGGCTATGAAGCCCACTTGGTGACTTTTGGCCAGTCTCTGAATCTCAGCCAAACCTATTTCACAGGGTTGTTGTGAGGATAACATGGAGAGGAGGATAACCATGTAGTCCACCAAGGCCTCCTTGCAAAAGGGGAGGGGGGAAAGTGGAATATAATTACTTTTTTATGATCCTGAAATGGGACATGCTAAAGCCTTCCAATTTAAGAAGACGGTACTTCTCGGGATCTAATGTAATATTACATTGTTGTTGTTGTGAGATACACACACACACACACACACACACACACACACACACACACACACACACATATATATAATCACCCTTCCAACAAATCCATTCTCCAATCAGCAAGAAAATATTTGATCTTGCCAATTAGGGATGCTGAGGTAGGTAGGTTGCATTATAGCAGGCTACACAAGCTGCCCCCCAAAAACACTGGAGTAGATTTTTGGGAGACAGTCTGCAGAATTGAGTGACAGGCTGAAGGGAAATTGACTGTACCATATTGAATCTCTCTCTAATGCTACTTGTGTTGTATTTTAGTTTCTTTCCCTCTCCACATCCAAAACTGCTTTTTCCACATAGTTGCTTTTTCTCCCCTGCCCAGATCCACTTCTTTCCAACTGCAGGTAATTAAAAATAAATAAATAAATAAATAAATAAATTACGAGGCTTGCTTTGCAAATTGATTGATAGATTGAATGGGAGAAGACGCAAGGCAACTTCAAACTTCCCCTTTTCATCCTTCAGGGTTTTTTTATGTGCTTTCTTCACTCTGCCTAACTACTTCTGCAGTCTTTCTCTATTCCCTAGCCCTACTTGCAACTCGTTCCCCTCTGCTTTCCTTCTCACTTTGCACATAAGAAACAGAAAAAAACAGCTGACGAAGAAACCCAAAATCTGTGTTGTGAAGGGAAGGTGCTGCAGGGAATGAAGAAAAATTTGGAATGGATTTCTTTGGGGGAAAGGAAAATACTTTTTAACTGTGGTTTTGAAAACAGAAGCTTGTTGTGCCATGCACTGTGGCTTTCTGGGGAATTTCAAACTCCTACAGGGAAGTCAAGCTTATAGAAACAATGCTATCTGCCCTATTAACCCTTCACCTCAATTTGAGGAAAGAAGCAGGCTGCCACTTGCTGGGTGGAAATGGAATAGCACTCTCTTATTCCCCCCCCCAGATATTTTCAAAGTTTTTAGTTCACATTTTTTCCTATTGTCAACATTTTTCAGTTGTTACCATTGAGATTTTCAAGAACAGATTTGGGGGGAAAGCATGTGTTTCAGCCTGTCATGCGTTAGAATTTCCAGCTTCTCAGCACCTTCTCAGTTCCCCAGGATACATCAAAGGTTAAAACAATGAAAGAGGATTTAAAACAGCTTGCTGTGGATGTTTAAGACAGTTGCATTTCCCAATCCATAAAGGAACTGGTAGATTTAAATGTTTATGCCTATGTTCATTATTTTGAAAGAAGTGTGTGTTGTATTTGGAGAAAAAAAAATTACTTGCTTCTAAAACACCAGTAATGTCCATGGGAAATGAAGATTGCCCAAATGAGCTCACAAGACCTGGATGCATGTTAAATTTCCTGTGGAAATGGACTAAAAACAGTTCTCAGCATAGCAAGTGATTCCCATTTTGGTTACAAAGGCCACAGTGCAGACAAAGGTAATTGATTTTAATAGGATTTAAGCACAAACATACTTCTCTAGACTGAACTCAATGTTTGGAAGATTTTTTTTTTCCAAAAAAACATATTTAATTATCTTATAACCTCCTTTGTATGTAAACCCAGAGCACAGAAACAGCCAAATTAACATTTAGATCATTGCCATCTTGCTGTTGCCTAAGCCATCACTCTCCTTTCCTGGTGGCTGCTAGAAGGAGTGCTGAAACCCACAATATAATGGTAGGGAACCATGTAGTAAGCTATCTGAATCCCTATTCCTGATACAGGGATCACTTCCCATGAGACTCCACTTTTGCAATATCTTTTTTGGGAAATAAAATGTGTCATCTAGCTCCTTGTTAGAAGATGAAAGACAGAGAAAGGAGTTCAAGGTCGAAAGGTCAAAAAGGCATTTATAAATTTATAAATACAGTAAATCCAGATAATCTTTGGAGATGGCAACATATATGCATGCAATGTAACATTCTCATCTCAAGAATTACATTAAGGCTCTGTCAGTGAAGTAAGTGCTCCCTTGGTTCCCATGTTATAGCAATTTGAATGGCTTTGGTGATTCAGCACAATGTTTTGACACATTCGCTACAATGAATTTCAAACAGAATTTTCAAGAGCAAGAATATGTAAGCTTCGAGGTCTTTGGCATTCATCAATCCTTCTGTTTCAGTTGTACAGCAATAATTTAACCTGAGCTAAATTAAATGATTGCTGGGGGTGGGGTGGGGGGCATAAACCAAAGCACTATTTCCATAGTTTTAACCATGGGTGTGATCTATTTTCCTTATTCCTGTTTCTCCTGTACCATAGCCAACCTTTCAACTGTTAACCATTTTGAGTACTGTGGCTGAAAGTTTGCAGCCATATAATAAATTGAAATTCCTCAATTAAGATGACAAATATATATTCTCCTATTTTAATTAGAAGGAGAGAAGTCCTGGTAGTTTTATACTGACTAGAACCAAAGACAGAAGATGGTTGGGCAGTATTATCAGTAATTTTTATTGTAATTTGTCCCATGTATAGTTCATGCAGTATTGCATTCTTTTCCAAGCCAATTTTCACATTAACTAGAAGTTCAGTGGTACCACAGAGATCAGTACCTGCACAGAACTCCATACTGCAGCTGCTCCACACAGTCAATATTTCATACATCAACAACTAATTGTTCTTTTAAGAATATATACAATATGTATTTCCTAATGTATTTATCCTTAAATTCAACATGGCCTCAAGACCTGGAAAAAGATATAACAACACTCATTCCCAACCCAAAAATCAAATTTCTGTAGGGAAGTAGGAAGATTTCCCTTGCTGAACCTGGATACTGGAGTTTGGGTTGGGTGGAGAGATAGTCAGAACCATATTTTCCCCTCCTAGGCTGCCATGGGTGGCACTGCAGAAATTCATAATGTCACTGCATTTCATTACAAGAAAACACTCCCTCCTTTCTCAGCAGGCAAGTGGCTGGCAAGATAGTGAGTGAGCAGGTGGGTGCTAGCCAGTGAGAGAGTTAGTAGGATGGTGGCAAAAGAAAGACTGAACTGAGTATGTTGAGAGGAGGAATTATCATCCCCTTAGCCCCCCCCCCAAAAAAAATATTGTTTGTACTTCTGGAAACATTGGGGTTACCCAAATCCTCAAACCTCCCTCTTTTGTGTAGCTGGTGCCATTTTGACTACATAAGTGATGGGATTCGGAGAACTGAAGCAGAAATAGAATACAAGGTGGAGTGAATAGAATACAAGGGCTGCAATAAGGCCTAACTAAGAAAAATCCAAGATGTTATGGAAGGATTCAGCATGAAGATGCCATTCTTGGCTGTGGATTCAAAGCTGTTGAACATCATGTGCAACCTGGCTCTAAGAATGAGGGCAGATATATTCTTTTATGTGTGGGATAAGTGATTTGAACATATATATTCAATGCTGTGAGAATAGGCATGTATGTACAAACAAAACTCAACATCAGGGATGGAAGGACTCACCTGCGTCTGGCTCCATCTGATACTTGCCAAGCCGCCACTTGCCACTGCTTCGTGGCCCAGCAAGTGCCCAATGAAGCCGCAGCTGGCCTCATCCAGAGCCTCCATTTTCTGTGATGTGTTTCAAACATTGCATAAAATGTGGCCTTTACAGCCACCATTTACAGATCTTGTGAAACATGCAACTCCCAGAACCACTATTGTTAGGCACAATGGAGGCTCTGGATAAGGATGGATGGGTCACAGCCCAGCAAGCTCGGTTCATGGGGCCAGGCGCTAGGAGGCTGCCAGATTCCTGGGCTCAGTTGGGTGCCCACAACATCCCTACTCAAGATCAAAGTTCTCCAGAGTTCATCTTGAAGCTCATTCCATCTTGTGTTTGTATCAGATTGTGAGTATTGTTTTGTTTCATTTTCTCATGAAAATTCACCCATACATATTTTCACGCATATTTTTCCAAATGCAAACATTAATTATAGGCATTCTTCTCTGTTTCATTATTGCATCATGAATTCTGTACTCTCTGCTAATTTCACTGAAGCTAATTTCACTGAAACGAAACTATTGATCTCACTCATCTTTTGGTTTGTAAGCACTCAAGTGGGCTGGTCAAAGGGCAAAAAACAATGGAAAAATAATAGAAAAGGAAGGGTGGCCTTGGAATTAAGAGAGAAAGCCAGGGGCATTGGAAAGGGGGTAATGAAGGAAATGAGATTCAACAAGCCCAGCTTTGAACAATGATCTACAGGGATTTCATATTGTGCTTTTAGAAGAATTTAGAGATCTTTAGCTCTAACAGTTCAATTCCTGACTTAACTGTAATCCATTCCCTACAGCACAGATAACTGGATATTTCTTATTTATGTGTAATGTCTTCCAGGGCTGTGATAAGGCCTAACTAAGAAAAATATACATACATTAGCTTACTTAATAGGCTCATTGGGTGGCCAACTAAGCTTTGGTATTATATTAAATTCTAAAAGAAAATGCCCTTCGCAGAGATGACAGTCTAGTTGTACCATCTTTATGTGCTCATTAGTTATTACATTTCAGCAACAGGATTTCATCTTTTGGGATGTTGCCAAACTTTTTAATGAGATGCAGCTCTGCATCTTAATGTACAGGCATGAGCAGATTATAATATTTATCTTCCGGTTGTAAGAATCCTTACCCACTGATTTCTAGACTTCTACTCATTCTTAAAACCTTGGGGGCAAGCTGGCACATTTTATGGATCAGTTGGCAATTCTGTCGTCTCCTGTTTCTTTCCTAGTCTCATTACTAGGAACAAAAAACAAAAACAAAGCACAAATCCCTGTGATTTGGCAAAACAACTAATGCTAGTTTCATATTTAACAACAACGGAATATTGTCAAGAAATAATGTCAGGAAATATACTAGTTGAAATAACAACAAATGATGTCGCCAAGCAGAGCTACAAAGAAATCATTTCAGACTTTGAATCTCTGGGAAGGAAACTGAAGAACTTTGGGGCCCAGGTAGTTTTCTCATCCATCCTCCCTGTTCTTGGAAGCGGATTAGAAAGGGAAAGAAAAATACTCCGGATGAACGACTGGCTACGAAGGTGGTGTCGACGTGAGAGTTTTGGATTCTGGGACCACGGGCTACGCTACTTGGAACATGGACTGCTGGCAGGGGATGGGTTGCACCTCACAAGGGCTGGAAAGAATGTGTTTGGCCACAGCATGAAGAACTTGATCAGGAGGGCTTTAAACTGAATCTTATGGGGGCGGGAGACGTAAACTTCGAGGCAACAATGGATAAAGGCCAATGCACCACAGTACAGAGAACAGCTCCAATAGTGCCCCAAAATAGTATCCGCAACAATGTAGGAACAAAGCCAGTCTATAAAACACATGGTCTTCAATGTCTATATACTAATGCCCAGAGCATGGGAAACAAACAGAGTGAATTTGAATTCTTATTACATGAAGGCAAATACGACTTGATAGGTATAACTGAAACTTGGTGGAATGACTCCCATGACTAGAATATAGCAATTGAAGGATATAACTTGTTCAAAAAGAACAGAAGAAATAGAAAGGGAGGTGGCATTGCACTATATGTTAAAAATACCTATCCCTGCACAGAAATACAGGAGGATCCGACTGGGAGCCCCATCGAGAGCATCTGGATTAAAATAAATGGGGCAAGGAATAAAAATAACATGATAATTGGAGTCTACTACCAACCACCCAATCAAGGAGAAGACGAGGACGAAACTTTTGAGAAACAAATTGCCAGTGTTTCAAGGAAGTGTGATGTAGTAGTGATGGTGGACTTCAATTACCCTGATATCTGTTGGGAGACCATTACTGCCAAAAGCGGCCCTTCCAAGAAATTCCTGACATGTAGGAAGTGGAAGGAAGGCCAAGCTACAAAAGAAGAGTACAGACAGGTGGCACAGAAGTGCCGAAATGGCGTCAGGAAGGCTAAAGCTGTGAATGAGTGAGATTAGCGAGGGATGCTAAAAGCAATAAAAAGGCTTTCTTCAGATATGTGAGTAGTAAAAGACAGAGGAAAGAAATGGTGGTTCAACTGCTTAATGAGGATGGCAAATTGATAACAGATGACAAAGAAAAGTCTGAAGTGCTCCATTCCTACTTTGCCTCAGTCTTCTCCCAAAAGCAGGTCCATGACTCCCCTGGAAAAAGTGAAGCAGAAGTTGAGGGGGCAGGATTGCAGTTTGAGATTGATAAACAAATGGTCAAAGAACACCTAATTTCCTTGAATGAGTTCAAATCTCCAGGGCCCGATGAACTGCATCCTAGAGTAATGAAGGAGCTAGCGGAAGAACTCTCAGAACCTTTGTCTATTATCTTTGCAAAATCATGGAAGACAGGTGAGGTGCCGGACGACTGGAGGAGGGCTAACATTGTCCCTATCTTCAAAAAGGGCAAAAAGGAGGAACCTGGGAACTATAGACCAGTCAGTCTGACATCCATCCCTGGGAAAATTCTGGAGCAGATTATAAAGAAGTCAATCTGTAAACACCTTGAAATCAATGCAGTGATTACTAGAAGCCAACATGGATTTGTCAGGAACAAATCCTGTCAGACTAATTTGATCTCATTTTTTTGATAGGATAACCTCCCTTGTGGACTGTGGGAATGCTGTGGACGTCATATATCGTGACTTCAGCAAAGCTTTTGACAAAGTGCCCCATGATATTCTGATTAACAAACTAGCTAAAAGTGGGCTAGATGGAACAACTATTAGGTGGATTCACAGTTGGCTACAGAATCAGACTCAAAGGTTCCATTATCAATGGAACCTTTTCAAACTGGGGAGAGGCAACGAGTGGGGTACCACAGGGCTCAGTTCTGGGCCCAGTGCTCTTCAACATTTTTATTAATGATTTGGACAAGGAGATGCAGGGAACGCTGATCAAATTTGTAGATGACACAAAATTGGGTAGGATAGCTAATACCCTGGAAGACAGAAACAAACTTCAAAGTGATCTTGATAGGCTGGAGTGCTGGGCTGAAAACAACAGAATGAAATTTAATAGGGATAAATGCCAAGTTCTACATTTAGGAAATAGAAACCAAATGCACAGTTACAAGATGGGGGATACTTGGCTCAGCAATAGTACAAATGAGAAGGATCTTGGAATTGTTGTAGATCACAAGCTGAATATGAGCCAACAGTGTGATATGGCTGCAAGAAAGGCAAATGCTATTTTGGTCTGCATTAATGGAAGTATAGCTTCCAAATCACGTGAGGTACTGGTTCCTCTCTATTCGGCCCTGGTTAGGCCTCATCTAGAGTATTGCATCCATTTCTGGGCTCCACAATTCAAGAAGGACGCAGACAAGCTAGAGTGTGTTCAGAGGAGGGCAACCAGATGATCAGGGGTCTGGAAACAAAGCCCTATGAAGAGAGACTGAAAGAACTGGGCATGTTTAGCCTGGAGAAGAGAAGATTGAGGGGAAACATGATAGCACTCTTCAAATACTTAAAAGGTTGTCACACAGAGGAGGGCCAGGATCTCTTCTCGATCCTCCCAGAGTGCAGGACACGGAATAATGGACTCAAGTTAAAGGAAGCCAGATTCCAGCTGGACATCAGGAAAAACTTCCTGACTGTTAGAGCAGTACGACAATGGAATCAGTTACCTAGGGAGGTTGTGGGCTCTCCCACACTAGAGGCCTTCAAGAGGCAGCTGGACAACCATCTGTCAGGGATGCTTTAGGGTGGATTCCTGCATTGAGCAGGGGGTTGGACTCGATGGCCTTGTAGGCCCCTTCCAACTCTGCTATTTTATGATTCTATGAACCTGCTCAGAATTGTGTTGTGTTTCACTCTATTACCATGCAATTCTGAGTAAATCAATGGGACGTAAGCATGACTTTGTTTTAGATATATTTTGCCATACAGGCAAAAAAAAAATGTTGCAAAGAACAGGGTCCCATGTTACACTTGCAAGTATGAGCCAGTTTTTCCTTTAATATGCCAAATACAGGAAGGCATTCACCCTAGCAAAATTCAACATCCTCCCCTCTAAGCTGCTGGGGGGCAGATATAAGAAAATTCCATCCAAAAATAGATGCTGCCCTTGTAACAGCGTCGAGGTGGAGTCCATTCTGCATGTTCTCTTCCATTGCAATTTTTACCAACAGGCAAGGAAAGACCTAATATGCTCTATCATGCAACGTTTCCCAAGACGCCTCCCCCGAGTCACTTATGATTAGTCTACTCCAGGGCTCCAGCATATCTGTTACAGAGCAGGTGGCCAAATTCCTGAATTTGGCCATCCGCACCAGATCTCTCATGGATGTCTGACTGTGTTTAAATCCACAGATTAGCAACTTCATCACCTATACATCCCTCCCTTTTTCATTATGCAAGGCTTTTAATAACCCGATCCTGTTCCCTTCCCAAAAACCACAGAATAACAATCCAGTATCTTTAATGCTTTTGTACCACTTCCCTTACTTCCCTGTTCTCACTTTGCACTGCTTTATGGAACTGTGTGTCTTCTTGTTTTGTATTGGTCTGTTGACTGCAAATAAAGAATTGAATTTACTATGTTGTCAGAAAAAGCAAAGGATTCATGAGAAACTGCAACATCCATTGGATGATGATGATGATGATGATGATTTTAGGAAGAACAAAAATGTCACAAAATAATGAGCAAGTTTTCAAGTTGTCCAGAACACTTGATCAGGCTGGATGTCCTTGAATTTAGGAACAGAGCCTGTCTGGGCTAACAATCTTTTAAGTTTTAAGATGGTGTTTAGAAGCACGTAGCAGCAAGCATAGTCTGCAATCCTTTACTCCAGCCTTCCCCAATTGGTGCCCTCCAGATGTTTGTTATGGTATTGAAGTGCACTGACAACTGTTGGGGCCCATGACACATACCATATACCGCTTTCATACCACTTTCATAGTGTTATATCCTGCTTGGTGTAGACGTGTCATGGGCCCCAACAGTTGTTAGTGTACTTCAGTACCCTTATAAAGTAGTAGTGTAGATCTTGCAGTGGAAATCAATACCGCTATAAAGCAGTAGTGTGGCTCCTGCCTACTGCTTTCATACCACTTTCATAGTGGAATATCCAGCTTGGTGTAGATGAGCCCCAAGTATGACTAAATCTGGATCCAACCCATAGTAAATAAATAAATGGTAATAATAACTAGGTTGGACGTTGTGAAGTAATTTTCTATTTGGAGGTTCAGAGCTATTCTCTGAGAACACTCTTAAAGGAATGGAAAATTTAATCATCCTCACATTAGAACAAGAAAAAAACCCCATGAGGCATCCTGATTATAGGGGTTTTCCCTCTGTTGCTGAAGGGTGCTTATTTTACTGTTTCAAAACTGTCATGGCCAAAACTGTCATCCTAACCTTCCTTCATCCCCTGGTTCTATATCAGCAGCCTTACCCTTCACTGATTCATGTTGATGTAATGGCTTCATGGGAGTGTTGCTAAATGCTGCTTTTGTGGCTGCCAGCAATATTTGCTGTTCTTGAATTGTTGTCAGATGCATTTGAAAAATGATATACATGGTGCCCAAGAAACACTGATAGTTACCATTAATCATTCACCTTTGACCAAAAACTTATTTCACAGAAAACATTTGAGCGTGGCATGTTAGCCACCACAGTGAAGGATTTCTGAATGACCCCATTCACACTTACTTCTAGTTGTGTGAGGAATGCTGCCTTGTGGCAAGAACCTAAACTGCTGCAGAAAGTATGTGAATACAGGAATCACATTGGCAAGGACAATCATAAGGATCATTTTCACTCAGTCAGTCATCACCAGAGTAATGATTCTTGCTTTCAGACTTCAATTGGTCAGTCTCCCTTTCTCCTGCCTTTGATTTTTTTTTTTAACATCTTCTCAGGTTCTTTTTCTCCTGAATATGAACTTTGCGCCCATCTACACTGGGCAAATTCAATAGGTACAGCTGTTTCCAGCATAGAAAGAGAGGGTCACGATGTACCTGTTAAATATGAGAAGCCTGTCAGAAAAAAAGGGGTGGCAAGCCTAATTAAGAATTAACATGTTTGTATATACACGAGGATTCAAATCCAGATTTTTAAGAGCAAAGCACTCCACTTCCAGGGCCTGAATGGATGAATCTCTCTGTTTTGGTTTCTCCCACATTCAGCTTATATCAGGTTCTTTTTGTCCCAAATGTGAAGAATTTTGCAAATTTTGCTAAATTCCTATCAAAACAGAATTGTGAAAAAAAATCTCTCCACATAGCCAACTTTATACAAGATTTGCAGTGGCATGGGTACACTGTACTCTGGTCTGTTGGTCAATTTGCATTTATTTCACTTGCAAGTTCCAGTAATATACAGCATATCACATTAAAACAGCTTAAAGAACTGACTTTGATTTTCCAGAATTCTGTCCATTCCTATTAATGCTACATGCAGTAGTCATTAGGGATGTGCACAGACCCCCTGATTTGCTTTGGATCCCGATTTGGACCTTTTGAATCAAGCCCAATTCATTTCGGATCGATTCAAACCCAGGCCATAGCTAGACCTAAGGTTTAACCCAGGATCATCCCGGGTTCATCCCTGCCTGAGCGCTGGATGCCCTGTGTGGCACTTAGATGAACAGGTTTGACCCCAGGACAATCCTGAGGTAAAACTTAGGTCTAGCTATGGCCCCAGTCTGCCTCGCCTTGGATCTGAATCCAAATCAAGAGAAAAAACCACTCAAAGCAAAGAGCAATTTGAGAAGGTGTGTAATCAAGCTCACACTATCCTGTCCCTAACCTCTGTTTGCTTTTGAAGTGCAAATCTCCCCTACTTGAGGTTTCTTTTGTGTGTTCTGAAGCTTACACATCCCTGAGGCTCTTCCCATTCAGAGAAGGAACAGGGAAAGTAGGCTGTCTGCAACACATACATTACCTGGCTGGGAGCAATAGGCCTCAGAAATTGAGTCAAACCAGCCCTGCAAGGTGGGATCAGGCAGGTAATATTGGAGAAGTGTGCAGGTGCTCAGGCAGGCAGGCAGAGAGGCAGCTATGTGGGTGGGCACAGAGAGGCTGGCACAAAGCAAACAAACTGGCCCTGTGAGGTGGGCACAGAGGAGGAGAGGCAGCAGGTGGCTATGCCCATGAAGCACTGGGAGCAACTATGCCATAGGCTTGTGGGGTTGACCCACCCAGCCCATCTACATCTCCCAGGCATCAGGAGGGCAAAGAGGCAGGCTGGCCCAGAGAGACTGACAGAAAGCAAACAAGCTGGCCCTGTGAGGTGGGCACAGTGGTTCGAAACATAGTGAGAGATGCTTTGGCATCCCCTTAATAGGACACTAGGAGGAAGATAGTTTCAGGGTCCTTCAGAGTTAACTTACTCCATGGTAAGCACAGCCAATAATAATAATGATAATGATAATGATAATAATAATAATGTATAAGAACCTGCCTGTCTCTAATAGGAAAAAGGGATTGCAAAGCATCCCCTTAATCAAAGAAGCTAGGAAGTGGATCCCTTCCTTCCTTCAGAGTTGAGTTACTGAACTGTAAGCACAGATAATAATAATAATAATAATAATAATAATAATAATAATAATAATAATAATAATATCCTCTCTGAGTTCTGTGTTGTTTAGTCTCTCCCTGTCTTCTACTTTGTGTGTGTGTGTCTGCTGTGTGTTGTGCACAAGCAGTACACAATAATAAAGCACACATTTATAAAATTCCATCGAAAAACAAGGGTTGAACCAATCTGCTTCAAACTTGGCATGGCTGAAGCCCCACTGAACTCCTACCAAGGTGCTAATTTTCATATCTTTATCTGTAATTTCATTTTCCCACTGAAACTTGGTTAGTTCTCAAGGTGCTAGACCCCAATGAAGTTTGAGTTTGAACTTTAAAAATTCCCAAAAAACAAGGGTTGAACCAATATACTTCAACCTTGTCATGCCTAAAGCCCTACTTAAGGTCTACCTCAGTGCTTAGTTTCATCTCTTTATCTTTAAAAATAACAACGTATTTTTTAAAAAAATAATTTTAAAACCTCAATTATTTTTTTAAAAATACTAAAAATCAGGAGATGAACTGATATACTTTAACCTTGGCATGCCTAAAGCCCTACTTAGGAGCTATCATGGTGCTAAGTTTAATCTCTTTATGTTTAAAAATGACAGTGTTTTTTCCAAAATTTAATTTTAAAATCTTAAACGTTAAAAAATTACTAAAAATCAGGGGATGAACCAATATGTGTCAAACTTGGTAGAGATGAAGTCCTACTGAAACCCTATCATGGTGCCAATTTTTATGTCTCTCTGTGGTTGAGAAAGGGTCCGAATCAATCCAAATCAATCTGAATCGATTCAGATCATGCCGATTTGATTCGGACTGTTTCGGTTCTGTTTTGATTTGATTCAGATCTGTTTCAAAGCCCTCCAAATCAACCAATTTGCCTCAGATTTGGGATTCAGATCTGAAATGATGCACGGCCCTACTAGTCATAGTAAATGTTCACTTGGATATATTACAGAGTGTGAACTGGATGTTCTAAAACTAGGACATAGGGGTGGGGAGTCCAATGAGTCAGTTGAGAGTAGGATTCTAAATGTCATGGAGGCTTCTAAATGTCATGGAAAATGATACTAAGCAACAATGAGCACACACAAGAAAAGTATACAGCTGTGTTGTAGTGGTGCATGCTATATGTACAAATTACAACCACAAACTTCCCCCCTCCCCTGGAAAAATCCCAGCAGACACCCATGGTCCCATCATTTATTATTTCCAGGCTCATTGATCTGTAGTCTGTTGTCATGTTATGCAATTGGGTAGAATTTATAGCTTTCCAGAGTGGAAACATTGAAATGGCATATTACCTTTTTATTTGACATTGGTAGTTTGCAGACTGGTAAATTTTATTAAGAGACATTTGAATTGCAAAATATTGGCCATATTTTCTATATACAAATAGGTGGCCCTCTATTCTGAAGGTTGGTGCAGGTGGAAAGAGCAGCATTAATACAAACGGAGACACCACTTCCTTGATTTTCAAAGTTTACACTGCTAATAAGTATTTCTTTTTTAAAAAAGAGTGGTAAATCCTGATCACAGATCTCATGCATTACATCTAGTTTGACCCTGAAACTATAGCAGTAAGGCAAAGAACTTGAATATCATTTGAATTAAAATTTCCTTACTTGTGTTCCTTCTGTCTTCCGCATAACCCTGGTCTATCTTTTATTCTATCTTCCTAACACTCTGTCAAGGCCATCTGTATCCATAAATATCTATCCATATGTGTATGTATTATTTACTTAGGGTGACCAACTGTCAGGATTTCCCCGGATTTGTCCTGGTTTTTGTTCCTTCCATGGTGTCAGGGGGGATTTTCTATAATTTTCAATAATGTCCTGGAATGACACACCTTCCCCTTTAAGGCTGCCATTAGCATGGCAGGAGGGAATGACATGCTTTCTTGAGGCACATCATTCCCCCACCCCGAGCTCCAATTGAGGTCTTAAAAGGGAAAGTGTGTCATTCGTGGACATTATAGAAAAGGCCCCAATTGGAGTGGATGGTGGTGGTGCAGAATGAAATCCTTTCCCCTCCTCCACTCCAATCGGGTTCTTTAAGGTGGCGGGGGAATAACGTACTTTCTGCAGGACTCAGAAAGCTGCTTCCCCACACACACACTAGGTGTCCTCTTTTTTGGTTTCCCAAATATGGTCACCCTAATTTACTAGCCATTGGATTTGTGCGCGTAAACCTTTACATTATGGCAGAAGCATTTCCCACTTTATCTCATGCAGCTGTTCAGACTAAATTCCCTGTTTATAAATCAGGCATACTGTCCTCCTATTCAAATTCCCAGAGTGTCCTTAAGTTAATGTGGGAGCTGATAATACTCTATCATTTTCCTCTGAGACTCTTGTTATCTCTTTCCAATGAAATTGTGACATTTGTTGGTGTCCTCCTCTATTTCCTCTTCAGATAATGTGTCTGAAAAATGCACATGACCTCCAGACTTCCTCACCATCTGAAAGAGTGGGCTGCACTTGTTGTTAAAATAAAAACCTATTAATCTTTCCAGTAGTACAACAGAATTAACTGTTATGTGGAGGGCTAAGATGTTGTAAGTTTACACAAGCTAAAGCTGGAGGTAAATTTTACTATATTTTTCTTCTAAACAAGTGCATTCCGAAAAAGAAAAAGCTGTCCCTAGATCCCTGCCTTCTAGATGTATAATAACCATGAGAAATTAATACCATTTGCCTGTAAAGCTAGACTTAGCACCCCTCAGAAATTATGTCTATCCTTTCAAATTACAGTGACAAAAATGCATGCTTAGGTATGCTAGCTGAGGAGCAACCAACCAGAATTTGCATATGACTAAATTTATATTGCTTCAAATCATAAATTTACCTATGGAATAAATCATAAATATGCATTGCTAAGGGAAGGTGCAAGGTAGCTCCCTTATTAGATCTGCTGGTTTGTTATCCTTACAGGCTAAGTAAATTATACTTGCTCAATATATGATGCAGGGCATATAAGATATTTAATTTTACTAACTATTCTTAACAGGTAATTAATGTGTAATGCATGCTTGACAGCATTTTGATGGCCTAGATACAATATCTGTAATCCCCTGAAATCAGTGGCAAAACATTTGTTGATTTTTATGGAGCTGGATTTTACCAAGTATATTTAAAGTCTATAATAAAAGAAAGAAACACACTCACATCTATAATAAGAACATACAGAGAATATACTCACCAGTCAGTTCTCCCCATCCTAGTACAATGCCCTGTGAAGTGGTGTTTTTCCAGAGACATTTTCAAAGTGTGCAGGGGTGGTGTTTCCAACAGGTGCTCAGCTGAGCTGCAATGGCGCTTTTAAAGGCTAAAACAATGGGATTAACACATTATTTAAACTGTAGGTATCCCTCCTATCCTCATCCAATCTTTGGGAGAGATTTTACCCTCACAATGTAGAGAAAATGTAAGGGAGGAATTGTTCAGATCGGCCCTAGTTCTATCAGTCTGCACATGAGAAATCCCATGGTCATTTATGAGTCATCTTGTGTAGAGTTGGATTTCTTAGGGCAAGTCTATATGAGGATTTATCCTGGGGATCACCCCGGGATCATCCCTGTGAACCCACATGATGCACAGGGGATCCTGGCAGCTGGGAGGGATGATCCCTCCCTTTCCCTGGGATAAGTGTGACGCCTTTAATCCCAATTCCCCCTGCAGTCTCGGGACGTGTGGGCAGCCATCCCGGTTTCTTCCCGACTCCTCGCAAGTAAAAGCGAAGAGCCGGGAACTGGGCACAGAGGGGAGGGGGGAGCGGGATTTTTTTTTATCGCTGAAGTGCTCATGTGCTTTTTTCGATAAAAACAAAACAAAACAAAATGGCAGGCATGACGTCCTCTTCCTCCCAGGATATCACACGCCACGTATGGACTGAGGGGAGGATCTCGCGATCACCATATCCAAGATCCTCCCCCTCCCCTCCCTAGTCTAGACATGCCCCTGGTCTCCTGTGTCAGTGCTTTTGAAAGCAAGTGAAGAATTCTCATGTTGTTGTTGTTGTTGTTTTTAAAACAATCCAGTAAATTCTGCAGGAATCTCAATTCCCATTTAACTTGCCGTAAGTTTTGTCTATTAGGAATTTTGAACAGAAACTCCAGCTGGGAACAGTAAGGTGTCCATACACTTTAGCATGTTTATGAAAGCATAAAGATTTTGAAAATAGCAAATGGAGCTTAGAAATTATTAGGGCACCAATGTGCCTTTCTTTCCATCTCTCTGTTGTAAGGGCTGCCAGAGGACTGTCCTCTTGTAGAAGGTGTCCTCCATTGAAAAGGCTGTCCTGTCCAATTTCAGTTTAAAAATGAAGACCCATAAGAACTGTTGCCTATCACTAGTTAGCACCTGGGAAACACAGGAAAACTGGGCACAGTCTTCTGCACTATGGTGAGATATGCTGAATTTCTATTTAAATTATAATAATTATTTCTAAATGTGTATCTATACAAATAAATTAGCATATGCAAATTGTATGCAGATTGACTTCCTCTTTTGTCCTCTTTTTTGTTGATGTATTTCCTCTTTTACTTTTTTTGTGATTCATAAGTAGCTTATCATAGTAATTACCTCTTTGTTATACTGTATATAAAAGATTGCATTACGTGGTGGTATTTGTGTATGTGTGTTAATATTAGGTATGATCCGAGTGAAACAACCTTCTTTGAAATCCCATTAATTTCAAAGCGGGAAGGGAGAAGCATGTATTTATTTAACTCTCCTATTGAAATTACAGGAACTAAATATGACTTCACGTTGTGTGGTACATGTGATTGAATTAGATCTCAAATGAAATTATGGCTTCAGTCGTCTTCCTGCTAAGATCCGCATGTCTCTTATTTCCAGCCAGAATTCCATCTGAGAACTAATATCTAGTATTAGTTAGGGAGACAAATACACCTTTTCCTGTAGTGTAATACATTACCTTTAGTTTTGAGCCATATTCGGTAAATTTAATTAGTGTTAAGAAGTGGCTTGTTTTGTAAGATGATCAAGCTTTAAGCTAAGTAAATTACTTCCTTTATGACTAATAAATTAAATGAATTATATCTTTTTCATGCAGTGTGGTGGGCTCATAAATCCTCCAAGCAGTTAGCTAGTAGTTTCACTTGATTACCTTTTCCATTACTGTATATATATAATCTTTGCAGGAGTGAGGAATTCATTTAGCTTTAAGAAAATGAGAGAAATATTGATGAGGGGCTTGTTTAATTAGTGAACTATATCCTGGATTTGGTCATTGTCTCAGAAGTTGAGAAGTGACCTGATAGATTGCTCTTGTGCCTTGGCTGATGAGCCTTAAACATTTCTTTTTAAGCATTCAAATATTCTTCAGACAGCAATATGGCTTTAAATGAACATGTTCTCTTGTAAATAGCCATCACAGGAAGGAGCAGGGCTTCCAAGACACTTTATTTAATGTTCCAGATGACCAAGGTCAAAAGTTTAGTACAGAGCTATTACTTACCTGTTCATTAATTAAGAGCGCTTTTGAAAATCCTCTTACAAGACTGCTCTTCGTAGTGTGGCTTCCCCTGTTGGAAAATGCAGAAAAGTCCTTGGTTCCAAAACAGTTTCTCTGCATGGAGCCTCCATTTACAAAAACAAAAATAACCCACCACCACACACACGCTTCTTAGCTTAATAAAAGTTCAAAAGCAGGCCAGCTTTAGATAAAGTATATAGGCAAAACACAATATGCTGTATTCCCATTAGTGTGGCCATGTGTCCTACGTTACAAAGGACAGTCCTCCTTTGAAGGCAGCTTCTGTTTGAAGGGCTGTTTAGTCTAAGTCCAGTTTCAAGATAAATAACCACAGGAAGGGAAAGCAGGGACCCATCAGCAGTTAACAGATGGACAGCAGATGGAGCAGGCAGCCATATGCATCACCCAGTCCCAGTCTTCCCCATTATGATGAGATGTACTGTATTTCTATTTAAATTGCTGCATTTTCTTTTAAATTTGTATCTATATGTACAAATTAGTATGTGGCACTTTTATGCAAATCTGTATCCCCTTTTATCTTACTTATGTCTAGTGATGGGTGACCTTACCCAAGTGAGTTTGTTATTTACTTGGAAAATAACAAACTCAACCGTGTAGGCTTGGACGAGGGTTTGCTGTCAAAGCGAACGCTTGTCCCATGTAAAATAGCTTTTGTTCATGTGCGATACGACAGTGCATTTTGGTACTGTAGTTTGCATTATATAGTGTCTCCTCTGAGTCAGAGTTGTGTGGCTACTGCAACAACAAGGAGACTGTAGGATGAGTAAAAATTTAGTTGGCAGGAGGCGCTGCTGAATCCTCCTCTTCCTTGCAGAGCCAGAGTGGCCCAGCATCAAGGACGGAAGCACACCTGACTAGGCATGGAGAAAGTTAATCCAACCAACTCAACACATACTCTGAAATGCCAGATTAGGCAAGGGAACAGTTAATCCAACCAATTTAGTGCATGCACAGAAATGTCATTGCTTAGATACAGACTGTCCATGCTCAGAAGTTCACAATCGATTCCAAACTTAATATTAACTTATTTTTACATTTCTATACCCTGCAATAGCTGGAGCTAATAGCAAATTTGTGAACTACCAGTCCAGGCAAAGTTTGACCAGCAAGCAGACTAATTACGAATTTCAGCAGCATCACTACTTATTCCTAAATTTGCATCTATGTAGTATCCAATTCTGTCTCAGTGCTACACTAATGTCACTTGGTAGGCAAAGGGAAAAAGCTGAATCTGGACATGTGGTTGGTCACCAAATTTGGCACGTTCATTGCCACTTTTTCCCTTTGCCTAGCAAGTGCTAATGATGCTATCCTAGCATTTGTTTATGCTAGTGCTGTGATAGCATTGGATACTACCCTATATGCATAAACTTTCATTTTCAAATTTTATGCAAAACGGTGTCCACTTTTGTCTTACTTATTTCTAAATTTGCTTCAATACATATAAATTAATATGTTCAAATTTTATGCAAATCTGTGTTCTCTTTTGTCCTCTGCATTGGTGGGTCAGAAATGGCCACCCAATTTCCCATTCCTTCTATCTTAATGTCATTGTTTTGACTATTGCCCATTTAGCAACCCCCACCCCATTTCAGGATCATTGAACGTTGGTCCTAAGGGCAGCTGAAGGACTACTAGAAGAATTGTGATAAGACTGGGTAGAGCAAACCAGAAAGGTGTTGGTAGAACACCTGCTGAAGGGCATGGAGTCAAATGAGAGAAGGAGTTGAAGCAAATGCCAAGTAATAGGATCTAGCACCAACCACACAATTTGGTTCAGATCACGATTTGGCAATAACCAGGGCAATAGTTACATGGATTTTGGTGAACAAGACAAAAGTACTCATAGATATCTTCTAAGTGACAGTCTTTCTTAATCCCAAATACTCAGCTACAAATAGATGGTTTTGTGCCTTTCACTATGATGAAAAATATGGAGTTTAGCCTACAGCAAATTTACATAAGCAAGGTGTGCATTAAAACACTGACACATGATATAATAATAGAGTTGTTCATTACTTTACTTACAGGCCAACAGTGAATCTACCCAACAGATTGATAAATAAAGTGGAGCTCTTGCAAATAATTACTGATTGGTATAATTCTTAATATCTCTAGTTTCCTCCTTTCATGTATTACTCATCCACGAGTAGAAAGATGTACTGCTGGCTCCACCCATGAGCTCACCTGGCTTCTCTTAACCCCAGGTGGTTGCATCCTCATGTCAGATGTCTGAGCCGTGGAACTGCTATGCACATAGATCTCTATGCACATCATCTTCTATGGGAGCCAGAACCCATTGAAGAACCCATGTAGGTCTTCCTGCTCAGAGGTCCATGCTCAGTGCAAAGATATTTGGGGCAGGGATGGGATGGGCCATATGATCTCAGGGGCAAGGGAAAGTGTGTGTGCCTGCTGTCCATTTGTATCTGTGTGCCCCCCTCACCTGACTCAGTTCTTCCACAGCAGTTCCTTAGTGCAGTTTTTTGATTTTCCCACTTGGAGTGAATGGCGGAAAAGTTAAACACAGGGACACAATGACTGGGTTCAGACAATACAATAACCAGTGGTGGTTTAAATAATCCATGGTGGTTATTTAACCCACCATGGGTTATTGTGTTATGAGGGAGGTTTTTAAGCAATGGTTGGTTATTTGGCCCAAATAACCAACGTTGTGCAGAGTTGTCTATTTGAACCACTGTTGGATATCATGTCGTGTGGAGGGTACCGCTGGTTATTTTCTCAGCCGCCATTGATTATTTCATCAGCCACAGAGTCGCAAGGCAAAAGTGGTCAAAGCAGTGGCTGTTGCTCTAGTCCAGCTGGCAGAGTAGATTTTCAGCAGCAATGACTGATGGGATACTAGTGGGAGGACAGAGTGGGGAGAGAGGGTGCAACTCAGAGTGGACTAATAGATAACTCAGTGTTGATCCTAATCCACACCACAGTTAATTATTACATTGTGTGGAGAGTACCCCCTACATAAACAACTGTCGAGTTGATTATTTCCCCACCGTTGAATCTCGTCTCAGCCTAGGCAGAATTATCATAGAGGAAAGTGAAAAAGAAAACAAATGCTATCTGGAATTTGTATCTTGTTTTGATTATTTCTTTTCTTTTTCCTTTTTCTTTTTCTTTTAATTATGAGCATGAGATTGCTTTGGAGTTGTTTCCCCACTGGAGAAAATAGAAAATTCTGTTCTAAACAGCCTCATGCTAGGCACCCAGCTTGGTGGGCAGCAGACATGAAGGAGCTTGTGAACATTTTTGTATGCATTCACAGAGTCTCCAGGGAGGACAAGACCTCTCCCAAATATTAGGAGATGGGGTAGTCCTTCATGAGTGCAAAGAAGAACAAGTAAAGTTGATGGTGAAATCTTGACTTCATGTGTGTGTGTGTCATATTCCAGCAGTCTCAACAGATGTCCAGTAGAATTCACCAGATGTTAAGGTCTTCCAGGTGCACACTGATGACATAGGAATCTACCTTATAGTGAATTAGAATTTTGGTCCTTCTAGCCCAGTATTTCCGGCACTGACTGGCAGCATTTCTTCATGGTTTCAGGCAGAAGTCTTTCTCCATGGTTACATGCAGAAAGCCCTACCTGGGACTTTCTGCATGCAAAGCATGTGTTCTACCACTGAGCTATGGCCCCTTCCCCAAAGATTGTGTGCCTATGTGTGAATTTTATTACTTACAAAGTATTTTATATTTTGTAAGTAATAAGGTACCACCTTTAGTTTCTTTCTTTTAATTTTATTTTCTCTCAGTTTTCTTTTAACTTGCTCAGTGGTAGAGTGCCTGGCAGTATGGCCGCCACATGCTTGCAATATGGGGTCAGTAATGCCTCTGGGAATGACGCTACATGATTTGTTACAAGGGACATTGTACAGACAAATGGTGGCTGCTCCTTCCCCACATTGAAGCTATTGACTGATGTGGTGGTTTCATATTCGAACTTACCATGTAGTGTTTTCCCCAGAGGCATTAGCAGGAACACTTTCCCATTTCCCAAGTAGCTGCAGCTGCTTTAAAAGGCTTTTAAAAGGAAAGAAAATAAAGATGCCAGCCCTCGGGCCACCTCATAGAAGACATTGTAACTAATACAACCCCCCACTTGAAAGATAGAGAATGTTTACACGGACCCCTGAATGTCCCCCAATTCCTCCCCCCCCCAATTTTCATTTACAGTTCATTTCCTACATTTCCTATACATGTAGTTGCCAGTAAAGACTGAAGGCAAGCAGGGGGTTGGACTCAATGGCCTTGTAGGCCCCTTCCAACTCTGCTATTCTATGATTCTATGAAAGAGGGGAGATGGGGGAAGACATTCCAAATCTAGAGACAGACCAGAGACAGGATTCAGTGCATACACTGACTCCTTATAAAGCATCCTTATCTCCAGAAGGAAGCTGACAAATATATTTTTCCTCATGTAACAAAGGATCAGGTGACTATAGCTGTGCTGATTTTTCCTTCCTCGAGGCTTCTGTGCTTCAGCTCTGGGACAATGTGTTCTGACAAATGTACAGTATACTGTAATTGTAAGTGACCGTGGCAGTCATAGGTTACGCTATTAGCATTCCCATGGATATTGTTTCAGGGACACACTGAACAATTAATAAACCGAATAAAGGATATTCACATATGCCACTTAGGGATTGTAATTTTTATGCCACTTGGAGACATTTTGACCTTCTAGTTTATTATGATTCAAGAAAAAAATGTCAATATTTCTCAGCCTGCCAAGGTTGGTGGAATTTTAATGAGTTATTGAATGGAGCAGTTAATCCTCCAATAACAGAATCCTTTCCTTTGACTCTACAGTGATGACAATAAAGGTTTAACTACAGCTCCAGGAAAAAAATGGGATTTTATTTTCAATTTTTGCATGTGAAGCTATTGACTGATAGTGTAGATTCATACTTTAACTTAATTTAGACCACAGGGGGTTTGGAGTTCCTACCTTCCACACAGAAGAATTTTGTGCTATATTGTAATAGCGGAAAAAATGATAAAGCAGCAGCAGCAGCAACAGGACCAGGATTAAAGCCTGCAGTAAATTACAAATCAACTTTTCTGTTTTGATTATTTCTTTTGCAACATCCTTTTGTAATGCGCTATGTTGTGCTTATTACAATTAACGGTGCACAGTAATCTAATTTGGAGAAACTTGGATAATGGAGCATAATGCTAATTATTAATTTTTGTACAGAACCTTCTTCGGGAAGCTGTTTCCGTATCCATTTCTGCTAATAGCTTTAAGCTTTGAATTCTCTGAAACATCAAGAGCCTCATTACTGGGGTCTAAAATTTATGTTACTAGTTTCCCCTGTCACCTAGTCTTATTCTGTGCAAAGCTGAAAGATACAAGAATCAACCCGGTAAAAATATGAATGTCAGAACTTGCATGTGTGTGTGTGCGCGTGCGTGTGTCTGTATATAAAACTTGTTTATACTTGGTCAATATCTCCTATTCAAAAAAGTTGGAGACTGACGAAATTCTTTTTCAGTGAACATATGATTGTATTATAGAGCCACATCATTGAGCCACTCAAGGTCTTGTGTTCAACTATCATTTCCAGTAGTCAAATTGGCTTTGCATGTGGTTGCAGCAGTGCTTCAAAAACCTGCAAAAACTATTTGACCTGGGATGAGAAAGGTCCAAAAGACATTAGCATGAACACCCTGGACAGTAATGGCTGTCATACCAAGTTTAACTCTCTTGAAACTACAGTCTGTATCCAGCCTAATCATTTATCTGTGAGAACTCATCTAACAATACATCCCCTATGTTCCCGCTTTGCAAGGTTTCCAATGCATATCCATTTTGAATAGAGTTCCTCCTAATTAGTCTTTATTACCTTAAAGACTCAAATATGACCTCATCTAATTTTGTCACTCTACTTTTATTCAGTTTGGAACACTTTCATCTTTTCACTTTACAAAAGAGGTTTCTTATCCTATCAAGTTCCCTGCTGAGGCAAGACAGCCCTATTAAAATTACATGGTCAATATATTGCAATTATTCCATTCTAGTTGCAGTTTATCACATGAATTAGCAATTTTAAGCACGAACTGAGGTCTTGCAACACATTCTTAAGCATGTTTCTTCAGAAGTAAGTCCCTGAAGTAAGTTCAATGAAATGTAATCCCTAGTCAATATTCTGGCATTGCAGCCTTAATACTCCATAGGCTGATGTTTTAATTACTGATGATGCTGATGAGCCCTACTTAAACACACTGGAGTGGGGATGACAAAGGAGCCAAGTTGCTCGTCTGACTCTATCAACAATGAGGGTCTGTCCGTTTCACTTTCTCCTGCATTCAGTTTTTTAAATTTTCGAAGTCTTTCCATCCCCAATATTAAGATATTTATAAGAAATTTTTTATTAAAAAAAAGAACTAAAATGAAATTCTCACTCAGGGTCAGTGAGTCTTTCCACAGTGGGAACTGTTAAAGGGGGAGCTAACGTTCAATTCAAAGATAGGCCTGGCAAGTGGAAAGGCTACTGACCTATTAGAAATGTGCTCTGTGTACATATGAAAAATGGTCTTTAAAAAAATAAAAAATAAAAATCTGGAAATAAATAAAATATAGGTCCCAACCAAAGACATGATATCTTTATATAGTATCTTTTATATAATAATATAGAAAATACTATATTATTAGCTTATGTATGATGATGGAACCCTCCATAGCTTCTCTGTAAGCACATGGCTTCCAGTTCAGAACTTCCACTGAATACATGGAGGTAAGGGGCTGGAGATGGAGGCATGTTGGCACTGGGGGGGGGGGACATATGCGTGCAGCCTTCCACCCCTCCATGTGTTGATGGGGAACATTGTGTGAAAACGGCTACAATCTATCTGGTATTTGCCTGAAATAGCCTTGTAAAAGCTAGTTGGATATAAACATATGTCGCAACAAAATAGAAGTCTACTTCCATTACTTGGCTTGGAGTTGTTTGAAATACCAATCAATTTTTTCCCATGCTTTTCCAGTGCTTTATGGGCAAGATGGCCTCCATGCATCCTGTGAAAAGAAGTATTGTGGTCGGGGAAGTAAGTGTGTTGTGAATAAGGAGACTGATAAGCCTGAATGTAGGTGCATAGATGATTGCAAGCCCAGTTACATGCCGGTGTGTGGATCTGATGGCAAATTTTACGAAAATCACTGTGAACTCCATCGAGCTTCATGCTTGCAAAGGAAGAAAATCTACATTATTCACAGCAAAGACTGCTTCTTCAAAGGTAGGCCTTTCTCTTTGATAAGCTAACTCTAGAGAATCCATGCCACCTACTTTGCCTTGTCAGGTCCTATGCTATGTTTAATTCCATAGAAAAATAAATGTTTGAAGGAATGCATGAAATGGATATTAAGTTCACAACTGTTATTAAAAAGTAATTAACATATGAACTAATGGTTAGTGTATTCCCATTTATGGGGCAGTATCCAATCTAGGCAGTTTGCCACCACTCATGGGAATAAATTAGCAGCAAAGACCACTAGCACAACAAGAAGCTAGTGTTTGCTAGAGCAATCCTGGAAACTAGCTCAAATTACCACTTGCAGAATGGGACAGGTCAGTGGAGCTCCCTTCAGGGAGTTTTGTTGACTTGTTCCATTCTGGAAATGCTTGTTTGGGCTAGTTTCCATTGTGCTAACAGTCAATCCCACTATTACTATTCCAGTACCATTGGATACTGCCCATTGGATGCTAAACATATTTAATTATCTAGCCGATTTTGTTGTTCTCTGAAGCTTTTAACAAAATAGTTGGATGAACAGGCAAATAGGTGTTAATAGCTGGAAAAGAGCAGCCAGTAGTAACCACTCTTAGGAATTTACACAGATCAGAGAAGTATCATTGTGTTGCCCGTGAAGACACAGAGTATGTAAAGATATCATTATTTTTTATAATGTTGCAAACATTTGAACTTTACACAGTGGATTTATTTTTCCTACTCAAGGGTGTTTTCTAAAGGAAAAAAAATGGATGACATTTCTTACGCAGCCAGATGAAACAGCTGGTTTATATGAGAAGCAGGACACAGGCAAAACACTCTCCCATGAAGGGAGAGACATTTGGCCAGGCATTTTATTCAAAATTGCTTTTTTACTTGCCCTTTGTGTTCTGGCCTCTTCGTGTGCACTGTTAGCATGCCAGCAATCAATGCTGAGAGAGATGCCATGCTAGCATGGTAACAATACAAAAAAAGAGCCAAACTGAATGGTAAAAAACATTTTAATGAGATCCTGGGTAACATGGAACACTGCATAAATCAGCTTTAAGGACCAAATAGATATGAAACTTGAAATCTGTGATTGGATATCCATTATTATTATTATTAGTGCAGGGGGGGGGGAGGTTTGGATCAAGTTTATGACACTGAGTGGGGTATTTCCACCCCCAACCACCCTAGTAGCATTTCTCTGATTTAAATATCATCTCAAAAGCTGCTGTTAGCCATATTGCACTCATGTCCTTTCCCCACCCCCATGGTTAATAGCAGCTGGGGAAATGCACAATCTATGTTTTTTAATGGTTGAACTCATGTCTGCTGCTAAATCAGGCCCCCTCACAGTGGCTTTTAGGCAGAGAAAAAGACACTGGGAAATCTAACCACAAATATTACGTATCAAGTTCATTTTGGCCCTTAGTTGCTGGATGCTTGGAGAACAAAGGAATAGAATCCGGAGAGATTAGGTTGTCTAGTTTAGTTGATGTGGAACTGTAAAAGGCATTCAATCTGATTCAGAGCTTTGTGAGATCAATGTGTAAAGAATAGTGGTCCCACCTGCACCCTCATGTCCTTAAATCAGTACAATTACATTTCCATTTTGCTAAACTTGAACCATGAATTTAATGCTCTGTCTGGGAACATAAGAAGAGCGTTGCTAGATAAGACCCAATGCCAATCTAGTCCAGCATTCTTTTTCCTTCAGTGGCCAATCTTATGCATGTGGGGAGCCTACAAACAGGACATGAGCTCATGTTTCCAAGCAACTGGTAATGCCAGGCATATTGCCTGTGATGCTGGATGTTATATATAGCTGCCATGTAGACTAGCAGTCATTGATAGACTTATCCTTCATGTATTTGACTAAGCCCCATCCAATTTGGTGACTACATTTTGTGGTGATGAATTCCATAGTTTGACTATGCACTGTGTGAAGAAGTACTTTCTTTTACCTGTCTGGTATCTGCATCCCTTACAATTGTTATCACAGAATTGTTATCCAATTCACTTCAGAATCCAATATAAACTTCTCCTGTTAACCTTCAAAGCTTTTCACGGTCTAGCTCCTTCCTATCTCTCCTCTCTCATCTCACACTATTGCCCCGCTCGTGCTCTTCGCTCCTCTGATGCCATGTTTCTCGCCTGCCCAAGGGCCTCTACTTCCCTTGCTCGGCTTCGTCCATTTTCGTCTGCTGCCCCTTACGCCTGGAACGCTCTTCCAGAACATTTGAGAACTACAAGTTCAATCGCAGCTTTTAAAGCTCAACTAAAAACTTTTCTTTTTCCTAAAGCTTTTAAAACTTGATGTTGTGCAGACTTTATACTGTTAGTTTCTACTGTTAGTTTTTCCCTACCCTGTGCCTGCTTACCCTTCCCTGTACCTGTTGGCATTCTCTTCCCCTCCTTATTGTTTTACTATGATTTTATTAGATTGTAAGCCTATGCGGCAGAGTCTTGCTATTTACTGTTTTACTCTGTACAGCACCATGTACATTGATGGTGCTATATAAATAAATAAATAATAATAATAATAATAACAGGGGAGCTATTTGATTTCTAATAGCATAAATGGTGCAGGAGCTGGGAGTAAGTACATTGATGTTTGTACTCAGTTGTGATTTCTCAGCACAGAACAACAAATGCTTCTGTTAGCTTTTAACTGATTGTGAAGAGCCAGATCAGGTTCACTTTCTATTAGTTTATCGTAACAACTTGAATTTGACTGGGAACAAGCCCTTCATTCTACTAAACTCAATGAGAAGAACGGCAGCTAACATGAATGGATCTCTGCCAAGGGTTTTCTTTCTTTCTCTAGATAGTCGCGTACTCTTGCCTTTGACTTCCTCTGTGATTTATTTGTATTTCTTACAAGACATTTAAGGGAGGGATATTTCTTTGGATTAAACCATGATGAAGGAAACACATGGCATATACTTTTGAAAGATGTTAGCCTTTTCTTCAGCTGCAAGTAGATTATCAAGCAAATTAGCATTTGCCTAATTTACATGGTAAAATTTACATGACAGTTCTACATGATGGATTCTAGGGGTGTGTGCTCCGCACCGAAAATCTGGGGGTCCGACGAACCTCTAAAATCACGCTGCAGTTAGGAGTCAGTTTTAAAACCATTGGAAACCCATGGTGCAGTTAGAAGATAGATTGAAGCCCTGAAGTATCCGAAGCATCTGAAGTATCCAAAGGTTTTTTAGGCCACGTGAAGGCATATTTCATGTTGATGGACAACTAACTAAACACTTCTGTATTCATTTACTTATTACACTTATATACCGCTCCCATAGCCAGGGCTCTCTGGGCGGTTTACAGAAATTCTAAAATTAAGATAAAAATGAGTATACAAAATTTAAAATTCTAAAACACATTCCCGCACCTTCCTGCCACGAATTAACCTAATTATAACCCAGACCGCCCTAACGTCCCTAGAATGAAGTAGGCAAAACCACGTTGTGGGAAAATTCCTACTTAGCCCTCCTTCCAAATGGAGCAACTGGCTAATCCCACACTAGGAATGGGTGGGAGGGAGGGAGCCGAAAACTGAAAGAGGCCTAGCCTCGGGCGGTGCGGCTTTTATAGCCGCGGCCCCACCCACGACTCACGAGGCTCAGACTCAGAGCCACGTGAGTCCTCTTCTTTCCAGCCCCTCCCAACTCACAACGGTTGCTTTCCCGCCCAAACTTAGGTTGGGCGGGAAGCATATTTGTGAGAGAGGGAGGACACATGAAAGAAGACACAGACACCAGAGCTTTGGGTATAACTAGGGCCTCTTTATTAAATGACCATGTTAATCCAACCCTCCCTGGATCTGAGTGTGACAGTGCGGGAATCACTCTGCTACTCAGGCCTACTGCCTGTCAAAGGGCGAGCCACTCTCCAAAGCAAGAAGCCGTTTCACCGGCTCCCTGCTTATGTGACACTCTGAGAGTGTGGGGAGACCCTGTCACTGCACCCCCGCCCGCTGCCATAAGGGACAGTGGGTAGATGCAGCCAGCATGGTCTCCAACTGCACACCATAGCCTGACTCATGAGTCGCACAACCCTGAGGAGCAGGACCTCTGGATATGCAGCTCACCGCCAAGGGTGCCAGTGTGCTCACCGTCTCTGTCCTGTGTTTACATTCCCGCACCTTCCTGCCACAAAAGGATACCAAGCCTCAGCTTAGGTCTCCTTTCCCCCACCGACCCAGGAAGAAATCCCGCAGTCCCACACTCAGATCCTGCAGGAAAATGTCATTTCCTGCATTGGAAAGGTGGACCCCATCTGCCCTATATACCTCTGGCCTGTTTGGCAAAATATCAGGGTGCGGGATGACCCATCCCTGCTTTCCCCATAGAAAAGCTCCAATTTCTCTGTTCACTTTGTGAACTGCCTTATTTAAACCTTTAATATTGTGTCCCTCACACCAATGGCGCCTGAGGCAACATAGGACCAGACGATCCACATCCGTGGCCATTGTCTCCAAATATACTAAAATCCTGCCTAGCCTGCAGAATCAGTGCCTTTCCTTTTATAAGATCCAAATCGTTACCTCCCAGGTGAATAACCAATACCTGTGGAGGGCAAACTTAAACTCAAACTGTGATACAGTGTAAAAGAGACCTCCCCGTCTCAACCTCGCCGTCCAACCCAGTGAACGGCAGCTTCAATCCAAGCCTCAACTGCAAGCCCATGCTTGTCCAAGATGCTCAGCGACTGGCCCAAAAACCATACTGTGCCTGCATGTGAGAATGAAGGGGAGGTCCGACTCTTCACAACATCTGGTGAAGAAAGAAACTATTAACTGCAAAGTCAAATGCTTCGAGAACATAAGTCTTAAAGGCTCTGGAACGCCATCTTCAGATGGCCCAATTCTTGTTTCTGGCATCCCGGCCATTGCTGCAGTAGAAGCAGCTCCAATATGAGAAGAGTGTGTTCAATTAGGCAATTATCCAGACCCATTGCCTGTAATGCTTTCTTGGCAACTAACCAAAACTGGAATTTGGTTAATGGAGATTTGTCACTATGACGGAATAGGTGGCCTTGCCCTAATCCTCTTGTGAACAAAAGGCTCTCAACACAGCCACCAGGCAGTCTCTGGACATACATAAGAAGCTAAGACTATGCTGGTGCCTCTTGCCCTCAGATCCCTCTTGGATTGCCTGAGGGAAATCCCAATCTCATCTCCATTGAGTGATATATCCCTAATTAGAATTGCTTTATTGAAGACATCCTTCTTATAGGATGCTAGCGCCTCGCTGATGCGAAACGCTGCAACAAACATTATCAAGTCGCCAGCGTGAAACCAGTCCTGTTCATATGGTGATGAACAAAGAGCTGCCCACTGCTGTCGCAGTCCTAATAGTATCTCCGGAGTAATAGGTTTACGTTTGTCCGGAGGGGCTAGGGCAATTCTAGCCCAACCGTCCAGCATACATCTGATTCTAGGGTCAGAAGTTGGATCTTTAAACCCCATTATCTTGGCCTCGAAGGACAGACCTGCAAATTTCCTCTTAAAGTTTTAATAGCTATACCTCTATTGTGAGAAACTACACAGAACTGCATTAAGTGTTCTATGGGAATGGGCCATTGAGCCACTAAACCTAAGGACATCCTAAAAGCGTGGGATTCCCTACCTGCGCGCTCATATAGCGCTCTGGTACCTGGGGCCACAGATCTCCTTATGGCATTCCAACGCTTCATCCCTCCAAGATCCCAAAATTGTTTGGGCATGGGATCTGGATGCTGCCGAGCTGCAGGGGCCAATTTCCGGAACCTGGACATCTGGTTGCGCGACAAAGCATCAGCGATCCCATTATCCATTCCGGAAACGTGCCGTGCATAAAATAAAATATTAAATTGGATACGACGTTAAATCACAGCAGATGCCCTCTAAATTCAAATAACCTGGCCACTGCTGGGGACACTAGTGGTCCATAAGTATCACTTAAAGCCATATGACCCAGATGCCTCGGAATGCACCTGTAGCTGTGCCTCAAATAGTGAGTCAGCCCTTCAAAAGGAAACATCGTTGTACTGGTTTAGGAAAGAAATCCCTACCTCAAGGTCCGCCCTCATCTCAGCAGATGCTCGGATGTGGAGAAGGGGTCACTTGATGCCCTTCATTGCATCACATAGACGTCTGGAAATGCTCTGCCGTGAGCTATCGCTCTTCAGGCAAAATTCAGGTGGCACAATAGCTCCAGAAGTTGCCTGAGAGTGATCTTATGGGCCTTGAATATAGCTCAAATAAGCTCTTTAAGAGATTGAAGTTTATCTTTAGGGAGGCTATAAGTCTGGTTGCGGGAATCAAGATGTATGCCCAAAATGCTAAAGCAGAAGAAGGGATAATTATGTATAAAACGATAGTCACCCGGGGCCTTTATGGGCACAATGCCCAAAGGTGACACCCTAAAACGAGACAAGGGAGGTTGCCCAACAGGACCTAAAACCCTAACGGGTTTCACTTCCTTTAGAATTCCCCCCCCCCCTTAACCAGACTCTCCATTCCGCGAATGGAAGCCTGGTTTCGGAAAAAACAGGGATCCGAGGGCCCTGAGGAATTCTAAATCCTAACAGAAATCTGGTAAAAAGACATAAAGCCTCATCACGGTATGGATAATTACGCAATAACGATGATAATTCCTGAATCCTGATTGGGCTGGGGTCCTTTGTAGAAGGGCCCGAAACATTAGGCTTACCACCAGGGCGGAATTCCCTTCCCCCTTTAGATCCTTGATCTTAGGACATCCTGAATACGGGTGCGCCCCCCATATATGGAGCACTCATGCTTAAACGTGCATTGCGTGTGCATACACGTGCCTTTGGAGCTAAACTCCCAACATAACAATCGGGGTTGAACCGATTGTCCAGCTGGCCCCCGAATCTGTGAGGGCCCCGCCGGGCGAGAAAGAATATGTCCACTGTCCGCCCTTTCACCAGAAACTGGTATGGCAGGGGTCATGAATTGCAGCCATAACTCAGGCTCCTTCACGTCCCATTTGACCTCTGAGTTGAACTGGGCTTTCAATCTGAAATCCTTGCCATAACCTAACAATGCTGGACCTAGGTATTCAGTGTAGCATCTGAAAATTATATCTAAATATTTAACTAGCACTGTTACCTTTTCGGGGTGGTTCAGTAAAGCTACCCCAAAGAATATAATGTAACCGGCCAAACAGTTGGCCCAAGTTCTCTCCACCTACTTCTTTCTACTACTTTCCTGGTCCCTTTCTTTGTTATTATCCTTGTCTTTCTGCTCCTCCTCTCTGAATAGGAGTGAGAACAGATCAACAAATTCGCCCTTCCAGGTCTTCTCTTTAGTGGCAGGTAACAGATGATACCCCGCTGGCGTAGGAATTGCTCCGTAAGAGATATTTGATCCTTTGGCTGAGGAATAGGGGTCATCCTTTGCTTCCTCCTTACTAGTTCCAGCTTCGGTTTGAATTGTTAGTGAAGCCACAACCGGAATAGAGGGACTAGGTTCAGTGATAGGGGCTGTTGCTGTCTGTACCTCAGCTACAGCTCTCACAGGGGTACTATTCGTGGGTTGCCAAACGGGCACACAGGCTTCTGGGGTTGCCTGCTGAGGGCTTTCCCTTTCCTTTGTTTCCTCAAGCTCAATGGGTCTAGGAGAGGCCAGAGTGGGCTGATAGCCCAAGGAGGCATGCCCCAGTGTGAGAATGGTGAAGGTGGAAGACCTGCTGTGGTGCAATGATACTCACTGTGTGTGGAACTGCCCGATGCCACTGGCTTGGCCATATACACAGATGAAGTAGACACTGCCGCTTGATAAGCCTCAGCAGTTTGCATAAGAGGTGAAGCGTCTTGTGCTGCGTCTGTTGTTTGCCCTTCAGGAGATTGTTCTGCAAAAGGAACTACTTGGTAAATTATTTGCTCTTTTACTCTTATGCCTCTTACTTCTAGTATTTAAATCCTTGGCTTTCCATTGTTACTAAAGAACTGCATTGTTACGCTCCAAGGCTGTAATGCGCTGTAAGACCAAGGACATTGAAGAATCCCCTTCATCATATGAAGAAGCAAATGGTGTTTGCAAAGGGCATTTAGAAAGCTGGCGGGGTACCCTTCCCTTTCCTTTACTCCCCCCAAGACCTTTCTTGGGAGGCATGGTGAAAGCTGGAAACAACCAAGGAAAGGAGGGTAATGAAGCGGGTAGCGCAATAGAACTAAAGCAGACAAAATAACCAAAACATACAGCCTGCAAAATCAGGTAACTGAATAATTCTAGGCCAGTAAAATATAAAGCTTAGCTAACCCCGCCTATTGACTAGGCAAAATGATTCAGAAATTATATAACAACTGAAAGAATAAGTAATCTAAACAGAATAAAGATAGGTAAAATGAAAACAACCAAACAAACAGTTAAAAGAAACTCTTAAATTTGGTCTCCCATCCAAACTCTGACCAGACAAACCCTACTTAGCTTCAGCAAAGTGGCTGGTTCATATATGCTCAGGCTATTCCTTGAAACATAAAATTAAGAATGCTTCCAAGCCAACTAAATAAATGGAAACGCTAAAACCTGGGCCGCGTGTGGAGCCCACTTGAAGAAGATATGAGAACGGGAAATAATAGCTGTGAAATAAAATGAATCAAGAAATAAACTATGTAGTAGTGAGACAAGCAAACCACAAAACTTTAAATTTAGTCTCATATCCGGGTACAACTAGACCCAGCCCTTCTTAGCTTCAGCAGAGTGGTAGGCTTGTATGCATTCAGGGGGACTTACGATTATATACTTAAAATGAAATTTAAATAAAAGTTCATATATTATATATAACTATATATATAATTTACTAAATTTATCAATATACTGAAAAACAATTAAACTCTAGAATTGTTGATCAAATCGCAAATAAAATTGCTGTGCAACAGTAACACAATCACACGGCCAGAAAATTAAAAGAAAATCACCACACTCAGGAAAAGAAGATTCAAAAGAAATCGCAAGCCAAATAACTCCAGGGAGATGGCAAACTAAATAAAACGCTAAGAAAATAAACTTAAACTAAAGGGGCAGAAGTGAAACCGAAACTTTGAATTGGTTCACTCACACACCTAAAACTAGGCCTCCACCCTTCTTAGCTTCAGCAAAATGGATGGCTACAAACGCTGCAGATATTAATTAAATGAAACGAAAGGGGGCCAGCCGCCTGAGCGAAAGGCCCTGGGCCCAGTGGGCCACCCGCAGCAGAAGGCAAGGAACAGGGACCGGAAAAGGTGAGATGGAAACCGCCGACAAGAGACTGGGGGGGGCGGCGAAACCGGGACAAGACCGGGACGACAGGGCAAGTGAGGGGAAAGTCCGTCCCGCAAGGTGCCCCACCGCTCCCCTGATAGATGGCAGGGCCAGGCAAAAGCCTGCCCGAAGGCAGCCCTAACACCTGCAAGCCCAATCGACCTCCCCCCACGCTCAAACCGCTGATTTTAAAAGTGGAAAAAACTCCGCCGCCATCGTCGAGAGAGCTGCCGCGCTGGAGAAGTTTTAAAAGGCAAGCCTCGCAGCCGCAGTCAAGCCGCCAGGCCACCAATTTGCCGCCGAATCTGCCGCAGGAAGAGCCTCTCCCGTCCAATGCTGTCCGATCGACAGCCGAAAACTGAAAGAGGCCGAGCCTCGGGCAGTGCGGCTTTTATAGCCGCAGCCCCGCCCATGACTCACGAGGCTCAGACTCAGAGCCACGTGAGTCCTCTTCTTTCCAGCCCCTCCCAACTCACAACGGTTGCTTAGGTTGGGCGGGAAACATATTTTCATTTCTTTATCTTTAAAAATGACAGACGTATGCATTTTTGTTAATTCCCAATGATGATAATAGCCTGGTTCTGCAAAAACTGAGGCCGTAGCTAGACCTAAGGTTTATCCCAGGATTGTCCTGGGGTCAAACCTGTTCATCTAAGTGCCACACAGGGCATCCAGTGCTCAAGCAGGGATGAACCCAGGATGATCCTGAGATAAACCTTAGGTCTAGCTACGGCCTGAGTGGATTTCCAATGAGTAATCCAGCAGTACAGGGAGACAAAGCCAGCTCAAAAATGGGGGGGATTGCCTCATCAGAGCTCCGCCCCAAATTTTGGGGAGGAGCAGACCCATTCTGCACACCCCTAATGAATACTTGCAACAGTTACAGAAGGTTGCATTTTGGCTACATGCATCCAGTAAGCTTTTCTACGTTGTGAACTATCCTGTTTGATCTATTTAAAGCTTATTATAGTGCAATTCTTCTTTTCTGTCCATGTGAAAATCAAAGATTAACTTTTTGAGACAAAGGCATTAAGTAAAAATAGTGTGTCGTAAACAGAATTCACACCAAGAGTGAGCTTTCTGTCTAACAATCACAAAGGTGTTAGCAGAACAATTTAGTATGTCCCCAAAATGTTTGACTTCCACACCACTGATTATATGCTGACATTATACCTAATGATACAATGTCATACTTGACTAGTTTTCTGTACAAACCATGAAACTATATATGAAAGGAATGAGTTACTATTTCCATTTAAATAGGCATGAAACGTCAAAAGCTGAGCAGTGTTTACAATTTCTTTATATTTTAGCATTTTAGTGATTTTAGTACCTCTTACATTTGGAGAAAGCTATTAGAAATTCTGAAAATTGCTAAAATAATGATAATAAACAACTATCTGGCAATATTAACTGGCAATATTAACTAAAAAAAAACTTGTTTATGTAAAAGGCATAAGACATCAAAGTGTCCCATCATTAAAGAATTGTCCTGTCCAAATTGACTTTAGACTGGCGCTGCATTAGAAGCTAATAATAAGTCTGTGAGAATAAAAGAAAATTATTATAAAATTGTATGGAGGTGGTATCTGACCCCGGTGAGATTAAACAGAATAAATAAGACGAATTCAGCAAATTGTTGGAGAGGATGTGGAGGGAAAGGAACGTATTTGCATATGTGGTGGGAATGCGAATTTGTGCAAAAATTGTGGAAAATGGTGTTTATTGAGATAAAAAAAATTGTGGGAATAGAGATTGAAGAGATACCTACAGTGGCATTACTATCACTATATGGTAATTTAAAGTGTAATAAAGAGACTAAAGAACTGATAACAAATTTGTTGACAGCAGCAAGGTTAATCATATCTAGGAACTGGAAGGTGCAGGGAAACTATCATATAGAAGAGTATAAAGAAATATGGGATATAGCTATTAATGATAAATTGACATGTAATATAAGGTTAAGAAAAGATATAACAAATGTAAATGAATTTGAGGGAATTTGGAAACAGTTCCTAGAATATGCATTCTCTAAGGGGGGTGGAAAACCACCACCAGAAGAAACAATGAGATTTTGGAAGCAGGAATAGATCCCGAAGGGTGGTGGGGTGCATTTATGATATGTTATGTGATTATGTAAAATTAGATAAGTATAATCTGGAATTATAAGCAATTTATGTTTTTTTTTATGTGTTAATTGTATTATGTGGTTTTATTTTAAGATGTGAAATTATTAATAAAAATTATTTAAAAAAAGAAGAAGCTAATAATAAGTTCAGCAATATGCAAAAATCTTCAAATGGACTTCAAAAACTCCAAAGTGCTGTGAATTTATATTTGAAATGACATTTGTTGAGTGGACACATAGATGATGCAAGCAAAGTTAAACACAGTTTTTGTTAATTTTATGTGCCTATTTTTCTCCACTTGACAGCAATGGGATTTAGGAGTGATGGTTAATACTGGCTGGAGAATACTCCCTTCCTTTAACTCATAACTATAATCAACCAGTCTACTTTTTATCATTTGTGTAATATTAAGCAGATGAGGGGGTTTCTCTGAAGACATTTTGCTTTTCAACTTCTTCAACAGAGGTGAAAATCCATACAAGGCATAACCTGACTGGTGCTACAGATTGAATTCCTTGTCTTACATAGTTATCCAATAGCTAAGTGACAAAGCCTTCGCCCATAACTAGTGATCATGAACATACTGTTACAGTGGCAGAAGGAACAAGATCTGCACTAATTAATGATGACAACGTTGGGACAGTTCATCTTGATTGTTATGATGCTTTTGTGCATGTAGTGATGTGAACCCAGGGAGATGTCTGTATTCTATGCATTGCAAAACAAGTCACAAAAGAAACGTTGGAAGAACCTGTGCTGTATTCCTTTGTATATGTTATGCATGCATATTAAATATGAGGCCAGCAGAAGCATTTTTGCAAGTTGTCTGAGGATTGTTGCCTGGTGTTGTTTCTGTTGGCTGGTATTAAATGATAATTCAAAGGAAGGGAGGAAGGGCTAGTCAATTCATGTAAATCACCTTCCCAAGGAGCCTGTTGAAGAATGGGAAATAAATAAGGCTGCAATCCAAGACAGTCAAACTGTAATTGCATTAATTGTGTCACATGTAGCTGAGCCTGATCGTTAGGTTTTTTGTTTTGTTTTGTTTTGTTTTGACTTTAGTGTAAGTGCATATGACCCCAATTTGGATCAGGGTCAGCATGCACCAGGAAAGGAAGGATTAAATTTCCCCACCTCACCACATGTTATTCCTTGAATTCCACCTCACCCTTGGCAACGGCATTTTTTCTAAAACCTCCATTGACTCCAATTGAGACTTTTTCTTCTTTTAATTCCCACGCAGAGGTTGGTGGTGGAATTTCAGAAACAATTCCTCTCTTGATGTGTGCTGATCCCAATCCAAATAAGAGCCACATAAAGTTACACTAAAGTAAAGAAAACAATCAGGCTCAATTATATGCTATACAATTTATGTAACATGTAGATTGATTCTTAGTTACTTATTTCTTTATTTGATTTAAACTTCACCTTTCTACCAAAAAATGACACTCAGTGAGGGAAGGAATGGTGGGAGTAAGCCCTCATTAAACCAAGTGTTTTTGTGGGATTATGCCAAACACCTTATGGCGGACAATCTTTTGGGGAAATAAAGATTGCCCAATTAAAAGATGTTTGACATACAACTTGGTAATCTGCAGTGTATTAAAATGTGTTTAGATTTTTATGAATCTGACCTGTGGATTCCACAGAAGACCAGCTTTTTCCAAATGATGTGGACTTGTGGACCAGTGTTTTTAACTTGCAGTGGGTGGGGTTGGGCAGATTTGCAGTTTCCTTAATGCATTAGCTAATGCATTAGTGCAAGTTGAATGAAGTTCTTGTACATGCCTAAAAATATCTGATTCCACTGATGAGCAGATGATGGAGCACAAGTCGCTTGGCAGTCAAACACAGACAGAACAGATTTAACAAAATCTGTTCATATTTAATACTTCCATGAATGGGTTTTAAAAAGTAGTGCAGAACCCTGGTGTGTGGAGGATCAAATGAGAGCTTGCCCCCTCCCAGTGCAAATAGTAGCCATTGGGTGGGGTTCTTATCTGGATAAAGACTGCAGTGACTGCAGTGAGAGCCAAAGAGGTAAGCACCTGCAATTTACTTTTACAAAGCCATTCATATGATTGCTAAGTGTATAAACGGCATCTAGTCTAATTGGAAAAAGAAGGTGTTGTAGACACTTATTTCTAAAAGTTTATTAATTAGCTCACCTAAAGAATTCTGTCTTGTAGAATTGGCTTCCAGTCTGTTTCCGGGCACAATTCAAAGTGCTGGTTATGACCCATAAAGCCCTATATGGCTCGGGTCCAGGTTATTTGAAAGACCGTATTCTCCCTTATGAGCCTGCCTGTGCTTTAAGATCTTCTGGAGAAGCCCTTCTTTCAGTCCCACCATCTTCACAGGAGCGCCTGGTGGGAACATGAGAGAGGGCCTCCTCGATGGCTGCTCCAGTGCTTTGGAACTCTCTTCCCGGGGAAGCTAGACTGGCTCCCCCCTTGATGGGCTTTCGGAAGCAGGCTAAAACTTGTTTGTTCCAACAGGCTTTTGGAGAGTAATGTGGCCCTCCATCTAGGTTAATGACTTATAATTTTGTTGCGTATTTTAAACTTTTTTTTTTTACATTTCTTTTCCTAGGTTTTACAATGTATGTTTTAAACTTTGTAAGACTGCCTTGAGGCCCAGTATTGGGCAAAAGGAGGGTTACAAATAGATGATGATGATGATGATGATGATGATGATGATGATGATGATAATAATAATAATAATAATAATAATAATAATAATAATAATAGTATGGGACCCACAAGAAAGGAAATCCAGGCTTTCTGGGTAGTCTTGAGGCAGCTTCCAATCTGAGGTTATTTTGAATATACCCATATTTTAAATATAGATTTATAAATGTAAAGTATGAATGTGACAAATGTGTTTGCAAACACATGTGTTCCATCTAAAATATGTGGAAAGGTGGGATTAACTACGGTTCTCTGGGGAGAACGTTTGTTGGCATATTGAAGTTTACTGCTGCAAAACAAATGAAACAGCTGCTACACACATTCAGTTACTTGTCCTCATCCAGGAATTAAAAATATTGTGTATTCATAAACTTATACACAGGCTCTGGATCTCCACATGCTGGGCTCCCCTCTTTGTTCCTGTTTTATTGGGGGGGGGGGCAGGAAGAAATCAAGAGGGATTTCCTTCCATGTACAGCAGGAGGTTCACTAGTTTGGTTCACTAGCTGGCTGCATTGTCACTAAGACCTATCGACAGAGCCAACTGGCTGTGCAGGATGGCTTGCAGACAGAGAAGGAAGTTCAGAAATAATGACACAGACACCAGAGCTTGGGATAACTAAGGACTTTTTATTAAATTGGGTAATTCACCCCTCCCTGGATCTGCATGTGAAAGTGCAGGAATCTAATTAATACTTTCTCTAGGCAACTAGCCTGCGTTATGGTCGAGCCACTTGGCCAAGCCAGGAGTCAGGTAAAATCTGGCTCCTTTCCTGAGCACCACTTGCATGCTTGGGGGAACCACTCCATGTCACCCCCGCTGGGAGCTGCACAATTCTGAGTAGGTGAGACAGAGAGGTCCCCAAAGGCAAGGCATACATCCTGAGTCATGAGCCAAACATCTCCTTGAGGATCAGGCCTCAGAGCTTGCCAATCACCATAAAATGCCAATGAGTGGTCAACAAACCTCTTCTGATGTTCTAAGATTCCCACACATCCCTGCCCATTCCAAACAACCTATTTACCCACACTCGACTACATTAAATACCAGTATGCAGTAGGCAAAAAACCCTGTACACTAGTGCTGATTCGTGGCAGGTAAAATTCCTTCTCAGCCCACCCACCCCCCTCCAAAGGGAGCGACTGGCTAATCCAATACTAGCTATAGGGTGAGAGGGTGGGAACCAGGAAGCGAAAGAGGCTGGGGAGCATAGGGAGTATGCCTTTAAAGGCTTGTCCCCATCCCACGCTTAATGTTGTATACGTGCCCAGTGCACGTGCAGTGTCATTTCTTGAGTGTCAATTTTTGTGAACCGCCCAGAGAGCTTCGGCTATTGGGCGGTATAAAAATGTAATAAATAAATAAATAAAATAAAATAAATAAATAAATAAAATTTCTTCCTCCTCCCTGCCCACAGTGACTCCTCCCTCCCAAGGGCAGGAAGAGGGCTTTTAGGGGAAGAACCTGGGAGCAGACCACAGGGAGAACCTTGTCCCTTCCATCCCCTCCTATGATATAAATAGGACTCCTGGTCCAAAGCTGCAGCGTTGCTGTCATAATGTTCTACTCATCCAGCCTTGCTTTGGCATTTGTTACCTTACTGTGGAAAAGGGTTAGCTGTTGGTTGATGGAGCTGGGAATATTACCCACAATTGTGATTGTTCCTTTTTGCCTTCCTTGTAGCATTAATTGTGATTTGTTGTGGAACTGAGTGGTTTATATTTTTGTCACAACATTTCTTCCAGGTGCTGGAGGCATGGGTCAGGCAAGAAAACTGAAAATCTGATACACACACACACACGCCACATATATAAACTAAGCCAAACTGTCTATACATAATTAGTAAGTAAACAAACAGTAAATAACATTGATGGTAACATTGATAGTATAGCTTTGTTATATCTTTAATAATAAAAGAGGATGTGTTTCCGTCTGTCGGTCCATCCATCTGTCTGTCAGTGCCATAGCATTAAGACCATGGAGCCTCAATACCTGGAACTTGGCATGCATAGAAAGAGGGTCCCAGGATGTCCACCTCAGGGTTATTTTGTTTTTAAAATGCATTAATTTTAATTAATTTAAATGTGTCCATGTAGTTGGAGACCACAGTAACATCTTTAGCTACTAGGGGCAAACTTCCCGAACCAGGACGTAGATTTGCAGTCTATACAGTCTGAAGCCAGGGCAGATTATTATGAAGAGGGATAGAATTATATTCCTTCTTGGGTATGGATGAAATCCATATCCACTCTTTTCCATTCCTGTGATGAAAACCACCTATCTGCATATGTGGAAAATTGTCCTGAACAAGTAGCTGGAGTTGCAAATATTTTCCTAATAGTTTTGTTGATCTTCCAAATTTATCCAGGTTTCTGTGTTCAGAAGTGGTGTGAATTGCTATAGTCTGCTTCTGTTTGCTAAATCCTTAATCAAGGACAACAAGTAGTATGTGCATGATAAATAATTTGTAGCAAAGCAATATTAAGCATGAAAACTATTTTTTTTTAAATTATTTAAGGCTATAATCCTGTGTGAATGTTCTTGTCAGTAAATCCCACACTGTGTTTTATATACATTTTTCCTTTATTTTATTTTTTTGCATTGGGCTGTACATTTGTACATCATTAAAAGTATCCCATGCTCAAAACATGATTTGCTAATGCAAATTAAAATGTATATGTGGCAAAACACTTGTGAGTATTTTTTTGCACTGGTTTTTTTAAATGTTTTTTTTTATTATTTTCTATAACTACATAATAACTATACTTCTAAACAATACAAACGAAACGATATATAATAACCCCATAATACATAATAATACATACTTAAACTAATAAACATACATTCTCTTCACTTAATTCTGCTTTGATCTAATCATTGATTAACATTAAAGTGCACAACCCAGAGATCTTATTCTGATTTCCAAAATCTCATTGATTCTTCTGGAGGTGTTTTCCCTCTCCCCCTTAATAATACAAAGCCCAAAAACTGTTTCCGTATTACTTCAAAATCATTCATTTTTGTCATTCCTCTTCTAACTCTGATGTTACATGTTAATTTATCATTAATAGCAATATCCCATATTTCTTTATACCAATCTTCTATATGATAATCCCCTTGAACTCTCCAGTTCCAGGGTATCATTAATCTTTCAGCTGTTAACAAATTTGTTATCAATTCTTTTATCTCTTGATTACATTTCAATTCACCATACACTGATAACAATGCCACGATTGGTGTCTCCTCTATCTCCATTCCTATAATTTCTTTTATCTCATTGAACATCATTTTCCATAATTTTTGTACAAATATACATTCCCACCACATGTGTAAATACGATCCTTTCTCTTGACAACCTCTCCAACATAATGCCAAATTCATCTTGTTTATCTTTTTTTTTCTCCCACTGGTGTATGCACACCAGCGCATGCTAATGACCTTTTCTTGAATAGTTAAATCTAGTGATAATTCTGAGACAAGAATGTTCCATGATTTAAAAATAATTTGGATATTTGTAACTGACAGTGTATCACATATGCCACAGCAAACAATGAGAAGCTGCCAATGCAGAACAGACTCATGTAATCAAGTCCCACTAATTTAAGTGTCCGGATTTCTTTGTTGAAATGTCAGAATGATTGAAAAATTGTTGATGCAGAAGGAAGAAAGGCAGGCAAAATTGTCAAATCAAATTATTTAAAATTCATGGATGTCTGCCTGAAATTTACCATTACCAAAAGAAAATGAACATGCAGGTTTGCTGTCCAAAATATAAATATTGATGTTCTGATGTGTATTATTTTTCACTCATTAACATATCATTTGATTGATGAACAACATCTACTGTACTTTGGTTTCATTATCACATGAATGAAAGGATGGGAAGCATTATTGCCTATCATTTTGATGTGATTACATTGCGTAACACATTTCCAGTTATCATTGCATGCTCAGTTGCACAAGTTTAAGGCCAATTAAAATCAATATCATTTTAAATGTACCTTAACAAAAAGCTCCATCCGACAAGCGTTTTACTGCATGCTTGTTGCTGGGCACTCACAGAGTTTGCGCAGGACGTTGTCTGCCTCCCGCCCCTTCTGGCCTTCCTTCTGTGACCAAAAAAACCCTCATTAAGTCCATTTTTTAAAAATCTTGGAATTGCTGCTCTCTCCTGCTGTGTGCAAGAGAAGCAGTGCTATTAGAACAGCAGACTCAATGGGCCTCGTGCTCGTTCTGTACTTCCTCTTTTGAAAAGAGGAAGTAACTGAGGAATGAAAACACGTGCTGAGAAGCGAAGGTAGGGAGCGTGTTAACCCCCGGTGTGATGTAGGACTGGGAATGTAGCCTAAAACCTTTTCATATTTACATGGATTCATATTATATCCATTGTACTTGCTATGTTCATTGACAGACATATTGAATGACAGACATCCCAAAAATGGAAATTCCATTTCTGGAAATATATATTCTGAAACCCACTTAACTGCATAAAATATGCAGGCAATTTGTGCCCTCTGTGTCTGTGTGTGCATGTATGTATATTAGTGTTGTACTAAAACCCTACCTGCCCTTTTACAACCTCCTTGATTCCCAGCAATTGTTTTTTGGCCTCTTTCATTGGGATGTTGACAATTTCAGAGAATGTTCTCTGTGTGCAGGGCTACAGTGCTTACCTTGCTGTAGGGAGGTGGCTGAGGGGTTCATATGTGCTCTTCTTTTTACCTGTCTGCCCACCTTGCCCCACTTTGATCTTGCAGCCCCTCCGGATGCTTGAGCTTCTTGAAAAGACTAGAGACAGAACTCCCTCTCTTAGAGCTTTCCAGTATGGCTGTCTGTTTAGCCACACTGGAAATGCCTCTCCAAAGGCTTAATTACTGGAAAAAAGTGCTTTCAGCTACACTATGCAGTCTTCTTCTTCTTCTTCTTCTTCTTCTTCTTCTTCTTCTTCTTCTTCTTCTTCTCCACACACCTTTTGACTTTGGTCCTTTCCCCTTTGCCGAAAGAGTTCCCCCACCTCTGTGTTAGTTGCTCTGTTAGCAGTTGTGCAACCATTAACAAAGCAACATCAATTCTTTTAATTATTCTCCTGGGCCAGATCTACACCAAGCAGGATATGACACTTTGAAGATGTTTTGAAAACTGTATATGTGTAGTGTGTCCTGGGCCCCAACAGCTGTCACTACTGTTATAAATCGTTTTCAAGCAGTAGTGTAGATCTTGCCCTGGTGCAATGTTAGATACAACCTAAGGAATTTATGTCACAAGTGGAATGGGAAACCAATAAAAAGTTTAGAAGAGTCACATCACAGGATCTGAATGATATGAGAAGTGAACTCATTGAGCAACAAAGTTCTGGATAGATGTGACAGAGAGGAGTGTGATGGCAGCAATGGGCTAGAGAGGAGACAGTTGTGGTAACCAAGTTAGGAGATAACCAGGGCATGGATCAATATTTGATCAGAGAACTTTTATTCTTCTCTCTCTCTCTCTCTCTTTTTCACACACACATACTATAATTGAAATTAGTCCATTATGTTCTTGCGCGGCTTTGACTTTGCCCTTTAAAAATCACTCTACTTTCAAGTGAGATTCAAACCATCCTCTGGCATTAGTTTTAAGATTGATCTTTTCCCATTTATATTGCATAAAATTGTGGTTCACATTCGCCTAGACATTCATGAGGGAGCATGGATTCTCTTGCCTTTTCTCCACTGGATAAGGAAAAAGAAGAGAAACGTCATTTACTGGATATCATTTAGTTTATTTTGAAAACATTCTGTGTATCCTGTCATTAGAACCATAGCTCTGTGAAATGTAATGTCTGCCCCCTTTGCCTGCCATTAGCTGTACTCAATATATCCCATTTATGCAAAGTTCTGATTATCAGGATATTTGGGATTCTCTAAGACAGCTAAAGAAAGTAGGTGAAGTCATGCTTTTTGTGACATGACAGGGTTGTCTTCACATTTAGAGCCAGTGTGTGTGAGTGTGAAGCCTGGAGAACATTTTTTGTAATAGTCCTCTTGCTTTAGGGGTTCCTTACTGTACGCAATGCAACAGCAAACAGAGAAAATTAAAAAGATGGGGAAGTACAAACTGATGGGTTTAGGCAAGAAATACTAGCCTTATTGACATTCTGAATGACTACAACATATCCACAGGTGACCTCCCACATGTATTCTGTTCATGCACAGCAGTGGAGGTGCTAGATGTCCCACTGCCTGAAGTGGAACGGTGTGCACTGCCACTCCTTGCACGTGCATGCCCCACCATTATTGCTGTCCCGTCATGCTCTACAGGCAGTCTACAGGGTTACCTCACAATGTCTTGCTTTGAGGAAGGGCCCCTCAAAGCATGGCATTTAGGCCTGGGCAGCTCTCCAGAGGGGCCACCCATCCACCTGTTCTCTTGTTTGGTGGGTGGGGATGCCTATGCATATGCATGCATGTGTAAGCATGGTAGCAGAGCAATAATGGGGGCATGCATGGGCTTGGTGACAGCAGTGGGGTGAGTGGCAGAAAATATCCTTCCATTTTAGGCAGGCTTTAGGCCGGAACATCTCTCCAGTGAAGCAGCCTGCCTGATCTATCACATTGGAAGACTCCTCAGAGTGAGAGATCAGGCGGGTGGCCTCTCCAAAGAGGCTGCCCACCCAATCTTTCACTCTGATGGTTCTCCCAAAATGAGGGATTAGTCATCTCCCTTGCCCATGGTAGATTATTTAAAGCGAGAGTCGGGGCTCTGCTCCATGAGCTGCTCTCCCACTGTGACATTTGCAGCAGCAGGTGAGTGGAGCTGGTACATCACCAGTGCCCATGGGAGCTCTCCTAGCAGTGGGTGGGTACAGTCCATCACTCCTCCTGATTGGAGCCAGCAGAGGTCTTATTAAGTTGTTGTTGTTGTTTACATTTATATATTGCCCCATAGCCAAAGCTCTCTGGGCGGTTTACAAAAGAATATAAATATGAATGAGTTCAAATCTCCAGGGCCCGATGAATTGCATCCTAGAGTAATGAAGGAGCTAGTGGAAGAACTCTCAGAACCTTTGTCTATTATTTTTGCAAAATCATGGAAGACGGGTGAGGTGCCGGATGACTGGAGGAGGGCTAACATTGTCCCTATCTTCAAAAAGGGCAAAAAGGAGGAACCTGGTAACTACAGACCAGTCAGTCTGACATCCATCCCTGGGAAAATTCTGAAGCAGATTATAAAGAAGTCAATCTGTAAGCACCTTGAAAACAATGCAGTGATTACTAGAAGCCAACATGGATTTGTCAAGAACAAATCCTGTCAGACTAATTTGATCTCATTTTTTGATTGGGTAACCTCCCTTGTGGACTGTGGGAATGCTGTGGACATCATATATCTTGACTTCAGCAAAGCTTTTGACAAAGTACCCCATGATATTTGATTAACAAACTAGCTAAAAGTGGGTTAAATGAAACAACTATTAGGTGGATTACTCTGTTGGCTACAGAATCAGACTCAAAGAGTACTTATCAATGGAGCCTTCTCAAACTGGGGAGAGGCAACGAGTGGGGTACCTCAGGGATCACTCCTGGGCCCAGTGCTCTTCAACATTTTTATTAATGATTTGGACGAGGAGGTTCAGGGAACGCTGATCAAATTTGCAGATGACACAAAATTGGGTAGGATAGCTAATACCCTGGAAGACAGAAACAAACTTCAAAGTGATCTTGATAGGCTGGAGTGCTGGGCTGAAAACAACAGAATGAAATTTAATAGGGATAAATGCCAAGTTCTACATCTAGGAAATAGAAACCAAATGCACAGTTACAAGATGGGGAATACTTGGCTCAGCAATACTACAAATGAGAAGGATCTTGGAATTGTTGTAGATCACAAGCTGAATATGAGCCAACAGTGTGATATGGCTGCAAGAAAGGCAAATGCTATTTTGGGCTGCATTAGAAGTATAGCTTCCAAATCACGTGAGGTACTGGTTCCTCTCTATTCGGCTCTGGTTAGGCCTCATCTAGAATATTGCGTCCAGTTCTGGGCTCCACAATTCAAGAAGGATGCAGAGGAGGGCAATCAGGCTGATCAGGGGTCTGGAAACAAAGCCCTATGAAGAGAGACTGAAAGAACTGGGTATGTTTAGCCTGGAGAAGAGAAAATTGAGGGGAGACATGATAGCACTCTTCAAATACTTAAAAGGTTGTCACATAGAGGAGGGCCAGAATCTCTTCTCGATCCTCCCAGAGTGCAGGACACGGAACAACGGGCTCAAGTTAAAGGAAGCCAGATTCCAGCTGGACATCAGGAAGAACTTCCTGACTGTTAGAGCAGTACGACAATGGAACCAGTTACCTAGGGAGGTTGTGGGATCTCTCACACTAGAGGCATTCAAGAGGCAGCTGGACAACCATCTGTCAGGGATGCTTTAGGGTGGATGCCTGCATTGAGCAGGAGGTTGGACTCGATGGCCTTGTAGGCCCATTCCAACTCTGCTATTCTATGATGCTATGATTCTTATTATGACTGAATTCCATGACCAAACTTTGGACTTTCTCATCTTAGAATATAGAATAGCTTGCAAGTTTTTGCCTCCAGAGCCTACAGTGTGTGTGACCCAGCTACATGCATGGTTTGTTTGATTATTAAAAGTAAAAATAATAATAATGATGAATGCAAATAGCATTTGGGGGGTGGACTTCAATGAAAACAGCCTAATGTCCCCACAGAGACACACCACATGCAAATTGGACTAACAAAGATGAATGGTAAAAGAACAAAAGCAACTGATTAGAGTATCTAGCATGCATTTTTACAATTTTGTTTGAGAATATCACTTTCTATGATAGCAGCCCCATTGGTACAAAGTGAAAGGGAATCAAAGGATATCATCAAATACTGCTACTAATACCAGAAGTATACATGCACAATTATACTGGGGAGAGAAGCTAATGAAACTTCTGATCAAACACCCCATACGTACCATCTGTTGATGAAGGAAATGTTTGATATAGTCTTTAGATTGACAAGGATATTTTTGTATCTTTGTTAGAACAGCGGGTATTTAGACTACCTGAAATTTAAGCTGTTCATGTCAGTTAGAAGAAAGCCATTTCACTTTGAGCTTGCTTTCTCACCTTCAACTGCTTTGATAGGTAAAGCATTATTTTAGTTTAAAGGCAGTAGTGTAATGGAGGCAGGACTCACAGGGACAACTTTTTCTTTTTTAAAAAATTTCCAGGGACATAGACATTGTTTGCCAACTCACCTGAGTATCCCTATTCCCTTAGCTGCAATTCCAACAGTAGCTGGGGGGAAATAATTTTTTTCTCCAGTAACAATATTTTGCTCACTGTTGTAAAGCAAAGTATTTTGGGGTGGTTGGCTCTTGAATGGGCAATTAAGCTTTACAAAATATGTCCTCCACGTGGAGATGAAAAATGCTAGAACTGGTTTGTTGATATGGACCAACACAGGTACCTGCATATTTGGACTCTCCCTGGAAGAGTAGTTATGGAGACTAGGGCTGTGCTCTGCCTCAGACTGAGGCCCTGAATCCGAGCTGAGGTGGGTTGATTTGGCCCGCCTCGGCTCAGTTCCAAGGCGGTTCTGACAAAGCCCGAGTTGGCCTGAAGCCAAAGTCAATTGGCTCCGAAACTTTGGGCTGCCTCGGCACTTCAGATAATAGCCTTGGCAGGTCCCTTACCTGCTGCTGTCCGCCATCGCCACCTTCTTCTTCTGGTGGCTTCTGGTGCTGCGCCTACTCCCTGTCATTTGTGGCAGCGGCACTGGAAGCCGCCAGAAGCAAGAAAGTGGCAGCGACGGCAAATGGCAGAAGCAGCAGGTAAGGAGACTGGGGAAGACTTTTCTGGGTGTCAGCTGCACAGCTGGCACCCAGAAAAGTCAGAGTCACCTCAGAGGGCCTGAATCTTGCCTTGGTGTTGGCACCAAGACAGGTCGGGCAACCCCCAAATCACCCCCAAGCTGAACTGGGGCTGCTTTGAGGGCTCTGAGCCGGCCTCTGAGGCAGATCGGGGGTTGGGTGCACAGCCCTAATGGAGACTGTCATGATGAGTGCCTGCACTTCAGAATTTACCACTACACCACTGTTGACAGACAAGATAAATTTAAATAAAGGTGTTTTTTTTAAAAAAATAAATGCTACCACTATTCAAACCATCAGATAGGCCATCAAGGAATGTATTGTGACCACAGTATAATCATAGTTATCTAATACAGTTTTCATAATTTGGATTATTAAATATAAGCAGACATTTCTCTGTCTGGCAATTTTGCATTGAAGTGGCATGAGGATGCTGGCAACGTAGGTTGTTCTCTGGTGATCCTACGACCAACTAAATATATTATCTTTTATTTACCAGTCTTCATCGTGCATTGTTATCTATTCAGATTTTGTTTCTTATAATAACTCACAACAACAGAAGTATGGATAAATGTTACTCATTAAATATGTCCTACATATTTAGGCACTGAGCTCCCTAAATATGACCAATTCATACACATTATGATACTGTGGTAGCCTTAATGATTGGGTGCACTTCTGTGTTAGCACTCAAATATATTCTGTGGATCCATAATGGTCAGCAGTTCATGAATTAATTAATTTTCCTGTTGGAACCAAATAACAGATAGTCAATGAGAGTACATCAGAATAAGTGCTCTCAGAAGTGCAGCCATGGTAATTTATAACAATGTGGGGCAGAAAGAAGTATTTGAATTTTAATCTGTGGAATGGAATCACACACTGTGCCCCCACCTTCTCTGGTTAAGCAGTTTGTCATAAATATGCATTTGCAAGAGTAATAATTGGGTATGCCCATGTATAAAATTACACTTGACAATCGTCGAAGGAACAAATCGTGAAAATCTATTAGATTACGCTTCTTCCATCTCATCTCATTTTGCAAAATCTACTAAATATTATCAAATAACCATTTAAAAATGGCCATAATGGACGATGTATTGCTGAGAGGGATAGTGGAAAGGGAAATGACTGTGCTAAAACCATGGAAACAATGCTAGCCTTAGAATACTTGGTTTTTAATATGTGCTGACTTTTGAATAAGCCAATTAAGGCTTATCACCAAAGCAAGAACTACATTAGAGGGAAATAATTGGCATTCCAGGCTTCAGTCTGGATCCCAGTTTCAAAGAGTCTAGTGGTGCAATCCAGCCATTCTCTTCTGCATGAGCCAAGACACAGATAGGAAACTCTTAACCATTCTGCACCCCAGTGTGAGGAGCTACAGATGCCATTTGGCCACTTACAAAGAGATGCAGGCAAACGACTTGCTTATACAAACAGCAAGAAATGTTCTGTTATGTAGGACCTCACACTCATAATGCTACAACTTAGTCAAAGTTCCTTTGCTGTTCCCTGGTTAAAAAGCCACTCACATGAGTCAGTAAACAGAGCCCATCATGGCTGACCCTTCAGCCATTGTTCACAGCAAGACATAAGTTTATTTACTTATTTGTTTATTTTTGCTTTTGTTAAAACTGGATGGATGGCCAAAGTTTAAGATAAACCCCACGTCTTTTCCAAATTGAGAAATTCATGGCTTATATCCAGGCTTAGCCATACTTAAGTCAGTCAGGACAAATTAAAGTCCCACTGATTTCAATGGCTCTATTCTATAACTTAAGTCTGGATCCAATGTCTTGTCTTTTATAACTTTGGACCTATTTTTATTAAACTTGAGTCTTTTGTGGCAAACATTTATAGAACATGCAGCTTGTGAGATTGTTCCTGAATAAACCAAGCCAGAACAGATTGACAGCTGAATTATGTGTTGTATTCGTTTATATAGTCACTGAAATAACCAGTATCCATTTTTTAAAGAGCCAATTCCATTTTGGGGCAGAAAAGAAGCCAAATCTAGGAAGGGAATTCAGGAAGTACTACAAGATGCAGGTTTTTACGTTCTAATTTGATAGCTAAATTGTTGTTCAGGATGAATGGAGTTAATTCTCATCTTTATGGGAGCACAAATTCACTCAATACAAACAGGCATTTTTGAATGTCTTGAATTCACTAAATAAAAAAAATAGAAAGGTGATAATGAATAATTTCTTCATGCATTGCATTAGCACTTGAAATGGGAAATGAAACTTGTTATGTAGGAAGTGGGAAAATAAAAACAAAAGATGTGAGACAAGGCAGGAACTCACACTTTACAACTGGTGTTCCTTTCAAAATATTTGTTCTACTGTGTATCAGTTTCATGAGATAAACGGCCTTTCATTGTTAGAACCAGGTAACATTATACCAGCAAATAGCTGATACAGAATTCAGAACTGGCACTTCATCACTTATTAGAAAATGGAAATATACCAAGGTGTTTTAGTTCTAAAGTCCAGGCTTGATTACTGTTATCACGGGCCTGCCCTTGGACACAGTTCAGAAACTACAACTGGTGCAGAATGCAGCGGCTAAAGTGTTTGTAGAAGCTATGCATCCAGATGTTGTTGGACTTCAAATCCCATCAGCCAAGCATGGCCAATGGTCAAGGGTGGTGGGATGTATAACACCCAAACATCTGGAGAGCTAAAGGTTCCTTGCTTCCTTCCCTAAATGCACTCCAACTGTACTTTTTAGAGGCTCCAAATTCTTTCCTGCATCAAGAATGGGAAATACCTCTGTCTTGTTGAAGCTGGTAAATGCCAGCCTTAGAATCTGAATTAGGCACTTAAAAGTGGTGACATATTTCACAGGTTATTTGAAAAGGATGAGCCTGTAGGGTGACTATATGGAAAGAAGGACAGGGCTCCTGTATCTTTAACAGTTGCATAGAAAAGGAAATTTCAGCAGGTGTCATTCGTATGCATTTTACACCTGGTGAAATTCCCTCTTCATCACAACAGTTAAAGCTGCAGGAGCCCTGAGCTCTTTTGTATCTGGTCACTAGGGCAGGGCTCCTGCAGCTTTAACTATTGTGATGAAGAGGGAATTTCACCAGGTGCTGCATGTGTACAAATGACACTTGCTGAAATTCCCTTTTCTATACAACTGTTAAAGATACAGGAGCCCTGTTCTCCTTTTCGTATGGTCACCCTAGATGAGGTGATATTGTGTTTTATATAGATTATCTCCTGGGCAACCAGAATTCAAAGATAACATCCGAGGTGGCTAGATTCTCTGCTACTGCAGTTGCTTCTCAGCGTGGGATAATACCATCTGACTGTGATGTTTTAATTTCTTAAATCCTATATTATTATGAGTGGGACATGTACAATTTAATTAATTGCTTATTTACTTGTATTTTTAATTATTACCCTTTTATATTATTATATTTATAGTCCCATCTTACTTTGCTGGCCCTGGGAATATTATTGTGTTTATGTGCTGTTCTTTTTTGATGGCCCTATGACCATAAGTAATAATAATAATAATAATAATAATAATAATAATAATAATTCTTATAAGGGGTAGTAATTTGTAAAAACAACAACACCCCTATGTGAGACTTACCCACCAAATAAAATGCAACTAACCAAGGTTCAGTTGGCTTCCTAGGCAGGTTCTACACTCCTGCTTTAAAACGGTTGATAACAGTAGTTACAACTGTTGGGGCCCAGGACACACTCCATAGACAGTTTTCAAACTGTTTTCAAAGTGTCATATCCTGCTTTGTGTAGATCTGGCCCTAGTTTGCTCCCTGCATGGCACTGCAAAAAAAAGGGGCACCTGGCAGGCCAAAATGCATGGCTGTTGAGCTGTTTTCAGCTGGGTAGGTCACAAGTTTGGCAAACCTGCCCTATTTTATTTTTAAAAAATAGATTTTGATTTGAAAAGTTTTCAAGCTCTGATGTTACATCAATCACTCTGTACATGTGAATCTTGCTGAAACTCTCCAGGGTAACATCTCATCAGCCTCTTTAAAAATATATATGAAAGGTGTGTTTCTGTTTTTTATAAGTGTAATTTTGAAAACAGGTGTTATTTATTTGCAGTAACGGTGTTTCAGGTGAGTTTCAAATTATTTGTTACCAGTATCCAGACGCCAGTCAGTGTTCCTGGGCAATTCATGTGGAATATATTGGTTGTGACAAAGGTGCAATATCCAGCAGAGCAGGCTTTCAAAAACAGAAGGGTTGTTGTCTCTCTTCATTAGATTAGAAGCAATGCAATAGCTGCTAGCTTTTGTGCCCAAATGCTTTTCAAAACCACATTCCTATTATGTAATTATATTTATGGTGTACAAAACCTGATGTTTTATCAAGTTGTACATTAGTCACTACAAAAGAACCATTCTCTTCATGGGATCAACCTAACTCGGAGAATAATGTGAAAGGTTGACTTTTTGATGGTGATAGAATCTGAATTCATATCATGTGGGTCAAATGTTATTATAGAAAATCCTGGGTTTTGAATAAGGTTTACAACTATCCCATGAGATAGTTAAACCCCCAGCACCCTGTGGAAGTAGAGGAATCATTCAAAACATGTCCCGATCAGATTTTATTAGCAAAACAGTGGATGACTCTCCTCCTCTTTCCTTTTGTTATTCCTTTTGCAAATGTTTGCTCATAGCATTTTTGTGGCACCAGAAGCAAAAACATTTTTCCTGAATTTATTACTTTGCATAAATTTTGAATTTGCCATCAAATTATATCATAAGAGTTGCTTCTAGTAAATAGTTGTGCTGTAAGGCAAGTCTTGGAAAAATGCAAACATCTCCCACAGTGGCAGTGACCAATTAATGGTGCTGAGGCAGTAGCTAAATCTTGTCGATTTTTCCTGTATAATATTGCCAGGATTCAATCATTTTTGTCTGTCTCTTCCGCCAAGATGCTTGTTCATGCACTGGTTATTTCACGGTTGGACTACTGCAACCTTCTTCTCTCTGGCCTTCCTTCTTCTCACATCAGTCCGTTGGTTTCTGTTCACCACTCTGCCGCAAAGATCATCTTCTTGGCTCGCCGCTCTGACCATGTTACTCCGCTTCTGAAATCTCTTCATTGGCTTCCAATTCACTTCAGAATCCAATATAAACTTCTCCTGTTAACCTTCAAAGCTTTTCACGGTCTAGCTCCTTCCTATCTCTCCTCTCTCATCTCACACTGTTGCCCCGCTCGTGCTCTTCGCTCCTCTGATGCCATGTTTCTCGCCTGCCCAAGGGCCTCTACTTCCCTTGCTCGGCTCCGTCCATTTTCTTCTGCTGCCCCTTACGCCTGGAACGCTCTTCCAGAACATTTGAGAACTACAACTTCAATCGCAGCTTTTAAAGCTCAACTAAAAACTTTTCTTTTTCCTAAAGCTTTTAAAACTTGATGTTGTGCAGACTTTATACTGTTAGTTTTACCCTACCCTGTGCCTGCTTACCCTACCCTGTGTCTGTTTGCATTCTCTTCCCCTCCTTATGGTTTTACTATGATTTTATTAGATTGTAAGCCTATGCGGCAGGGTCTTGCTATTTACTGTTTTACTCTGTACAGCACCATGTACATTGATGGTGCTATATAAATAATAATAATAATAATAATAATAATAATAATAAATAATAATAATAATAATAATAATAATAATAATGTGCTTGCCTGATTGTAAAGCTGAGCAAAGTACACTGAGGAAAAACTACTACTACTTTCTTTATTGCGATCTATAGATCCATAAAAAGAAAACAAACGAACAACAAACAACCAAACACAAGAATCAGACATGAAATCATACAATTAGAGCTATTATCAACTTTAGTCTAATACACAAAGAGCTCTAATCTTGGCCGCCACTGTAAGAAATTTAGCAACAGCCAAAGTTAAACTTGAAGACTTATCTTCCAACAGAAACTTAACATAAAATTTGCCTGAAGTTCTGGGCAGTTTGCTCAACAATGGGGTAATCATAAGATGGCAGGCCTGATTATAAAAGCTACAGGACAGAAGGATATGCTCCATCGTCTCCACTTCCGTATTCCTACAGGGGCACCGTCGTTCCTGATAAGGGATATCAGCATATCTGCCCTGAAGTAATTCAATAGAGTAAACATTGCATCTGGCCATGGAGAAGGCAATACGATATTTAGCGACCGACAAGTTCTTTAGATAGTCAGCCAGCTGAAGAGGCCCAATGTAATGAACGTGCAATGCACTGGGAGAGCAAGAAACATGAGAGCGAGCACGTAAGTCGCAGAAGGCTATATCCCACAGTCTTTGTTTGATAGCTTTAAAAGCAAAATTCAAGCCCAGATTAAGGAGGAGGGAAGAGGAGAGACCTATTGAAGCTGCCTTCCTGGCAAGAAGCTTGGACCAGCTGTTCACGTAGTTGTCCTGAGCCAGACAGGGAAGCAATAATATGGAAAAACAATAATATATGCACATTTCTCTGCAGTATTCAGGGCCAACAGTTCAAAAACTACAGATATTTTGACTAGCGGTAAGCTGAATATTTGTTATGTCCAATGTTTAGCTCCAACAGGAGCCATTACAGAAGAGTAGCATTTTTCACTAAATCCTCCTTTCAAAAATAGCTTATTAAACAAATATAACATGCCAGGATCTTTTCAACGCTTTTCACTATTATCAGTTTTTCAAGTCATAGAATCATAGAGTTGGAGGGTGTCTTCACTTCATAAAAAAAATGAAAAATTGAACAGTTACCATTATCTCTGAAATTAATGTGAAGTGGTACAAATGGGAATTCATAATATTTGAGGGCAGATGCTAAACTTGGTAGGTAACTAAGGGTCATCTAGTCCACTCCCTGTTGCTGCAAGAATTCCACTATTACAACATCCCTGATAGGTGGCCACTGAACGTCTGCTTAAAAACTCTTAATGAAAGTCAGTCCAACAGCTTCCAAAGCAAGAGATTCTTCACAATGTTTAGACAAAGTACCCTTTCTTGTAATTTGAACCCTTTGATTTAGATCCTACCATGTGGAGCAAGACTAACTGAATTTGCTCCATCATTTATGTGACATCCTTCAAATATGTGAGCATGGCTATCATATTGCTTATCAATTATCTTTTCTCCCTTGAATTCAACATAGTAGTCAAGATGATGTTTGTCTGTGGCAGCAGTGATGGTTGGGTGGCTGCCATTCTCCCTGTCTTCTTTAAACAGCCTGGATGTTGTATTATTCTGGGTCATTGTGAGGGAAAATGGTGCCTGCCACACACAAATGACAGGTCTTACTGGAAGTTGCAGGTTTCCATTGTGGTGGCCACCATTTTCTTCACAATCTTTCAAAGCAATACAATGCCTTGGCATTGTCGGCAAATAAATAGTAGCTGCTAGGAGATTACGGCTGAGAAGATATCTGCTGCCTCCGCTGCTGAAGTCAATGGCAAAAACAGCACTTAAAGCAACACAACAAACATGAACATGAGTGTGAGTAAAGAAAAATATGTATTAGCAGTGAATTAATAATTCACTGCTAATATATTTCTATAGATTAATAAGAAAACAGTGTTCTTTAAAAACACAAATGGAAAGCACTTTGCCAAGTTCTTCCTCCCAAAATCTGGAGTCAGTCCTTTTTGCTCCTACCCCACTGCCAAATTTTAAAAGCAAATGTGGCAGTGTGGCGGGGCCTGCGGGGCCTGCATGTTGTCCATCCCTGGTATATTGAAACATTTCTATCCAAGTGGAAAAGTGAAAGAAACACTCTTGGGCATATAAAGGAGACTATTGCAATAAAAAAGAAGACATCCCTATTACTCTTAAATAAGTAAATTATAAAACACAATGGACCCAACTGTGCATATATAATCATATTTGTATGTTAGCTTTCTTACTGTTACTAGCAGATTTGATTCCATGACGATTACCTTTGTGATCCATCATTCGTTTAAAACTAATTATTTGTTTTTTAAGTTGCTTCCACATACAGAAGATATATTAGATGATATATTAACAGTACAAGTCCATACAGGTCCACTCAAAAGGAAATCCCATTGAGTTCAATAGACCTTCACCCAGGTAAATAAATGGATACAGGATTGTTCTATAAGAGAGTTCGCTGATATTCTACAGTTCACCTATGAAGCTTTCATTTTCTGGCTTTATATTCCATACATATTCATCTAACTTCCAATCTTCCATAACCTGAACAAAAACATATTATAAAATAGCATTTTTGTTAGGAATGTAGGTGAGGAAATTGCATTGCGGCATTTAGCAAAGAGTAGGAAAGGCATGGATCTAATTGCTCCAAGACTTGTAAACCTTAGGCATCCCCCCTCTTGCTGTTGAACGATCTAGTATACCCAGGGGAAGTCAACCAAAAGAAGTGAATTCTAGGCTAGAAGAACACATCCACACAAGGCACCATTTAATTCTATTTCCCTTAACTTTTAAAATTATTATTCTTTGGAGCTTGTCGTAATTTTCAAACTATGTTACAGTCATAACTATACTCAAAATAAGCTTCTGTAAATTCCTGTTGTCTTTAGAAACACAAATGTTGTAGATGCTGAAGTCTTACCAAATAGTAGGATACATATTTCTGTGTTCTATAAAGAGAGGGAGAGAGAGAGAGAGAGAAAGAGAGAGAGAGATTGGATTTTCTTCTTGGAGCAATTATATTGATCAATTGTTTGTGGCTAGCTGTTTCTTCATGCCTGAGTTTTGAGGAGTTTCTGTGCCATTGCCAAATGTCCTTAGAGCTGTCCATCACAGGTTGTGAATCCCGTGGGATTTTTCACACACTAAACTATGTTACACCAGGCTATTGAGATTTACCTTGAGGAAACCGCTTACTATATGGGTCCCTAGCATAAAGGAAGACCCCACATAAGAAAGGATAGCCTGAGTGTAAACACCCTGTAGAATATGGTTTTAAAGTTTCCCTGACTATGTGGTCTGCAATTTTAGGAGTGATGGGAATGCAATCTAAGAATCTCTTGTTTCTACAGCAATTGACTCTAGCAACATTTGCATAGAAGCAGGTGGCAGGACTAGCATTCTCTATTGTTCTATTACTGCAAGGTCCTGGTCCTGCTCCCTTTTATGTTGTGCTTGTCTCTATTAGTCTTCCTGCACAAAACATGTGTCTCAGACACAAGATGCCCACTTGTGTCTCAGGGCTCCATCACACCTACTTTATTTTCCTGGTTTGCCTCCACGATTTCCACCTCCGTTTCATTAGTGGGTCAAGGTAATGGTCCCTTTCACATTTGTTTGTGGTATCGTCACTGTACTGGTGAAATCTCCTTCTGCTTGTTTGCTCTCTGACCACCCCGCCCCACTGCACCCCTTCTCCTCCCCCCTCCAGATAATTGATTCTTGTCGTTCAACTGAGCGCAAGCCTGTTCATTCAACATGGCATGCTGGAGGAGGAGAACCACCCCACCCTCCTTTTTCATCAGGCAAGACCTCCCTTCAAAACAGACACACCTAACAGTGTGAGGATGGCAATACACAGGGTCAGAAGAGCACTTTAATCTTGCATGGAGGAAATAAACTGGACTTTCCCTGCTCTAGGAAAACACAGAAAATGGAGGGAAGAGGCAGGGTGACTGCAGGACAGGCACAACATCATGTGAGTACCGCGCTGCAAAATGGCAAACCAGGCATGATGTGAGTGTGATAAAACACTGGTGTGATGGACCCCTCTGATTCTTTTAAGCTAAGGACAGGGTGTGTGTTTTTCTGCACAACTGTTCAAGGGGAATCCATGCTGTTATTGTTGCCTTGATACATATTTCTATTTACACCAAGACTGAAGGTGTGTGTGTGTGTGTTTGGGGTGGTGGTGGAGGATGTGCATGATGTTACAGGGTTATAAGCTAGAGAAAAACGATAGGCAATGGCAAGACATACCTAATATCTATGCAATAGACAGGGGTGAGACAGACTCTAGTGGGCTATTGGGTAGGAGAAGTGAGTGGGTGAAGAGCAGCAGGCAATCACATCCAAGGAGCCAGGGTACACTGAAAGACTTAGGGCTCATCTATACCTGCAGCTCTTTGGGGAGTGAGGAGGGACAATTATGGAGTTTTCCACTTCTGGGATCATCCCTCAGGGGCCACACACCAGCGAGTTGTCCCAGAAGTAAAGAGGGACATTCTGGGACACCATTTTTTAAAAAAGAGGAGACATTTGCACAATTGCGCAGGCACGATCTTGCGCGAAGGTGAGATTTTTTAAAAAAACCACACACACAACAAACTCAGCGCTAGAAGATGCTGAGCGCCATCCCAATGATGGCAAAATGCTGACCCCCCGATGCCCCTGGACTCCCCGCACACAGCTCCATGCCCATTTCCTGAGCCCTGCTACTCGTGGGGAAGAGGGAGGAGTCTAGAAGGAAAAAAATGAGGAAAAAGCAGTCCCAGCTATCCCGGGAGAACTGAGTACTCATCCCCAGTTCACCCTGATGTAGATTAGTCCACAGAAGGAAAAAGGCAAGTGAAATCCCTTCTGGAAGGATAAGTGAAGGAAACCACACATCAAAGACTAGATGGAACAAGATATCATAGTTGTTTAGCTGACACAGTGTTGGAAGCAGCTCCTGTTTTTAATACCCAAGCCATCAAAGTACTTCAGTCTGATTCTGTTAGCCAAAACTTGTTGTCTATTAAAAAGTGACCCACCGTGGATATTATGGGTTTACTATTATGACTGGCCATGATAAAGCAGGAGTTATAAATAGAAGTTGATGTGGCTTATTATTTTGCTCTCACTTTAATATATCTATTCTAAATGGTTGTGAAATTGACCTTGCCTACTTTGTGAAAGGTCTCAACTGAACAATCAGCTATCTGCAACCAAGGGAGATTTCTCTCTCTCTCTCTCTCTCTCTCTCTCTCTCTCTCTCACACACACACACACACACACACACACACACACACACACAGAGGAAATATAAGTATTTTCATGTCAGTAGGAAGAAATCGGCTGCTTGTAAAATGTCAAGTGATGACAAAATTAACTGATCAGGATGGAAGTATCAGCAAACATTTACTCAGAGGACTTCTTTCTAGATAGTTTTAATCACTTGATTACTTTAGCATTGAGAAGGATTACTTCTGTATGCTGTGAACACCTATTTGGAAAATACCAAGGAGGTATATTTCCAAAGGGCAGGAGATTCCATCAGTAACTGAAAGTTAATTTTTAGCAAGATACTTGCAACATCTACCTGAAAAATGGATTATCTACACTAAGTTTGATATTTATTCAGTGCCCAAAAGCTAAATTCCTTGGATTCAGATTGTAATCGGCTAAAAATCAGCTCTACTGTTGAATGTGCCTGAAGTATTCTTTTCAATCTGATATCTTCTGGAATATATGTTAAATAGTGTTGTCCCTCTCCTGCCCCTTCCCACTGCCATTACTGCTTCTGAAAGATTGATAGTGGATGTTGTATTTAGCTTGACCCAGGTGAACAAACAGAGTAAGTATTTTGGCAACAGCCAATGGCAAGTCTGAGCTTTAATTATTCATTACTGAATATTACAGTATCACCCACATTGAGATCAAAGGGGAAAATACATTGAGCCAATAAAACATATTCTAAAAGCTAAAGGGGACAGAGCTAAGCATGGGAATCCAGCATCGAGAGGTACATTCCATGGTCATTCGATAGTTGAGAAGATGGTTACAGGAAGAAAATTGAAGGGCTCTCTTATGCGTCTACTAGACACACAGTTATTCAGAATCAGGAATGTCATCATTTATTTAAGGACTTTGACATAAGTATTATGATTACCAGGCAAAGAAAAAAAATGGGGGGAGGGAGCTGATTCAGCTCAGTCTCACATAGGGCATGTCTAGACCAGGCGTTATCCTGGGGATCATCTTGGGATCATCCCTGTGCATCCAGATGATGCACAGGGGATCCTGGGAGCAGGGAGGGATGATCCCTCCATTTCCCTGGGATATTGGTATACACTTTTTTTTTTTTTTGCAGTTTGTCCCGTGGTCCCGGGATGATCCTGAGGGCCGCGGGTGGTGTGTCCACCCATCCCGGTTTCTTCCCTCTTCCCCGTGAGTAGCAGGGGTTATCAGAGGGAGGGAGCTAGGCTGGTGGGGGTCCAGGGCCATCGGGGATTGAGGGGGAGTGGGGTCGGGGCTTTTTTTATGTAGTTTCTTTCTTTAACAGTTCTTTTTTTAAAAAAAAAACCCACACAGCTCATTGGTGGCTTCTCAGAGCTAGGAAGACCCTCCGCTGATCCCCCTCAGACCAAGAAAATGAATTAGTGGTGTTCCTGAAGTTCTCTGTGGTGTTGCATGTGAAGGTTAAAATAAGTGTTCTCCTTACCTATCTCTGTGCGAGCATGCATGGCCCTGATTTAGATTGGAACCATGGTGATTTTGGAGAGGGATTTAAGCTTTCCCCTTCCATTTTTGTAGTGAAATTCCCCCTTCCTCTGAGGAGGGAGGAGTTAATAAAGAAAAAAATGTCTCCATGGATTCCACAGGATTCGTGCACATAGGCCATGCTGAATGGGGGTGACAGGAACTGAAGTCCAATCTGGAAAGCACCATATTGAGGAAAGCTGACATATGCAATATCATTCCCATTTTATCTTCTTTTGTGAATCAAGATGATTGAAAGAGAATGAGAGTGTTTTTAATAGGAGGTCCTTATTCAACCCTAAAATGTCTTTCTGGTGCAACTGATATGTATGATGTTCCAAAAAAGAACACTAAATATTCTTCTCTAATATGTATCCTATCAATATTTGAAAACAAACAAATAAAGAAATCTCCCAGATATGATTTACCCCTGCTGCCCTGCACCCCCAGTGGGACTATTCCTAGGCTTGAAGGTTGCATGACTATTCACAGCATCTGTGATTCTGTCTACCCTATTTCCCTTAATACATTTGGGGTGCAGCATTTATCATTTTATTCCAATATACTTGGAGATTTGTAGGAACTGTCTTTATACCATGGTTATCTGAAGAATAATTCTAATAATACCTAAACTGTATTATTTATATCTATAAAATGAATGAACAAAACATTTCCTGTATATTCTGATTACTGGGCAGTCTATCTCTCCTCTCAAGCAGCAGATAACATTTTGAAGGGGGGAAAGATGAACAATCCCAGTGGTGTAATTACAGAATACTGAAAAGGTCAAGGGAGCACATCAGACTTCAATTACCTCCAAATTATCTAGCACTGCGGGTTCCAATATCCCCTTCTTGTCAGAAAGGCTGGCCCAAGCCCCCAAAATAGTGATGCTCTTATCATGTTCTTTATAAATGAACAGATTCGTCCCTAGAAGAGGCAATAGATTTGGCTGTACTCAGAGTGGTTGCTATCAAAACTCTGAATTTATTTTCCTCTTTAGGGAGTACCAAATGCATCGATGCTTCCACTAAGCAGTTTTCTTTAAAATAGCATCACTTCATTGTGATATTGATTCTGCTGTTTAAGAAGGAGTTTTTTTAAAAAAAATTGATCTGATTTTCTGTTGGTGTATCACAGTACTGCTTCACATCTGGTGTGCCTTTTCTTGCCCAGATTAAAGTGCTGACATTGGCAAGATTCAAAAACAGATAGCGTGTAAAAGTTGCTTATTGTCCCCAGCATGATACAGATAGTTTGGTAATTCTCTTCCATGTATCTCTCTCTCTCTAAGGTTTCACAAAGATGGATAGACAAAAAAGAGAAATTTGAAATGCAATCAGAAGATAAAGGTTCATAATGCTAAGTATACAAATACAAAAATATTTGATTTCCCAGAGGGCGGGGATGAAATTTTTCATCTGATCAGGAAAGATATTCAAAACTTAGTTCACATTTTAAAGGCTAGTTGTACTCCCCACCACCACCACCTCCACCACCTAAAATGGATTCAGCATCTTGGATAGCAAATTTAGAGTTCTGGGTTCAGCACCTTAGATAGCTCCTTTTGAGTTCTGGCTGGTTCTGACTGAAAACCAGAACAGAATTACAGCCTCACCGAAACTGGAGTTACCAGCCTCCACTGACAACAACCCTTGCATATATATTTGTCTGGAATTTGGTAAACTTCACCCTTCAGGAGGGCCAACTCTGCCTGAAAAATTAATCCAGTTCTGTCAAAACCAAAAAGAAAGAAAGAAAGTTATAGCCATTGGTTGATTATCTAATAATAATCAATGGGAAGACACAACACTTTAGATTTCCCCAAGTGAGTTTCTGATTCAGATCCAATTCAAATCTGGTGACCTCCAAAGTGTTCTAGACAGGATGTACACTACCTCTTTATAATGGTTTATAATAGTTTTGACAACTATTCGTGCAATTTACTGTTTTCAAACTGCTTTCAAGGTGTTATATTCTGCTTGGTATATATCTGGCCCTACTAGAATAGGCCTGAACTCATCTCTGTGTGAGTTTTCTAAATCAAGAGGGTTTTTTTAATGTGGGGAAAATATTATAATTCTACCACCTGTATTTTTAAAACAGTAGTTATATAAATTATGTAATATGTGATTTTTCTGACTGTAAGCATGCTGACTCAAAAGTAAGTCCTCCTAGTTTTAATAGTACTTATTCATAAGTCTGTTTAGCCTTTGGCTAAAATCCTATGTTGGGAGTAAGCTCTATTGAACACAGTGGAATATATGTGTGTGTGTGTGTGTGTGTGTGTGTGTGTGTGTGTGTGTGTGTTTGATCTACATTTTCTTGCATCAAGAACTTTAGATAGGAAGAGAGAGAAAATATAGTAAATATTTTGGCATTTCTGTAAAATAATCAAGAAATATGGAAAGCATTTTGACTCAGTGTTTGAATAGCAATGAATGTTTAAAATAGCAATGTTTCTCCTCCACTCCCAAGGAGTTAGTGAGATAGTAATTCTGATCCCCCCATTGTTGTATGTGTTGCTCCTAGGAATGAGCAAGAAGTACCAATTACTAGGGGTGTGCACGGACCCCCGATCCGCTTCTCTTCCAGATCCGCAATTTGTGGATCGGGCCGCTTCGCTCCACCCCACTCCACTTATAGTCCGCTCCGCTCTGCTGCGGAGCTCCGGATCCAGATCGGAGCTCCGCCTTTCCCCCCCATAGGCTTGCACTGAAATCCAAAAAAGTCTACAACTTTTTTTCTGTTAAAGTTAGAAACCTCAAGTTTGGCACCATGACACCTCATGGACGTGTTCAGAAGAGGGCAACCAGGATGATCAGAGGTCTAGAAACAAAGCCCTATGAAGAGAGACTGAAAGAACTGGGCATGTTTAGCCTGGAGAAGAGAAGATTGAGGGGAGACATGATAGCACTCTTCAAATACTTAAAAGGTTGTCACACAGAGGAGGGCCAGGATCTCTTCTCGATCCTCCCAGGGTGCAGGACACGGAATAACGGGCTCAAGTTAAAGGAAGCCAGATTCCGGCTGGACATCAGGAAAAACTTCCTGACTGTTAGAGCAGTGCGACGGTGGAATCAGCTACCTAGGGAGGTTGTGGGCTCTCCCACACTACAGGCATTCAAGAGGCAGCTGGACAACCATCTGTCAGGGATGCTTTAGGGTGGATTCCTGCATTGAGCAGGGGGTTGGACTCAATGGCCTTGTAGGCCCCTTCCAACTCTGCTATTCTATGATTCTATGATTCTATGACGTATACACAAACATGCCAAGCCTCAAGCCAATCCCATCATCCCCTGATTTTGGGGGAATTTATGAAAATCAGACACCCCATTTTCAGACATGGGATTTGCTCTGACATTTTGACAGATAATTTTTTTTGAAGTGGGCACCCTCACAGCTGCCATCTAGATCCACATTAATGGCAAGTTTCAAGCAAATCCCATCATCCCCTGATTTTTGGCGGGGCTTTAACCTTTTAACTCACCCCAAATCAAGTCCCATGCTAGAACTATGTCAATTTTCATGTTAGAAACCTCAAGTTCGGCACCATGACACCTCATGGACATATACACATGCATGCCAAGACTCAAGCCAAGCCAATCCTCCCCTGATTTTTTGGGAATTTTTGAAAATCGGACACCCCAGTATCTCAGGGATTTAAAGCTGCAGACAGCTCAATGGGGCCATTTCAAAGGAAATCCCAACATGCCGTGAATTGGGGAGTAGATAAACCTATATGAATCTTCTTCCACACTTGAAAAATTGATTTGGAACTTCCAAAAGTCTAAGTGAGCGCAGGAAGGACTTATCCCCTGAGTCAAAGCAAGACACACACAAACCATCCCTGTGAGGTGGGCAGGGGAGGCAGGCAGGCAGCAGACATTTCTGGGGGCACAAGGAAGTGAGCCAAGGATAGTTTCAAAGCCAGTAATGCAAACCATCCTGTGAGGTGGGAGCAGCACAGAGAGATGCCTTTTTTTTTGCATTCCATAACTAACTAGGTGGCTAGGAGGATAAGAGTAAAGCTTTGTGATCCTTGCTTCAGAGTTGATTGACTGCACTGTGATCACAGCCATTATTAAACAACAACAACAACAACAATAGTAACATTAATAATAGCAGTACTAATTAATATTAATAGCACAACAACAACAATAAGGAGTTGAACCACAATGAAAGCCTGCCTGACTTCACTGAAGAGGAAAAGTCAGGAGAGCTTGGGCTATGGGGTGTAAATATAAAATGGAATAAATAAGTAAATAAATAAACAAAGGAGGGGTGGAATTAAAAGCAGCAGTGTTGCTGAATAAAGAACAAGAAGAATTTTTTAAAAAAGGCTATGTCTATCTTTTACCAGTAAGAGGAAAGTGAACGTGCCCAGGGGGAGGGGGATATGCCAATTGTTGACTGGCTCTAAGTAAGTACCAGTGTTTAAGAAGCGACCTGCCACTTCAAGTCATGATAGGCATTAGTAGTTTCAAGGGCAGGACATAGTGTGTGTGCACTGGGTACCTCCACATGCCCTAGGGAACCTCATCCCCTTGCACCACATCTATTCAGTTGTTCACCAAGGTTAGGGTGGGTAGCAGTGCTGTGTTTCCTATCTGTTATTTATTTGCTTAGTATATGATTTCAGGTTGTGTTTGTGCATTTGGTGGGGCTACTGTTTTAAAAAACACTGGGAAAAGTCCGTTCACAGACTAAGAAAGAGAAGTTTCTCAGTATCCCAAGTTACTAGTATCCCGTTTTGCCTATCCCCTCCTCCAACTTTGGGATCATGTGATCATGACTGGGAGTTGACTCTGCCTCTCTACCTCTCCCACTTTTTTTACCCGATTTTTAAAAATATTATAGCAAGTGAACCGCACCACACAGAGTGCTGAGCCCCAGCCATGACTCTCTAAGCACAAGAAATTTCAGAAAGATAGCTTTAAAACCAACACAGTTATCCCCTATTCTTTTCCGGAATGCAATCCTATGGGCAAAATGATCCAAAATGGCAGGTGGAGCGCTCCGCGAAAAGAGAAGCGCTTCTCCTATGGCCGCTTCTCTTCGCCATGCTTCTAAGGGTCTGCTGTCCGCTTCTACTCCACCTCTGGGCAAGGCGGAGCAGGCCAATTCGCTTCTGATTCTCCGATTCTAATTGGAGCGGAGCACATCCCTACCAATTACTAATTCAAATTCCTTGTAAACCCAAAAACAGTGTAATGATTTGAAAATTGTACAAATCACAAACAGCTTAAAGGTAAAATAATTAAAGTAAAAGTAGATCATGCAATTATCTTTCCTTATTTTGCAACAAAGCTTATCGAAAGGTAGCTATATATAATGGTATTTTGAGCTATGAAATGGATGCAGCAGGAAATCTTAATAGATTAGTGAACCCTGAGGAACACGGGGAGTTTGTATTAAAAAGAAACCTGAGACTAACATCAGGGATAAGATGAATAGATTAATGTGATTAGTCTGTGATTGAGAACAACGGAAACTGAAGGAAGGAAAACTGAAAGCATGGTCTGAATCTCAGAATTAAGTGGGCATATAGTGGGCAGGATTTTTTTAAAAACTTTAAAGATAAAAGAAGAGCTGATTAAAAGCTATTCAGCACAAATGCTAATTTTCATGGGGCATGCAGAGTAAGAATCCGTGGAGTAAATTGAAATTCTAAATGCTGGGGAATTCTAAAAGCCTCAGTGCTGCAGATTCAATTAAGTGGCTTAGAAACAGTCTGTACATCTCCTGTTTGAGTTCATTTAATCCCCAGCTTCATAGATGTGTGATTTAACAAACCTTTTTTTTAAACTAATGCACATTCAGGGGAAACATTCCTATAGGAGATGTCTTGGAGCCAGATGAATGCTATTTAAAATCAGGTCTGAATAGGAGACCAGAGAATGATAAGCTGATAACAAACAAAAAAAACCCCCCCAAAAAACCCAATGCAACTCTTATGTCTTCCTTTGCATATTGTAATCAAAGCTAACCTTTTACTTGGAGGTACATTAAGCACTCACATTTAAGGTTATCTGTCTGACTGGTTCCTCTTTATGTAGTGAAACTTCACCTGCCACATTAAAGCTTGACATATGGATCTCAGGAGTGCTTTGTGAGTGTCAACTATTAGATGGCTAGCTTTTAACAAATACCTTTGTTACTGGAAAGCTAAAAGTGTGGCATTTCAATCTAAAAATGCATGCCTCAGTAAAGAGTAGCTATTATGGCCTTTGCATACTGATAGCACAGTGGGTGCCCAGGATCACTGAAGGAAGCAAGTGTTCTGCACAATGCAGGGTTCATGCTGGAGTTAAGGAATCAATGACCTGAAGACCCAGCAGCAGTAGTGAATTTACATAGCAGAGATGCAATTTTTTAGTAATACAGCTGTTGATAGTGTACCTTTAAGAAGATGGCTGGCTGGTTACTTTACAAGAATTAGCACATCTTACATGAAAAAAGAAAGGTTGTTAGCACAATCTTACTCCTCTCCTGTGAAAGCATACATATACATTCCATTAACACCAAATCGAGGAGAATCAATTATCAATTAAAGAGAAAGATGATGGCTTCCAGCTGAGACTTCAAGAAGATGGCTAACCCTAATGCTTAATTATACTTTATATTGTAGGTACCATTTTCATTAGTGGACAAAAAAAAAATTCTTTAAAAAATGAATAAACCCATACATTTCACAAAGGAAGGAGCCACCAATGGCTTTTTGTTGGCAGGCACCCCCACCTTACCCACATTCTTCTTCAATCCTTATCACCGTAGACCACTTCAAATGCATTTTATAGTATGATCATAGATCTGACGTGGGGTGAGAATCTTTGTGTATATAGACATGGGCCACAGCTAGACCTAAGGTTTATCCTGGGATCATCCAGGGTTCGCCCCTGCCTGAGCACTGGATCCCCTGTGTGTCACCTAGATGAACAGGTTTGACCCCTGGACGATCCAGGGATAAACCTTAGGTCTAGCTATGGCCATGGTATTTATATGGTATGGCCACTTATATACCATGGCCATAGCTAGACTTAAGGTTTATCCCTGGATCGTCCAGGCGTCAAACCTGTTCATCTAGGTGACACACAGGGGATCCAGTGCTCAGGCAGGGGCGAATCCTGGATGATCCCAGGATAAACCTTAGGTCTAGTTGTAGCTCATGTCTATAAGTGTTGGGTAGCCACACTAAATCAGAGATTCCCAGGATATGTACCTCATCACAAAACCCACATATATACATATTGGGCACTGCTAATGAAAACTAATGATAGTGAAATATCATTCACATTTTTTTAATCAAAGGGGAAATGCAGTTTATTTGCCACTGGAACATTGACACTAAATCAGAAATGTGAAAAACAATATCTGAGACAAAAGAATGTGCCATATGGTATGGAATTTTGTCTGGACTGCCCCACCCACACTGACCCCTTAGTGACTAGACCTCTTACTGATCTTAGTGATCAGCAACAATCAACATGATTGTTATATAGCATACAGAATTGGGTGTGTTGACCCAGAGCCCTGGCAAAAACCCAATATTTCCGTCTTATTTCTTGACTTAAACATTTTCCTGTTTTCCGATACGTAATGGAAATTGATGAATTTCAGTTCCTAGGGAAGCCAATAAGTGAGCAAAATCTCAAGAATACTTCTTTGGATTTACATTGGAAAGTTTGTACAAGGAATAAGTAGATTTCTTCATTTCACTGTTCCAACATTCCAATTTCCCTTAGGGTTCATTGCCTTTGAATTCTGGCAGGAATTTCAGATTCTGGAATGTCAGTAACAGATTTTGCACATCTGCTCTCACAATAATAGTATAAAGAGAACAAATAATCCCCCACTGTTCCTGTTCCTGTGGCAGTGTGTGTGTGTGTTTAAAAAATCCCCAATGCTGTTGTTATTTTAAATGAAATGAAATGTTTATTTTATTTTTTAATGTCTTGCAAAATTCTGGAAATATTTTTTCAGAAGAACCGCAGATTTCAACATGTTGAATTTATATATCGTTTAAGCCTCAGAATCAGTGGCAGAACCTTGCAGAGTTAAATTCTGGAAGCCTCCTCCTTTGTGGAATCCTCACCCCAATACCGCCAACGACCATGTAAGGCTATACGTTAGGGATTTTGTAACCCTTACAGCAGGTCACAAAATTCACTTTCTAAGCAGTGTGATTTATTTTTGAGTGCCTTGATAAAAGCCCTGTATATATCTAAGAAAAACGGTAGAAAATAAATAAAAGGACATATAATAAGTAAATGCCAAAACAATGATAGTGAAAGAAATCAGCTGCATATTGCCCTCTGTATGACTGTATGATCATAAATTGTCAGTTTTAGGTGAAAAGCTGGCAAATGTGTGTAATCCCTTCTTCTCTGGGTCCCGGGTTATCAATCTCTTTTCTTCAACTGTCCTTTCTTTGTTTCCTTTCAATGATGAAAATCCCATCCACAACCTTCTCTCTCCTCTCTGATTGCTTGCCTCAAACATTTTCTTTTCCTTATGTGCCAAGCATTCTCCTGCAAGAAAATTGGGGCTGCGTGTGGAAATGTGACCAGACCACAATTTTAGGACACTTACAATGTGATTCTATTCATGTCTACTCAAAAGTAAGCCCCACTGAGTTCAATGGAGCTTACTGCCAGGTAAAAATCAAGTAGACTAGGTGGTCAAGACAAAACACAGTAATAAAACAAGGAAAATGAAACACTGAAGCACGTCTTCATTACTATCCCTCAGATGAAATTGTGGATGCAGAAGGAAGCATTTGCAATATAAAATGACAAACTGCTAGATTACAGTTCTTTTTAAAGGCAATGCCTTTAGTAAAGATAGGGTGTGATCGAGCGCCATCTAAAATAAACACAGGCTTCATCTAAAGTAAACACTGAATATAAACGACATTTCTTGAGTTGACTTTTTTCTTGTTGTCCTTATTGAAAATAGGCTGGTGGGTAAAACTAAAATTAACCTGTACTTGGGTAGCTTCCAATTTCCCCTGTAAAATAACTGTGATTGCATCTTCTTTTCCTTTGTGGCTTGAAATTTATTTATTTTCTTATTTGCATTAGCTTTTGCCATTTCCACCTGCCATCCAAATAATTTAGCTAATCAGAATAGGCATATACAGTAACGGGGGGGGGGGGGAAGTGGGGAGAGGCCTTGGATAGAAAAATAAACTGCAGAAGAAAAATAATAAAATATTGGTTTTATTTACTATTTTTTCAAACTATATGCACTTCCCAGAATGCTACTTTAGTCGAATGCTACTCACTTATGAAGAACTTGTGCTCTTTTTTAGACTGGTTTCCCAGTTTGACTGACTAATAATTAATGCAAGGAGAACGCAATTGCTTCAGTAATGAGGTAGAACCCATAGCAGAGGCTATCCCATTCACTTTGTTACATGGATAGCCAGGCCTTTCTTCAAAGAGCTAAAGCAGCATTTCCAACTAGATTTCCATCAGTGTTCTGGATACTTCTTTATTTTCTAAGTTTAAAAGATTGGCCAGGAAAATTCCCACATGTCCTGGAGCTGCTAACTTGCAGATTAATGGTTACATATGGTACTCTGTTCAAGCCCCCTCTCAAACATAAATACATGAATTATCCCTGGGCAAGGCAGTCTCTCTCCACTCACTTCCCAAAGTTTCCACACTGAATCTTGTTTATGCTCATATTATTTCCGTGTGTCAGTCTCTTTCCCACGGGCTGGATCGGATGATACTGCTGAGGTTTGAAATTACCCTGTTGAAATTATAAATAGATCCAGTGCAGAGTGCTTAGCTTTATTTCACATTAGGTACAATGTCTTCAAAAAAGTTCATCTGTAACTCAGAATGTAAAAACAGATTCTGCAACTCTTCTGTATGCTCATGAACAAAGGTTTTACCTCTCACTGATGCTCTCATCCATTGTTGTGAAATTGTTATGAATTACAAAGGCAGGCAATTTTCACAGTTCTGTCCTGGAAATGTTTTATGTGGCTGCTGTTCCCCGTCTAGATCTGAAATCTTCTCTTATTCCTATGTGTGTTTGTATTTTCCTTGGGGAGGGCTTTTTACAGTTTGTGCTGGGAATTGCAATTCTGAGGGGGTAATAAACAAGGGGCATGCACATAGCACCATTAGTACATGTGCAGAAATATTGTGAGCTTGGAAAGACTCTCAGAAGACAGATGGCTTTTTTCAAACGTTCATGGAAAAGTTCATTGTCACTGAGCCAATTCCAAAGCAAGCCGAGTGCCATCATTGCTTCTGGGGCACCCTGGGCTTCTGGGGCCTCTAGCTCCTCCTCTGAGGAGGACTCCTCAAGTAGGGGCATGACAGTGAGTGAGTCCAAAGAGCTCCTGGAAGGCCTTGCACCTGGCTTTCCCAGGTGCCAAAGAAGCAGCTGTTCAGCTGGCTTCTGGGAACCTGAAGAGATTTGGTCCCCCCCGCCCAAATCTCACTTCAGAACTTAATCTGAAGTGGGTTGGCCCACTCCCAAAATGCCCCAAGCTGAATTGGCCTCTGAGGTGAGTCGGGGGGCAGGGCTGTGCACAGATGCTATCCCCCTTTGGCTGTCCTCTTCATAGAGTAGAGACATGGACTTACACATATCTTCCACAATCGTTCATAAACTATGATCTAATACAGGCATTTCATGTGGTATAGGTGTGATCTGTGCTTCCCGCACCCCTATCAAAAGTGTGTGTGTGTGTGGGGGGGGCTGATTTCATGAAGTTACTGTTAGGGTGATCCCATGCTTGAAATATTTCCATCACAAGTTGCCTTATCTGCATAGTATGCATGCTTGGAGAACAACCAAGGCTTGAACTGGTTGAGATTGTCCGATTTTCTTCCCGGAGCTCAGTTCACCTCATTATTGTTCCCAAATGTGAATTTTTCCACTTTTTCAAACAGGGAAAGTGTGCATTTGGGTGCAATTTTTTAAGCGTGCACACCCAAATGGCGAATTTCCCCCCATTGACTAAATTGTGAAAAAGTGTATTTGTTTCATAATGCTCATTTTCAAAGTCTACATTTTTTCTAGTGTAAGCATTGTTCAAACATGATCACAAGCTTCGGCCAAGAAATGTGCATGAAGGGTCATGAAGGGTCATGCTACATTTTCCTACAACTGTTTTTCCCCCTAGGTAGAGGCTTTAACCATGATCACTTCCGTAGATACAGAACTCCTGAATGCTTCCTTGATTTGTTGGATTCAGGTGCTTTGTTTAGTATTTTCTTGGCAAGTCTGTTGTGAGTGTTCATGGCCTCATCCTGGGGTGGCCTGAAGAACTCAGAATCCACACTCTTCCATTAATTTCTTTGAATCAATCATTTTATTTGTTGGTAAATAATGGATCTGTGATTATTCAGCTGGTCTATTCAGTAAATGCAGATGACGTGTTTGAAAGCTTGCCAGATCAGAAAGTATATTTGGATTTTGCTCCTTCAGAACAATGGGATTTCTTGTGTTGAAGTGTAGAAGTTTCAGAAGCCTTGGTCTCGGTCCAGAGGGAAGGAGGAAGTCCACTTAGTGGGGATTCCTGGGTTTGCTGTGAAACCCGGCATTTGAGGGTCCCACTGTTTGTTGGCAGTGGCAGAGTCCCAGGCAGAGTACAACCTCCAGTCTTTAAGAAATAAGAGAGGAAGCATGATAGAGAACCCAAAGGGAGAAGAAAAACCAAAGGAAAGATGTTTGGATCTGCCTAGTTAAGAGGCATGAGCTGGCTCTTTGGCTTCTTGGCTTCTCTGAGATAAAGTGTGATGGTCTGACACTTCACACTGCTGTTCGTACCAAAATGTTCAGAGAATAACATGTGGAGTTCCTGAAGAGTCAGGCTCTGTTGCCTTCTTGCCTCTCCCTGCCCTGGCTGGGCCTCATCTGGTTCGTTGGCTGAGAAGAGTAGCTGCATTTTCATGTCTGCTCCTTTCTTCATCCTGGAGAGGAAATGACAAGATGACTAGAAAAGCATCAAAGCCCTGCTGCCCCATTGGGTTGGTCACCCAGCCCTCTTTGTGCTGTTTTCATGATGTGGCTTTAGGAATCTGTCTTATTTCGGTTCCTCAGCATTTCTTATTTTTCTCATCTCAAGTTTGGTTCAATTGCATGTTAACAAATTTTATTTAAGATTTCACATCGATACACATTTTTTTTACACTTTTGCATTTTTGTACAGAATTTTGCCTAATAGACACACTTTTGCAAGCAATTTCCCCATATGCATTTTAATTGTATTTTCACTAACATGCACATTTTGTGTGCACTTTTCCATAATATCAACATTTTTGTACACATTTTTTTAAAAATTTTTTGAGAACTCCATTGCAAAATTCGGAGAAGTATAAATTTTGAAATTTAACTGAATTAGGGGTCACAAATAAGTTCAAAAGTGCAAAATTAGAAACATTCACATTAAAATGTTCACAGAATAAATTTCTACCCCCATCACTTTGTGGGCTGTACTATCTGTGCCAGGTGGATCAGCATGTTGCCACAGAACCCAAGTGTCCCCCTGTCTCCTGACAAGATGGTACTGATGGATTAGAATCACTGTGTTGTTGCCCAGTCCTTCTATGCCACACTCATATTTATTCCTAGATAAAAACATTCCATTAAATTCCAGTGACTAGCAAAAACAACAACTATCCCGGATAAAAGAGTGATAATTTTATTATTATATACTTATATACCGCTCCCATAGCCAGGGCTCTCTGGGCGGTTTACAGAAATTCTAAAATTGAGGTAAAAACAAGAATACAAAATTTAAAACTCTAAAACACAGTACATACACACATAGAGCATTAAAAACCAATTAAAAACTAAACATGTGGGTAATTAGGATGTGCCGCCATATGCCCGGGCAAAGAGGAAAGTCTTAACCTGGCGCCGGAAAGATAGTAGCGTTGGTGCCAGGTGAGCCTCATCAGGGAGATCATTCCACAGTCTGGGGGCCACCACCGAAAAGGCTTGTGAACCTTAATTCCCAATTTCCCTGCTTTTTGGAGTTTGGTTGAAAACTGTAGACCCTTAAATGCTGTTTTGTAAACCGTAGGTTTTTTGTTCATTGAATATAAGGAAAATTCTGGACACAGTGACCCTCTAGCCATGAGGAGTAAAACACACATTGAAACTTCTTCTCATGGAGGCCTCTTGTTCACGATCGTGCATTGAGAGCAGGTCTGAGTTCATCTCAGGCTCCAGAAAGGAAAACCTTTGGCCCTCCAGGAAATAAGAGGTCTGCTGATGGATTTTATGTACTGTGATTTTACTGTGATAAAGTAACGTTTCTTGGGGTACAGTTTACAGTAATAACATTTAGGCCACACAAAGTATGTGTGTGGGGGAGGGGAGATGTCTTAGGGATGTTGGAGAAATCTTCAGTGGTTTCAAATCACTCTTGATTACTATGAATCTAACCTGCAGTTTCCACAGCAGACTAGTTTCCCCCCGAATTACTCAGATTCCATGGACTTGCAGATCTAGGGTGACCCTATGGAAAGGAGGACAGGGCTCCTGTGTCATGTTCATGCCTGTTCCCTCTGCCATTCACACGTACTGGCAAGCTGTCACAAGACACTCACATCAGTGAGACTTCTTTTATTGAGGAAATCACACGGTAGATAAGCTTAATGTTTACAGAGTCTCCAAAACACACTTAAAGCTAAGCAATGGTTAGAAAGCTTTAGGCTCTTTTTTCTAAAACGATCCTTAAGGCAAACACGCAGAGACCGGGGGGGGGGGCGTGAATAGGGTACGCCAATAACAGCTTTGGCACCTCAAAGGGACATGGCCAATCTCCTAAAACATGCTGACTGAGGCCTCTTTTGTAGAGTGACCAGATACAAAAGAGGGCAGGGCTCCTGCAGCTTTAACTGCTGTGATAATGAGGGACTTTCACCAGGTGCTGCATGCATACAAATGACACCTGCTGAAATTCTCTTTTCTATACAACGGTTAAGGATACAGAATCCCTGTCCTCCTATCCATATGGTCACCCTAAGCAGATCGGCTTTTTACTTTTTGAGAGAAGGGGATGGATTTGTGCTAATTGACATTGGTGCTAGTGCAAATTAGTGCAAATAAAATGAAATGCCAGTTAGAGAAAAGAAATCTTACTCTGTCAATGAGTGGATGATGGAACAAAAAATCCCTGACAATCCACAAAACATGGAGTCCATTTCATAAAACTAATTGACAAAGGGCTGCTGCCGCTGAGCAAGCAACCACACCTCCCCGCTGCCAGTGCCCAGCAGAGAGAGGCACAGTTGGTTGGCAGCCGCAGTGGCAACCTCATACTCCTTCCTTGCTAGGAGACTATGAAGGGGGGAGCTTTCTATAAAAGTCAATTTACATAAATTTTGCTTTTATGTAGGAAGGTCCCTCCCCCTTTGTGTTCACTAAACTGCTGAAAATGTACCTTGGCTAAGAGTAACAGCCTTACCTTGACACGTAGTAAAGCCTCTATAAATCTGGATCTTCTACATTCAGTTTCTGTGCTGTAGTTAAAAGCAGTTAGTGATTATAAACTTCTTCATTGAAACATGCCCTGGACTGTTAGGATCTCAGTCAATTCAGACTCCTGTGCTTGTTCTTTTTAGTTCTGCACAGTTTAGCTGAGTGCTTGTCTCAGGTAAGGCAGATCAACAAACAGTGGTTGGGTTCATTTACTCCATTTCATTTCTTTATTGAGAGTGCTGGAGTCTGCAGAACATATTAATGAGATGATAGACAGGTTAGCGGCTGAAACATCTGAGCATCTTTAGAGTTTTGAAAACCAACGGGATCATAAATACGTGTAGTTAAATCTGATTAGCTGCCTGGAATCTGAATTGCATAGGTCTCCGTTTAGGGTAATGGTTGCACATATCAATTACTCGAAAATAATCCAGAGCAACACATTTTCAGCTTCTGATCTCTCACACAAGTTCAATTCAGGACAGCTGTCTCTGGATTTCTTATATTTGAGGTTGAAGAAATTCTACACAATATGGAGTGTCTAAAGTGGAAGCTGCTTATTTTCAAAGGAAGCAGCTATGCAAAAACAATTTTCTTCTTGGCCCGTTCAACCCCCTCCTCCAGTTCTTTCCCTCCCTTTCCCACTTAAATCTTTCATGCCACCCCCCTCCCCGCAATATAATTAAAACAGATCCTGACCTGGAGTAAGTGGCATATTGCAATCGAAGACAAAGAACTCTAGATGTTGAAATCAGTGTAACTCTGACAATTTTATAGAGCTGAGGGCCTGGCATTATATGTTTTCCTAATGCCTTTTCTCCTTGTTCCAGTCAATTACTCCTGATTTTTCAATTTTAGTTATGTCAGTTTCTATTCTTTCTATCTCTCAAGTAGTCTAGGTTTTTGGAAAACCAGCACAGCCAGTGCTGCCAATGTAGAATTCAAATCCAAGGCTTATAGAGATAGATATCTATCAGTGGGATGGAAAAAGCACCTATTTCCAATCAGGGGTTAAGTTTTGTTCCTGCAGACCCTCTATAGACCCTCCTACACAGATATTAATTGACAAAGGGCTGCTGCCGCTGAGCAAGCAACCACACCTCCCCGCTGCCAGTGCCCAGCAGAGAGAGGCACAGTTGGTTGGCAGCCGCAGTGGCAACTTTCATACTCCTTCCTTGCTAGGAGACTATGAAGGGGGGAGCTTTCTATAAAAGTCAATTTACATAAATTTTGCTTTTATGTTGGAAGGTCCCTCCCCCTTTGTGTTCTCCTTGAAAGGAAGGAGCACAAGGAGCTGTCACTACTGTTGCTGAACAACAGCACCTTTCTCTGCTGGATGAAGAAAGGGAGAGGGAATCCTCCTGAAAAGCCTTTAAGTAGGGTGGCCATATGAGAAGGAGAACAGGGGTCCTGCATCTTTAACAGTTGTATAGAACAGGGAACTCCAGCAGGTGTTGTTTGTATGCATGCAGCACCTGGTGAAATTCCTGCTTCATCACAACAGTTAAAGCTGTTGACCAGATACAAAAGAGGGCAGAGCTCCTGCACATCAAAATGCATTGGAAACAAAACTAGTGCAACTGTCTTTTTTATTTTTGTTTTCAGCCTTACGGTTGTTTTTCTGATCCCTAGTGGTATTGTTATCTACATATAGGCCCAAGATACACACATGATCTTTAGGAAGAGTGTAACCCCATCCAGAATGGGTTGAATGGCTACCTAGTCAGACATCCCATCAAACTATCTACCTGTAGCACTTATGTCTTATTAGTACTTTTTAGCCTGTTTATTGGCCCTCATCCAGTCCATTAGTGCAGCCCAGCACTGACTAAGCAATTCCACTGCCTGATCTGGATCGTGTGTGTGTGTGTGTGTGTGTGTGTGTGTGTGTGTGTGAGAGAGAGAGAGAGAGAGAGAGAGAGAGAGAGAGAGAGAGAGAGAGAGAGAGAGAGAGATGGAATCAGCGTACTGACTAAGGCCTTAGCTAGACCAGGCTTTATCATGAGGTGAACCCCAGGATCATCCCTGTGCATCCACATGATGCACAGGGGATCCCGGGATCTGGGAGGGATCATCCCTCCCTTGCCCCAGGATAGAGCCCTCCCCTTTGGGCCTGCTTTTTCCACGGTCTCGGGCTGAGCCCGAGACCACGAAATGTGTGGTCCATTGCTGCAGAGCTGGGAGCCAAGCATGGGGTGCAGCGCTCCTCAGGAGTGCTGCGCCCATCTGGGGTAGGGTGGGGGGAGCAGGGAAATGAAATTATTTTTTAAAAAAGCACCTACCTTTAGCGCACGAGCGTTCGTGCACTCCTCTTCCTTTAAAAATTAAAAAATGGTGGGTGCGACGTCTCTCTTCCTGAGGTTGTTGCGCCTCATGTGTAAACGGAGGAGGGATCTCGCGTTAATCGCAACGCGAGATCTTCCCTCCTCCATCCTGGATTATCAGGTAGGTCTAGCTAAGGCCTTAATCTCAGAATGACCTCACTTAGTGGTTTCCTGTAAAGGATAAATATCATAGGGAACAGAATGGGACTCCAAAAATAAATAAATGCCTTGGGGCTTAGCAGAAGTCAACCAGCAACACCTTTTGGAAATGGCCTTCTAGCTATGACTTGAACAGCTTGTCCAGAAGGATTCCATGGTTGAAGATGTTAAAAGCCACTGAGAGAACCAGGACAATCAACAAGGTCACACTCACCCTGTCTCTCTCCTGGCAAATGTCACCCCACATGCTGACCGAGGCAGTTTCTGTGTGAAAACCAGGCCTAAAGCCTAATTGAAGTGGATCTAGAAAATCTGTTTCATCCAAGAGTGTCTGGATCAGATGCATTTCCCCCATTTCTGTCTAAATTAGCACTGATATTTCATAAATTATATGTTACAAACATTATATATTATACTTCCTTGAAATTACATTTTATTGTGTGCTGTTGACTGGTAATTTTCAGCTCTCTGATAGATGCAGAGAGCTGAAAATATATTGCTGAAATCAATGAAATTTTGCTGCTTTGATATGTTGGCTTTAGTACAACATTTATCAATATTTATAAATATATCAGCATAACGATGCCTTGTTTCCTATTTCCAGATCCAAACTGAAAGACTTTCACCCAGTACAGAACTAACATCTTTGCCAAATGTGTCCACACCGTACAATGCTATTTACTGTGTAATCTGTACAGCACCATGTACATTGATGGTGCTATATAAATAAGTAAATAATAATAAAATAATACAAATGATTTCAATCATTGCTTTAAAATATGGGAACTTGCATGTTAGAGCCTGGAGAAGAGTGCCGGGCAAGCGATCAACGTTTTTACTTTTAATTTTGCACAGGGGAAATCCATTCCCCGCCCATCCATGCAAGTACATTTCCTTGACAAGAAGTTTCATTTTGCACAGATACTCTCGTGGCTGTTGGCACAGCTGTCAGTCTTTGACTATCCAGGTTTGAGACTTCCAATGATTAAGCTTTGCTCAGCATGGCAGCTTGTGAACTCAGCATGAAACTCCTTTAAATTCCAACCTCAAGAATGCCGATCTCAGACATTCTGTAGAGTGCGGTAACTCAGCACAAAAAGAAGCCCAACTGTGTTTGGCTCCTGAGTGTATGGTCCAGCGTGCTGGCTGTGTGAATCATGCACACTGACCTCTGTGTCATACTAATACAGCACGGCTTTTTCAAACGCCGTAGGTGAATGTCTGATGCACTGTGGGCAGCACATGCATAAAGAATACTTATAAATCACACTCATAATCCAGACACTTCGGCTTTGTTATTATCTTGCCTTGTCCTATAGAGGCATCATTTTCAGGTATTGCTATAGTAACTTGTATATGGCTAGATTCTGCATTCCTTGTTAAATGTTTTGCTTAGACAGCTGTTTGGCAGTCAGTGGTGCATGAACCTCATGCACCCCGTTTCTTTGCAGTACCAGCATTTCTTTTGGAAACAGGACACATGGGGAGTGAGCGCCTTGATTCCCAGCAGAGACACACTCCACCGAGCCCACCAAACAACTGGGAATCCAGTTGTTGCAGCAGTGATGGGGCTGTGTCATGGAAGCAGGAGACCCATTGAGAGATGCAAAATTCCACCTGGGGGGGGGGGGCGCATGCAAACTGTGGTCCTTATGCTGCCTACTGCTGGCTGGGAACCACCTAGATGCTAGAGCAGTGCGCAAAAATTACTCATAGGAGAGGAAAAATCTCCAACAATAATTATTAACTAGAAATATATAAGACATGTCAGCATTGAGGAGAAGATTGACTAGGTAACCTGTGTGCCTGCTCAGTCTGCAAGTAGGCATTGCTTAGTACTCAGTAAGCACATGCTCCCTTGTATAAATTGGTAACAATGGAATTTGGGGAAGGAGTTGGGTTGTTTCAGCCTTTATTTATTTTATTTATTTATTTATTACATTTATATACCGCCCCGTAGCTGAAGCTCTCTGGGCGGTTTACAAAAGTGAAAAAAAACAGTAAACCTTAAAAACAAATATACAAAGTTTAAAAAACATAAAAACAACAGTATCCTTAGCTTTGCCCACTTTTGCCCATAGTTCCACTCACTACTGGAATTCTCCCCCATCCCCCCAAGAACTTCTCCAAAATGGAATCTGGCCCTTGGGTCAAAGAAGAAGTTCCCCACCCCACCCCTGTTTCAGTAAGAATAGAATGAAACAGCCTCTGTCCTAGAGCTGACTTTGCTGGCATAAAATCATGTGTATGGTTAGTTATAAAATGAATTCACAGTACAGGGCTTATTAGGAGATAGAGGTGATTTCTTTTGGCATGTCTAAATCTGTGCTTGCCCCAGGGAGTGTGGTACTGGGGTGAAAAGGTAGGGTCTTTTTATCCATACACAATACAGCCGTGGCTGGTCCACAGAAACGATGGCAGCAGGAAATGTGGGGCAGGCTTTGCATTGCTAGGGTGAAGTACACTTTGGCAGAGAGCCGGCCTTGTCCACCCTCATGTACTCAATGAAATGACATTGCCAACCTGCCCCCACTGCTTGATTGATTGATTGGGGCAAGAGAAACAAGCCTATGAAATTGATGGCTTCCATGCTGGTTTATTATATTCAGATAGAAACTGCTACTCAGGTAAACTGCTGAGTGCAAGTGGAAATGAATTTCACATTTCAGACATCAGAGGAAAAAGCTGAAAACTCCTGTTCACAGTATTTCATGAAGGAGAGCCTCTTTAGTTTTCATTTAAGGGCCAATACAGATTTAAAGGCATTACTTAAAGTCTGTATCTAGCAGCTGCTTCTTTTGTTTTTCTTTCACTTTTAGTCTAGAGTAGGCATTGGGGGCCCAATGAGGGCCTTAATCCCCTCCCCCACATGCACACACACGCACACTAGGGTCCCAATCAGGACCATGTCCTTTGTGCTTCTTCTATGAAAAAAGAATAAGCCATAGCTGCTAGATACAGATTTTTTTTAGGTAACGTTGGTTTTGGTCCTAGTGATAGTAGCATTCTTAAATCTCCAGCATGTCCAGCAAGAATAGGATGGATGGCCAGACCAACCCAGCACTTGAAAAAGGTTCATAAAAGATCCAGAGTGGTGCAGTGGTTAGAAATTAGGACTGGGAAGGTCTTCGTTCAAATCACCACAACCATGAAGCTCACTGGATCATCTTTTAGTAATTACTGCCTCTTGGCCTAATCTACTACACAGGGTTGTTGCAAAATTAAAATGGGAGCAAGAGAACCATGTTCACTGTCTTGATCACCGAGGAGGAGGAGGAGGAGGAGGAGGAGGAGGAGATGTTATTGGGGGAGGGAGCAGAGAAGTAGCTTAGAGAGGGGAGAGGAGGAGGAGGAGATGCACACAGATCTTCTGTTAGAGCTCGCCTTTCTCTTTCTTAGCTTTGGAACAAGAAGAAAGGAGACCTAGAGACAGAAGACATGTGATGGAGGGAAATGCTAGGAATAAATTGTGGGATTATGGTTGGGCGGAATTCTTGAATAAAAGGGGAGAGGTGTCTCTGTGAGCTTTTCTACATGAGGCTGTTTATGTGTGCTGTATCTTGTTTCAGTTTTGTTGCAGAATTAAGATCTGAGCACTACACAAATAGCTTTTCCTGTCTTGCGTTTCCCCTACAGAACTTCTAAATGGCACCGTGCTGTAATGAAATAATGCAATTACTCAAGTAGGAAAATACATTTTCTTTTGTTTTAACAAACAATACTCCATTTTCACTGCTCTAAAGAAAAACCCAGGGAAGTGCACTTTAAAAACAGAAGTGAAACTGAAGGATGTTGTTTAAAGAACCTGTTAACAACTGTGAGTAAGGAATAATGAGTGCACAATAAATGTGGAAAAGCTCTGAGTTATGGTATGGCTGTTTTGTCTCTTTCTAAGCCCCATGGGAAAGCTGGTTTCCTGCCCCATTATACTAGCCTCTATATATGTGCATTTTTTCTTAGGTGACTCTGGTTTATGTCATGGAAGTCATCACAGATATGTCAAAATTTAATATGCAGTCATGCAAATTGCTACCAGTGCAGCTGCTAGGGATGGACTTTGGGGCAAAGTCCAGCCTCCCCACCCCACGGCCCAAATGGTCATCCAAAGAGTGGGTGATGGGGGCAGTGTCAATAGACCTGGATCAACAGCAGTGCCAGCATGGGCAGGAAGGATTTTCCAACTTTTGTCTATCAGCAAGAAGATGATTTTGTCATTTTCCCCCTAAATGTTGTCCATTATTGTAGTAACATACCTGTTGCTACAGGCTTTGATCCTGCGAACTGCACAATTTTGTTAAGCCTTGACAGGTCTAATCCATCAGAATTATTATTATTTTCATACATGCCATTAGATTTTCAGTTTTTATTTTTGGGTTGTTGTTTTTTTTGTCTGGGGAATCACTGAATTGTTTTGCCTAAAATCTTTGGCCATTTCATCTGAGAAATGCCCATGAAAGCATGCTTATCATGCTTGCTAAAATTGGAGCAGGCTTCGTATCTAAGTTCTTTGACTCAGCAAATTCCACCGACAGTTTAATTTGCCTGGTAATAGCAGGCTTGGCTCAAATTCAAATTTTCTGAGCCTGATCCCCCCCCCTCATTTCTACATTGCTGCAAATTGAGAATAACAATCCACTTCAGCTCATGGAATTACTGAAGTCTTTAAAAATAAATGCACATATTGGGAGGGGAAGATCAAGCCCTTACTGCCTTGTGATTAAAAGCGCTGCACTCCTTGCAGTCAGTTCTTGGCTATCATTGTAATTTTGTGAGAAACACATAAGCGCAGGTGCTGAGGGCAAGCCTCAGCATGAATAGGTTAGCACTGGAGCAATGCTAATCCAAGGGGTGAGATATAGCATCAATGAAGCAGCTATTAGTTGTGCCACCTTCAACCCTGGGATTGAGTGTCCCTCACCTTTTAATGATAATAAATTGTGTTATGTGTATAACCTTTGATCTGGCAGTGAGAAATCCCTCCTGCTTCTTTTTTAATGATACAAGAGTCATAAGTCACCATCTACATATTCCCCACTTATGAGCTCTGACTCACAATTGAAAGTTGCTCAGAGAGTGCTTCGTGCAAAATAGGGTCAAAGTCGCACGCTGTCAGTTCCCTTCCAGCATCATTAGGGAGGAAGGATTTAATAACAGCTCCCTTTGTTATTACATCTGTTTTGCGTTGCGTTGCCAAAAAGCTTTTCATTAGTTGCTATGACAGGCAGTGGCAATGGGGATCACAATGAAGTCTCTCTCTCTCTCTACACACACACACACACACACTGCCATGTCTTCAAAAGGGGCATCACATTTGCTCCTTTCCTTTTCTTCCCTATGAAAAGCTATTTGGGAAAGAATAGGTTTGCTCTCGACCATTATTATTATTATTATTATTATTATTATTATTATTATTATTTATATAGCATTAATGACGTATAGGAATGTATCATACCTTACTTTATCGTTAGAGATTACCTATGGCCTTTGAAATCTGAAAGGCAATAGGTAAATGTGTTTATTGAGGTTTGAGAACACAAAGGGGGGGAAAGATGCAAGACAAAAATCACAACAGGATTATAGATTTGTCTCTTGTATTTGGTTGCTCCTACGCATGATGAATATTCAGATTCTGGCCACTTCAGAAACAGAGGTTCAAAATGTTAATGGCTTTGAAAGTTCCCCTTAGCCAATCCTTTGGCCCTTGATCTCCTGCACTCAGCTCTTTGGACTTCCGCTATTTAACTGGTCTCCTGGATATTCGATATTTCCATTCTGCTCACAAATCATGCAAATATGCTCTGTACACAATCCCTAACATGGACAAGAAATGCGGTTTCTTTAGAAATGTTTTCAAATTCCTGACTTTGCGATCACATTTGGGAAAAACTTATATATTTCTTTAGAAATGTGTTCTTTGAAATGCAATATATATATATATATAACACCACACATTTTTATGCTCTTGTCAGAGTGGGAGAACGGCACACTTCTGAAAGATATGCAGAGAAATGTGCACTTTCCCCATTCAAACAGTTGAAAAACAGGTAAAAAACAAAAAAGGAGAGTGAGCCAAAGTGAGCTTCAAAGTGATTTTTGTAGAATTTAGGTAAGCTTGAAAATTGCTGCTTCTCCCAAGCCCCTCACCATAGAAATGGCTGAAACAAGCTCTCTCTACCTGAAGTCTATATGTTTTCCATCACTCAGTGTAGCCTAACACTTGATAGAGGAATGACAACAGTTATAGGTTACTTTTTATCCTGGGAAGGGTAAGCATGTATGAGAATTTCATATTCATCCACAAACATGTGAACAGGCCCTGTTCAAAGCCCTGAACATGATCATGATCACAAGCATGTCCCCCCCCCCCAAAAAAAAAAATATTTGGAAATTACCGGACATGTGCTTGCATTCGAAACTGCAACTTTGGGATTGTAAAAATCCATGAGTGACTCGTTTACATCTTGTTGGTTTTTAATCAGTGTTACAAATGTACACAAGAACTTGCACACTTTGATGCAACACAGCACAAGAAGGTTTCTTGATGTGAGCTAAATCAGAACCCCACAGGAGAAAAGGGAACAAAGGAACAAAAGGAACTGAGAGCTGTGGGAAACTGCATGCACTATTCCACAGTTAATTTGAGATATCTTTCATGATAAATCAGAATACAGGCAGAATATGAATCCATGGAATAATATAAAAGAATGGTGCAGCATGAGATATGCTCACCTTTATCCTTATGCAGAACTCAAACGATTTTCAATCTATATGTAGTTTTTTCATCAGGGATAATGAACAGATACTGCAATGTAAAGACTTTTTATTAAAAGCACTTAACCACTGTATAGGGCTAAAACTTGGGAAGGGCTTTTTGACAGCCTCTGCAGGGGCTGGGGGTGGATGGGCATAGTGTTTAAATCAGGCCTAAATTCAGGCAAATTATGCCACACAAAGTAGTAGCTGCAAATTAGGACTTCACTGAGTTGCTTGACTGTAGAGCCTTTAAAATGCAGAGCTAATTTGAGAGCTGGAATATGATGTTTCCAGTAACCCATTCATAAACTACACGGCTGGGTCTCATTTCACTTGCCAATCTCCTTCCTACAGCCTTCTGAAAACTAGCCACTTTCATGTCTGTACAAGTTCACAAACCTATATAATGAGCTGAAATTCATAACGCACTGAAACAAGCGACAGCAGTGCAGCATTCCAGACACAACATTTTAACAAATCATGCTGATGGCCTGGGAGGCTGCTTAAGTGAGGGAGGCTGATATTGGCTTCTTTGTGCTCTGAATCTCAACAGCTAATATAGCTTCCCTTAAGATATAGTAGCCTCGTCATTCTGCAGAGCAATTCCACATGTTGGGGGACCATGTCTGAATACAAAAACTATGGATCAGGCCATGCACACAGGTCCTTTTCGTGGAATTGTTGCAACCCTTGAAAAAGCAGTTGGCACGAAACCGCCCAGAGAGCTTTGACTATGGGGCAGTATATAAATGTAATAAATAAATAAATAAACAAATAAATAAATAAATAAATAAATAAATGAAGGGCACCATATCTAGCTCTGCTGATAGAACCATGAGACCTCTGGTTGACTCAACCATTCAGCATTTCTCATATTGTTTTGCCAGTTTGCTTCTAAAATGAAAACTCCAATGGATGCTGAGATATAAGAATGCAATTTAGTACAAATAAATAAATAAATAAATTCAATATAAATTTTTATGTTTAATGGCTGAACATTAGCTTGATTCCTAGAGCCATGTTCAAGGGAGAAAGGAAGAGTATGAAACTAAGGCTGAGAGAAAAGTTTTCTTAAAAGTTCTTTTGGTTCCAATGCTGGAGGCTCTAGGGGTTGGGGAAAGTATCCAAATTACCCACCAGCTTACCTTTCCCCCCTCTGTTGCTAGATGTTTTTAGGTTTTTAGGATGTCATGTTGACTTGGGGCCACTCCATTCATTATGGAGGTCGAAAGTGACATTTAAAGCAGCTATGAGCATCTGTTCTCATGTGTAGGTGTGACAGGGAGGCAAAACTGGCTATGGCTCCTTGATCTGTGAAGGAACTTACTTCACTGCTTTATAATGAAGACAGCTAAACATCCAAATGGCATGTGAAACATCAGAACACTACTATTTGACTTAGGGCTTTGCTAGACCTGCCGGGATAAGCCAGCAGGGAGGTGGAGCCAAGGCGCGCTAACGTTAGCACGCGCCGCCTCAGCTTCCAGACGCCGGACGTGCAGGGACGACGCAAGCCCTGCAGCGTCCGCCATTTTTTTTTTTTTTTTAGTTTAAAGGGGCCACGTGTGGCCCAAAGACTCCGGAGAAGGTAAGGATTTTTTTTAGTTAACCCCCCCATCCGTCCTCCCTCGCCATCTCCTGTTCGTCGCCCCTCGCCCTCCCTCGCCATCTCCTGTTCGTCGCCCCCCGCCCTCCCTCGCCATCTCCTGTTCGTCGCCCCCCGCCCTCCCTCGCCATCTCCTGTTCGTCTCCCCCCGCCCTCCCTCGCCATCTCCTGTTCGTCGCCCCCCCGCCCTCCCTCGCCATCTCCTGTTCGTCGCCCCCCGCCCTCCCTCGCCATCTCCTGTTCGTTGCCCTCTGCCATCCCCTCTCCTGCCGGTCCGGCCTTCCCTCCCCCATCTCCCCCTCTGGATCACACCCCCCCGGCACGATGGGCACAGCGCTCGTATGAGCGCTGTGCCAGGTCTGTGGCTTTTCGCGGCTACTCACGAGTAAGTGAGTAGCCGCAAAAAGCCACGGACCTTCTTAGCCGGGGCTGTGAAAAAGGCACACCATAAGCGACTTCGCTTATGGCGCGTTAGAGGAGGCCTCAGTGCGGCCTTGCGCCAGATTCCCCTGTGCGTCATCTGGACACACAGCAGGGAAACCGGCCCACAAAGCGCACTAAGGCCTCATCTAGCAAGGCCCCAAGTGACCACCAGAATAAAAAGATGCATGTTCTCCATATGCAGCTTTGGCACACTTTATAAGATAAGGACCAACATTCCTTGAATGGTATATTTCAAATATGTGTCTATATTACCTAAGGTAATCATATTGAACTTAGTGTGTGGGGACACAGAGATGTAATGCAATAAAATTCTGGCCTGATTTGCAGGACTGGAGGTTGTTTAATAAGCCACTGTAGCAACTACCCTGATCTATGCCAGCTCATTTCCCTAATTACCATCGCCAGGCACAGTTTGTCATTATGTGTGAAGCTAGTGAGGGTGGGTGGCTGGGCTGGTTAACCAGCCAGCAGCCATACAACAGAGTTCAGGGGTATGCAGGCTGGTTGATTTGCACCATAGCTTATTAAACACTTGCGTGTGTGTATGCAAACCCAATCTATGAGGCAGAACTGTGCCATATTTTATTGGACTCTTCATCGGTCCAATGAAGCACAAAAAAATTCCAGATGTGGGCCAAAATCCCATACTTTGGTGGTGTGGAGCAGGCTTTATGATCAGGTGCTCCCAAGTTCAACCATTTACATCTCTAGTTAAAGGATCCTGAAACTCTTAGCAAGAGATCACAGTGAGCTGCTGTTAGTCAGGGCTGGTAGGTTCTATAGACTATTGGCCTGACTGCAGTCTTTTGTAGCTACTTCCCTTTAAAAACCAATGGTGTTTTTTCCCCTGTAATGAATGTCCTTGATTCCACTGAGAAAACACTTTGTCCTTATCTGAAATGAGATTTTGAAAGGACTCAAATATGGCAAGACATCTGCCTTACTTGCTATTGTGCTGTACAAACCCTTTATTCATGGACTGCATTTGTATTTCATGATGTGTACATGAGGCACTATGGGTTAGAATGCTCAAAACACACAACAAGAGTTTGGAGCAGTATAAAGAGGTTCGCACAAGCCACAGTAAACTCAGTTGTGATTGCCATGCTGTCTGCATAATACTAAAAGCATCACTGACATCTTTCATAAGGAATTAATGATAAACATTTGCATAAAAATGCACCAACTAATGCTTGTAGTATTGTATATAGCATTATACTATGTACCTGTAATGACTAATGCTTATAGTATAGTATACTGTGTAGCTGTTATTGTAAATATGAAGAAATCAGCAAACATTGGTAAATTCTTAGCAGAAATGAAATGAAATCCTCAGCCATCTGAATTGGACAAATTCAGTAGCTGTTCCCTGCATGCAGAGGGCCAAATAGTACCTGCCTTCCATGTAACTGTTAAAGATTAAGAGGGTGTCAGAAAAAGAAGAAGATGACAGCCCTAATTCAGTACTAGCATGGTTGAATACAAGGGATCCAAACCCAAACTTTTAAGAGCTAAGCACTCAAAGCCCTGGGTCTCTCCGTTTTGGTTTCTCCTACTTTTTTTTTTTTAAAAAAAAAAACCCTCTAGTTTTTCCCCGTATTGATTAGGAAGAAATTTGCAAATTTTGATAAGTTTTTACAAATAGAATGAATTCTCATTCTGTTCCTAAATATCAGTCACTTTCTCTTCTTTGAAAAACCAGTTGTTGCTAGAGCTCTTTTTACCGCTCCTGAAGGCAGGTAAACAATTTATAACATCATGTTCATGAACTTGAAAATTGAGAAGCTATTTTCACATTTTGGAAGCTTCCTTAGCTCAAACAGGAGAACAAACTAATGACTGTGAAATTGCTTCTTTGCTGCCATCAGCTCTTCCTTGTTGTTACAGACCAGTAACTTTTAAGCTGAAGTTCTGTCCTCAAATAAAGTGAAGTTGTCATTTATTAATTTGCTTGGCTCTTGAGTCATTTCACAACAGAACAGTGCTTTTTCTCAACATATAATATGGTGATGCCAGCCATCACATAAGTGCCAGTGGAATTTAAAAATATAAAGGAATAATATTACTCTCCAGGGATCAGCATTTGCAATTAGACATTCCACACACAAGAAATTCAGTCTGTCAAAGGGCAGCTGCCTGGGAAGGTAACTAAACCAAAACAGGCTTCTTCTTTTTCTAATCCAAATGATTAAAAAATCATTGTGATGAATCAACTCCCTTGTTCAACAGGCTTTTGAAAAATAAAATGTAATTTTGCAGTGCCCCAGGAGATCTGGTCTGGTCCCAGGGTACATTCTGGCTAATCAGGTCTATGATGTGTGATTGTATGGGACATTGCCTGGGAGGGGAACCCAATCAACACCACTGTGTGTTCTCTAATGGGGAAAGGTAGGCTATCATGTCCTAAATCAGAAGGTGGGGAAACTCTTTCAGCCCAAGGCCAAGTTCAGTTTTGGAGAAGCTCTTCGGGGTTGCAGTCCAGTGGTGGGTAGGGTCAAAGGCAAAAACAGGTGGGGTCAAAAATACAAAAACAGACCAACATGTTGTAGCTTAAAGCTATTACTGCTGGTAACAAAGCCTTAGGAGAGGCTGGGAAACCACCAACGTACATAAAGATGCCCCAGTAGAAATATTGCTGAAACTTGAATTTTGATGGTTCTTTGGTGGAAGCTTGATGGTACATTGGTAATACACACCTGCGTACCAAGATTGAGTGGCTAACTAGCAAATGTTAGTATTTTCATTATTCAATTTGAGATTGATTGCAACTTGGTGTAAGCACAGTCTAACCATTACAAAGATGAACATAAGCTTTAATCAGGGCTTTTAAGGAGGATGGGAAAGCACTTTCCAGAGGCCCTGGAAGTGCACTTACCCGCCCCACTGTTCCAATCATAGCCTTAAAGGCTCTGATTAGAGCGGGGGTGGGTGGGGAGAAAGTGCATTTTCCCCTCCTGCGCTCCAATCAGGGCCTTTAAGGTGCACACCCTGATGAAATGAGCTGTGCACGCCTGTGCAGCTGAAGCACAGTCTAGAGCTGAGACACAACCACATGCTCCAGGACTTTTTGTGGAGGATAACCCTCTGTAAAAGCAGAATCCCAGATACAAGGAAACTTGCTTCTCTAGGACTCCTGAATCCATACTACAGACTCAGAAGCTCTAGAGGGCTACATTTCCCATGTCTCCTTGAGGCTGGGGTGCTGCTGTTTTCGGTGCCCTGATGGAGGTAGAAAGAGACAGAAAACTTGCTACCACTGCTCTCTTTACTTCAGCAGCTAAAGTTTGGAGAAAGAAGGGTACCAAGAAAAGTTATGAGTGCTCAATTGTGGGGAGATGGGGGCACAGGGTGAATCACACTAGAAGCAAATTTAGGGTTCAATCCTATACACATTGAGACAAAAAAAACAAAAAACAAACCTACAGCTCCCAGCATGCTGGGAATTGTAGAGCTTTCTAAATATGCATAGGTTTGTACCCTTAAGCTCTCTCCCACCACAATTTTTTTTCCTTGTATTGGGGCCAGGCTTTTGGATATATTTTGTACTCCAATTGGAGCTTCAACCCAATTATAAGTTAAATAAATAAATAAATAAATCCTTTCCCACTGCAAAACTTACTTAAACAACAATGAAGAGGAAATGATATAAAGATAGTTGTTCCATTTCCCATCGGCTTTGCTTGCATTTTTATCACAACATCTGCTTTAGAAATAAACTTCGATATTAACAGTTTTTATGTGTGAACTAAGCAAATAATTTATTATATTTGTGATTGCTTTCAGTGAAATCTAGTAATTTATTTGGCTTCACACCTTGAATTTCTGTAAAACACATTTCCCCCCTGATAGATATGCAAGAAATAGTATGTGATGATGTGTGCCCTGAATATATTCCAAACTGAGCAGCAAAGAGGTAAAAAATAGATCAAGGACTCATGCTAACAGATTGCATTTCCTTTGTAGCACACAGCAGATAGATGACATATGACATATGTTACAATATGCATTTGGTGGCAGTTTATGGCAAATACTAAGTGCAAGATGGCAGAGAAATGGCCCTGTAAAGCAGCCCTCTAAATATCCAAACACTAGTAGCACACCAAATAATGTGGTGGGTGGGTGATAACACAAGAGCTAAGATCCCCACCCATCTCAGCCTACACTGTAGCACCTTTCCCTACCATCAATGGATTACCACTTTAGCGTCTGTATCTGAAGTGTCTGTGGCACTCAGGTGATGTTATATTCAGCAAAAGCTCTTGTTCTATGTCTATTGGTTGCCACAATGCTGCTTCAATACGGGTTTGTCTAAGCTGGATAATTGCTGGAGGTTTAATGCTGCTAATTCTTCTCTTAATCATATGTTTTGGCAGTGTCCAATAGTTGCCTCTTTTTAGGAGGAGGTTATTATACAAATACATTTTATAGTAGAGCACTCTTTAATATTTACTGAAGTACACATTTTGTTTTATTTTTTTTAAAAAAATATCAACCTGCTTCCTGGAGGTTAACAAACAGTCAGTGTAAATGGATTGTCCATGCTGCTTTGACAGTTAAAAGACTGATATTACAACACTGGAAGGATAAATCCTCATCCCCTATAATGCAATGGATTGAGGACTTAACAGTGCCTTCAACATTTGAATGGATGGTATTTAGGTGCCACTTGCAAATGTAGATAGATAGATATTTGGTCAGCCTTTGTTAAAGTCTATGTTATTTTCTAGAAAGCTGTATTTTCAAACACACACACATTTCATATGCATTAATTGAAATTTATACATTCAATCATGTTAACATAGTTCCTTTTCTTTTCTTTTTTCTTTTATGGTTTTCTTTTGTTCAAATTTAGAATTTTAAAAAAAGAATAGAAAAGTTTGTGCTATTGCTAGAAATGAGGAACATTCTAGAGCCACTACCCATCCCAACTAAAGTTTTCAGCCCCTCTTTAAAAAGCCTTATTTACTTGAGGCATTTTTACCGTGCTCTTTAGTTGAAAAGTTTCCTCATAAGATCAATAAAAACAAGAGAGTCCCTGCCCACAGGTTTATAATCTAAAATAAGAGATGAAGAGGAAAGGGGGAAACAAGCAAATACAGGTACCAATTCTTAAAGTTACACAGTAGTATTTAAAACATTCAGGAGAAGTGGAGCCAAATAGAGTTGGTGTCTCAGCAAAGTTCTTGGAGTGACCCTACTTCCCAGCATTCCCTCTGCTGCAGCCTGATGGAAGGGAGGAGCCTCATAAAAGGGCTCTGTAGGCATTTAACAGGTGGCTGCCTGCAAAAAGCATTTTCATTTATTTATGGTGCGATATTGGTATTTTGACAGCTGTTTTTTTAAAACAGATTTTATGGTTTGTGGATCATTTTCATTTCATTTTGGCCTCTTTTATCCCATAAAACGTTTGATTCCCATAGCTTGTGAGCCCTGAGAGAACAGGGCTATTAACATTCAGAGGGCTGAGGCAATGCAGATAGGGGGTTGTTTCAACTTGCACTGGCTTTCACAAAATTCAGTGGGACAGAATAAGCAAACAACTAACTTTTCTTAAATTTAGATCAGAGATAGACAAATCTGTCTATTTCTGGACCATGTCATGTTCACATACTTTACCCAAAATTTACCACAAGTTTTACCCAAATGCCACTCTCCAGCCAGGCCACCCCCACTCACAACTAAAAGATATTATGTGTAATCATTTATGTGGAGAAAGTGGAGAGGTCTGCTCCTCTGAGGACCTATTTGGAGTTCTGGTCCTGGCCTGGTGACAACCTTGCAGTCTCTCATGTGTCTAAGGGGGAGGGATTCACATTTTACATAAGCAACAGTGACAATTCTGTTTAAATAATGATGAAAACATATGACTAAATGATTGCATCTGTGGTAATTCATGGCAATCCTTCAGCAAACAAATTGTTAGCACAGGGATTGTGGCAACTTCGGCACCCACACATTTTTGTTTTGTTCTTTATCATTTTCTTCTTTTTTGCTTTAAGATTTACTTCCCTGCGCAGCCAAACCACAGATTAAGAGAGACTACCACAGGGAAGCTGCTTTACCCCACTGTTAAAAGAATAATGTTAGTTTTAAAACAGAGGAACAAATCAGAAATGAGGAGTGGAGATCTCTTCACTAAGCTTCCTTATCAGCCAGGGCTAGTTTACAGACTCATAATGGATTGTTGGAAGATGATGTGGGCTACAGCTTTGTTCTTCAGAATTTGAAACTGTAGCTCCGACAGCATTAATGTGCATTAGTTTTCGTCATGTAATCACCCTTAGGGTAGATGCTGTGCCTCCCATTTAGCTGTAAAATTGAATTATTATCTACATTGTCTTTTGATAGCAAAGCTGTGTTATGACTGTATCCACAGATTTTAAACACCTCCAATCTACTTCGAAACATGGTGAGAAAAACCTAATCAGAGATCTTTGCATTTGGTGCCTGGCTTTATAGATTCTTTAAGGCCTTAAGCCTTTCCTAATAATTAAGTGCAGGAACACTTTTCAAGTTTTCCTGAAGGAGGATTCAATAGGCTTATATTTTTGCATTTCTATTCTCATATAGGGATTTCACATGCATGCCCGCACATGCACACACACACACACACACACAGTGTAGTTAAAAACAAAACAATTTAAACTCATTGTCTGTACTTGTTATACTTTTAGTAGCAGCACTTTTCTTGAGAATATTGAAGGTGTTGTAAATAAATATGCAGTATCTGATAAGAAAACACTAGTAAAAACTCCCAAGGACAGGGTTTAAATGTTATAGGCTGTGTAAATAGATTTCGGTATCTCAGAAGAAATTGCTTATAAACAGCTGTTAAGAAGAGGATTTACAAACATAAGATCAGAGAGCTAATTACAACAAGATATTTGAGCCACTATATGCATATGTTTTCATGTGCAGAGACCTCATCGTGCACCTAAGTGCCCATGCTGATAGCTGTGATTTTAAAAGCCTCCTTAGGGTGCAATCCTAAACATTAATACTGAATGGGGAATGTTGGGAGTTGTAGGACTTCCCTCCTCCCTGTCTAAACATGTCTAAACACCACCACCAGCAGCCTGCAAAACATAGCAACAGATTTACTCCATTGCTGCTGCATGCAAGGATGGAGGCTTGGAGTTCACAGCAGGATAGCCGAGATTGTGCTGGGGGTATCCCAATTGAGTGGGAGAAAATTGAGGGGAGACCCTGGCTGGCTGAGAGCAATCCAATGATGTGGGAAGGGCTGGGAGAATGGGGAGACTAGAGCTGTGGTGGGCTATGAACTGCAATATGAGGGATTATTTATTTATCTATGTATGTATGTATTACATTTCTATACCACCCAAGGTAAACCAAAGATTAAAACATTAAGGAGGATTAGGGAGGTATTTGCACTGACCCAACTGGGGAAAAGAGAAGGTGAAGATGGGACCTCTTTCATTCTCTCTCTCTCTCTCTCTCTCTCTGTGTGTGTGTGTGTGTGTGTGTATGTGTGTGTGTGTTTGGGGAGCAGTGAAAGAGAACACACAGGTAGGGGTTGATCCTGAAGGAAAGAGAGAAATGTGTGACTGGGATGAGTTGACCCTGGGCATATCTAGACGAGGGGGTAGTAGGGCGACGATTTCATGATTTTATGATTGCAAGATAATCACCCTGGTTTACATGCGGCACGCAACATCGTGGCCGCCATTTTGTTTTTGTTTTTTAAAGGGAAATGAGTGCAGGAGCACTCGAATGCAAGGTAAGTTTAAAAAACAAAAACAAAAAAACTCACCCTTCCCCCACCCCATTCAAATTGACACATGAGCAGCACAAATAGTTGCACTAGCTGTGGTTGGGAGTGTACAACTGAATCTGCATGCCACTTAGGGATGGCCTTCATGGGGAAAACCAGGCCTTTTTAGACTTATCAGATTTCCCTGGAACTCCCAGCTCAGCTTGCATTTGTGAGTGGAGCCACAGCCTTTCTTCACAAATCCTTAATCAAGTGTTTTGTTTTGTTTTTCTAAAATTGCCATTTCCCCAGAATCCCTAAAAATGGAACCATTTGCACAAATTGCAGTCATGATTTGCTTAGTTTGCACAATTTTTATGAATTCCAGTTGTGATTTCCTTAATTTGTGCAAATTTCTGCAATTTACAGTCAAATCCACACAATTTATGCAAATTTGCACAATTTGTGGCTGAAATTTCCACAAATATTTATATATCACACACAGAGAGAGGCACACACACAGGGCATGTCTACATCTGAAGGCATAGCAGGAGGAAGGGGGAGGATCACAGACTTACCTGCTTCTGCGAACCTCTCCCAGTGTCTAGACAGCCGCGTAACATCCTGGAAGGGAAGAGGGACGTTGTGGCTGACATTTTTTTTAAGAGGAGCCAGTCACATGGTGAAAAAGCTAAAAACAACAACAACATGCCCAACACACACACCCGCCATCCCAGGGGTGGCAAAATCACTGCCCACACCCACGGGCACGGAGCCTCCCTACGCAGCTCCATGCCTGGCCCTACTACTTGTGGGGAAGAAGGGACAACCCAGGAGTGGCAGTCACACTGCCCACGCTCCTCAGGATCGTCCCAGGACCACAGTAATATCAAGAAATCTGCAGTCCCAGATATCCCAGGGAAAGTCCCTGGTCATCCCGGGAATACCCTGTGTGTCATAAGGATGCACAGGGATGACCGAGAGATGACACCAGGATATTTGGCAGGTGTAGACATGCCCACACACAACAGAAATTTTGCTACCTGGCCCTACTCATTACCGAGTCAGGCAAGCTCAAGGAGGACAGAGTGCAGTCGGGGGGAGGGGGCAAGCCATTTATTGATGGAAAATAAATCAAATAGAATCAGAGTTTTTAAACTTGGACAATTGTTTGTACTAGTGGAACAAAATCCAGTTAGAAATCAAAATTGGGGTTTCATTGCAGCATTTCTATAGAAGCCCCTGGAACATGAGTCATTCTTCAACCATGTATGTTAACTCACATCTATACACATATACTTCCCTAACACAGAAATATTGGTGTTTTTCACAGAGGTGTGGTGAGCACATTGCAGATCATGCACTGTGCTTAGACAAAGTAGGGAAATTAACTCACTAACAAAGATTCAGATTAAAGCTCATAAGTTTTATTATAATATAAATATTTACAGAAAGGAAAATATTGATTAGTATACCAAGTGTCCTAGGCACTTTTAATTAGTTATATGTATTTTATGGTGTTTGCATTTGTGTGTGTGTGTTTTTTTGAATATTTTTATTATTGAAACAACAAACACAAATCAAAATCACTTAATACAAGATATTATCATACCTTACTATCATATATTCAATATTAACCTATTAAACATAATATAATAAACATAACAGTGCTCCCCCCACCTCGGGATCTCATTCTTGCATTTGTGTTGTACCCCACCTCGATCCAGACGAATAAATAAATAAAATTATTATTATTATTATTATTATTATTATTATTATTATTATTCAGACTAGAACAAGGGAAGACAAGGTGGGGAGTTATGGTTAGCTAAAAAAGCTAAATCTGTATGCCACTCTGAGATCTGTATGCCGCTCTGAGATCTTAATGATATAGGGTGGGATATAAATGATTTAAATAACTAACTAAATAAATAAGGGACAGTGAAGGTGCTAGGGAGTCACCTTGGAGGCCTAAGCACAACAGGGCACCTTGTGTTTCAGTGCACCACATTCTGTGTAGTTGTTGTTTTAAAAAATCAGATTAAAATGGATCTATTTTGCTATGGAAAAATGAGTGGAAGGAATGGGAGGTATGCTGGAAGCAGACGTCATCTAAAGGACGCACGCACGTCCATAAGTGACCAATAGCGCGCATGCGATAAAATGCTCGTCTGATGAAACTCACTGTATGTCCTATGAGTTATAAATGCACGAGAGGCTGTTACCATGATGAGATCATGATGATATGACACAAGGCGTAGATTTGGACTTGGGCACCACCCCCACTCCTGTGAGATTCAACTCCTAACAAGAAGCAACTAGACCTACAAATTTAATCCAAACATTATTTTATTTATTTATTTATTTATTTATTTTATTTTATTTAAAAACATTTTTATAGAGCCACATCAACATTTCTGGCATCATGGCACTTTACAATAAAACATAAAACAATTTCCATTAAAAACCCTATAACTTTTAAAAGGTATTGCCTTTAAAACAACAACACCTCAAACTATAAAGGGGTTTCATACAGAAACTCCTGAATCTATTTGTCTGAAACCTAGCGCGATTCATCCACTTAGAAAAAAAAAAATCTGCCTGCACATTCCAATTAATTTTGTCAAACAGATATATATATATATATATATATATATATATATGTTACAATCATTTGTTCATTTCCCCATGTAAGTCAATGAGAAAACATATGAAGCCTTGGATTTTCCAAAGCAATGCTCTTCTTTGGACCAGAGGCAATGCAGGTTATGCCTGAAGTGGTTCGAGTTGAATGAGTGTGCTTTCTGAAAACCCAGAACATCCTACCATTAGTGGACACCCTAATGGGAATGTGCAAGCTTGCAGGGGCCTATAAAGTGCCCCTGACCTCTTAAGCCATTAGCTGGGTCAAAAAAATGGGAAATGTTACATTTGTTCCAGAACTGTTTAAAACAGCACTATAGCAGTGCAAATAAATTTGGGACTTTTCATTGGCCCTGGCTGAGCCTGTGTCACAATCCAGCCACACCCCATCTCTGCACAATTATTTGCTACCCGATTCATAGCATGAATAATACACTGCATGGATGTTATGACAGCCACCGCTGGCACATTAATGCTCCCCACAATGTTTCATCATACGCCACCTTTTTCTTTTTAATGCAAACTCAGGCATAATGAAAACCCAAACTTTAGTCATTATGCTAAAAGCTATAAGCTGCAAAAAGGTGTGAGAGCCGCACACTTAACATGTGGTTTTAAAATAGCCTAGAACTCAGAAAATGGGGACAGATTAGTGAGTCCTTGCGTGTTTTTAATGGCTAAGCTTTCCCCTGTAGACACACAGCTGACTCACAGCAGTTTGATGCAGCAGGGGATAAGGTTATAAAATTTCTACCCATTAAAGCTAGTGATTCCTGCAAACCTAGCTCAATAATACATGCAGATGTTACTTTAGAACAGAAACAAGCTCTCTTGAAATGACAGACAATGATACAGATCAGGAAGATGAATATACAAGCACACATTTCAGATGGCGGAATCTGAAGAAGCTATAAAAACCCTTGGTGGAAATCCCTTGGCAATTGTTCTAGCAAATTCTTTCTTTGTGAATAAAACAAAACCAGAAATTCTCTCAGCTCTGCCAGCTGGCTGCCATCTGCTTCCAATTGGCCTGAGACATGGGAAAGGTTGCCATTTCTGATTTCAATAAGGAGAAATGTATTCTGTAGTTGGGGTTAGGGAGATGGTTCAGCAAATGTTTTGTGAACCACCCAGACAGCTTTGGCTATTGGGCAGTATAGAAATGCAATAAATAAATAAATATGCTCTTAAATACTCCATAGCCAGTATAGCATGGTTAGTGTGATATGTGGATGTATATACCTTTATGAGGACCTGGAGACTAGCAGCTACAGGCCTCTTAAAGGTATATACATCCACATATCACAGTTAGTTGCACAGGATATGAAAACTCCTTCTCCCCTCTACACATATTTTGTTCATACATAGCAGCACTTTCTGACTACCACATCCATCCTTCATGTGAGTAGGCAAAAAATGAGGTAACCTACAAATTCCCTTGGTGGGAAATTTGGTCCAATCCTGAAGTGACTCCACCTCCAGATAGATCACCAGCTTAAAGCACGTCCAGGGTACTTCTTGTGTGATCATTTTTGTTCTAATATGCTTTGCGTGTTGATTCTATGGAAGGCTGACTTTTGTCTTGATGAACCAGCCAGCCCAAACTCAGGCCTTAGCTAGACCTACCGGTTGGAGGAGGGAAGATCTCGCAATGTGTTTATCGCGAGATCCCTCTTCTGTTTATACACGACACGCAACAACCTCAGAAGGAGAGGTGTCGTGCCCACCCTTTTTTATTATTAAAGGGGCAGCAGCGCATGAACACTTGTGCGCAAAAGGTAAGTTTTTCTAATTTAAATTATTTTCCCCGATCCCCCTACCCTACCCCCGATGGGTGCAATGCTCCTGAGGAGCGCTGCGCCCCGTGTGCGGCTCCCGGCTCCTCACAAGGAATCGCGAGGAGCTGGGTCAACTGCGATGCCTTGCCAGGAGCAAGAAGCGATGGTAAGGAAACATGATCCCCCCGCCCCATGTTACATTTGTTGCAGTATTTTGGATAATGTAGAATATAAAGCAGGAAATAACACTATGCAAGTGGGTTGTAGGATGTGTAATGTACAACAACAGTTATCAATGTACTTCAATTCCACTATAAAACAGTAGTGTAGAATCTTTAAAGTTTGGCAAGAAAATGGATTCTTTCTTCTGTGTAGCTTTGGAAGAAACCTGTATGACAATGACATACATTGTAGAAGTGTCCCTGCGTATTATATTTTGCTGTTTGATTGTTCCTAGGATTAAAGTGATCTGAATGTATTACCTTTGCTTTGTTTTTATGTTTTTAATGTCAAATAGTTGTTTTAAATCTAGGTCATGCATCCAACCATTACTCAAGTTCTGTATACCAGTGTTTGTTTGTTTGTTTATGGGTCAATTCCGTTTGAATTAAACTAATAGAAGATTGTTGGTGTCATTTGAAAATGACAGACATTGTATTCCATTAAGTAGTAATAGTTCCCCTCCCACTACAACATAGAATAAATTTATCTGACAGCGGTAGATACATTTTCTCCTTGACTGACTGTAGCTCAAAACATTGTGTGATGGTATAAAATTGGTTTAAATTGTAGGAGACAGAAATACTTGATGCCTTCATGTTCTCTGTCTCAGTATCTCTCTCGGGATTTGCGCATGTAATGGCCAGTTTCACCAATGTTATGCTCCTAAACTAGAAGTGGACAACTTGTGGCCCTCCAGATATCTTGGCCTACAACTTCCATCAGCCCTAGCCAGCATAACCAATGATGGGGATGATGGGAGTTGTAGGCTAAAACATATAGAGGGCCAAAAAACATTCAGCCCTGTCCTAATCTGTGAAGCAGCATCAGATTAAAAGTCACAAAGGCTGTTACTTGATAGCAGGGAAACACATTTTCCATTACAAAATATCTCGGGTTCTATCCCTGGAATCTCTAGTTAGAGCTGGAAAATACAATTCTGACCCTGATGAACCAGCGAAGTGACTTGGTATAAGGCATAGGTATGTTTATTATGCGCAGGTGTGTTTATTTTATTATAATGATTATGATTCATGTTGACTTTGGCCATTTCTACACCTGCTTTTTTTCCAGGGATCATTCCAGGATCATCCCTGTGCATGCAAATGACACACAGGGGATCCCGGGAGCAGGCAGGGATGATCCCTCCATTTTCCTGGGATAATCCTTAGGTGTACAAAGGGCCTTTGTCTTCATATTGATTATGATTGTATTTTTTGTATCCTTTCCTATGTAACTGGCTTTGGGGCTACTTCTGTGGTGGGAGGTGACACATAAATATAATGGATGCATGCATGAGACGTGTGCTAATTTGACTATATAGCAGGTGTGGGGTAGGATTCAACTTGAGGATGAAATGGAGTGTGGGAGGTTGGGAGCAAAGTCATCTTACCTTGCCCAAACTCTGCTGCTTGAAGTAGTTTTCTCCCAGTCGGGTTCTATTCTGGTATTAAAACAGAGAATATTAAAATATTACAGAAGTGGAATGTGGGGAGGTAAGGCAAGGAAGGGATAAGTTTGCTCCCATCCCATCTATTTAATCTTTAAAATGAATCCTGGCCCCCACTTATTTAATAAATGCAATGTCTCTGGTTTGGCCCTAACTTGCCTTCCAATATTCCTATGAGCAGATTTTCTCCCCATTCCATTCCATTATTGATCGTTTTCTTCCACATTCTGCTTTGTTGCTTCTGGGTTTAAAGTGAAGAATTTCTACAATTTATTTTGGAGTTGGTGTAGGTACAATTTGCCACAGTTTTCAGTTCACATCTTTGATTAAGCCATAGTGCTACAAGGAAAATTGATGCCGTTGTGCCATCACATCAAGGTTTCCTGCTATACTTCTTTAAAGTAAGATTGAACTAAATTTGTATGGCTTACAATTTATTAAAAACTGAGAATGAATTTTAATAAATAGAACACTGGCATTCAGTGCATGCTTCTTTCATGTCTATGGCTCAACCAGGGCCATGAAAGGCATAGGAAGTAGACTTTATTTTCATTGTGAGAAATCCTGATGTAGAGTGGAACCTATATCTTGCTTTCTTGGAAGGTGATAAAAAATACATTGTACTCATATAAAATGTGTTACACCTGAGTTGCCAGCAGAGACCCTTCTACTTGAGTGAACAACTGAAATCAGTACAGAGTTCTAGCATCATTCTGTTGTACAAGATTGAATTCTAATCTCATAAGTGTTAATGGAATGCAGAGTTTTGTCATATTGGCACATTTTCCTCAGTTTTGTCATATTGGCACACTGCGATTGGATTATAAATGAGACCAAAACCTCTAACCTCATTGATGTGCCATCACATAGCTGTTTATGAAAGGGGACACCAATGTCTAAGCCATCATGACCAAAATCATAACAGGCACCATTTAAATGGTAGTATAATCAATAATGATGTTGGCATCATTTGCTAGAATCAGGGCAAGAATCTTCACAACTATATCCATTTGTCATCCAGCAAATTTTAATTCCATTTCTACCAAAAAGGCTGAAATATGTTTTATTATTAGCACAGTGCTAATATTAAAACATATTATTAGCACAGTGCTAATAATAAAAGATATTATTAACACTGTGCCAAAAATTCCTTCCACATTTTTTCAACCATTCTAATTCAATTTGATTGAGATGAGATTGCTTTTGAAAAGAAATTCAAAGGAGAAGAAATGCTCAAGGAGTGGATTTGGGGTTGTTGTGCTTACCTTACTTAAGACTGGCAAAAGAGTATCCACAGGTATCCTGTATTTTATTGTATAATTATTGCTTTGGTAGCCTCCTTGGCTTCCTACACTTCAATGAAAGCCCAGGAGGAGAAAGCCCAGGAGGAGACATCATGAGAGAATTAGGCTTTTTCAGATCCGGAAACGCAGGCAGCCTGAGAGACTGCAGAACAATGGAGAGTTATGTAATTGAAATAAACACACACACACATAGCACCATCAGCCACCTCACAGTGATTAGGCAAACTCAAAAACATGACCAAAATAAATTCAAAATAAATGATAAAATGCCCTGAGAGTGAGACAAACAAAACAAACAAAAACATTAACAAAACAGAAGCCTCTTTCTTGGTGGAAGAAAACGTCCAGCACTAGATCTACATCTTCTCCAGAGCTGGACACAACATTGCCCCTCTCACACCTGCTGCACGGCTTGCAGGGATATAGTGCAGTGGAGAAAACATATATCTACAATCACTTCTCAGAAACTTAGCATTCTGAAGAACCTGGGAAAAGTCCTGAAACCTGAACAATGATAACTAAAGCTAAACTAAAATTTCTCAGAAGACATTTCTGAAATTCTTCTTTTCTCACCCCACCCCTGCCTCCAAAAATAAAAGGGCACTTTTATTTTCTCCAAATTTTCCTTCACCGTGTGCGTGCGTGCGTGCGTGCGTATTGGCTGCCACAGCAATACCCTGGAACAACACTAGATATGGAGGCATTGTGAAAGGACCAAAAATGGAGGCAGGACTGCTAACACAGTAGCTGCTGTTGCCATTTTCAGTGGGAGTACACACACACACACACAAACACACAAACACACACACACACACACCTTAGGAAAACAGAGAAGTTCTGTTACAAGTCCTGCCTATGGTGAGACCTACCTGTCAGAAATTGTTGGAGAATTTATTCACCTCTTGGAGAAATGAGTGGATATCCCCCCCACCAACATTTCTCTGCCAACAATAGAGTGACTTATTCATCCCTACTTACAAGTCATGCTTCTTGCACACATAGAAGAACACTCCTGATTTAAGTGATTAACTTGATGCCATTTGCATTTAAAGTCACTAAGCAAATGGATATCTATAAGTTTTAAAAATGTACATTTTCTCCTTTCATCTCTAAGATCCCCATCCAACTGCAGTAAAAAAAAAAAATCACTTGAATCACTGACTTGGCTTGATGCATTTCTGCCATTGTCAGAATCACAGATCTATTGCTGAATTTTGGCCAATATTTTAATTTGACGGTGTTGGAAATTCTGGTGTGACTTAGAGCAGAGTTGCCTTATGTAAAGATAGTGTGGCAACACAACATTTAATATTAGAGGGAATAAACACAGGCTCGAGCCAGTTTAGAAGAAGATCAAATCAAGTTACTTTTTTAGTGCTTCTGGACAAGTCATCAAAGAAGGTATCTAACAGTGTTCATAAGAACATAAGAGCCATGCTGAATTAGACCAATGGTCCATGTAGTCCAGGATTCTTTTTACACAGTGGTCAACACCTGCCCCATGGAAAACCCAGAAGCAGGACATGAGTGCAACAGCACCTTCCCAACTGCAAGCTTCCCCCATCCCCACACTAAAGCTGGGTGTGTAAGAGTAAGTAAGTGAAGGGATGAGATATAGGCCTTAGCTAGACTGGGCGAAATCCCAGGGCGAACCCCAGGATCGCCCCTGTGCATCCACATGACATACAGGGGATCCGGGGATCAGGGAGGGATGATCCCTCCCTTGCCCTGGGATCTCACCCTCCCCTTTGGCCTCACTTTTTCCACAGTCCCAGGCTGAGCCCAAGACCAAGGAACATGTGGCCCGTTGCCGCGGTTTGACCCAGCTCTGCACGTTTCTTCACGCGGAGCTCTGCACCCATCAGGAGTAGGGTGGGGGGAGCGAGGAAAGTAATTATTTTTAAAAAAAGAATCTTACCTTTAGCACATGAGCGTTCATGCACTCCTTCCTCTTTAAGAAAAAAAAAGGCGGGCGTGATGCCTCTCCTCCTGAGGTCATTGCGCCTCATGTGTAAATGGAGGAGGAATCTCGTATTAATCACAACACAAGATCTTCCCTCCTCGGTCGCAGACTATGAGGTAGGTCTAGCTAAGGCCATAGTTACTTGCTTCCTTCTGAGAAAGAGCACATGCTGCCTGTTGCAGAGGTGAAGGGGAAGGGCTGAGTAGGAGAAAGGAACTGATCAAGTTACAGGACAACAAAGACAAATGTCTGTTGATACAACACATTCTCTATAGCCCTCTCCCCCCATTGTCTGGAAGCATACAGAGTTGTTCCCATTATCAAACAGCCAGCATTTCTAGTTTTAATCTGGCAGGATGGGGATCTTGGGGATGGGTGGGAAAATGTACAAACATATGTTTTTCTTTAAAAATATTCTTTAGCTTAGTGACTTTAATGAAAAGTGCTTTTAGATCCCTTGCAGTGAAGAGGCCCTTGTAAGCAAAGATGGTAAGCCCTATGTCACTTCTCCAATATCGTCTTGCAAACTGAACAAGTGATTCTCTCCCCGCCCCCTTGCACCATCCCCCAAGCCATCAATGTGGCAGGCATGCAAATCGTATTTGCAACATCAAATTTTCATTCACACTTTGTTCCCATTTAACTGCCAGTCTTAGCACCGAAAGGCTTAAGAAATAAGCATCTGTTCCTATCCTCTTATTTCTCCAGTAAGAAGCTTTACTTTGTACTTTAATGACATAGAATGAAAATCCCACAGCCAACTTCTCAGTTTGGGGATATTGTTATCTTGACAGCCCTCACATTGATCTACCTCAGAATTGGTATCCTGAGCCACGAAAAGGTTATTTGCTCTGTCAACAGTAAAAACAACAACACCCAGGTAGCGGTTCTGTTGACTGTACCATTTATCCTCTATCATTACACAACATATGAGGAACAAATGTCAGAAATGGAATGGGATATTTCCTCTGCACATTTAATCTGAAACATATACTAAAGGTATACACTTTTTAAAACTGTCTCTGCATCTCCAAATGTATTCTTTATGCTTTTGGTACTTTCAGTATTAACAACACTTCTTGTTTTTAAATACCGGAATCAACCGGAATAAAATGTTATCGATCAGTAAAAATAGCGTTGGCTTGCTTTCATTTTTCAATGAGACTTACCTTATGCTTGCAGCCTGTGAGTTCCTTCTGGGTGTTTGGCTCACACACCACAATGGTAATGTAAGAATCCTTCAGGGCTTTATTCCACCAGAATCCACACAGGCAGAACAAGACTGACTCATAAGCAATTATGAAGAACATTTTTCTATACAGGTCCTCATTTTAGTTGGAGCCTAGGGGTATGTACACAATATACCAGCATCTCAGTGAGCTCCATTATACTGAGTCAGACTGTTAGTCCATCTTAGAGAAATCTAGCCCTTTTGGGGCCCAAGGGATTCTTGCGGCGCCCCAACTTGGCTTGCATAAAGGGCAAAACTGGGAAAGAATGGAGTCATTTGATGGAGCAGGATCTGCTTTGGATGTCTGAAGGGTGGAGCAAAGCTGGATGTTTTGGAATGTAGGGGCAAGTAGATAAAGGCATGTAAGGCAATGAAGGGCCTTTGAAAGTAAAGATGGATACGAGCTTTTGCTGGACCAAGAAGTGGACAGGAAGTCAGTATAGAGATTTAAGGAGTGGTGTAACATGTTAGAGCAATGACAAGTGTAAATTATTTTGGCAGTAGACAAGGTGAAAGATGACTAGGGTATGAACTAGGACTTTTGGCAAGAGGGCACAGGGGAAGGACCATGTTTTTTTTTATTGTATACAGTTTATGTTGTATGAAGGGAGAAGTGACATATTCACCAAACTAAATATAGGAACAAAAGAGAGACAGGAGTCAAAGGTGAAGTCAATAATAGCTGCAAAGTCTTTAAAAGTCTGCCACTCTGCTCCCATTTTCTTCACATTTGTCTCATCTCTATACATGTTTTATCCTGTAGCCTCTATACATTTTTTAATCTGGTTCGCACATCCCAGGATCAAATGTGGATCCAAATATAATCTGCATTGGAAGTCCGTATATTTCTGAGTTTGCAATGCTATACATGAAACAAAAGAAAACCAAATGTTTGAAAATGCACTTATTTGAAAAATTGTACTTCTGAAAAACGCATATGAACATATTTCATTCAAGCATAGGCATGCGTATATTTAAAAAATACAGCTGGTGAGATACAGTGATTCAATCAGAAATTCTTGAAATTGACTCAGTAATTCAAGAAGATGTGGTTACAGGAAACAGCTTCTTTCCTCCCACCTCCACCCCCACCCCACTTTGCTTTGCTGATTCATTTTGTTGATCCTTCAGCATATTATTCTGGAATACACTAGGTCCCGCTGAACTTAATGGGGCTTACTTCTGATTAAACATACAGGATTGCACTGTTACATCTGATTCTTCACCTGTTTACCGATTCCACCCACCCCAAATACAGCATGGGACATCTTTTAAATCATGAGGTCTGCTTTCAAATAAAGCATTATTTAGTTTTCCCATCTAATTTATTTCCTATTTATTTTGCAGATAAATTTACAAATCAAACCAACCCATTTCAATGAAACAACTTCTCTATTAAATGATACGGTTCCTTGAGGGCTAAGTAATTTTGACTTAGCCCTCAAGGAACCATATCATTTAATAAAGAATTTATTTTAATAGACTTCTATATCTCTGAACATATCTAAAAATATCTCTAAGCAGTTCACAAAATACATTATTATAATATAAAATACATAATAATTGCTAATACATTTATATAAAACATTAAGAAAACCATTAAAACCAATATAACACCATAATTACAAACCAACAAACTGGGCAACACATGAAGTCAGGGAAGTCCTAGGGAAAGAAATAGGTCTTTGGTGCCTATAGCATGCTACAGTTGGCACCTCCCAAATACTAGTCTAGAGGGGAACTCATTCCATATGGTGGGCACCACTGCAGAGAAGGCTCACATCCTGGTTGCTACCAGATGGCCATCTGAAGGTCATGGTACAACCAAGTAGTTCTCCTCTAATGATTTTAATGTATTGCGGAAGGCAATCTGCCTCGTAAACTGATCCCAGGCTGTTCAGAACTTTATATGTCAACAGGAAGACTTTGTATGAGTTTGGAAGCTAATGGGTTGCCAATGCAGTTGCTTCAACACCATTGTAATATGATAAAAGGATATGAGAATAATCCAGCCAAAGTCAAGCACTTTTAAGTTCCACTGATTTCAAGAGGTGAGATTTAAGCACATGTTTAATCCCTATTGAAATGAATGGAATTCAAAAGTGCTAATATATAATTTCCCCACTGAATAGAACTCCAAAAAGAGAGAGAGAGAGAGGGATGAAGAAAGATGAGCTGTTTTTGTACTGAGTTTTGCTAACTCACATGGCAGCTGCATCGATCTGAAATCATACACATGATTTGCACCAAATATTCAGCAAAATCTACCCAAAATGTTGCTTTTATTGAACAAATCATCTACTGGGATTCCAAAAACTGTGTTTCCAAAAATACCGTCCCAGAATTGTCTGTGGATTGACCTGTTTGCTGCTTGCCTGCTGCTTGACCGACAGACTGATATAATGAATGGTTTTTCAATTGCATGATTGAATGATTCGCCAAATCCTGTATAAAGGTTATCTTTTTTGCTTTGCTCTATTGTATCCATTTATGTTTCACTCTGTCAGTGTGTTTAGATAGATAGATAGATAGATAGATAGATAGATAGATAGATAGATGATAGATAGATAGCAGTCCCTCCAGACAAAGTCAGTAACAATTACTAAAATAGCTGGGCTCAATCACATGAGCAGCAAAATGCTGTGTGCACAATGCCACACTCATCCCAACAAACCTCTCACTGTACCAATTCATAGTACAGTGGGACAGAAGTGATGGAAGGTGGCATCCAGCCTCAGGTTGGGTGCCCCTTTCTGGGTCTTGCCCAATCAGTACTAAAAAGGTCCTGTAGACAAAGCCTCCTGTGGTGCCAGTCAACTGGTACCCGAACTGAGTCAAGTTCCTCTTTCTCCAAACCACCTTCTGAAGCTGAAGAGCAGAATTCAGGAATCTTCCTTGTTGATGAATTCCAAAAAGTTCCACCAGCCAAGGAACCTGTCTGAATTAACTGCTGGGTCTTATACATTTTCAAAAATGGAAGATCAACAAAGGTTTGCTACTTTCTTCTTCCCTGTGGTCCTAAGGGCTCTAGAACTTGAAACAATCACATCACCTGGCAGAGAGGCCAGTGTGAATGTGCCAGGGATACTTAAGGCACTGTCATAGGGTCTTGTAGTTGTTGCCTTTTTTTTTTAGCTAAGATTTAATTAGAAGTAGTTTGGAAGGCTTTGGGCCTAAGCTGGTGCAAAGGCGAGGAGCCTTTGCTAGGAACATCTGATCTGCATTCCCAGAAAACCTCCCTGTTTAGATCCATCATCGTCTGAGACTCTGGGGGAATTCTGCACATGTTCCTTCCTAAGTGGAACTTTGATTACTAAGGATTTGCCATGTAAAGTACTGTGAGGCTTTTCATAGACAGAGGCCTCATCTACACGAAGCAGGATATTGCACAATGAAAGCGGTATATAAAAGGCAGGAGCCACACCAAGCAGGATATAGTGGTATGAAAGTGGTATATCGCATGTGTCAATGGGCCCCAACAGTTGTCAGTGCACTTCAATACTGCTATAAAGCAGTAGTGTGGCTCCTGCCTTCTATATACTGCTTTCACAGCGCAATATCCTGCTTGGTGTAGATGAGGCCTTGGACTTTCATTTGCTGTGAGTTGTGTGTCTTTGTCATCAGCTCAGCGCACCAGCAGACTGGCCTTGATCAATGACTGTTGTACTTTCTTTCCTCTGCCTGGACTCATGCAGTGAGGAGTTGCCTGTGTAAAAGCAGTGGCACGGAACTCCTTGTATTTGATAGTTTACCTTTCCCTGTGATCTTGTTTAAGCCTTGACCATGTTGCCTGGAGTTACCAGCATATGATCCGAGGCGAGGTTGCAGTAGCTCTCTTGGGGTGGTTTGTTAGGCCTTTCAAGAATTTGCTCCTTTGATTGCCTGAGAGATCATGTCAGGAATCATCACCCCTCCCTTGTCTGCATTTGGAACGCATGTATAGATTGACCTTCTCTTGTGTTCAGAACCTTTGAAATGGCAATGGGGAAACTACGTTGATGGGGATCTCATCTTGATGGTAGTGATTAGCTTTTGACTGTTCTGGAATTTCTTGGAGCCTATAGCTACTGACCATCAGCTATATGATTTCTGAAGTGTATAACCATAAAGCTTTTGATGTGGGATTTCCTGCAACAAAGTGTCTTGTGTCAGTTTCACAGAAGGCGTGCTTGGTAATTCAACCCAAAGTGCTCAGGCTTGTAGCTCAGGCTTGTAAGACAGGTCAATCTTATTATTCCCATACTATTGAATAAGGATGTCCAAGGCTAGCGATCCCATGTCTTAGGTGAGATGTGAATTATACTATACAAGGCAAATAGGTTATAATAATTTAGCATTATGCCTGGCAAAATTAAGAATGATATAAATGTGAAACAACTGAGGACAATCAATTTAAAAATATTTTAGTATATTTGAAAATACTGATGCCACAAATCAGGCTGTGATTCAAAAGGGATATTGATGGTTATAGGGTTTGATTCAACTTATTGGGATAAACCCCACACTTAGACATACTTAGAGTATGCCCATTAAAATCAATGGGTCAGCTCTGACTATATCTATATCCTGCCCACAGTTTTCTGCAGTTGTTCATCTCTCATTGTTAGTCTGGCAAATTGAATCAGATTGGTTTACTGAAATTAAGGCGTAATTTTAGTTTACTTGGAATAATATTATCTCACACACACAAAATTGTTTGATTTGTTTTACATTTGTAATCCACAATATATACTAGCAGTGGTCAGGGCAGGGAAATCTTATTATAGATGCAAGACGAAAACAAGTCAATAAGCACCATATGATCATTTGCCCGTGTTTATCACCAAACATACATCTTCCTGGGTTAGCTTGTTCTGGTCTAAGTTGTTCTACCTTATCTGAGTTTTTGTTGTTTTTGTTTCAAAGAAGGGAGAACATCATATTTGGAGAACATTGTTAAATATGTGGAAATAAGACTAATGTTATAATCACTTATTTATAATCACAAAAGATTATTTGTGTGTAATTTGGCACTGAGTTACAATAAGATCATTTTTCAGTAGATGACTGCATGGATATTCATAAATTATATGACCAGAGGCTCAATTATCTACTTAAATGTGTTTTTCTTTAAAAGAAGTATTGATAGAGACTGAGGGCTTTGCTAGACCTACCGGGTGTTCCGTCGTTGAGGAGCGGTGAAAGCGGCTTTTCCCGTTCAGCCGTGACGCCTCATCATCCACACCTGCCTTCGATTTGTGGCGGAAGTTTGCGCCGGTTGTGCTGCTGCCGCGCGAGCACGGTTGCGCAGCCACACCGGCCTGACTACCGCGGCTTTTTTTTCGCTCGGCGCACGGTTTGCGCAAGTCCAAAAGACCGCAAACTTGCGCAGCCATCAGCGATGCCGCCGCCGGCCCCAGTGGCAGTGGAGCCGCCGCCGCCGCCGCCGGCAGTGCCAGTGCCAGCTGAAGTGCTGCTGGTGCTGTTGAGGGTCAACACTGATGCGGTCACTTCCTGATGGGGGTCGTGGCGGGTGTAATATGACCCGAGGTCAATCCTCTGCATGGGCACTCTGTACCTACATCTCCCATCATGCCTCTGAGGTGTCGGCGCCAATGACCGCCTCTGTGCCCTCTGCCCCATCCCAAGGAGCCAACCCACATCTGGCCGTAGCCATGGCAGCAGCCCACAAACAGCTCTGCCCTCTGCCAGCCTGGTACGCCCACTGCGAGGAGTCACCAACTCCCCATGAAGGCGGACTGTGGGATGCCCAGCTTTCTGAAAACTGACCCACACAGAGGTTGCAGTAGAAAAAACAGGCGCACATGCCCCAGCAGCGCACCAGCCACTTTTCCGGTCCTCCGGTCCTGCGCAAATTGTCACTGTGGAAATAAAAAAAAAAGCCGCTCCGCCGCGCTGCCCCAGCTGGCGGGCTGGGCGCAAATGGCGGAGGCAGCTTGACCGAAGCCGCTGGCCACTCCCCTTAGCACGCCTTTTCCTGACCAGTGCGGACCGCAGTGACCTCACATCCTCCCACACGTACTCCGAATTAGCGCAAGCCGCCAGGAAAAGGCGCACTAGAACTCACTTTTTTAAAGTCGGGAGAAAGAGGCTTCACCGCAGGATAACGACGGATCCTGGTGAACGTCATCTGGAAGCCTCGACACGACTGCGGAAGGTAACGCCCTGAGTTTTTAATTTAGGATTATCTTTCCATTTGGAAACAAGGTGGCTACAGTTTTATAATATAATAAAGCTGAAGCAAGTACATTCACTGAAACAGCCACTTTGATTCTGTATGGAAGGCAAAGTTCCATGACTGGCATGATCTACAACCAGTCATTGAGCTTTTCCCCCATCGGAGGTTCTACTGCTTCAGTTTCTTCTACAGCAAATTACTATAAAATGGAAATTTGGAGGTGGAAACAGATATAGGTACTATGTATGTTTGTTACATTGTTTAGGTTGGAGCTGAAAGCTTTCCAGAGATAACTTTCAGCCAAATTTTGGGGTGGTTTAGCAGCCTCACATTTTATGTAATTTTGCTGTCATGTATTTTGCCAGCACTAGTTGTGACGGTGGCAGCAGTCTTCACAGCTAGTGGACATCATTTCCCCCAGAGCCCCAACCACTGTCTACTACAACATTATCATGGTGGGAGGGAGCTAGGGAAATGACAGGCCCCTAGCCACCTTGTGGTCAATGCTATTTTTCCACAGAAATACTCCCCACCCACCCACTCCACACAATTATATATCATTACATAGTATTGTCTGAAGGGAAATCTGGGGAAAAGACGGCAGCCACCAGGTACCAACAAGAAAACTGCTGTCACCACCATCAATAAGTCAGTACACAAACACACATGCACCCACAGGGCAAATGTCAATACGTTTTTGCTGGTGCAATGGGTTTCCCCAGAAAACTTATCACAGCAGTTAATGCTATTATTGTTAGCGCAACTTAATTTACTTTAACACTTGTGTCGACTTGGATACTGCCCACAATATTTCATCCCAACCCACCACAGAACAATAATTACTTCACCATTCCACTGCCAGAAAATGGAGCAGGAAAATTGGAAGGCAGGCCGTTTTGGGCCTATATATGTATGCATCTTTAGGGGGCAATGGGGTTGACCCAGCTAAAGCTGAGTACTGCTTTCAATTAAGTCTTTCCCATTGTAATCAAAGGAATGTAAGCATGCTAAACTATGCTTGATTGGGGAATGCTAAACATTGGGTCATGTCCAATGTGAATTTCAACAAGATCTGAAACAAAGTATCTATTTGCTAAAAACACACACAAACACACACACACACACACACACAACGACAACCTGATAGGATATCAGAGGCAAATTGAAAACAAATACTCCCACTTCCTGAATATGCTGTTGTATAACAAGAAAAACAAGAACAACGAAAGGTAGTATAAAATTAAATTCCTTACGAAGTGCACAAGAGTATCCAGTAAGGCCTAACTTAATGCTAGAGGGGTGTTAGCATTTATTAGAGGTTTCAAATATTATATTTGCTATTTAAGAATGATATGATAGATGTGAAAGTCCTCCATATAAAACACACAGAGCATAACGAGATCTCAGAGGAATCCAGCCAATTTTGCTTTCCATGATAGGCATAAGGCAGAGCACTGTAAATGTCAAATAGGAGATTGTGTAGCAGCATCAGTCTCTGGGCTAACATACAGAGCAAACATCCCGTTTCTTGGGCAAACAGCCTCTTTGCTATTTGTTTTGCTGATTTGAACAATGTAACGATGGATTTAAAACAGATGTCAAAACTATGTCTTGGAATTTGGAATTTCAGTAGGCTTTAGTGGGTTCTTTGCAACAAACAAAAAGGAATGGACGAAGTGTTCACTATTCCGTGAAATTTTTCTCCATTGACGCTCACAACATCAGCCTTGCAACTGAATGTGACATACACGCACACACACAATATGTAACTTGCCCTAAAGTATCAAGAATGTCTCTGACAAGTTTCTGCTATGCAATATACACGTAGACTATTGTGTGAGGTGATCCCATATGAACCTCCAAACTTTAAATTACATTTGAAATTAGAGAGCTAGAAAAACAGGTGTTTGGACAACAGATGTTGAAGTACAACAAATGCCTGGAGGATGGTTAGACAAGCATTCCAATTAGATAGAAACTGTTTTGCTGATTTACGTTTTCCTTTAATTTTGTTTTTGTTCATCTTTTGTCCTTGAATATAAAAGCTATTTGCACCAAACCCAGCAGGTTTCATTTTTGACTTTGAGTCCATCTGCTAAATGCTCACCTACCAGGAGGCCTACATTTTTTGTTTATTGTACTCCAATAATGGTAGTCAGTCAAGTTAACAATAATGTAGAGGGACGATCAGGATGAGGCCTGTTCTCCCTAGTGTGAGTGCCTTCAGCTTTGGGGGGCTGAATCAAGCTCAGAATCTGAAGGTGAAGGTTCCAGCCAAAACAAGAAGCAGGGGAGGGGAGATTCTCCACGACTCTTCAGGAATCAAAGATTAATCTTCCCAGAAGCTTATCGGATTGGATGCTGAAGGCTCAGAGCCCATTTACCCACCCAATCCCTGGGAACTCAGCCTCTTTTGGAGGGGGAGGGGGCATTGGAGTTGATAGATCCCAGAGTCTACCACAGGGTCAAGCAGGCAGAGTTGAGAAGAGGTGAGAGGCAGTTCCTTAGGATAGCCAATAATCCAGGAGCTTATCTAAAAAGACCCTCCCTGAGGTAAAGTGCATGTTGGACTGCCAGGAAATTGTCCCATTTTAGTTGAAAGGCGACTGTCGAGCTTGTTAGGCTAATTAAGCTTAGAGGATAGCTCCTAGCATTCACATCCCCATCCGGTGTAATGTGTAGTGCTCAGACCTTGATTCTGCAATGAAAGTGAAAGCAGATACAGTGGATTGACAGCCAATTAACAGCCATGTGCAGAAAAGCTCATTATGAACCAAGAGAACAAATAAAAAAATAAAAAAATAGGTTAGTAAAATCTTAATGAATTTGAAGCATTCTGTTTCTGAGAACAAAGTGGGCAGAGATCTCCCTGTACAAACAACATGATAATGTTTTAAACATAAATACAAGGTACAACCCACAAGAGCACAAGACGTCTGGGACAGGAGATTAAACCACAGATAGAGAGCACGAGGCTTAATAGAGATGTCAGTTTTACACAGTAGGGCTTCCTTAAACTAATTACATGTAATTTGCTGAAGCGCAGAGATAGAATAAGAGCTCTCAATTTATGCAGAATGCCTCACTTAGAGATTTCAGGTGGCCTACTGAAGGATCATTCTCTTGCCAAATGGTCAGATTCTATATGGAGGCAACATCAAGAAACAGACCAAGAGGAATAAACTTGGTTCAGGGTTTACATGGAAAGAGCACGTTCTGCAGATGTGCATCATTTAAGAGCTGGGGCAAAAAGTACCATCATAATTCACAAAGGGCTATTACTATTCTACTACAGAATGTGAAACGTAGCACCAGGCTCCCTCTGAGTTCAGGTTACTGGATGGGTCAGGGCATGAAAACAGAAGCATGCCAGTTCTTATGGGGATGGCTAACGCCACTATGGCTTATTTAAGCCATACAGAGGTTTATTGTGACACACGTGGATTATGATTTCCATAATCATAGCCTGGGCGCAGCTTGTCCTTCCATCCCTAAGAATAAGTGTATATATTTTTATACTGTGGGTTTTAATATATTGTTGAAACTCTCAGAACTATTTCTTGTAATTTCTCCCCTTCACTGTAAAAGAAAATAAACAATTCCTGAGTTGACTTTTAATTTTTGTAGGTTATAAATTTCTAGTTTTTAATGGTGCTTGCTTCTGTATTCCATTCCATTTCACTGATTTATTCAGTATGTACTTGTCTGTTGCCTGCTTTATGGAATCTGAAAAATGTGTATTACGTTCAGTGAAATATATTCTAAAAACTCTAAAGAGAAGCAAGTTAGTTTGGACATTTACTGTTAATTGAAATTTTCTACAAGTAGCAGTTAAAGGACTGCTTATGCTCCTGAAATTTACATCATATGAAACATCTGCTACTCTTCAGCACAGCTCTGATACAGTTACAACCAGCTCATAAATTTCAAGTGGGAGTAAAAGAAGTTATCTGATTCGGAGGGGTTTAATGTTCTGAAAAATGGGATGGAAGATCACATGCTGTACTGAGACCATTTAAAATCAACAGGTTTTTTGCCTATATTTCAGGAGTACATTTCATGATCAAGTTCAGGGCTGCTTTTTGTGGCTGCAATAGCAATGTACTAAATTATTTGCCATGACACTCGAAGAAATTGCAGAAATAGGAGCTTGTTTATGTGTGAGTTTGTAGTACCATGTAGGGGATGCAAAATAGCGTCTCAGGTTGTACAATGAGAAGAGGAAAGAAAGTGGTAAGATGTTTTGATATGGGTGGAGCAGTCGAGACCTGAGAACTGTATGAGTGTGTTTGTTCAACATCAGGACAGACCATAGAATTCCAGAGATTGCAGAGCCCTTTCATGGAAGTGAAGCACAAGCAGCCATTTTTAGAGGTTTGGTTTGGCAGCCATAATATCCTGGTGGGTGATGAGAACAAACTTTTGTCTTCCTACATATGTGGGCATAATGAACAAAACTGATCTTATCAATAAATCAGTCCAGTGTTATCATTTATAATATGGGGTCATCATATATAACACACAGAGAGAAATATCCATTATAAAAAGTAAAAATGAACAAATTAAACATAGGTTGGAGAAAATAATTAATAAATCCAAAACTAATGTACGTAGCATGAAATCCTCCATGGATTGCTTGCCGCTTCTGAACTCGGAGGCTGCCAAGTATCCAGTGCAGAGCGAGATGACAGCAGAGATGATCTAAAAATCTTTATGTGCTTATTAAAAAGCAAGAAGTCTGTCCTTTAGAACTGACATTATGTATGCAGAACAGGACCATCTTTGGTCAGAGCAGAAGTTCAACCATGGCATCATGGAAGTTTGTTATTCCAGACATTTTCGTTCTGAATGTGCATGGGAAGCAAACGCTGCAAGGCTCAAACACATTAGGGTGCATATAAGCAAAGTGCATTCATTTCAAAATGTCTCTTCAATGCCACAGTTTCTGGGAGTTTTTTTTTTAAAAAAAATCTTGCTGAAATCTTGGATACCAGGACTGAAATGGACACTTTCTATTCAGCCCTGAGCTGCATCTTCATTTTCTACATCCTTGACTCTCATGGTTTAAAAACAACAGAAAGCAATACTATTTCCCTTATCATTTCAGGCAGTTTCCCCCACCCCCACACTAAGTAATTGCCGTAAAAACCATGGGTCAGCAAGCTTAGTATACAAGCTAAAGTAATTGCAGTACTCTGAAGTCACTGAGAAAGAAATGACACCTGCAGTTCCACCTGCATTAAAAATGACATTCTTTGCGCTGTTGTAAATAACCTCTTTAATGCCACGTTTGGTGCCACGTTTGGTGCATGGACACACCACCAAAGGCGAACACGTGTGCTGCTAGCACCACACGTGTTCGCCTTTAGTGGTGTGTCCATGCATTGTGGTGTTGATGCTTCATACCTTGGAATAGCTGAGACCAGAGAGTTCTCTTGCAATGGCAATTCCCCAGCTAAGGAGACATTTCTCACTGCAACAGTGCTCATGTACGGCACTCTCAATTGCTTTACAGCTGAGCATGCGGATAGATAATCATGTGTAATTCAGCATGCAGGCTGGAGGTTGACTGCTTCTAATGCGATTCCCTATCATGACATCCTAACTCACCAGTTTCTGGCAGCAATGGGGGGGGCAGCTCCCCCCCCCCCGCGAAATGCTGAGTTACCAAACTGCAAATATGTAAAGGGAGATTGCTACACTGCTCAGGGGAAGAAGGATGGAAATGGCTGTAATGCCGTTCTGAGGTCTGCGGTGTTTGTATGCCAATAAAGCAGGTTACACTTATATTATGTCTTTTAAAATAGATGAACATACAAGATATTTCCAAATGGAAATGAAGTTGCAATATTAATTGTTTCTGTTAAGATTTGAATTGGTTTACCCAGTCTGTCTCCCCTCCACCCCTATTTACGCAGAGAAATATGTCACCTGCATTGGTGACAGCGTGCTTGTTGTGTACTGATTTCTGAAATTGCTGGAGTACTTTGGGGAACTGCTGTGATCATGGAAATCGCTGCAGTATGAATGCATCTCTGACTTGTGCAGAAAATATATTTCTCCACACAATCCTGTCAATGGGGAGAGGATCACAGTGAAAACAAGCAGAACACACACACACACACACACACCCTTAAATCCAACTGTATAGCAAATCAACAAACAAAAAGATTAGTTAACTGTGAGTTAGTTTGAGCCATACCAAGACTAGGTTTACCATTAGGCAGAGTGAGGTGATTACCTCAGGCAGAAGTTGCTGGGGTACAGCAGTAGCAGCCCATAGCTGTTCCTCATGAATGCTACAGCTGTTCCCTTCCACTGAAGAACAGAGCTGTGTGTATGTTACACAGTCTGTCCTGGAGCTTCCTCAGGTGGGGTGGAAAACATTGTTTCAATATTGGAGCAAGATTCAACTGACAGTCCAGCCAGCTTCTGTACACGGAATGGGGAAGAGGCACCATTTTGTCCTTCGCTTCAGGCAAGAAAATGCCTTGGGTCAGCCTTGGATCATAGCTTAGTGCTCGAACACATGCTTTTCCTGCCAAAGCTTTCCTGTTCCCTCCCTGGCATCTCCAGGGAAGATTCTGTCTGAAGCCACTGCCAGTTGGTCTGCAGAGACACAATACTGAGCTAGATGGACAAGTAGTCTGACTTAGTATAAAGCAGCTTCCTATGTTCTACATCAGGGGTGGACAGAAGGTAGATCTCCAGAAGTTTGAGACATCCACTTTTTTGGCAAATGGTAAGCAATGCAGGGAGTTGAAGTTCCAAACCTGTGGAGATCCACTTTCTACCCATCCCTGTTCTATACAATGCAACCCATAATGTTTTCGTAAGAGTATTCATTCTACCTAGCTAGAACAAATACTCTAAATGTTAACATCTCAAGAACTAACTGGTGTAATTCTCACTGAGATGGTAAAGCTATGTTTGGGTGGTATCACTACAGACTGCTCATGGATCTCATATGCTTAGATGCTCCTTCATTTAAATCATTGCATACTGACTGATATTTGAAAGTGCTGACATTAAGCTATGGCATTTTGTGTAGCATGCTGAAAAAATGCATTTGGAGTATTTAAAAAGTGAGTGCATTCTCAACAGGTAATGGAATGTATTGAGTGGAATACTTTCCATGCCAACAACATGAGCTTCTCAATTAGATAATATGAATCATAGGTGGGGAAAGGGTTATATAAGTCAGTTGTGTTGAACCTCAGGCCTGCAGGCTAAATCTGCCCTGCCTGGAATCCTAATCTGGACCCCAGGGCTCCCCAGAAAATCTCCCTCTCCCCCAGTCATCATGAAGTGGTTTTCTGGGTTTTGCATAGTTCCCTTCCATTCTAAAATACTGAAATGCTTCTCATAAGGTTTAACTACTGGCAGCAAGAACTTAGCTACAATATGTTGGTGGTTTTAGTATTTTGGCCCTGCCCCATTTGCCTGCTCCCTTTTGTCTTTGACTCCTCCCACCAGTGGAATGCTCCCCTCTCCCCACAAGAACTCCAAAATTTAGCCTTTGGTTTGAATGAGGTTCAACACCTCTAATATAAGTTATGGGAAGCTGTCTTAGGCCAAGTCAGGTCATTGCTCTGTCTAGCTCACTGCATTGACTGGCGGCAGTTCTGCAGTGCTCCACACAGGAGAGCTTCCCAGCTCCACTTGGAGATGCCAGGGATTGAAGGTGGGATCTTTCTGCAAGCAAAGTGTGCAAGCTAAGGTGTTGGACTGGGAGTCGGGAGATCCGGGTTCTAGTCCCCACTTGGCCATGGAAATCCACTGTGTGACTTTGGGCCAGTCACAGACTCTCAGCCCAACCTACCTCACAGAGTTGTTGTTGTGAGGATAACATGGAGAGGAGGTGGATTATGTATGCCACCTTGGGTTCCTTGGAGGAAAAAAGGTGGGATATAAATGTAATAGATAAATAAAGTATATGCCCCTCCACCGAGCTAGAACTTTTCAAGGTTCTTCAAGATGTCCTTGCAACTTTAGTGTGTGGACGGCAATCCATGATCTCACCACAGTCCCAGTACAGCTGTTTTAATTGTGAAATCCTTTAGACTTCCACACCTATTGCTGAGGTCCTAGAGATGCAGAGTGCAATCCCTGCATCCTAGGAATGTCTGATGGGGAAATGCTGGGTGTTGTAGGACTTTTTTCTGACTAAATGTGCCCTTAAACATCTTCCCTATTTCTAATAGTCAGTCCCTATTATCTACCCTACAGGATGCCAGAAGGATAGCTGCATTAGTCTTTGTTGGAGCAAAAACAACAAAGTGTCTTGTGGCACCTTAAAGTTTATATGGCTCGGGTCCAGGTTATTTGAAAGAACGTATTCTCCCTTATGAGCCTGCCCATGCTTTGAGATCTTCTGGAGAAGCCCTTCTTTCAGTCCCACCATCTTCACAGGCGCGCTTGGTGGGAACATGGGAGAAGGCCTTCTCGGTGGCTGCTCCAGTGCTCTGGAACTCTCTTCCTGGGGAAGCTAGACTGGCTCCCTCCTTGATGGGCTTTCGGAAGCAGGCTAAAACTTTTTTGTTCCAGCAGGCCTTTGGAGAATAATCTGGCCCTCCATCTATGTTAATGTCTTATAATTTTGTTGTGTATTTTAAACGTTTATGGTTTTGTTCCCCCCCCTCCATGTATGTTTTAAACTTTGTAAGGCCACCTTGAGGCCCAGCATTGGGCAAAAGGCGGGATACAAATAAATATCATCATCATCATCATCATCATCATCATCATCATCATCATCACACTTATTCTGGCCTAAGCTTTCGTGGACAGATGCATGAAGTATTGGCAGGTCTATATACACAAGCTAGGCTGGGCAGGGATTGTTGGGTTAAGGGGTATTACCCATGTTGTCAAAAGGAATTGAAATGCCAAAAAAGAGAGAGACAGTGCTGATTATTTCCTTATTTATTACATTTATATCCCATCCTTTTTTCCTCCAAGGAACCCAAGGCAGCATACATAATTCTCCTCCTCTTCATTTTATCTTCACAACAACAACAACCCCGTGGGGTAGGTTGGGCTGAGTGTCTGTGACTGGCCCAAAGTCACCCAGTGAGCTTCCATGGCTGAGTGAGGACTAGAATCTGGATCGCTCAACTCGCAGTTCGACACTAGCCACCCTGGCTCTTTGATTACTAGAACAGCTGTCATTCACAATAAGTCATTGGGTGATAGCACAGTAATCACAGAGATGGTGAGCTGATTGACATATGTAATGTGATGATGATGATGATGATGATGATGATGATGATGATGATGATGATTTTAAAAACCACTTTGTCTTATTTAAACCACAGGAAATAGAGTTCAATCTCTAGATGAAATTCAGGAATTTCATGACGTGATAGTCACCTTTGAAATTCTTTTGTTCAAAAATGGACACCTTAAGGTCTTTGATAGAGTGGTTAAAATGCCCCCACTGTTTTCTAAACATTGCCATTTGTGATATCAGATAGGTGTCCAGCATGTTCAAAAATATGTAGGTTTCCATTGTTAAGAGCTGCTGCTCATATTTGTCCTCCGCTTGTTAGCTGCACCCTCTGAAGAACATTCAGTAACCCCCTTCCAGAGCCAAAATTGCTGCTCTTATTGTTTTGCAAATTTGTCTTTGCTCAACAGTGAACTGTGGATTGGTTTTAGGTCCCCACAGTAATAATCTCTTACAACAATTCACAGAAACCCAGAGTAGATTTTTCAGAAGTGGGCCAATTACTGAGGGAGCTAGATTAATGAGATGTCATCGCTTACCACTTAGCATTCTCTGGGAGGATGGCTTTGATAAATGCAGTTCATTGCCAAGTCCTGACATAAAAATAGGATCACAGTCTATGTTTCTTGGCACACTGATCAATATTTTATCTGCCAAAGCATGTAGAAGTGCTAAACAGAATGAATTGGGTAGCTGTGTAACAAAACAAAAAGCAGAAAACTTCTCTGTGAAGAGAGCATGTAAATTGGATAGAGATTATATACAACTCTGTTACAATCATCACTGGGTTTTTCTTTCTTTATACACATCCAGAACACTGCCAAATATCAGCTGTTTAGAACATCTGTTCATGGATTCATCAGAGGTTCTGTTTCTCCAGAAATGTCCTTCTACTGGGTGAAAGTAGTGTCACTTCGTAGTAACCAAAAGCCTTAGGCAGGCATTTGGTACCCATGGGTATGGAACTTGAAGAGGCTGTCCAGCAAGGCTATACACAGACCCCTAACCCACTTCGGATGCCAATTCGGATTTTCCAATACAGCTTTGACCCACGTCGGCTTGATTCAGACCCGATATGACCTTCTTTGATCTCGATCCGGAATGGGCTTCAGACATCTGAGTTACTTGGATGTCCATTTTCGTGGCTACTGCAGTGGAAGGGGCAGGGCAGGAGCAGGACAAGAGCCACCAGCATTAGAGGAAGAAAAAGGAGTGCCCTTCTCCTCCTCTTATTTCAGTGGCTACCATGGCAGCAGCAGCGCAGGGAGAAGGAGAAACTCTTGTCCTCCTCCTGATCTGCCGGTGCTACTGCTGCCGTAGTGGCCATGATGAAAGGAGAAGGGAGTAGTGCTTCCTTCTCCTCCTATCATTCTGGTGCCTGGATTGAGCCAAAGTGCCCTGAAGCGCTTCGGATCAATTCGGACCCACTTTGGAACTGGACCGCTTTGACTCGGTATTTGGTTCTGAATCCAAAGCGGTGTACAGCCCTACTGTCCAGAATGCATGGGCTGGCCCTGCTCACTTGACACCATTGAACAGGAATGAACAACATCCATGCCTGCCGGTGCTGCTGTCACACTGCCAAAGTTCACAGCAGCAAAAAACGAAAGAACAAACAAAAAACACCATTGAATTTCAGCAGAAAACTGCTATGGAAGGTTAAAACGGAGACATTTAGCTTTAAAACAAGCTAAATGTGTCCATTTTTGCCTTCCGTACCCATTTCTCTGCCTCCTAGAAATTTAGTGTAGCAGAAGCCGGAGGTCAAAAGTGGCCCCTGGATCTCCCAAATTTGTCACAGGGTATCAGAATTGATAATAAGGGATAAGATGGTCCAATAAGTCCAACTTAAACTTACTGAATAGGCTGCAATTCCAGAATTACTTTTTGAAATCCACTGTGTTAAGCAAGAATTAGGGAGGAGTGGAATTCAGGATAGAGCGAACCCAAGGAATGTCGGAGGAACAAAATGGGGAAACATCTGGTCATCCCAGCTACATCTGAGGCAGTATGGGATCAGCGTACACTACAAGCAAAGGGCCAGGGTTTGGTTGGAAGTGAGATTTTCAAGTGCGGCTGCAGCGTAAGCCCACGGTGGTGCAGTTATTTATCTGTGCTCTCAGTGGAAAAGCTCATCTTTTGAACAAGGAAAATGTATTGAGGTTTCATCCAAGAAAACCACCAGGGAGGGTGCACCATGTGTACTATTTGTAAAGCATTTCTCTTGTAGGGTCGGTGTACAAATATGATTGATGCTTCACAGGGGAGATGTGTTTGACCCTCAGCAGTGTCACACAAATAAAAACAGCTCTGCTCCCCCTAGGGTGTTGTCATATAATGGAATGGCAGGGGGTGGACATTTTGCTAAAGAGAGCTCCAGAGTTTTGTAGGAAAGATTGTTGACAGAGTGATTACATGACATATGCACTTTCTGAACACTGATCATTAGAGGTGATTTTGAAAGTCCAAACGCATGTAATGAGATTGCATTAATTCCCCCACCCAACTATAAAGAGAACTGAGGAATAAGGAGTAGATTTTTCAACTTAATTTTCATATAGATCAAATAAAACTTTAAGCTCCTAAATTACCAGACATAAAATGAGATTGTGAAAGACCATGAAATTAAAGAATTTCCCCTCTCCCCCCACCCCAAGTTTTTATAAATATCAAAATGTTGGCCTGGGGAACGTTGAAAAACAAGTTAGAGCCACTACTTCAAAGACATTCTTGTAAATGAGTAGTGTTATAGGGATGGGCAAATGAGCAATGTTCGAAATTGCTAGGATCCTCTGAGCATCTTCTCACTGCTCCTCTTGCGCTTAAACATTATGTCTGCATAAAATCTAAGACTTTGTGAGGCTTGGAAAGGAGTCTGCCTCTACAACTGAACCACCCAGAGAGCTTTGGCTATTGGGCGGTATAGAAATGCAATAAATAAATATACTACAGCCTCCCTGTTTGTTTGTTACTGTGATTTTAGAATGTACGCCATATGGCAGGGTGTTTTGTATTGTGTTTTGTTTTGTTCTGTACAGCACCATGAAAATTGATGGTGCTATATAAATAAATAAATAAATAAATAAATAAACTCCTGTAAAAAATAGAAGGGATTTCCACTGTGCACCTTTGACAATCCTTTAGCTCTTTCTGAGTTTTTGAGGTGCATCAATATCCCCCCCCAAAAAAAAAGAGTAGGAAAACAAGCATCTTATTTTACCTCATCAGAAATCAGGTATGAAATTACTTCAAAGTCCATGCATAATTCTGGGTTTAAATGGTTCTGACAAAGGTTATAATGGGATAATAGTAAAACTCCATGGAGATGGGAGTACTCAGTAACCCAGACTTTAATACCCTGTTTCTTCAATTCTAAGACACACGTTTTTCCCCATATAAACATCTCTAAAAATGGGGCGTGTCTTAGAATCGTGGGTGTGTCTTAGGTTTTTTTTTCTGTTGGTGGTACTGAAATTAGTGTGCGTCTTACAATCGATGGCGTCTTACAATCGAAGAAATACAGTAGAAACTAGGGTTGATTAAAGGGCTGAAGAGCTGTAGTTCAGTATCCCAAAAACATTAATTGGGTCTATAACTAATATTACTGCTCTCCATTAAGGTAGATCTACCTCCACATTACTTTTGAATAGTCTACCTTTTCCTTTCTCTCAAACCATTTTCTTTCATACATTCTTTCATTACTGATAACACATCATTGAATGTAGGGGAACCAATGGATAGGGAGGCAGGGCTTCCCCAACTTTTCTGAACATTGTAGCTGCCACTACTTCTGCCGTTAGTTCTCTTGGAAACCCAACCAAGCCGATTGACCTTTCCAACAGCCCAAACAGAGGATCACAGGGTGTGTTCTGGTGTGCAAACAATGTGTTCAGACAGCAATCCAGAGAGAATGTGGATGAAATGACATTGTTCTGGGACAAACTGCATGTTTTCTTCCACAACACCTGCAAGTCCAGCTGGAAACGGGAAGGGGAAGAGATAATTGAGGTGTATAAACATAGAGATTTTTTGTTATTGCACAGTTCATTCTATTTTGCTCCCCTTTTAGCTCACTTATAGCTAAACTACATATTATGTTAATTGCATAGAATGTAGCAGAAGGTTAGCTACCACAGTCCTGATATGGATCAGGACCATGGGCCAACAAAAGAGTAGGGTTAAACCTTCCTTCACTATTTTTCCTGAAAGCACACAGGATGGGGTTTGACAAAATTCTCGTTGGAGATGGAGTCAATGGAAACTTTAAAAAATGGGGGCAGGGTATTGAAGGGTTCAGATTGGAGCTGTGCATGCTTACACTAGAATAAAGCTACATGCTACATGATTAGCATAATTTGTAGTGTGGTTCTTACCCCGCTGGGAAGCAGAAGGAAAAGGGGGTGATCAGGATATGTCAACAAGGAGCGGACTCCCATTTCTTTTCCTTACTTGGATACTCTGGTATCATGGTGGCTTGTAGCTGAATGCAGATGGAAAGAAATTCCACCCTCTGCTCTTGCTCCTGCCTACTTTATGTTCAGTTACAGTAGAGAGGAGTGGCTAGAGGTGAGCATTTCTTCCCCTGCCTATTCTGGAGCATGACTACTTCAGTTGCTGTGCAAGGCCAGCCCCATCAAACCACCTCTGTGCAACTTGAAGACATTGGATTCTGGGGCAGCATTCCCCTCTCCCAGGAAAGGCCAGACCAATTGGATTCTGGGGCAGCATTCCCCTCTCCCAGGAAAGGCCAGACCAATTGTGTCTCCCTCCCTTGACCATAGTAGGCATTCTAGTGGGCTCTTTTAGATGGGACGTTTAGCATGCCAAGAGGTGGAAGCTTCCTAAACAATGAGTTGGATCTAACTTTGTTTTTCCACCAGTGAAATGGAACATGCTTCTCTCCTCCCAATTGCATCCCCCTGTGTGCCCTCCAAATATGCTCCAGAGGGTCCCTTCCTCAGCAGCTGCCAGCACCACATATCCAACTATTCTGGAATTCACAGGAGAGTTTTTTCTGGGGGGAAAGGGGTATGGAGGAATCAGCAAAGATTGCCCCCTTCCCACATTCCACCATCACAAAAGCTTCACTGGATCAAAAACCTGCCATGAACAGATGTCCGTCTGTCCATGGGATTCTTATCTTACATTGGATCCAAACCTAAACTGTGCAGGTAGCTCCAAATAAATGTGTCTAAAGCTTTGATGTTACAAAGGAAGACCTCAAAAGAAGACCTCAAAGCCTACATCTGCCTTGGTAGAGGGAAGGGAAAGAAGTAGCATCTGTGCTTCTGATTTGGACACCAAGGTGGCAGACCTCAAAGATATACCTCAGAAGACATGAAGGCAACTACTGTTGCACATATAAGCTGGGCTGCAATTATGAAAGAATCAGAAGTCCCCTGGAGTTGCTAACAAGGTAATCCAGCTGTGAGCTACCTCTTAACAAAGACCTACCAATGAAGATATTCTGAAATGAGATAAATTGCTGATAATAACTTCATGTTATAAAGGAAAGAAAACTGCTGGAGGTGACCACCTCATAAAGCAAAGAGAATAATGGAAATAAGTGAGAGTACATAAAGACGGTGTCTCATTATTCTCACTGGCTTAACAGCCACAGCGTTAGCACTTGAAAGGACATGTCTTGGCATGAGCCAGTGGTGCTGCCAAATAAAGCCTTAGAAGTGGGAGTATTTAGTAGATAAAACTAGTGGATTGCAAGAAGCGGGTAAGGAGATTACCCATGTCATTGATAGCAGCAAGAGGGTCAAGGGAAATGATAAGAAGAGTAGCCGCTGTCCTTGCTAAGCCCTGTACAAACACTTCAAATAGGATTTTAGGAACATTCTTGTGGAGAAGGGAAGGGAGTTACAGGATTAAAGAAAACCACCTTGTTGAGGAAAAGGGGAAAGGGGTACTCTCTTCACTTCAGAAGTCAGGACAAAGCTTTTGAAGAAAGATCTAAGGTATATTCCTTAGAACTACATTCACCATGAAGAAATAAATTTTTCCCTCATGCATATATTCCCTTCCTGTCACTGAAGGTTAAAGACACAGATGCACTTTCACAACATTTGAAGAGAAGGCATAGACATAATGTGGTAGCACACAAGCAGAACATAAGACTTACCTACCTGAAGAGCCATCTTCTACCATATGAATCTTCCTAAACCATATAATCATCTATCAGAGACCCTCCTATGATGAAATTAGGCAGGTAGCAAGTGGAGAGAGGGCTTTTTTTGGCTGTAGTACCTGATATTTGAAATGTCCTCCCCAGAGAATCATATGAAATCAACTACAAAGGATTTATTTATTTATTTATTTATTTTTGGCCTGGATGGTCCAGCATCTTGCATTGCTGGTTTAATTGTTGCTCTATGGTCTAGATGGCTCTTATTTATTGATATTTCTCTTTCAGTGTTTTTATTCCTTTGATTGCTCTATTTCCTTCTATTGTTTTATTCTTGTAATTATTTTATCTTTTAATTGTATACCACTCTGAGATTTAGCTTTTGCTGATGAGTATCTAACAGATGTATTGCATACATACATTCATGTGTAATATGGTGCATACATATTTTATTTACACTATTTGTATGTCGCTCAATAATTAATTTTCTTTGGGTAGTTTGCAGTAAAAGCTAAAATCAATAAATACAATACAAAAAAGACCAGTGACAGAAGAAAATTTCTATTGAACAAAGCTCATAACGAGCGGCACCAAAAAAAATTTCACAGAAATATCCAAATAATCCTTAGGTCACTAAAAGATTTTAAAACGTAAGAGGTTGGGGGGGGGAAGGTCTTCACCTGGCTCTGAAAAACAACAACCCATAATGATTGATTGATTGCATTTCTGCCCCAAAACAAGACATTCTCTGGGTGGATTACAAAACTAAAAGAATAAAATACAATATAAAAACATAAAAACTAAAAGAATACAAAAACCAAAAAAAAACAGCACAGGAATATACATCAAATATATAAAACTAAACTCTAAAATGTCTGGGAGAAAAGAAAGCTCTTTGCTTGAAGCTGAAAAGATAGCAGTGAAGGCACCAGGCAAGCCTCCCAGAAAACTCTGCCCAACATCCCGTTAACAATCCTGTTGCCGTGTTTTGGACCAACTGAGATTTCTGGGCCATTTACGAAGGCAGCCCCATGTTTAGATTGTAGCCATCTAACTGAGAGGTTACTAAAGCATGGCTATTGGGTGGCATAAAAATGCAATAAATAAATAATAAATAAATCACTGTAGCAAGGCTATCTCAGTCCAGATTGAATTGCAGTTGGTAGTAGGGACATGCAAATCTGGGAAACCCAAGCTCACCCAATTTCCCCCTTGAAGCTCTTTCTGACTCATGTCCATATCAGATTGTGAGCTGGGGTGGGTGATTCTACATTTTAAGAGTTTGTATTTTCATGCAGATTTTTTTCCCAAATGTACGGCTCAATTGTTTGCATACATTTTCTTATATTGCTTTAGAAATGTCCATGTGCATTTTTCAACTGAATACATTTTCCCTGGACTTTTTCAAATATATGCATTTTAACACAATTAAAACCTATCACAACTGAATCCTACCGCTACCTTAGAAATGTACAGCCTTTAGAATGCGTTCGGTTCCAAAAGGTGCAAATTCAGTAAATTCGGGTCAAAAATGAACTGAAACTAATTTCTCACCGATCCCTAGTTTGGTACGTCAGCCTAAACCTCTCAAAGAGAAGTCAGCAGTTTCTTTCCTCAGAAATAAAAATGTATATTATAGTTTTAATGCTGATTCGGCATGTTTCTCCCCAACACCAAATGATTTATCAGAGTAAATATCCATCTACAAAATACAATGAAAAATGACCTTGAAGGAGGATTGAAATGACCAGTTCAAGGGGAAGATAATGCTTGATAAGCTCATCATGTATCAGCTTGTCTTTCATGAATAGATGTTCCTTTTATATGAATGGCTAATCACTGATAGCATTTTACTCAGCCAATTTATCCTTTAATATTATCTTGTGAGATGCATGGCTGCCCTGCTGGCCACGTAAGACAAAATCACCATCTGCGACCTCTAGCATGTCTGGGCATCACTTAGCTGATTTGATGTCAACAACAGGTTTCTGGTAGGCAGAGTTAGGAGGATTGCTTGCCAACCATCTGCGTTTTTTTCTCCCAGCCCATGTGACACACTTGCTGCAGGTTTTATATCAGATATCGTGTTTAATATACCAGGTATTTTAAACAGAGAGATGTTCAAGTCTCTGACTAATGTGACAAAAAGCCAGCAGGCATCTCATGTTGTCTGTCAAGCCCTCATTAGGGTGTGCTTCCTCAACCCTGGCTACACACACACACACACACTCAAAACACAAAAACGTGTAATGGAAACTATTGCTTTATTTTTTCCCCTCTTCTGGTGATAGATTTTGTCCTTGTCTGGTGTTTCCAGCTAGGAAAAGAATTTCTAATATTTGGTATGTGTGTGTGTGTGTGTGTGTGTGTGTGTGTGTGTGTGTGTGTGTGTGTGTTTTAAAAAACTTAATTCAGGTGTATCAATACATTAGACAGTTTTCTTTCTGACCTGAAGTGCCCATACCAATTCTTCTGAAAAGAAAATGCCCAGACAAGGGAGAAATCTATCATTTTGCTCAGCACAGTTGGATATGTATAACATAGTAGCATATTATTATTATTATTATTATTATTATTATTATTAGGGATAAGGCTATTGATTCCACCCCCCTGCAAATAAACATTTGTAGGTGAAGAATGATGGGACTCTAAATATGCCTTGTGATGGGAAGCCAAGTGAGATGGAGCCAGAAAAATAGAGAAAAACAAACAGTGACAAAGCTCACTGGGACCGATTTGCACTGCGTTTTGTAGACAAAATCACTCACATTCATTCCGATTTGGATGCCATCATTTTGACAGAGTCAGAGATAGATATGGACAGGTTTCCATCTAGTGATGTTGTTTTGGATAGAATTCAGTGTCTGCTGCCTGGTGATGTGGACAAGCTACTTAGAGATTTGAGAACCACCACCTGCTCTTTGGACCCATACTCTTCTAGGATATTAACATCTGCCGGGACTGGGTTCATCATCTGGACCTCAAAAGTGATTAACACTTCTCTCATGGAGAGTGTGGTTCCCACTGCACTTAAGGAGACAGTATTTAAACTACGGCTGTGCCTCACTTTGGACCAGATCCAAATTCCAGATGGAAGTAGAGGGATTTGGACTGAATAGGTCCAGATCCAAAATGGGTATGGATTGGGCCATAGTGATCCAAAGCGGATGGGACTAGATCTGAATCATTTCACTTGGCTTCGCACCAATCCTGATGTTTAACAAGCCCTGTCAATTGTAGCCGGGACTTACTGGACCTGTCTGCTCATGCCTGGCAGCCACCCACTCCTTCATGCAAGCCACCATTTTTATGGAAGATGGGGACTATTTTTGTTCATCTAATGCTACATACAACATTAAAGGGCCATTTAGGCCAGAACAGTTGGCCTCTTGGTGGGCATTGGGAAAATGGATATCCAAATGATTCGGATGTCTGATGCTTGATCCAGATGCCAATCCAAAGTGGGTTGGACCAGGTCCAAAATGGCATTTTGGATACTTTGAATTGGCTTCTGAAGCAGGTTGGGGTTCCATGCACCATCCTAGTTTCTCTGTTGTGGCACCCCGACTGTGGAATGCCCTCTCCTTGGAGGCCCGATTGGTGCCAACATTGATTGCATTTCGACGCCAAGTAAAAACATGGCTTTTTAACAAAGCCTTTGATGGTTAAACTCACTGGCACATTGTTTTAACTGCTTTTACTGCTTTTAAATTATATATTGTTTTAACTTGGATCATGGTTTAATTTGTTTTTAACTGTGCATATTTATTGTTTTATACTGTATGTTTTTATTTGTACGCCGCTCTGAGATCTTAATAATATAGGGTGGGATATAAATGTTTTAAATAAATAAATAAATAAATAAACCCTTGGTTTAAAACAACAAAATTTAGATGTCCTGATTCTGGATAATTATCATCCAGGATCTAATAAATTTTGAGTAAGGTACTAGAAAAGGTTTTACCCTTGATGATTGTGTATCTAGATGGTCATCTATCACGGTAGCTCTTACTGTGATGGGGCAGAGTTAGGACATGCACTTATGTATAAACGGCAGTGGATTCCATCAAAACCTCACCAGTTGAAATGCAGGGAATGGAATCTTCAAATAAATGTTGATGACAGAATCCATGGCAGAATCCAGTACCTTTTTTGGTTTTCCTTTGTGTGTTTTTTGTCCACAGGACAACATACTGGTGACTGTGTGCAACTGAGAAGTGTAAAATCTTACAGCATTTCCAGTTTTATTCTCTTTGGCTCATTGTTAAGTGTGTTATCTGGTTAACAGTACAACCCTGTGCATATTTACTCAGAAGTAAGCCTCACTCTGTTTAATGGGGCTTACTAGTAAGTGTGTTTAGGAGTACATCCTAAGTAATGCTTGTTTGAGTAATCATATGACTTGATATCAATTAATCAAATCATAGAGCAATTAAATTAAAATGGATTAAATTAGATTTGCAAATTGACACTGCCTCAATATATGTTGAGATGTATTGGAAAAAGGTATATAATAATTTATCACCTAATAAATAAAATGCAACTCTCATAGTTTAAAAGGAGAGGCCAGAATATATATTTCCCTTTCATGATGACTTACCAGAACTAACACGGCTACAAAACTGAACAAGTGTTATATTCATTCATAGTCCCAGTGGGGAAACTTTGCACTTATTGATTAAAAGTGGTGTCCTTTGATTAATTCCCTAACACTTTGGTTGATTAATCTACCAATTACAGCTTGCAGGTCTAATTATTTTTGGAGTAGCACTTATAAAGAAAGTGGTTTTTCATCCCTTTGCAGATGAATTGAGTTTCCACAAAAAGTGCCACCTGGAAGAAAACACTATAACCTGTCCATGTTACATATGCCACTTGTAATGAAGGACATAGGAAATTATGGGCATTATGGCCACTGCCCTTCTGCTGGTTCTGTTGTACTCACTGCAAGGGTAGCAGGAACTAGCACTACCTAATGGAACCCCAGAAACAAGCAGTAATGCTAGTTTCTACAATGGCGCAGGTCAGCAGAACGTGCCAAAGAGAGCCCATTCCAAAAATGATCATTTCCTCTAACTTCCGATTGCTTTGGGAACTGCTAGTAATGGTAGACCCTACTAGTGTGGGAACAGCATTGGATACTGCCCAGTCTGCTGATTTGCTTTACTACAAAGAGCATTGGACTAAAGAAGTTGTGTTTTTGTAGACCTTAGAACCTCTCTTAACCCCCATGCCGTCTGTGCCCCCAAACTCTTGAATATGCAAACAAAGGGTTTTTATCATCTTTACCATTCCATCCCTTGATTGTGTGTGTTAAATTCCTTCTTGCATGAGAATAGGCTCCATGCGTCTCATATATAATATTAGTGACAATAATAGGTTTTAAATTTATGTGCAGCCTTAAAGCTATTCTTACAAAGAATTAAATACAATTAGAGTCTTAAGAACAAGTTTCTTAAATCAGAATAAGTTGCTCTCCAGGCCCATACAAAGGATATCCATGGGAGGATTTTTTTTCTTTCAGTGTTGCCCTATAATTGTGTATTTCTAGTTTGAAAACATAAGAATTACTTTTATCCTTCCATTTCTGAAAAGGCTCCTTTTATTATAACTTGGATTGTAACTTGGATTTTAACACTTACTTTGGTTCAGTGCTACTCTTATTCTGTTTACTATATTCTGTTTACTATTGCCCCAGGGAGAAGACTTACTTCTAGGGCAAAGTTTTTCATTCCAGTCATTCAACCAGAAGTGGCCAATACACAGTCCTCATTTGCCCCCTGCTGTCCCCTTGTCTAGCCCCCCAGCCCTCTATCACTCTCCAAAACATAAATTGATACCAAATTGATGTACATAAAGACAAATTGAGCTCATTTCCAAGTTGATTTGAGGGGGGGCACAATTGTGGCAAGACTGCAACTTGAGGGGTGATCTTTGTGTACTGCCCCCCTTACTCCCCTTGAATTAGACAATGAAACTTAAGTGGGTCATACTCCAGTCTCCACTGACAGAAGGGGACAGGTACAATAGACTAGCATGGGCTTGCTAGGGGGCAAAAATACTTAAGTGTCCAGTCGTTATCTCATTTTGGTTACATAGAGCTTCTCTAAATGAGCTATTTATAGAACAATCATTTCTGGCCACTCACGAAAATTTCTGGGTCAATTAAATGATGCTATAAATGAACAGGATGTCTCCCATGATTTCCCCACCACCATCACCCGTATTCTGTTTTTTAAAAAAATTACAGATAAGCCAGAATAAAACCCATAATGGCATGAAATTGGCAGCATGTAAAGCTGGCATTGTGCTGTGAAGTGGCCAAGGAAGGGTGGAAGGACTTTAAACGGAGGGAGAAGAGGGTAAAATGGCCCCCTGAAACAAAGAAAGGCAGATCTGAGCCCCATGTGTCTACTCAGAAATAGGTCCCATGGTGTTCGATGGGGCTTACTCCCAAGTAAGTTGTGAGGGTTTCAAACTTACAGCACAATCTTACTTCTACTCAGACGTAAGTCCTGGCTTTTGTGAGGGCTGCGAGGAAACAGATGAAAACAAGACTCCCCCTGCTCCTTTGCACACACGCTGGGGAGGGAGGGAAGGAGGCATTCCCTCGACTCTACCATGTGTGCCATTTAAAGGAGCCCCAGGAAGCAGCAAGATCTTTTGCCTTGTCGCCCCTCTATTCCCATGCAATCCAACTCATATCAATCAAACCAAATAACTAGGAAGCACAACAGTGCCAGCTCCAAGAGGATTTCCCTTAATGTAGAGATGCCCATACTCTTGCACCTTAATCTTGAACTCATTACTTGGAAATCAGACCACGTGGAATCAGGCACGTGTCCAGGTAAAGAATTTGGGACACATTTGGACACAGGGCTTTGCTAGACCTACCTGATAATCTGGTGGTAAGGAGGGGCCAGCCTGCGCTAGAAGTAGTGCAGGCTGTCGCTCCTATCCACATGTCAGACGCGACGGGCTGCAGGAAAGCCCCATCGCTTCCACCATTTTTTCTTATTTTTAAAGGAGCCAGATGCGCACGAATGCTCGTGCGCTTAGGTAAGGGTGTTTTTTTTAAAAAAAAAAAAGTTCTCCCCACTCCCCCACCCACCCCTGGCTCCGATCTCCCCCCACCCCCTGGCTCTGATCTTCCCCCCCGATCTCCCCACCATGCCCTGATCTCCCCCCCCCAATCTCCCCACCCTGCCCCGATGGCCTCAGCACTCCTGCAGAGCACTGCGCCCCATCTGCCGCTTTTCCCGGCTACTTGCGAGTAATTGTGGTAGTGGGGAAAAGTGGCAGAACGGGCTACACACTCACGGTCCCGGGCTCAGTCTGAGACCACAGCAAATACTGGGCCAAAAGTGGTGCCCGTTATCCCGGGCAAGGGAAGGTTGACCCCTGTCTGACCCCGGGATCCCCTATGCATCAAGTGGATGCACAGGGGCGAGCTTGTGGGGAAGGGGAATCCAGTACCAGCCCAGCTCCTATCTAATGTTGCAACATATTGAAAGCATCATGCTCCTTTAAAAGAGGTGATTATTGTTTGAATTTCTCTAATATGACATTGCAGCAGAAATTAGGGTGTTCTGGTCTGGAAATCTGAGTCCCAGCTTGTATGTTGTGAGGTTGAATTCTGGATCTGCCTTCCATGAGAGGAAGGGCACGTTTCCCACATAGCACAGCTCAACCCATTTAGCACGGTCTCCTGACTCTCTGCGTAGCATTTCAGAGGGCTGCCCTGGGAAGGAGGGGGCAGGGAAGGCCGCTTTTGCTAGCAGAGTAGATCCAACTTAAATCAGGATCCAACCCTATAATTTCACTGTGTATGGAATACTACCTTTTGATAATCAGTGGTCCATGCCTAAAAACAGAGCCTTTTTTATTGATGTTGAGCAAGTCTGTTCAGGAAGTCAGTTGTGATCATCACTTCAAAGGCAGTCTTATCTTGTCCTTCTGTATCAGAAAAAGTAGACTGCTGTGGAAATGTATAAAACTGGGACTTTGTTGGTGGGGGGAATAAAGATGTAGCTTCTGGACCATTTGGATTTCATTTTTCTCCCTTCATAGTCACTCAAACATATGCATTTACTTTTAAGTAGTATCTAGAGCAAATTTAATATAGTCAGCGGATTATTACATTTTACATGGCTGTCTGCTGAGCAAAGCTCTATAATCTGTAAAGTAAGATGCTGATGAACTTCCTTGGAGGTAGGATTTAGAGATGTGGGGGGGAAAGCCCATCTTTCACCAAAGGGGATCTCCCAAGCATCATCTTAAATCCTTGCTTTTGAGAGCTGATGATAATGCAGGTCATTTGCTTTGGCATCAGGTTGACTTGCTTCTTAGAAACAGAGGCAGGATCTACACTACTGCTTTAAAACAGCTTATAACAGAATTGACAACTGTTGGGGCTCAGGACACACTCCACATACAGTTTTCAAACCGTTTTCAAAGTGTTATATCCTACTTGGTGTAGATCATCGTCCTTCAACAGATCAAAGCGAAGTACACAGTTAGGTAATGATCTCTTATCTTCTAGGTGACGCATGCACAATGGCAGACTACAGTCAACTAAAGGGCATCCTTCTGGACCTTCAGTCTCACCGCCAGAGACAGCAAATTTACCCAGGAGAGGACAGGACCCAAAAGCGCTTCTTAGTTGAAGATATGTTTAACCACTTGGATATAAATGGTGATGGGCACCTCAGCAGCTCTGAATTGGCGCAGGTGGGTTTGTTGTTCAATGAAAATTGAATTATGAAGTGGATCGCATTTTCCATTCAGAGTGTAAATTGAATGTAACCACAGTGGGATTCTCTTGAGAATAGCCATTTGTGAAATGACTCAAAATTAGACTATGAAATCTCGGGCCATAGCTGAAACTTTCCATCTGCCTTAGGAAATGGGGATGTTATTTTGAATAGTTAAGGATATTTTGCAAAATAAGAATATACTGCGGCACATTCCCCCCCCCTTTAATATCCCCAGCAAATATAAGTTTGTGTCGGCAATCTCCTTTTTTAAATATGCCCTGCTTGCTGCCAAACGTGAGGCCTTATTTGCATTGAAAAATATTTAAATTAGAAAATCAGGAATCATTCCTCTGAGATGCTTTAACAGCATAAAATTTATTAACAGCTTTATTTCTCACCTACATACTCAAGCTCCTTTGTAGTTTCAAAACTGTTGATTATCAGTAAGAAGTAAATTCAAGACAGTGTCATAGAAAATAGTGATCTTATGATTACCAGCAAGCTGTTGCCTTCATGTCCTGCCTATGGATTTCTGGGGCACCTCTGGCTTGCCACCGACAGGCTGGGCTTGTGTTGCTGGGCTGGACTGGGTGGACTCTTGATCTGTTACATATGTTCGCAAGTTTTTTGTGAACTGACACCATAAACAGAAACGTCTTTTTTGCGTGATTGGTAGCAAAGAGAGTCACACAGGGATTTATGTTGTCATTTCAGTCCCTAGAATAAGTAACTCGATGCTCTTTGCTGGAAGCAGCTCATCCAGTGAAACATGACATCCAGGGAGAACACTCATTCCTCCAAACCCCCTTTCTTCTCCCATTATTTATTACATCCTATTCTTCCTCCAAAGAACTGGAAGAAGCTTAGATGTCAAAGTTAAAAGATCTGACTCTGAAAATTCATGTAGGATTAGAGATGTTTCCCAACTCTGTAATTCCTTGGTTTGTAATTATAGTGCTTAACCAACATATAAGCTCCCCTCCTTTCCATGTTCTTCATCGAATTAAAGTCCCATGTTCTCACTTGCCTCCAATCCTCCTCCTTCTAACCACACTCCCCACCTACTTATCTTGTGCTGAAGTTTCAGTCATGGAGGCGGGGGATGGGACCTGAGTATCTTCTTCCCAAATGTACCTACCTGAGGCCTAAGATTATCAACTGAGGCCGTTCCCTGAGTGCCCCCCTCAAATTCAGGGGCTGGCTAGGAGAGAGAGCCCCTTGTCTGAGTGCCACACCATCTCAAATTCAAAGGCTGGCTCTATGAGAGAGTGCCTCCTCAGCGGTGACTCTCCAGCTGTGGAATGCTCTGCCTCCCACATACATGAATATCTGGCTACAGTGCCAGGCCTTTTTGCATCATTTTAATATCTTTGAACATCAACTAAATAATAATATTAGTCTCTACTTTGTGCCATTTTCTTGTTTTAGCCTTTATAAGTTTGTTAAAGGTTTGTGTGATTGGCAACTGGCATTTTCTTTTTCTCCTTGTTCTAGTTCTCAATAGTTGCATGGTATAATAATAATAATAATAATAATAATAATAATAATAATAATAATAATTCTTACCCGCCTCTCCCTTTGGATCAAGGTGGGGAACAACATTAGTACAACAAATCAACACATCTTAATTCTTGATTTCACATTCATCAGGGTAGGCCTGCCGGAAAAGGCTAGTCTTTAAAGTTATCTTAAATTCAGAGACAGAATTAATTTTCTGAATCTCCTCCAGCAGGCCATTCCACAACCTGGGGGCGACAGAAGAAAAGGTCCTCGGGGTAATCTTGCATAAACTTGATTGACCACAAGATCATGAATTTCCACAGGTTCCTGAAATGTTGATAATAATGAATGTTTTGTATTGACACTGTGGCATTGCAATTCTAACTCAAAGTAAAGCAGCACCATACAGGGCAATCAGAAATCATGCATACCGTGATTGGCTCTAATATATTTCTTTTAACAGCCGCTTTGTTTGTTTTTGTTGGAACAAACCCCTTTTCAGTGCCATCTAACTACCCTGGAATGATACCTAGCATTTTAATTGTCACAATAGGATGACATATTGAGCTGTTTTCAATGAGTTGTTTAGCAAAATCATCTCCTCAGCTGAATCGTTATGATAGATCAGAGCAGGGCAGACTATAGAGCATCCAATGAGTGCTTAACTCCTGACTGAGCACTAATTGGTTGTGATAATACGTGATAATATTTGCCTGGCCTTGATAAATCATAACATGTCATTGGATGTGATTCACTGACAAAGCAAAGTGTGAATGCAATCATGCATTAGGAATAGTAGTTACTATATATGAGGAATGTTCCGATGTAAGAAGTGAACCTCATTATAGCTGGGGTATGTATTTGGAGAGAGAGCTTGTCTATTGCCGGGGCCTAGAGTGTAGAGATATGAGTGGTACTTTCATACAGATGGACCAGGTTCACAAGACAGACAATATCCACTGTGGCTTAAATAAACCATGGTGGGCTGCAGTACAGGCTGACTGCCATTATGAATATTCAAGCCACGGCGAGCAGTCAGTGCAGCTCATCATGACATGTGATCCCAGGGTGTCATGGATAACAAGCAAACGTAACCTATAGGCTGTAGTAGGGTTCTGCGGTGTCTTTTATATAAACCATGGTGGGTGTCAACAATTGTGCAAACAGGGTCTCTCTCAGTGGACCTGTTCAGACAACATGCTAAGCCATGGTTAGGCCCCTAACCCTTTTGCAGCAAATGGTTAGTGAGCATGTTTAAACTGGTTATGTAGCCACCATGGTTAGGTATGGTTCACACAACACGCTAAGTCAAGGTTCTCACGACATGCTAAACCAGAATGTTTAGCTCAAAATGCTTAACCACCATGGCTTGCTGTGTCACTGAACAGGGTCATTGTGGGCTAAGCCACTGAGAATCCAAAACCGGTTTTATTTGCACTGCAACAACACTCCTCCACCCCCCCCATTTCGGCACAATTCTTTTCTCCCACAGGAGTGAATAACAACCATATATTTATATGGAGGAAAATAAGGTGATTCACTCAGGGTGTGTGTGTCTATATGAGAGGAAAGCCCTGGGGTGGCTCTGCAGCCACGCTAGTTCATTTATCTGACACAGCAGCCATTGCGGAGCCATCCCACGACTTTCCCCTGAAGCTCCAAATTACCCTGATTTTTTTACGTGGACGAAGGCGATGATGGTGCATCTCTGTCTGTCGCCTTGCTGCAGACTTGCCGTGGAGGCATGTCCCAGCCAATGGCAACCCCTAATTGGTCGCCATTGGCCAGACAGGGAGGGCCAGTGAGCTGAATGTCCACTGGAACACCTCTGTGCCTCCATGCATCCTGGGGAGAAGGAGGAATGCATTGTCCACAACATTGAAGTCTTCCCCCACTCAATATCGCATGAGGTAAGGGGGGAACTGGGGAGGGCCTCGCTCCTCCCTCCCCTCCCATGATTACAAACCCCACGCTTGCTCCTTGGCACAGAGGCAAGCGCGGGGAGCGCAAGAGCAGGGTTTTGTGGGGGTGCAGCACCAATGTGCCATCGTCAAGACAGCCTCAGGGACACCACTGAAGTGTGTTCTAAACCTGTTCTCAGCCACTTGTGAAACCTCCCATTGATAATCAAGCCTGTTCATAACTTCATATTAAATTTTGTTGGATGCCATAACATGAGATTGAAAATCATAATTGGCTGAAATTCAAAAGAGGTACCCTTGGCTATGATTTAGGTAACTCAGTTAACACAGAGGGCAGAGAAACGTCTTTAAAATGTCAAACATATTTTTGTTGCAGCAACCAAGATAGCATTAGAAAACCACCAGAGATCTATTGCTCCCACTCCCAAATTTCGAAATGGTAAAGAAAAAGAGAATGGAAAGAAAGTGAAAAAGAAAAGAAAAGAGAAAAGAAAAGAAAGAGAAAAGGGAAAGGAAATTTAGCCCTGGGAGGGTTGTAAACTTATTTACTTCAATTAATGTCAAACAAATTTTTTTCAGCAAGAAAGGCGGAGGTCATTTTTTGTGCTTTTAGTTCTTAGTGCAAATCTAATCTTAGTCACTGATTAAATGCCCCCTCTTCCAGTTTATTATATTTTTTTTATGAAACATCCGATAAACTTCTGATTTGTGAGTATACAACCCTATTAACTGCTTAGGTAATTGAAATGTTATTATCATTTAAAACTTTAATGCAGTTGTGGGATCAGTTTCATAAATCTGCTGAATACATAGCTGCTAAAGTGGTTTCTTTTCTAGCATTAAATCAAAGGAGCTTGTCGGTATTATGAAAAGTTAATCAATTTTCAATACAAAAGTAGGTAAAGGCATATTTCCATTGTTAAAGATTGATCCTGGAAGTTATGGTTGATCTCAGTTTTATTGAACATTTTATATGGTAAGTGAAGGGCAATTTTTAAAGCATTATTTCTTGAAATTGTCATCAATGAAATGAACCAAACCTGGACTATATTAGACAAGTTTTTAATGCCCTCGAGATTAGAAAGTGTACATTTCATGGGTTTCTCTTGTGTTGTTGGTTGTATGTAGAGATTCTATGTCTCTTATTTTTTGTGTGTTGATTCTCTAAATTAGCTGCTTAAGTTCCATAAACTACTTTTTTAACACTGTAATTATGGATTTGTATAATTGTGTTGTTATTCTGTGCAGTAACCTATGCCTAGAACAAATAAGGCTATTTGATTTGATCATTTATAAAAACTGCTATATTTCTATACATTGTGCTGTCTTGAAACATATATCAGTGACAACAGTGATCCATGTAACTCTTGCCTTTCAGCCGGCTAATCTCATAGAAGGCTTTCAAACAATGTTGAAAAGCATAAAATGTTGGCAAACCTATCTAGCTTATATACTTACTATGGCCCATTTGCCCTTTCTAAGACCCCAATGTTCAGTTTTTCATGCACAACTGTATTCAGTTATAATGACTCCACCTCTTTTCCTCTTTTCAATAGCTGATGAAAAGGGAAGACCTGGAAGATGATTTCGTGGATTGTACAGCAGAAGACCTTCTCCGGTTTGATGATTACAACAATGATGGCTACCTAACCCTGCAAGAACTATATACTGCATTCCGTAAGTGATGATATCTATCAATCTATCTTTCTAAAGTTGGCCTGTTTTTTGTGGCTGTGCTAGCAACCCATAGCAGAATAAAGGCAGTGTAGGAGAGGGGCCTCTCCCCTTGTTGGTAGCCTAAGTGACTTCTTTCCTTCTTGAATTCTCCAAATCTTCCCAGGAAATGGTTAATGCATCTGTGCTTCCTTCTGCTGCCAAGAATATCTTCAGCAGCAGATGACAGAAATCAGCACAAGCCTGAGAGGTGATGGTGGTTGGTAATTGTGTTGGTTAACGGAGGTGATTACAGCTGGTATAAAGAATTGTAAATGTACCCCACTACACACCTATTGCTTCAGGGATTATGATCATGAATGTTAAGGACATGCAGAGAAGAGGAAACTTGAGCAATAAGACCACTGGTTGTTAAGGAGTGAACTAAGCAATATTTGTGAGCAGGGGTTTCTTGTACAAATTTCACTTGTTCTAATCTTATTTTTGTAATATATTTGTTTTAATATGTTTGTTTTAATAACGTACCTTATAAGGTGCCATCCTTCTTCAAGAGGGGCACAAACTTTCATTTTCTCTATGAGCTTTTCTACAAGAAGCATGATGGGGGGTTTAAATAATGTTGTGACCCTCTAGTTTTGCTTCTGTTTTTAAACATTGCCTTTGATGAGTTGTTTTAGAGCAGGGTAATTGTGGTATTATTACTCGTGCTTAAAGAAAGTCCTGTTTCCATCAGTGTATTTAGCAGAAAAGAAACTCTTTGTATAGAGCTGAGACCCCAATTCTGCGACAAATCCTGAAATAGATACAGTGAATTAACTGCCCTTTGTAAAAAAAAAAAAAAAAAAAAGTCTATATTTTGTTTGTGATGAATGGTTTTATTTTTAAATGGGCAAATTGTTATCTACTTATACCTACACTGAAAATATGGGAGAAAGAGCAGTGTAAGTGGTGAAAGAATATAATGTCTGTCCCCATTCCAGTTTGGCGAATGAGCTGTTGATGGAATGTGTAGAACACTTGTCAGTGGAAGATTGCTTTAGTAATGGCTTTGATTGTTGGTTTATTTTGGTGTTTCACTCTTACTGGCAGTATTATGTAGACCTCTCATGCTATTTTGTGCTGTCCACAAGAAACAGTTTAGCAGTGATATTTAATTCCCACTTGACTACTAATGGAGATTTGATCCGAGACATATGGGTGACACATGGTTTGCTCTGATACCTGCCCCAGGGTGCTTCATGGTGACACCAGACCTGTAGTAGAAAAATAGTCAGTGGGGGATGGATAAAGCACCCCTTCCTTGCTTCTCTTCCTCTCTCAAATTCCCTCTTTTTTGAAGTTCCTTTAAAAGAAAGAAGAAAGAAGAAAGACGAGGAGGAGGAGGAGGAGGAGATTGACAGAATTTATATACCACACAACAGCCAAAGCTCTCTGGGTGGTTTACAAAGATTAAAACCCTAAAAATACAATTGTGGTCTACACATCTACATCTAATGTCTCCTTATCCCTTGTCCCAAATGCTACAATATTGGTTTTCCATGTATATATTCTCTCAGATGTTCATGTCGCATTCATATCTGCCAACTTCAGGTGTGATAGCTTACCTTGACACAGAATATTGCCTTAAGACAAATATAACCCTGCTTTACACACCTGCTATTAGATAAGGAAAATGTAATTTTGTTGAGCAGTTCTGAATTTCTAAAGCGATAGACAATACCGGCTCCAGGCATTTGAGGGCCCTTGTGCCAGTTACCCTCAATGCTCCTTTTATCAATATAATGTAAATTTCATGTGTCAAGTACCAAAATGTGCTACTGAGCATGCTCAGGAGTGCCCAGGCTTCACAAATAAGACTTACACAATCTCTGCTATCACTGGCCAGTCCTTCTCACTTCTGGCTCCCTTGCTCCACCATTGCAATGGTAAATTTGCTTGGTGAGAGGCTGGGGCAACCTGCAGAGGCAAGCTCAACATAAAGCCCAGGGATGAGCTCAATTTTTTTTTCTGGGAGAACTCTTGGAAAGACCCCACATTTTTCTGATAGATCTTTGAGAAAGCTCTGCAGCATGGGTGTGGAAACAAACTCATTATGAGGCGAGTCAGGAAAACTCTCTCACACTAGTACAGATATTGCCTTATGGGTGCTGCCTCTAGAGGAGATTGTCAACAAAAGCATTTCCAACAGGATTTGGAACTTATGAATAAATACAATTTTCATTCAGAAAATACTATTTTGTATAAAAAAATAATCTGCTTTTAGACATTTTGAAGTCGTATGATACGGGCAATTACGCTTCCTCTGATGTTTGGAACTCAGGAATAAAGTGAACATTTTCTTTTTACACCAGACTTACATGGGAAGTTACATTTTTCTTCAAGAATTCTCTGCTGCCTAATGTTTGTCAATGAAGAGGAAATTCTGAAATAGTACTTTTCTTGTCCAATAACTTTTTCCCCCTCTTAAAGGCGATAGAAAATAAGGGGAAATTTCTGTTTTATATACCTATTAGAATATATATATATATATATATATATATATATATAGAGAGAGAGAGAGAGAGAGAGAGAGAGAGAGAGAGAGAGATGGATTGGGGGAAATATAGAACTTGATTATCACATTGGGTCTGTTTTGCTCTGTGGATTCATTGCATACTGCCTGGATTAATAGATATGTAATAAAGCATAAAGCCTTGTGTGTTAAGTATGCTATAAAGTGAATTAACCTTGCCATAAAGACTTGACATGCAGTTACCAGGGAGCATATTTGGATCAATGCATTCTCAAAGTCACAGGAAATATAAAATAAATTCCAACAGGCCTTTGAATGTATTTGTGGCTCATTGATTTTTAAATAGGCAATGAAATCTGAGACAGGTGCAAAAAATTACAGAGAGACCCAAATTAGCAAGAAAAGTTTAAAATTATAGGATACTTAAACACATGCAAGTCCATAATCTATTGCCAAAGTATATGAGATATATCCCAGCATAACCACAGGAGATCTGTTTCTGAACTATTTTCTTCCTCAGCCATTTAGGTAGATATTTACAATGTCGAGCAGATGACCAGAGCTCATTGGAAATGACACATCTGTATGCAACTAGAAAACAAACCATGTTTGTTTGTTGGTGGATTGCAGGCTGCAACTCTTGACAGTTCATGAAAGGCTGCAGGGAGGTTGTGGGTAGTGATGGGCAAGCTTCCCCCAGCTTGAATTGAATATACTCAAAGAAATTGGTGAACTGGCTTATTGCTGTGCCAGTCCAAATAGAGGGTTTCATCCAATATCACATGGACAGTGTTTCATTTGCACAAAGAAGAATTCCCCTGTATAGATGTGGTGTAAACCAATGTCTATTTAATGTTAAAATACAGCCTCCCCCACCCCAGCACCGTCCAACTGTATTGGACTATCCTCTCCCCGCATCATATATGGTCACTGGGAGTTATGGTCCAATATATCTGAAGGGCACAAAGTTTGAAAAGGCTACAAAATTATGATGCTGATCAGCTGTTAATAAATCACAACTGAAGACATCAGGTCTGATCATGACACCTCCACCACCCTCCCTCCCTTCCTCCCTTCTTTCCAATCTTTCCTCAAGATCCATATTTATGTGAAGGCTTTGCCACAAGGCCCCAGTTCCCATGCCTGTGAGCCCACGTTTATGTAACAGAATTACACATTCTTCCCCTGTTTATCCTACTTCCATTATCCTCCCCTTTCCCCCTCCGTCAGATTTTAAACTGTAACTGAGTTCCACTATTGTCCTTAGCTGAGATTGGTTAAATTAGTATTGGACTGGTATTTTCATCCAATATGATTGTGGAAATATTTGTGAGGATGGGTGAAAAATAAATGTCTCTTGAAAATTGGGAGGAAGGGGGTGAAATGACCTTGATGGACTTTGGTGGGAGGATAGATGGCAGGCTTACCTTACAAGGTGGTAGTGGTGGTAGCAAGATGTGGCCAAGAGGTGTGTGTTCCTTTATTACCTTTAAAAAAGTGTTGCAGTAGCTCCTGAACCACTGTTGTGATGATCTCTTGTTTTCATCCGTGCTGTATGGGAGTCAGGTTGGACTGGCTTACCTTTAAACAAAGTGCCTGAATGAGGTGTTCTTAGTTGTTGTTGTTTTATTAAACTTTTAAAAATATCACAGCATTTCCCCCTTAAAGCTGTCACAAAAACTCACATGATAGTAAGATTGACAGATCAGTTCATCCCTAGTAGATATCATTACAGTGGCTTAAAGTCAACTATGAAGCTTAAAAAAATACCCCCCCCAACTTGGTGACCTCATTTACAGGTATGTCAAACCCCCCCCCCCCCCATACACACACAGAAGAGGAGAAATAATGAAAGTATCATGGAGGTGGCTTCGGAGTCACCACAATTCTTTTTTAAAGAAATTAAATAAAAGAATGCACACCCTAGCACCTCAAGCTAAAAACCTAAGATAACCCCCTGAAAACTTGGGAGTAATGTTTCACCCTCCCACCAAAGAAGCAGACATTTCCCTGCATATTCCTGAGGGAGTGTGTGGTTATTTTGGGGACAGCATTATTTCAACAGGTTGTAAACAGCCAGTTGCAAATACATATATAGCGATTAACACTTGTTTCACGTAAGCAGATAGGAATTTTTTTTTAAAAGGAAATTATAGAAATGGATTCCATCCCCACCCCCAGTATGGGGATGTGCCACCAATGACTTATAGTAATATGCATATGCAGATAGATTAGCCAAAATATTTGTAATTAGTATAAATGGTTTGCATTAAAATGTTGAATGGTGCTATTGAACTTCAGAATAGATTGATCACTCTGTTCTAAATATGTATTTTGATTTTACCTTTCTGAATTGAATGTTATTGTGTTGATCCTTTAAGATTGTTTTCTGGAAGTGCCTCATTTCTTAAATAATCATCAGTGTAAAGCCAAATGACTTAATTTCTTTCTTGATCATGTGTAAATAACAGAACAGTGGTGTAGTAAAGTGCATGGCATGACAAGCACATTTGAGATATTGTTGGCTTTGATTAATGAAAGGTGTTAGACAGTGATGGCTCAAGGGCACCATTAACCAAGAATTATAGTTTTACTGTCTCAAGATGCCTACATCCCAGTAACTATAAGCTAACAGGCACATTTTCTCACTTGAGGCCTCATTGCTCAGCAGCAAATTTACCTAGAAGTAAATCAAATTAAATGAATGGAACTGCTTCTGACAAAACATAGAATCATAGAGGAGATACAGTAACTCATAGCTGAAAGTGTGAACTGCTTTTATGGAAAACCATTGAGTCTGTGAGTTGCGATGGGAGAAAACTTGCTTGCATTTTGGTAGCAATGGATCAAACTCATCTTTCTCAATAAATCTGCAAACTAGAGTGCAATTATCCTTTGGTTTTTGAGGCAGTACTATGATCACAAAATGCATGCAATAGTGAGTAAATTGGGTGGGGGGAACCATGCAAAAGTTTATTAGGGGAATTTGCTTGCAGAAAATGTGTATATTAGGAAAATGTAGATAATTCTTTACCTGCACAAAAAGTTCACAAAAATATGTATCAATTTTTGTGCAGGTTTTTTAAAGATCATTCCTAATTTGATGTGGAAATGGGATGTGCTTTTAAAAAATGCAAACATTATAGAAAGCAAAAAAGAAAGATTTGGGGACGGTGTAAAAGCCGGAACGGAACGGAACAGGCCGGAACAGCCCCATTATATTAAAAAACCATACCAAAAACAGTGGCATGTGTTAGCAACACTTGAGAACAATATTTTAGGACTAAAACCATACCAATATTATATCACTATTAACCCCAAAACTCCCAAAACGACGTCCGGAACAGAATGGGATGGCCGGAACGGCCACTAGGGAATGAGCGATACCAACCAAACTCACCAGTCATGCATAACTAAATGGCAGGGATGCAATAAGCCACAAAAGTTGCCCCGAAACCACGTTCAGATACCCGTTCCGGGCAAAAACGCGTATTGCGCAAAACGGACCGTAACGGCAGCTTCCCAATGAGATAAGTGAACCAAACTCACCAGATGCACATAACTAGGTGGGACAAATATAGAAAGCTCCAAAAGTTGCCCCGAAACCACGTTCAGATACCCGTTCCGGGCAAAAACGTGTATTGCGCAAAACGGGCCGTAACGGCAGCTTCCCAATGAGGTAAGTGAACCAAACTCACCAGATGCACTTGACAAGGTGGGGCAAATATAGAAAGCTCCAAAAGTTGCCCCAAAACCACGTTCAGATACCCGTTCCGGGCAAAAACGCGTATTGCGCAAAACCGGCCGTAACGGCAGCTTCCCAATGAGATAAGTGAGCCAAACTCACCAGATGCACTTGACAAGGTGGGGCAAATATAGAAAGCTCCAAAAGTTGCCCCGAAACCACGTTCAGATACCCGTTCCGGGCAAAAACGCGTATTGCACAAAAACGGCCGTAACTGCAGCTTCCCAATGAGGTAAGTGAACCAAACTCACCAGATGCACATGACAAGGTGGGACAAATATAGAAAGCTCCAAAAGTTGCCCCGAAACCACGTTCAGATACCCGTTCCGGGCAAAAACGTGTATTGCGCAAAACGGGCCGTAACGGCAGCTTCCCTATGAGGTAAGTGAACCAAACTCACCAGATGCACTTGACAAGGTGGGACAAATATAGAAAGCTCCAAAAGTTGCCCCGAAACCACGTTCAGATACCCGTTCCGGGCAAAAACGCGTATTGCGCAAAAACGGCCATAACGGCAGCTTCCCAATGAGATAAGTGAACCAAACTCACCAGATGCACATGACAAGGTGGGACAAATATAGAAAGCTCTAAAAGTTGCCCCGAAACCACGTTCAGATAACCCGTTCCGGGCAAAAACACGTATTGCGCAAAACCGGCCGTAACGGCAGCTTCCCAATGAGGTAAGTGAACCAAACTCACCAGATGCACATGACAAGGTGGGACAAATATAGAACACTCCAAAAGTTGCCTCAAAACCACGTTCAGATACCCGTTCCGGGCAAAAAAAGTGCTTTCTATATTTGTCCCACCTTGTCATGTGGATCTGGTGAGTTTGGTTCACTTATCTCATTGGGAAGCTGCCGTTACGGCCCGTTTTTGCGCAATACGCGTTTTTGCCCGGAACGGGTATCTGAACGTGGTTTCGGGGCAACTTTTGGAGCTTTCCATATTTTCCCCATCTAGTTATGTGCATCTGGTGAGTTTGGCTCACTTATCTCATTGGGAAGCTGCCGTTACGGCCCATTTTGCGGAATACGCTTTTTTGCCCGGAACGGGTATCTGAACGTGGTTTCGGGGCAACTTTTGGAGCTTTCCATATTTTCCCCACCTAGTTATGTGCATCTGATGAGTTTGGCTCACTTATCTCATTGGGAAGCTGCCGTTACGGCCCATTTTGCGGAATACGTGTTTTTTGCCCGGAACGGGTATCTGAACGTGGTTTGGGGGCAACTTTTGGAGCTTTCTATATTTGTCCCACCTAGTTATGTGCATCTGGTGAGTTTGGTTCACTTATCTCATTGGGAAGCTGCCGTTACGGCCGGTTTTGCGCAATACGCGTTTTTGCCCGGAACGGGTATCTGAACGTGGTTTCGGGGCAACTTTTGGAGCTTTCTATATTTGTCCCACCTTGTCATGTGCATCTGGTGAGTTTGGTTCACTTATCTCATTGGGAAGCTGCCGTTACAGCCGTTTTTGCGCAATATGCGTTTTTGCCCGGAACGGGTATCTGAACGTGGTTTCGGGGCAACTTTTGGAGCTTTCTATATTTGTCCCACCTTGTCATGTGCATCTGGTGAGTTTGGTTCACTTATCTCATTGGGAAGCTGCCGTTACAGCCGTTTTTGCGCAATATGCGTTTTTGCCCGGAACGGGTATCAGAACGTGGTTTCGGGGCAACTTTTGGAGCTTTCTATATTTGTCCCACCTTGTCATGTGCATCTGGTGAGTTTGGTTCACTTATCTCATTGGGAAGCTGCCGTTACGGTCCGTTTTGCGCAATACACGTTTTTGCCCAGAACGGGTATCTGAACGTGGTTTCGGGGCAACTTTTGGAGCTTTCTATATTTGCCCCATCTAGTTATGTGCATCTGGTGAGTTTGGCTCACTTATCTCATTGGGAAGCTGCCGTTACGGCCCATTTTGCGGAATACGCTTTTTTGCCCGGAACGGGTATCTGAACGTGGTTTCGGGGCAACTTTTGGAGCTTTCCATATTTTCCCCACCTAGTTATGTGCATCTGATGAGTTTGGCTCACTTATCTCATTGGGAAGCTGCCGTTACGGCCCATTTTGCGGAATACGTGTTTTTGCCCGGAACGGGTATCTGAACGTGGTTTGGGGGCAACTTTTGGAGCTTTCTATATTTGCCCCACCTTGTCAAGTGCATCTGGTGAGTTTGGTTCACTTATCTCATTGGGAAGCTGCCGTTACGGTCCGTTTTGCGCAATACACGTTTTTGCCCGGAACGGGTATCTGAACGTGGTTTCGGGGCAACTTTTGGAGCTTTCTATATTTGCCCCACCTTGTCAAGTGCATCTGGTGAGTTTGGTTCACTTATCTCATTGGGAAGCTGCCGTTACAGCCGGTTTTGCGCAATACACGTTTTTGCCCGGAACGGGTATCTGAACGTGGTTTCGGGGCAACTTTTGGAGCTTTCTATATTTGTCCCACCTTGTCATGTGCATCTGGTGAGTTTGGTTCACTTATCTCATTGGGAAGCTGCCGTTACAGCCGGTTTTGCGCAATACGCGTTTTTGCCCGGAACGGGTATCTGAACGTGGTTTCGGGGCAACTTTTGGAGCTTTCTATATTTGTCCCACCTTGTCATGTGCATCTGGTGAGTTTGGTTCACTTATCTCATTGGGAAGCTGCCGTTACAGCCGTTTTTGCGCAATATGCGTTTTTGCCCGGAACGGGTATCAGAACGTGGTTTCGGGGCAACTTTTGGAGCTTTCTATATTTGTCCCACCTTGTCATGTGCATCTGGTGAGTTTGGTTCACTTATCTCATTGGGAAGCTGCCGTTACGGTCCGTTTTGCGCAATACACGTTTTTGCCCAGAACGGGTATCTGAACGTGGTTTCGGGGCAACTTTTGGAGCTTTCTATATTTGCCCCATCTAGTTATGTGCATCTGGTGAGTTTGGCTCACTTATCTCATTGGGAAGCTGCCGTTACGGCCCATTTTGCGGAATACGCTTTTTTGCCCGGAACGGGTATCTGAACGTGGTTTCGGGGCAACTTTTGGAGCTTTCCATATTTTCCCCACCTAGTTATGTGCATCTGATGAGTTTGGCTCACTTATCTCATTGGGAAGCTGCCGTTACGGCCCATTTTGCGGAATACGTGTTTTTGCCCGGAACGGGTATCTGAACGTGGTTTGGGGGCAACTTTTGGAGCTTTCTATATTTGCCCCACCTTGTCAAGTGCATCTGGTGAGTTTGGTTCACTTATCTCATTGGGAAGCTGCCGTTACGGTCCGTTTTGCGCAATACACGTTTTTGCCCGGAACGGGTATCTGAACGTGGTTTCGGGGCAACTTTTGGAGCTTTCTATATTTGCCCCACCTTGTCAAGTGCATCTGGTGAGTTTGGTTCACTTACCTCATTGGGAAGCTGCCGTTACGGCCCGTTTTGCGCAATACACGTTTTTGCCCGGAACGGGTATCTGAACGTGGTTTCAGGGCAACTTTTGTGGCTTATTGCATCCCTGCCATTTAGTTATGCATGACTGGTGAGTTTGGTTGTTATCGCTCGTTCCCTAGTGGCCGTTCCGGCCATCCCATTCTGTTCCGGACGTCGTTTTGGGAGTTTGGGGGTTAATAGTGATATAATATTGGTATGGTTTTAATCCTAAAATATTGTTCTCAAGTGTTGCTAACACATGCCACTGTTTTTGGTATGGTTTTTTAATATAATGGGGCTGTTCCGGCCTGTTCCGTTCCGTTCCGGCTTTTACACCGTCCCAAAGATTTGTCCATCTCTAGAGGTGAGGTGATATGAAAGTTTGATCAGTGATTGCCATTTCTTACATGCAAGTCATCACTATGTCTGGTAGTCATCAAGCGATGAATGTGCATATGTGACTCAGCCATTGGGGCTAATAAGGTGCTACCCTGGCAGTTTTCAACATGCAATGACCCAATAAACAATGAACAAATAGAAATAAGAGCAACTCTGGATAAGCCAGAGTAAAGTGATCCCAATTAATTGGCATGGAAGCAATCTAGTAATTTGGAAGCTCACAGCCCAGCTGAGTAGGACTTTAAATATACTCAGATGACTGCTTTTGAATTGATCTTTTGGAATGAAATCTGACTGGAGGTCATTAAAATTAGGCAAGTCACTTCTGGCTTTACCTTTATGTCATCTCCTAATGAGACAGTGAAGGAGGGGGAAGTTGGCAGATGTGATATTCTGGCTGGGGGAAAATAATGCTATCTTCTAGTGCTATATAATATAATCAATATGGGCAGGTCAATTAGCAAAACAAATGTGTCAAAGAGAAGGAAAACATGTATTCAATCACAATGATTCTGTCTTGTCAACAGAGTGTGAATTAATAACATGCCATTAACATTGAAGTTAAAGTCTCTGTAAATTATAATTCACTGCTCATTAGAGTTCTCCAAAATGACATTCATTTATGACAGCTTGGCTTAGCATTGTATCAGCCTTCAGGACAATATAATAGAGCCCCTCAAAAGTACACTGATTTAAGAAGCAATCCCACGAGAGTGTCTGCTCAACCACAATTTATTTTTTGGAGATCTCTTTATTGTGGCTGCTAATAGCATCACGGTGTGCTCACCCATAGGACAGTTCTGTTCCTTTTCTGTATTAATCTGATTTTTAAAAAAATAAATTAAAATAAACACAAGCATTTGTAGTTAAATACATATTTGATTAGCCATTTTGTAAGTTATTTTCTCTTAAAATACACATTTCAAAAGATATTTTTATACTTTTTGTTTTGAGCGAAGAACTACCCTGCCACATTCAGAGATGTGCAGAAACTGATGGAGAACTAGCTAAGGTTGGGAGGGCAGCCTCCACTGGTGCCAATGGATACTTACCTCTCAATGGAAATAACACCTTGTGGGGAGGTGATGGACCACAAAAAGGGAGGGGGAAGGTTGCCCTCTTCTTTACCACTCCTTAGGTCCCAATATTGATCCACCCTGCACCATGGTTGCAAGTTACATTTAAAAACATGTGCATTCATGCAATTGACATCATGTCCAGTTTATTGTGAAGTGTGCATTAATTAAGCCATATTACTGCTAAACCTTTCACAGGTGTGCAGACCACACTGATGGATTCTACGGCAACACATTATAATGTATTTGTTTTATTTTGTTCTGTACAGCACCATGAACGTTGATGGCACTATATAAATAAATAATAATAATAATAATAAATAATAGTTCATAGCTCTGGTGCATTTCCTGAGAGCTTTAGGGAACCCAATCTAGTTTCATTCAGTGTATACGTTTGGTACTAAACAACTAGATAGATAATTTTCTTCCCCATGAAAGGGATCTTTTACATACACATATACACATCTCATATTTATCTACTTTTCTGATATAATATTAACAAATGTATGTATTCTAGCCATTCATATTCATTCTCGGTTTTCTATTTGTACGAATATGAAGCCATTCTTTGTCTTCGCATACATATTTGCTTTAGTTACATTAAAAGAAACACACCATCTACAAAAAACACCAAGTCTGCTTCTCAAGTCTAGAAAACATAAAGCACTGAGCTTTATGTTCTAACAGTGCAATCCTATATATGTCTACTCAAATGTAAGTTCTACTGGCTTCAATGAAACTTACTCCTATGTAATGTGTACAGCTTTACCACCTGTCATGGCCCCAAAGTATTCACCAATTGGATGCTATGCTTTAGCCATCAGGCTTTTATCATTGCAGCATGTGGTCTTCTTTCATGCTCTGGCAGTTTTTAGTGCCAAAGTAGGAAATAATTCATTAGTTTACCAACATTGATTTGTTTCTCCTGTGAGCTGTGTTACAGCTACACTTCAAAGATGCCTTAGCAAGCAAGGGAGTTTCAGTCCCCCTCATCAGACTGAGGCAATGTTGAAAGATGATACTTAAAACTCCTGAGGGAAGAAATGAAGTTTCCTTCAAAGTGACTGAAGCAATTGCCTTTGAGCTATGTTTGCCTCAAAAAATATACTCTGAAACATTATTAAACAGCCTGTTTATTCAATGCCTCCCAGAAGAATGAATTATAAGCATTCAGTGTGATAACCCTGTACTCTGTTGATGCAGAAGGGTGGGGGAGGAAGGTCCAACCAACTTGAACATAAGAGCACTTGGTAAATGGCTTCAGATGTGCGCAACTTCAGTGCTGTTTGAAACCACACTTTGATATTTTGTTAATTTGGTATATTCTCCATATATAATCCTTGATGTAGCATGAAGAGCAATCATCACATGATGACCAAACACACATGCATGTGTTAGATAAAAATTCAAAAGAGGAAGTAAAATCATCTTCAGTACCTTAGATCTGTTTCCATCCTTTTCTCTATGCCTGAGCCCCAATATCTTAGCTCAGTAGCCCTTTCATTGCTCTGCAGAAGAGGAGAGTTTTGTTTGTTTCCCATGTAATTGTGGAATAAGGAAGCAGGCAGATATGTATTCTGGCAGCATTCTTAATTGTAAACCAAAGTATTTGTGCTACATACAGATATTATGGTGGAATCTCCTCTGGGAGGTTTGCAGCAGAGTCTGGGTGAACTTCTGTCTTGGATGATTTAGTTCCAGTGAATTTGCACGGCACAGGAGACTAGATTAGTTAACCCGGGTCCTTTCATGTTGTATAATTTTGTAGCTTTGATCCATGAATAGAAATTTCTTACTCTCCTCTAGCAACTGTGAAGTTGCAGGAAATATCATTTATCATCTAGACCAGATATTAATCAATGCCCAGGAAATGTGGGATTTTGTGGAACACATTTGTCATTATTGGTTATTTCGTTGCAATTTGAAGACCCAAAAAGAATGTTTCTTGTTTGTCTGGCATTCCAATGTGAAACTTATTTTTCACTAAATGAAATAAATATAAATATTAGAATAATTAGAACCTCACAACTAGGGCTGTGCACTGCAAAGGCACCAAATCTGAGCTGAGGAGGCTCGGATTCGGTGCCTCGGCTCAGTTCTGAGGCAGTTCTGGCTTAGCCAAGGTGCCCTGAAGCCAATCAGCTCTGAAGCTTCAGGTCACCTTGGGCCAATTTGAAGCAGCACTGGGCAGGCCTTACCTGCTGCCTCCGCCTCACTTCTGCTGGCTTCCGTCGCCAGCGACGCAGGTAAAAATAACCAGGCCGCACGCAATTTTAAGATATCGTACTTAAATAACTAATAACATAGAAGTTATTAGTACTTCTGTGGCCATCATAGTTTGTAGCCATAGAGGTACAGCCCTACTCACAACTACAGCAAACATGGTATTCTCTGAATAACTGGGGGGGGGGGGGGGTTGCAAGGAAAAACCTAACAAGTTTTCTAAAGTCATTTGGGAGAACATAACAGCCCTTTCCTGATCTTGACTATCTAATAGTGCAATCTTGTGCATGTTCACTTAGAAGAAAAACCCATTGTGTTCAATGGAACTTACTCTTTATTAAGTGTATTTAGGATTGGAGTCTTAAACATCTACTTTTTTCTCATGAGGACTCCTGGAAAATAGAATGAAGGGCCTGATGAGTCATGGCTGGTGTGATGGTCAGTGGTTACAAACTAATGTGTCTAAATGCACAAAATGTTGCCAACATATAATTGTGTGAATAAACTTTGAGGCCATTAAATTAGGGAAATGAAGTTGGACTGATCTTCAAAGTTCTGATCCATCATGCACAGAGCAAATACTAAAAGATTATTGCAGCTTACCAGGATTAGCTCCAACTTGTGGCATTCTGGAGAGTGAAAGAGTTTCATCAAATAATTATTCCAACAGATTTATCTGGGGTGTTTATATTTACAAGACTTTTTTTTTATAATCATAATACTTTACCAAAAAAAATGTTAAAAATATATATTTTCAACAGTGTGGTTATATGGCAAATACGTTTTTAGGATATTAATCTTGCTGTTTTCCAATTGTAACACTTCAGTTACCAGCTGTAATACAGAATGGTTGCAGAAAATGAATTTAGGTAATTACATCTTGCAATGGAAATCTCGGCATACAATTCGCAAAGAAAATATATTGGATTGTATCCAGAGTTAGTCCTAATTAGAGTAGACCTACTGAACTGAATGGGCCTTAAGTGGGACTAATATTGAATACATGCCATTGAATATAACCCAATGAGACTTTGTTCCCATGAGAATGTACATCTATGCTGGGACTATACCTCACATTCAGATAATTGCCAGAATACTGCCCTGTACAAAAAAGAAATCCCTGCACATTAAAAACTAGATGACAGGGAGAAGATTTCTGTGTCTTTTATTTGATTTATTTGATTTGTACCCTGAGTTCCTACCAAGAAAAATGGCACTCAAGGTAGCTTATTATCACAAAGAAAAAAACCCACACAAATGCATTTAAACACAATTAAAAATACAACAATAACAAAATAAAAACTGTATCCAACCCTCCACCCAAGCTGTGTATGGCTTTATAGATCATAACCAGCATTTTTAATTCTTCCCGAAAACAGACCAGTAGTTGTAACAAGGGAGCTGGGTGCTCCCTGTAATTGGCTAGAGTCAACAGTCTGCCTGCAGCATTCTGGAGCAGCTGAAGTTTCTGAACAGTTTTCAAAGGCAGCCCCCCACACAGCATGTTACAGTAGTCCAAATGGGATGTAACTAAGGCATGTGTGACAGTGGCAAGATCAGACATCTCTAGGAATGGGTGCAGTTGGAACATCCGCTGTGGCACCCCGGTTGTGGAACGAGCTCCCCAGAGAGGTCCGCTTGGCGCCTACACTGTACTGCTTTCATCGCCAGCTGAAGACCTTTTTATTCACTCAGTATTTTAACACTTAATTTTAACTTAAATTTAAATTTTACTGTTTTAACTCTGTATTTTAATCCTATATCAACTTTGCTGTGTGGTTTTATCCTGGTTGCGCTTTTTATACTGTATTTCGTAATTGTGTTTTAAACTGTTGGGTGTTTTACTGTGGTTTTAATTTTTGTGAACCGCCCAGAGAGCTTCGGCTATTGGGCGGTATACAAATGTAATAAATAAATAAATAAATAAATAAATTAGCCTCAGCTGCGCAAATGCATTCCTAGCCACTGCTGGCCATCCAGGTTCAAGGCTGAATCCAGCAGTACACCCAAACTCCCCTGAGAAAGGGGAGTGTAACCCAGCACAGGTTGAATCTCTTTTCCCTGATCTGCCTTTTGACGAACCAGAAGCTCTGAAAACCACTGTTCTACACGAGCAGAAGTTGGCCTAATAAAAACTATGGTGTTATTTATTTCATATTCTTCTGCTAATTTGTAAACTAAACAGCATGATTTGTCTCTAATTCATTGTCTTTCTTGAGAGAGAGAGAGATGTAATTGGCTACCCATGAAATGGGGGAAAGGAAGCAACTGAAAGAAATGACCATCTGCCAATCTGTTCAAGCATATGATGCCATATTTCCAAAGCCAATTCTTCAATTCCAGCCAGCACATTTTCCATCTGAATGCATGAATTGTGTATGTCTCATGTTCAGGCAGCCTGACAAATGCAGTCATAAAGAGACTGATATCTTAAACCAAAGTCTGATTCTGTACCATGATTCTGTACCATGTGCGATGGACACATTCATGTAACATTACTATGAGCTTATTACTTGAAAAATGCATTTGGTGGTGGTGGTGGTGGTGGTGGTGGTGAGAGGGGAAATGGTAAAGCAACTTGCAGGCTTAACATGATTTGCATAGGTGTTTTTGCCCCCCCCCCCCAGCTGAAGGAATAATTTGCTGGGAAAAGGCATAGTCACTTTCATGACAGATGATAAGCATGAGATCACTGTCCTAATTAGTCACAAGGATTGCAAGAGTATGAAGTACTTTCATCAGCTAGCATTAAAGAACCTAAAGAAAGGAAAGGAAAAATAAGTAGCGATGTTAAAAAGAAAAGTGAAGGAAACTCCCAAGATTTTTTTAAAAAAAGTCTTAACCATCAGTGTATGAAGTGTGAAAGGTGCATCAAAATGGGGGGGAAATAGAAGGGGGGAAAACAGATCACAAAGGTTTAATCTTCTTTCTGTTTTTCATTTCCATGCATCACAGGGTTTCTGTTTTATACGAAACATACAGTATAACTAGGGTGACCATATTTTAGAATATTAGTCCACCCAAACATGTCCTTGGTCATGTGTCTGATTTCACAGCACACAATCAAGACAAACCTGTTCTACATAACATCTTAATGTTAAAATCACTGGAATAAAGAACAAGTGAGACATTCAATGTATCTGAAATTAACTTCACTCATTTCTACTTCTGTAGCTTTTTGCTGTACTTTGAAGCTTTTGCTATACTGGGGCCTTAGCTAGATCTAAGGTTTATCCCAGGATCGTCCCGGGGTCATCCCTGTTCATGTAAATGACACACAGGATATTCCGGGAGCAGGCAGGGATGGCCCCGGGATGATCCTGAGATAAACCTTAGGTCTAGCTAAGGCCTCTGTGTGATACAGGGCATGTCTAGGCCAAGTGGGGTGGAGGGGGAGGATCTCACAATATGCTGATCACGAGATCCTTCCCCTCAGTTGAAGCAGAACAAAACACTTTGAAAAAGGTTTGAAAACTGTATATGTGTCCTGGGGCCCAACAGTTGTCACTACTGTTATAAACCATTTTAAAACAGTAGGGTAGATCCTGCCAAGCACACTTTTAAAAATCATCACCATTGTCACCATGCTCTCCCAACTTCCATGTTAACAGCAGAAAGCTTATCATGTGGAATTATGTTATTCTTTCATCAAACCATTTTTCAGAAGGGTTAGGGTCTTCCCACACCATTAATACAGCTGTGCCACAAATTAATATTTGTTCCTCATTTGATGCACACCGTCTGCATGGCTTCCATCAAGACAGAACCCCCACTGCTGCCTCACATTATTCCAGCACTCAAGTCAAAATTTGATATCAGGATATTTGGAAAGTAATAGCACACAAATAGAATTTGGCATATAATATGTGGAATATTTTTTCATTCAGCATAACTCTTTCGCTCCTACACTTATCCTTTCGAAAGTTTGCAAACTTTATCCTTTCCAACAGGGCAACTATGTCTATAGGTTTCATCAGTTGTGTGTTTGGGGTGGGTGGGTGGAATAAGTTATCAGAAAATTCCTTTTCTAAAATAAAATTACCATTGCCATCATCATCAACAACAACAACATTTGAAGTCTCCAAACAGAAAAAAAACAACCCACTGCATTGTCTGACAATTGGCAGGCAACTTCCCCTCAGAAGGAGCTACACTGAGTCTGCCTGTAGATTTCGTCCAATTCTGTCAACGTGGCGGGGGACGACGATGACGACTTAAACATTTAAAACATTAAATGTTTTTATTTTTTGTGATGTTTTAAATTTTTGTGAACCGCCCAGAGAGCTCCGGCTATTGGGCAGTATAGAAATGTAATAAATAAATAATAAATAAATAAATAAATAAATACAGTCACTTGTTGATTTCCAGTGATAGTCAATGAGAAGCATGAAATTCGGCCCCAAGCCAAATTGGGTGATCAAAGGGGGTTTTCTGAGTCACAAAATTGGGGTCAAAACTGAATCTTATGGTCTGTACATACCCCTATTAAAAAGCTTATTTGCCTAATAAAGACAAAATCCTTATGAGTATGCATATACTGGGTGTTTCCTTGTCTTGGAGTCCTAGCACAAGCGACCGGAAAGCTTTGTGCAGCGATTGTAACATTTCTTACTTAGTGGATTTTCTGCAGTAAGAAAAAAAGATGGAAGAAGCAGTGGGAAACCACAGAAGAGGTTTCAGTAGAAGACAATGGTGTCTGGATCTCTTCTAGAATTCCATGAATGAGGAAGGCTATTGAGTGTACTACTGTGTCCTTAGCAATCTGAGTGGCAATACAGTATTCTTAATTGCAATTGTAGTTATCACAAAAACTGAGATTTGCCAACGGAAAAGTGTTTGAACATTTGTGTTCCTGTTCTTGGAGCCCAATAGCTTCTAATAAGGCTAGCATTCTTCAGGGAAATAAGGTCAGTTCCTTAGAAATTTATAAGCTCATTTGTGAGTATTGTTCAGGATGCAAGTGCAATGTAATTGCACACAGAATTCTGGTAATTGAACATTCATCTGATCAGCTGGTTGTTTTGCTGGGCAGTGGCACAATGATAATGTCCCTTGCCTATGGGAACACCTGCAGTTCTCTTTCTCTCTCTGGAAGATGGCATGCCCTTACTTCTATTTATTCTGATCTCCAGCTAATGATCTGCTTGCTGCCTATTTTTTCCAAGGCTGGTATTATCCCCGTCTGACACACACCAATACATACACAAGCCAAGTGCACTTTTCTCCTTTCTCTATATGGTATTCTTATCAACTGATTCAAAGAACAAGAATGTGCACTTCAAGAATCAAAATACTATATGGAAGAGTTATCATAAAAGGAAGATCTAGTGAGTATTAAGGCAAGGATAAAGTAAGAAACAAGCCATTTCATAAAAATTGTATATAAGACCATGACATGAACAACCTCTCTGGGCTTGGTACACATTGCCTCATGCAGTGAGATAGAGAGAAGAAAGAATTGTTTGTCCCTTTTATTAAAGGATGAAACAAAGAAGATTCATATCTCTCCTTTGCCCCAGTTCCTGTATGTCACTGCGTATGCAGCTATGGCCTGTAAGCTGCCTGTGAGGTGTAAATCCATTTTTCTTGTACTGGAATTGTTTGATAAAAATGTGGGCATTTGGACTTCCATTCTTTTCAAAGTACATTACCCTCTCTGGCGTAGAGACATTGTCATCCTGATTTTGCCAGGCTGCATCTCAAATGTTTTTAAACGATGATTTTAGTTTTCACTGAAAAATCTCAGAAATCAATGATATATGCAACTTTCCTTTTGTTTGAAGTTCTTGATGTTAAGACGGGTTCATTATTCTAGAGTCATTTTATAAAAACGTAATTAGCAAGCATACACATTTTCTCTCATCACCACCACTGCCATCACCCTTGGGTGGACGAGAAAAATTGTCATCGTGCCTGAACATAAAACCAGTGGAGATTGTAGTACAGGTATTTACTTTGTTCTATCACTTCTATCTTGAAAGACAGGATAGAAATAGGATTTTAAGAGAGTGACCTGTATTGACACTTAAGGAAAGAATGGTTGCAGCTGGTGAAAAATACTGTGTTATTTGAGCACAATGGTGTAGTGATGGAGCAGAGGTCTTAATCAATGCTGTGAACGCACCAGAGGTATGCAGTGGTCCTTATTTGTTTTGGAGATAGGCCCATATCTGAAAGAATCAAAGTATCTTAATAACAATGAGAAATATTAAGTGCCTAAGAGTAAACAAAATGCTGTACAGTATAAAAATCGGACAGTATCTAATATTGTCACAGTGCTAGTGCTAATGATGTTGAACTAGCATAAACCAATGCTAGTGCAACATCATTAGCACTTTGTAGGCAAATGAAAAAGTGGTGATTTGCTGCCAAAATTTGGTGGCAAACTGTGCCACTGATATCTAGTGGCGAATTATGGAAATCATTGCTTTCTCCTTTTGTCTATCAAACACTAACAATGTTGTACTAGTGTTGCTTTACCGTAGCGTAATGTCCTTAGTGCTAGTGCTGCCATAGCACTGAATATTGCCATAGAATGAATAAAGACAGCACAATGGGCTGTTCAGACAACATGCTAAGCTATGGTTAGGCTGCTAATCCTTTTGCAGCAAATAGGCAAACTGTGGTTATGTAGCTACCATAGTTAGGAATGGTTCACATGACACGCTAAGCCATAATGTTTAGCTCAAAATGCTTAACCACCATATCTTAGCGTGTTGTCTGAACAGGGTCATAGTTGCCTCCAGGCTTATAATCTAAATCAACAGAAACATGAGGAAATGGGATATGGGAAGGCAGTGTTAAAATAGGAAGAGAGTTAATTGGGAAAGGCATGTAAGAACAGATAAATAATATGTCCTGAGACTCTTCTTAAAGAGTGGGATGAAATGGATTGTATGAATCACTTCTATTCAGTGTTGTCCTCAATGTTCCAATCACTTTCTGGGGGAAGGGGGAACACACACAACCATTTGAAATATTCAGTTGGGGTTGGGGCGAAATGCATTCACTTCTGACTAGGTGACTACTTTTTATTTTACATTTTTGTAATCTCTCTCTCTCTCTCTCTCTCTCTCTCTCTCTCTATATATATATATATATATATATCCAAGCCACAAAAGAGATGTGCATTGCATTAGCTGAAAATGGAATGCAGATATTTAAATCATGGCTTTTCTTGGTGGAAGAGCAGGGACTAGGAAAGAACTGGATATCTCAAGTGTGAATCTATTTGCCATTCAGTCTCAACTCTGTGTGTGTGTGTGTGTGTGTGTGTGTGTGTGTGTATATATATATATATATATATATATATATATATATATATATATTCCTGTGTGTCTATTATTAGGTATTCACACCACGGTGCATAATTTACAGTGGGAAGAGGCCTTCTGTACGTGTATGAAAAATGTAAACGTAGCGATACTGAGCATAAGCCTATGTTGAACGTGTCAGAATAATTGTTTTACTCATCTGGGCTGCCAAAGTTTCCTTTGTACTAATGATAAAGAGAAGATAAAATCACTTCTTCCATTATCGTCCTTCACAGTTCATGTTCGGTGTGGTATGTGGGGATTAGAGGCCTTGTTAACAATGGAGCAAGCCCACACGGCCTGCACAGTTCTTGCTAAAGGCTCAGAATGTACCTGTTAATCTCTCTGCCCCAAAATAAACTGTAAAAGATAGCATCATGCCTTAGAGAATAGAGTGAGATGCTTAAAGTTACGTTCATTATTATTTTTTCCCCTGATGACAAAAGAATTAGCAAAACATCAGCCTCGCTGGGAATTACCAAATTGTTCTTTATACATTTTGGTCTCTTGCAGTTAAATCTTACACTATGGGAAGCTCTTGTTTGGATGCAGCCCTAATAACTGGATCAAAGGCTCCATTCAAATAGACAGTATAGCAGCTGAAAAATGCTTCAACACTTCATCAGTTCATGCAAAAGCCATACTATGTGATTGGGACTGATCATATCAAGCATGCCCATGGCATTCCCATGCCTGAGCTACACTTCATCAGTGGCCATCAATCCCAAACATATGATAGGTTGTTTACAAAATGTGATGTCCTTTTGCATGGACTTCTAATTGCTATGCACAGACATTCTGCAAGTGTTCTCATATGGGAACTGTGATATTAAAACTGGCCATTTCATGCAAACTTTCCTCGTGAAAATGGAACCTGTATGCTACTATGAGTGGTCTGTCTCACTTCAGACAATGAACAATTCTACTCCCTATCAACCGCAGGTAGACTCTGGGCATGTCTAGACAGGGCGATATCCTGGGGATCACCCCGAGATAACTCTTGGACATCCACATGATGCACAGGGGATCCTGGGGGCCGGGAAAGATGATCCCTCCTGTGCTCCAGGATATGGCCCTACAGTTTAATTCTGGTGTTTCCCACAGTCTCAGCTTGTCCCAACAACATGGGACATGTGAGCGCCCGTCCCGTTTTCATCCCGACTCCTTGCAAGTAACCACAAGTAGCCGGGACCCTCAGGAACTCTGTGCCCATTGGGAGTGGGGTGGGGTGAGCGGGAGGCTTTTGTTGTTGTTTTTAGAAAAAAAATTGCTTTTTGTGTAGGAGTGCTCCTATGCTCATTTTCGATTTAAAACAAAAACAAAATGGCGGGCGCGATGTCCTCTTCCTCCCAGGATGTGGCGTGCGCGTGTAGACGAGGGGGGTCGATGTCGCGATCATAAAATCATGAGATCATACCATTCCACCCCCCTCATCTAGACATGCCCTCTGATTCAGTCCTTTGGATGAAAGGATGAAAAGTCTTTGGATGGGTTTTGTTGTTGTCCATAAAAATGTTTCCATTGAGTTTAGGGGAAGCTGGTTTTTCTTGGCTGTTTGATTTGTTGAAGCACTTGAATGGTACAGCAAGAATACACCATTCTTGGAGATATAGCATGGAACTAAGATACCAAAATAAGAGATTATTGATTGTTGTATTTCAAAAAGGAACATATATTCAGTCAAAATTATTCTTATATTACTCTACATGTATTCTAGCTGCCCCTATTTCCTCTGGCACCTGATTGCTAGTCCCTTACCTCTTCCTCATATCCTCCATCCATCCATCCATCCATCCATCTGCTTCAGGGTTTCATAACCTTGTTCAGCCCAAAGGGCCAAATTCTTCTTTAGAGAAGCTCTCAGGGCCCACATTCCAGTGGTGGGATGGGAGCTGAAGGCAATAGAGGTGGGGCCAAAAAATGAAAAATACCATTATATTTTGCTCCTATTACCCGTAACTATTCCTTAGGAGAGGCATTTCATCATTTTAACAGTGAGGGGGTGGGGCTGACTAAATGCCTGGTCACCACCAAATAATCAGTGGTTTGAGGGAAATAGAGTGGGGCCAGGGGAAAGTGGCGCAAAGTGTATGTGAGCACATGCCTGGCAATTTGCGAACTTTTCTGGTGGGCATATCTCATGATCATGATTGCATTTTGGACTGTGAACAGGGCATGTTTGCATGTTTTGTGAGCAAACCTGGAATTTCCATACTTCCATAGGGGGAGAGGTGTTCTGCAGGCAGTGGCGGGCCAGAATGGGCCATTTGGGGAGCATGTCAGGTCCTCACCCCTCTAGTTTCCATGACACATAGTCAAACAAGTCCCCAGACTGCACCAAACTATACCTGGAGCGAGCGTATTTGATTCTACCCCCAAGGTTTTAAGGGGAGGGGAAGATTTGAAATTAATTATCGCATAGAAACTGGTAAAAATCAGGAATGGGGGAATATAGCAGTTTTCAAGCTCACCTGAATTCTCTAAAATTTCAAAAACAGACCACAGACACAAATGAAATTTGTGTACATCCCTAGTGAAATCCAACAGGACACCTGCCACACTAGATGCTGAATAATGATCTGCTGTGAGCCTGCTAGGACTCTGGATGTGGCCAGGGCTCCTCTATTGGTCTCTTTGCCCCGTACTTACAATTGCTCTGTAATTCTGAAATGGTGCAGAATAAATGAATGAACACATGGGAAAGTGAGATGGACTGAAAATAGATTGGTCAATCCTCTCTTTTACATTATGTAAAAGCCACGTTTCAGTAGAGAAACTGCCTTGATATAAAAATGTACCTTATTAGGTAGGCCTAATAAGGATGTTTAGTTTTGAACGCACTCTGCCAACTAAATAATTATTTTTTAAAAAAAAAGTGGGAGAGAAGTGTCATCTCTTCTTTATAATTCTAAAACACTTTGGGGGTTGGGGGAGGAAGGATGAATCCATTAAGCTATCTCTCAGTTAAGCAAGATTGGTGTATGGAATGATTCCAGCCTTTAATTGCCATTTATTGAATACATTGCTCTTCTGTGATGGACAGATACATTGGACTCTAATGAACACATTGCGATCTCAAGCTGATTTCACATAGAATTGAGAAATGAGAGCAAATGACCCTGGGCTCAGCATGCATTCATGCTTTTATTGATGTGGCTATTTCTAAAGAAAAATGGTTCTGCAAATAAAACAGAACCAGAGCTTCTTATTCCATTGCCAAGAATTTCATGGCGGCAGCTCTGGTTCAGCCTCAATAGGAATGCTTTGAAACTACAAAAGAAAACTTTGTAAAAACGCCCCAAAGACAACTAGTTATTTCAAATCTTCTAAGGAAATGTCACCTTTTGCAATGAACAGAAGAGCCAATGTGCTTCAGAAAGAGAGATGGGACCAACGCAAAGGAAGCTGTGCCTTAACCACACTTTCAAAATGAAGGCATGCACGCTGTCACCTAATTTTGATTTGTTTTTATAGTGACACATGCTTGTTTATCCTAATCCTCATATCGGAGGGAAGAATGAGGTGTGAAATGGTCCAATAGTTTGTTTTCACAATCACTCATCCCAAAGTACATCTTTTATTTATAAGATCAAGAGGGGTCATGTGTGTAACTGTTCGATAGGCGAATAAGCCACCCTTGAAACATGCAACCTCTGGAGTTGAAGAAAATTATCAGCAATACATCACGCCCCTGGTCTTGCTTTATCTGATTTCCTATTGAGTATTATTGTTTGTGTAAGCAAAAGTGAGCTAAAAGGATGAATCGGTCAGGCTGTCCTTCCATTCTCTTAATGTCTTACACCTCTTCCATGCTGTCCAAGATCAGGGCATCTCAACTCCCAGGCCAACTTCTGAAGTGGAAGTCTAGGGGCATAGCTAGATGAGGGGGTAGAGGGGGATGATCTCACGATGTTATGATTGCGAGATCTTCCCCCTCAGTCTACATGCAGCATGTGATGTCCCAGGAGGAAGAGGACATCATGCCCACCATTTTGTTTTTGTTTTTTTATCGGAAAAGAGCACATGAGCGCTCGATCACAAAAGTAAGCGATATATATATATATATATATATATATATATATATATATATATATATACTCACCCCACCCCACCCCCAATGGGCACAGAGCTCCTGAAGAGCTCCATGCCCTGTGTCCAGGTCCTGGCTCCTCGCGGTTACTCGCAAGGAGCCGGGACAAACCAGGCCGGCCGGCCACATATCCCATGGTCTCGGGACAAGCCTGAGACTGTGGGAAATGTTGGGATAATATCCCGGGGAAAGGGAAGGATCATCCCTCCCTGCTCCCGGCATCCCCTGTGCATCATGTGGATGCACAGGGATGATCCCGGGGCAATCCTCGGGATATCAGCAGGTCTAGACATGCCCTAGGACTGTGTCTGGCAACTCATTTTTAACAGGGACCCTAATTTGGAGCTAAGCAAGGTTTGAAGAGGCTGCCACAGTGCCCTATAGCCACCAATTCAGTCCCATGCAAAAGGTGTACTTTTAGCTGTTCGTTTTCATACTGGAAGTTGAGGAGAGGCCATAACTTAATGGTAGACAACATGCTTTGCATAAAGAAGGTCCCTGCCATCTCCAAGCAGTGCTGGGTTAGCATCCTGCAAGTATAGGAGACTCAACCAGGCTCAAGTTGTTAAGATCCATCTCATCCCAATTCCAAAATGCAGGCTGTTGTTGTTGGACTGGGGAAGGTGTGCATTTTTAAAGTGTGCACCTAAATGTGTACCTTTTCTACACTGATAAAACCTGACAATTCTTAGATCCCCTGCCCCCTAGGAACCTGTCCATCTTGATCTCATTCAGATTCTCATTATTCCACTGCTAGACTTGTTTCATCCCAATTGTGCATCAGATTGCAAACCCTTTTTCCCCCCGGCTCAGAAATATTTACACTTTTTTGCACTTTTTTTAAAGGATATTTGTGTTTGCATATATTGTTAAACATATGCATTTTGTACACATTGACTGAACTGTGTTTTGTGCACATTTTTGTACTTTTTTTTTTTTGCAAAACGCATCCTAAAGTTTAGAAATATACAGATTTCCAGCTGTAAATTGTATTTGTATCTGTATTTGATTGTGGGAGGTGCAAATTGGTCAATTTCACACACAAAAATTCTCACCTATCCCTAGTGCAGTCAACAGTGAGCTAGATAGACAGACCAATGGTCTCATTAGGTATAAGGATAAGGGTAGATATAAAATTAGGTAGAAAGAGTCTATATCCCCATAAGGCCCATGTTGGATACTCCCCCAACATTTTAAAGTCAAAACCAATCTGTAAGAGAAAGTTGTTGGGTATATTCAGACTGTTGTTCTAGGTAAAATGCTCAAATACTTTTGGGAAATATATTGAGCCCTTCTCGTTCCTTCAAGAAATATGCATCTGCTGTATTACTGGCTGATTGCTGTGGGGACTCACAAGGACTCCTGGCCTGAGGGAAAGTCATAAAAGGTTCTTCCACTTTTATTTTAGCATTCAGTAACTTATGAAATATGACCTTTATAGCACAGGAAAACTGTTCCTTCGAGCTTTCTTTCAAATTGTTCTGATAAGGGAAGAACCCAGTAGTTCATTATTTCTAAAAGTTGAGCATCCTTCAAACATAATTGTATTAGCACTTCGTTACAGGGCTTGAAATGCGCATTCATGTACTGCTTTATTTTCTGGGACCATATTTATGCTAGATACAAGCCTCATTACTAATTCACATAATTTCATACTTTAGAGAGATAGAATCAATGCATCAGGGAATCAACTCTACTCTCTGTATGCTTACTTGGAAGAAAGCCACATAGTGTATATAGGTATTTTAGATGTTTGTATATTATTGTTCAATGTCAATATTTCCAGGGCAGCTAACTAAAATCATAATAACAGTTTAGTCACAAAATTATCAAACATAAAACATCAATAAAATAATACAAATGGCAAATAGCAGGAAAGAAGAAGTACTTTAAAAATCCGCTCCACTCTTCTCCACTCTTTATGGGTTCTCAAAGTTTTGGCATGTTTTCAACCCATGAGAGTTGTGGGTTTGAAATTAGTTTTCATAGGGTGACCATATTTTGGAAACCAAAAAGGAGGACAACGTAGCTGCCCCAAAGGGGTATGCCCACCAACATGTCCAGCCCCCAAGGGACATGTTCCCACCAACATGCCCAGCCCCCAAGGGGCATTCCCACCCAAACATCGCCTTGGTCACAGGTCTGATTTCACAGCACACAAGACAAACATGTTCTACATAACATATTAATGTTAAAATCACTGGAATAAAGAGCAAGTGAGACATTCAATGTATCTGAAATTAACTTCACTCATTCCTACTTTTGTAGCCTTTGCTGTACTTTGAAGCTTTTGCTATATTCTGTATGATACAGTTTCCCCTTTCCTCAGATATCTTTTCTGACTGCAAATCCTTCACTGGATGACCATAGTCTCACCTTTCCTAACATTTAACACTCTTTCCACATCACCTTTCTCATATCTGTACTCACAGATTCAGCATACTGCTACCACAGAACAAATGAAGCAGTTGACAAGTACAGAAAAATCCAGTACAGCAAACAAGCATTCAGAAATAGTATAAACTACTACTACCCTGCAAACATTAGCCATGGAACAAAATGGATTAAAGGCTAGCTTGTTTTAACTTCAACCAGACATAACAATCCAAAACAACAAAGAAAAACACACCTACCTCATCAACATAGCAATACCTAATGACAAAAATGTTGCAGAAAAGGAAGAGGACAAGAGAGAAAAATACACACCAGTGGCTATGGAAGTTAAAGAACTATGACAACAGGAAAAAGTTACAATTATTCAGTTAGTCACATTAGTCACCAGCATCACATCAATTCCTTACATTTTTTTTTTAACAGAAAACCTTCAGAAATTAGGTCTACCAAAATATATCCACACCAACTTCCAGAAAGCAGTCATACTTAAAACATGTTCAATAGTCAGGAAATTTCTGAATCAGAAAAAGACAGCATGACTTGGCAAAGCTCATCATGTTCATCTAGAAAAACCACCACGACTAAGGAAAGAGATAAATAATGCTAATAATAATAATGGCACTCCTGTTAATTTTTTAAAATACTTTTTTAAGAAGGATAAACAATTATCAGCAATTGTTACAAAATATATGTCATGCCAATTATATCAAACAAATTGGAGAGGAATATCTATGGGTCCCCCCCACACGCACACATCCATTCAGACAAGCAACCCCATTCAGACTTCATCACATCAATACACTCACCCACTGCCAGCACACAAACACACACACTCAGGATCACACACTCCAAAACACTCTCACACATATATCCATTCAGTCAAACAAGCAGGCACCCCATTCAGATGTCATCACATCAATATATTCTCCCACTGCCAGCACACACACACACACATATTCAGGATTACCCACTCCAAAACAAACAAACAAACATCCATTCAATCAAACAAACAAACAACCAGGCACCTCAACCAGGCACTTTCTCACACACACCTCTTACCTGACCTTACTTGCTTCTTTGGGAGGTGCTGGGAGGGGACATAAGGGGAATGTGTTCTTCTAGGCGTTCCCCCATGAACGATCGGGGCTTACTTCTTGGCCAGCACAGCCAGATCGGCATGGGGAGGAGCTTTGGGACACATCCCCAGAAGTCTGGGAACGCGTACTTCTAGGCCCTCCTCGCTCCGATCTGGGCCTTCTCCTTGGCTGGCGTGATGGTGCTGGCCAAGGAGAAGGCGAATTCGATGTGGGGAGGGCCAGGCTGCGGAATGTGTTCCTGGAAGTCTGGGGATGTATCTTTCTGAGCCCTCCCCATGCCAATCTGGGCCTTCTCCTTGGCTGGCACGATCACGCCAGCCAAGGAGAAGGCTAGATCTGCACTGGGAGGGGCTGGAGGTTGCATTCCCAGAAGTCCAGGAATGCATCCTTCTAGGCTCTCCCAGTGCTGATCCGAGCCTTCTCCTTGGCTTGCGCAATTGCGCTAGTCAAGGAGAAGGCTAGATCAGCGCAGGGGGGGGGGCTGGGGGATGTGTGACCACTTTCCCCAGTAAATTGGACCCCAGCCCTGATAGCTCCCAGAACGAAGGGGGAGCTGAGTAGGTCACTTCCTCGGCATGTACTTTGCCAATGAACACACCTGGTTGGAGAATGCAAGTTAAGATTTATTTGTAAATTAATGTTGCAACATGAAACTCCAGCGCAAAATGCAAATTCAGAGTTCCCCAAACAAAGGGATCCTCTAGAATATATAGAGTCTGATTACATCTTTTGTTAGAAGACATAATTGGTCAGTTTGCTTATCTCTAATGGACTTTCCTGGCCCATGCTCTGTTAATCAAACTAGGTTACATTGCTAATACAAGGTAAGGTGAATACAATTCATACGTCACAGCTTACATTCGATGCTGATTGGTTGAAAGTTTTTCCTTTGTCTAAGATGCACTTAGAATCCGCCATGAAGTAATGCAGGGGGGGGCGGGGTTCTTAACCTTTCACCTGGAGCATAGACTTATTTTACAGAATGAAATTCCCTTTTACACACATCAGCCCCAGTTTCCCCAGTAAAGCCTAGTTGTTTCGGAGGTCTCTGGGGTTTTCCAGGTCATCTGGTCACCCTAGTTTTCATAAGTGAGACTTTCAAGTTTGTAATGTTCCCATTTGGGGCTCTAGCCAGCTAGTCAACTGTGCCATCTTCTAGAATATAGACATGCAGTTCTAGAAGGGGTGGAACTTGCCCCTTCTGGAAATGAGCATTCCTGATCATTGCAGCATTTGCCCCTGGAAGCACTACATGGTAGCAGTCACCGCCAGCATCCCTGGGCCACCAGCACAAAGCCTGCATTGAACACTAACCTCAGTTTTTATCCTTTGTGGCATTAGGGAGGAAATGGAAAAAAGCACTGCTTCTTTAAATCCCAAAGAGCCATAGCACAGCTAACTATGGTTGATAGTGGATGAGAACTTTGGCTCCTGGTATGTGTAGCCTCATCCCCATGTGTGTGTGTGTGTGTGTGTGTGTAGAACTTCAGCTTTCATTCTTAATTGCAGTGCTAAAGTAAGAGAAATGGTGCGAAAGCTTGTTGATAAAAACAACAACAGCAACATATAGCAGTAACAGTGGCTCTTTTGCTATCTATTGTTCATTCACCACTAAGCAAAATATATTGCTACTTCCTATGGGGTAGAAGTATCCAAGCTTCTCTATACAAGTGGCAGGACCTTTATCATGTGCTTATCATTCTGTACTCTTGGTTGTTTAGACGACATCATGACCCTCCAGTTTTGCTTCTGTGTCTAACCAGCACTTTTGGCACACTTTTTTTTAAAAAAGCAGGGGAATGGTGGCATTTAATTGTGAAAGCGAAAGAAAACACCATTTCTTCTTTTATAGTTGTCCAATTCTGCTATACCAAAGTAACACCTAAAAGTCTTGTAGCAGAAAAGCATGAAAAGAAACACTCCTTGTGTAGTGCTTGGATCTCAATTCTGCAACGAAACCAAAAGTAGCTGCAGGAAATTAACAGCTGTTTAACAGCCTTGTATAGAAAAGCTCTTAAGTCTATCCATTTTGTTTGGATCTTCCCTGAGTCTGTGGAGTAGAGCACATTAGGAACCATAATAAATGTCCAGGCACAAGTTGAGTTTGAGCTAATACCTTTAAACTTTGATTTTACATTACCTAACCTATAGGACACATACACTAAACATGCCTCAAATCCTAGCTAACCTCCCATATCCCCAAATCACAGTAGATTGCTTATGCCTGAAGCCAAGTCCGGTTCGCGCCCATCCAAATGGTTTGGGTGCGAGGCGGTTGTTGCGGGGTGGGTGGGAGGTGGAAATAAAGAAGAAAGGCTTACACGCGTGCCAGGCACGCGCGCAATCCACGTGAGGCAGGGGTGGAGCCAGCCTATAAAGGCTCACCCCCGCGTGGCTCAGGCCTCTTTCGATTTTGGCCCCCACCCTCCCTCCCTTTAAACCAGTGTGGGACAAAACCAGTCGCCTACTTTGCCGGAGGGGCTGAGTAGGAATTTTCCCTGTCTTCTAGCGATGCTCAGGTTTTCGCCTACTCCATACTGGATTCAATCTTTAGAAAGGGTGGGTTAAATCGGTTAATCGTAATGGCAGAGTTTGTGCGGGGATCGGGGAAGGCAGAATAGGGATGGTGAGCACTCCGGCACGTTTATGGTGATTGGCAGATCAGAGGTCCTGCTCCTCGCAAGCTTTGCAGCTGGCGTACCGGGATATGGTTTGCCTTTTGAGACCCTCTGGCATCATCTACTCGGCTATGCAGTCAGAGGGGGGATGATGCGGAGCGGTATCACCAAACACTAAGTGTAGTTGAAAGGGGGGCCGGGTTACCCAACCGAGTGGCTTGCCCTGAGGGACAGGCTAGAGCCTGCAGCTAAACCGATTAGATTCCCGCACGTTCACGCACAGATCCATGGAGTGAGCATCTCCATGTGTAAATAAAGAGGCCCTAATTTTACCCCAAAGCTATGGTGTCTGTGTCTTTAGTTCTGGGAACTTCCTTCTACCCTCGCAACACTTCTTTCCTCAGTGAAGCAATCCACTTGACTGCTTTCCTCTTCTCAGTCAATCCAAATGCATTCTCTTTGGGTAATTATGAACGGCCAGACTTTCCGGGGGCAAAGGTAGGCATAGCTGAATATACTGCTGCTCACTATCAAATGGGTCGACCTTTTATGGGAGCTTAGGGTGACCCTATGGAAAGGAGGACAGGGCTCCTGTATCTTTAACAGTTGTATAGAAAAAGGAATTTCAGCAGGTGTCCTTTGTATGCATGCAGCATGTGGTGAAATTCCCTCTTCACTACAACAGTTCAAGCTGCAGGAGCTATACTAGAGTGACCAGATGCAAAAGAGGGCAGGGCTGGAGTTGCCACAATTCCATATTTGTCTTTCTGTGAAATTTAATGACTGCAGAGTGAGGTTCTCAGTCTATGGTAATATACAGAAAAGCTGCTGGTACCTCAGCTGTTATTGTTGAGGCGCGCATTTCAAAGCAAGAAAGGCAGTTAAAATATACTTCTTATGAATCACAGAACTTCACACAATCCGGATGCAATCTTTTGCAAATCCCATTGAACCAGCCATTCGTGAAGTGATACATGTATGCTTTCTTCTCTCAGGTGGCTGTGGCTCGCACATCCACCTTTAAATGGACACCTTTAAGAGGCAGCACCTTTAAATGGACACATTATTAGGGATGTGCTCCGCTCCGATTAGGAGCGTAGAAGCAGTAGCGGATTGGCCTGCTCCGCCTTACCCAGAGGCGGAGTAGGAGCGGACCGCGGACCCCCTAGAAGCAAGGCGAAGAGAAGCGACCATTTTTCGGAGCTCCGAGTTCAGGCGGAGCGCTCCGGTCGCCATCTTGAAAACATTTCGCCATAGGATTGCATTGCGGCAAATAATCGCGCATAACTACGTTGTTTTTGAAGCTATCATTCTGGAAATTCTTGTGCACAGAGAGTCGTGGATGGGGGTCATTTTGAGACCACTCTCACCTCTCTGCGTGCTGTGGTTCACGTGCAATATTTTTTTAAAAATCGGGTCAACCGCGGGGCTCAAACTGCGTTTCGGCTTTTCGCCCATAGGATTGCATTGAGGGAAAGAATCGGGGATAACTGGTGGGGGGTTTAAGCTATCGTTCTGAAAATTCTTGTGCACAGAGAGTCGTGGATGGGGGTCATTTTGAGACCACTCTCAACTTTCTGCGTGCTGTGGTTCACGTGCAATATTTTTTTAAAAATCGGGTCAACCGCGGGGCTCAAACTGCGTTTCGGCTTTTCGCCCATAGGATTGCATTGAGGGAAAGAATCGGGGATAACTGGGGGGGGTTTAAGCTATCGTTCTGAAAATTCTTGTGCACAGAGAGTCGTGGATGGGGGTCATTTTGAGACCACTCTCAACTTTCTGCATCGTACGGGTCGCGGGCTAGACGTTTTTAAAAAATCGGCGGGAAAAATACCTTTTTCAAAGGGCTGAGGGGCAGAGTCAGCTCCCGGTCATGATGATCCCAAAGTTGGAGGAGGGCATAGGCAAAACAGGTAACTTGGGATTCTGGGAAACTTCTCTTTCTTCATCTGAACGGGCTTTTCCCCGTGTTTTTTAACACAGTAGCCCCACCAAATGCACAAACACAACCTGAAATCATATACTAAGCCAAGAATAAGAGATAGAAAAACACAGCACTGCTCCCCACCCTAACCTTGGGGAACAACTGAATCGATGTGGTGCAAGGGGATGAGCTCCCCTAGGGCATCTCATCGTGGACGTGCCCCCACTCTCTCTTGCACTGGAAGGCCATAGAGCCTTCCAAAGAGAGTAAAACGGTGGAGCAATGCCTCTCATGAGTTGAAGTGAATGGTCACTTTTCAGTGGTGGAGCAATGCCTGTTCTGAGTCGAAGTGAGCGTTTTACTTCTTCTCGGAGCTGTGGCTGTCAGTGTCTTGAACTGGCAGCTACTTCCCCCTCCCCCGGGCACGTCCCCCTATTGCTGGTAAAAGACAGATATAGCCTTTTAAAAAAAGTTCTTCTTGTTGTTTATTGAGCAACACTGCTGCTTTTAATTCCACCCCTCCTTTGTTTATTGATTGATTTATTCCATTTTCTATGCATTACTGGCTTATCCTTGGCTCACTTCCTTATGCCCCCAGAAATGCCAGCTGCATGCCTGCCTGCCTTCCCTCCCTCCTCCCCTGCCCACCTCGCAGGGATGTTGTGTGTGGGGTGCCCGATTTTCAAAAATTCGCCAAAAATCAGGGGATGATGGGATTGCTTTGAAACTTGGCATGCGTGTGTATATCCCCATGAGGTGTCATGGTGCCAAACATGAGGTTTCTAACTTGAACAGAAAAAAAGTTGTATAATTTTTTAGCTTTCAATGCAAGCCTATGGGGGGGGAAAAACGGAGCTCCGGATCCGGATCCGGAGCTCCGGGCGGAGCGGAGCGGAAGTGGGCGGAGCGGGAGCGGAGCGGAGCGGCCCGATCCGGAAAATGGCGGATCTGCAAGTGAAGCGGAGCGGGGGGTCTGTGCACACCCCTACACATTATCATGCAGTAACTGAGACCATAATGTCAAGAACATGGTTATGAAAATAACCATGCTTCGTTGACATCTTCCAGAAAAAGACCTTCAGGAAAAAGAAACTATATATATATATATATATATATATATATATATATATTTGTCCCTTCTTCTTTCAACTCGGCCTTTCCTATCTCCTCTCCTCCATTATCAAACTCTCTGTATTATCTTGCTGGACTGTGCAGTGTTCTTTACTAAGCAGCAACCACGTACACATAAAGGTCACAACACTTGGCCACCTTATCTTCCTGTCTAGACTTAAGGTTATGCCAATAGCAAAAATGTGTGCAGAACAGTGCAACTGTAAGCCTGAGAGATGTTCCACTGTTACTATGCATGCCTCCCTTCTCTTATTCTCCTTACTGTGTCAGGATATGAGCTGAAAAGGTAAACTATTTTGCTCCACACTCATGCAAAAAAGAAGAAGTTATCCATTAAACCATAAAAAGGAAGATTTACTTTTGGTCAGACAATTTAGGGCTGGCATTGGTACCCAGCATCCTTGGGCACCTGCCAGGTCTTCAGCATCTCAGAGGGCTCACAGCTGAAACCTATCCCAGTCCCCCCCCTCTCTCTCTATTGCTGGATTTAGCCACCACTTAATTTTCCACAAAGACCCCAAAGCAGCATCACTCTGAAAAATTGAAGGGAATTTAAATGGTGGCTAAATGCAGCTTGGAACATTGCTGCTGCCTTCTTCATCCCACCACTATCAGGTCAGCCTACCATGCTCCACAGACCGAAGAGGGGATCACCAGAAAATAAGCTGCCAGGCCCCCTTCAAACCTAGGCCTGAAACCACAAATGCAGATATCACAAATGTAGTCTTTCTAGCTCTTTCCCCCACTGAAGAGAGGGGAAAGTGACAATGCATTTTCAAATTTCCACCCAAATTTCATCATTACGAATGTGCTGGGGCAGGGGGAAGGAAACCACCATTTCAATAGTAATTGAACACAATAAAATACGTGGGCACGTCAGTCCTGTGAGTAGAAGCTGATGCCACAACAACAGCCCAGTGGCCTCCTGTTTGAGACAAATGAAACAGAGGGTTTCAAAGGTATTTCATGAATGTAATGGCTGCCCAGGTCTGCTCCTTTGTCTACTCTAATTGATAGAGGATTGTTTTTATATGAACATGGTTTTATTAAGACAAAAGATCAGACAAAATTAGGTCAGAAAAGCGGAAAAAAATGAAGCATTTGTGAAAAAGTGACAAACGGTAGAAATGGCTTGAAAGCCAAGGCCAATTTGAGGAGCCTCTGAAGTAATACCCCAGTTTCAATTTGCAACATTTATAAAGTTCATAAAATGTTTATCCATCCATTACAGTAATTATTCATATTTAAAATGTTCAACCTGGTACACCACCCCTTAATGCTTGTTTTGTACCTCACCTTTCCACTGCACTTGGAAATCACATCACTTTCCACATCACTTTGGAAATCACTTTAAGCTATTTGGTCTCTAAAAGGCTCTTTACAAAACCAACTCAACAGTTTTATATATTGCCTTGAATAGACAATTATGCAACTCAATCAAGTTTAAATGAAGCCACTTCAGGATTTAAGCTTCATAAAACCTTTTGCATTACATCCGCCATCTTGAGTCCAGACCATTACATCTCAAAGATGAGCACAAACGTGAAGAGATTTATTCCTCATGAAACTGAGATGAGAATCTGTCACCGAGACACTAATTGGTCTTTGATAGGGTACGTTGTCTGTGAACAATGCTTAAAAATGAGGTGGGGGGATTACATTGGAGCAGATTTATTTAGGTTGGTTGGAACTTTTATTTCTATTCTGTTTACAAAACATCTATAATGCATACAGTTCACACACACCCCACCTAAAGAACTGTGTGCATTGCGTACAAACCATCCATTCTTGTTTCGCTTATCATCCTGGCTTCAGCTTGGAAGAGGTTAAATTGCTGTATGGAAAAGGCCGGGGCCGGTTTGATAGATTAGTCTGTAACTCAGTGTTCATTTGCAGCCGTAAATAGGTTCAACAAGCTTCTTCTCTGGCCAACTGCCGAGATAAAACTCTGTTTCATTCATTTAACACATTCACATTCATACAGAGTAATATCAAATAATTAATCCATGGGCGGCTTTTGTGGTATATACAAATCTGGTTGCTTCAAGCACAAGAAACTTGCATGGTTGCTTAACAAATTGACTGCTGAAGATTTGTTCAGAGCACTCATTTTTCATTTTGACTCCTTTTTTACTTTGAGGGATGAAAAGCTTTTTGTGTACTTTAATACGTTGCATATTCAGGCAAGTGACAGTGCATTAGGAATGGATGGGGAAAGTTATTTTTGCTACTTTGGAATACAAATGCAATTGTGAAAATTAGTCCTCCCCATATTTTGTTTTCCTACGTTTTGTTTCTAAAAAGGAAAGTTAATAAGCAAACTGAAATGGAGAATAATATCTGCTGTTGTCAAAGCAGGCCTTTTTCTTTCTAGCTGAGCGTACCGTTTAGAAACAATATTTATGATAAAATGTGTTTTTAACCTCTATGTGCTTGAGTGCAAGTAAAATCTATGGAAACATTCTAAGAATGAGACTTCTATGGCAAGAACTATAGAGCCCATTCCTATCACATTTTCCCCTTCTCCTCCTTTTTGAGTGTCACTGCTGGGTTTTGGGGGGGGGGGTTGGTGGTGGTGGATGCTGGAGGGCTGCCAGACTGAGTTTGGCACTTGGACTTTTGAGAAACCCCCTCAACAAAGGCCCCTGAGTAAACTTAGAAGTCATGGGATAAGAGAACTTTCAACTGCTGTGTTGAGCAGCAAATGTTCTAACCCAATGTTTGAGAGCTTTGCAAGCATTTGATTTCAAACAGTTGTATCCCACGTTAGTCCTACTTAGAGCAGACACATGGAAGTGAATGGGATTTAAGTTAGACCAACACTGGATACAATCAGTTGGCTACAACCCTCTGTGTTATATCCTGACAACCCTAGTTGGCCATTGCCATAGGGCAGTATCCAACACTACTGCTCCTCTTATGCAATTGCTGTAGTATTTTATTTATTTATTTACAATGTTTATATACTGCTCCCCATTCAAAATTTTGGAGTGGTGTACAAGATAAAATAAAATAAAAACAGAATAAATCACCTTAAGATAGATTTTTAAAAGAAGCAAAATGAAAAGTGAACCGTGAACCATGGCTGGTCATTAAGGAAAGGCTTCTTGGAACAACGATGTTTTCAGGAGGCGCCAAAAGGAATACAAAGTTGGCACCCGCCTGACTTCCAGAGGCAGGGAATATAGGAGGGGGCCACCACACTGAAGGCTCTTCCTCTGGTGAACTCCAATCGGAGGATGGGTCTATGTAGAACCACCAGGAGCATGCTCTCGGATGACCTCAGTGACCAGGCAGTTTGGTAGGGGAGAAGGCGTTCGCTCTGGTATCCTGGTCCCAAGTTGTTTAGGGCTTATACTAGTACAAGAACATTAAACCTGGTCTGGTAGCGAATAGGCAGCCAGTGCAGTTCCCTCAGCAGAGGAGTACTAGCATAAGTGACACCTAGCACAGCACCAATAGCATCAGCTGGAAGATGGGTTTACCAAAGAAGATGTTTGTTCCAGCATTCACTATTGGCATTGTGCTAGAAATTGCTTACACTAACTCTATGTGAATGGCATAAGCGTTAGATACTGCCCGTAGCTTGCTGCACAAAATCTCCTTGTTTATGAAAGAATGGCAAGCACTTCTAGAATATATTCCCATGTGCTAACTGCACTTATATTGGACAGCAGTGTGATTTTTGTTCATCGTTAGCTAGCTTTTATTTATTTAATTTTTATTTATTTATTGCATTTATATACCGCCCCATAGCCGAAGCTCTCTGGGTGGTTTCAAATCCCACAAGAGCTATAATTCACACAGTAGGCTTGCTTTCCATTCGAAGTCTGAATCTGTGTTAGCCACATGATGAAAAGTCCATTTACAAAAACAAGGTGGTGATGATTCTGGCACTTAGTGGCAAAACCAAGCTTATTTTGAAGGCACACCAAAAACAAAAAAGCCAATGCAATTGGGACACTCTAGTGAGGGGTTACAAGGCTTTAAAGCGAGTTAGATGTTTTAGGGTTTTAGCAAAACTAGAGAAAGGCAGAGAAATCAGTTTAAGGAAGACAGTGGCCATAGCTAGATGGGGCTTTATCCTGGGGTGATCCCTGGGATCGTCCCTGTGCATTCACATGATGCACATGGAATCCTGGGATCAGGGAGGGATGATCCCTCCCTTGCCCCAGGATATGACCCTACACTTTAGGCCTGCTTTTTCCGCGGTCTCGGGCTGATCCCAAGACCGCAGAACATGTGGATAGGTGTCGCAGTTTGTCCCAGCTCCTCGCGGTTACTCGCGAGGAGCTGGGACCTGTGCCCATCAGGGGTGGGGTGGGGAGAGGAGGAAAATTAAAAAATAACACCTTTTGCGCTCGTGCGCTCCTCCCTCTTTTAAAAAAATGGAGGGTGCGACGTCCTCTCCCTCTGAGGTCATTGCCACTGCATGTAAACAGAGGGGGAGATCTCGCGATAAAAATATTGTGAGATCTTCACCCCTCCATCGCTGTAGACCCGTAGGTCTAGCTGAGGCCAGTATCATTGTGTGAAGAAACCTCTAAAAGCCCCGAACAAATTCTTTTGTGTGCTTTCTTCTATCCTCCCAAAAGCTCAAGCATATTACCTGCCACCTATTTTTAATGAAATCTGCAATGTATTACTTTCATAAGTAAAGAGAGGGAAAGAAGAAAACCTAGCAACGATACTTTTCAGCTTCATAGTTCATCTTTCAAACTAGGGCCAGATCTACACCAAGCAGGATATGACACTTTGGAAATGGTTTGAAAACTTACACTAACATGGAGTTTGTCCTGGGCCCCAACAGTTGTCACTACTGTTATAAACTGTTTTAAAGGAGTAGTGTAGATCCTGCCTAGGGCCCAAAATACTAATCTAATGGTATTTCTGAAAATCTTTGATGCTGACAAATCAACACAGGGGGAGATGTCTGTGGCTGGTAGTTATCTGAAATCCTGATACATCATTGTCAACACTAATTCTGGTATCAACTAAAGTGATAGAGCTAATAAGTGAT